>NC_137587.1:56743006-57973712 GCF_963210335.1 Falco punctatus
ACTGTAATCATGGTTTGGAGAGGCTGGAAACTTTTTTTTGCCAAAAAAAAAAAAAAATTAAATGTATGGCATGCATTAGGGTTTTGGCCCTCTGCTGTATTCCAGCTTGTTAACGTACTATGTTAATTGCTGTACAAAGAGAAAGTTTTAAGCCTGTATGGGATAGCTCTCAAATTTCAAGGAAAATCCGTTTTGCGATGAACCAGGGCCAGAATGGTCACAGCCTGAAAGGCACACACCCAAACTGGCCACCAAGCAATTTTTTCGGACCACCTTAGCCCTCATCCTCCCTAACACAAGTATGGGGTGGGGACTTCATTTGGAAGTTCCCATGGTGAGCGTTTGCTGCCATAGTTGTGTGCAAACAATCCGATCTGGTGGCTTTCAGGACTGTTGTGCAGCACGGCTATTAATCAGCCATTCCACAGAGGGTTCCTTGTTAATGAGTGATGGAGGTATAGGGAGTTAGGGCTGGTAACTGTAGCGATGGCCAGTTTGTGTTTATTTTATGTATTTTTGGATTAGTTCCTACTTAGGATATTCTAGGAATCCTTACATAGGACCTGATGAACTACAGAAGTTACTCAGACTAACCCACTGCATTTAACACATAACAGCTGGTTAGCACACTTTGATCACTGTGAAGCCTTTCCTGTATCATTTTCAAGTTCATGAAAGGTCCAGGAATAAAAAGAAAAGGTGGAGAAAGCAAGGGGCAGTGCAGGCACAAAATATCAGAGCAATGTCAATGCTGCGTGTTTGCTCTTACTGAATGCGGTGTGTGCATCTGATCTCAGTTAAGATCTGAACACCACTGTAATCCAAACATAAACTATTAACTGCATTTCTGTTTCTGCTTTGTTGCAGTGGTCCTCTTAAGGACATGATTCTAATGAAACATAATTGAAAAAAGTTCTGTTGTTGGGAAGTATCATTAGATATGAAAAGTTGGCTGTGCCATTTTAAATTGCTATAAGGATTGCTGTTTCAACCCTTCACCACTATCCCTGTTTTCTACAAGGTCTCCCACTCCTTGCCAAACCATTTCATTTTGGATCTGATCCAGTTCTCATCAAAGTCATGGAAAAACTCCAGTGGATTGGGCTATTATTATTTGTGGCTGGAAAGGGAAAGGAAACATGTTTGTATGTGATTAAATGCTATAATTTTTAGCCAACTGATAAAAGGGAAAAGGAAGAAAATAAGGATGATTAAACCAGAGAACTTTTGGCTAAACCCCTGTTTTCAGTTGCTCTGGCAGAGACCATCTATCTTGCATGTTGTGCTGTGCCAAGCAGAGTATCAATACACAGCACTAGTAATAATGACAGTCATTTTCAGAAGGTCAAAGTATTAGAGTAGATGCTAATGAGTTCCCATTCCAGTTTCTCTTAACAGACTCTAGATAAAAATGTAGGGTTTAGTTTAGAGACATGGTATCTTTCTTGGATTGACGAAGGCAGCCTTTTTACCCCCAATGCTGAAATGGTTTATTTACATTTTTGCCACCTTCTTCCTGTTCTTCAAGGCTGAAATTTACAACTGATGTTTGTCTCTTAAAGCATTGAAAGTGCTGCAGTTGCTGACAGTAATGCCTCCGGCCAGTGCCTTTCACTGCTTGCTTTTGTAAGACCTTGCTTTAGTTGCTCGTGACTTTGCCAAACTCACACAGTTCAAGCTGAAATTTCCCATGCTGCGAGTCTGCCTCAGGGTGAATTTTTGGAAAGTGTCAGCAAAAAGGACTTTGCTGTTTCCAAGAACAAGATTAGGAGAAAACATATTGTTTCAGCCATCTCAAGTAAATTTTTCCAGCTGTTTTTTCATGAGCTGCAGTGCCTCCATGCTTTGAAGAGCGGACTTGAAATGTATGCCTTTTGCAATCCCCAGGGAAATACACTTGAATTTGGCATCTTCAAAATACTGGACTTTATTGCACATCCCATTTGTTGTTGCATTCTCAAATATTTCCCCTGCAGTGATATTAGTCATGTCCTCAGAGCTTCTGCCTGCATGTGCAGACAGCACGTGGGACAGCCCAGGAGGGCCCGGTGAGACCTGGCGTGGCTGGATGGAGGGTGCGGGATGCTCTTGGAAACTGCTTGTCTGATGGGCACTGTCCCACCACAGCCATGGGCCGGGGGGCTCTCTCCTGCTCTGACAGTGCTTCTCTCACTTTGAAAGGGCACCGTAAAGGAGAAAAAATGAGTAAAGAGCCAGCGGAGAGGCAGGTGCAGAGAGGTGGAGGGACTGGCTTTCAAGGAGCTGTGTGAATATGTTTAAGATGAAGGACTAGATGGGGAAAGGAGCTGCAGAAGAGAGCAATGGTAAGGAAGAGAGGGCAGAGGGAAAGGAAGTGGTGGGAAGGGTCAGGATTCCAAGATGTGCAAAACCAGGAGACCCAGGGGATAGGGAAGGCACAGGGGACAACAAGGAAAGGGACAGAGAAGAAGGATATGCGGGATGGGAGAAAGGAGGCCAGAGGGGAACATACCTAGTGTGGCATCTGGCTCTGCCCAAGTTTCAGCCTTCTGTGATGTCCCTGAGAACCTGAAGCCCAGCGGCACAGCTTGGCTCTCTTCCTCCTCTGCTGCCATTCCACATCAGGCACAAGAGCTCTCTGCTCTGTTGGTGAAGCAGATTAATCCAGGTGGCAATCCAGAGGACTGCTGTGGACCACAGGGATCCTGGCTGTTGTGATAATCCACGTGAGGGTCTGATGAAATTTTGGGCTTTCTTGTTTTAAAGATGATAGGTTGGCTTTTTGTTATTTTTATTTGAGAAAGTATACTTTTCAGAAGAATTCTTTAAAGGGTATCACTAAAGTGGCAGAATCAAAGCGTGCTGATCAGAGTCAAAGATGCTGGTACAATTTAAATTTTCTCCTTGTGCATATGCACAATAGATTTCATAACTTTGGAAAGCTTACCTTTGCAGCCTTCCTCTTCCATTACCATATTTTTTAAGGCACAGAATATGCAGATACTAATCCAAGAGTAACAGTGCAGCAGCAATTATGATACTGCCTTTTAACTACTACTAGCTTTCAGCTTCACACTTAACTTGAACTTGGCCTGTTTTCTTCTTCATAATACAAATTGATTCCTGGTAAGAACTAATTTAGCTCAATTTTCATAGAATATTTGTAGGGAGGAGTTTAAACAAGCCTCAATAGAAAAGAACAGTGCAAAATGGAAAAAGTGAATCAGGTGCCTGTGATTTATGCAAGGCAGATTTCCAAGATTATTGCATTTCACTTCTAAGGTCAGTGTAGTATTCTGTAATTGAGAATAAACAGGCACTCGCTGTAGTCAGTGATTCATTGAAAAGTATGAAGTGATAAGTGTAACCAGATATTTTCTTGAAAGTACAATAATCTGAACTACAGTTTATAGGAAAAGAAGGGACATTGTTGTTTTACAATTATAGCAGAAAATGCATTTGTATTATAAAATTAAGTAACTATCCTTAATAAAATGGATGTTAAATAAAAGGATATTTTTACAGATAGTATAATGGGCTTACTTCCCACCTGTGCTTTGTTGAATTTTGGCTTGTATAAGGTGGGAATAAATCCTAAGTATTTATACTAAATAAAAATGGTGGCAATCTATATTTATTCACAAAAGTCTAATGACATAAGAAGGAAGGCAGAGAGAAGACATACCAGAAATGATGTTCCAAATGCTGTAAACTATAAATGAAGATGAAATCCTCAAAATGTTTCTTAGATTGGACACACTGGTAAAATACTAGCAACTATGCTATTCGAATTCCCCCCTTTTCCCTCCTTATATACAATAAACAAACAAACACTTCAGGAAAACACACTTTAAGTAGTTCTCCGTGCAGTTAATACATTTTCCTATAGATGTGCCTATGTGGTTATGTACTTTATTATTGTATAAGGAAATAAAGTTAGGGATGCATCTCATTTCCTTGCTTTACTTTGACAATGCGTTCATGGAGACATTTGTAAAATGCAGGAAATCAGAGCTTGCTGAAACCAAGTAGCAACGTTACACCTATGTCTTTATGACTGTACCCACTGCATTTCTTTTTCTCCATAGAATTTGTTTTCCTTTTATCTCCCTCTGCATTTCTGTGTCTCTCTGTAGTGCTTTTTACTGAATCCTTCTTCTCTTTGGTTTTCAATGGATTTTTTTCCCCGAGCCTCTTTGGAGTAAAACATGAACCTTATCATATTTCAATTTGAATAGAAGTTTTGCAGTGTGAAAATGGATAGGTCTGCTGTTAGACTGAGCCAGGACAAATCTCTACTCACTGCACTCATAGTCAGAGAGTCCCTGTCGTATAATAAGCCGCTTCAGTTGTCATCCAGGTCACCCCAGGCACTTATCCCAGTTTGACAGAAAGAAGGGAATACTGATGTGCAGTTAAAATTTCATGTAAAAAAACCCCAACACTTTGGATGCTAGACATTTGTAGTTTCTATGCATATGTAAAAATAAAATGATATTTTAATGCCTTTTTTTTTTTTACTGGAATTTTATCTTGTTTTGCAGTTAAACACAAGAATATATTATTTTTGTACATAAATGTGGTTATCTTTGTGTTGGTAATGCTGATGTAGCTCAAGTAAAAACTTGACTGACATAACTTTTGTCACTGATTTTCCTAGGTAGAAAGACAAGCTATTACTATTAAGACTTATCACAGAACATCAACATATTCTGGAGGCAAAATGTAACACTACCAAAATTAATTACACCACATGGAGTGTTACAGTAATGTATCTTCTAAAATACAGTGTGAATATAAACAGCACAAAGAGCAGCAGCCTTTGTCTATAAATCTCACTTTAAAATAATGAAACATCACTATTTTTCCAAGGCTTCTTCCAAATAATATATTTTAAATTTAATCTGGGCCATTGAAACAAGCAAGCCACAATCCATATTTTATTTTGTCAGTGAATTCCATGATGGCAGTATATAATGAATTTGCAAGGTACAGATGTGGCACTAAGAGGGACCTCCTGAATCTTTAAACTCTGTCCTTAAAAAAATGAAGGAAACCTCGTTCACAGCTGTCTATAAAGACAGACACAGTTTTGCTGTTGGTGGACAGGTAATGAATTCCTAATAACGTGCTAAATGTATAAGCTCTTCTAACCTCTGTCTGCCATGCTACAGCATCTCTTCACAGTGGGATAATACAAAAGAATGTTCTTATCTAGACAGAGAAAAAAGAATATTTTTAAAACACCAGTGGACGCCAGCAAGGCCCACATACATTAAAGATATGTATTACTATCTTTGACATGACCTTGCCCCTTTAAATATTTCATATAACCAATAATAGAATTTTTTAAATACATTTGCCAAGAATGCTTTAAATGAAACTATCATTGGGAGTCAGATACACATTTAAAAAGATTCGGGCTGCCGTCCAAGAATGACATATGCCTGAAACAAATGCTTAAAAAAATTATTCCTATATATGTGAACTGCACAGAAAAAGTATGAGTGTGAACTGGTTTCCATTACCCCTGGATTTCTTGCTACACAAGATACTTGGCCTACTCTGATCCAAAGTCTCTAGAGAAGGACCAACTGTATATTACTTACTGTGCCCAGTTTACACCAGACTCAAGGTCCTGTGTCCTTTTAAAATGTTATGTGTGAAAGTATAGATGTCTGTCAGCATTTGGTAATGGTGTGGCTGGGGTGTGAGTGTGAAAAATCAGGTGTCGTCTGATGGAAATGTTTCATGCAAGGTATGTCTCTGTGAAGTATAGCTGTTAGGGGATACTGTCATCAGGTGGGATAAAGATAAGGAGGATTGCCTCAAGATCTCAAATGACCTACTGATTACTTGAAACTCATGTGGAACCACCAGTGATCTGAGAGGAAAATATTTTACGGACAGTACTCCTTACTATCGGTTGTTTACTCAGATACTCTGATTAATTTTGGCCTTCTGGCTTCCAACATAGTAATGAATTTTTTTCTTTATATGTTAACCTTACCAGTTGAATGGGCATCAAGTTAAGTCTTGGTCAGTGGTCTCTGGAAGCTGCTATCCAATACTTCAGATTAGGTGGTAGTTCAGAGGGAGTCTGAAATCATAGCACCTGCGCTGTTATGAAACCTGGAGGGCATGACTAATCTGTTTCCAGAGTATTTCTCACCCCAAATTTCCACTTGACTTTTGTTTGATGATGCTGGGTTGGCTATCTCTGATTCATATAACCCAGTGCATGGTGAAAGTTAAAATGATTCTTATCTTTGGCCCAAAAAGGCTTTTATCTTCTAGAAGACTCTTCTTAAAAAATGACTTAAAATACCACATGAAAATTAAATCATACTACTTTGTCTTTCTACATAACCTTCTGTCCAGTTTTGTACTCAGAAATTATTTAGCCTTGGTACAAATCTCTCTAGGGTAAATAATTCAAATCCTGCACCAGTAAACCTTGCCAGAGTTTCAGAAATTTCCGTTTTTTCTGACCTTACTCTGTGACTGCAGTCATGAAGCTGACAGTATAGAAATTGCTGTAGACAAGCCTGTATGAAAGAGAGAAATGAACTGGGTACTATCTACATGAAAATGATACTTTGGACCATAATGGGCCAAAATTAAGCCACAAAAGGATGGCAATGTTGAAAAAACAGAGGCAAAGCATCTGTATTTCAACACTAAGTATCAGAACTGCATTTATTAATGGTAACAAAATAATATCACTAAGACAGTTAAAATTAAACTATTTCAGAAACTTTTCAGAAACCCACAGGATATGCTTCAAGCAATATATCTAGAGCGTACAAAGCTGCACAAAAAGGCATTTTAAAGTTGACAGCGGGCCAAAGCCACCTGCATCCAAAGATCATCACAGCTTCATTCCAATGGCATTAACTAAAGTCTGCTTGAGCAGTAGTTGTCAGGGACAAGGTAAGGGGAGCTGCTTCGCAGTGGAGAGCAGAAGATGGGAATTCACAGAATTATCAGAGCGATGACACCGTCTGTTGCATGTGGCATCATCTAATGTATCACTGACTGTACGGGTTTGGTACAGGAAAGTCCTGAGTGGGAGAGAAGCCCCAGCAGCGCTGGTGACTGAAGTGCAGCCCAAGCTCTGATTTAAAGGGCCTTGCTCCAAGCGTTGGCAGTTACATCATCGCGTTGCGGAGGTTAACTGTAATAGCAGGCTACAGGAGAGTCAGGCTTGTTGTGTTGTTTCTGGATTTATCCCCCAGTTTTCTCATTTCAGCAAAAGGGCCGATGATCTCGGTCTGGGGGGAATATCGCGTGGAAACACACACTGGTAACGCCAACGTAACAGCAGGCAAGTAGGTCAGGAGTCTTTCTTGGGGAACATGTGGTTCAGTTCAGACTTTCCAGGCCTGCACAGATGATCAGGATAAGGCTATTTATGTGAATGATTGTCAGGAGACACAGAGGGGAACTACTCATGGAGAGGCTGGGAATTAAGCTGAGTTACTGGAAGAGAACAGGTTTGCTGAGCTTTGAGGCTCTTGTATGGAATGTGGTAAACTGAAACGTTCCTGCAGTAGGATGGTTTTAACCGTTTCTGGTGCCTCATTTAAACATAATGGCCACGGGAACTTCAGAAAAATCCCAGCTGTGACTGCTCCTGGGGATTTATTTTAGGACATTTGCTTTCACATTAACAATCACCAACACAAAACAGAAGTCTGCACCTTTTGATTTTAGACTCTTGTTAAGATCCTGGTGTGGAGGATAGCATCAAGTAAGAATAAGGAAGACATGTACCTGATAATATTTCCAAGCGTTTCCACTGTCTCAGACCTATTCCCCTTCACTGCCAGCCGGCAGAGGAGTTGTTCCAATAATTCATTACTCACTCTGGGTTTTTTTTTCTTCTCTTAGGAAAAATATTTATCCCTAAAGAAAAGCCCATAGAAACTCGTACAGAAGAGAAAGTGACCCTGGATCCGGAACTAGAAGAAGCCCTGGCCAGCGCTTCAGATACCGAGCTCTATGACCTTGCAGGTTAGATAATTTATAGACGTGATCCTCCTAAACATCCAGTTCTCTGCCTAGACCTGCCACCAGGAGACATCCATCAGGAGTGTCTCATGACCAGCTCTCAAGTACCTGCTGTTCCGCTATACAGACAGGTAGCCAACCTGTGGGCCATGTGTTGCCCATGATGACTTCAAGCATGACTCAATAGCTGCTGTATTTTAGACTTCTCTCATCTACTTATAACTGATGTGTCAGGCAAGGCGAGAAGATGAGCCAACTAACATGATTTGGGGAAAGGAAGGGTAGATGGTGAACTGCAGGCTGGGTTGCTTGCATTGCAGTGCAAACCACTGATCTTACTACATCCACATTGTTTGTAGCATACTTCTGCTACCTCCTCTTTATTCTGACATCCCAAATGGCAGGATGAACTTGTTAGAGGATTCAGTAGATGAGGGAATGCATCCAGGAAGAAATTTGGAACCTAATCCCTTGAATCAGAAAATTGGTTGTCAGCCGATTAGTCCTGGGTATCTTCACCACTTCTAATTCTTTTCCTTTAATGTGGACTGTAACCTCATGTTCTAGAGTGTGCACAAAGGAAATGATTCTGAAGTGTATCCACTTGCATGAATGCATGAACATTTGAACCTACAGCATAACAAAAGCCAATCTGTAGTTCTTGAGCCGCCTGTGACTTTCAAGCAGTTTGTATCATGGGTATGTTGTGTGTTTATGCTAGCAGAAGAGCATCATCTGAATCCATAATTTAGGAAGAAGCAAACCAGCTAAAGCTGGTGAGATTAATGACAATGGGTCATCCTAAAATCCTGCTCAACCCAGTGTTGAGACCTTCCTATGGAACCACTGACATCTCCTGCCCTGTCTATGCAGTTCAGAGTGGATCCTGTCCTTCCCTGGGCTCTCTGAGGTCCATAGTCTACCTTTTTGGGGGCCCTAGTCTATACAGAAATTTTGGTGGGAGAATTGCAACAATTATTTTGGTTTCCTTAGGAAAATCTAAATGAAATATTTCAGCATATTAGATTAGTGTGAATCTGGGTTAGATCAAACCTAAACTCAAAACTCTTGTAGCTACTATATTGTCCTATGGAAGGATGTAATCTTGCCATTATCTTTGTAATTCTTGGCTACACCACCGATTTCTGGATGCATTAGTCTTGGCTCTGACTGAAATATGAAGTATCACAGGAACCACAGGTTTATAATGCAGCTGGCATTTCTCAGGTCTGAAGTCTGAGGTTCATGGAATGAAGTTCCAAGTTTTGCTTAGCATCCGGCAATTCACAACAGAATTGTAGGTGTCAAGGTCTAATGAAAAACAGTGAGTAGCACACACCTACTGCTGAGAGTTCTGAAAGTGTCCTGTAATAGCAACTGAAGAGTCATTTGCTTACAGAACAGAGTATGTTCCCTAAGAAAAAACTCATGATAATAGTAAAAACCTACATCAATTCAATAACTTTTAATTAATGCATGAATCTGTAGAATAAAGTCCAACTAGATAATTTATGGGAGAAGTATCAAAATATCAGCAAACACACCACAATTTATTCTCTGGCACTGTAGAAGCTCATCTCCACAAAAGGTAACTTTGCAGCTTCTTTTATGGAGTTTTGGTTTCTCTTGTCATTTCTGTCATAATAATTCATATCCTCACTACTTATTTTAAAGTCCTGGAATAGATTCTTTTTTTTCCCCAAGCATGTTAGCATCCATGTGCTTCTATAAGAAACCCCAGCGTGAATGCCAATTCATTAAGCTAACCACACGTACAGTCAAATTCTCCTCTGATATGCCAAACAATACAACAAAGCAGTAACTGGTGCAGGTTGTATAGTAGGGAAAAGAAATGATTAGGAATGTAGCATTGAAACAAGTTACCCAGCGAGACTGTGGGATTTCCATCCCTGGATGTTTTCAGGATCCAGCTAGACAAAGCCATGGCTGACCTGGTTAATGTTGGCAACGCTCCTGCTAGAGAGGGAGGCTGGACAAGATGACCCACAGTGTTTCTTTCCAGCTGGCATTTCTGCGATACGCATACTACATTGATTCAGTTGTTCAAAAAGTCCGTATCTCCAGTATTTAGACCCCTAAATACTCTCCCTACAAGCAAGTATGACTCAGAGAGTTAATATTTTATAAAGGGAGTTTTGTTTGGGGAACTAAACTAGAATTTGTAGCAGATATTTTTCTGCAGGTTTTGTTTCTGCCATTAATATTGTATCCTGTTGCTGGTATTTCCACATTTTAGCTGTTCTTGGAGTGCACAACATGGTCAACAACCCAAAATTTGATGAAGGAGGAGCCCGCAGTAAAGATGGAAAAGGAACCGTGAGAAGTAAGCAAGCAGATTTATCTTGTGGACTATATGTCATCCTTAGGCACTTCTACACCTATAGGTTGGGTGCATTGGTCTGATTTAGTGTAATGTAACCGGGCCTTACCTTGATTGATCTAATTAATGTGAGGCATAGTTCTTTAAAGTAAATGCAACTTTAAAATTCTTTATCTATAATGACAAACTACTACGCAAATAAATCCTTCCAAAGGAGCTTTGTTTTCCTAGAGAGCAATATATGGCTCTGCAGAGGTGCTTGAAAGTATAGGAGTATTTAAGAAGCCAAGACATATATATTTTCATTCCACTTCAGTCTAGGCAGCAGGCAGAAAACATAGCGAGCTGTAGCTAAGAGGTGGCCACAGCACAGACCAGGCCATCTCACCCCAAGTACTTACATTTATGCAGCTGAAAAACCACTTGTAACTATGGGGCTCAAACGTGGCAGAATCCCTGGCAGGGTCACATCTCTGCCCAGAGTCACATCAAGCTGCGTTCCCAGGGAGGCAAAGACCACAGGGATCTGCTCCTGCCCCTGCTGCTCTCTCCAACCTACCACCTCCCCCTTAGTCCTGTGACTGTGTGTTTAAACATTGCCCATTACCCGGTGCCGTAGGTACGCGGGAAGCATAATCGTGCAGGAAATCCCCCAACAGAAACAGCTAGAGTTACTAAAACCAAATCCAGACATGTTTGTACTAAATAAACAGAACTTTGGTGAATCAGATCTTAGCTCAGCAGCAAACAGAAGGCTGGACGGGGGGGGGGGGGGGGGGGGGGGGCGGGGCAGAATTGGGTACATCTCAATTCCAAGTTTTTCTTGAGAGCTGCCAGGCCTCGAGTCAGAATTCATCACCTCCAAGCTCTGGGATATCCAGTGGGCTGAACTTCACTTTTTAAGACAAAGTTGTGCAATACCCTCTTCTAGGGAAACAGTACTCAAAAAATGTTTTCTTCTGCTAAGGCCATGAGAACAACAACTCTCTTTACCAAGGACTTTCA
Organism: Falco punctatus; assembly: GCF_963210335.1. Taxonomy (NCBI): domain Eukaryota; kingdom Metazoa; phylum Chordata; class Aves; order Falconiformes; family Falconidae; genus Falco; species Falco punctatus. Next base: position 56,754,345 of record NC_137587.1, read on the forward strand.
TTTCCATCCTTCATTACTAAAGGGGAGGTAGGAGAGTAGACAGGACATTCTCACTTCATTTTTCTCAGGATTAAGGCTGCTCTGCAAGCCTCCCCAGTGGGGCCCTGTGTGAGCTGCCGTCTATCTCAAAGCAGGCAACCGCCTGCATTACTAATCCACATAGATTTCAGAATATTTTTGTTGTACTGAGTCAAAATGTCAGCTATGTGAGTCAGCTAAACTATGCTCCAATCACAAACTCAAGAACCAGAAAATCACTGTCACATCACTGTACTCTTTGGTCCAAAAGCAATACCTTTCCTTAGCCAAGTGAAATGTTTCAGTAAAAGAGGGAGACATCTCACAAGTTGCCTATCAATGTGGCAAAACAGCACCATGATTAGAGAAACAAGATAAAACTCATGGGAAGAAACAAGAAGTAGAAAACCAAAAATACTGCTAACTCTAGACTGAGTATTCTGTGATGTCTAACCTGAGGACAGGGTGCAGGTCTCTCCCTAGCTCCCAGCTTGGCAGGGTATTGCCATAAGCCCAAAAAATGGTTTGCTGTTTTTTGTTTACTTTCCACTCTGGAATCCAAGGTGAATTTTCTATATGCATTTTACCAGTAGTTTTCAATTCCCTACTGCTTAGGAAGGCTGGAGTGTTATTCAGGGATATGTGAGGTCTCTTAGGGAATTAGTTAAAAAAAATAAAAGTACAGGGTGAAAGGGAGCAGAATGAAAACCAACTCATTTGTGTGATTTCATCTCTACTAAGAGTGCGAGTTCTAAAAAAATATTTGGTTTTCTTTTGGCCCATGACATGACATGAACTATACCCATTGCACTGAACAGCAATGCATAGTACATTGAGACTTGAGCATGAGCCTCCAAAATTGCACACTGCCTGCAACATAAAATAAAAGGCTTTAAACATACTTGTGGTCAGTGACATATTCCTGTCTTGCCTCTAGTGGCTTAGGTGGTCAGGGCTTATAAATTAATCTCCATAACTACATGCGTGGGAATTAGAAGTACTAACTGTGTGCAAAGCTATGATTTTTATGCATCTCAATATTTATAGCTCATAGGTTCCAGCATTAAAAATCGTATCTCATTGGCGCATGAGTACTCAAAGACTTCATAAATCTTGGTCCTGGCAGACAGACTTGCTTTTCATGCTTTGATAGTTTTATTATTTAGAAAGTGCAGATGTTGCAATTTTATGAGGGCTAATTGAATTTATAGTAAGACTGATAGCATCAGCCCAGAGAAGAAAACTGAGGGGCCTCCTGATGGTGTTCCTTTATGTTAGCACAGCCTACTCATAGGTGCAGGGACATTTTCTCACTAATGTAACGGGCGAGTTCTGAGCACACCTTCCTTTACAGATACTAGACAAAGAACAAAGCAGCCCGTGCAGTATATTACAATACTATACATCCTATACAATAGTATTTAAAGCTGCTATTAATTGTACTGGAACTTTTGTGCATAAAAGGAATTTGTCTGTGACAATACTGCCCAGCCTCTGTGACTTCAGGCTCTAATGACATGCTTCAGGGGGCACAGAAGGTACAAAGGGCTTGGCAGGGGTAGTGGGGCTTGTACTCCTGTTTCCAAGTTTTGTGGTTCATATAAACCCTTTTGTGAATGCTACAGTACAAACCTAAACGGGAATTGAAAAGCCAGACTGTTACTGATGATGCCCGTTCCTCACGACAACATTTTATGAGATCTTGTGTTGCAGATGTGGTGAAAGGTGAAAAGGTCAAGCCCATCTTTGAGGAGCCACCTAATCCAACCAACGTGGAAGCAAGTTTACAAAGGATAAAAGCAAATGATCCTAATCTCATAGAAATTAATCTCAACAACATAAAGGTAGATGCTGTGGTTTCATTTATGTCACCAATATTCAAATATTTCCAAAGCCCATGCCTTTTATCTTCAAATTTTGTCTTTTACTGTTCAGAAAAAGCAGGACACAGAGGAAAAGGGTGTGGAGGGAACTGTTGTAGAGGCTCCAAGGTCATCAATGCCCAATATTGAATTAGATGCCAATTAAAAGCCCAAGGGGTTACTCCCTCTGGCTGCTTTTCTTCAGCAGATTGTAAGGCAAGATATCTCATGGGCACTGTATAATCATCACCGGCCAAATTCAATTAGCCCAGACATACAAATGAAGGAGAAGCTGGCACGCAGAGACAGAACAACCAGCAGCAAAATAGGAAAGTAGCTCTGAGATGTGTCACGTGCTTGTGTTGGCCTGACCCAGTTCAAGACAATGCTGACATCACGTCCTAGCACAAGGTCCCCATGGCTCCCAGAAGGCCACTACAAGCAGAGGATGCTTTGTCCATTCTGAGATACTCTTAAAAGCATTGGAGATGTTTAAATTGTGTAGACTGTGGCAATTAATCAATCAGTTTGATAATAATTAAAATCAGTGTCTAGCAATGTGACTGGCTTTCCTAATTACTGGATTTATCTTATTACTGTAGAATATTCCTATTCCAACACTGAAAGAATTTGCAAAAGCTTTGGAAAGCAACACGCATGTGAAGACATTCAGCCTTGCAGCTACTCGAAGCAATGACCCTGTAGCTATTGTAAGTTTAAACACTGCTTGGAAAAAAAAACCCAACAATTTTTAAGTAGGTCTGTGTCTGCTTTAGGATGCATTCTTTATTGTCCCCCACAGAATTTCCCTGTGACTATGCAAAGTAGAAGCATAATCTCTTCTGTTCTACCTCTATGTTCTTTCAAGCCTATTTATGCTTGAAATTTACCTATTTACATAGGCAATAAGCTATGTTTTGCAGATTCCCTGAATCTTTCAAGACATTATCTCATATTCCCTCTTTTTGACCCCTCAGGCATTTGCAGATATGTTGAAAGTGAACAAAACACTGAAGAGTCTGAATGTAGAATCCAACTTCATCACTGGGACGGGTATTTTGGCACTGATTGATGCACTGAAAGAGAATGAATCCCTGACAGAGATTAAAATTGACAACCAGGTAAAGACAGAGCATTGAGTGAGTCCCCTTTTGTTTGCCTTCTACATGGATTCCCAGAGCATTCTCCTAGAGGGCTCTAGCAAAGTCAAGGCAGCCTCTGTGGCTCAGTCTTTCTGCAGCTCGTGTCCCATGCCCATACAACCAAACAGTGGAAAACTTCTAAATAAAACTGGTTTCAAAGCCAAATATAAAACCCAGAGCAAAATCCTCAGGGGCAGGATTCTCTTTGTAGTTTGCAGCACAGTTCTGAACTATAACCACTTATTTCTCTCTCATATGAAAACAAGTATTTTATTTTCTTTTGGGGACATTTCACCACATCACCAACAGAGGCAGCAGCTGGGGACAGCTGTAGAGATGGAGATTGCCAAAATGCTGGAGGAGAACTCCAAGATTCTCAAGTTTGGATACCAGTTCACAAAGCAAGGTCCAAGAACCAGGGTAGCAGCAGCTATCACTAAAAACAACGATCTGGGTAAGGCACTACTACATCTACTCATCACTTCCTTATGTAGGCCAAACCCTGACCTTCCTTGACACAACTCTTCCTGTCTATACCTAAGATTGAATTTTAACTCTACAACATTTGGTCTGCTATATGTGAGGGCTGATGCATAGCTCCATGGACTCTAGAGTAAACAACAGAGCAGAGATCTTACTGTGATTAGGAGCCACTGTTCTTTTCCTTCTCCTACTCCTTCTGGGACGAGGAGTTACTTCAGCCTTTTCCAAGGAGCACCCTGGACTTCCAGCTCCCCTGTCAGCTATTCTGACCAGTAAGTAGAGTGCCAAACCCATCCTGTTTGTTCAGTGGACGCAGAAGTCCTCACTTTGTCCTGCCCATGACAGACCAAGCCTGCCCAACCAAGGGAACAAAAAAGACTTGCCTGCCTTCCCAAGCACAAGCAAAGACAACAAAGCTTTGCAAGTTTTGCCTGAGCGTGACGTGCTCTGCCCTGTGTGTTCAACACAAAGAGTAAGAAGGAGATGACTAGGCAAGAATAGTTTAGATTAAGAAGGGGGGGAAAATGAATTAACTATGTGTTTCTAATCAATTCTGCTTCAAATTAAAGTGTCAAGCCCTGATGCCTTTGCTGGCTTCAGCTTGGGTTTCTCTCTGTGAGAACAAGAGAAAAGTTGAGCTAGAACCTGTTTCTTTCACAGATACTTCTGGTTTTTTGCAGTTTTAATTTTTAGCAGTACCTATGCATTCCAATCATACACTGTTGGTCCTGAAACTGTTAGTGTCCCAAAATGGCATTTGAAACATTCCACCAAAGAGAGGAAGACCTTTTTTTCCACTTTTTAACCAGTTGCCATGAGATATATGTCCTGCACCTAACCTTCATTTTCCTGCTTTTGTATTGTATGGTTTTGTTCAAGATTTAGTAGGACAGAATACCTACAAGAATTTAATAAAAGAAATGAAGCAATGAAACACTGAAAGCACACACAAGTGACTGATGTTACGCTGTAGGCTTTGGAATCATGCAATCTGTTTGACAAGAAAGCATGATGAAATAAACCTCCTGATAGTAAAGTAATGGGATGTTTGTAGTAATATATTGTTGTTATTGACTTTCTGTAGCAAGAAGTGTTCATTCAGTTTTATGGCTTTTGTTCTATACTTTAACAGTTCAATATCAGAAACAGGACATGACAGTTTGATGCAACACCAAATTTTGTTTCATACAAACAGAAGAACCTCACTAATCTTAGCTGGCCAAGTCAGAGAAGACTCAATACATTTTTATCAGGGTATGGAGCAACAGCCGCTGCCTAACTAGACCTGCTCTATACCAGCTGTAATGTATCCTAAGTGCTGTAAAAATTCACATGGGGCTACTTGTCAAAATAAACCTGCCCGTTACACAAAGATCATCACTCTCTGCTTTGCTAAATAGCAACTTCAACCTACTCAGTTTCTAGTGAGAATCCAGAGTTAATTAACTTACTATCACATGGTGATACAATCAGAGCATGTGAAGTTTAAACAGATAATTTAAGTTCCAATATAATGTTTTCCTTGTTGCTAATACTCACTGATACCAAATTACTTTCTAAAGTAAAATTCAAATTACTTTATAAAAGCGTATGATTATTACTTACCTATAGTTTATACTTGTGCAATTACAAAAGTTGTTAATTTTTGATGACTAATGCTTAAATAATCCAGAGTACTGCCACACAGACTAGAGCAGACCAGTATCCACTTACCTGGAACACAGTGGCTTTTAAAAGAGCAATAAAACTGTAACAAAAATCTAAATGAAGCCATTGGGAGGAAGCACTGGAAATGGTGATCTCTTCATCATCTAAAATCTTTAGCTCAGAATCTGATTTTTACTGAGTATGTATTGATATGAACACTTGGTGAAATTCTACAGTCTGCAATATAGAAAAATGCAGTTTAGATAAAATTGTTTTGTGTAGCATTAAAATCTGTTAATTGCTCCTGCTGAATATTTCTTGGAAACTCCTTCCTTCCTATTACTGGGAAGGAAGTGTGTCAGTGAGAAAATTCCTTAGGCTCTCAGGAAAGCAATAATAACTGCTCTTCTCTTGTTTTCTTGGTCTAGTTCGTAAAAAGCGGGTGGAAGGAGAGCGGCAGTAGCTACACCATAAAGGATGCAAGGCAAGGTTGGAGGCCACCAACAACTGCAATCTCAGAGTGCTCACTGGTCAGAAGGGAAGGCACTGGAAAATCATTACAATGGGAGTTGCTCATTTCTGTTAATGTCTCCTTTTAATCTCAAAAACACAGCCTGTTCATTGTTAATGTTCACAGTTAATTTAATTTTCATGAGAAAGATTCATAGCTGGTTTAATTTTAATGAAAAATAAGTTTTGCAATATCTAAAGCCAATATGCAGAATCTTAACTGTGTTACTAAGCATAACATATAGTGATTCTAACTCTTATTTTAGACACTTTTTGATGTGTTAAAATATGATCTTATCTATGGATAAGGGATTCTCTGCTGAAAATAGAAATTTTAGGGCCAAGTTCTGCAATGCCTTATGTTTGTGAATAATCCTTACTTACATGTGTATAGTTCTGCCGAACTGAGTCCTGCAATGGGATGCTCCCAGGAGTAGAACTAGTAATGCCAGTACAGGTTTGCAGGATCGCACCCTTGAGCCTCTCTCCTGCAGTGGGATCTGGGCAGCTGGAACCACACTGGAACAGTGCCCTTCTACCTTCTTGGGTCTCCACCTGTCCAGGTCCAAATGCAGGATCACGCCTAGATGTATAAATATCATCAAAGCCTACTTGTTTACATAAGCTTAGGTTAGGTGGATCATTTTGCAATGTTACACTGGTATTTGTTATTGTTACTTCACATTGTAAAGTAATATTAGTGCTGCCAATCCTATAGACTTCAAATGCTCTGGGTTTTTTTTCTAGGCCAACCGTTTTTTATTTGCTACTAGAATGCACAGTTTACAGCTGTTAATCTGAACAAGTATTCTGAGCAATATTTGTTTTGCTTTGAGCCATGCATTTGACTACTTTTTTTTTTTTTTTTTAGTTCTGGTATTTATGTACATTTGTTAGTATTATAGAACTGTTCTCAGGACCTTTTAGATGAAAAGTAATTAAATAGTTAATCCAGGTGAGCAACTGTGCTACCAGGGAAAAAAAACATTAAAAGGGTAGTTGTGACAGCTACATAACTTATATTTATAGGCTTCAGTTCAGGTTTGTCCCTGTATCACAAGGCACTTAGGTGTTTGCATCAGTATTTAGCTGAATAAGGGCAGATTTAAGCATATGCACAAATGCTTTGCTAAATCAGAGCCTTAACTCAGATACTGGACATAATCTTAACCCAGTGGAAAGCACTCGGGAAGCAGCAGCTAACCCCAATGCTCAACCGTATCAAAATTTTAGTAAGAATTCAGTCTGATCCATTTTGTGTATTTTACAGTTTAAAACTGTTCTCTACCACTGTTTTATCACTGCCAACAGTTGTCTCTGACTAATAGCCAGAGGTTTGCTTTGGGTGCACAAACCTATGCTGTAAGAGCTAAGGGAGGCTCGGGTTCGGTGTGGCACACATGCCAATGCTTTCAGAAAGCTGCAGAAACACACATGGGGCTAGCGCTGCGACCCGGGAAACACCAGCCTCTCCTCCGAGAGCTCCTTCGGGACACCAGGAATGAAGTGCTGCTTCCTTCACCTCGGTGCCAGCACAGTGCTGGAGGTCATGGTCACTGCAGGGTCCCCCTGACCCAGGGAGGAGAGCTGTGAGCCACCGTGCGGCTGGGCAGCCAGGGATCAGAAACCGCAGGAGCCCCAGGAGCAGTTGGTACATGTCTGACCTGCTTCCCTGACTGATGTTTTGATGACCAGAGTTGGAGTGCAAGCTAACAGGATGAACCCTCCCTCCGTGCCTTCTGTAATGGAAATGAGTAGGTCCAAGGCAATACTTCCCGTTGGATACTGGTCTTCATACTGGGGTCCAAACTGAATAACATACACTTAAATCTCACTTAAAATACTTCGCTAAAGTGGTTTGCTGAGCTGGGATGTAAAGTGCAGTATGCACAGTTCCTTCCCTTCCTCAGAAGAAGGCTGAACCCTTTGCTTTGCAAGTGAAAAACATAACACACAGGGGAGTCTTGCTGAGATTTTTCCTGGATCCATGCAGGATTTGCTGTGAAAAACTTTGGTATCCCATTAAAAAAAAAAAAAAAAAAAAGACAAGTTCTGTAACACAGTCATAACTTTGCATGGGTTTAAACAAACAGTCCTTAAAAATAACCGGATTACCAGGGGAATACTAGGCTTTACAGCATCAAGTCTCATGGGTAGGAAGAATCCTCATCGCCAAAATCTAAAGATTATGGTACTGACAAACTTCAGTGATTAGAATTATACTGACCCTATTTTCTTCTTTTCCTTTGATCCAATCAAGGGAATCCCAACTATCAATTAGGGTTTTTTAATGTATTTTGAAGATATTTTCCTTTATGGCTACTTTTTTTTTTTAAGGGTGGTACATATATGTGTTTAAGGGAAACAAGTGCAATCCATTTCTAGTCATAATTGCCATTTGAAGTGTTGGTATTTGCATGCAGCAGTTTTACAAGGATGGATTGGACTGACTGCTTCATGATGTCTGCAGCATGTCATCCTGTATAGCTTCGCTCAGAGCCACACAAGTGGTTATATAGTCAGGTGGCTCCATCCGTGTCAGCTACAGTTTGCATCAAGGACCAAGATACTTAGCTGGGGAAGTCTCTCTGGGCTCTCCATCCCTTCGTCTGCCATGCTTTTTGCACAGGCATGTTTCCTCTGAAGGGAGGATTCTTCAGGCACTCGAAGTTATAATCTCAAACACCAGCCCCACCATGCACTAGCAGCCAGTGCCTGGAGCTGTGCACCCCACGGCGAGGCATCTGGGAAGTCTGGCTCCTTCCAGTACGTGAGGAGAGCTCCTAATCCCTGGCCATTTTCTCCAGGCAGCTGCTGCCAGTGCCTGCCAGGGAGCTGGGTGACCAGGGATATCTCTGTCCTGCCTCTTCTGTGTGCTCCACGCAAGGGCTTTGTCGTCACTTGGCCTTGAGCATCACAAGTCAAACATTGCACCAATATAAAGATCTATTCAATACAACAACAACACACAATGGTGATGCTTGAAGGCAGATTTTCATATTAATATAGGCTTATTTAGCTGGTTAAAAATCTCTGCAACTAACACAAATGGGGTCAGGATATGACTAGCCATTTTAAATTCTACTTTCAAGCAACATCTGGCATACTCAATGCTGAATGGGGAACAGGGACAGAAGAGTCCTTTTTTCTTAGGCAAACATTCAGGAGTAACTGTGTCTATTTTGCACATTGCTTCTCGTGTTGACAGCTTCAGTTTGGTTTGTATTTTTTATACAGTTTTTTCATGGAAAAGCTCAACTTTGTGCGTGTCCTAACATGTGTGTGAACCGTAGCGTGCACTAAGGACCGTATGTGTACATGTATAACTCTAGATGAAGACGTTATCTCTGGACAAAAGTAACTGCATGCGCACAGTGTGGTGCATATTACTCAAGAGGAAGAGAATTACCACGCTATGTAACAGTGACTCCCTAGCATTGTGGTTTTTCTAAATAAATCTTCATAAAGGATTTGGCTTTTGCAATTTCTCGTGGTTTTGTGCCTTGAATCAAGCCTCCCTTGACACTCTGACATCAGATTAAACAGCTTTCTCCAGTGTGGCTCTTGCAGCTTTCACTCATCTGCATCATCTGCTAGGTTTCACCTTCTCTTCCCTCCACATTACATGCACTGGGCTGGATGCAACCATCATTCATTTGTGAATGATGGTTGGGTGCTCAGAACCAGGGCTGGGAGCAAAGCAACCTGCATTCTCCTCCCAGGTTTAACAGACTTCCCGGATTTACATACATAAGTCTGTGGGGCCTGACAAGATGCATCCCAGCATCCTGAGGGAATTGGCTGATGTAGGAAGATCATGGAACAGATCCTCCTGGAAGCTATGCTAAGGCACATGGAGGACAGGGATGTGATTCAAGAAAGCCAGCACAGCTTCACCAAGGGCAAGTCCTGCCTGACCAACCTAGTGGCCTTCTAGATGGAGTGACTACATCAATGAGCAAGGGAAGAGCTATGGATGTCATCTGTCTGGACTTCTGTCCAGATGGATGGTGGACAGAGTCCACCACAACATCCTTCTCTCTAAATTGGAGAGATATGGATATGATGGGTGGGCTGTTTGGTGGATGAGGAATTGGTTGGATGGTTGCACCCAGAGGGTAGCGGTCAACGGCTCAATGTCCAGATGGAAATCAAACAAGTGGTGTCCCTCAGGGGTCTGTATTGGGACCAGTACTGTTTAGTGTCTTCATCAATGACACAGTGGGATCAAGGGCACCCTCAGCAAGTTTGCAGATGGCACCAAGCTGAGTGGTGCAGTTGACACACCTGAGGGATGGGATGCCATCCAGAGGGACCTGGACAAGCTTGAGAAGTGGGTCCATGTGAACCTCTTAAGGTTCAACAAGGCCAAGTGCAGGGTCCTGCACCTGGGTCAGGGCAAATCTTGGTGTAAATACAGGCTGGACGATGAAGGGATTGAGAGCAGCCCTGCCCAGAAGGACTTGGGAGTACTGGTATATGAAAAGCTGGACATGCGCCAGCAATGTGCTTTGCAATTATGTGACAAAGCAATAATAGATCTCTGCAGGCTGCTGTTCTTTTTTTGAAGTAAAAAATGAATGCAATTTATAAAAGGTCGATGCCATTGGAACTCCAAAGACTAAATCTCATGTCTTCTTCATTACTAACTCAGGGAAGATAGAGATTTCACTGTTTTGCAGAATTTAGAATCCAATTAAACCATGTGCAGTTGTATGCGTAAAATCACTGTTGTCTGATCAGGATCTTGCATCCGAAACACAGCAGATACACTATATCACATTATACCTCCTCAGCTAGCTTCTACTCAGAAAGCTGCCAAATGGGCTTTCCGTGAGCATCAGGCAAAGACACACATATTTCCTGCCCTCTCTTCACACAGCCTCTTCACAGTTTTCCGTATGGTGCTTCATTAGAATTTGACACCAGGAACACTGATTTCTTCCAGGGTATACACAGCTTTAAGCTTCAAGAGAATCAAGCACATTGTAGAGCACCTAAAGGCATAGACCAAGTTAATGAAATGGCTAAGAGGACCCTTAGAACCTATGCGGCATGTTAAAAGACACTGCAAAATACACATAATTGCATGTGCCTAAGGACATCACCCCACAGACAACGTGCTTTCTGCAATCCCATAGAAGTTTACAGTTTATCCGAAGAGAAACAGAATGTCTTCCCTACCCATTTAAAGACCACCTTTACTTACATCAATACTTTTAACTCTGAAATCTTGCAGTATCTTTCTTTCTTGCATGCCAAAAAATTGATGAGACTTTTCAAGAAAATGAGGAAAAATAATAGTGAAAGAAGAGGAGGTATCTGTGTCCCAGTATGTGGTTCTGCTGGGATTTGCAAAGCCTAACATCGCAGATAGTGCTCATGGGAACTTTGCAGCACAATTCCCAGATCCTCAGTTGTCAGGGCACCAGAGAATACAACTGCAGAGAAGCTCATGAGGTCACACACTCCATTTCCTATCTCCAAGATAGTGTTTTATTCCTACATACTTCATAGCTTTTGCAAAAAGACTGGGTTTGGTCCTGCATCCCTTTCATTACAGGGGTCGTGTTGAAGTCCCTTGGGATTTTGACTACATATACAACAGATACTGTATCTTATCTTCTCCCTCTGAATCTTTTTTTTAGGGATCAGCTTCTTCCCTTGCACTTATTTCTTTTCTTTTAAGTACAGTTGAAAAATAACTCAATTACACAAAGAGGATTGATGCTATTCTTACAGTCTCCGAGCACACATCTTCATATCTTCCTATTCCAATCTGTTCACTCCTCTCCCAAGCCTGGGCAACAGCAGTGCAAACCCCAGGTGCTTCATTTTCTACAAGGAGTGCTGGGTCACTCTCCCAGTGAATGTGATACGGAGTGACAGCCTAAGCTGCAGCAAGCTGCATTTACCGCCCCATCCCCCTCCTGCTGCTGCCATGCAAAAAGTCCCTTGTTTGTGTTCTTTTGATGCATCTACCCCAAAGTAAAATCTTCTCAATTTGGACTGATACAGAGACTCTAGGGAGTTTTAATACATCAAAGAAAGAGGTGCAAGTTGGGTAACTCTTCTGCCACACTGCAGTAGCTCCAACCTGTCTGTGCGTCTCTCCAGCCGCAGCCAGGAGCTCTGCACTCTGTGCCCAGTGTCAAGCTGCTGCCAAACCTGCAGAAGGCTGGCATCCAAATGCAGCTTGTAGAGAGCACTGACTGCTAGGGAGAGAAACCACAGGGCAATGAGGATGTTGGACAGAAACCACTAAACCATGCAGCTCTCAAATAAATTTTTTAGGTATTTTAATAGGACAGCATTTGCACATTGAAACCAACAACCACCAAGGAATCTCTGCCGTTCTAATGTTTCAGTTATAGCAAATGTTTGTCTGAATGAAGCAGAATGGTCAATGGCATTGAGTTTCCTTTTTGAGGAAGAGGAAGAGGGGGAAAAACCAGCAGAATTGTTTTCAGCTGGTTCCCAGCCACACCAAAGTGCTTTAAATATTCATGCTTTTCTGATGCATTCCAGTAAAGCAGATGAACAAAAACAAAAGCAGCATGAGGGGCCTCCCTTAATAAGGGTCTGTTTATTTCTTATAGCCAGCTGCCTGACTTTATTGAGTCTGACATTAGGTAGTTCAATGAGCAAAGGAGGAGAAAACAAGGCTGTCAGACAAAGCCACTGCATGCATTGTTTCACTCTCAATCTTTTCTGATAATGACTGCATTGAGACTATATTGAACAGAATCTGGAAACAAGATTTGATACTTGCAAATTTTTTATTTCGCAGTTGTCACTACAGATGCAGATCACCTACAAGCCACACAGACTCTCAATCTGTGTTGGTGAACCCTATATATAAAGAATTCCCCAAACCTGAGATTCTTGCATTAATTCTGCCACTTGTATGTGAAAAGTTATATACTCATTATCTGTTTAAATCAGCATTAAAAGCTTTCAGATTATGATGATGGAGAAGGAGTTCACTGTGTACAAGTGTCTGATGAACCAGGGTGTTGGCATTCTTGATTAATTTGTAGTCCAGCAGTGTTGGCCCGCTGTACACACTGGTGTTCGTCATCCACATTAAGTAGGTTATACAGAGGTCGAATATATTTTCTCATCATTGTAACAGTTCATCTAACTGCATTCAGGAACAGAAAAAACGAGACATAGCAGGAACCAGTAGCCAGGCACGCCCCTCCACTGGCCACAAGACCGGGTGGCACAGTTGCTGTGTGCCCTTCTTGTATTTTTTCCTGCATGCTTTTAGGCTGCTTGGGGATTGGGGGGTAGTGTCATTAGCTGTGTGAAGCTCGCTAGAAAATAAGGATAGCCCCTCAAAATAATTTACTTTAAATTCTGGTCTTCAGAACTGATTGCTCTGTGGCTGCCGATTAAATCTCCAGTTAAGCTCTCTCTGCCTTTACAGTCCAAATGCGCTGGTTGATCCATAGTTAACTACTGTGACATCTTCTTAAATGCACTGCAGGGAAGTTTATGGCATCTTTTCTGAGCCTGGAATAAGGTCAAGAGCACTTCTTATGAAGCTGGACTCAGTTACCTCACATTTAAGTTGCTCCCCTTGCCATGCTTTTTTTGCAGGGTACTGACCTCATACATATTTGGGGAAAAAAACACGAGTGCTTGACAGAAGGGAAATGGAAGTTCGATTGTTGTAAGTGGACAGAAATGTTCAGCAGCTGTGACAAACCCATCCAGCAGGGACATAAGTGGCTATGCCACCTGCCAAGAGCTGGAGTCCCTTCCAGCATTAGAGATTCAGAGTTTGAAAGATCATTGCCATGATGAGAAAGACTGAAGGTTTAAACAAAGGTATGTGATGACATTTAAATAAAACTGCATTTGCTTCCACTTGGTATACATTTTTTCATTAAAATGAGATAGTTTATTTAATATCTTCTAGTTATTTCCTGTTCTACTTTTGTACCAGTGAGAAAATCCAATTAAAAATATGATTTCCCTTCACTCTTCTGAAGCTGTCAAACTGATTCCATAATTAAATGAACAAGTCAGAACAAGTTACTTTTAATATTTGTATAATGGAAAACACACTGTTTCCAAGGAGAAGGGTCATGATCCTGCATGCCCTGAAGTCAGCTGAGACTCAAACCTGCACACAGCCAGTGCAGAGCAGCAATTCCCGGCTGAAGACACTGGCTGAGGTCCTTGCTAGTCCTGTGAAGGACTCTCTGGGCTGTCTTGCTAGCTTGAAGTCAGAATGAATCACTGCAAGAATATCCAGGGAGATCTGGATGCTGAGGAGGAGACCTGCAAAAGGTTTTGCTTATTGTTTTTCCACTGATGCACACAGTCATTGTAGCATACAAGCTATGCCTTTCATAGCAATGTCAGAGAAGCCATGGCAGAGGCCACGTGTGTACTCAATCAACCTGGTGGTACAGGTCACAGCTTTGCCCATGAATTACTACCAGCTCCTGGTGCTTTGAAATCACTTGTTGCTTTATAATAATGGTCCTATTGGGTCTCATTTGTCCGTAAAAGGGACTGTGGGGTCACCTAGCCTGACCTCTGATACCCTTAAATTGCATGTCAGTACCCAGCCCATAATTTAATGAGGCCAAACACGTACATCATTTAGAATAAAAGAAAAAAGTTGTCAGTAGGACTGCGTTCCAGCGAACAAGTGATGCAATGGCAGGACCGAATTAGGTACAACATGCAGATATTTCCATGTGCTGAAGGTAAAATCCACCTGCTACAGAGGAAGTGAAAAGCTTAAGGTTTCTCAGCTCAGCTGCTGGGGTAGAGGGATATCAGCTCTGAGCTGGTGATTAAGTTTACCTCTGGACACATGAGCAGTTTGGCACACAAGATCTGCCAGAGATACTAAAAAAGCATTGGCACCAGCCTTCTGGATCCTTTTCCGGATGTTCACATTGAGCCCAATCATTCACTCTGCTTGGAACTTAACAAAGGAGACTACAGCAGGCTAATTTACTTGAAAATGTTTAAACCCGGGCCAAGATAATCAGCCCTCTGGATGACCCTTTGAATCTCCTACCCTGAATAAAGCTGCTCTAAACTTAAAGAGAAATTTACCCGTGAAAGAATTGAGATACTACAAAGGGTACAGCCAGTAAAACTCCCATCCTGGCTCTGAGGGATCTGGCACTGCACAACCAGAGTTCAACTTCATCCACTGAGGTTAGCAAGTGCCTTTCACCTGCTTTCCCTCAGCCCATGCCCAGCACCTGCAGTAATCATCAGCGCACTGACGGTGCCTAAGCAGGCTGCATCTGTCCTGTAGGAGTTTAGAATAAGCACTGCTGCTAGGCTGAGCTATATTTGGAAATCCTCTCTTATCTGCTGCACAGGACACGAACAGTATTCCTACACTGTGAAGGAAAGCCTAAGCAAGCAGCGAATTACTGCTCCTCCTTGCCTGCTCATTGTCACAAAACAGGGTTTAGTTCATTGGGCTTTACCAGGGAACACACACGTGCTGTGCTGGAAACGCCACACTACTACTAAAATCAACTTATTGCAAAGGCGAATGATGACTACCCTCAGCAAGTTTTACAAGCAGCAGGAACGAGAAAGCGAGTTCTGAAACAAGTGCTGGCATTCAGTGGAGTGCCCCCTGCACCGTGGAGCTCCCCACGGGCCCGCAGCGGCGTTGGGTAGGTTGGTACTGGCAGCTGCTCTGCCAGGGACACAGGCTGCAGCAGGTTTGCCTCCAGCAACACAGAAGGCACAGGCTGACAAGTTACTTAGGGTGAACTGAAGAGGGAGGGGAGGCAAGAAGAGATTTGGGCTGAACGTGTGGGTCTCACTGTAAATGCACTGAGATTTTTGCAAAGCTGAAGAATACACAAAGCTCATTAAAAAAATACTTTTTAGCATGATGCATCTTTATACCTTTCTCTAAACTAAGCATCAGCGGTTACCTCTCAGGTTACTGATCCACAGAACATCCCATCCAATGTCAACTTGACACTTAATAAACCAAACCTTTTATAATACCTATTTTAGAAGGGGTGGCTATCAATTGCACTCTCCCTTTGATGGGTAAAGGTGACATTTAAGTTTTTGGAACATCTTCAAACCATTAATAAATCATAGTTTGCTGCATTTTGTCAGTTTTGCTGCAAACATTTAAAAGTACCCAAACTATGAGTACGTATGTATCTTTCACACACTACAGAGGTGGAAACAGAGGCACAGATACATTCAATACCATTCACCCAACAAAATGTTAAAAATAGAAGTCCCCTTGATGTTTTCTGTAGCAGTTCCTACAGAGTCTGATGCTAATGATTTATCCACTAGTCATGCATTTGTTTTCCAGTGGAGCTTATTGGGGCTGCAATAATACTTCTCCTTCCCCTCTGATCTCTGCTGTGAGTCACTGAAGCCTTTGCTCACTGTCTGGGTAGGGGTGAGAGCAGTGTCACCCTCTCTGCACACCCACAGCTGGGCACCCCTGCAGCAGAGGAGAGCAGGAGGCTGGAGGAGCAGTGACTCAGGCTGGAGCATCCAGGGGAAGTGCTGCTATGGCAACTGTGCTTTAACCATTGAATTACTCAGACTAGGCAGCTTTTAATTAATGGCTTGGTTCTTACCCCTTCCTTTCTTCCCCAGCTGTAATATTTACTGCACTCCCTAGGCAAGCCACTGGAAGACTTTAAACAGACAGCAAACAGCAGAGACTACAGACTGTCCAAATAGCACATGGGAGAAAGCCCTGTGTTTCACCGAGCGCTGATGAAGTAGGGCTGGGTACAGCTGCTGGTGTGACCGCTGCCTCAGGGAAGAGTAGCGTCAAGGTGATGGACACCAAGTAAATCTGCCCAGAGCTCATCCCTAAAAGACCTGAGATTCACTGCCAGCACCTGTCAGTCTCTAACATTTAGAAAGTCCCTTCAGCATCACAGCATGGAAGGAAAAGATATACTTGGAATCAGAAGCTCCCAGGCATGCCCCTGGTTGTATTGTTGGTCAGGGAGGAAGAGGTCAGGATTTGTCCACTCTCCTCCCAGTGGGATGACCGAGACCTACAAGAAAGTTTATGTCTTATGGTAGATGGACAGTAGGCCACTAACCTTCAGGAATCCAAAGATCATAGGCTAGAAATTGCTATAATACAGAGTTCAAAACTGAAGACAGTTGGAAATGTTAGGGTTTTTTGCTGTTTCAATATTAGGTAAAAATCTGTACAAACAATCATTCATGAAAAAAGAGATGCAAAACCCAAAGAAAACAAGAAAGGCTGACACTCTACATGCTTGTAATTTTTAGCAATGACACTTTTGATACAATGTATACCAAAGGAAACTCTAGCCACAGCATGCACTATGGGAATACATGAATCCAGAGTGGATGCTAAAAGTAATTTTTTAATAAAGAAAAATCAACTTGGGACAAGGTATACAACAGGTACTGTTAAGATCCACCTTTAATAATGAGAAACTGAAATTCACAGCCTGGAGTAACAGATCAGCCTGTGAGTTCTATAAACTAAATCACTATGTGCAAGGAAGACAAGAAAATACTCAGAAAAAATAAAATTTAAACGTGAAGCAATTTGCTTTTTCAGATGTGAAAACCTGAATTCTCACAGGCCTGATTTAAGCATTTTTAAACTCATCCCTGAATCACTGCATAGCCTGAATAGCACATACCTATTGTAAGTATGCAGCTGTACCCTGTTCTTCCAGTTGAGCTGAATGGAGCAACACGACCGTTCCCTGAGTACGTGACCTTTGTACAGTTACCATTACAGGATTTTAGGATTGGGTCCTCAGTGATGACCATTTCTAACAGCTGAAAGATGGATCCATCTGTTCTTAATCACCAGGTCATCACATACACCACAACTATATGCATATGGTCACTGATGCTCATCCCACCTTCAGATGCATCACCAAAAGAAGTCTTTAGTCATACTACAGAGCCCAGATCTCCTCGCTAACTCTTTGCACTACCTTTCCAGGTAATACCTGCTGCTCCCAACCATTTTTATGCTGCTAGGGAAAGGGCTGCAGATAGCAGCAGTAAATGGCACTGCATTGGGAACCTCCATTTGCTATTTAAACCAAAAGCACTCAAATGGATTACTATACGTTTAAAATAGGTTTAAAAATAAATGGTACTGCTAATGCATATGAGGTATGCAATAGGAAGCAGGAGAATGAGACCAGCATTGTCCCTCTAATTGCCTGATGCCCACAGCAAAAAAGGATCAGCAGTGTGGGTGATATAGCCACAGCTGTTCTTTCAGGACTTTGCAATGTGACCTCAAGGTTCAAAGTCTGAAGTGCTTTTCCCTTAATGCAGATAGCACAAGAGACTCCTCCAGCTAAAGGCTTAGTTGTATCTAAAAAGCTGTGACTTGTGAAGAGCTCCCTATTTTAATCTCAACACCGAGTGATGTAAATCAGCATCTATACTTCTCCCCCTACCCCACTCCTCAGATGCCATCAACTGCCCCCCAGAAAACACTTGCCCAAGGTTCAGGGCTCCTGCTGAACTTGCTTTATGGGCCACATGACTAAACCACCCAGACAAAATTCCTGAGGATAGTCTAAAGAGCTGAGGACTTATTTTGTCTCAGGGAGGAGGAGGGACACATTCTTTCTGCAGAACATCACTTTCTCTTAAATGACTTCTAGAGAAAAACCTGTCCGGGTGCAGATGAAACAAGATTAACAAAATGTTCCCTCCAATGACAGGACATTATATTGTCCTGCACTTCAGTGTCCTGAGACACAGGGTCTGATGTTAACGAGGCAGAACTAGCCTATTTACAAGTATTATTGCCAGGATGATACAGGGAAGATCAAACTTATTTTTCAGAATGACCAGTCCAGTTGTAACAAAGAACATTGAGCTTTTGCTGTTTTGATCTTATGCCATTTACATAAGCAAACTGGGAGAAGAATCTTGATTTTAATTTGAACCCAGTTCAGAGTGACTTGAAAGATTTGTTAAATGTTACACCACAGACTAACCAGAGCTCATGCTCTTGTTAGGAGACAAAATCTGAACAGAAGTAGAAACTGATGCCATTCGTAGTGTTAGCCTGGCCTAAGTCTCCTGAAATTCAGCATAAATGGTAACTGCCATCCAGCTACAAGGAGCAACTATGCTGCTCTGTGTAATGGCACAGCTGAAATAGCAGCCTCAGCCCCAAACCATATGTAAGCACCCAAAACAAAGCCACACTAGGGAAGACTGAGGGAGGCAGAGGTCACTATAAGAGAATGCTACTGCTCTGCCAAGATCTGGGTTTATGAGGACTGGTGAGCCTGTGAGAATACAGGCAACATGGAAGACCAACGTGGATATACCAATGTAAGAGCTGATACCTTAAAATGAAACTTTACAGACTGTCAGTGAAGCTAAGGCAGATTTTGTGCACAGATGATATGTTGGCAATAGAGGTGATGAGCAGAAATCCTTGCAAGCAAAAGCATTTGCTAAGAGAACTCCTATTTAGTGAACACAATTAGAAAAGTGATTGAATTACCAGTATGGCACAATGTTGTCCACTGCAGAGAAATCTGTTTTAGTGTAATCACTTCTGGAACAATAAATTCAACCTTAGTCTAATCCTTGTAGGCTTCACCTTTGAAATGTCAGCTCTGAGTACATATTCTACTTGACTGACTTGTTTGCCAGATTTATCATTCAACAACAGAAGCCTGCCTGTTTACAGAGCCAGGTCAGGAGTTGGTGACGAAGAAACAGAACAACAGGGTGTTACAAAATGGACCTAGGGATACACTCCAAGTGAGGATGAGTAATGGTACCTACTTCTTCATATGTGCATCAAAACTAACCATCATTAAGAGGTTTGGACTATTAATCTCAAGATTTGCAATGCTGTTAGATTTTAAGTTATTCAAGGACAGAAAGAGTTATGATTCATAAAGAGGCTTTCAAGAAGATGAGTCTAAGCCCTGCACTGGAACAGCTCAGGTAGTGCTCTCACTGTAGCTTAGATAATCACTCAGGTCAATTAAAAGCTACAGAACTAGCTCTAAGGATTGCATGTGCATCCATAACAGCTATTTATATTTTATGGGGCCTAGCAGCGTCAGCTGAATGGGAGGTCCCAGTGTGCCATGCAGAACCCAAATATCTAGCAAAAGCCTAGTTACCATTGCAAAAAGATTAGAAACTAAACAAGCTGATTTATTAGTTCTATTTTAGAGTTCAAAATTACAAACGCATGTCTCACTCCATTGCACCTAATGTATGGAATAATGTATAGAAAGTCAGCTGCATTTACCTTCATGTATTCTGCTCTCTCCAGTGACCTCCAGCCCAGGTACCTCTTAAAGCACCAGCAGTCAGACAGGACCAGCCCAGGCATGACTGACTGCCCAGGGACCTCACTTGGCCTCTGCAGCAGAATGAGGACTCCTCACCTCCTGGCCTTCACCCACTGCTCTCCACAGAAACCCTTTGTTAGCAGGTTCTTTCCCCACAGAAACTCCATACAGGTGACCAGTACCACCACAGCCACTGAGCAACAACTCATAAGCAGCTGCAGTCCTACTGGGGAGAGAGATCTGTCTGAAAGAAATTGGGTTTCTTGTTTCCACTAATGTAAATACTAAACTGAAACATAAGTACTTTTAATCAAGAAAAAAAGTTTACAGGTTTATAAACAAAAGCTGAAAACTGCTGTTTTTTTCTGGACACTGAGGTACTACAGAATATCACTTGTATTTACGTTGTGAATTATACAAAGAATTCAAAAATCAGTAACTGGAAAGTAGCATTTCTTTAATTCAACTGTTATTTTTTGGACAGAAACATTTAAACTACTTCCAACAGGTCCACTACTGAAAGTGCTTTCCAGCTCCTACTTTGAAGCAAGCTAATAGCTGCAAACACCACGGATTTAAAAGGTCACTGCATAATCCAATCTCATTGATTAACATTTTCCTTTGTAGTTATGACTATACTAAAATAATGATCCCAATTCACAGGATGATTAAACACATTATTAATTTTACTTCAGTAAAACAGGCTGAAGAATCGCTGTATAACCAAGTTAGATGAAGCGCATTTCACAAGGCCTTTCCCTTTTAGGAAGTTAATTTTGCCAGTTAAAACAAAAAAACCCCTATAGTTCTTGTTCCAACCAGCTTTTTCCTATTCAAAGCTGTAAAATAAGGTTCCAATTTTTGTGTGTAATTTAGAGCCAGCATCTCAGCACTACTGCTGAACATTATCCTTCTGCCTGCTAATTTTAAGGCACTCACTATTGCCCTAGTAGGCATGTAATAATTTACTATAAGAGTTCCTGCACTTTTTGGGCCATTTGTACAAATACTCACTGAGATTAGTAAGTGCACTTGACAAGAGGTGAAAACCCCTGCAAATCACAAAAATTTTTCCCTCAGAGCCACTCGATATCCAGTCATATCTTTCTGTGAGAAACGTGATTTTAGCAGACTTCTCTTAGATTTCACGTATTTCTCAGTACTAACTTGGAGTGATTGCATGAACAGACCTCTCCTTCAACCAGAAGAGCAATTAATATGTAACATTTTACTTTTTAAAAGTTCTTTCTTTCTTGCATATTTTGTACTCAATTTGTTTCATACTAATCAGTCATATGAGTGAACAGAAATATACTGATAGTATGAAACACGACTTTTAACGAAGGGAGATTAACCTCTTACCCTGACAATTAAAACAGTAATTAATAAAAGCAGATGGCAACTAGGTCACAACACTTAAGAGATTAATATATTCAGTACTTCTTGTTTCTCAATTCAGGCATTAAATACTGGCAGTCAGCTCGCCAGGTTTAATCTGTATGACTAAATACATGGAAGTGGGGTGAGGAGAAAAAGTCTAGTCAGCTTTTTTTGCAGAGTCACTGTATCTCATGTCATGCTGCAGAAGAGGACAGAGGCAACAAAAGGACCTGATTACCCATCCCACAATGCCAGCCTAATTCCTCAGGATCCATGCAAGGTGAGGACCAAATCATGACAATAACCATTAATATTTTTTTTTCCTACAAAGTCAATGGAGGGGCACAGAAACAGCTTTACAGAGACTTTGGCTCCAGAGGGCTGCTCTGACTCTACTCCTGGCATGTGCATGAAAACTTTGAGTTTTCATTCCCAGCTATGGAGATGCAGCGGTGAGCTCCGTGGTTTGTACATATGAGGTCAAGACACAGCTCCTGACCCCTTTGCTCTTCTGATTTCCTTGACCCCTTGTTTTGTCTCCTTCACTTTCTCTTTCCTTTTCCATGTGGCATGCTCTTCTAGAAACAAGATACTGAGCAATAAATAAACAAAGGCATCACTTAGTGGTGCCACATTAGTGATCAAACTGCATTTTTTGATGGAGAAATGCAACCTGGTGGCCCTAACTGATGTAACAAACAAGTATGCCTCAAGGGGTTTATATAACTTTACAAGAAAGTCAACCTTGATACTAAATGCTAGTGAATTCCATGAATACTTCCTAATGAAACAAACCTGCCAGGGATGCTTACCAGGAAGCAGCAGAAGACTGATTCTGAGAAACTGAAGATACCTTTTCAGGCTCTTCACGTGACATGGAGTTAGGAGATGATTCAGAGTAGATTGAAAGAATTGCTTAACAGGACAGAAGATGTGACACAAGTTCCAGCAAATTTGTATGACTAAGAACAGCACAGGTATTTGCATAAAATGTTTGGGCTCTTTCAGGTAATTCCCCCCCACTGGCTCACTTGCCATCTTGATCTTATTTGTCCAGCTGCTGCAAATGACAGGACACTCACAGGACAAGGTAGGTCTCACGCACCGCTCTGTTCAGGTGAATCAGCTGATGGCAGCAGTTTGTTCTGCAATTCTTCCACTCCATCAGGTTGATGGCCAGCAGTGGAGTTCATATCAGGAAAATGAAAGTCCCTGGTGCCAAAGAATAAAGTGACAGATTGGAACGGTCTATTTTAGAAAAGAGCTGCCACGTCTAGTTAGTATCATACACAGATTCACTGCACAGTAACAAATGGATGCTGGACTGAGCCTGGAAACTAAAGCCAAAAGTATATTGAGGATTTCAGCCAAGAAACGGAAGGAAAAATGCTTTTCTGTATTGAATTGCAGGCAGCAAGTGTTCTCCATTTTGCTCGCTTTGTTTTCTTTCAAGTTATCTTTTTAAGGACAGAAGACACGAGCATTGATGATGCTATGCATAACCAAATTTGACATTCAAGGAAGGCAAAGATTATTTGATGTAAGCAGCAAGCAGATCAATAGGTCCCTATTCCAGTTCAGGTTTCACCATCTCACATAATCTTCTGCCACCATACTGCATCTAAACTCTGCAGAAGAGAGTAATCACTAAGAAAGCTTTCAAACAAAAATCCCCAATTCACCCCACCCACCAAGCAAAACATTTTCTTTGATCTCTTTTTTTTTTTCCCCACAGAAGAATCAGGTGACTTAAATATGAATCTTAGCAATGAAACTACTAATAGTCTATTTATTTCTGACTGATGATATTAATCTCTTGTTCCTATTTATTATTCTATGCCAACGTATATTTTACTGCATATGTTTGTGCCCATTGTTTTTCTGTAAAAAATCCCCAATTTGGTATAGTCATGGGTGTTTAGGCACAAATCCAGCATTGTTATACTCTAAGGTTATGGCATTATGTAGACACCAAAACACATTTGTGAGCAGATATAACTGAAAGCTGTAGAGTGACAGCATGCTATTACAGCTTCTGATAGAAACAAGCAGGGCTTCTTTCAGTTTTCACATCGTGATAGTAAATTATTTTCTTTAATGTATTTTTGTTTCATACATTGGCTTTCCATTTTGATACATTTAATTTATTCCCATTTATTGTCAATTGTTAATGTAGCAAAATTATATGCATTGAATTAAAATAATGGATTAAATGTATCAAAATATATTCACATTTATTATAAGTAAATGTGAAATCTAATGTAACTAGTACAGTCTAACTGAAAGAGAATCTGCCTCCTCTTGCTGCAGCTCTGGCCAGCTAACTAGTTTTATTTGCAAGTCAAGTGAAAAGTAACTGCTTCCAGGAATACCATTGTCCAAGCCTCCATATACATACAGCTTAGTCATTGCCATTTAGAATCTCACCTATCACTGGTTTAATGTTAGAGATAACCACTGCTTCAAGCACTCCAACTAATTTACTCCTGCTCTAGAATTAGCTGTCTGTAACATCTCCTTGCAAGTCTGCCATTCACACTTGCAAATTCAGAGCATAAATTAGTATGTACCTGGTTTACTGCTGTAATATTCTGGACATTTCCTTTCTATATTCTTGCCTGTGGTAATAATGCCCCAGACAGTCTTCCCATACTTTACTCCGTTTTGATGGGATTTCAGTGAGTGCTGGGTAAAAGCACATGAAGTGCCAATGCAATCATTTGGAGAAAGAAAAAAATAAAAACCCCCATATTGTATGCCCAGTACTAGAGTCTTAATTAAGGAGCTCTCAGAAACTAGAAATAGAGATGTAAATAATTTCTGATAGAGCTCTTCAGTACAGGCAGTCTTCAGCTGAGCCAAATCATCAAGGAAATAATTTTACTGGCAATATTGGATATAGATGCTTCACACAGAGGCTCTCAGCAGCTTTCATATACATGCCACATTCATACACACATAGGCACAACAAGGCTAATCACCCAAAGGATGATGAACAAGAATTAGCTGGTCATTGCAGCAACTACTTTACAGGATGAGGGCTGAGCAGTGATGGGGCAGCTAGCTGGGGTGTCTGTGCAAAATCAAACTGGCACCTAAAGAGATTCCAAAGGAATAGGGAAGTAGGGATGACTCAGGCACTTAAACAACTAGTCCTGAACGACTCCTTGGAAGGTACTCTGCAGCTGAAATTCTTTGAGAAGGAAGAAGCTATTTTAATTATAGTGCCCTTATATACTTATATCTGACTCCACAAACCATACTGGTGCTTGAACAAACAAGACTATCCCTAATTAAATGAGTTAATGCAGAAAGAAAGTATGGTATTTGCACATTGTACAGGATGATAGAAGCTTAAAGTACATAAGAAAAGCACTATCCCCTGTCTTTATGAAAAGATGAGAACATGAGAATATTCCCAATAGGACACACACTTGTTACTTGCCAGAAGAGTTAATAACATACAGGTAAGGATTATATTTCCTTTTGGACAGTTGGTCTACAACAAAGCATGGAAACATGAAGCATTCTTTCAACACCCTGGGAATGCTAAAAACTGTCTTCTCAAAAGACATAGCTCCCTTCACATAAAAACCCTTCCTCATTTTTGCTTTTGATTTTTAACTTGCAAGCAAAACAAGTCACATACTGACATACTTTTCAGTGGCCCAGAAAAACAAGCATCTCCAAATTAAACCAGTACACTGAGCTATGTCTTGGAGGTGGAGAAGCCAGCGTCCTTATGCTTCTAGTAACACTGATGTAAAGACTGTAACCTCTGGCATAAAGGCATAGTATAAAACCAAAAGCACTAATGCCTCAAGTTGCTTTCCCACAAGCCACCTTTAGCCCTTTATTAACTCTTCATCTTGTGTTCTGACTTAATAAACTGCTGGGGTGCTCTGGAGCTCATTCAGAGGCTACCTTCATACAGGACCTTTGGTACATGACATTATCTCT
Organism: Falco punctatus; assembly: GCF_963210335.1. Classification (NCBI taxonomy): domain Eukaryota; kingdom Metazoa; phylum Chordata; class Aves; order Falconiformes; family Falconidae; genus Falco; species Falco punctatus. Next base: position 56,779,668 of record NC_137587.1, read on the forward strand.
GTAAGTGTGACATTGGCAGAGACTAACCCCAAGCCTGCTCAGAGTTTAACAGAAAGGAAGTTACAAAATCCTGTGGGGAGACCCAGAGAGCACAGTGGAGGTACCGCTTAGACAAGCTCAGGGATCTGTACCCCGCCACAGAAAAGCACTCTTCTACAAAGTTCTGTTTCTATGCTAAAACCATGAACTATAGCCGAGAAACAGTGCGACAGATGGAGTTATTGGAAGAAACATTCACATAAATTAAATTTAGAGGGCTTGTGGTCAGGATAGCATCTCCAATCATTACATTTCTTTCAGAATTACAGTCCTTTTTCTTGTAAAAGCTGGGGACGCTTGCTGCCAGGGAGCTCAAGCTGTGCTGTAACATCGCTTGGGACCCTCGGAGCAGCCCCTGCACCGAGCAGCCTGCCTGGCTGGCCTCAGCCGAACGCTGGCGCGGGGGGCTGCCCGGGCACCGGGACCCTTACCCCTCAACGGAGCACGCTGGGCACAGTAACAGCTCCATCTCCAGTTGAAATCAGTCAGTTGGCTGCCACTCGAGGGCAGCATTTCAGTAAAAAAACCCACGGGAACAGAAATGAAGGACACCAGACCGCGGTATTGTTTTAGCACACCATGAGAATTTTGTTTGCAGGTTGCTCTCCAGGCTTTCTGTATCTACAAAAACAAGGTGGAAATATAAGCAGAGTACTGAAGTGTAAGCAATGAAGGAATAAGAAGTCGACACCAGACAAGTAACAGCAGAGACTGGAAAGCCACTTCAGTTTCCATATGCCTTAGCTATCAGAAGGCAAGGCAGATGCACGCATCCCCTAGTCTCCCACGCTCCTCCTCAGTGGAAACAATTTCCCTGAGGGATGGAAAAAACCAGCTTTCACTCAGATCAGCCAACTGTCTGCTAACAGGTCACAAACTTGTTGTACAATTGTGACTTTAAAAGCTAAGGAACAGCACCCAGAAACTGTGAGGATAGCAAACAATGAGCCACTTGGTCCATCACCACCTCCTCCCTTCCAGTAACGCCACTGGAATACTTCTAAGGCCAACTGCCCAAAGTGAAAAGCCTGCATTAAAAAGCATGAATGCTGCAGGTTTAGTGCCCTATTTACACCACCTAAAAATAGTCATAGGCCAAAAACATACTCCAGTTTTAGACACTGACTGACAACATGAGCTACAAGGCCAATTAGGCCAAATTAAAATATCCCCACAGCAAGAAAATATACACTAGTAAACATACTGGAAGGTCAAAAGACCTCTTGGAATAGAAACCTGCTACACAGCTTTAAATGCACTCTGGTCACCGTTTTGTCTTCTTAGGGAAAGAGTAGCTTTCCTTTTTACCACTTACAGGAGCATCCCAAGAGCTACCACCTCCAGGCCTGGGGAAGCTGTAATCAGAGGCATCCTCTGCAGTCAGTGAGGACAGGTAATTTCAGAAGCGAGTTCCCTCCCCCTGATTTTCAACTGCTGCTCTTTCTAAGCTTTTTTTCCTCCAGAAACACGTATACCCTGCAAGCATACATAACAAAAGCAAGCATCTGTATGCTTCTCCTAGCTCTTTCAAGTGGGCAGGGGACTGCTGGGTTATCTGCAGGCAGCTGAACATTTATAGTTTGAATTGCAAAATTACTGTCTTAATGACCAAAGGGACTCCACAGATGGAAGCAAACTGGAGTCTAGAGGACAGAGAGAGACTACTGGCAGCTCAGATTCTGTCTTAGACTACTTCAGCTCCATAGCTGAGGCCAGATCCAACCTGAAGAAGGAGAAACGGCAACAAGAAGATCGAAAGGTAGGATGAGGATGGACAGGTAAGAGAAATAGGATCAATGAGCAGGCACAAGGGAAAATAAGTCTAGTTTAGTAGGTAGCACATGGAGACGAAAATCTTGATATTCTGATCTGGATTCTTGCATGTCTTCTGACTTCATTCCTGTTCTTGGGGGTTTTCTGGACAGCTTCTTTGGATTCCCTGATGAAGCAGTCTGAGATACACTTTGACAAAAGAAAGACCTCTTTGAAATCACTAGTTGCTACTGTACTGAACCCTAAGATTCAGGGAAGGGTTAAAAGGTTTTTATTATTCTTCTTTTAAGTCTTCCTGAACTATAACAAATATAAAAGCATGTATAAAATAAACAAGTTATTCTTGACCTGTTAGAACAGGTTATACAAAACTGTTAGTAAAAATAAGCTTAAAAAAGGATGTGTAATAACATATAAATAAAGCAGTCTTTTACCCTGTGGTTCTTCACTTAATCAGGAAAGTTCCCTTTGGCTCTAGACAGTGATGTGACTGGAACTACTTTAGCAAAGTGAGGTGCATAATCACATTTTAAAGAAAAAACAACCACTGACAAGTGAATATTGGAATGATATATTTTTAAAATATTTTTAATGTATGAATAAACCATTTCTAGTGGTGAATCACCTGTTTACAGGTTTTCCAATAAAATATTCTCCAACCGAAAATGTTGAGAGTGAAAAAGCCACTCACAGAGAATTAATGGGGTAAAGACAAGACACTTCCTTATTACCCTCCCTGTGGCTATTTTGCACAGCTCTCCCATATGCCATAGCTGTCCTTATGTTCACTGTTGGGTTTACATATCAGTGGAGGTGCCATTAACTATCATATTGCATCCAGATTTATTGCATTCATTGCTTTTCTTAATTAAAAGAGGCTAAACCAGGGGTTAATTGCATTGAATTTGAATTCAGCAGGGAAAGGAAGACATTATTATTGTTAACTTGGCACCAGAAGTTGACAGAGCAGTTTAGTATTGAGGACCCTGCATACAGAGGCCTTAGCTGGGGTTCAAGTGCATGTGAACAGAGGAAGCTTATGGGAAGGAGCAGTTAGCACAGACAAGTGAGGCAGCATGAATAGAAACACACAGAAGATAAATTATAAACATGTTTAAACTTAGAAGTATTCTGCAATGACTAATATTCCAATGCAATATGCAAGAACTGATTTTGACATTAATTTCACTCTGGAAATTGAAATCAAATACGGTATCATGAGGTCCAGCGATAAAGGAATCTCCACAAAAGTTGTCTGTTCTTCACTCCTATTTACCTCCATGTTTTCAGCACACTATTTGTGGCATCCCTCCCTGCATTCCTCCCTTTTCAAAATGAGCATGATGTGCTGCCATCACCTTGCAGCAGAGTTTACATGGACAACAACAGATATGCAACACAAGGCATTGCCACCTGCAAATCTATAAGCGATCTTGGGAGGTAAAGGGTATGTTGCCAGTGTCTCCTGTCACTAATATGCTGGCTAAACAATGCAAAAAGGACCATGCTCTTGACATATTATGAAATTAGTCAACACGTATCCATCTGCTACACATAATCTGAGGTCGTATACATCATTAGCAACGCATGAATTTAAGCAAGGCTATAGCCCGACATTTTAGTTGTAAACTGAATACATTTAACCCAGGGGTCATTGAAGGACAGCAGATACTGTCCCAGGGCACCTTCCTAACAATGGCTTCTTAGTGTAGAACGGCATTTTATGTAGTTTATGATGTTAATGGCTATATATGCCGCTGCTCCAAATGTTTCCCCCTTCTGTACTGTCGACTTCACTGCCTGAAAACTTATTAACCAGAGATGTAAACAGCTTGATATCAAGGATTATGACTTAAAGGAAAAATTGACAAACAATAAAAAGGCTAAAAGGATCTATGCAAAAAAAAAAAGATACCCTGAAGGCCAGAGGCTGTCCCTGAAGAGCCACTGGACAGCTTGTCCCACACTCCTCCAAGGCAGTGTCAGCCGCACCGCCCTGCCTGCCAAGTCCCCTGTGCTGTGCTGGGTGCTGCCTGCTGGCCCCATGACCCAAGGGCTAATACAGCTGTGGATGCCCCTCTCTCGGATGCAGATGTACAGGACACGGTGATTCCATCTTGCGTGCTCAGCCCACCTATTTTCAGTAGAAATAACTATGAACTGCCCAAGAACTGCCTGCCCTTTCAACACGTACAGGTAGAAAACAAGTATCAGTCAAAAGATGTAGTTAGGAGGAAGAGGCTGACTGGTATCACTGGTCTCCAGCAGATACGTGAAAAAACACACGGTTGGAGGAAACCGAATACATCTGTGGTAGCACAAGCCAGCCCTCACCAAATGGTAGGGAAGGAAAATAAATAAAACTTCAATGGCACTTTATAAAAACCCAAAAAAGCTCTGAGAATGCAAATCTACAGCACATGATATGGCAACATTGTCTTGTAACCTTATTACAGAAACCCATAGTAACCCTTGCTAAGAGCATTAAATATTAATAATAGCTCACAGCTGCTACTGCTACATAATGGCCTTATTTTGATGAGGAATATGTGCACAAAAGTAATGTGCATCAGTTCAGATGAACCTGCTTTCCTTTATGAAATTTATGCAAGACCCTCTCCTTACTGCAATTAATTGCAGAACCCAGGGCTATTATTCTTGAAAGGCAGGATTTGTCTCTGATCTTTGTCCTACATTACATCTTTTTTTTTTTTGTCAGAGGTTGCAACTTGAGCAGAGGCGGACAGTATAGCTTGATACACCAATCATTACCAGGGGGTAGCCTTCTTTTTTCTATTCTGTCCTAATTACTGTGATTCTGCCCACACATATAACCCACAAGGATGTTTTTTTATTGTTCCTGAAATTAAAACATCCCTGTCCTACATCTGTACAACTATTATAAACAGTAATGTCCCTGGCTTCCATCATCATAAACATCAAAGTTAGGAAATGCTCACTGTTTCATTTAATTCTTTACTAAGTAAATTTGGGTTTCTTTACTGACAAAGTAGCTGATGAATATCTGATCATTAACAGAATGATTACCTAGCTAGAGAGCATTCTCTTCTCTACTTACTTTGCTGCTAAAACGTATGGCCACCTTAACTAGGTTCCATTGATACTGATCTCTTTTAGCCTGTTCATCTACATATAATTTAAAATAAATGAAGACCACTGTGCACCTACTGATCTAGATATGGATGATTTTCAATGATAAAATGGCAGCTAAGTATCCAATACTAACTGGAAGTCAAGGGACTGAATAGACTTAAATACTGTTATTTAGAAAATTCATCATGACGCTCTATTGAAAAGAAAACTCTTATCCTCAGAACAAATTCAGAAATACAGAAGAGGCAGTGAGAGTTCCTAAACTGAATGATTCATTAGAATTACCTTAACTACTGCTGCATGAGTAAATATTGTAATATTAGCTCCCATGCATCTTTTTTGTCCTTATCCAATTCCTGTACAAGAATCTTACGTAAGAATGTAAAGCCAGTATTATCTAGGTCTGAAGATGTCCTGGGGCAAGGGGGCAAGGGGGCAGGCAGAAATGCAGAAAGGGGTTTCCACTTCTTCAGACTCAGCTCTAAGCAGCCTTTATGTCAGGCAGACACTCTACAATGCCTAGTTGAGCTCTCTGAAATGAAAACTTTGATTTTTGGAAGTATGTTTCTAGCTGCTGTATTTGCAGAAATAACCTGCCAAACATGAAATGAGTAATAGATGTCTGCAGCCAGCCTTAGAACAATGACTCAGAGGAGTGAACTCTTCTGTCCCATATAAGTCTGATAAGAGTGTCAAATCCAATCCCCAGTTATGTGACTTCAATGCCAGCGTTACCTAAAAAATTACTGATTTTAATGCAAGAAACAGGTTTGGGCAAGTACAGCTTCTTGGAACTGGATGCTACAGTGGGGAAAGAAATCACAGAAGCAGTAATGGGGAAAGACAGAAGAGAACAAGGAGGAAGGACAGGGAGCCAGTAGTGCCAAGAGACTCCCTTGCTGAACAGAGAATGTCACAATTGGGCAGTAAACCAATACATTAAAACTAATTGCCATATAGCCCCTGCCCATCAGGAAATACCCATGTATGTCAATAAGCTGCTGATTCAGAGACCAGAGGGAGACTATTGCTATGGGGAAATGAGAATCCCAAAGCTATAGCAGGGACTCTGATGTGGCAAGATTGATGTTCCTCCATTGAATGCTTGCACCTTGAGTTGATCAGCACAAACCATTCTGCTAGAGGAGCTCGTTCGCTTGTCTGGAGTCAGATACAGGGCAACCCAACAAGCAGGCAGTGCAGGCACAAGGCCAGCTGGCACTACAGTGCCAACTCAAACCCCAGGTAGTATGACATTGTGACACAAGTGAGCTCCAACTTCTACCAAGGTCAAACATGGACCTGACTACTAACAATCTCTCAGGGCTTCTCATCTTAAACTTCAAGCCAAGAAACCCTAGGCAAGCTAGTATCTCCCTTAGCTTTCACAAGATCATAGACCACTCCCTGAAGATATTTCAGCAGCATGGACACAACATTCTTACTGCTAACACAATTTTCTTTCTCAGAAATGAAGTCTTGTTAGCAACACACTTCTAGCTGCTTCTGTAACTCATTTTGAATGCATATTAAAAACATAGGTAAAAATGGGCTACCCAGTTTAAACTCTGGCTCAAATTAACACAATTTTTGGTTTAGAGGGTATTTACTTTATGCAGACAGCTAATCAGATCGAGCATCTTGGCAACATCCCAGATCCAGATGTTCCTCTGGCTATAAAATGGACTTTGGGGTAAGAAACAAACATCTCCACAAACTGCAGATGCAAACAAAAGACAATCCAGCAACTCCAGAAGAATCAAGTTTTCAACATTAGAACACCCATGGTATCTTTATACTAATGCAAGGGATGCTTCTGCTGTTCTCAGAGTTGTGACAGATGACTTAAAGTGTATTGCACACATTCTGCATATAAATAGAGTTTAAGATAACATTAGAGGGAATAATACCGTCTAATATTAGTGCAGCTGTCAACCACATTTTCAAACTAATTGATATTGCATGTTCTGCTCATTGTATCAGTAATATTAAACAGCACTTCCATCTTATTGAACTGAAGCTCCCCTTTAGTAAAAGCCACTTTAGCTGAAGTAAATGGTCTGAGTAATTCCAGCTCTAGGAAGGCATTCAGATGTTTGTAATTTCCATTGATCACCCTTAAGAGGCTGAAGCTGACCCATGACTCCATACCGCACACACAGTAGACACTTTAAATAAATGCTGACCTGCAGTTCAGCTCTTCTGCTAGGTGGGTCACAGCTGAATTGCTGATGCAGCTCAGCAGATCAAGTTATTTCACAAGGAATTGAAAGCACAGAGGTGTCACAATTTGATGCTCTCTTTCTACAGCTGGTATAAACTCAATTGGACATCCCCAGGGGAGCCTCCAACTTCCCAAATATATTGAAAGCTGCAGAAAACTTAAAGTGAACCTTTTCTTGCCGTCAATTTACATAATCTCTTATACTGCCCTGATCTATCTATGCATCGCCTACAGCTCCTCTGTTTGGACACTCTAGGATTGTCACATTGGCTTCTCTCATGTGATGGTGGGGTGCTGATGTGTCATGCCTTATCAGTAACTCATGCATATTGCAGGGCAGCTTTTATATTTTCCTAACTTATGTCTGGAAACTTGTAGCCAAATTAGCAACATTTGCCAGAGCTGCCTTGCTTTTTGCGCTGTGTTCCTTAGAGACTCCATGAGCTGCCCCGCTGAACATAATCTAAACCCCACAGTTAGGTATTACGTCAGTTGATGCATTTTCTTTTTCTAAATAATTACATGACTGCATACCGGGCTGAGGAATGCTGAGGTTATCACATGCATGTCTTTTTTTGCTTGAGCTGGAGGCCTGTCTTTCTAAGACTTCCCAGGAAAGAAAATTATTATACTGGGCTACGTGTTTGTTAGGCATACACTACTTCCCAGAATCCCAGCGTGGCTGAGGTTGGAAGTGACCTTTGGGAAGCATCTTGCCCAATACCCCTGCTCAAGCAGAGCCACCTAGAGCAGGTTGCTTCTTGGTATTTTGGTACATACTGTGCCGGTACAGGACACGCACATGTGCACCACTCAGTTACCACACAGTTTTTGTTTGAAAGCTCCAGTTCAGTCATCATGGATCCGTTGCCAAAGCAAGCCTGGACACAGGTTCCTCGGCAAAGTACTCACATAAAAACAGTTACTGGATTTGCTTTACAAGAACATTAATATTTTAAATTTTTCCTCAAACTAATTTCGCCACCTGTTACTGTTCTAATAACACTGGTGTAATTACACTGCTTTTGTATTTGTGCACTTATGCCCAAAGTTGTTCTTTTTTTACATTCTTTTTCACACTCCTTGCTGCCCGGTCCCAGCGATCACCTGCGCGCTGCCGGGACGCCGACCAGCAGCCAGCAGGCCCCATGCTCGCTCCGCCGGAGCCGCTGGAGGAGCCGTGGCTGTTCCCGCTACAGCGACACAGGCTCCGGGACCCCGCACAAAGGGACGGGTGGCCGGGCCTTGCCGAGCGCCGCTAAGTTCCCACGGCCAGCCGACTCCCCCCGGCAGCCAGGGCCCGGGGCCCCGCCACCGCCGCGGCGAAAGAACAGTCACGGGCGGAAAGGAAGCACGGCAGCGTCTCGCCATTTCTCCCAGGAAAACGCCACCCCGCTCCCTGCCCGGCCCGCCACCCTGCCATTCGCCCTGCCCCCGCGCATGCGGCCTCCCCCGCTGCCGCCGGCGGCGCATGCGCGGCGGGCCTGCCCCAGCCGGGCCGAGCCGGGCCCAGCCGAGCCGGGGCCTCCGCCGTTGCCGCGGCCGCCGGGTGGGCAGTGCCTGAGGGGGCGGGGGCGGCGAGCCATGCCCGGAGCGGCGGCGGCCGCGGAGCCGGCGCGAAGCCGCGGTCGCTGAGGCGCGGCGGGAGCATGGCCGAGTCCCTGCGGGAGGAGCCGCCGGGCGGGCCGGAGTCGGAGGCCGAGCTGTCGCAGCGGCTGGCCCGCACCAAGGCCCGCTCGTACGGCAGCACGGCCAGCGTGGCGGCGCCGCTGGCCGAGCGCTACGTGGAGCACCGGCTCAGCGCCGGGGACACGCTGCAGGGCATCGCCCTCAAGTACGGCGTCACGGTAAGGCGAGCGCCGGCGGGGCGGCCTGCCGGCCGGGCAGAGCTCAACTCGCGGATGCGGGGCCGGCGGCGGCGCCCGACTCCCGGGAGGGCGGTGCGCGGTTGTCAGGCCCGGAAAGTAACGGGGCCCAAGGGGGAGCGGCGCGGGAGTGGGAAGCAGCCGGGAGGTCGCAGCGCCGAGCTGTCCCGTAAGCGTTGCCTGCCCGCAGCGGGCTCACGGGCTCGGTTCGGCCCGCGGACACGGTGCGAGTGTTGGTTTCAGCGCCGGAGCTGGTGTCATCTGCCCGCACGCCGCCCGGCCCAGTCCCCAGCAGGGCACCGGGCTTCACCGGCACCGGGCTGAAGCAGGCGGGTGCTGGGCAGGCCAGGCCGCCGTGGGGAAAGGGGGTGCCCTGCCGCCCACCCAGTAAACCTCTGCACCCCTGATAGTTCTCCGCTACCCTCGCTTCAGATTACAAAAAACTCCAACGTAACTAAACTTATCCTGAAGAGAGTAATTATTTTGAGGTTTGCACACAGGCTGTGACAAGAACAAATAATTCATTCTAGGACCTTCAGCACTAGGAATCCTTCTGTTGTCATCTACCAGCCTAGAATTGATTTACCACTGATTTGAAAGCATTGCTGCTTTTCTCTTCCTTTTCCTTCTGTGGATAACGTTCACAGTCACAAGCCTTTGAAGTTCAAAGGCATAAGCCAGCCTAAGACACGCAGAGTCCGACCAGGAGTACCAGCCGGCCCTAACCCTGCCATTCCCTGCAGAGCGGCGCTCACCTGCCCTGCCTTCATTCCAGCTTATTTGGAGCCCAGTGGGCTACCAACTGACATGCCTGTGTGCAGTTTCAGTAGTCCCATATGCAAAACTGCTTGGCGCCAAGCAGCTGATGGGCAGTCAGTGTCACTTCCACACCTGCTGGGAAGAGCACCTTCCAGTTGGGCTCTTTCTAGAAGATGTACAGTGCAGTCCCAACTTAATAGGTTCTGTGTGGAATGGGTTTCTTTTCCTTCTCTGGTTCTGAAAGATCTACCAAAGCCTTCCAGCAACTTCAACAGCATTCAGCCTTTGTTGTGAGAAGGGTTAAAAATCTGTTTCTCTTCCCTTAAAAAAGATTAAGCCACTTTTGACCAAATCTTGTTGGCAACAGAGTTAATGGCATTTTGGATTTACACTGGTCCTCATTAAAACAAAGTTTTGCACGCTACAGGGGCAAAGCAAAGTGGTCTGAGCTGCTCATTTGATTTGTTTGAATCTTTAATTTTGGCAGTTTCCCATAATAGATAAAAGTCTCAGGTCTAAATGATGTAGCTATATTGTTCTTCATTCAGAAGTGTATTTGCTCACTGCAGTAAGTGAAAAATATAAACATATTCCTAAAATAGTAGTCTTCTAGAAAAGAGGCATTTCTAAACACTTTACAACTCCCTTTCAGCTAAATGAAGCTATGGATCAAACCTGTACAGTCTGAAAAAAAGGTTTAACTTACAAACTGTAAACTTTGTTCATAGTCTGAGTTGAAGCTTTTGCTGTGCTAATGATGCATTTAAAGTATATAAATGCTGGTTTTTTTAAACAAATAGTTTATTTAATGTTGCTAGTATTCTGCTTAAGAAACTGGAGCTGCATGGTTATAGGCTTCAGTTGAGAAAGGGGCATTTTGTGTCAGTTTAACCTAAGAGCAATGCCAAGTTAGCCAAAGTCAGCCATTGTGTTTCTGTTTTGTTGGGTTTTGGCCCAGAATAAGGAATGTATGCAAACATGTTTACTTTTAGCAAAATGAGGAATCTTATGTGTTCACACAATGACAAGGAGGGACTTCCTCTAAAGAGTATGTGCTTCCTGCATCTCATGTACTTGGCTAGAAGTGAGAGTTGCTGTGATGGGAACATCAGCATTTTCTTTGGCTGCCATTACCTTCAGTATTACTGTTTTCCCAAGTTTCCCCCCTTGGTTTTCCTCACTGGGAGTTACTTTGTAGCAGGAGACCTCCTGTCCAGTGCCTGCCTTGGCCTGATGTAGCATGGGCAGTTAAAGGTGGATGAAAATACGATGTTGAGGGAGAGAGATCTGTGTGCTTTGTTTGGCCCTCATCCGCTGCCCTTCACCCCTTTCCCCAGATGCTGTCTGTTAATCTTGTATGGCTTGCATTCATTAGACCTTCCTTTGAACACTGTTGAGTAAATTAACACTGGGAATTAATGTTTAGTGCCGTATATATGGTTCAGCTGGAGTTCTGTTTTCCATCATACAAAGGTATCTGTTTAGAAGAGAGAAGGAAGAGGACTATTATCAGTAGAAGCTGGTTTGGTGGATTAGTTCAGCACCAGTTTATGCATTAGTGCAGCTTCACTTAAAGTATTAACAGCAAAGGCTTTAGCACATGCTTTCACTATTAGAGGTCTGAGCTAACAAATCATTCAAGTTCTCCTAGCACTAAAAAAACCCTATTAAGTCCTGCACTCCACACACCTATGAATGTATGGTGTCATTAAGTTGTAGGAGGAGTATATACTGCATTTATCAAGTAACCTGCTCAAGCCTGAGGTGGTTCTTTTTAGAACTAAACATTTCCCATTTCATTGTTACTCAGTGCAAAGATACACAGCCTCCCAAATGCCACAAGATTGTATTTAAAAGGTATTTTAGGAAGAAATAGCTGGAGGTAGAGTTACAATGAAGTAGGATGGAGAATAGCAGTACAGTGCATTATTTATCAGCTATTGAAGCATCACCTTCCAACTATCCTGTATCAGAGATCTGTTTTCAGCTTTTGTATTGTATTTTTAGAGAAGAGCTCCAGCTGGCAATTTAAACTTTTTTATATCCATCAAAACAGACAACTTTTAGACATTTTAACAATTGACATTTACACTACCATCTGATGGCCTTTATAGGTTTCATTAAGTCAAGTGAACCTTCCTTTATGCCTTTCAGATGGTACTCATCTTGGGAGAGAATTTACACCCTATACTGTGTAAGGCTAACTAAAAATAGTTTCCAGGCTTCAGGAGCTGGAAGAGTAATGAGCTTCTCTTATTTGTAGTAACTTAGTCTGACACTGGATGTTAGTTACTTAGGTTTTGAAAGGGTTTTTTAAATCTAATATTCATCTTTTTAGCCATCTGCATCAACAGGTTAGCATTGTCTTTAAGAGTACCATTTTGTATATTTAATGGGTAGAAATAGCTTACTGCTGAACTTAACTGCACTGTTTTTTCTACTCTCCCATACACCTAGCCTTTCTAGAGAGAATCTCCTATTTATTTTTAGGGAGAACGATTTCATCAGGCTTCCAGGACCCAAGTAAATGCACCTGTACATGACACCAGATCTATAATGCCCCTACAGCAGATACTCTCACTACACAGTACAGGTGTAGCTTACGTGCAATAGTTTATTCCAGTTCTGCAAGTGGCCACGCAGTCTTGCATCTGCAGAGAGGAAAGACTAACATCTCCACTGCTTTCCCTTGGTTTTAGACAGCTTCCCCTCCTAGCATGTTCAGTGTAAGAAACACACAGGCATGTTAACCCAGTTATCTGTTAACAACGGTCTTTTCTTTTGTAGTTGGGAAGGACTCCAAGTAGTGGCAAAGTTTAGAAGAGTTTAAGAGTGACAAGGATAAGATGGTAGAGCAATTTTTTCATTATCTGACCACTGAACTCAAGATACTTCGGACTTTGAAGTACTGAGTGGCTAGTGCTTCAAGCACTCAGCTTTTTCTGGTCTATTGTACTAGCAGTAAGACTGCTATTATTACAAGACTTAGAGCCTTTATTCTTACTCAGTTTAGCTCCATTTAGTTTAATAAAACTGAATAACACCTCTAATGCAGGCAAGAGGTATTTTCAGTTCTCTTTATACTTGTTTTCAAGCAGGTTTTGCTTAGAGTGCATTTATCACTGCAGTATTGCAGTGATTAGGGATTTCTGCTTATTGCAATCCCCAAGGAACTAGAATGATCGTTTTTCTTTCACTTAAGATTTTTCCTAATGAAGTCATGAGTTCAGGTTATAACTAAAGCTTGAAGTCACATAATCATGGATACCGATTTCTATGTGTTTTTTAAAAGCTTGCAGTTGAGAAATACAAAGCTAGTTTATTTGTTGTTGACTTGGAAGGGAAATCATGGTAAGAAGTTAAACAACATTCTTAGTAGCAAGGGTAATATAAAGAAAGCAGGAGGTTTCTTTACCTGTAAACTAATGGAATTCTCAGGTTAAATATAGAACAAGTAGTGTGTTATGTATTAGTACACTGAGAAAGAAGATATCTTCTTGCTTCTGTCATTAGATTGTACTGATGAATAGGTTGTCAGTAGTACTTTGGGTAAAAGTTCCATAAAAAGTAGTAGTACTTTGGGTAAAAGTTGCGTAAAAAGTATTTCAGCTGTTATGTGGTCACCTTACCATGCATTATTACATACATGAGGTTGCTGTTGAACATGCTATAGGTCCAGTTTACTGGACAAATGCAGCCACTAGTTGATGTATCTGCATTACAAAGTGGTTAAGAGTCCCCCCCTTCTGTTTACTGCCTGATTTCTCACTCAAAATCAGAACTTCACCTGAAGTCTGAAGTTGTTGCATCAGCTGGGGGAAAATACTATGGAGGAGGCATATACTGCTCTTCCAAGACTTGGGGTGCTCACTGTTCGTAACTAACATGTGCTAGCTAGAATGCTCAAGGTAACTTTATCATTTATCACCCCTTGTTTGTATTATGCATGCTTTTTACCAGAGTTCACCTGCAGCAGCTGCTAGCAGTTCTGAGTCTTACTCCAAAGCAAATTCAGATCAGCAGCACTTTTGCAATACTTTTTGTTCTTTGGCAAGTTGTTCATGTGAGCCTGTATAGAGATTGGAAGACTGTTCAAGAAGAGCATCTTTAGGTAGCGCAAGACTTTGGAAAGACCAATATTTTGGAGTCAAGTATACATAAAAGGAAGAAGCTAGGGTGTTAACAAGGCTAAGACAGAACATACATTCTGAAATCACTCTGAATGCAAAAAAATCCTTTCCTGAAGTCATTGCTGCTGTAAAGAAAGTATAGATTTATTGTAACTAAAAGTTACCGTACTACTTCAGAAAGTTAGTACTTTATACTTTGCCAAAACCTAATAACTTACGTTTTTCCTGTCTTTTTCAGATGGAACAAATAAAGAGGGCAAATAAACTGTTCACTAATGACTGTATATTTCTGAGGAAAACCCTGAATATTCCTGTTATATCAGAGAAACCATTACTGTTCAATGGACTTAATTCACTGGAGTCTCCTGAGAATGAAACTGTTGACAGCTCCCCTTCTTGTGATGAAGGACTAGTGACAGTTCAGGAAGAAAGTAGTTCTTCTCCCAGTCCTCAAGAGCCTGACAATCAGCCCACTGCACCAGAAGAACTATCTGCCAAAGACTTCCTACAGAGATTGGACTTGCAGATTAAGTTATCCAAACAAGCAGCCAGGAAACTAAAAGATGACAATGTCAGGTAAATGCCGCTTTTAGAATTAAGCATCTTAATTTCATCTTGAAGGCTTTTTAGTCTAAGCTGAACCCACTTTGTGAGCTCCCTCAGACAGCATCTGTAGTTTCAATTTGTCAACAGTAAGTGTATGCTATTATCATGCACCAGATACATTCAGAGCACACCATCAGCAGATGCCTTCATACAGCAGTTATAAAGGCTGCCTCACAACACATTGCTTATAGAACAGCAATAATCTGTGAGAGCTAGAAGCCCAACATTCTGCGCGATGTCTTGCTGTGTAAATGGGCATAGTTTTCAGTAGAGTCCTAAGTCAAAGTCTATGTGGAAACTAATTGCATTTTTCTTCTGTCCCAAATTGCCTCATAATTGTGTAAATATTCTTCATGTTGCCGTTTCAGTTATTTCCTTTCCCTATGCAGTCCCTTTGCGGGTCCACCTATGTAGACTTCTCTATCTTTTCTTCAGTACTCGTTGTGCATCCAGGAGTTCCCACACACTTTTCTCATAAAAAAAGCAGTACCCTTTGACTTCTCAGCCACAGTGACGATCCCCTCACATGTGTGTGCACCCTGTAGAGAGTACAGAAAGACTTGGAGCAAGAATGGTCTTGAGTAGCATTTGTTTTCCTGTGTCCTTGGGAGAAGCTTCCTCATCTTGTTCACAAGCAGTCTCTTAGGCTGACTGTTTGGCCTGTTCATTCTCTGCAGAAATTGCCTCAGTAGGTCCAAGGTGGCCTTTCTCATGACAATAAAAGGTGCGACTGCAGGGGACTGGCATTGTTCCTCTTGGCAGAGAGCTGGAGGGAGGTTATGCCTGCAGATATGTACTTTGCTTTTGCAAATCTGTTTAATGCAAAACTTCTTCCATTGTCCTGGTTCATTTCACACTCTTGATTTTGAGTGCAAGCAACATACTTTTCATGTTAAGAAGAAAGTAACCTTTCAGGACCAAATCTATTAAGCATCATTTCTGTAAGAAGTTAGGGATTATTTCAGCAACTTAAAAACTTTGTTCAATATTCAAAAATTGGAGAGGGAGTGTATTGCATTTAGCAATTGGAGAAGCCTCGTTTGGAGAAATATCCCCTAAGACATCTTAAGGTAATTCATTACCTATTGCACTCCATATTCAACTCTCTGTTGCCAAGGTTTAGAGTTACAGTCTCAGGAAGGCTGGAATGGTTTCACATCTTGTTAACACACTTGTCGGTTACTTTCTTTTGAATTGATTGCATGAAAGAGGAAAAATAGCTGTTGGAATTCAGACTCTTCTCTATTCAAACTCAATTCACGTGTGTTGTTACATTTACAACAGTGTAGAGGATCTATTTAAATGGGCCGCTGTGACTCTCAGATCATTAAACATACCTATCTAACAGATCAGAGTAGTTGTTGACCCAGCAGTTAAGCTGGGTGGCAGGAAACCCCAGTCCCTGCCAGAGGAAGGCAATTATTTTAACATCCCTTCAACAAAATAACATGCTAATTTACAAAAGGAAATTCACATGGACCTTGCTGCACCATGAGCAGAGCCAATACAGCAAGAGTGACACCACACAAGTAGTAAACTGCTACTACTAATATCCATTTCCTATATTAAGTTACAACTTGGGAAACTAGGGCCTGCTACCAGATTTCCTTCCAAAGAATAATGGATAGAGGAAGATAAGTTCCTTTACCACATCCTGTTCGGATTTAGCAGGTAATTTTGTTAATTATGCATAGAGCACAGATTTTTATTTGTCATGATGCTACAGGAGGCATGAAGTACAGAGCTGCAGGCTGTCTGCTGAGCAGGGTGTTACCTAAGGCTTCTCAAGTGAAAAAGCTTCCTGTATGTCTGATGAAGTCCTCATCACATCACCTTCCACCCCATCACCTCTGGCTTTCAGTCATGGCTCCCAAAAGCCATCCTTGCCTGATCTTTTCCAGCTGTGTTCACCCCTTTACAGCTGGCAGGAAGTGCCAAAGAACCAGTGAATGCTTACTCCATGCAGAGCAGAAGTAGAGAGAGGCAGCTGCCGAAAGCCCTGGGGATAACTTCTCAGCTGTGTACCATCAATGGCATTTCTGGGCCCAGACAGGAAGGTGGCTACATGCCTTCCTTGGCTCCAGCAGCTCCCCAGGAGGCACCTATTCTCCCTCCTGCCTGTACCTTGTCCCATGCTTGGAGCAGGCAGCTGTGAAAATTGGACAGCCATCATGATAGTAAACCAGCTTCACAAGTATGCAAATTCTCAGTTCTTAGCAAAAGCCATTTATGAAATTGAGTGCTGTTTCCAGCTACTCTGGCCTTCTGTATTCAGATTGCCTTCTCAAGGCCTGTTCAGAACGTGATATGCACCAGCACTGCGGTAAGAGAGTAAGAAAGAGCACCAGCAGTTAGATCTGCCACCACCAAAAGGAACATTGGAACTAAAAGAACTGCAGGCAGAAGCAGATCTGTCAGTTCCAAAACCTGAAGAGTCATAGCTTCACCATACTTGTGAGCTTGATTTGACAGATGGAGAGAATCACGACATCTCTTAAATTGCTCTTTACTTTGGTGTTCCTTAAAGTTGGCAAGAACACATGCACATACATGCACTGATTCTGATCAAACTGTACCGGCGTTTTCATAGTCAGAAACAGGCTTGTGCTACAAAGACAGCTTACGGTGAATTACATTGTTTAATCATAACTCTTGAGGTTGCCCTTTTAAGTGCTCTCAAAAGGAATGAAGTATATTAATCTCTAAAGTCAGCTTCTTCCCAGCTAAAGCCTCTTGCTTTTAGGTAGAAAAATTATACACAAAAAAGGACACATAGGTGCACTTTTAGACCAGCTATTGAAGTTTAATACCCGTGCAATTAGATGAGCATTAAAGATTCTGTGATGTGATCTACTCACTTTGTGCCACTCTTAGAGTTTAAGCGTATGGCTAGATCTGCCTGTAATACTACTTTTACTAGAGAGTTTCATTGAGCAAGAAATCACTGGTTAATGAATCCCCCATTCAGCTGCATTTACCCAAGATGTAGCTCAAGGCATTAAGACCTGTTTGTTTTGAGCAATATTTTTAGTAGACCAAAAGAAATGCAAAAGGATAACATGGTGGTTTGTAGCATATGTTACCAACACATAGATTTGCATATTAGGGAAGAATACCCATTATTAGTTTATACACACATGCAAGAAAAGCAACTTGTAATAGTTTAAGAAAATAAGGTAGTGCTTCATATTGCCCAGAATGCTGTTATGCATGTTTCAGGATGCTGAAACTGAAATTATGTTCAGTGATGCTTTTTCTGTCAGCTAGTTGAACACCAGAGGTCTAATGCAAGCTCTTTACAGAGTCCTTAAGATTTTAGGGTGGTACTGTGGTAGACTGGAACGCTAAGGCCGTATACTGAGCTTCTGGGACAGGTCATATCTTTCTGCATTTGCCTTGTAGTGTCTCATCTTGAAAACCTTGTAATTGAATAGAGCCACTCTAATCACTATTGGTTGTATGAGCCAGTATAACTGGTGTGCAGCACCATATATTGTCATCTGCTCAGTTGCCTCGACCTGAACCTATGAAAAGGCAGGGTGTTGAACCATTTGAAACTGATAACTAATTGAGTTAATTTGCCCAATAATTTTTCACCATCATTGGCTATCAGCTAAGAAAACAGATACCTCAATAAAGGAGGCTGCCTGTGGAGGAGAATCTTTTTGGGCTTCCAAAAGTGATTAACTCGCAAACTCAGATTGCTGCCTTGTTTAATAGTGGATTCTAGAAGCATCCAAGCATTGGATTAGAGTTTACTTGTTCACACTCAGGTGCACTTGGTCTTACAGAGGTGGTTATTAGCATTTTTATTGTAGCCTGATGCATAGAATAGCTTGCAGTAGATGTCTTCCAGCTCCTGTAACCTACTGGGCAAAGCTGCAACAGCAAACAGGAAGAGACAGCACTACAAAGCATTGTAATGCTGTGCTGTTCCTTTCCCTTTGCCTGAAGGAGAATGTTGTAGTGACTTACCACTTTGCTATTTTAAGCATCTTAAAAGTGAAGAAAATCGTTTGGTCATTAAACATACACAAACTGCCATGTGTGCACTTGTGGGCCATGGGCTGGAGCTACTACTATGTAATTTCATTTCATATAAAGCTTGGCTTGTTTGTAAGCCATTGGAACAGACTTGTACTTGCTATGTACACTTCTGAAGTTCTACAATAGTAGTATTATCTGGCCATTACGTTGGCTGGGAGTACTGTGTTGTAGACCTCATCATGTAGCCGAGTCCTGCAGCCTGGGCCAGAAGGTTAGAAGCTGTTCTTGCCAACCCTTACTGCCAGTTACAGCATGCCCAAGCCTTGGTCAGAAATTTATTTTGAACATTATAAGCAGTCACTGCTTTGCTTAGGTTCAAGCAGAACGACTACTGCCTGGTTCTCATGTCCCGGCCGTGTACACAAACCCTGCAAAGCTAGCTGGAACCCAAGGGCCAGTCTTGTGCCCTCTACTGACAGCTGCCAAGTCAGACCCCGTAGCCCAGGTGTGTATTTCACGCGGGAAGTGAAGACAAAACAGCCTCGACTGGCCGTTTTGTTATTTTGATGTCTGAAGACCTGCTAACATCACTATTTCAACTCTTCAGCTCTGTATTCACCCCTACTCTACACCATGATCAACTGCAGCTAATTTTGGTCCAGTGTTTGGCTGTTGCTGTGTCATGATGGATGTTATTCCTATATTAAGGCTTTCAGGAAGAACAACAGAAAGGCCAATTCTGGCAGCCTCTGATTAGAGGGAAGGTCTTTCAGCTGTAACCCTGCCACATTTTACTCTCCTAAAAGGGGAAATAACAAAACTAAGTAGTACAATGTAATTTTCAGCGTACAGCATAGAAAGTGAGTTTCTCCCTTACTGGGCAGCCTGAGGGCTGAAAATCTAACAGTTACCCTACATCCTCACAAACTAGCAGGAGATTGCATTTTGCAGCTATGTTCTGAGCATGTGGGTAGAAACCCATTGCCCCAGAAGGGCATGTATCAGAGCTTCAGAATACACTTCTGGAAATACTTAGCTTCAGCCAAGTAGTTGTGGTTGAATTTTACAGTCCTGCAGTCCAATCTTACAAGCTTGGTATGTTGATAGGTTTCACTTCTGAAAAACGTTTTAAATTGTATTGTCTTGAGACAATTTATAGATCAAAAGTGCTTTGGTGTTTATTCAGCTAAAAAGGAATTGCTTGCTTCCTTACTTTACTGTCATGCTAAGGTATTATGAACAGCATCTGCAAATTGTAGTATTCCATGGCAGTTTTGAATGCAGAATTGATGATACAAGATACTACTTAAATATACACAGATCATCGGTATCTTAAAGAGTTGTGCTTGATACTGGGTCTGGAGTGTCACTAATGTAAAATATAAGTATTTTTAAAGGCTAAAACCTGTTCTCACTACTACTGTAACCACACATCCTGCAGTAATTACCACGTTCATCCAAAAGCTTTTTCTTTGGGTTTTTTTTTTTTGAGGTTTCATTTTTTGACAAGACTGTTTCAAGGCAAAAGAAATACCAAGTCTTTGGCTTAAGATGATAATTTTGCTGGACTACCCAACAGGGAAGGGCTGGGAAGATGAGTGCAAGTTACTCAGCAGCTTGATTAGTTTGTAGGGTTCCTTCCTCTGATTCTGTTCAGGGGAAGATAAATGAAATTTAAATTGTAGAAAAATGATCATCTTTAGTAGTTCACAGGGAAATGTCTGCATCATTACAGTCTGGAATATACAGTTTTTGCTTTATACCATTACTGGACTGTTTGAATAACCTTACCTTTGTATGAAGGCATGTACAGTATTAAAAGTAACTGGAAATTCTTTGAAGCTCACAGAGTAGCAACTGCTAAGTCTTTCTGTTCTCACCAAAACACTAAAATTGGCAGCAGCTTTAAGAATAGGCTCTCAAGAACATAATTTTGAAGTACAATAGTAGAAAACAATGCGGGATGCCACACTGCAATAGGTTTACATAACCACCTTTTTCTAAAGGCTATATTGTCAAGTAAACAGTAGACAGATACTTTCCCTCAGATTTTTTGAATAGCAACACTACTTTGGTTTATCCAGTCATTACGTTAACAGTAGCACTTGGGAGCAACTGTTTTCTCCTAAGAAAATCTAAGAGATCAGTCTCGATATTGATTGATACATAGGAAATAACATGTCGAGGAGCCCACTCAAGGAATATCCTTGCAGCATCAAGACACAGATCCAGCTAGAACTATGATGGACTGCTCCTGTTCTTGCTTCATTTGGTCCATCTGTATCCCCTGCCAATCAAAAGGCTGAAAGAAACCTAAAAGTAAGCTTGCTTTTTAAAAAAAAAGAAATTGGAAGCAACAGTACTGGAACTCCAGCATGCCCTCCACTTGTTTATCCTTTACGATATTTCTTACTGATTTGGCACTTAAGTGTCAAGAATAATTCATTAAACTCTAGATAACGTTCTAATGTTGTTGAACTTACACAGCTTTGTTTTCAGCATTCTGTTCTTGAAACAACATAATCGAGAACTCCAGAGATCATACTGAACAGTAGTGTACTGCAAGTAATATTCCTGTTAGGCAATGCCAGCCTTAACCAGTTTTCATAATGGATCAAAATAGATATCTTCATTTGCATTACAGTTTTGCTGTTGAGACGTGATATGCTCCTGATCTGATGATTATGATCATTTTCTTTCTAGAGAGGAGGAGGATGAGGAAGGTCCCTATGCAACTTCTTCATATCACCAGTAGAAGACAAATGTGATGGCCTGGAAACTTTCCATGAAATCAGTTCTTAAAGAACTAAACGGTCAATAGTTCAAAACCCAAGTCTTTTGGACTCATCGTCTTGATATACTTAAAACAAGTCATGAATGGGTAATTGCACTGAAATTACGACCTCTTCTGCCTTCCATAGGTTAATGTCCTTTATGCTATATCAACAAAGGGTTTAAGCCTTCCAAAACTAGCAATGGCCTTTATACCCCTTCTGTGCAAACTGTAGCATGGTAGCAATGATGTATCCTTGAGGTCACCTTTATGCAGGATGTTGATCTTTAGTAAAGATTTTGTAAATACTTGTTAAAGTGAAATTTGTTTTAAGTATTTAAAAATATTAAAGTTTGCTTGTAAATGACAAACTACGAAAATAATAGGAATTTAATTATTCTGCAAACACATGCAAGTTTGCTGTGGAAGTTTTGTCTACTTCAGGGCTGCAGAACTTGCCTTGGAACTCTGTGTGTGTGTCTGTGTGTGGTTATGGTGTATTCCTAGAAAGGGGAATTCAGCTTGTTTTGATTAGTTAAAGCCTTTATGGTTAAACAACTGTTTGCATATTGGATTTCTGCTAATAAAAGGGAAGAGTTACAGCAAGAGATTTTTCTTTGTGAGATACGACATTGAAATATCAGATGTGTGTTCTTGTGTGCAGTTATATTTTGTGTGGTTTTAATTTAATAAATACAAAAATACCAATGTGTCTGTTCATAATGAAGTCAGCTTGGTTCTAGTCTGGTTTCTGTGAAGAATGGTTTGTATAGTTACATGAGCTATTAGATGCTAATTTCAGGGCAAGTTATGTCCTTCACCCTATAGCTCACCCTCCTAAATGGGACCTGTAAGATCTAGTTGTGCAGTCAAGAAAACTGCATTAAGGTCAGTAAGAGCCATACAGGTAAGCCTTCGCTGTTCTGAGAAGAAATGCTGGTATTCAAGTCTGCAGTGGACCTCATCTGAAGCTCAGGAAGGCAGAGTGCAGATGGCATTCACCCTTTGCCCTGGTGTTATTCTGTTAGCAACTTCTTGTTACGCATCCTGCAAATTTTCCTCAAGTACTGAGTAGGCTTCACAAAACTCCTTTCAGTAAAGAACTGCTAGATCCCCACTGTGATAAATGCTGATTCCTATCTTTCAGCTCATTTATACAGCTTATTGCTTCCTCCAAGCAAAGACTTTCTGCAATATGTTAAGATGAAAGCTGTATGGAAAGTTACTAAAAACTAGAAATAAAAATTCTAAGTTAGGCAAGAATGGGTATTTCCCTAGAGCTTGCAGGAGCTCACACCCAGCAGGCTTATTCAAATCATCTCTACCTCTGGTCCTAAAAAGGAGGTCTGTGGTGGCGCACAAATTAACAAGAACAGGGAAAGCTTAGAGCATGTAAAAGGAAGTCGGAGTGCAGATGGCATTCACCCTTTGCTTTTTCTTGAAGAAACTGGTGAATTAGTTTTAGGTCTTGTGTCTTTCTTAAACTGGGTTTTGTATCTATTCCTTACAAAAGAGTAATTTCTATTGTTGTCAGTTAATTTCAGTAAGACATTACCAGAGCGAGAATAAAGTACTTTTCCAAAGGCAACCCAGCTTCAAGCCCAGTTATATTTTATAATTCTACAGAAAAATTTAATCCTTTTCTACCAAAGACCTGCTACTGTACCAGCCTCACCTACCCAGCACGCCCAGGACCGGGGCCGCCTTGCTGAGTGGGCCAGAAGCACAGCTTTCCTCACATGGCGGGCATGGGGCTGACCGAGCCCCTGGCACCTTGTTCCATCCTTCCCGAGGGCACTGATGTGCTCGTGGGCTGGTGGGCCTTCAGGACAAGCGATGGAAGATCAGTCACACCACTTATGGGTGTAAGTTTTTCCTGACGTGAGAAAGCCATACAGAAGCGCAGGTGGAGAAGCAGCTATGCCGGCCTGAACGTGGCAGAGACGAAGGCAGACCCGTGACCGCACAGCCCTCCCCTCAGGCGGCGGCAGCCACACCAGCACCTCTCAGGCCTGCAGCACCCCAGTCAGCCCACGGCACCTCTCCTTGCCGGAGCCCCCCGCCCCAGCACCTAGCATGGCACCTGTTGCAAAACCACAACCGTAACCCAGCAGACACCCCTAACTTGTTCGTTCTGCACAGGCATCTTCCCAGAGGGAGGGTGTCAGGGCTGCCATTCACCACACAGAGTCTGCCTGCAAGAGGCCCTACCTTGCCCACCGCAGGTCTCCGCTCCTCGCCCGCTGCCCAGACACATCATGGCGCCCCAGGGGCTCGGTGCCAGGCCAGAGCCAGCCGAGGCTTCGCTTCCACTCCATCTCTTTCGGCTCTTCCAGGCCTGTTCCGCACAGCCCGAAGCAGCCTCCACCCAGCCTGGGGCGGGGAAGCTGCCCTTCATGGCCGCGGGGCCTCCCAGCTGGCCCTGACGAGCCCTTGGGGAGGGGGGGGGGGGGGGGGGGGGGGCGGGGGAGCAGCTGGTCCCTGATGTGCCCTGAGGGGGCAGCTGGGCCCTGACAAGCCCTCGGGGGGCAGCTGGGCCCTGATGTGCCCTGAGGGGACAGGTGGGCCCTGACAAGCCCTGAGGGGGCAGCTGGGCCCTGGTGAGACCTCAGGGGTGGGCCCCAGGGGGCAGCTGGGCCCTGCCGAGCCCCCCCGAGGGGCAGCAGCAGGCACCCCTGCCTTTTGCCTCAGCTCTCGTTACATGGGCTTCCCTTTGCCCTGGCAGCCCAGTTGCAACGCAGGCAAAAATTTAAATTTCACTGTGTTTGTTTAATGCCCATTCCTGGTTTTCAGGTAGGTAGATGTGGTGTTTCATAATCCTTACGGCAAATCCAGGGACTGAATACCCTTTTTTTTTTTTAAGGTATGGGTAAAATACTTTGAGAAGTTGCTTTACTATGGCTCTGGAAGTTTCTCAGCCTCCTTCGCTGGCCAGCGGTGCCACCCTGCCCCATGGCACAGGGTGGTGGGTCACACGTGTCCCCCAGCCAGGCACCCCATGGCCCCACATCTGCAAAGCCCTGGGGGGGCTGGGCAGGTGGGAGGAAACGGTGCCTGGAAATACTCCGTGATATATTCGGAGTAACTCAAGATGGAGTTCTCCTACCCTGTAAAAAAGGAATCTTAGGACTCTAAAATAACTAATGTTTTAGTATCTTAATCCCTGTTGTCATATTATTACTCAATAAAATGACATTTTTTTCCTGTATATTTTATATCTTTTTATACATTATCCTGGATGTTTTGCTTCCCTGCCTTTATTCTTCCTACATTGTAACTTCATTGTTTATATATTTCTACCAGTCCTACAAGGTGTGGTTTAAGGCTGGACTAGGGCAATTAAACACACAGTGCAGGTAAAATTCCATGGCTTGCAGCTATTTGGTAGTGGGCAACCTGCACGTTTGTAGTTTTGTCTTTACGTATGTCTTCAGTCAAAGCCTGAAAAGTCAAAACCTGGGCAGGCTTTGACTAGGACCTTTTAAAATTAAATATGTGGGATAAACTGATAAATAGTTTTCATTTGGGACTCAGTTGTAATGTGTCTGGAGGCTACTAAACCCCTGTAAATCCAGCTAACTCAGCCTTCAGGTGGTGTAGTTGCATCTAACATTCTCAGAGGGACATGTCGATGAACTCTTAACTGCTCTGTGGTTCAGGATGTCCTCAAAAAAGCTGGGTAGTGCATAGAAAAGATGCATTCTCTTTAACACACAAAAGCAGCCTTGTATTACTTGTGGTTTAATTCCAGCCAGCAACTCAGCCGCTTGCTCACTCCCTGCCAGTGGGACGGGGAAGAGAATCAGAAGAGTAAAAGTGAGAAAACTTGTGGGTTGAGATAAAGGCAGTTTAATAGGTAAAGCAAAAGCTGCACATGCAAGCAAAGCAAAACAAGGAATTCATTCACCGCTTCCCAGCGGCAGGCGGGTGTTCGGCCATCCCCAGGACAGCAGCGCTCCATCATGGGTAACAGTTACTTTGGAAGACAAATGCCATCACTCCAAACGTCCCCCCCTTCCTTCTCCTTCCCCCAGCTTTATGTGCTGAGCATGATGTTCTATGGCCTGGAACACCCCTTGGCTCAGCTGGGGTCAGCTGTCCCGGCTGTGTCCCCTCCCAGCTTCTTGTGCCCCCCAGGCTGCTCGCTGGTGGGGGTGTGAGAGGCAGAAAGGCCTCGGCTCTGTGTCGGCACTGCTCAGCAGGAACTGCAACATCCCTCTGTTATCAACACTGTTCCTAGCACAAATCCAGAAAATAGCCCCGTACCAGCTACTATGAAGAAAATTAACTCTGTCCCAGACAAAACCAGCACACTGTTGTAGCTTGTGGTAAAGTGTTTAATAAAGTACAGTATCAGAATAGTCTAATAGAAAAGCTCAAAAGGTGAATACCAGATACATTGTACTTGTTACGTTTTCAGTGATAATTTAGGGACTGAGGATTTCTGAAGGATCCAGCAGAGGTACAAACAACACAGTAACTGTTTTTTTTTTTCAATTTAGAACCAGAGATGTGCAGGTCTTGAATATACCTTTCTCACCAGGAAAAGGAAAACACTGACAGAATATGATTTACTAACTGTGTACGAAACACACTAGCAGCAGATGTCCACTGCTAATGTGCTCCAAGTGTTCCCTTCAAAATAAGGACTGATCTGTATGTAGTGCAGGCTGGAACTTGCGTCACTCGGTTTGATTTTATTTAGTGTAAGTCATAGCCTTTTAGAAATGCAGGGTGATTCATCAGGCTGGCTGTGTTTTTACTGTCTAGTTCTGAAAGGTGTGATATACTGATAGATGTTCATTTGGTGTACCAGCAATGAAACCAGTATTTGAGGCATTCAAACAATGAATTTAATGGGCTTGGGCGGGATGGGAAGTGAATCTGGTTTAAAGAACCGTAGCTGAGATTGCTCATCTATCCATCAGAGGGCTTGCTCTGTTCTCAGCTAGTCATCAGGTTGGTTGAATTTGTCTGCACCCCAATGTACCCCAAGTGATGCACAGCAGCAGGGTAAGTACAGAACAGGTCCAAGAACGTGCATACTCTGACCTATAATCAGGTCGTACCCATTGTTTGGACTTTTCCCCCCTGAAATTATGTAATCTATGCTTTGTTGAAGTCATAAGATTTGCAAAACAGAGGTTAAAAAATACTGCACCAGCCTTTCTGTGG
Source organism: Falco punctatus (assembly GCF_963210335.1). NCBI lineage: Eukaryota > Metazoa > Chordata > Aves > Falconiformes > Falconidae > Falco > Falco punctatus. Next base: position 56,806,113 of record NC_137587.1, read on the forward strand.
ACACATACTGTTCATAATCACAGGTTGCTAGATGATGACATCTTTCCATTAGTACCAGACTCCTGAGAGGCCAAAGTAAGAACCTAACTTCCAATGAAAATTACAAATACTATTATACTACTTATTATATTGACAGGAGAAGAAAGTTTTTGGTTTGTTTTTTTTTTAAGTAGCCATTGGGGAAGAAAAGTTTGTCCTTAAAAAGTGCAGATCCTAGATCACTACCACTTCCCCAGCTGTAAAGGTCTATGGTTAGCTACCTTTCTACCAATTTCTTTCATAAATCAAAATTTGGGAAGCAGTCCACTTTTCCAGTGTGATAGTCACATAAGAAAGTAAGTCACAAGCTGTTGTAGGAAACAAACTGATCTATAGGGACAAGAAGAAATCGTGATCTTTGGGAACACTGACAAATACTAATTAAAAAAAATTAGAGGGTTTAGATGAGAACAAATACACTGATCCAAAATAACAGAAATTCTGGTTTCTTAATGATTTTCTCTAGTGTTTCTATGGGACTGTTTTTCAAACAGGAAGGTTACATTGGCTACATTTCTAGATAGAGTTTTTACCTTAAAAACAAAAAAAATCACCATTAGTGACTGATCCTGCAATTCAATGATCCATATCAGGATGTGTATGAGCGGGCAGCGACATCCTTTTTGATGCTAGAAAGCATTCATTGGCTTCAATGAATCATTCAGTTTTCAAGCAGATATGCTGTTACACCTCATTGCTATCATAGTCATTTAATATTTGTTACCAATAATGTTCTGTTGATAACGTTCAGTTGATAATTTCTGTTTTGGGGAGATTCCAAAGTTTACTTCAGTTGGCTAAGAAACATTGCTCAAATCTCCTCTGCAATCTCCAACTGTGATGAGAAAATGAGGAAAGAAATGCCTTAAGGAAACAATTCAGCATTTACAGAACTTTGTGCTGTGCAGGCAGTGGTGTAAGTCAGCATCTTCCTTCATTGGCAGGCACCGACCTCTGCATCAGCTAACATTTTTTGACTGTATCAATCTCAGAAGTATCAAGAGGGGTTTTTTTTAGAAAAGCAGAGGAGGGATAACCTCAATTATACATGAAGAATCTGTAAGTAAAGAGAACGGGTCTTTCCTGGAGTTCATTTAGACAAATGACTGCTGCAGGGGTAAGTCTCAGGATTTACATCTTCTGGAATTCAGTTTAAAATTTACTTTTCTGAAAACTTTTTTACCTTTGATCTTGCTTCATGAGTTCTTCACACACAAAATTATCCATTCACTTAAATATAAAAGATCTCATAAACCATTCTTTCTTTAAAAACTATGTAAGTTAAGGAAAAAGGATGAGGGTGACATTTTTGTTTTCCCTTTTCATTGTGTGGGAGGTATAAAATTACTGGCTAATGATAGCATATATATATATATAAAAAAGTTTTCTAATGTAATACTGCTCAACACAAATCAGAAGGCAGTAAATAGACCACAGCCTTGATATTCAGAAATTCTGCGATATAATAGGTTAAGTTAGGTCTTTCTGGAAAGTGGGGCCAATATTCCTAAAAACACCTCTAGCTGTAAACTCCCCTTCCCATGCAAAATTACTTTAATTCCTCCCCCCCCCCCCTTTTTTTTTTTAAAGAAAGTAATGGCTATTTACACTTGTTATCAGGCTACTCACATCAGAAATTCAACTAATTATGCATGCGCAATCATTAAATGGTGCACCAAAGAATGTTTATACATGCTGAATGAAACAACAACAGGGAGAATACAGCTCTGCAATATGAAAGGCAGTTGTAGTGTGAAAGATTTATCAGATAGCTAAGGACACTATAGTCCAAGTTATAGAATGCTACATAAAGAAATGAAAAAGGGTCAAGAAAAAAGAAAGTATTAGGATTTAAAAACAAGATTTCTGGATATAAAATCATATTAAGATTAATGAAAACTTTGATAGGTAAATTATTTTCAAATACTTTATTTAGAGAACTATGAACTATTTTCTAATAATGCCCTTTACATAGTTGCATCTATAGAAAGCTAGTGGAGTGAGAGCAAGAAGATGTAGCATTAAAAGAACTTTCCATCAGAAACAACTGGTTTATCTACAAAAGTAAACCAAACACAAAAAGTAAATCAAAGAAACTTTACATAACTGTTTATCCTATCAAATAGAGATTCAGTGTCAGAATTTGGCGTTTAGGATTGATTTGTGAGTGTAGGAAAATACAGTATGCAGTCAGTGTACGGAGCACTATAGCTCTTCATTTCTGTCTAGAAAGTTGTCAGTACAATGTAAACAGAGCACTTCTAATGATATCTTCAAATTAACAGGTCATTAGTCATTGAGCCAGAAGTGGGGGAAACTATACTAGTTTTCTACATCTTTGGCAGCCACTAGCTTTTTACAGGCTGCCATATATGCGTTTAATTACATCTGCCTCTTCCTTGTCCAGGATGCCCTTGTCCACATAAGCATCAGCTTGCTGATCAATGAAATCTCTCAGCTTTGAAAGATCATAGTCTGAAAAATAAGAATTCATTTGCACAATGAGTCATTGCCATTATACTGCTTCACCTAAGAAACAATGTCATTGTAAAATTTATCCAACAAATGCACTTCACCCAACATGAAGAGAATTCACTACAAGTGCAACTTGTGAAAGAAAATTTTATAAAACCCAACACCTGCACAAAGTCTTTTCATGCATCATGGTGCTTTTAATATTCAAGAGGAATAATCATCTCTTGCTTTTGATTGATTGCTGGCAAATGCTAAAGTAAGAATATGTTCTGGTCCAGAGATTTGACATTCTAGTCTGCATGGCAAAAACTGTTGTTAAATCCCTGTTATTTTCACAACTGTCATGGATTCAAAAGTAAGTATTGAATTAAGTGTTTCCTATTGAAATCCCAGTAAAAATCTCACTTGCTATAAACACCTATAGTGAAAATTCAAGAAAGCAGCTTCCTGAAAATACATTAAAACAATACATTTATTTACCTTGATACAGAACATAACATCTGACATGAAAAATACTGCAGTGAGTAGTCTTTATGATAGTGTTAGTGTCATAGTTGTCTTTGACAGTCTTTGTATATCAATCTGCAATACAGTGCTGAAAGATCCTTCCTCCTTTTCTGATAGATGGGTGCATCTATGTGTCGTGATTCACACCATATGCATTAAATAGACTTTTCCTATGCTGGAAAATATCACTATTTTCCATGAAGAAAATTCTACTGTAGAGCAATCTTTCAAATAACACAAAAAGGTAACCTACTGTTACGTAACTCTGGCAACAGATCCACTATGTCCACACATTAACGCAATGCACATTTCAGTTACATAATTTACTGCATAAAATGTAAAGCCTAATTTGTTAGAATCAAAAGTTAGTAGTCTGGAAAACATCAATGTCTTAAGGGTTCATACTAAGTTAAATGAATTAGTATCTTTCACAAAAACAGATAACATCCTGAATTTTTTCTGTATACATGTCTTACTCCACAGACAGAACCTTCAGAAGGTATAAATACTCATTTTGTAATGTAGTCCAATGTATACCATCATACAGCAATAAGTGGAAGGACCTCCTTAACAAAACAGACAATAATGCCTTTCTGTCCTTTTATGGCGAGTGACCAAAATTGGATAGAAATAGAAAGCCATTAAGAAGCAAATTAATGCTTGCCGTAATTTTTGTAACAGTACAAGGAAATTTCAAATGAGTAATACAGAAAATTGATATTCAAAACTCCCCACTCCTGCGGAGGTGTCCTCTCCTTATCTGAGTTAATAGGAATTTTGGCATTTGCTGTACTGAGGCCAGGATTTCATGGCTGGTCCGTTACCAGCGTTACTTAAAAGAATGTAAACCTGTTTGTTTCTCCGTCCTACCCAAGCAATAGGGACAAAGAGTACCTAGCAATTTAATAAGGTTGTGAGATTTCCATTCATGTTGACAGAATGAGAGTTTCCAGTCAAAGATACCAAGGAATGGAAATGAACAGAAGAACAAATACTAAATTAATATAATATCCGTGTTATTCACATCAAAATTCCTGGGTTTATTTTTCTTCTAGAATAGTATTTACAACTCTAAGATCATTATGTGGAGATGTGAAGGTTTAATTACTAAACATTCTGTATGAGATTACAACCATTAAGACATTATCCCATTCTGGCTAATTTGTATATCTCATAGCAATTTAATTTGTTGGGTTTTTTTTCCTAGAAATTGATAACTGTTAATTTCCAATACTTATTTACAACCTATTAATTTGGACAAGTAATTAGAAAAATCATCTTCGGTTTATATTCACCACAACAGCTGCAGCATTACATTGAGCTGTGAAACTGCTACAGTAAATTAAGTGGGGGCTTATTTGCATATTCAAATCAAGCTATTTGCCATTGCAATTAATTATAGAATTTACTTTAATTCCTAAATGGCTACTGTTAGTGTTACGAAACTATAAACTACCTAAGGATTTTGTGAAAAATCCGAACATGCTATTTGCATGTATTAGTCAAATGACTCACTGTTATGTTCTTTGGAGACTAACTGCAATAGAACACCCAGCAGCTGAGGTCTGATGGTGGGAGTGATGCTAATTGACACAGGAGAGGAGCTGGTCTTAAAGAGCATTGGTTTCAAAGATCAAGCCAGGTCTGGGAGATACTAAGGATAGGCCCACAGAATCTACAGATTGTATATATGAAAACCAACCTTTGGATACAAAAGTCAATCACAAAATCTAAGCTTTTGACACGTTTCTTTAAATCATCCAGATCGCTCAGGTTTACCTGCCTCCTTAATAGGCAATTGATATTTTTAAACTGGGAAAATGCAAACTAATATTTCTAGGGTAATTAGTTACTGAATAAATAATAATTTCTACTGAAATTCATACAAAGATAAGGATCTACAGACATTTCCCTGAAGAAACCTAAACCTCTTCAAGTATATTCAGTGAGTAAACCAATCCATGAACAGGGGTGGAAAAGACTGGCCATCTTAATACGCAAATTGCTTTGCGAACTGCTTTTCCGCTAGCTCCCAGGTGTTAGCTGGAAGCGGAGAAATGATTGATGAGCACATCAATACCCCCTAATCTTGTATGAGGAAACACAGTGCAATGCATTCACGCTTAGATAAGCTTACCCTGACTGCACTTCCTTTAACGTCATCCCTGGAGAACTGAATTAGTATTCTACAAAAAAAACCCAAACCCCACACACCCCCCAAAAAAACCCCAAACCAACAAACTATGGAAAGGCACAATAACAAATGTATTGGAAGGGTAAGAACACTATTGCAATTCTGTCTTAACTTACTCCCACTTTTAAGGCCCATTTCCATTGCCAGAGGACAATAAAGGTATTTTAGTGCAAATGAAAATCCATCTATACAGAAAGTGTGTATCTTAATACATTCACAGACAGATAAAATGCTATTGTTCTGCAATCACAGCCATTTTCAGACTGCAGCAGTGCAGAGGAAAGGCTACTGTGAAGAGGAGTAAGGGGCTGCCCAGTCAGTATGTGTGATATGGAGAATTAATCACACATGACTGAGATCTAATTACTATAATGAGTATGTTGATAAACAGAAACGTTTATTAGAATTGGCAGGAATACTTGAGCAAATATGTACACCCGCTGCTAACTGCCATCATTGCCATTGTGTGGAAATTATTTTAGAGATGGAAAAAATTGTTTTAAAAGTCCTTCCTACTATGGAGTTTCTGTATAGGAAAATGAATGTTTGGGGCTGTAGGCATGCTTCCATAATCTCTGAAATGCAATTCCTACGCAATTCAACTCATACAGAGGGTGGCTGGGTTACCCAGGGCTAATCTCATCTCAGATCTCCCTCTGCTTGGCTGATGCAAGAAGGATCCTTCCCACCAGGTGCCAGTCATACGCCAGGGATGGATCCCTTGGCTAGGAACCTTCGTTTACAGAGTGGGTGATGGCAGAAGGCACAATGGCAGAGAGGAGGGATAAGAGGCTGGTTTTACGTAAGATCTTGAGGGCAAAAAATGGTGTGGATAAATAAAGATCTGTGAAAAATACGCTAGAAATCCTGCTGCTGTTAGCTCCCTCCCTCCAGCTCTCACACAGCCCTGCCTCTGGGGAAGAGTCAAATGGTGGGGCAGCTGGAGAGCGTACCCTGTGCAGCTGCTTCAGTCACTGCTCCCCTTCTACACAGCTTTGCGTGTGAGAGCTACAAGTCATTAGAGTTGATTTGGGCTGTAATCCAGTATATCACAGTGCTAGTGACATAAGTTTGTATCTTAACTATTTATGGTTATGAAACAGACCTCACTGCTATTTGGGATGGCATGCACAGTGCTAGCCAGATGCACTGAGCTTCTTTAGACACACCCAGACATTTTAAATACCTTTACCTCATGTACAATATCATAATTAAAAGACATGTTGAATTAAGAAATGAAGCACTAGACAAAACTGACATACTGTTACCCGGTGACAGGCATGACTATCTGGACAGCGCATGACTAACTTGTAGCTGGTTAGTCACTGTGTGTTTCGTGGCCCATGGCTGTTCGAGCCAGTTTACATGAATTTGTCTTAGTTTACTATTTTCCTTCAATGATATAACTTTTACATGATCTGTATTATTTAACTCTAACACCAGTAATTATCACTATAATCTAGACAAGTACAGTTTCATATTACTATTATTTAACTTATAATGCTAAGTTATACAACACAATTGAAATTGCATGCTTTGTAATGTGTATTGCCCACCCCAATGTCAAGGCTTTTTACTGCATACCTTCTTTGTTACCTTTGTTGTGTTTTTTTAGCCATTCTATATTCTTCCTGATTGCTTCCAAATATGCCTCAGCTTTCCCTAGAGGAAAGGATGAGAGAGAAATCAGGCATTTCCATCAGTGATTGATGCAGCTTGCTTAACTGGGTGAAGTTGGTCACAGCAAAGGCAGATTAAAACTATTCTTAGTTTCTGTTTAAAAGCTGAGTCCTGTCAACCTTAGTCAGACAAAACTCCCAGAGATGGCTAGCAGGTTTTGTCTGTGCAAGATCAGCGATCCACAAACTTAAAAGCATGGCTTTTTTGATCTTTATATATAACCTTTTGGTGGTGTCCACAGATGCTGCATATGTGGATTAAAGGCAACCTGTAGCTTTTTGATCGTAATAATTGTTCCACAAAGATGAAGCTGTTAAGACAGCAAGGGCTGACTTAAATAAGACTGAGAGCTTTGAGTATCTGCTTATATACAAAGTGTCAGAAAACTCCTCCATACAGTAGTGCTAACAGCATACAGCAAATCTAAGATCATGATATTTTCAAAAGACAAGTTGAAATACAGCTACTTGTATTTACTGAGAAAAACAATGTATTAAAATTAGATGATAACTCCTTGTTATGGCTGAATTTTTAAAGTGATGGCTATTTTTGGACCAGAAAGCACACAGGACAGAATTAGTTCAAGGATTACCTAATAAGGCCCCTAAGGAAATATTCCAGCTAATGGATTTTGAATTCTTAACTTGGCTGGAGCTTTATTGATGTAATGTTCTTACATTTGTCAGGAAAAAAACCACCTAGTGTGATTACCATGTAGAAGGCTACTACTGCCAACTATGCATGTCTGGCCCCATTAGTAAGTGGATACAGTATTAGATATATGGTAATTTTTGAGCTGGGAGTAGAGTCAGCTTTATAGTAAGTTACTCTGTGAAAGAGCAAAGGGTATTGCATAATAATAGACAAAGAACTAAATACTGAACCAATCTAAATTTCTAAAAAGCTATTGAGCTTTTTTTTTTTTTAACCGACTACAAAACATAGATGCCTATGCTGGATCCTGAGCAATAAGAACTCACTGAAAGGTTTCTGCACCAATAAACATCCCCCTTCAAAAGCTCAGCACTGTAAGGAGGCACACCATTCCCTGCAGATTAGCTTTGAGATATAGCAGCTGATTTGCACCGCAGGGACAAGAGTAACTTCAGCTAGTACAGTCTAACGTAACACGGCATGTGGCATTACGTGTCATGCTGAGGCAACTAGGATAATAAAAATACTACTGTGCTAAGTTTGCTTTGTGAGACACAAACTTATTATAATAATGTAAAACAGGTTAACTGCTTAACCTCTGGCAGTGAGTAATGCTAATTGTGTCACTTGGCAGAACTTCTCAGTACCAGCTTGTTCTAACACAAGCTAGAGAAATCAATGGGCTCACTCAGAATATTGAATGTCGTGATGATCTGATTTCATGGAAAAGCCACTGATGCAGACAAGCAAAATCTCTCTGCACTACTGTGTCAAAATGCATGTCATATTGCTCTCAGAAGGGGCTACAAATTCTGTGAAAGACTATGGTCTTACTCAGCAAGGAATTAGTTTCCTATATTTAAAAGCAAGCAGATAAGTACACTTCCAAATCAAGCTGTTGTGTGCTGACTATCAGTAATTATAAACTGAAGATACTTAAGCTAACACAATGGAAAAACAATACCAAAGATAAGAAAAGATTTCAATCACTTCGAGTGTACATATGTAGAAAAGCGATCGCTATTTCGCACCTCCGGGCTCTTCACTGTTTCCTGCTGCATTTTGTTCTTCATTTTTTGTAGAATCCTTTGAAATTTCATATTCCTTTTCCATTTTAGCTGCTTCTTCCTTTGTACTGTCTGCTTCTTCACTATTCTTGTCTAAAGAAATAACAATAAGAGCAATTTTGTATCAAACGTACTAAAAGCATTTCTAAATCATATCAATACGATCTTTACGAAGTAAAACGTTTTAACTGATGACTGAGGAAGAACCTCATGGGAATCTGGCTCAAAGTGTCTTCTACAGGTCACCTCTACCCTAGACCTCTGGAAACATGAATAACTCTTTCTGCTCTTACAAACAGTAGCTGAATACAGGTGACTACAATGCAATAATATGTAGTTCATAAAAGCACATTCCTTTGCGCAGAGGAAAATGTTAGGAAATTTGCATTCCCTAGATCCAAATTTTACAAAGAATGATTTTTTTAATTATTGAAGTGTTAAAAAGCATTGATACAACTTCCTCTGGTATATGTGTAATGTCTGGACTCCACTGAAGAAAAGGACAGTGAATATACTTCTCAAAGATTGGACAATTAGGTAAAAATTTCTCTCTTGTCATGTGTTTAGACATCCAAGCTGTGACTACAGGTCCTTGAGGGCCTATATTTTTAGCTAGCAGTCTGGCTTCTACAGCAATTAGCGTGCTTTTAAATCAATAGATTTTAAAAAAATGTGTTATTCCAGGAGAGAAAACTGTAGAATAAGTACCTGCTGGTAGCTTTTTTCTCGTTTTAGTGGAAGGGTTCTCAAGCTTCTTCTTTGTCTGCTCAGCTATCATTGTATCTAAGTTTTCTAGAAATCAAGACAAAACAAAAGCAAAGCCGTTATTCTTCAATGGATATAATGCACAATCTAAATTATATTCTCTGCAACACCATTTTGAATAGTAAGTAGAAATCTAAAAGAACAGTCTTCATCTTTGCCTATGAAGAATTAATGCAGAGCCAACACTAAAAGAACAGACAAATAATCACATGGAACTTTGACCAATCTTACTAAAAAAAATTATCAACTAAATCATGACAATAGGTGTATACCAAATAGAGCCAATGTTAATAAAGACAGCAAATGTGTGCATATATATTCCAATTATTTAAGTCACAGAAGTCACAGAATATAGATAACAGTATCTGTAGTGATTTATTCTGATGAAAGCAATGAAAGGGTTTAATTAACTTCACAAAGTATACAAGACTATGAAATATGTGCTTCATCCTCGTGGGAAAATATTATCCCAAACTACTTATCTGTCTGGATTCTGTATGGTTTAATTGGAGAAGAAGTCTAATACAAGGTTTCAAAATATATATAAGTGAAATAAATACATAAATTGAACTGATTAAACCAAATATTTTTTTTAAGTTGCTGAAGTCAAGCATTTACCTGAAAAACCAGTAGACAGCCATGGCCATGTATACAGCTCCAGAAGTCTAGAAATTGTTTTTCTATGCAAATTTCAGAGCTGAACTCATCTATTTTGAAATTAAAGGCAACTTTTCATCAAGATGGACTTTTCAGATACAAACATTGTATGTTTATGTGGAAAAAAAAAAAGTCCTTTTGATACAACACTTCATAGATATTCACAAATACAGATCATCATACAATTTGGCATTTTTCCTCAGTCATATTATGGACGTGGTGTAGAATTTTCTTTCCCTTTACCAGCTTTTTTTGAAGGTTGAGTTAAACACGGAACCAAAAATTGATAGATATCAGCTAGTTGGTGAGGTATTTTTGAGAGACTTGGTTTTGAATTGTCAATATACCCTTTACATAAACAGCTAAAATATCCAGTATGTGATGTGGTAACTGTGGCAGAATAGGTATTACAGGGCTAGTAAATATTTTAGATCATATCTTCTGCGTAAGGCTAACATTTTATCCATCAACTGGAAGCATCTTTTTCTACCAAAAAGATATTCAGCACTGAAGTCTAAAGATTAGTTTTTTTAGCAAGCATATTTCTCTTCATGGTAAATCACCATAAGCAATTTTGCCTGCCATCTGATGAGAAATCACATAATCCTGTCTGAGTCCTCTATATTTTCCTATTTACATAAAATTAAAATCTAAGCAGTTTTTGTTGGCACCCTGCCTGATTGCAGCCTGTCATTTCTACATCATATTAGAGTTTTTGTGTGAAAACTATTTTCATTTGGTACGTATCCTTTTAATGTGATTTCCAACCTTGCATATGCCCTAAACTAAACAGGTCTGAGCTGGGTTACAAGCTGGATCAGACATACTCATGAAGAAAAAAACCAAGCTAGAATTATAGTGGTGGTATTGATGCCTCACTAATCACTTGATCCAAAGCTTATTGAAAGGACTGTAAACATTCGTTTCAGCTGAGCTTAAGATACTATTTTTTATCCTGAATCAGTACATACCAGTATTCCAGCACAAATATAAGGACTTCTCTGTTGCAAGAGGCACAGTTTTTAGCATGATGCAGCTATGAACCTAAAAACCTTTTGTAAGTACAAGTGAATAGATTATTCTCCTTCGCTAATTCATGCAAATGCAAAAATGTCACTGATTCTAGACCTTAATCCAGCCAAATCTACTAAATTAGGCTTAATTTTAAATGTAAACATAGTATTTTAACATAAATAGGAGTATTTAAATGTTTAAAATGCCACACATGGAAGTGCATTGATTCATAAGTACCTTTCATGTTCTGGCTTAAGTGTCTGCATTTAGCCGCTCCTGCAGTAAGCTTGTATTAGAAAACACAAAGACTCCACTGCAGAACAGATTTATAACCCACTTAGACATCTTTAGATTTAAATGTTTGCATACTGATAGTATTTCCAAATGTTTATGTTATGTTGATAGATTGTAGTGTTTAAAAGTTGTACGCATATCCACATACAGCATGTGCTACTGAAGGCAACAGGATTTATACTCCTCCATTATTCAGTTACTTCTATAAATCCCATCAGGAATTCTACAGTTTCTCTGAGTCTTTCAATTTGGCTAACAAGTTTGAGTTCAATATTGAGTAATAAACAATATTTATTGCTACTTTGTCAATTACAGTAGCATGGTAATATGCATTGTTTTCCAGCCATATGCACTGAACAGCTACATCTGTTATATCAAGTATTATATGGCAATGTTGACCACTAATGATCCGAGCTTTACCACTAAAGCTAGACTTCTAATATGATAACAACTATATTCCATTTTCAAAGCTTTATTTTGGCAGTAAAGATATGGACAGGTTTATATAACAGGCCTTTTAATAAGGACTAGATTTTACAGGAGAAATAGTGAAGCTATCTTGCTAGCTGGATGGCACGTCAACAAGAATCCCAAGACTTCATAAGCAGCTGTATATTCTGTGTGACAGAGAGGAATTAACTAAGCAAGCCTATTCATGTTTGTGGGGAGCATCTGGTGCACCTACATATATGTCACAGAGAGAATCCCAGTTCTTCTCCAACAGGATGTATTGCCCTTTTTCCCCCCTTCAGAATGAATGTCTTTAACAGCTGGTATTGTTTCAAAACATGTTTGTACTTGTCATACGTAGCTAGGCCAGAGCTGAACAATGTTTGCTCTGAGTTACGTGGATGGAGTGAGTCATCTTCTCAACCAAGATGTGCCTGGCCAGCAGCTAAGCAACTGCATATTGTATTTGGAGGTCTAACGAGAACTGATTACTTTTCCGGTATCGTTTCCCTAGCAACATAATCTTTATAGAGGAAGAGTTTAGAAAGGTACTGACCTTTCCACAGAGCTGGCCACTTATTTGAAATGGCACTAATTAAACCAACAGAACAGTAACTACTGAGCTAATGGAAGTGACCTGCGTTGGTAAAATAGGTCACTCCTCTGGCGGCCGGCTTTCCGCGGAGCAGGATAATCTCATCACTCGAACCAGACACCAGGAGTCAGACAATCCGGTTCCTGCCTTGCTTCACTTTCTAACTTGCTCTTTGATCTGGCATGACTCACTGAAGCATTCATGCTGCAGGAGGGCTCCTATTTTGAGTAGGCATTCTGAGACATCCTAGGCCCACTTTCTACAGGCACTACACACCAGTAGATCCTATTAATTGCATCTGAAAATGCAAAATTCCCAGCGCTTTTGAAACTGAAGTCCTTTGACTTGGACATCCAAAAATCTGAATTGCATAGAAGCAGAATGCTTATCTTTACTCTGGGAGAATGCACTTCAGTAACACCCTTTAAATCAATGGATGGAGATACTATGAGAAAAAATATTACAAATTAAATTACTTCTTGTTAGAGAGGTAAACCCCAATATATCCATCTCAGTATTTAATGGAATTGGTAACAGAACCCTGAAATGGACCCTCCTCTATAGACAGACAGATTCATGGTGTTTTTTGGACTCTTGCAAATTTTCCTGCAAAGGGTTTTTCCCTCTGCATAATTGCCTTGCACCCAGGAGGCAGTTTCACATTCTAACCTCATCGAATTGACTGTAGCTGAAATTTCATGTCATTAAACTTCTGCAGAAAGACCCGCTTTGCTGTTCTGTTTTCATACAGCATAGAAAGGCTGTGTTAAAGGAGAAAAAGGGATGATCATGGTACCTGAGATCAATCTTAACGATAGCTAAAAAATTAGTATACTTAATGAGGTCTTACACTACAGCAGCTCCAGCAGGAAAGCTTTGTGCTGATGACTGCTTGTATAAGATGCACATATTTCAGGCATTAAAAAAGCACAGGTCTCCCAGGGCTCTTCTGCCTCCTGCAGCAGATGATTTGAGAGTTTGTAAGGTCTTTTTCCATCTGTGACAAAACTCAGGACATCTCAGTATTTGCTCATGACTGTTCTGTGGGGAACAGCATGCCGGATTAATTCTTTGGCCAAATGCTCCTTTTAGTTTACATAAATGCAGGTCCAAGAACTGTCAATATCCACCAGATTTTCACCAATGTAGCCAAAAGCAGAGGTTGATCTTTAGTCGGCTCATACATATATCATGCATATGTCACATAAACTGCTTAAACTGTGACAAACGAGAAATCCCTCTACATATGGGTCTCAGCCTTGCAGATCTCCTGTTCCCTTCCAACTCCCTGCCTTATGTGGCATTTTCTTTCTGAATCTTCCTGTTTGACTCATTTGTCATGATGGTGTGTCTGAAGCCTAATGCTGCTATAAGGAATGATGTGTCAGGTGACAACCCCCAGGTAGTGGCATTACTTGTAAATGGATTACAGGCAATATGGCCAGAGGGATTTGAAATAACAGCAGCAGTATCATTTGGGAATCAGATTTAAAGCAACTCGAAAAGTAAACCAAAATGAAAGAGATGTGTGTTGAGGTGAACCAAGCTCTGACCAAGCCTCCTTTATTGTCCTTATTAAATTCCCCACCTCATGGACTATTTCTCATATTTATCCTTTTCAGTATTCTACAGGCATTTCTTCACATTACTCCAGGTTTCCTAGAGCTGTGTGGTGCAGTCCTTTCCTAACCCTTTCCCATCCTGACACTGCTGCATGGCCTGTGCACACATTTTAAGTATTTTGATGGCATGCACTTCATAAGCATGACGGTTTGGGACTGAAGCAGCACACAGCCGCCTCTACTGCAGGAGTGGGATGTAGCTTAGTTTTGAAAGTTCAGTGACACCCTCTTTACCCCACACCCACATCCATCATCTCAAATCATAACTTATGGTCTTCAGTGCTCAGTTGTCAACAGAGAGATACTGAATTCAGAAACCAAGGGGTTTTATGCAGCTACTAAATACAGTGAGAAAAATAAAAGTATCACTCTTCTTTCTTTAGAAACAAATGGCTTGGTAGGATGCAAAACCTAGATTTTCAGGAACTAAGCAATATAGTTGCCAAAAGAGACACTACCAGGAGATGGAGATTTCTTACAAAGTATCCAGCTGGGAAAGCATAGAGGAGGCAGTGAAGGGAAACAGAAGAGGCAATGTATTTGCAAGAGGGATGCAAATTTAAAGGGTAGATATTGATAAGCAAAGCAATGAATTGTAATATATTCATTTTGGGGTTTATACATGTGATTTGATGGTCATGCAATGTGGTGGGAAAAAAGAACACTAGAACTACTGGATCTCTCCCAAAAAGGTATCTTGAGAAAATTTAGATCCTATGGATACTGGAAATACTATGCTCTTGCACATATTGTCAGCCTCAGGTGATGCTCATTTTACTGTAGAGTGTAGCAGCAGTCCTGTTTTTTAAGAACTGTGAAATTAGCTGTCACAGACTTTTCACACCACAGCTACCCATTCTTTTTCTATGTAGCGGGTCTGAATGGAGGGAAATAGGAGATAAGGTCTAAGCAGTGGGGGCACAAGAACATGTATGTGTTTGTGCAAATGCAGAAGTAGCTTGGGACAGACATGGATGAGGCATGGAATGAGGCTACAGAAAGAAAAACTACAAGTTTGTAGAGGGGTCTGCGATCAACATACTGCCTAGATTCTGGTCTTGTCTGGGGCCTTTGCACACTCTCTGTCCCCACATCCTTTTATCTTACCTCCCTGCAAATTCATCTTGGTTTTAACTAATTTACACATACTTTACACCATCACTGCTGCTCCTCAGTATTCAGCCTCCATCTGAGATGCTCCTGATTTCTACTTTTCAGATATGTAAGAGTCCTTGAACAGTACAGTATACTGGCATCTGTGTCACCTTAGTTCATCAGATACAAAACAAAGAGCAGGGAAAAGAGAGCTGCCTGAGATTAAATAACTCCCACTGGTAGCTGTATGCATCAGTCATATGATAAAGTAATACTGGGCAAGGAAAATCGTCAGAGGGAAATTCAGATAGGGAAAATCGATTAAAGGTTTTAATGCTTAGGAAGAAAACCCACAGTGGCAACAAAGAGCCCTTTTAAAAAAAGGACATTAACAAATAAAAAGAAGGTATTATGCATGAACTGTTCTATGTATGAAATACTGTCAGGGCCCTTCATCTCCCAGGTCAAAATGAAGGAAAGAACAAAAGGTCCACGTGACACTGACCATATATCACTTGCAGCCTCTGGCACTGGTTTAGCCACACCTTCCCTCACCCCTTTGAAATCACACAGTCTGCATCAGGGAGCATCTGCTTCTGGAGACAGTGAGTAGGGGAAAGATGATGGCAGTCTGTGCTGTGATCTGCTCTCTGCCTCACACTCTTGGCTCTGTGCCTGTTCTTGCCTAACGAAACAAATATCAGGATCAGACCTTTGGCCTGCGGCATCTGTGCTGATGAGAACTTCAAGGATTAGTCACAGTATTCAAACGAGTCCTCCTCCCCCAGGAAAAGGCCAGATTGTGTCTACTATGCACTGGCCTATGCTGGGGAAATTGCAGAGCTTTGCCTTCATCAGTGGAGCTGCAGAGGGAATCAAGCATGAATGTGAGAAGCAGAATGGCTATTCCATGTTCCACAGCGTGGAACATAGCAGGGACATGTTAAAAATCAACATAGGGGACTTTCTGCCTCTTCTGTTTCCCCTGGATTTTTTTTCATGCAACCTCAATCTGTCTAGAAGAGAGTACAACAACATCCCAACAGTAACTTTCATAGAATGGTTTGGGTTGGGAAGGGACCTTAAAGATCATCTAATTCCAACCCCCTGCCATGGGCAGGGACCCCTCCCACCAGCCCAGGTTGCTCCCAGCCCCGTCCAGCCTGGCCTTGGGCACTGCCAGGGATGGGGCATCCACAACTGCTCTGGGCAGCCTGGGACAGCGCCTCGGCGCCCTCAGAGGGAAGGAATTCTTTCTAATACCTAATCTAAATCTACTCTCTTTATAAAAACTTTAGAAACTTTAGAACTAATGAGTGTACATATACCTCAGCTACAGTCCACCAATGAACTATCCATTTCCCTATTGCTAGTGCATCCTGCAGTTTGATCATCTTTCCAATTGTCCATAAAGAACAAACGATGAGGGGGTAGAAGAGATAAACAGAGACATCTGGTCATGCCCATTTCTAACCAACACAATCTCCTACTCAGTCACGGGGGAGAGTGTAGATTCTGACAGTGAGTCAGAGCCAAAGGGAGGCGGTTTGAGAGGTGGCTTTGGTTTGGTCTATGGAGATAGGCAGCTGTGACTCAAACACTGCATACTGATGAACTAGAGCAATTTCTCTATTTCCCTCCTAATTAAAGTTGGGTTTGCTCCCCAACCAGTCTGCTGTGGGCTGTGTGTTGTACACTGTGGCTCCAGTAAGCTAAATGCTTTACTACAAGGAGGTGAAAAGTAGGATCCCCCTCAGAAAGAGCAAAGCTACAGAGTGCTTATACTTAATTTTCTTCCCACTCCTTTGCCTCCTTCTCTTCTCCAGCATTGTTCAGTTATGGAAGATACAGAAGCCCCGATTTAGAAACTGAAAACAAAATGACCAACCTCAATCATAAGATGTGATAAAATACGCATTATATGCCATGTCACAGTGAAGTTTCTATATATCTGTGAGACAAAGAAGTACTGATGGCAAAAGTTTGTGCTACAAGTACTAGTCAATACAGGAGAATTCCACACAAGAATACAATGTGCACACAACTAATTTAAATTTCTAGGGTAATAGTTCGTTGGATAACACAACTTCTATTTGGTTGGGGTGGCAGTGGATAAACTTGCTACAAACCTACTCTTGTAAGCAGTGTACAGCAGGATAATATAATCAATGTGCTGTGTAAAAAGAATTCATACATACACAGTGATGCCTCATAAGAATTTGTCTATCATCTCTGAAAACTCTATTTTTGTTATGGTCCACTAGGTTCTAATTACAAATATTTCCTAGAATGGTTCTAAAAATCACTCAATATTTTGGTCTTCTTAGTGGGAGATGATTTATGAATGTTTCTGAACAAACTGGCAGAAACCATTTGTTAGTGCTTCTAAGCTGAAAACAATATTATTAAAATAAATGCATTACAAAACTATAGTTTAATCTACGTAATTACTATAAACAGAGCTTGTACCAGGATGGTAGTGGACTGATATGCTTTCATTTTAAAATTAGCCACATAGCCTGGTATATGCAGGAAAAGTCACTCAGCACACAAAAAATTCCTCTTCTTTATGTGGTGTAGATGAAGCTTTTCCTTAATACTTATCTGGTCTGTGATAGATGGCCCTGAGAGAAAAGCTATCAGAGTGAATCTGCACCATGACACTACTCAACAGACAGAAGAAAAATGAAAGAAAGTATGATATTAATCACTAATATTCAAACAGTACAAATATCTATGCAATGCACTCCTTATTCTGCTCGGCTAAAATCAAAGTGAGTTTTGCTATTGGCTTGAACAGCACTTTTTCTCTTGAAGTACTCAGCACGATGAAGGATATAGTACTTTCAGTTCTGCATGGAAAATACAGTATCAGCTACTTATGCAACAGAAACAGTATGAATTCCATGAATAATGAAATATTTTATGCTGAATCAGTCAGAACTCTGAAAGCTTCTTGCTGCTTTCCACTGGTCATTATGTGGAGAGATTCCAACTCCTTCATTCCACCCTTTCACTGCACCCTTGCCAACAGCAATCACTGTTTCAGTAACTGTAGCATGTCCCTCCCAGTGCTCAGCCCATTCAGTGGTAAAAACCTGTACCTCTAGCATGTTGGGGCAAGCACAGAGAGCTCAGCTGTTCGGGTAGCATTTGCTGGATGCTGACAACCAACCCATAGGTGGATAAGTTGATACCACGGCTGGATCTAATTCACAAGCTACCTGTGTAATGGTGAGCCGTGTCATATGATTAATTATTTTATGCTTTTTGTACCAATGTTTGTCCATTCTGTTAATTGCAAAGATTATTTTAAAGCAGCTTTCAATCTTCACAGGGCAGAGAGGCTTTCTAGAAAGATTTCTGAAAGCCTTTGAACAAGCTAGAAATGTATCATGAGGCTTTCACTCCACAGAAGATTTTGCTCCCAGTACATCAAAATACAGTATTCATAGTTCAGAAAGAGTGATAGAAGATAGTGGCATTTTGCCACCAGCCTGGCAATTATCAACAATGATGCATTTCAGCTGAATGCACATTTTATATCAGTTTGTTACAGCCTCTCTTCAATGCTTCCAGAGCGCTACTTTCTGAATACATACTGTAAAAGGTAGGCAGTACCTTTCGACCTCTTTCATATATATGAATACCATTGGTTTGGCTTTCTGGGCTCTGTGTTACAGATTATATTTGGCATATGGAAAGCTTTTAAATATGTATTACATAATATTGAATACATGTATTAAAACATGAATTCCTCTTCCTTGCATTTGTATGTGTGTGCATGTGTGTTTTTCTTGCACCACACTGCAGCTAGATCCTTTGTAACTTAAAGCTAAACCTAATAACATCATTCACTGCAGCAGCAAGACGCTTTCCCCTAGAGTAGGACGCAATGATGATGACATAATGCTGTGGTTTCCAAATCCCAAACCAGCTGTTACTGGTATATGCATTCAAATTCACCACCTCTGCATCCATGTGAGAGGCACAAAAGCTTGGGACTTGATTCAGTAAATGATTTATTATTTTGGATATAATTCAGGGACATAGCTTATGCATGGCTTCAGTCACAGAGTGGGGGAAAGTAATTTAGGCAGTTTCCCACTGTAATAAAACAGAGAAAGGATATAATCCATCTGCACAGACCCAGTAGGTATTTTCCACCAACTAGCATGGGATCTGCTCACTGGTTTTGGACTGAGCAAATGACTAAAAGCTGCCAATGTTTAAACTGTTTCTTCTCTCTGACAAACATTCATACTAATTCCTTTGTCTGCTATAAATAAACACAGATGAGCATTAACCCCCTAACTCAAACTGCACCAAGAAACACAGTACCTATTCAAGTATTACTGGGTATCTTACATTGTAACTTTTAGTTAAATGAGGGTGGTAATAAAACTGCCATGTTTATGGATGCTGCAAGAAGCTACGATTCTCCTGTGCTTGCTGCTCTTGAATATTTGAGAATATTAGCACAATACATGAAGGTCAGCTTTAAAGTCGTTTCTCAACAGCAAGTCTAAAAAAAGAATACCACAGAAGCAACCTGACACCTATAAGAAAGCTTTTTCCACTACAGTAAGTTGCTTTGATGGAGTACAAAATCCATCTTTACATAAACCACTCATTTGCAAGGCAGAGTCTAGATACATCAGTTGATAGTCTTACCTTAAATCCAGACTAAATCAGACCTCTGAAACTTAATCCATGCCCTCTGTACTATGTCATCATGGCAATTTGTTTCTAGGGTTACAGTATTTATTTACTCAAAGTAAAGCCAATGTGAACAACTGCCCTGAATTTTAGTAGGAAAAATGCATCCCTAGTGTAATTGCATTATCTGAGTGGTCTTGCTTCAGGGATGAATTTAACCTATTAAATTTTGGCACAACACTATCAGTGATGGCAGTATCTGCTCAAGCCATATTATCTTCATTTGCAGAATGACACTGAAATCACTATGCTTGTAATGAACCATTTATGTGCATCTTTCTTTAAATGCACAGGCAGCCAGAGAAATAAAGGGCTGAACTGTGGTGTAATTTGTTCAAATATTCCAAATTTAAAGGACTTCTCACAGAAAATAAAGAGATAATCTTGGTCAGAGTTATAATGAATTCTTTAGGGAGGAGGTGCAATCATGCACTGAATGTGAATCATGATCCACTGGTTTTTTTTGTAGCTAAGTAATTAATAATCAATCTGTACAGTTACGGTTGCTTCGATCAATCATGTATCTGCAATGGCCCATATTAAACAAGCCAGCATAAGTCATAAAAGATCATTGCCAAGTCCTATCTCTGTGACAGGCTGATCTATTAAGATGAGAAATTGCCCTGAGGTAAACAACAACTTTTTAGGCTAACCCAGACCAGGAATATTTCAGAAAAATGAAAGGGTTGTGCAGAGCTTATGTACATAAGCCCTTCTTCTGTAGCTCTGCTTGCTTAACTAGAAAGGCTACCAACAGTTAATATAAAGGGGTTTGTAAAAGCCAGAAGAGATGTGTGAGAAAAGAAAACCAAACCAAACCAAACCAAACCAGGCTGTTCCAAAATCCCTCTTTGGGGAAATAACAATTTCACAAAATCTGCACAGCCACAGACTCTAAAATGGATCCAGGAAAGAGTGCTTCAAAAACTTCTGTGCCAAGATGTAACACTTTTCATAGGTGAAAGGAGTTTTGCTTGGTAGAAGACCACAGCATTAGGTCCTGTCTACTCCAGCTACTTACAGATGACAGGTTAAAAGTGCTGAAATGCTGGTTTCTTTTCTGAGAATGCAGGTACCTAATCCACCTCAAGATAACTAAGCAAAACACTGATCTTCCACTGACATAAAGCCACTGAAATAAAGTGCACTTCACAGGTGTGAAAGTGGAATAATCCTCTAAATACATATCTGGTAAATAACCTTTCCTTCATTAGATGGAACTACTAAAGCAGTATGGAATTCAACATTGCTATAATGAATAATGAATCATTTAGAGGTACAGCTTTAACACTTTGAATGAGCAAGTCTGGAACAGGACTCATACAAGCAAGGAAGATGAGAAAATAATTACTACTGTTGGTAGAGTAAGAACATAGCATTAATAACACTGTTGCATAAAGTATGTACTCTCACCCAGATAGGAAACTCCTTCTTCTGGTGTGATTGTTCCATATTTAACCATCATCTTCACAAAATCAATCAGGGTTTTCATGATAGTTATCAAGGTCTCTTTCTCTTTTGCCTCTGTCTCTGTGTGAGGGGATAAAGCAAAACTAGTCAAAGACTTCAGGCAACTCAGAAAAACTCGGTTCTGCAAACTCTGCATAAACTTCATGCATAAAAAATGACCTACTCACTAAAAAGAAAATGCTGTGCTGGATTAGCAAATAGAACTCCTATATATATCTCCTTTGAAACTGCTTCTGCAACGTACAGCTGAATATACTTTACAACCTCAGGGTCTGGCTCTTCTTTATAGCTTTTTGTCTTAAAGATCTATGTTACGGAAGGCAAATGGTATTAATTCAGTTTTACAGATAAGAACACTAAACACACTGAGATGAAGAGACTTGACAGAGTTCAAATTGCTGGTCAAAGGCAGATATAGCCAGACTTTACTACAGCCTCTGTCTTTTTCTTTTATTTGTCTGTGAACTACTTAGTAGGCCAGTCTGTATGAGAAAGACAGCTCAGAAATCCTTTCTCCTACAAGATCATTGAAAGAAATAAAAAGTCTCTCAAATGAGATTGTTACCATGCACAAGACCATGACTCAGGTACTGGGAAAACATAATATTAGATGGTTGGGAGCATCACGACTCCAGAATAGGATACAATGATTTTTTATTATAGAGTTATTCTTTCTTGCCCATACATACTGACTGCCTTCATGATCACTGCTTCTTAGCTTTCTTCTTCCACTGTATTTATCAGCTGAACAATATAACTGCTATTTCTGCATGAAACTTCCCCATCACACAGTTACCTGATCTCTTCCCACACCCCAGGTTGTCACTGAAGGGCCCAACAGAGCCAGGGGCACTGTCAGACAGGAACACTCAGAAACACACTCCCAGCCCATGCCGAAGGCCAGCCCCTTTGGAGAGATGCTGAACAGGTTTTTTATTGCTGCCTGCAATTTAACACACATCTGTAGGATGCAACTGAATCCCCACTCCTCCAGCTTGGTACAAGCTGGCAGGTGGACAGCATAAAGCAGGAGACAAGGCAGAGATGTCAGCCAGTGGGACCCGTTTCTATTTGCTTGATAACCTGTTAGACCCAACATGCCTTTCTGCCTTGTGAGTAGAAAAAGGAGAACAACTATCAAGCAAAACCACCATGGGAAAATGAAAAGAACAAGAAAAAGAATATGAAGTTTGTAGATTGGACTTGAGCAAAATATGCTCTCGGGTTTTTCATTCTAGCTCTCCACTCATGTGTTCATGGGAACAGTTTGAAAGAAGATTAAGGCTCCTGCAAGACAAGGAATCTGCAGAATAAATTGTTGCTGACTATGCTGGAGAAAGTGGAAGTCATCCTGGCTGCAGATAGTGAGAGTGGGCGTGTGGTAAAGCGTGCTGACAAAGGGGCTGTGGCGAGGTGCCACAATCTAGCCTGCAATAACTGAAAGACCATGATGTCTAGCACCGGAAAAGGAAGAGACATGCAGAGCTTTCATTGCAATAAACAGCAGACCTGTGGTTTGTGAAAAGGCTGAGAGGCTCAGACTCATTTACTGGTACCATCACTGCGAGGATTCTACTGTGGCTTACTTGTACCTCTGTTTGCTTAGAAGACACGGATGTTACTGGAAAGGTCTCTGGAGAAAACTATTTGCCAGTTTTTCATCATGCCCTTACGGGAATGAAAAAAATTCAGGACTCCTGAATCATACAGAACAAGATGGGAAGGGCTACCTAGGTCACACAGTCTGCAATTCTGAGTGCTGTTCCTCCCAATGTTTTGCCATACTCACTAATCAAATTAGCTTCTGCCATGTATCTTAGAGACCATTTATAAAGCACATGGTCTCTTGCAGCTGGGGAAGCTGTGGAGAAGGGAAGGGATAGGAGTAGGAGAATACAGCAATAATCTTAATATTCTGATTTTTGTCCTATATATTCCTGTGAACACGTGATGAGCTTACCTGAGTTAAGACTTTTTAATAGTGCGTAAAAGTTTGGAAAATATTGGAGGTCTTCAAAATTATCTTCAGAAGGCAGCTCATTTCTTCTTTCCAAGATATTAGATGATGACCATGTGTTATCCAGTGTATCATCAATTTCTCCGTTAATGAAACTGTCCTGATCAGCTTTGCTTGACGTCTCCACAAAAGACACAAAAAGTAGTATCTATAAGCACATTGCTTTTGGTGATAAAGTTAATAG
Organism: Falco punctatus; assembly: GCF_963210335.1. Classification (NCBI taxonomy): domain Eukaryota; kingdom Metazoa; phylum Chordata; class Aves; order Falconiformes; family Falconidae; genus Falco; species Falco punctatus. The sequence continues at coordinate 56,829,611 of NC_137587.1, forward strand.
AGCAATAAATAGCATCACAATCTTATGCCAACATTTCCCGAATTACGAGGTGAAGACTACACTATTTTCTCAAAGTTATTTCAATTTGACATCTGGCTTAAACCTCAAAGTAACTCACAATTCATTTTTCTATCTGATAGAACTTCTTTAAGAACACCTTTAGTTTCCAGATTGAACTAATTACTTCCTAAAGCAAAGCAGTGTTTTGGTCTATTTCTACCGTTCAGCAAGAGAGTCAAAATGATTAGCAAAGAAATTACCATTCTTTCCTGTTGTTTTTCTTTTGTATCACTGTCTCCTCTGCTTGGAGGGTAATCAAAATCTTCAGATTCCTTCTCACGATCCTTTGCTTCATTTGCAATTAGCTGTTGTAAAACCTCTGCCACTTCATCTTCCAGGGTATAGGCTTGACTCTCTGTGATCTGTTAAAATATTTGTGCAGAGTACTTACAAAATATTGTGTTTTTCCTAGATTAAATATCAATATGAAACCTGTGTTGTAAATGGTTGCTTTAAATATGTTTGCTTCAAAGCTGAGCACTGCCAAATTAGGTGTAGTACCTTCAGATGTATGTGTTCTATATAAATGTATACATACAGACATATGCATATGTCTTTATTTATATAAATGTCTACATATACACACACATAGAAATACACATCAAATATGTGTGTATACATAAAAACCAGCCACCCACACATACAGTCTCCAATAGGAAAACAAACCCCTATAGGGCTTAACACAGTGGAGTCCAGCTTGAAAGATGGAGCTGCAAGTGCAGTATACCTACGTGTGTATGTGCATATATAAATGTATATGTTCTGTAACATACCTACGTAGAATTGAATAACTACAACATAATACAGTAATACAGAAAGGGAAAAAGCAAATAGCTTTCTACAGCATCATCAAAATGTTTCCTCTTTGCTTCCTAACACCCATTACTTGAACAAGAACTGTACCATGGAGCTGTCCCACAGCTCCCTTTGTCATCAGTGACAATCAGTATGCAATAGCTAATAGCAAAATTTAGTGCAGACAAGATAAGGTTAGTGTTTTAAAAATATAAGGACCCCCTATCGCAATGGCTAAAACCATTGAGACATCCAAAGGTCAGAGAGAAATCCAGTCTTGCTAAAGATCAGTAACAATGAGAAATGTATCCTCAATTAAGCAGCGTCATTGTATGTCCGCTGATGACAATAATTCATAGGTGGATAGGAATGGGCTCAGACCTGTCCCAATAAACATCCAAAAGAAACTGATAATACAAAAGAACTAATGAACAGCAGAAGAGAAATTAAAGGGAAAATGAGGGCAGGCATGGGAGGAGTACAATCAGTGCATGTCTTCTCAACATCAAAAACATTCTGCAGCTTGGCCTATTTTGTTGCAAAGCCATCAGAGAACAACATTATTGCAGAACTAAACCAGTGTGCCCAACTGAGTCAAGAAGCTTGCCTAGAGCCTGAATCCCACTCATTTTTACTCAGGTCAGCATTATTAGCTGGACACAGTGTTCATCCAAATTGTTTTTTGAAAGAGCATTAAACCACCCCACAAAACAGCTAAATGAGGTTTTAACAAGATACTTACTAGACCCAGATTTAGAAGTTTTGAAACGATCTTGTCAAACACTCCTCTATCATTTTCCTCATAAATTCTTGCAGCAATTTTTTGAACAATGTCTTCAGCAGTCAAAGGGGTGCCATCTAATTGATGGAGGCCATCTGGATCATCTAAAAGGATTACAGTTTAACTGTGTGTTGACTGTCCTAACTCTGTTGGATTAGACATCTTGTAAAAAATATCTGCCCACATCTTTTTCTCTTCAGAACAAAGCTGCATTTTCTAGACACATTAGGAATATACTTTGATACACACTTTGGAATCCATTACATCAGTCCCAGTGAAAAGTTCTTTGTGTCCATTTTCCACATCTGAAAAAATTCTTTCTGACTGGCACTTTTGAAAGAGCAGAGATTAATATCAGGAGCATACTCCCCTGTTTATAGAAAAAAATGTAAGAATGAGAGAACACTGCTCACATATCTGCTTATATGTGTCTTCCTGGAATCTACTTTCATTGTATGGCCACTTAGATCAAAACAGATCACGACAAACAGCATACTATCCTCTTGTCCGGATTTCAGCAGATGAAGTTTTATTTATGTAATTGTTACTTATGGCAAACAATATCATCATGACCAATGGGAAAGCAAATATGATGAGTAAGCTTTGGTCTGTGATCAGCACACTTTGATATAATTAAAAATATCCTGAGCTAAATGCTGCTCACAACCCTCAGAGGACTCACTTAAATTACAAGTCAATTAATGACTCCAGTAGTAAAGGCAAGTATTCTTTGGCCTTCAGTAACTTCTATTAGCTTTGTGATGGGGAGGATCATCTGTCATTGCATGTAACACTTGGAACAAATATATGTGATTTAGCTCTATATAAAAGTGCTTTTTCCTTTCAAACCAGAATAAATATATTTTCATTTGAAAACATGTCCCATTTTCCTTCCATCAAATCTAAATTGCTAAAAAACATAATGCAAATCACACAGTTGGATTTTCTTCCACAGAAGACGACTGTGAAAATCAACAGCAATTCTTTTGTACTGTGTTTTAAAACCTAGCTGTAATATGACAAGCTTCCACAATTGGAATTAATTGAAACTGCACTCCAGTAACAAAAAGAGCTCGTGTTTAGTGGTACGACATTCATGATTGCAATCAGTTTGCAAGAGAAGTCTAACCTAAAAGTCACTGAAAGATGATTATAGAATACCTTGGAATTTATAATCCAGCCCACTTTTAGTGGAGTCATAGTCATCCACAAGTCTGCGGTTCTTGGTGGAGTCTGCATCATCAATGGCCAGTTGCTGTTCATACAAAGAGCTTCTAATTGACTCCCTCTCTTTTTCATTCCTCTCTCTTTCTGCTATTGATTTTAGCAGGTTCAGATCATCAACAAAGGAATAATTCCTGAACTCTGGCTTATTTTCTGGAAAATATATCAATGCACACATGACATAAAATCTTAAACCTCTTTGAATACCGTTATGAATATTGCTATAAAACTACAAAAGGTGTTTTACCTGTGGGAACTATTTTCCTATTCTTGTCTGCCTCAGCTTCAGCAATCTGATACAAAAAAATAACACAAACAAACAAAACAACAAACAGGCAGAAGGAATTAATACACTAAAGCGTGTGATCTCTTAATTTATCAGTATCAGCAGAAGCCTTAATGCCTGATCTCCACTCTTAGTAAGAAGTTTTCCTTAATAAGTAGAACATGATTAAGCGCTTGGCACTTTTTGTCAGTACCACCACATTCTCTGATCAGAATTGGACATTACGAGGAGCTGCGATAGACTTTTCATTTTAAGAGAAATGCCAGTTACATTTTCCTTCTTCAGTCCAAGCTCCCAATATATTCCTGTAGGATGTCAATACAGAGGGCTGACACACCTGTGAACTGCTGGAGCTAACAACCTGCTTTTGGAATGCCGGACAGTAAAACCCTACATACCAATTCTTAAAAATTATTTGAACTCTATTTTGTACCCAACCCCGTCATCAATATTTCCTTTACTGACAAATCCACTTTTAACTCATTTCTTAAGCCATTAGGATATTCACGTATCTGGTACCTGAAGGCTCAAAATATTATGGGAATACTAAAACTAAAAAACATTGTAAATACTTTTTATTTCACTTACCTGTTCCTCCAAAGGTCTTTCTACACTTAATTGTCTGTTGTGTATAGCTTTATCTAGAATAAACAAACACACACATATATACTCAGCTATAGGATGCATGTGACAAAAGGTCAGCACATTTTTTCTTAATTTGCAGTTTTCTCCCATAAAACATGGTATCTTAAATATGATGCCAACCACTAGTTCTTGTAAAAAAACTCAGTGTTCCAAGAAGAATGAGATAACAGTAACAAAGTCAAACATTTAAACAAAGTGTGTTTGTTTGGGGCTGAGGGAGAGGTTCTTCACAAGATGTAATAGAAATAAAGATACAGCTAGACTCAGCACCCCTTTCTGATGTGAAAAGTCATAAACAAATTGGGGGGAAAATGCTGGAAGAGTGTGACTAAAATAGCAATAATCGGATTGGCACAACCAAGAGATTAAAAATCTCTTACATCCAGAATACCAGGGGAGACAGGGAGTGGGAGAGAGAGGTTTGTGCAGAAACTGCTGTAGAACGGGTGACAACATTGCTGGGAAAAGCCTGCAAAAATCCAGCTTTTCCCTCTACCAGCACCTACATCCTCAGTTAGTATTAGACTGCAACTTCAGCGATCCAGCGTCTTGCGCCAGGAATATTGTTTCTTTAGGATCTAATTGCTTTTAGCCAAGTGGAAGGAAAGTTTTTACTTCCCTCCCTCCGTACCCTGCCAAACTTTCCCCACCTCGGAGAAAACAGACAGCGCGTTAAGGAAGGCGCTTACCTTTGCCCCCCGGTTTCGGGAAGCCGTGCACCCGGCTTGCCAGCAGCGACAGCACCTGCACCACGACCGCCAGCTTGAGGAACATCGTGCCGCTGCCCTGCGCCCTCGGCGGGCGAGCCCGGCGCAGGGACGGGGCCGCTGCCTCGGGGTCGCCGCCCGCGCTGCCCTGCGCGGCCCCGGCCCGGCGGGCGCTCAGCGGCGCGGAGCCGCCGCCCGGCGAGCGCTGTCCAGCGGCGCGGTGCTGAAGCCGCCGCGCAGAGCCGGCCGCGGCGCTGGGAAAGACTCGGCCCCGCGGCCCCGCTCCCGCAGAAATGGTCGAGCCCGTCCCCGCGGCCCCGGGCGGGGGGAGGAGACGGGGGAGGGCCCCGGCCGGCGGAGCATGCGCGCCCCGCTGCGCTCCCGCGGGCCCGGCAGCCGCACCTCCTTGCCTCCCGCTCCCGGGGGAATGGGACCCGCCGCCCCGGGGAGGGGGCCGAGGGGGGGCTTCAGGCGTGGGGGCGGCCCGGCCGCCTCGCAGGGCGCCGCCCGGGCAGCGGAGCGGCAAGGCGAGCTCGGGAGAGCCCCGAGCCTGCGGGGAAGCGGTGCCTGGGGGGCAGCTTGGCACGGCGGGGCCGCGCACGCTTTGCCAGCCACGGGAGTGCAGCTGGGCCCCGCGGAGGGCGGTGAATCACCGCCGCCTGCCCGAGCCCTTTCCGCGGGGCTGAGTCACGCAGCGACGCCACCGCCATCGGTGACTCCTCTGCTGCAAAGAGGGGACATCAAAACTTCCATCACAGCACACCCTGCGCTTTAAAATTTACAATTGCCACAAAGCAGTAGCACAAGCACGTAAGCTCATGCTGAACGTTTTCATAAATTATTTAGCCCTTGCAGACCTGTGCCTGCATCAGCAAATCCCTAGGGGTCGGAGGAAGACATTTCCGCCGTTTTATGGCAGAACAAAGGATCGCAGCCGTAGCTCTTTCCAGAACTATAGGATCTGCTCCCAAAATGGGAGATAAATCACAGTGCTGCTTCTTCAAAAAAGACCTCGTCGTTTTGTAGTCATAAATGCACACATGCAGGGCTCAGCTGAAAACACTTGAATGTTAGAAATCTCGATACTTGCTAACTGCTAAAAAATAAAAAAGCTAAAAGCTCTGTTTGAAGAAATGAAAAGGATCAGTGCTTTTACAATGGAAAATCAGCAACACAGTGGAACTGTTCAATCCCTTGTCAATGTATAATATTATTGCAGTATAAGCTGGAAAGAACACAAAAGAGTGGGAGAATGATAATTGGACCACAAGCACAAAAAAAATTGTAATTTCTCCCCCCCTCCCCCCCCCCCCCCCCATCAGCAACCACTGTATTTAATCCTCAAGCCTTTGCATACAATTAAGTTGAAATAGTGATAAAATCTGATGCTCCGGTTTACATCAGACTCACTTCTATAAATTAATCTGTCTGTGATCCACACTTCAAGAGCAATGAAAATAACTTTCAGAAATACACTGATAACTCCAGAAGCCTTGCCTATAGTCAGGTTCCTATTCTTAGAGCTGTAGCAGAGCTAGGAATTAGATATTTTGGATAAAAACCTTTCAAGCAGTTGTATGTAAGAACAAAATAGCCTTATTTACACATTGCCTGGTAATCTACAAGGGAAACTACTATACTGAACAGAATCCTCCCTCACTTCAGCAGCACAGAAGACAAGCAGCTTCCATGAGAAAATGTAAAGTAACCTCTGCCCCGCCATCTTTAGCTTATATATATATATGTGTGTGTACATACACACACACACCCCAACAGGAATCTCAAAACTACTTGATACAGAAGAAAAAACAAATAATTTGTTACTTGAACGTGGCTTGATATTCTATCCCAGTTTTGTATTAATTCCGCAGTTCATTGCCTAGCTCATGTTCTCAGTGTTCCAAAAATGTGTACTTTCTCTGTGTTTACCCTTCCTGATATTTACTTCTATACCACTTGAACACTTCCCGCAATGCATTGTAAACATGCATCCATTTATAGGACTCTACACATTTAGTCATTCAGACAAAAGTCACCATACAATGCAAAAGCAGTAAATGTATTTTAAATATGCTGAAATTAAGATAGCTGTAAAGCAGTGAAATCAGAAAAGGAACTCTCATTGGTGACAACAGTGCAAAGACGTTGCTGTTTAAAATACACCTATTTACGTGATACATCTACATATGGCTTGTTGTGTATAATGCTATAAAATGCTCTTTCTGCGTTCAAATGTGTTTATTTTACATGATGTGCTTCTGTTTATGGGATAAATGTTTCTATGTATGGGAAATCTTTTCTATACTATTTCCCAATTCCATATGGTTTGTTATTTCCCTAAATTGCCTCCTGCTTTGCCATGCCTCTCTAACAAGAATTCATGCAGAAGGACTCTGTAGAGGCTGGGACTAATGGTGGGGAGAGAAAAGAATTCAAAACCTGCCATCATCAAGAGGGTATGACTGCAACAGCCACTCTCATTCTTGAAATTTCAAGCAAAAAGTCATGCCAGGAAAGCCAAGCCTAACACTTCAGACACAAGCCATTTCCCTGTTCAATTATGACTCCACATAGAGGCAACACACTCACAGATGCTGCAACGGGCAAGCACAGAGCACAGCTGCAATGCCATGCTCTGGTTTTGCACGCTTGGCCCAGTACTCCTTGCTAGTGCACTGGTAAGCTTGAATACATAATCTCTGTTAATTATGACAAAATATGTTTAATCGTCATGAAAAAATGACTGGATAAAGTACTGCCTTTGTTTCTCACTACATCTCTGTTTTCATTTGGCATCATTTACATCATCTACTACTATACACTCCTCTTCCAAGTGCAGAGACAATACGGTGAAGAGCATAAGCTCTTCTATTTTGGATTCTATTTTGGCTTATACACAACCAACCCATTTTATATTCTAGCACTATTTATTTCCAGTGATGATTCATGAGCCAGAAAGAATACCACTTGCCTATCAGATGCCAAGGAGAACTTACAGGAATGGCAATTAGAAGTTGTTTGGGGTTTTTTTATTGTAGTGAGTGCAGTTGATATGGAGCCTAGAGAAATAACTGGAATGGGGCCTTTCAGTGCTATTTTTGCAGTTGTTTTATAACTATACTTCAAGGTTTTTCATCTAGCTGCTGAAAACAGAAGGCAGATGAAAGCAGAAAAAAAACCCAAACAACTCAACAACCCACCTTGCCAAGTTTATGCCTAGATGGTAAATATTCCTTATTTTAGTGGATTTGCTTTTTCTACTTTATCTCATATTATGCTAAATGATATACTAAATATTCTAGTGCTTAAAAGGAAAAAAATATTGGAACAGTTACTGGTGATCTTTATGCAAGGCATCAGATGTATCTATAATCATCTGACAATAAGTCACATACTTTGCACATATGTGTGCACTATGAATAGCCCTCTCTATTTCAATGCAATCATCAACAGTATGAAAAATTAATCAAGCACAAGCCTGAGGGATTGTACTCTAGAAGTCATTTCACATATAGCATTTACTTGTACACCACCTAAGGCAAAGAGAAGGACTTAAGACTCTAGAATTAATAAAAATAAAAGAAAAAAGTCAAAGGTATTGATATTTCAGCATTCATTCACATTCTATCAGTTTTACCAGCAGCTTTTCCTATGCTTATTGAATTCACATTTTTGGTCAGCAAAGCCTAAAAATCTTTTCTATCTTCTACAACATAGTATTGTGTCTTCACATGAGCAATTCTTAGCTGAGATATACTTAACCAATTCATTTTGTAAAATGAACTTTAAAAAATACCAATCCAAATCTTTAAATGTAGCTTCAAGGAAATGCCAACTTTTAACACTTTTAAAACTGCTAACCTCAGTTTGTTCCTCTTTGGCTTTTTTTTCTGGTGTCAATTTATAGCTTCAGACTTCAGCATGATTTTCTGACCAGAGGTATGTTGGAGATGGGAGGATACTTTTTCCTTGGCAAAGCTCAGAAGAGTTTACTTCAGTTTCTTCCCCACCTTTTCTAGAAATAAAACCCAACCACCTTTGAACTAAAATATAAACCAGAAAATGTCATATAGTTTGTTTCAAGAAAATATGTAACTGAAAGAGGTATACGTGGGTTTCTAAAATGGAATTAAGCATCCAAAACTACACAGATACAGTATTATTTTAGTCTGCTGTATTTGGCAAGACGATTGACTCACATATTTAAGTGCACTATGCTTTTTCCTTGTTCACAGGAAAAACAGTGAGAGAAAACTCTGTTAAAAAATACAGTGAAGACTATCTGAATATATCTTGTTGCAATTGGTTGAAGATGTCATGACACAAATTGGAAAGGCATATCCTAACAGATCAGGTAAACCTGATCTGGTTAGATGCACATTTTTCCTTTTAGTGTGAAATACCTTATGGAAATTATCTGGCACCCTTCTTTCACGTGTTCATTTCATTGCTTTGCCAGTGAACACCCAGTTCCATCCCAGGTGCACAGTCGTGCGGCAGCCACGTAGGGACCAGGTGGTGTGCCACGGGGGTTCACAGAGCACAGCTGGGATATGGCCTGCCCCTGACAGAGGAGCTTTTTCTGTCAGTTGAAGTCACTTCTCTGGGTACTAAACGAGCACAAGTAACAAGGCTCCTGTTCGTTTAGCATCTGCAACTACTCCCAGACAGGAAACTAACCTTAACCTGAAAGGCACAGTGTTACAAAATGGCAAAAATGGTTACCTAGAGAGTCAGAAAAAATAGTACTCTTTAACCTTATACATTCACACCTTACTTTTCACGGGTAAGAAACCTTTTGTTTCCTTTGCAAGAGCAGTGCATGCAGAGGTAGATCCCAGGAACTACATGGTGAAAACCTTCCCAAGATGCCAAACCCCTGCGGGAATCGCCTCAGGAACAGCTCCTCAGGGAGCCTCTCGGCCAAGAGCAACCTCTCCATGTTCCCACCTACACTTTAAGAATATTTCTCACAAGCATCTATCTACCTGCTCTCTTTCCAAAGCCACCTACAAATACCTTGCTCCACTTTTCAGGCATGCCCCATTGCTGCAGAAAGTGGTACAAGCGGCTGAAATGGCTGGGAATGGTCCCATGCTTCCCTGGCCACTGGTGCCAGGCATCTTCTGGGTGGAAGGACGACACATTCCTCAAACCTCAGCTTGCATTTGCTGTGGTTCAAAGGGCATCTCCTATTTTAGCCGGTTCGTTCGGCTGATTCACTCAGTAGCTGGCTCCCTTGTCTTTGCCTGGACCCACTGAGGACACCGGGTGGCAATGGGAGAGCTCTCTGCTCACCGGGGCCGGTGCGATGGTGATAGAAAAAGACCAGCGGTGGGCGGGAGGGCGGCAAAGCCGCCCCTGCCCCTGCCCCAGCCTCAGGGGCCGCCCGCTCCCGCCCCGATGCGGCCCGCGCCCGGCCCAGAGCCCCGGGGGCAGGTAGTGCCGCCCCCGCCGGGCCGCCCCGCTCGGCACGCCGTGCTTCAGCTCCACCTCCCGGCTCGGCTCGCCGGCGGGGCCCTCTGCCCGCCTGGGAGGAGCGCTGCGGCGGGCAGGCGGAGCCGGGGACCGAGAGAGCTCCGGTGGCACAGCCACGGCCCCCGCCGAGCTTCCCGCCTGCCCGCCCGGCCCGCCCCGCCCCGCAGCGCCCCCTGCCGTCGGGCGGTCGCGTTACACTACGGGGGCGGTCCCGGAAGTGCGGGGCGGGGCCGGCGGGGCCGTGGCCAGGCAGGGCCCAACCCTTCCGGGCGGCGGCGGGCCGCGGCGGAGGCCGCCATGAGCGACGTGGTGGAGCGGACGCTGAGCGTGCTGCCCGGGCTGCTGGGGCAGCACGACCCGGGCGCCGGGCCGGCGGGAGCCGGCGGCCATGGCAGGGTTTCGTCCACCTCCCGCCTCGGGAGCCTCATCCGGAGCATCACGGCGCTCACCTCCAAGCATGTACGGGCGGGGGCTGGGGCGGGGGCTGGGACGGGGGCAGGCCCTTCCTCCTCTCCCTTCCCGCCTCCCTGAGGTGGCGGCGCGGCCCGTTGAGGCGCGGGGGGCGGGCTGGGCGCTGTGGCCCCGTGCGCGGCGGCGGGGCGCCGGCGTCTCCCCTGAGGAGCCCGGGGAGGCACCTGACGGTGCTGCGTGTCGGCGGGCGGCGGTGCTGCGCGGTGCTGCGCGGGGACGCGGACGGGGGCAGGCGCAGCCCTGCCTGCGTGGGGCTGGCAGCCTCTGTCAGCACCGTGCGGCATGTACCCGCGGGCGTTGAGAAGTCTCTGGAACGCTGGTAAATTGAGGTGTCTTCTTTGACTTTTGCTTCATCTTTCGCCGCCAGAATTTAAGTGAGGTTGAAATAAGAAGTTTTAATTTTTTCTAGGAAGAAGAAAAATTAATCCAGCAGGAGCTAACCAGTTTGAAGGCAACGGTGTCAGCCCCCACCACAACGCTGGTAAGTTTTGCTAGTGGTTGCAGGCTGTGGGAACAGCAGGCTGAAGGGGAGGAAGAGCGGTGTTCTCCTGCTTTTTGCCAGGTGGAGCATACAGGTTATCTGTGTTACAGATACTTAATTGGTATTAAAAGGTTTTGAGGATCCTGTGGTTTTGCAGCACAGATGAAATAGTAAGGATACTGTGGTTCTGTCTGATGGGAATAAACTGTGGCCATGTGGTACCCAGAGTCTGTCATTCGGTAGTTTCTGAAATAACACAGGCAAAAAAGCTAGCTCTTCCATCAAATAATCTTTGCAGGCTAATGCTGTTCTTATAATGAATTTGTCCTGTATAAGAAGCTGTTGCTAGTGTCTGAGTTGCAGGGGTTGACATAGTCTGGTTCGATGTACTTAATGCATATCTTGGTCCCTTGAGTGAGAATTTTTGAAGGGAAGAATAAAATTTTACCTCATACATAGTGAAAACATGTCCTGGGTCAGCGTAGTGATTGGTGAAAAATAATTTGCATTAGCAGTGGGATCATCTAATACTTAAGGTAATTCATGTTTTTTATGTTAGTCATAATTGATCTACACTTGATCACATGCATCGGAATCAAAACAAGGTAACATCTTTAAGGGTAGAATACGGCGGGTTCTGTTCTTACAGTCGGAAAACTGATTTACAGAAGAGGTTCATAGCAAAGGAAAGATTACAAGTACCCTGATTTTAGAAGACTTGTGTGAATACACTTATGTTTAGATCAGATAAAGTCCTCTGCTTCATTAGAGCAGTGAAAAGAGCATAAAGTATGGCTGACTTAAAATTAATAATTTTTTTTTGGTATTTCAGAGACTGATGAAAGAATGTATGGTTAGACTCATCTATTGTGAAATGCTGGGGTATGAGTCTTCCTTTGGATATATCCATGCAATCAAGCTTGCGCAGCAAGGAAATCTTTTGGAGAAAAGAGTTGGTATGTTGCATGGTGCTATAGCCTTTATAATATTCTCAGACTTCTGAAAAAGTTTCTTAAGATTTATAATTCATGTAAAAATACAACTTACTTGAAATGTTCCTCTGCTTTCTCTAGTTTGTGAGCTGCTCTGTATCTGCTTCTAGAACAGAAGGCAGGGTAAATTAATGAATTTTAAACTGTCAGCTGTTCTTTCATTTTTTTGAATTGTGGCACCAAGAAACAAGTAATTCATGAGAAAACTTGTTAAAAAACACATCAAGCTGAAAATTAGTTTCAGTCAGGATCTGGTTTCTTTTGCAAGTACAGTAGTACAAGATTAGACAAAGAAGTTAATGTCAGGCATTTGTCAGAAGTATTTTTCTGTTGCTTGTGGGATTTTTTTTTTTTTTATTTTAGAAACAGTTATAGGAAATGAGGCAAACAGGGAGCTCTTAAAAGCATAGATGCAGAAGTTCTTGAGGAAATTTGAAAGGCTAGTTCAGATTTCTTTGAAATTTCATGCCATTGTGATTTCCCTGCCTGCCAGTGTGGCTATTAACTTGATTCCAGTAGATTTGGTTTGAAATAGGTGTCAGCGTGTCTTGTCTGGAGAATTTTTTTGCAGTTGCTGATTCAACTGCCTAGTGAAGACATTTCTTCTTGTTTTCAGAGGAAATGGTTTAACTCCAAGCAATACTATGTCTGCATACACAGAAGGAAGGCAATGTCTTGTGGGATAGCTTGTTTGATATCCTGTGTTTAAATTTCATCTGGATCATCCACTCAAGTATTGGAGTTTCTGAGAGAATGTGTTACAAGTGATGATTTAAAGTTACTTTGTGCCTGAGTAATGAAAACCAGTTTGCAGATGCTCTGGTAGGGATTAAAAAAACCTCTATCTTCGCCAAACCTGAGAGGGCGGGTGGTAAGCTGTTTTGAAGACAACTTTATGACCTCTGTAAGTGTCAAGACCCAATGTGTTTTATTAACTGGTTTGAGACCTTTCTATACTAGGGTTCTTTTTGAGAAGGCTTTGGTGAGGCAGCATATATTTATTATTTTTATTTTAAAATGTAGGTGGCTTAGAGTTCTCTGGACACAAGCACCTGCTTTGATCTGGTAAAAGGATGTTATCAAGAGTATGTGTGTGTGGTTTTCTTTTTGTTGTTGTTCTGCAGGTATATGTGATACATGAAGATGACCTTGTCTGTTCTTGGTGTAGTATGCCAAAGTTTGTATTAAGGAATTTGTTGTCAGTTGATCCAGTCGAGATGGGTTACCCTTTTACCCAGCGTGAGCCTCAATGAATGAGAGCAAACTGCATTTTTGCAGGTGTGCTAAGCTGATCAAGTCTATAGTTTCGCAAGCAGCTAAGTCAATCTAATAGCCCAGACAATAAACAGTTACTTGTATTTAAGTTGTTCATTTTGATCCCTAAGCCCTGAATGAACCAATCTTTTTGAAGATCCATCTCTGTAATACAAAGATTGTTGTGAGTTGTGGCACACCCTCCCCACCGCCCTAATTTAAGTTCCTTGTTTTAAAAGGAAGAGGAGTCTTGAAGAAAAAGGTTTCTGGCAGGTTTCTTTTCTGGGGTTCTGGAATTGTTCCCCTCTTGTTAAGATATAATGAGGGGGTTTTGGGCATAGGATGGTGATTTTTACTCTTCCAAGCTGAATATAGAATCTATTTGAAATGAAACTTTATTTTTTGGAAAAGAGAAGCATATATAAGGAAGTGCATTTGTGTTACATAGTCAAAGTAATATACTTTTCTTTTTGCAGAAAAGATTGTAGTTTTCCAGGAAGTGATTTTTCATGGTGCTTTTGGCAGCTCTTTAGCTGTAACAGTATTGTGATGTCTCTTATTTCTCACAGCTTACGAATTCTTAGCTCTTACTTGTTGAGCTTTACTGCAACTTAAATATAACTGTTTTGCCTGATAATAAAATAATGTCTTGATATTTAAAACATGAACAACTGTCATCCAACAGTGGGTTTTGGTAATTGTTTGAGTTAACTCTTCTTGTATTACAGACGGTCTGAAGTTTTCTATCTTGAAGTTGCTTATTGCTTGAAAGTAGTAATGGAGGCTGCTTTCTTTTATAGGTTACTTGGCAGTTTCTTTATTTCTACATGAAAATCACGAACTGCTACTTCTACTTGTGAACACAGTTGTGAAGGTACAGTGGTTTTGGAGGTCTGGAGGTAAAAAAGAGAAGTAAAATCTTAAAGGTGCAGGAGCATGCTGTCCCCATGTGCCAAAAGTCGAGCTGGTGGGGAAGCAGACCAGCCTGGATGAACAGAGAGCTTTGGCTGGAACATGGGAGGGGGGCGGGGGAGGAGAGTTTATAACCTTTGGAAGAAGGGGCAGGCAGCTCAGGAGGACTACAAGGATGTTGTGAGGTTATGCAGGGATAAAATCCGAAGGGCCAAAGCCCAGCTAGAACTTAATCTGGATAGTGTTGTAAAACCAATAAAAAAATGTTTGTACAAATATATTAGCAACAAAAGGAGGGGTAAGGAGAATCTCCATCTTTTATTGGATGCAGGGGGAAACATCGTGGCAAAGGCTGAGGAAAAGGCTGAGGTACTTAATGCCTTCTTTGCCTCAGTCTTTAATAGTAAGACCAGTTGTTTTCCAGGTACCCAGGCCCCAGAGTTGAAAGATGGATGGGGAGCAGAATGAAGCCCCCATAATCCAAGGGGAAATGGTCAGAGGCCTGCTGTACCGCTTAGACACAGAGTCCATGGGGCCAGATGGGATCCACTCAAGGGTACTGAGGGAGCTGGTGGAAATGTTCACCGAGCCACTTTCCATCATTATCAGCAGTCCTGGCTAATTGGGAAGGTCCCAGCTGACTGGAAGTTAGCAAAATGCCTGTCTGCGAGGGCCAGAAAGAAGGTCTGGGGAACTGCAGGCCTGTCAGTCTGACCTCGGTGCCAGGGAAGGTGATGGAGCAGGTCATCATGAGTGCCATCACATGGCATGTACAGGAGAACCAGGTGATCAGGCCCAGCCAACATGGGGTTATGAAAGACAGGTCTTGCTTGACGAACCTGATCTCCTTCTGTGAGAAGGTGACCTGCTTGGTGGATGAGGGAAAGGCTGTGGATAGTGTCTACCTAGACTTCGTAAAGCCTTTGACACAGTTTCCCACAGCATTCAACTGGAGAAACTGGCTGCTCATGGCTTGCATGGGCATACTCTTTGCTGGGTGAAAAGCTGGTTGGACGGCCAAGCCCAAATAGTGGTGAATGGAGTTCCATCCCGCAGGTGGCCAGTCACAAGTGGTGCTCCCCAGGGCTCAGTGTTGGGGCCAGTTCTGTTTTATATCTGTATTGATGATCTGGATGCAGGGATGGAGTGCACTCTCAGTGAGTTTGCAGGCACCAAGTTGGGGAGGAGTGTTGATCTGCTGGAGGGCAGCAAGCTCTGCAGAGGGACCTGGACAGGCTGGACAGATAGGCCAAGGCCAATTGTGTGAGGTTCAACAAGGCTCGGTGCCGGGTCTTGCCCATGGGTCACAACAGCCCCATGCAATGCTACAAGCATGAGGAAGAGCCGCTGGAAGGCTGCCTGGGGGAAAAGGTCAACAGCTAGCAGTGTGCCCAGGTGGCCAAGAAGGCCAACAGCATCCTGGCTTGTATCAGATGTAGTGTGGCCAGCAGGACGAGGGAAGTGATTGTCCTCTTGTGCTTGGCACTGGTGAGGCTGCATCCTGAATCCTGTGTTCAGTGTTGGGCCCCTCACTGCAAGAGGGACATTGAGGCGCTGGAGCGTGTCCAAAGAAGGACAGTGAGGCTGGGGAAGGAGCTGGAGCACAAGTCTTATGAGGAGCAGCTGAGGGAACTGAGGGTGTTTAGTCTGGAGAAAAGGAGGCTTGGGGGACACACACGACCTTATCGCGCTCTACAGCTGCTTGAAAGGGGATTGTAGGCAGGTGGGGGTAACAAGTGACAGGACAAGAGGAAATGGCCTCAAGGTGCACCAGGGGAGGTTTAGATTGGAGATTAGGAAAAATTCACTGGAAGGGTTGTCAAGCACTGGAACAGGCTGCCCAGGGAGGTGGTGGAGTTATCATCCCTGAAGGTGTTTAAAAAATGTGTATATGTGGGGCTTAGGGACATGGGTTAGTGGTGGGCTTGGCAGTGCTACGTTAGCGGTTGGACTCAATAATCTTAAATGTCTTTTCCGAAACAATTCTAAGATTCTATAAACTAAACTTGGACCAATTCTTCCCATTTTGTATCACAGAACATCTAAGCTATGTACTTAGAACTTCTATCTTGCTTTCTTAAAGCTGCTGTTTCTTGGGTTAATGATGAAAATTTGAAATGGCTTTCCCTGGCTTTTTAATTTAATCTTGGCATTCCTGCTGTTGAAGCCATATTTTAAAGTTTTTTTTCAAAGGAGATGCACCATAATTTCTTTTATAAAATGTACCAATTGTGTACATTCTCAACTCCAGGAGGAGCCATACATGCATATTTCTATGTAAACTTCTGCTTTTAGCTGACAGCAAGTATCTGTTGGCTTCTTTGAGTCCTTTTGATAGTTTTGATAGAAAATGGAAATATGCTTTGGAGTGACACTGAAAATCTATTACCTAATAATATTTCGTAGGTCTCATCTTCTGTATTACTGCCTCTTACATGGAGCAATTGTGACTTGTTATAAGAGTGTAATGATTACTTTTGTATTACAGTATCACATAAATTATGGACTGAAAGTGATACTCCTTACATTGTTGTGATTGAAAACTGTTTTATAATCTTTAAAAATCTGACTTGAAACTAGTAGGAATACAGAAAGAACTGAAAAATGAGAGTCCACAAAGAACTAAATGAAGATGAGGATTAAAACCTATCTGGGACAAATGGCCAGAGAAAATAATAAAAGTCACCTGGAAATCTTTAACATGTTTAATTTGTTTTGAAAAATAATGCTGCTCTTGTATTTCATCCATCCTTTTTTGGTTCAAGGTTACAGTGAGCTAGATCTACTATTTTTCAGTTGTATTTGGGGCAGACTGAATTTTTGTTCTTTCTTTTGTAGGATGTTACGTGTAATTTGTATTCACTTCTTAGGTAGTAAGTAGTGTCTTATTTTGGTGCACAAATATGTGATTGGCAGTATTATTGAGCTTGCTCTTTTGTGTGTGGGGGGTTTTTTTGTGTTGTTTTTTAATACTTTGGGCTAGATCAAAGGCACTGGAGAGAATACTGTTGAATTCTGTGAGAACTGACTCATTCCACTGATCTGGTTGGAGGCTCGGCATAGTTTTGCAATCATCAAACTATTTCAGTAAACAAACATTGGTTGTAGCTCTCTGGTTTAATCACACATATGTTTAAAATATGATTGTAGCTCTATAACAGAAGTGTGAGGAGCTGCTTGTTCCTTCTTCCTGTATAAGAGAAGAACTCAATTAGCTCGGTGAGAGCTGACACTTCCCAAATTTGAGCAGACAACAGGATGGCTGGCAGTGGGATGCTTGCTGTAGGTGGGCTCTGTAGGTGGGTTAGATACAGCCTGCTTGTGAAAGATTTGGGGTGTGTCTCTGCAGAATTTGAAAGTCTAAATAAAAAATTACTGTCTTATTTCAATGATTGTAACAGGACTTACAGAGCACTAATCTAGTAGAGGTGTGCATGGCATTAACTGTTGTCAGCCAGATCTTTCCCCGGGAGATGATTCCAGCTGTTCTTCCCCTAATAGAAGACAAGCTCCAGCATTCTAAGTACGTATGCATTTACAGAATTTCAAGTGGCCTTGTACAGTTGAATGACTAAATTTTGTAGGTAATTCTAGTAAACTGGTGTATTTTCTCTGAGTCGGTCTTTCTAATCACTACCTTCAGAAATTGTTACTCTCCTAGTTTTTCTCTTGAATTCTTGTCTCGTTTATTTGCAGTCTTGACTGAGTACTGGATAGGTATTAATTTTTTTTCCTAACCAGTTTTGATAGGTAAATGTAGTTGAATTTACCTGCTGGAGTCCTTTTGACAAATATGTGGATGAAGAAGTGTTTTGTAGAGTAAGCGGAGAAACAGAATTAGGATCCTTGAAGTTCTTCACTGATACTTTTTTTAAATAAAGCTCTTTATATAAACTTCGTTGATAAAAGTTTGTTTGCAGATAGACCCTTGAATTGTTAGATTCTTAATTTATAACATCCCCTACACAGAGGATACTATTCTAAGTGTTGTGTTGATTAAAAAGGAAACTGTAGAATGAACTGACTCAGTAACTTCTAGACAGGTATTTTTTGGAGCTGCACATGTGACCACTGCAGATTAGCAGTGGCCAATTTCATTGTTTATTTGGTCTGTTCTTTTGAATTGTTAATCTGACATTAAGCTTTACTATGCTTCTGTGTTTGCTTTGTTAATTCCTCATGTAGGTGATATTTGCAAAGTAATTTGTTATCAGATATTTAAAACATGGATTCTCATCTCTCTCAAATCATGTCCTGATGGCTTGTCACGTAATTTTACGTTGCTGTAGGAATAACACATGCAAGTTGTTTTGTTAAGTCAAGTACTTAAAATATACAAGCAGCTTCATTTTGTTTTGTGTAATTCTTGTTTCTCTTCAGGGAAATTATCCGAAGAAAAGCTGTTCAAGCTTTATACAAATTCTATGTCATCGCTCCTAACCAAGTTCAGCATATTCATGATAAGTTTCGGAAAGCCTTATGTGACAGGGATGCTGGAGTCATGGCTGCTTCTTTGCATATTTATCTTCAAATGATTAAGGTAGGCAAAGAATTAGAAGCACAACTGAACTTAGGAACTATTTTTATATATTTATCTTTTATTTTAAATATACAGTGTACTGTGCAGATGTTTTGCAGAAAAAAACTTATTTGTAATCATTAGAAAAGTTAATTTGTGTGATTGTGGATGTTTGCAAGATGTTTGTTTGTGTTAGCTCTCCGTTTAGTTTGACAGATCAGCTTCTTCCGTTATCTGAATGCTCAACATCACTGGCATCCTTAAGAGGATCTAACTTCTACACTGTGTTAAAGAGTTTGCTGAAACTTGATTGTAATTTTTTTTTTTTTGCTGTTGCCTTCAAGCTACATTAAATCCCTTTGAAAATCATGAGAAAATAGCATAGGTTTAAAGTGAAGAGCTTACAGGTGTTGGGGAATGAGAGTAGAAGTTTGATGTAAAGAAATGAAACCATCAGCACAGGTATTTTGATCTTACTGAAGTTGTGGATTATTTTCACTTTTGAGGTGCTGTATCAAAATATTTGAATTGTGTTTCTTTTTCATTATATAGGAAAACTCATCTGGATACAAGGACTTGACTGGGAGTTTTGTAACCATCCTAAAGCAGGTAGTGGGAGGAAAGCTCCCTGTTGACTTCAACTATCACAGTGTGCCAGCACCATGGTTACAAATTCAGCTTTTAAGAATATTGGGGCTGTTAGGAAAAGATGATCAAAGGTAACCAGATCTTTCTCTGTAATTAATATTTTGAAGGTACAAAGAATACAGTCATAGACAGCTTTCTGTTTTGTTTTTTTATAAGAGGATTTCAGTGTTGAACTTCTTACACTTTCACTATTAACCAATACGGTGAGCAGATACTTACTGAAGTGCAAAATTAGTTTCTTAGCTTCTGAATTGGCTAAACAATTGACTGTTGTGGAATATGCTTGAAATATATTTTTACTGAGACTTCTATTATCAGGTTACCAAACAACTGTGTGAAAATCCAGAGTGAAGATATTTTAAAAAGTGGTGTCATTTTCTGAGGACCTGGTTGTCTGTAATCCTTTTCCTATTGGTGTTTTATTTTTTACACAAGTAGCAAGGGAAGTGTTTTTATTCTTGTGATATGGTAAACATTTACAGCTTTCAAAAGAAACATCTTGTTAGGTGCCATTTAGAAACATGCTATAGAGCTCTTCCATGTTAAAATGGATCTGTGAATATGAATAATTTGGGTTACAGATTTCGGTACTATTGAGCTGTTTGGTAGAATAAGACTACATGCTTGTTAGTGCTGCAAATAATTTAAATTATTATTTTTTCTTGTTAAACAGGACAAGTGAATTGATGTATGATGTTCTAGATGAATCTTTAAGAAGAGCAGAGATAAATCATAATATTACATATGGTGGGTGAGGGTTTTTTTGTAATTAACACTGTTTGTAAAGATTGGAAATGTGAGTAGTTAATCATGCTAAAATACTAATGCAGTACTTTTGAAAAACTAACTATATTGTTAATAACTGTATTCTTCACTTTCCAACTAGTAAATTATAAAGTGATTCACTGCTGTACAGCACAGTTTTTTATTACTGAAGTAAAATGTGTTTATATACTGGGAATTCATCTTGACTCAAAAGCCTCTCTCCTATGTTTGCACTGTCCTTGCCCTTAGTTACAGAAAGTAATCTTCATGTAAGCTCATATTGGATATTGCTTAAGTTGAAATGAAGGAAAGAAAAATTCTAGTTGATACAGCTCTGTTTATTAAAAATGCTTAGATCTTCTTTTTACTGCCCTGAGAAAGACAATAAAAAGTGTGCAAGTGTTATGGCATCAGTCCTTCACAGCTCTGTAGGACTTGTCCTCTAGCCACAGTTAATAAAAATTACACTTGCAGAGTTCAGTGACAGTGGTGCCTGTGAAAATGTTTTTGGCACACATCTCAGTTTAAAATTTCTAGAATGTAGTAGAAGGCTATGTTAATTTCATTATCTTCTCAGTAAGAAAGCTGTATTTGTTGCTAGAACAAAGCAAAAGGAATAATTGCAGTGCTTTTGTTGGTTTTTTTTTTTAATAAAATTTGAGCAATGTAGTTGAATTTTTCTTTGCTTTCTCCTCCTCAGATCTTAATATCTCCCCAAACACCTAGATTTGATGTTCTGGAACCCTCCATTAGGAGCTGTGTCGCTATTAAAAAAAGCCTAAGCCCTCCATTATTTTATGGTTACAGCCCCATAGATGTTGCCAAAGTACCTGTGCTAGTGGAATGGAATGAAAATTGAGACTTCTTTTAAAACAACCCTGAGGGAAAACAAAAAAGGAACCCAAAGCTCTAGATGTCTAATGCCCACTTGATACATGCTTTGTAAAGCGTTGTGTAAGCTTCACTTCCACTAAAAGGGGAGATTTGGGGAAGCACTCTCTTATAGTAAATAATAAATGAGGAAGTGCCTGTCAGATGTTTAGTGTATTCAGTTTATTGCTTCCGTTCTTTTAGGCAAGATTGTACAAGATACTGGGAGGTGTGTTGCCTTATAATGCAAACAATTTGCACTTGCTAAGAGTTAAGCATTAAATTGTAAGCATTTAAGGGACCAGAGTGGGCAGTTTGTTAGGTTTTATACAAGGACATAGAATTTAAGTATGCAGGTTTTGTTCACATATGATAAACTTTTTATAAAACTTTAGGTGGTGATCTCAGACAAAAGGAAAATGTAATTCTGGGTAGTTGCACTTTCTTATACAAAGTCCTTGGTTATTGCATGTTTTTTGCTTCTTCTAGGTAATTGAGTTGTTAATATGCTAGTCTTCCTCTGATTTAGTTTTGTAATGCCAGAGAAGAGTAGGTGATTGTCTGGTGGACGGTTCAGTTAGAGTCTGAATTGCAAGAACTGAAAATTACATCATGATTTTTAAATGCTGGTTAACTCAGGGAGAGTAACTTGGTCTAAGTCTTCGCCTGAATTGCTGCCACAAAGGATTAATTACTTTTTGTGTGTTGTGCAGTTTACTTCCAGCTTTTTCTCAAACAATTATACTAAGTTAATTGTTCGGGTTTTTTTTTAATACGAATGTTCTTGGGATGATTTTGGCCGTTGGTAGTAGCTAAGAAATCATATGAATTCTTGAAAAAGTATTTTGTCTCAAATCCTTTATAGCTGCCCATTGGCTTTCTAAAGCCCATCCCAGTTCAGTCCCTTGAGTGACTATAGGAGACTTCAAATTTGGAAGAACTTTATGGACAGGAAATTGTAGACACAATGGCAAAGGCTAATAAAAAAAATGTGTATACTAAAGGAGATAAGTCTTTCATCCTGTTTCTACTTAGGCCAGTAGGTATTCTGCAGTTAGGTTCAGCGGGGATGGGACAACATTGCAATTCCTTGATACTGTCAATGAGCTTGCTTGCTTGTTAAAAATTTTTGCATTATAGAAGTATTTAACACACATTAATTATGTACCTTTTTTTGCCCCTGCCCACAGCCATCCTGTTTGAATGTGTCCAAACAATTTATACAATTTATCCCAAATCTGAACTACTTGAAAAAGCTGCCAAGTGCATTGGAAAATTTGTTTTATCACCCAAAATTAATCTGAAATATTTAGGTAAGGATATCTGGTTTAATTAAGATGTTTTTAATTTGGTCATGGCAGTATACATTCTCATATATCACTTTTTATCACTTATATTCTAGGTTTAAAGGCTCTAACTTATGTTATTCAGCAGGATCCTAATCTGGCACTTCAGCACCAGATGACAATAATTGAATGTCTGGACCATCCAGATCCCATTATTAAAAGGGAGGTCAGTAAATTTTTAAACATCAAAAATTAAGTTAATTTTTACAGTGGGTGATAGATTTTTCTAAAATAAGAAAAATTAAAAGGTGTATTGTCTCAGTTACTGTCAAGAGAGCAGTTACAAACAATATTAACGTGACAAGCGGTATAGGTAAGCAGTGTATTTCATTTAAGACTTGCCAAATACTTACTGAAGAAATTTACCTGCTTCCTTTTTTGCATCATAAGAGCCAATTAAATATATTTTTTGCTTTCTCTTTCAGACTTTAGAGCTTCTCTATAGAATTACAAATGGACAGAATGTAATTGTCATAGTTCAGAAGATGCTTGACTACTTGAGAGAAAGCAAAGAGGAATATGCTATCATCAACTTAGCTGGAAAAATAGCAGAACTAGCTGAGAAATATCCTTTTGTTTTTCTGAAATTTTGGGGTCAGAGCTCAGGCAAATGAAATGTAGCATTTGTAGCTTTCAAAGCATCTGTCATGATCTTTTGAAGTAGGAAGTATTAACAGCTGTGTTTTTTGCTCTTTCAAATGTGAGAAAAAATACGTGAAAGAAAATGCGTAGAGAAATGACTACAGTGTTTCTTGTATTTCACTGAGGGAAAATAATGGCACTCAAAATACTTTATTTTGGCTTTGGAGTTTAGCATTAAAACCTTGTGGGTTTGCAATTAAAACTCTGAAGTCTTACACCCCTGGATGGAGAGGGATGACTCGGTGCTACACAGAGTACTCTTCCATAACTGTCAGAGTGATCTTCCTATTAGATAACTCGTTGTTGGTTTATGGACTTTAAGAATAGCACACTTTCATAGTAATGAAGAAAAGATTATCTGTGCCAAAATCATGGAAGTGATGATTAGGGATTTGGAACATGGTGGACGCTGCTGTTAGACCTGCCATTGCCTGATTTTCTGTATGTATTCTTGTCTGATAATTTGAATTGTAAATTCTTTATAACTGAGAGCTATCTTACCATCATATTTGTATGCTGCTTGGCACTGAGAATAGTGTGGGGGGAAAAAAAAAAAGCTTGTTGTCTTGCAATATGCAAAAACGAGACAATAAAATGAATTTTTCTGTACTGTTGAAAATTTCCATTCAGTGAATGTGCATTTTCAGGGTTTTGTTTGAGGGAAGGCAGAAGCTAACTTCCAAAGTTAGCAAAGGCTGATCACATTTTAAATACATGAAAAAACCCATGTTGCTTTCTGTGAAGTACTTCAGAGTGTTTGTTGTTTTTCAGTAAATCTACAGCAAAACACTGCTGAAAAGAACATAATCTGTCAACATAATCTATCATTGATAAGTGATCCTGGGCAAACAAACTCGAAAGATGCTGCTGGAAAGCTAGCATGAAACAAGTGTGAACTTAAAATACAGTAGGACAGGTTTCCAGAGCTAAATCCTTGAACGTGTCTGTTTCTACTCTGTGAAGTCTACTGAAATTCTT
Source organism: Falco punctatus (assembly GCF_963210335.1). Classification (NCBI taxonomy): domain Eukaryota; kingdom Metazoa; phylum Chordata; class Aves; order Falconiformes; family Falconidae; genus Falco; species Falco punctatus. The sequence continues at coordinate 56,853,465 of NC_137587.1, forward strand.
ATTTTTCATTCTGACATTTATTTGTGCACAACTTAAGACAATCACTGATGCATTGACTGACAAGCTGGCATATTGCACATAATGGATAGCTGTTAAGTTAAGGCACAGACCTTTTCAACAGGGCAGTAGCTTAAGACTTCTCTACTTGACTGCCAGTTTTCATGAAGTTCACAGGAAACACTTTATAAAAGATGCAGGAATATTTCCTCTTCAATTAGTTTGAGCTGATATTTGACCATCAGGCCCCCAGCTTACTGGGGAAAGCAGGATGGGTAGCTTGTTTGTAGAAAATTTGTTTCCTTGTGAAACAAACTAAAAAAAGTTATACCTTAGCACTTCATTCCTTAACATCTAGACACGTATGCCCCTGACAATGAGTGGTTCATCCAAACAATGAATTCTGTGTTTTCAGTTGGAGGTGATGTTGTGCATCCTGATATCCCAAACAACTTTCTGAGGCTTTTGGCTGAAGGTAACTCCTCAAATACTCTGAAGAATTAAATGCATTCCTTAATCTGGCTTTTTTTTCTTAAAACGCACTTTGAAATATTTGATGGGAGGTGTTGTTTGCATTTCAGGCAAAGTATGTATTGTTCTCTATCTAGGATTTGATGATGGAAAAGAAGATAATCAGCTACGGATGTATGCAGTGCAGTCTTATTTAACATTACTTGAAGAGGAAGATGCATTATATCCACAGAAATTCCTTCAAGTTATGAGTTGGGTAAGGAAGATGTGTGGTCAAAACTGAATACACAGATATGAGGAAACTGTCAAAGGTAGTGATGGGTTTTAATAGGTATTTTTAACTTTTATTTTTAGTCATGAATATTCTGGTTTTACTTGAAGTCAAGGTAATATGCTGAAATCTTGTTTTGGTGACACCTCTTTTGGTGCCTGAGGGCTACTTAGGTTGTCATAGTTTGGGGAAAAGCTGGCTTGCTCCCTTTAAGGCATGTGACTGTTGGAATAGCCTAGCAGCCACAGGAATCTGACTGCATCCTAAGAGCCTTTCTGTCTTCATCAGAATTAGGCCAGATGTGGTTGTGAAATGCATTTTTAGCCTTGCAGGTGACTGGCCAAGTGCTATGCAAGTATTGTCTGGTACTTGGGTACGCTTCAGCTTCCACTCCAGGAGGAGGCTGCAGTGTAAGCAAATCCGATTTTGTTAGGGCCTGATAACTATGTTCGCTGTGTTTAGCTTTCTTTTCAAGACAGCTGTTTGATTTTTACAAAGCTAAAAGTGGAAGATCATTGCAAGCCTTTGACATTTAAATCACAGAATGGTAAAGAAATAACTTGGAACATTTTTAAATAATAGCTTGTTGAATGTGAGATGAATTTTGTTGTTTAGCACTACATTCTGATTTCAAAACTGAAAGTGCTGCTTTGTGTGACTAAATGCATGTTATGTCTGTTTTTTGTGAATAGGTGTTGGGAGAATATTCCAGCCTTGTTACGAATGTTGATCCAGAGGTTATTTTGACAAAGCTACACAGCCTGCTGAAGAAGACATTCGTTACTTCTGAAACGAAAGCATGGATAATGGCTGCGGTCACTAAGATAGCATCACATACCTCTTGTTCGAAAACGGTTGACAAACTGATTCAAGAATTCAGCAACTCTCTAGATACCTGCATGAGACAACATGCCTTTGAACTGAAGCATTTGTGTGAAGACAAAGTGCTGATGAAAAACTTGCTTCCATTTGATGCTAGTTGCAATGACATGGTGGTAAGACTGCTGCAGTGTGTGTGTGTTCTTCATGAACCTCTGGTTCAGGGAGTTGAATATTTTGGTGGAAAAGTATTTTCAAAAGGAACAGTATTTGACAGTTCTGACTGATGCCAGTCATTGGTTTGCTTAAAGTGAGTTTTCAGAAGCATACTTTTTCAGGCATACAGGATGAATCGTCATGTTCTATACTGAAAGATAAAGAACCATGGTATTTAGTTAGTAAGCTGGAGTAGCTTTAAAACAAAATTGTGATTTCATGTGCTGCTTTATTTTTTTGTTGTCTTGTTTTTAAATGCAAGTTAGGCCTGCTTTACTGATAACGGTAATGTTTTTCACTTTGAAGGCTTTGCCTCCTGTTTAGAAACTACTGATTTTGACACTGAAATGTCCATAATAAATGATGAAAAATAGTATTGATGTTGCTGAGGTTTTGGAGGTTTTTTTTTTTTAATTCAGTGTTTTCATATAATGGTAGGATCAATAGTTTTGGGAAAACTCCACTCTGCTTTTTTCTTTCTTTTTTTCTCGTTTAGACAGAAGAATCAATAGTGGAGGAATTATTTTAACTTACAAATCTCTAGCTCAAAGTCTGTTTCAACAGACTTAATTTCTGTTAATACAGCAGCTTTACTGGTAGATACAGGAGATGTGAGACAGAGGATCCTGATTTGCTGATAAGACACAATAGTCTTGTGGCAACATCAGGCTCATATAGATAAAATATTTTCATTGCTTTCTCACTTTTGTTAATTCTGTGTAGGTAGATGCTTCTTTATCTTTTCTGGATGAATTTGTGGCTGAGGGACTTGGTCGTGGTGCAGCACCATATAAACCTCATCACCAGAGACAAGAGGAGAAACTTTCTCAGGAAAAAGGTGTTTCCCGGTTTACTGCTTTATTAAATAGCTGGTAAATTACCTGATAGGTATCAACAAACAGTCAGTTAATATTATTTCTTAATGTTATCTTAATGTGTTTCTTTATAGACTTAGCTAAGTTCAACTTAGAATTTAACAGTTATCTGAGGTAATTATAAATTGAGAATATTACATCTATACTCTCCACTTCAAGCCTCCTTGAAAATTCACAATTTTGGTGGAGAAATACTGAACAAGGTCAAATATGTTGCAACTGAATGTTCTGTACTGTTTTCTATGCATGTAAAGCCAAATGAGGGATACAATTTACTGTACGTCAGATTGAGCTCATGATAATGCTTCGTACGGAGGTGTTGAGAATGAAATTAGTGGTCTTTACTGCTGCAGAGCATCAGTTTAGCACTCTGGTGTTTGCAGTGTTCTTAGAATTTTGCAGGGAAGCCATTGGAGGAACTGGATTATGAATTGCTGTTTTTTCTCAGTAATCATAAGTATTGATTAGCATCTTCCATTGGTTCATAAATATTCTAGGTGGTGAGATATAGGTGAAGTAGAATATTCAACAATATTCTAGAAGGGGAGTCCACTGAGCTTATTGAAGGTTTTTTTTTTTATAGATAACTAAATGTATGGGTTGGTAGAGTTTGAATATCTTTATGCAGATGCTTTTTATCACAAAGCCCCTTGGATCTGTTCCTTCTTGCTTCTTTGTGGGACAGGACTCTTCCTTAGTGCTGCCTCCTCTTTTTATTAGGAGACTTCTCTCATCCCACATGCCCAGCAACTTTGCCCTGCTGCTTCACTTTGCAGGGAAGAGGAAAGTGTAAGGCTGGGGCGGAGATGAGGGAAAGGCGCTGTACTCCTTAGCAGTTCCAGGGCTGTAGAGGAGAGTCTGCGCTCTGCTTCCTCGGTAACAACGGCTGTTTATATTATAGTCCAAAGCAATTCTTACAAGCTATTCAAACTGCATTTCCGTTCATAAAGCATGGCCAAGATATGGCTGGTTCTGAATCCTGATTGGGTTCTTAGGGTCTTAGTCTTAGTCTTGGCGAAGATGATTTATAACCCAGGGTGTTAAGTATGTTTGCAAAGCAGATGTGGTACATGGATGTAACGCTGTGGACTCAATGGTATTTAGGCTTGTGAACAAATGGAAAAAGCTCACTTATGTAGATCTGATATGGTACTTCTATCTACAAATACTGCACTGGCACATGTTTTAGTGATAGGATTTAAAGTCACTATTTCTGTTTAATTTTGGTATTTAAGACCAAATATCAAACGATTACATGTTTTAAATAAATCCTCTGTGTGTTTAAAAAACTTGAAACAGAAACATCCATTTTTAATGAGGATAGGATCCTGAACGGGAAGCCTGAGAAGTGCAGCAGTACAGCATGTCTTTTTTCAGAAAATAGGGGTTTTTTTCTTACCTTTTGATGCCACATTGTAATTTTAAGTTTCTGTTTGTCTTGCAGCTCTGAATTTTGAACCTTATGGATTGTCATTTGCTTCAAGTGTGTCCTCATGTGGTGTCACTGGCAGGCAGTCCCCCACTGGTTTATCTTTTGGTTCTGATATGTCTGGTAATAGTGCTGAGACAGGACATAAAGAGTGAGTTAATTTGGGTTTGATATGAACTACATTTAAGCTTCTGTTCCTGTCAGTATCACATGTCTTTGCTTCTTCATTCTGTGGAGTTAAAAAGCATACAATTGAAATTGGAAAGTTCTATCATGTAAGAAGAAATTCAGACAGCATCTTTGAAATAACCAGGAAAAAAGCTAATGCAGTTAAGACTGGCTTTCTACTTTCTCACAAACTACAAATTAAGTGATAGTTAATGCATCAAAATTGGGACAGGATTACATGATTAAGTACTTCTGTCTGGCTTCTTTCTTTTTCTTGCAGGCTATGCTTACTTTTTATGGGCTTATAATAATGTGCCTTTTAAGGAAACTTTTTTTTAGATAAAAGTGAGGCTAAGATCCCCCTTAACTTTTAGAACACTGCAAATAAATTCCATATCCATAGTTTCATACAAATTAATAACTTTGTTTATACTCTGGTAAATTGGTATTGAGGAAAACTTGGAAGATTTTTCAGATTCTTTAACCATTTTGTAAAAAAATGTAAGCAAGGATTTTAGGTGTAGGAGTTGTAGCATTTAGCCTATGTCTGTTGAGTTAACTTTGCTAGTATTCAGGGTGTCTGAGAACACAAACTTTTCGTAAGAAATAAAAATACGTTCTAGGTCTCTTCTAATTTTCAGTCTCTTACATTAACTTAAATTATTTTTTAAGGAATCAGCAATAGGACCATTTAAGTATGCTTAGAGATTCCCAGAGTCTTTCTCCTGAGGAAGATAGATACCATGTTGCTTATATTTACTCTTAAAAAATTATTCAAATATATTACAAATGTAATCTGAAATTCTGGATGGAGCTGGCAGACACAGTGTATTACTGACTGCAGGTGTCTTAATGCTGACTCAGTCTTAAGTACAGACCTACACTATGTAGACTAGTCCAAGTTTGCATTTGCAGGGTGTTCTAAAAGTAATGGGTGACGTTACTAACATAGAACATGCAAATGCAAAAGTGTGCATTTGTATTCCGCTACTCACTGTGTATATCAAAGTATCGAAGTTGTGAATGGTGTTTGAAGTAGAGCGTTGGCATGTTTTCGAGTGTGATGTTCATATGGTTGATCCTGCTTTGTTTTGTTTCCCTTTTTAGGACAAATACTCTGAAACTGGAGGGAGTACGCAAGCTGTGGGGAAAAGAAGGCTATCTTCCAAAGAAAGAAAACAAAGTAGGGAAAGAAAATGAGCCACAAACTGTTTCTTGTGGCGGCTTGTTAGCGATACAGGTGGGTGATCCTCCTGCGTTGCAGTCTGACCAAGTTGCCAGCCTCTCTGAGGAAGACAAAGAGAAGCAGCAGTTAGCGTCAACTTTGTTTATTGGGCTGGGATCAAATGCTAGTGTCAGTCTGGTAAGTGGCTCTTTTGAGACATACCAGTTTAAAATTTATATATAGCCTTAGTTACAGATATATATATATATATGTAAATATATGTCAAATTACTGTTGTGATAAAATGAGGCAAACCCCCCTGAGTCATTGAAAAACTGTTGAAAATTACTTTTGTCATCTGATAATTTGTTAAGAACCTGAAACAGGTAGGGTATTACTTGATGGAGCAGCCTCTGGAGCAGATGTGATTCAGTAACTAGAAGTTCCATCTGCTTATGTGTTGTGCTTCAAGTTTTAGACTATTTTCCCTAACAGCTCTTCCTTTACCCAGCTCTGCAGAGCTGTTGGCGTTCGTTTGGCAGTAAGGCAGTAAGTTTGATGCCCTATGTCAAGACCCTTTTTAATTTATGTATGGTAATATGTGGAATATGAAAGAAGTCACCATTAGGTAATCTTTTTAAGACTGGCATTATTGTATTAGCCAGCTCAAATTTTGGCATTTATTACTGATTTAACCAGAAAATGTTTATCTGTGCTTGCTTTTTAAGAGGAGCTTTTAGTTTGTTTTACAGAACCTAGTCGTTCTTGCATTATAGGCTAATTCAATACCCTTTAAGAAATATAACAAAAGCCTGTTACTGAATCCATTAAAATGTTTGGAATCTATCTGTATTTGTCATCTGAAATGATTCCTTGGTTATTATTTGTCCTTGCTCACAGCTTCATGCTGTTAACAGTAATGCAGCTGGTTGCTAGAACTTCTCCACTCCTTTTTTTTTTTGGTCTTTTTCCTTTTCAGATGGGGAAAACAGACACAGCTACTCAGAAGTTCAAAAGAAAATCAAAGATAAATGAAACTCAAAATAGCGAGGAAGCAACAGATTTCCAAGATAGTGCTGCTTCTGATTTTGGTCCCTTACTTGATACAATACCTATTAACGTGGAAGACTGTGAAGGAAATATAGACACAGGGTTAAGAAAAGCCTCCCTGCATTCTTCAGATATTGTAGAAGATAATTTAGCATTTGAAATGCCTCAGTCCCTCAGAAAATCTGGGCTGAATGACAGGCTTTCAGATAATATGCTGTCACAGTCATCCTTGTTTGCTGATAGCAATATTGAAATTTTTCAGCCTTCTCCAAGTGCTCACTGTGAAAGTGCCAGTAAAACGCTGTTGGCCCCATCCTTACCAGAAGAGCTGGAAGACCTCCCTCACTCTGAAGTTGTGGAACTGTGTCAGAGTGATGCCTTAGCTCTGTATTCATGTAAGGTGTGGACAGATGACTCTCTGTTGCTCACTGTTTTTGTTTCAAACAAAACCACTTCTGCACTTAATGCTGTGAACTTACTGTTCGAAGAAGCAGAACATTTCCAGGTGAGAAACTTTGTTTCCATTCTATTTAAAATTCACTTGGAACTTCTTGCTTTTCACTTGCGCTGAAGTGTGCAATGTTTGGTTTGATGTAATAGCCATGCCTTTTTTCCCAAAGCATTTCCTTAAAACCTGTAGTATGGCAATTACACACATCCTAAAGGGTAGTGTAAGAAATTTCAATACTAAACTTCGTGTCATTTGGTATGACAGTTAGTATCTCACTTATTTAGTTCACCTTGATTTTGTTTCCTACTGCTTGCCTCTGTGTAACAAATACTTATGATTTCACAGTTCTGAATTCAGCTTCTTCGTGGTGTTTAAGGCTGAATGCGAACCTAACCAGTCATGCTCAGAATGGTACGACTTGAGCTGTCAACGAAATCGCTGTGTAACTTTTTTTCTCTGGTTGTACCGGCGGGCTTGTGCATTCGTTGGTATTTATCTGATAGGCAGACATGGTGCGATTTCTTCCTTCACGGAATATTTGTGAAAGCTTGCTAGTTTGCTGCAGGTTTTGGGGTTTTTTTTGTTTGGTGGTTTTGTGTTTTCTGGTGTGGTTTTTTTTGTCATTTTGGTTTGTTTTGTGGTTTTGTTTGTTTGTTTTCCAAAGACATCATTGGTTTTATTCTTGTTCTCATGCCTTCAGCTGATGGTGGAGAGGAGTCTATGTCAGTTTATTTTTTGACATTGACTATATCTGAGATTTAACTGGTTGGTAAAAGTATGTGATAGTCTTGATTGAAACTTCTCTTGAATAGTTGGAAAGCTATTTAGGAATTGCTTATTGGCATGACTATCCATGCATTTTGCTGAAAGGAGCACAGAATTTTGAAACTTTGGAGACACTAAGAGAGTGATAACTGGATAAAGAGAATTAAGCAGAGTGTTTCTTTTAGAATTGACTTAATCAAGGAATTGCTGATCGGTTATGAAGTCTTCTTCCTTCCCATTTCCGGCTCGAATCAAACCTGTCACGGCATTGATAGAAAGTGGGCATCGCATGTCTAGTTTTCCCTTGTATTTCACTGAAGTTTCCACACAGGCCACTACCACAGATGGATTCTGTGTGACTAGTTTGTTTGGAGAGGCCAGGAACTGCTGAGTAATCTTGAAGCTGTATTGTTATTAGGGATGATTTCTTGCTTTTAGCATATAGCTTGGAGTATGTTGCTTGCTCTTGGATATTATCTGTGGGACTGAACTAAAGAATTCAGGTTCCTGGTCATCAGTTCTTGGTCTCTCTGAGCAATCATTTCGGGGGGCGGGGGGAGGAGGCCATTTGGCAGAAGGAGGTTGATTTCTCCAGTGTTTTAATTCTCATAGAACTTATGTAGATGTTAATGATTGATTTATCCTCGATCAGAGCTGAGGAATGGTAACTCTGTTCACTTGCCAAATAGTCCATGAAAAATCATTTGGAATAAAAGGTACTTACATAATTTTATAGATGTGTCTTAGCCACTTACACAGCTTGACAGCAAGACTTATATTCTGTATTCCTTTCAAAAAATTATATAGATTTTGGAGAGTCCCACCTACCAGTTTCCTGTAATTGAAGCTCAAAGTGTGGAACATTGTCAGAAATGTGTGTGGATGCACAAAATCTGTACACAGGGAGTTCTTTCTGGCTCCGTTAATTACCAGTCAGAGATGGAATCTCACTTTGAATTTTCAATAACTTTATCATTGATGGACTTCATCAGGTAAATAAAATAAGCTGTCGTTTCTAAAAACGCATGTACTCAAATAAGTATTAGATGAGAGCAGAATGATTTGGGTATTGATTATGAAAATACAAGGCTTCATCGTGAGCAGATTTTAACCTAATTGAGATGAATGTTAGAGATCGTATCTGGGTATTCATACACTCACAAAAAGGGACAAATTTCCAGGAAGAAATACAAATCCCGTGAGAATATTGACGATAGTTACAGGTGAGAAGAGTCTTGAATTACAGAATACGTTTTTGAGGAGGCTAATAGAACTGACTGAACAGAAGGGCATGCCATATTAAAATATGGCATAATATAAACATGTCAAACTGAAATAAGTTATTTGAGTACAGAGGGCCATTCATTATATGAAAAGGCTGACAACTTTTGCAGGGGAAGAAGAAAGCTTTCTTCTTGTTTTTTGAATACTGTATTTATTTTGGGAGTAGAAAATCAAGTGTTCTTTTTCCAGTAGACTTTTCTGTTTCATAGTGAAATGCACCTTGTTTTCCGTAATAAAATCCACCTCTCATTGAACTGGTTTTGACTGTTTCAACGGGCAAATATCTCAACGCCATCCACTCTAGTCTTCCATTTGCATAGAACAATGTATTTTTTTAGAATTTGGAAAATTAAACCAAGGAACAGAAACTTTTTTAAAAATATTAAGCAGGGGAGCGGCTTGTTTAAATTAATCTGTATTTTGCTTATTGTGTGCTCTGTTGTCCTGTTGCTTCCAGACAGGATTTTCTGGGAGACCAAGTATATTCTGAATAATGTATTTTGGCTTGCTGAGATATGTGGTGAACTTATTTTTAGGCCAATGGAAATGACTACAGAAGACTTTGGAAAGCTGTGGTTGTCCCTTTCCAATGATGTGAAACAGAATATAAAAATGTCATCTTCTGAAGGCTCCCTTTCAGCAGCTCTGAATACACTGCAACAGAAGCTGAAACTCCATATAGTTGACGTTATAGGTGAGTGAAAGCGTACTGTAATGCTGCTTATAGCCTGTAATTGGCTCAGGAAAGTAAGTGCATGGAAGCAGGTATCTTAGAGTTCAAGACAGGGAACGTTTAGGAGCACAGTAAACACAGGAGCGTTATCCTATGGACTTTATTTGCCTTACGCAGGGATCTGTGTGAAGACTGATGTAAGAGGTACAAGTGTACAGTACATTTTCCAAGGAAGCAAACTTGCCCCGTGAAGATTTTGGACAGGACAAAAAAAATTGAAATTAATCTGTATGACAGATAAAAAGTGGGGATTGCATGCAGGAGGCATGATTTTTGTTGATGTGTTAGGAGTAGGGGTGAGAGCAGAAGAGAACAGGAGAAATGGAGTTTGAGAGAGAAAGATAATGGTTTTTTGTGAACTATACTATAGCTGTTGTTAATTGTTACTTCATTTTTTCCTATGGTCTCTGTTTTAAGGTAATGAGGGAATACTGGCTTGCCAGTTACTTCCGTCTGTGCCCTGTCTGCTGCACTGTCGTACTCACTCAGGGATGCTGGCTTTGTGGTTCAGATCGCCTTGTTCTGCTCTTCCAGATGGTTTGCTTTATCAGTGTCAAAAGGTGATGGAGGAATCCTAATAACAATAATGCCTGCCTTAATCTATTTGGTGTGTGAAAAGCAAAGCAAAGATTTGTACAGTTGCACAGATAATTACCAAAGCTAAATTAAGATGCTGCTTCTCAGAAGTATTAGAAGTTTTCTTCCAGCTGGCATGTCATGTGGACTTGTGGGGGAAGAATGATGTCCTAAATCTTGCCTGCAAAAACATGCTCAGGACTGTACAGTAACTAACAAGAAATCCATTAAAGTATTGCTACCTGTTTTAAGTGAAATGTATATTTAAGTTTGTTGTAAATGACTGAAAGTATTTATTTTTATTATGCAGCTTTTATAGATGCCAACACTTATTCCCTGTAGCAACTACTTAAATATTATTTTAAAGAAAACATATCTCCATTATCAGGCCAGACCTGATCAGTTATCAGGATAATCTAATTTTACTTTGATAATTTTTCTAAGGCTATTTTTAAGCACTGCTGGCAACAAGACATGTATTGGTGGTTGTATAAAGTAACTTATGTAGCAACAAACATGTTTTGGAGACAGTTAAAAGATTTCAGTGAGCGCCACACTTCCCGACAGGAGGCAGGCATGTGAAGTTGTATGGAAGCGTCTCCTGGGGGATTATCTAAGGCCTTTCAGGTTAGTTCCTGTCTGCAGCTCTTCCTGCCACATGTTGCAGTCACGTTCCCTTTCCTTAGGGGTCTGTGCCAGCCCTGAATAGTTGTGCATGTCTGAAGAGAAGTTACCTGGATGGAGTCTGAGATGACTGAGCTGGGAGTAGCTGGTCGTGGACATGTTGACAAGTCGGTAGTTGCCTAGTGGGCATGTTCGTTGCTCTCCAGTCAGTCCTGCGAATTTCATCTCGCTGATATCTCTGTCCGTGAAAGTTCACATGGAGGAAATCTGTCACTTATTTTTACTTTATTTATAGGCTCAGTTTGACTCTTCGAACCTTTGACTTACACAGATGTGGCTGTATTGTGTGTGCATGGCTAGGAGCTGCAGTAAGGCATGGAAGATCTAAATTGGAGCAGCATACGTGATAAATGTCTGTCTAGGCTGTCTCCTTTTCTTCCTGAAATAGTCTCACAGTCTTGGAGATCCAGCAATCTTAATTTATTTAGATGTTAAATGAGAAGTTTATAACCGGTCATGTTTTTTATTTAAAAACATCAGAGATTGTACACATGGTTCAGACATGGTATAAATGGGTTTTACAGTGGAATTCTCTCCTTTGTGTGTCTAATATTAAACAAGGAAATTCTTTGTTATATTTCAGTGTTACTGATTTTTACCTGATAAGCACTGGTTGTACAAGAAAATAAAGGATTCTGTTTCTTTGCTAATGTTTTGGTGAATGTTCATGGAATCATCATAAGAATGTTAATGTGCTGATAGTTGTTTTTTTTTTTTTTTTTTTTTAAATCAAGCCACTGGTGTTATCCCAAGTATAATCATAAAATCAAAGCTCTTTTTTTTTAATTGCTGTTTCCATATCCTCTTACTGAGGAATATAAAGTGCACTGAACCTGTAAATATACTGAATGTTCTGCATACTTTAATGTTTACTTTGAGACAGTTTCTATAAATGAAAATTGGTTTATAGTGGAATAATTTCCAGCAACCACTTTTCCTGCTGGTGAATCAGACTTGTGTTATGCAACTGGACATTTGTAATCATATGAACTATAATAGAGGTATGTGTTTGTGGCCTATGCATTTAAATCATTTCAGCAATGAGATGTTCAATGTCCTAGTGTTTAAAAAGAACAGCAAAAGACAATAATGCCTTCTATTGTTCATGGAATGTTCTTTATAATCTCTTTCACTGTATGAATAGTGTATGTTAAGCTGTCTGTATGCAGATTTGAGGAGCTTTATGGTAACGTGACATAAAGGAGTTGGAAGGGAATTGGACTAGTGTCAGTATTTTTTTTTTTTTAGATTGCCCAGCAAATATTTTTCTTAATCTGTCACCATTTTTGCATTTCTTGCAGTTTAATAAAAATGAATTTCATTTTAAAAAAATTGGCTTGATACTTCTTAAATATTGTTTTGCTACCACATCTGGCAGTGTTTCTGCATGTTAAGAACTAGGTTCTATTTTAATTATTTCTCTTTGCATCTGAACAGCGATGGAGAATGTAATACTGCAGAAGTCTTGAATCCATTGGTGATTTAAATGTCCTGCGTTTCAGCTGGAGGTGTGAAAGAGTACACTTCAGATCTTTTGAACAGCGTTCTGTGTGCCAGCTTGCATTATCCTTTTTTGAATACTACCAGATTTTGGTGTTTGTTTCTAGGCATCACAGGAGACTCAAGAGTCTGTTGTTGTTCATGGTTTACAGCAACACCTTTCTCTGAAGTCCAGTGCTAACAGAACACACTGTTTGCTACAGTATTGAGAAGTAGTTGGGAAGTTTGACATAACTGCTGAACTGAAGGTGGCTGCAGCCCTGAACTAAGTCATGAGGCTGTTTGATATAGCATGGTTGTCGGTGTGTAGCAAAAGTGTGTGCTACGCTGCACTTCTGGCTGATGTGGGGAGCTTAGGCCCTTGAGAACATCAGCAATTCAGTGCTGGGAATCCCTCTGAACTTCATCCATCATCCACTGTCTCCACTTATGCAGCTGTATTTCATTTTATACATTTCAATTATACAAAGGAATATTCTTTCATCTAGTTCTGTACTGAAAACCCTTTATGAGTATCTTCCATTTCTGTGATGTTCTCGTTTACTTTTCTCTGTGACATACTAGACCTTGAAGGATTAACCTGTTTTCAGGGAAGGGGAAATAAGGTGCCTGGAAGTAGGCTAGAAGGAAGAAGACAGCACATAATCTCATCAGCATGAAGAAGTTTACTTTCAAGAGGCCATTGGAGGCCAGTGGGAATATATACTGATCTTCCTGAGCTGGCAGGTTAACAGCGCTTGGGACCAAAGCCCTGGGTACCAGGAGCTGGCACTGTTTTGTTGCTCTGTGCCATGGGCAAACTGGCATTGTGGAGTAAACAGAGAAATTATTGCACTGGATCCATATTTCAACTGTGTTGTCAGGTCCTCCCCCCCCTTACCCCAAGTATTTTTTAGGTATTTTTAATGAAACAAATACATTGGTAGGAAGATTGGCAGAAGCGTGACATGGTACTATGGTGCAGTATGTTTTCCTAAACATAGATGAAATCTCCCGTTGTGTTGTGTTACTTTCTGCTAGGTGCTCCCAACCCCTCCTCATCCTGTGAGGAGCCCGGAGAACAAAACTGTGAATTGGGTGGCACTGTCTGGAGTTACCCTGTACTCGCAAGGAGCTCATAAATGACATTGCCTGGTGGTTTCTAAATATGGGAAAGGTAGTTCTCTCCTCGAGTCCCATGAGTAGTTTTCCAGTATAAAAAGCTCCATCGGCATTTCTGTGTAGTTAAGACTGTGCATTGTGTTTTTCTGGTGTTGAGGTGTGTAAAGATGGAAGTAGACCTGCTTGAGTCATCCAGTTAAAACTTGTTTTTTGCATTTCTGTTGCTGTGATCAGAGTCAGTTGTGCTTTACCTCTTGGTTCTCTTCAGGGTCAGCTATTTATATTCCTTTCTGTGAGAACATTTCTCTGATGATTAAGTTTACATGTTCAGCACGAAGTACTGTTCTGTGGCACATGTACAGTTTCATTAGGATGCCAGAAGTGGTCGCTCCCTTGAGAGTTTCTTGAACATTAACATTTTTCTCTTTAACTTCATGCAATAAAGTTGGCAGTGATGAAGCAAGGAATATTGTGTCCTGCCATGGTATGATTCATAAAATTAACCTGACAGCAGTGTTTTATCAGCAGCATGTCTTGAAACACCACTTACACGGATTGTTTTAAACTTTTATTTTAAGGTAGTTGGCAGTTTTTACTTTGTGCCAATCTTTAATTGCTTCCAGTATAATTGCCACGTGAGGAGTTTGCAAATCCCGAGCTCTTTCAGCCAAAACGGTTTGCCTTTTCCAGGACTAAGGATAGGAGAATATATGCTTGCTGTTAAACATTCTGGTAAGTTCTAGTATCTCCATGTTTAGGGCAGGGATTAAAAATCTGTCAGGGATGTGTCTTCTGTCTCACTTAGCTCAGCTTAGCTAAATGTGATTGAAATACATTGCTGGAAAACTTGCAAAGGTGCTCGGTAGAGAGCTAGATGTTAGTATGTGATCGGCCCTGGCCCTGGCCCAGGCTGGTACCTGAAGGCAAGAAGCTTGTGCCATTTCCTCCACCTGGCTTGTGGTGGAGGGACCTTCTCAGCCTGGTGGCTGAACCACGCTACTGAACGCATCGAGTCAGCATTGGCGACTTTTTACAAGGGCATGTGGTGATAGGAGAGGGGGGAATGGTTGTCAGCTGGAAGAGGGGATATATAGATTAGGTATTAGGAAGAAATTATTCACTGTGAGGGCAGGAACAGGCTGCCCAGAGCAGCTGTGGATGCCCCATCCCTGGCAGTGCCCAAGGCCAGGCTGGACGGGGCTGGGAGCGACCTGGGCTGGTGGGAGGGGTCCGTGCCCGGGGATGGAGCTTGGTGATCTGTAAGGTCCTTCCCAACCCAAACCTTTTTGTGCTTTGTTAGCTCAGGTGCTTGAGAACTTTGTGGAAAAACAGAAACTTCATTTGCCGCGGAGGCATGTTTGTGTTGTGCGTGTGTGATGGGACGGAAATGTGGCTTTCCCGTTTTCTTTTGAACCCTTAAACTGCCCCATCTCCCTGCCTTCTACCAGTGAGATCCGGTCATCAGAGAGCAAGTTGGAGGTGGCAAAACTTAGATTACATGAATCCCCTCCTCTTACTGCTTAATTCCAGTTTGCATTGGATAAATACATCCAAAGGACACAAAGGGCAGTAATCACACATTTTTAATCCACAAATATGATAATACATCATATACTGAAGGTGACCTGAACATTGCCCATATTTTAGCAATGTTATTACATACCAAGCTACAAGTACAAAAGTAAACAATGAATATACAGGATATGCAAGTATGAGAAGTACTTGAAAACATCTTTCCTTAAGGCTACTCAGATTTATAAATAAAACAACAGATGTTCAAGCTGGTGTGTCTAAAATACCAGAATCTGAATATTGATACTTGCAACACACAAAAAGAAGGTCGCAGCTAGAGGATATCCCTTTCCTTTGGACATCTTGAGTGTTGAATACATCTCCCTTTTTCTGGCTTTAGAAAAAGAACTTAAATTTGTTTGCCACAAGTGAAACAAACACGCAGAATCTGATGTGTGCACTGGGACAGGAGTGTTGGATACAATAAATACTGTTCAAAAGCATCAACTGACAAGTACGTGCTTGGAAAAAATGCAGCTACTGGTGCATGTAAATATGGCTCTGCGAATGGCTGAACTTGCAACCCCGAGCGCTGGTATTTCATTACTGTGCTGTGTTGCAAAGGAATTGTCCACCTTCGTTGCTACTAAATAGTCTTTTTATGGTTAAGGGGAATACATGGGGGATATTTCCTTTGTTATAAACTGTTCTGCTAATGTGCTGCCTTTTTTACTGTGTTCCAAAATGGGTTCTCCTCCGAGCAGATACAAATGCATCCAGCACCACCCTCTCATCTGAGTATGTGTATGCAGAAAGGTGTGACAGTCAAACTATAGTTATTCTGGGGTGAGGAAAGAGCAAAGAATAATAAAATTGTGAAGAGTTTTCTCTGCCACCATAGTGCTTAAGCACTTAAATGAGAAATGTAAATTTTTTTTTTTTTTTAATCCTAAAGTAATGAGTGGTCAACACTGGAGATTTTCCTTGGGGAGGAATGGCTTTCAAATATATTTCCTTCTGTCAATTTTCAAGTACGTGCTTCTCTGCGTTATAATATACGTGATATGGAGGGTGTTACCTCCAGATAATGGGATTGTGTGCTCTCTGTGTCGGCTAAAAGGAAACGGTACGTGACACTGAAGTGTCAGTGGAGGGAGGTGAGCCTGGAGGATAAGATGTAGAGGACAAGGAGAGGAGAGACTTCCAAACGTGCTTCCTTCGCTCAGGGGCCAGTCAGTACCTCCCCAGCTGCAAGATCCTGCAAGTGGCAAGCTGGTGTAACTGCTCTGCTCCCCTTCTCCCTTACTCCTAACAAAGCCGTACAGGAACCAGTATTCCTTTGCAAAATGTTTTTAGTTTTAAGACATGGGTATATTTGGTTTAAAAAAAGAAAAACTAAGTCACTGAAAACATTCTGAACAAAAAATCATTCGTGAAGCTCCCCAGAGTCACTAAGACTGTTCTTCTCTTAAGGCTACTGTGGATATAGCTCGCTTGGATGGCACTACAAGCGTTGTGGATGGGGTTCCTTTTTCATCACACCTCTAGGCACGAATTAACGACAGGGATGTGTTAAACGGAGAGTTTTATCTAGGCTGAGTATTTTGAGGATAGAGAATGTAAATGTTGCTTTCTCGCTCCCTTGCTATCTTAGTCGTGCTCCTCTTCACAACTGTAATGTCAAAACCTTCACCAAGTGTTTTGTTCCGTCGGGCAAAACAGTAAGGGCACGAAGAGCAGCACAGCCTTCAGCCTAGATTTGTCTGATGTTGCCAAATACACAAACCCTGAGAGTGGGGAAGCTGATGCGCTACTTTGTCTAGTTTTCTGGTTACCTTTGAGCTTGAACCACTGAGCTGCTTTTCCAAATTAAAATGAAACCTCCTCTCTGTTACAGCAGGTATGAAACAAAACTCTCTAGTGAAAATATTGCTTCATAGAGCAGTCCTTTACATTTTCTCCCACTTCTACTAGGTTTGTATTACTTGTTATTCCTCTGTTAGACTTAAATACCATGTAAAATCAGAGATGCCTTCTCACAGTGATTCCTGATCCTTTTGAAAGGAGTGAGCTTAATCCATCAGAGCCCTGCTTTCTGTCTAAGCTTTTTCAGTTAGCATAGAAATAATAAAAACATACGCACCGAGGGCCTGGGGGTAAATTCCATGCATTGCTCTTTTGCCTTCACCTGTCTATTTTTACATAGCCACGCGTTTGCTTTCTTTTCAGATGTTCAGCCTTGAACACAAAGCTAGTAAGATCATGGTGTACAGCAGTCTGTTTCTGAACGATAGATACCATCAGCCTTGTTCACTCTGCTCCTTGGAAAAGACTGAATTATCTGAACAAAACGTGAAAATTGATAGCTTTCTGATTTAAGTTTTCCACTTCATCATGAGCCTGGTGAGCACATCCTGGCCCCTGCTTGAGACTGTAGTAAGAGACTGGTGGGAAGGACGCTCACTTGCTCACCGTGGCTCATGAAGGGTGGCCAGTTCTAGAGAGAAGTTTTTGGTTGGTTTCTTGTTTCTGAGTGTAGTTTCAAAGGACCTTCTCATCCAGCAGTTTGTTGATGCCGTCACAGATCTTTTTGAGGTACGGCCGACAATCCCCATCAAGACTGTACAGGGCAGTTAGAAATTCCACATCTGCAAAGTGATTGAAGACGTGGTTGATGCGCCCGTGGGATCTCGGTGTCAGGTGTCGATCTACTAGTTCGTGCACAAGGTCTTTACATTCATTCAGAAGTTCTGCAAGAACATTTCTGTCAAAAGTGTACTCTACCTCATAGAAACTGACAATCGTCATGGCAGTTTGGTTCAGCTTCTTCCTGAACTTGTCTACGATTTCTAGCTCGTCTTGGTTGAACTGGTTATTTCGATAGAGGATCCCGATTTTTATTGCCACTTTAATCAGGTCTTTCATAATTTTATGGGCTTCTTTTTTGTTTCTTGTGTGTTCCTTTGTTACTTTGTACAGCTCGTCGAAGATTTCACTGCTTGTATCATCAATTAGCATGTTAGCCATGGTTTTGGTTGCCATTTTACTCAGGATCTTTTTCTGGGCTTGCAGTGCAAGATTCTTGGAACTGAAACAATCGGGACCTGTTTCGGAACAGCAGAGAAAAAGGGAAAATGTTAACTTTATTTGGTGAATAATTTTCACAATTAGTTAAGAAAAGTAGTACCTATGTGCTTAACTGAGACATTCTGTGCATCACTGATCGTTACATATAGTCACGATTGCAGTAACAAGCAACACTTCCAACACTTCAGCAATACTTCTAGGTATCCTTGGGGTCTCAGACATCCATGTTTCAGGTCTTGCTGTCACCAGGGTTTTTTTTTTTCTTATAAATTTGCTTACAAATACAAAAAAGAATATTCTGGCAGGGGATATCTCTTCTGGTTCTTTAATTTTGAAGTTCGGTATTAAAGTTTTCTTGGCAGAGAGATCTGTTGAGATGTTGCGGTTGAAATATGCAATCGGAGACCATCAAAATGAGATACTGACAAATAATTTAATACATAACCTGAAAGAGTTGTACTTTTGGTCATGGGGAGGCACTGTTGTTCCACTGTTACACTGAGCAGCCTCTCCAATAAGGGCTAATAAAGCAGATTCCTAAATGTGGATTTATTTTGCTTTAATCTCTAGTAACGATGCCTTTCCCATTTGTTACCAATTTGCAAAACTATAGAATGTGATTTTTGTCAAATGCTGGTGCTTCAAGTGCATGCGGTTCCTGCCAGATGAAAATACCTGAGCTATTTTCTCTACGTTTATCAAATAGTATCTTGGATTTTTTATCTTTTACCTATCTGTGCAAGTTTCAGTCAGCAAAGCACCTGAGCGTGTGGCTACTCCTGCTGGACTTTATCCTATGAGCTTCTATAATTATTGGTCAAGATGAATTTGGCCTTCCTCTGTTTTTCACGTTAATGTTGGTTTTTAGGTGACCCTATATAGACAAAGTAAAGGAAAAGATTTCGTATGAAATAATCATCCAGTGTAATGCCAGGGGAGCGAAGTCTCTCTTGGATGAAAGGGTGTCTCAGCGTGTAGGGAAACGGGGCTGGGCGTGGGTGTACTTGGGCTTACAGCCCGTGGGGCGAGTGCCGAACGCCAGCAGAGTGGCCTCTTTGGTACGTGCTCAGCAGAGGAGATGCCCATCGTGCCCTGCCAGCTGGGGACCTCACTGCTCATAAGGAGACCAGAGCCTTGGCTGGTACCGGGGGGGGTGGAGGTAGCCACGTCCTCCACAGCTGCTGGGAAATCAAACCACCAGGAGATTAAAAATAACAATAAAAATCAAAGCTTCCAGCGCTGATCTGATGCTGGAGCCCGAGTGGGTCCTAGGCTGGTTGGGTCTGGGGGCCCTCGGCACACGAAGCCATCACCCCCCTGCGCAGCGGGCATCCGCGGTGCGGGCTGACCCACAGCCTTGCCTTTCCCGCACTCCCTACAGCCTCACCCCAGGAAAAAGGGGTGCTGGGTGCCAGTGCTCACTTCAGACAGGTAACACTCTGAATTTAAACTCATCTGTCCAAATTCTGTTTTTCAAGTTCGCTAGAATATTAAAGTTGTCATCTTTCTTTGTGCGCTACAGCCGTGCTACTGAGCAGTGTGAAAGAGTAACATTTAATTTCAACTGAACCACCACCTGGGAAAAAAAATAAATCAATGTGCTTAAAAGAATTGCCTGTCATTTGGAGAGAAAACTGTGGGGCTGAGCTGCTGACTAGAGGAAATAGAGAAACTATGATTTAATCTAGAAATGATAAAACCAGGATGAAAGCATTCTTTCACTTAGCAGTACGTAGGTATATAAATAGTATCTGTGATGAATAATTATGTGCATTTGACACAGTAAAATGGAAGATTAATATTAGCATCTCTTTCTGTAGTAAGTGTATGCTATTAATCAAGTGGATGCAGTTGTTCAGTATCTGTTTTGATCAAAACCTGAAAGTAATTGCAGTAAATCTTTAGAATATTAATTTTACTAATATTTATGGCATCTCAGCTTCTGTGCCGTTTTCACCAGCTGAGGGCCCAGTGGGCTCCCACCGTGCTCAGCCCCGCTGCAGGGAGAACTTTGCAGAGCTGTTGCAATTCTGTGGCTCGCAGCAAAGCCAGCGGTTGCGGCACACAGGAGGTGGCTTGCAAAGTCCTGTGTCCCCCCCCGCACGCCCTGCATCTTTGGTACACTAGTGCGTCTGTGCGGGAGCCAGGACTGGCACAACCACCACCAGCATGTTCTCATGCATGCAGTTGCCCTCTGTCTGTGTGATTTCTGAGGGACAAAATTCGATGCTAAATTAGCACATAAAAGCTTCTAATAAACTTATTAGAAGTGAAGTCTGGCACAAAAAAAGTTGTTCCAAGGTCTGTTCCTGTATTCGAAGTCCTGGCCGTCATCCACACAAGCGAACAGTGTGTGATGTTCACAGGTGGGTTTCTTCCCCTGTGACATCCCTGGGTTTGGTGCCTCAAATGACAATAACCAGCTCCCAGTGGAAGGTGCGAGCTATGAAACGGGCAGCGCAGCCAGACAGCATTGGGCCGAGTTTAACTGAATGTTCAGGCTGGAGTGTATTTTTCCATGCCAAGTCCCGAGGGTGGGATCTGCTGTTTAACAGCAGGAGACCGAGCTCTTTCTCATATTTCTAAAACCGAACTAAAGAAACCTGTTATTACATTGGGGCTGATAACTTCTCTCTAGAAGCTGTGTTCCCCTCTCTTCCATCGTTTCCTTTCCCAGTTCCCAGTGCTATATCCTCCCCCTCCTCTCCATCTCCTGCGCTCTGCTCCAACTGCCTCCCGGCCCTGCTGTGGCCCCTTCGCCACTCCGTGCTGCTCCCTCCAGCCTGTCCCACCATGGCATCTCTGGCCCCTAAGCCCTACCAGCCACGAGCGCTCAGAGCTCTCCAGGACCAGGCAGATCCCAACAGTTGGTGCACGCTCCCTTCCTCCGCCTCTCACCATGATTTGTGCTGTTCTGTGTATTGTCAAATCTGTAACACCTGGTAATTGGTTCCACCACCATCACTGCCAAGCGCTTTCTCCCCGCCAACTGTACCAAGCAGTCAAGGTCCCGCGGTGGAGAAGGACAGTGCTTGGTGGGGTCGCCGGACAAGCTTGTGCATCTGTAGCATGCTGTGGCGCTCTGGTAAATGCAGAAGCTGTAGCTGCTGCCAACGGTCCCTCCACTGTGTCAGGGAACTGCTGAGAAGCTCGGGGAGGAGGACAACTGGTGCATCCCAGCTGCACTAGCAAGCTGCCAACAGGGACGCCGGGATCGGCACGCTGCAGAGCCTCAGCCCGTGGTCTCCAGCTGCCCAAGCGCCTGCTGGTGGGGTCAGACAACGTGCGTGCGATGAGGAGGTGGCAGACAACAGTCATCAGCCCGTTTGTGCAGCCTAGACAACGGCATGGGGGCTGTTTGCAAAGGACTGTGCTCAGCTGCGCTTAAATTCAGGGTGTGCGCAGTTTTGCAGCAGTGTATGCTGGAGGGAGCAAGGAAGGTTGTTTGGATTGATTGTTTGAATTCCTGCCTCCAAACCCACATTGTGCTCAGACACCAAGGTGCTGCCTTGCCTTTCAAAGATCACAAGTGGTTAGCCACATGATTACATTCAGGCTTTCATGGGGACTGCAGGTTTACTGTGGCAGTCTTTTCTTCCTGCAGCATATTGCTCATTACACAAAATACATCTTTGCCTCCTACATACAGCAATTCTATTTTCTGCTTGCTTTCATACAGCAAAACAAATCGGCAACAACATTCTTGATGCTATTAGCTTTCAGGAACATTACACCAAAGCTAAAAATGAAAAACCAACCTCCGAGCACACTGCTTTGCTGGGTCATGATTAGCTTCCATTATAGAAAGTCTGACATCTTAGTTTTTACGAAAGGAAGGACCAGTTCTGCCTTCAGGTCTGCTCTCCGTCATCTGGAGAGCTGTGCATGATAAAAGCTATTTTAAAAGCCCCTTGTGATGGGAATGCTGCCACAGCAATCTTCCATCCTTCGAAAAGTGCAGCTCTTCAGACCTGTGTTTGCACAGCTGTGGTACCCGAAGAGGGAACGCCGCCCGCCCAGCTGCAGGAGAGGCTCCCCGTGCCCGGCCGGTCCCGCGGTCAGCGTGCTACACCACTCCCCACCAGTGATGGCCCAGCTTTGGCACACCCTGCTGAACATAACAAAGATGTCTCACATCCACTAAACTTAATAACAGGATTGCTTAATAACAGAGTTGCTTAATAACAGAAATGTGGAAAAAGTTTGGCAACTCTAGAGAGTGGATGTTAGAGTTCTAAGAGTTTTTCAGACCAAAATGCAAGAGCATCTGTAATATTCTCGAAACATTTTGATTCCAGATGGCTGTACCAAGTGCAAAATGGTTGGAACTAAATGCTCAGCAATACTATTTTCATGTAAATACCCATTCAGCCCCTCTGTACAAAACGCATGGCAGAACCAGTGAACCAGAATATGCCCACGAGAGAGCACGGTCCACATTTTCTGAAAGCAATTACATGGACATGGAAACAGCCCCCCTGAACACATGAATCCATTTCCCTCCCGGTTAGCCACATCTTAGTCAAAGCCTTAATAAAGTTTTGCAGCCAGGATATTTTCTCCCCTGGCAAATGGCTAACAGACGCGTTGAAGTGAGCTCTGGAGGGAGTGCTGCTCCACAGGTGAAAATGGAGAGAGTAGGAGTTCACCTGAAAAGCTGCTGTGGAGTCTGCCCAGTGTATTTTTAATTTTATTAGCAGGCTTGTTGTAAGAGAAAGGATACAAAGCCGTTTCTTTGGTTTACGTTGCACCTGTGGAGTTCTGTCTGACACTGGGAGTCGTTACTGTAGTGCCTGCTGCAGCTTGTACTAGTTAATTACCCCAACCCGTTGACTTCACCAGGTCTGAAGTGAATCACGCTTGGAGCTGTGTGCTTACCTCCCACTGCCGCCGTGAGCATAACCCCGGCTCCAGCAGCTGGCGGTGGGCTGTGTTTTCAAACCGCTGCCAAGCGGTGTATGTGTGGGGGGCACCGAGTTAGCTTGAGAGCACTCTGGAGAGGTGAGGTGAGCTGTGGTGAATCTAAAGGACTGAGATAAAAATATGAAGTGGCTGCAGGACTGTGGTGGGCTCCTGCAGCCTGGCGGGAGTGGGAGGTGGTGGGAATCGGGAAAGGTCCCTGTATCTCTGCTCCAGCTGTACTGTGAGCAAGCAGAGGGCTGAATCTTAACAACCAGCAAAATACACAGGAAAATAAAGATGATGAAGAGGCCAAAATATTTTTAATACCCCTGAATCCTCAATTTTCAAATGTAGTGCAGCCTCTGCAGCAAAAGAGAGGCTTTGAGGAGTCAGCGACGCTGCTGGAAGTGTGGGCATCCCTCCAGCTGCTAGCAGTTGCTCAGGCTTGTGGGAGACGGACTAAGCCAAGGGACAGGCACACTCTCAGTCTGCTACAGTACGAGATAGTCGAGTTGTGAAAATTGTTGAAGGAATGCGCTGGTTTAATGATTTGCGTGACCCAGTTTGAATGCATCTGTGTATTTTAACCTAGTAACATACCTGTCCCTGAGCATGGAGAGCCTGGGAGTGCCAGCCAGGAGGAATGAGGCACCTGTATCCTAAAGATTTAACTCTTGCAGAGAGTTAAATGAGCAGCAGATATCTGAACTGTTCATCCAGCGTTGCTGCTGGTGTTGGTAATTTGCTGGGCTGGCAGCTTGTTTCATTATAATCTGGAGTTACCTGTAATGTGGCTTTTTCTTTACATAGTTAAGAAAGCATTAAATAAATAAATAATTTTCTTTGAGGAAAATAAGAGCAGGGAATTTTATTAGGCTGTCATGTAAATCTACAAGGACAAGTAAAAGCTAGTGCAGATTTGGAAAGGAGCACATAGAAAAACAACCCAAAAAATCTAGTTGCTTAATCTGCGGCATTCAGGCACAATGTTCGGAGGCAACGAGTTGCAAACTTGTGTGGTTTATTTATCCTTTTAAGTATCCTTATAGATAGAAGATCACAATATCTAGGTAGATATATCTATCTTATAGATAGAAGCTCACAAATATCTGGAAGGCTAGAAGATTGATTAGAATAGTGAACAGCAGAACTCAGGATTTCAAGATAGCTCTAAAAGCAGCCCGGGAAAAAAGTGTCCCTCCCACAGTATTTTGGTACTGAGCGGCCAGGGAGCTAGCTGTAAGTGTGCCTATTGCTCTTGGACAGCTACAGGATCACTGCAGAAGAGACATTCAGTGTTTCCAGTAACTTTAAGCCAAGAAAGCCAATAGACCAGATGGAATATATCAGCTTTCAGGGAGGGCCAATTTAAACATGTGTAAGCACCAGGGGCCCGGTGCTCAAACTTTTAACACTTCTAAATTGTTACCATGAACATAAAAGGCTTGCTCATTTCCGCGGTGGAACAGGAGATTACAGACTGATAATTGTATGGTCCTGAGAGAACGTACCGGTATCCAAACGTCTGAAGGCAAAACGTGGGCATGCTGGAAATGGCAGCAAGAGCCCTGTACAGAGGGAACATGACTGAATGGAAAAAAGAAAAAAGACCGTTTTTCCTTTCAGTGCTTTATGTGAGCAGCAATCATGCTGCAAAAAAAGCACTGTCTGGGAATCTAGCGACTGGAGGTTCCTAATGATAGTCTTAATTCAGCAGCTGGCTTGCATTAGCATTTACTTTGCTAATAATATATCATTGCTACATAGTGGAGTGTGCTTTTCGATACCTGCCAGAGGTGGTGGTAGGCTGGGGGAGCCCCTTCTGTAAGGAGATGAGGAGCAACGCAGAATGAGTGGTTACACTGTTGTCCTGGTCTGGGTAATGCCTCCAGAGATAATACCCATGGGGAGAGATGCTCAGCTGCAGTTTCCATCAGCTCTGCTAGGGCTGCCAAGAGAGGGGCTGGCTAAGCTTTCCTCCTGCTACCCCCAGCAGCTGGCTGGGAATCGACCTGCACCGCTGTGTTCTTCTCCTGTGTCTAAAAGGGGTAGCTGGCAAGTGGTGTCTGGGCAACAGCCCTGTCCTGTGGCTGAAACTGGCCCACGGCGCGGAAACCTTCCTAAGAGCTGCCGTGATGATACGGCACAGCTGACACGGTGCCGCGATGCTGTACGGCTGCTGCCTGATGTTACAAAGGGGACGTTACGCTCGGTCGTATCCTGAAAGCTGGCATCCAGCTGTGAGAGAGGAAACCGCTCCCTGGCAAAAAGGCTCAGTGAGGATCATCTCCACGCGCTGTGTCCCTGCCCACAGACCCACGGCACTACCAGGCACCAACTGCTTCGCCAGTGACCCAGCCCTCGCGTCCAGCCTGCCAAGTACGAGCCTGGCACCTGCAAGCAGCCAAGTCACCTCTCTGAAAGGGGCTACTAAAGCTCTTAATTTTTTTTTAACCTTGTAACCTGTACCAGAACCAAAAGCTCGATCAGGCTGCAGCACAGGGAATGGTATCTGTCAAGAGTGACTTTCAAGTGTTCAGTTCAAACCCTGCACCTCCCGTTTTGCAGCATGCAGGGAAGCTCTGCCAAGGCAGCAAACACATCTGGCTAACTTTTGGCAATCGGTGGCGAGTGTAAACAATGCTGAGCTTGCTCCACGGCACCCCAAGGTACACACACGGAGTACGAACAAGGCTTCGTTCTTATCTGAAAGTGCTCAGGTGTTACAGGAATGATTAAGTCTGTCTGCCAGGAGTGATAGTAAAATACCGTGTGTTTGGGGTTTTTTAAGCTTAACTATACAACTACAAGAGGTCTTGATACACTGACCGCTGAATTTTGTAAACAGGTTTGAAGTCTTTCAATGACAGCTCATTATGTTGACAGCAAGTGCAAAATACATTGAAAAGACTGAACACTCCTACCCCAGAAAATGCTGTTGTAACTGCCTGATGCTGCAAGGCAAAACACTTGCACGCCGGCAGCACAGGCTGGACGAGGGAGGTATTTCCCATAGATTGAGCCATAACAGACCGAGGCATTGACCGGGCTGATCTTTAGAAAATGGGAATGCAGGAGGAGGTTACTACCTGTTGCAATGACCTATTGATCCTGTTCCTGTATTCTGAGACAGATATTTATGATTATATTCGTGTTTTTTTCTTTAAATGCTAGCTTGATCAAAAAAAGTCTTTTAGAGTGGCGAGGGCATGCTGACATATCCAGAGCACTACAGCAGGATCTTAGGTAAGCATGGATAGCTCACAAACCCCAGCAGACAGCCACCAAAGCAGTAAGGGTCATCTTGAATTGGTTAAGATTTTTTGGCCTTCGAACTGTCAGTGATTCCCACCCCTGTCCCAATATATGCTACTTTAAAAATCCTGGGCAGTAACTATCAAAGAGTTTAACTTCACTGTCTGAAGCATTTTGCGTCTAATCTCCTTTGTTTTCTCCAAAATTGTTTTCACCACGTTTCTTACACCTTCCTTCTAAAGACATTGCATTTAAAAATAAGGTATCATGATGATTCTGTAGCAAAAGTATCTAATTACATGAATATTATTACTGCTATAGGAAAATTATGATTAATGTCCAGCCATGTAATTGTCACAACAGGACTGTAACAAGTTCTTTGATATGTGCTAAGGAACTTTTATTGCTAAGATAGGACAGAGTCTCTGGGGGAGCATCAGGCATATAATGAGTGATAAACCAATTATCTTGTTAAGGTAAAACCGCATCATCTTCTTTAAAAGGACTCAACTATCACATTCTTCCACACAAAAGTAACAATTATCTAGAAAAGAAAGTATTTTCTTGTCAAAGTATTATTTGCCACTGAGACTCTTAAAAGCCATGAGAAACCTTTCAAGATCTTGCAGCTATCCTTTTTTTATCCAGACGCAATTATTGTAGCAACTTCTCTTTCTAGATGATCTGTAGAATTTGCTTGCAGTGTTACTTTAGGGTCAGTTTCCACACTGGTAAATTCTGGTTTGAGCAAAAACTTGAAGAGAAAAAAAAAAATAAATTGCAAGCACCGAATAATAGAAAATCCAGCCTGTGTTATCTAAGCGTGGGGGATACAGCTCTGCATCCTGGAATCCAGCAGCTGGAATCACCTCGCTTCAAGCTGCTGAGGCTTTCTGTTCCCGGTACGTACAATCTTTCCTGCCCTGGGAGTGTAGTAACGAGTCAGTCTCTCCCCTTGCCTCTCTAAAACAAACAACCCCCCTGCAAAACCACGCACGCAGAACGCAGAGCCAGGACGGAGTGTACAACTGGGTGCTTACCGCCTGTTTTATCTGTGCGCTGGAACTCACTTGCAGCGGCCCAGAAGCCAACCTCCTGGCCCAGCCTCTGGCTATGCTTCCCTGGTGTAGACGGGGGCTTTGGTGCCCGGGAGCACTGTGCCCTTTTTCTGACGTTTGAACACGTCTCAGGGGGGATTTGAGTCCCATTTTATTAATTACTTGGATTCTGGATCAGAATGCATAAGCTTTTCTGCGTATTCTTTCATACCCTCCCTCTGGTGAGGGGAAGAGGGCGGCTACGGAGGCATTTGTGCTTCTGTGGGCTTGGTGCTTGGCAGCCGCTGCAGCCATCGCTCCTGGTTAGCAGGAGGTGCAGGTTTCCCTGTGCTTCTGTAGCTCAAATGCTTTCTGTTCCTTCCACAGAAGTCTCTTTAGCATGCAGGACCCAGTTGTTCCCAGCAGGAACACCGTAATATGCTGTTAGTAAAGCAAGGCCTGGCAATATCAGCCTTAAATATTAAAAAAGGCCTCTGTGCCATATACGTGCTTTGAATAGATAGAGTGCAGCTAAGAAATAGGCTGCTAGGTACTGGTTCACCAATTTCATCTCCACCCCATTTCTCATCCCCTCAGTAAGAAATTTCTGAGGATTTATTTTTATGCTTTGAGGTTGCTTGTTGTTGCAGTACGCTGCTCTTTCTCCAGAGATATAACGTCCTTGCCTTTTACATAGAGTAATTCTATTTTTGACTCTAATATATTAAGAGTGGCATGAAAAATAACCACATCTATGCTCTAGGGATGTACAAAATTCCGTGAGAAAGCAAGCAGTCGGGACCCCAAGGGTAGCTGGTCCGAAGATGCTGTGAAACTCCAAGATGGCACTTCTCTGTGGCTTAATGTAAGACTGCAAGACAATGGGGGGGAAAGTATTTCTACTAAATGAGGTCAAGGTGAATAAACTTCCCAAAAACCCCGCAATGAGCTGCAGCTGCAGGAGGTGTCAAGCTGCTGCTGACCCAGCAGGCTCCTCAGCTGCACCAGCTTGAGCTCGGCCATGTCCAGAGGCTGGGGACTGGCAGCTCCAGCACCACATCCCTGCGGAGATACACCTGCACCAGCGGAGCAAACAGGTCTGTTCACCATCCTCCGGCACCCTGTTCAGGTACAGCCAAAACAGCCCGCCTTGTCCCACAGGGGGGGAGCAGCTGGAAGCAAAATAGAATTCACTCTTGTTGTGTGTGTTTGCCTTGTTTTTTTAAAAAACCCAACCCCACTGACAATACTGGTTAGCTGCCTTTGCTTGAGATGCTTTGAGTGCACTGATGCAGGGTGAGTGCCGGACGCGCAGGGCAACACTGAACTGTGTGTGTAAATGAGACGAAGCCAAGGCAGGGCAAGGGTTGCAGGGGAAGGGCAGGTTGTTTAAGCTTGGAATTGATTTAAGTTAATTGCATCTGTGTATCTGGCAAATGAGGGAGATTTTTGTAATGAACACCATGTGCTGTTGTTTTACTACCTTGGTATTTGGTTGCTTGACCACTAGGTTTCGAATTAAGAAGGTGATTGATAGAAGGGGAATAGAACAGTGGCAGAGATCAGGCACATCTGGAAAACTGTACTGTGGGTCCCTAAATAAAACACCAGAGGAGCTGTTAATTTTCCCAATTAACTCCAGCCATGCTTCCAAACTCCGTTTAAACCAGAGAAGAAAGTCCGATGAGGGGAAGAGGACAAGAGTGGCAAGAAGTCTCTGACAGCAGTTCACTTTCCCCAGTCAGCAGACACTCTAGACTGATCACAACATTTGTAAAACTGTTAAGAAAACAAAGTTTAATTAACTCTATGCATAAACTGTTTATTCTCTCATCTCTATTATTTGCTTATGTGCTTTGGGGGAAGTGAATTAAAAGAAAAAATATTTTGAGGATGGTGATAAGTGCTTACAAATCAGCTACTAAGTCACAGGGCTGTGGAAGATGAGGGCTTACAGGTTACAACACATTCAGACCTGTTGTTTGGCACAAATAGGCACAGCTACCGCTGTAATGCAGCTGGAACACTAGGACCATGATGTGACTATCACTAAAGAAAACAGAGGATGTCAAACCTGCTGCGACATGAGGGCTTGATAGGGGCATAAGGGAGTTTGAAGTGTGGCTTATCGTGTGACTGACTGATGTTCTTAAACCAAATGAACCAACCAACCATTCCCCCCAACCCCAACAAAACCAAAAACAAACAAGCAAACACCACCACCCCCCCTAAAAAAAACCAAACAAAACCTATTGATAGAAGAGATTCTGCAGGTGTGTAAGTCAATTACTAAAGAAATATTTCTGAACCCTCATCTTGAGTCATGCCTAGTTAGAATATTTTGTATGTCACAGCATCATTACTTACAAGGTACGTGGGTGCTACCTGTGTCCTCATCGTGTGACTGACTGATGTTCTTAAACCAAACCATGCCATTCAACATTTGAACTGTTACACTTCGCTTACCATAATAGGGTACAGGATACAGGTCCGTGCTGTGCCCGCACAAACAGGGCAGTGAGAATTTCATTGCCATTTGAAGCAGCCAGGTCTGTTTTGCCCAGCTCCAATTAGCTGATGCTTAGTGCTGCAGCTTCACAGCACAGGCGCGACACCAGATGGGGATGTCGCTTGTGCAAGTCCATAAAAGACCTGAGGGCATCCTCCTTTGCTAAGGAAGAGCTGCTGATGGTATCAGTGTCTGAGTGGTGCCTGCTGTGGGTTTTTTTAACTCATACGAAGTAGGTTCCCCCCCAAAAAAAAAGTATGATGATTTTTTTAGAGACTTCTAACAAATTCACTAAGGCCTTGCTGAAACAACACCTGTTTGCCGGTCGATTACAACCATCAGAATTAATATTGTAGAATCCATCTTCAATGAGTTAGTTCAATGGTATAGTTATAAATGAACCAATGGTGTTACAAGTTTAAATTTTTTTTAAATGAAAATATAATCTGCTTCTCCTGGTTGACAAGCAAATGCATAAATTCATTTTCCTTGTAGTTTAGGGGTTATTTTCCCTTCTTCAACAGAGAACACATTAAGCATGTGCTATACAGAAACAGTTGCCCACACACAAACACTGGCACTCTGCGTACCTTTACAATCTAAACCGAAGGCATCGATACTGGTGATCCAGGGTGAAACCAATGTCTTGTTTTTCAGTCTGACAGTGCCAGAAAAGT
The DNA here is from genome assembly GCF_963210335.1 of Falco punctatus. Taxonomy (NCBI): domain Eukaryota; kingdom Metazoa; phylum Chordata; class Aves; order Falconiformes; family Falconidae; genus Falco; species Falco punctatus. Next base: position 56,883,998 of record NC_137587.1, read on the forward strand.
ATTTCTTAACAACAGCAAAGCTGAAGCTGAAAAGGCAAACCCCATGGAGTACTTAAAAAGTCTGCTTAGGCCTATCCACTGTTGTTCCCAAAAGAGGACAACAAAACTAGAAGAGTCTCCATTTACTTATTGTTTTAAACAATGCTTCACTGTTTGCTCGGCTATTTAAAAGAAAAAAAAGTAGATTTTCACAGTTGCAGAATATTAGGCTGTGTGGAATTCTTGATTATTTTTTTTTCCTTCCCCCCTGCCTCTAGAGAAGGATTAGCTGCTGGGGAGATGGCCAACCCAGATTCTAAATGGAAAACTGACCAAAGGAAAAATTAACGCTGGTCAATGCAGCTGGGATTCATCACACTCTCCATCTCTTACAAGTTTTTGTGCATCTGATTGGGGATTTATTGGTAGGAAGAAAGCACACATTGCCTCATGCCTCAGATGTGATCTACAACCCTGTTTTCCTTTAAGATGAAGCCTGATTTGGACTTCAACGTATCCTTTGGGTGATCCTGTCTGCACTGTTCCTCTGCTGTGTGAGGTCAAGCATCCGATCAAGATGCACAAAACACTAAGAACAGAATATGTGATGGCTTCCAGCCTGTGAAAAAAAGCCAGACTAAAACGTAACTGTCTATCCCCCAGGAACTAGACCACCTGCTGTATTCTCCATACTTGTTCTCTGCAATCCTGTCATAAAGAATGACCACTCTTTATCCAGCATTTTCTTTAATGAAAAGGAGTAATTTTTAAACTATGAAAACCTTAGTATAGCCTAATGAAAATATAAGCTGAGTCTTACAGTAAGAGCAAACATGATTTCCTGTGGAAGGGCACAAAACTCAGTAAGGTGGATTTGCAGGTCAATTCTGTTCCTCCTCGGTTCAAGATCTGCATGAGTAGTATCTGCCAAAATTTAAAGAGTCTTGCTGTCTTACACCAATGACAGAAAAAATCCTGAGGTTATACTGGAAAAAAGGGAGGAGAAACTAGGCTACATATAATGTTTTCCTTGTTAATGGGTTTAATCTAAAGTGCTAAGCGTGGTGTCGGTACTTTCACAGTGATGTAAGGACCCAAGTAGCATAAATAATATCTTACAGTCAAAGCTCCTGTTGAGGATAAATGCTAATGAAGATTATCTGGTTTTGTACTTTTACCTTGTTCATTGTGTGTATACATATTGCAAAACATATGCCAGGAGGAGTACCCTGATATCAGGGACCCTTTCTGTCATCAGGGAGTCTCTAATAACAATTTAACAGCGGTAGCTGTAACCACCCGTGGTGTAGTTCACTCTAAGTGCAACTCTTTACCGCAGGAAAGCTGAAATGGAGATGATGCTGGAAAAGTACTGAAATGGTCAAGACAGTTCTGGGGAAGTCTGTTTCGTTTTTCTGAGGCATGTGAGTAACAGCAGTATGTTGTGGGTTTTTTAATATATATGTATATGTATGTATGTATGTACCCTCATTAGATGATATTGCAGCTATATAGAGTCATGATTGAATTTGCAGGAGAAAAATAAAAAAAAATCACTGCCTTTATGCTACCTAAAGAAAACCCTGAAAGGACAAGCCTCAATGATAAACACAGATAAGTAGAATGTGCCATCCCTCACGAGGTTTCAGTTCTGTGAAATCTCTGGATACATATGTACTGAGTTTATTTCTGGTGATACCTACACATGTACTGAAAGCATCCAGCTGAATATTCAGGAGAACGCAGAAACATTACCTCTGAATACAGCAGTAACAACAGTCTCCAGAGAGACTGTACATGAATTGAATCAGGCCCAGCCAGATTTTAAAAGAAAGAAATGTAGCGCGGCCCACGTGCTGTTATCATCTCGCTCTTTCAGATGCCAGCAGAACTGCTGCCTTTATATCTGGTTAATGGGAACAGAATAATAGACAATTCCACAGTTCTGCTAAAAAATTGTGCTTAGGAACAAAACCTCATTCCACCAAAACAACTGCTACTTCTGAAGGTAATTTGATGAATTTTGCCCTTTCTTAATGTTGGACATGCATTTTTAGAGCGTCTGCAGTACATGCTGAAGAAACAGAGCCACTGGCGTGCTGTGTTTCCCAACAGAGCCATTCAAAGCACAGAAGCTTCTTGAGGTTGATCAAGAGTTTCCAAAGGTGAGCTTAGCCCCTTCTCATCTCTCCTGGATTTGACACGGTATTCAAAGAATGAACACCCGTGGAGCTTCCTCAGATAGTCTAGCAGTTGCCTGAAGGGAAATACTGCTCAGTTTCCTCTTACTGCTTGCTAGGACTTGGTAAATCTTTCTTTCCTAGAGACCTGGTCTTCCATTTCTTAGTCCTGCCCTAAGGCTCTGCTGGCCTCAGTGGTCCTCCTGCCTGAAGCCGCATGACAAAACCCACTCCTTGCTCGGCTCTCGCGAGTCCCAGAGGAACAAACTGCATTCTGCCCATCTCATGTTTCCCATCCTGTATTTTCTACAAAGAAGGAAAACATTAATTCCTTTCTTGAAGAACAGTCCTGGTCTGCACAGCTGTGTGCAGGAACCCACCAGAGAGCACTGTTGGGTGAGGATGGGCCAGACCACCCCGACCCCAATTCCAACAACTGGTCCGACTCCCTTTAGCAGGAGGGTCTAACAATCCCTATCACATGCTTGTCTAGAGAAACAAGACTGCTGTGCTCATGTGTTTTGTAGGGTTCCTCTTTTCCTGAAACAACCTCTATCCGTAGCTCCTGCTCTGAGCTCCTGCAGTTGCCGTAGCAAACCCAGGGACATGCACATCTAATTACATCCGCCACCAGCAGAAAGCAGTCCCGGCCGCAGAGAGCCTTCCCTCAAATGGTATGTTCATGCGCTTTTAAATGGAGACTGGAGCAGTTAAAAGCAATGACTGTGGAGCTGTCATTCATTACTGTTATTTCATACACCAAAATGATCTCAGGAGTTTCCTACGGGTTTGTACCACAAAGCCCAGGGAATGATAATCCAGCGTTTGTGCTCTGAGTACAGGTATTGCTATATTGCTCACAGGGAATACACCGCCAGCAGGAACACTTAAATAAACTGCATCATCAAGTTGAACAATGCTCTAAAATAAATCACATTTTACTAATTCCTTATTAATTTAATGAAACTTCCCAGGATAATTTAAGCCAAATGAGAGAAAGTTCGCAGTCCTCCCCATAGAGACGTAGCACATTACATATTCAACACGAAAGGTCTGGAAGAGGAGCCCTTTTGTCTGTTCTTACTTCATTTTAATTAATGCTAATTTGAGCTGCTAGTGTTATGCTATTAAGCCCTACACGATAATATATTTGAAGCTTCCCTTGGCAAATAACTGAGCAGAAATTGCTGACCTCACCTTTAGTGGAGCCGATTTTGCTGCCAAACTCGAGAGCTGGCACGCTTTTTTTTTTCTTTCTTTCTTTTTTCCTTTTTCCCACCCAAGTCTATTCAAACGGTTTCTTTTGTAGCAATCTGTTCTCTTCCTCTGGGCCCGATGGCGTTGCTGAGGACCCCTTGGCACAGTGCGAACTATTCAGGCTTTGCCTTTGGGGTGAACTTGCTCACCTGCATTTCTCCAGCCACTGGCAGAATTGGGCCCTCCCTGGCCAAAGGTCTCGAGGTTTGTTGTAGGAGCGATGCTACCAGCATCTTCCCGTCAGTCAGCTGCCTGACTGTCCTTTCTTCGAGCCTAAAGCCTGCAGGTGATTTACCACTTGCTGCTTTTCAATATTCTCTCCCCAAATACTAAATACTCATGCCCACAGACAAAACACATGCAGAAACGTTACTTTTCCAGCATCCTTAATAGCCATCCCTCCAATGCAAAATACACTCGTGATAAAATTGCGCTTTCTTACAGCAAACGGGCATCCCGGTGAGCCTCTCAGACTGGCTTCCCACTATGGGAACTCTCATTAAGTGCAGTCCAGTGGTGCTGTGTGATATCGCATCGGTGGACACTTATTTCCCTTTAATATACACAGAAATCACTTGTGGAAAGCTTTTCTCAGAGATACAAAACTCCAAATGCCAGAACCCTGTCTCTTACATAGTTAGAGACTTCCTAGAAATCCAAGCACCATGTTATAGCTTGCAGGATTTCTGACAAATGGAAACAGTGGGTAAAAAAAAAAAAAAAGAAAAAAAAAGTCAATTGTTATTGTCTACATTTTCATGTAGTCCCATCTTCATGCTCGTCGTTGGCTGATGCATTTTCTTCCTGGAACTCACACAAAGAATACATCCTAAGACAGTAACTGAGGAGAGATTTGTATCCGGTGACTTTTGCTGAAGTGAGATTATTAATGCTATAAATACAAGTCTGTAAATTTGATGATACGCCACAAGAATTTATTCAGGGCAGCACTGATTTTCTTAATCTAGATAGCTGTAATAATTATAGTACTCTGTAAACTGGTCAAATGGAAGCTGATAAATCTCTTTAACATTGTGATGGGTATGTTCTGTAAAATTCTACAGATGCTTGACAAATCTACAGCTATCTGCTTTATTCCAGAATAAAAACCAGAACACCACCATAAAAGCAACGTATCATATTTCAATATTTAAAAAGTGTAGTCTTGAACGTCTTCATTTGGATATGCCTGTAATGGCTTCTTCTAGTGCCATTTAATTACTTTCTCACTTTACATTTACATATAGAAGTTCTTTATTTTAAAAAGCAAACATTACCCAACCTATGTATTGATAGATCAATCAAAGAAATTATATGCGTTTGCAGGCAGCTCTCTCCTTCATTTTCTTTCAACACAGAAATTTACAAAAATTGAAATAAATGGCCAAGGTGTTGTGATAAGAAAAAGTTACCTAGGTATCTAGATAACAGAAAACAAAATATTTAAAGAAAATACTTGCCCTTTTTTTATTTTCAAAGGTAAGAAAATGCTACCTTGTGGAGAAGCATTTGCTATAGGAGGATCTGCCTCTGAAATACCTGTAGATCCTAAGGCTGCATGTCAGTAAGGAGATTTAAGACACGGTTCTACCTCCTTTTGCATAGATCAGAATTCTTTTGCTATATTCAGTGTTCCATGAAAGAAAGTCTTTACTGATATCGGTGATAATGGCCTAAACGGGCCACGTAAAATTACGATGTCATGGATGATAGGGAGACTATTTTGCCAAAGATGCTTTCCTGCTTTCCATGACTTACATAGGTTTGTTTCTAAGCATTTCTCATCCAAGATGGACTTAATATCCATCAGGTGATCTTTCGTAATTCTTTTAGAGGGAACCTGCTATTTAAAGGGGACAGATGTATCCCAATCAACCATATTTTTTTTGTGATTCTGTGCATCATGTTTCTCAGACTGTACTGTCTCTGTACAGAATGCCTGGTGTTACCATTCTAATTTCCCACCGCTACCAAAGGATAACCATGCATTGCATGATGACCACTGCTTGAATTAATGTCCCGAATTCAAAAAGTTTGTCTTTCTCATACTTAGGCTCTCATCCTCCAGACTGAGGACTGGATCAGTAAATGCAGAAGACTATTTTCTGATTTCTTTCAGTTATGTTTATTTTTCACTATGGCAACTTCTCAAACAGAGAAGCTGAAATCTTACTGTGTCTGTTCTTGCCTCATTCCTCCTTTTTATTTTCATAAAATAATTATGCAATTCATCTGGAATATGGGAATATAAATTACTTGTGTCAATGGCTAGATTTAGGAGTGACTTTTAATGGCATTATCTTCGCTTTAGCTTCAGAAGTAAAGAGATAAAAGGCACGGGTCATCAAAGCAGCAAATGAAAAAACAATTTCAGAGATAGGAGTGGAGAAATGTGTGCAGTAGATGATCAAAAAAGCTCAGAGTTTTGAAATATCATAGGCTAATTCTACCAAGCTCTCATGATTTATAAGATCTCTGGAACTCTTAGTTCTGTGTTACTTCTTGGCTGTCATTCTTATCACATATGCTAGTTAATGTGTTTTGGCTAAATATGGGCAACTATAATCACACTCTGTTCTTCAAGTCCTGCTTGTGTAATTTTTCCCCTGTTCTTTGTCATACAAGAAAAATGGACTTTCATCTTCAAATAAAAACCTGTGCCAAAGCCAGTTTACACCTCTGACAATGTCTATTATGGTCTAAATGGTAAGGGTATATTTCTTTTTAGGGTATATTTTGATTTTATTTATTTTCCCAGTTGTTTGCAGGTATTCATTTGACCTGGAAAATCTACCACATATCTCTACTTGGGTGAGGAAAGATTAGATGGGGAGTGTTGAACAACACTGAGTGCATTAAGTTGCTCTTTGCTGTTTAATAGACATTTTGTGTTGCATTAATAGCAGCAGCTCCTGTTTTGTTCATCCCCTTCACAAAACACACCTGGTTTATTTTCTTTAGTGGCAAAGGTGCAAGCTAATGGACTCTTCCTTCCTCCCTTATTTCTACAAAATAAAGTCCTCTCGGATATCTTGTTTTACAGTAATCATTCAGTAGACACACAAATACTCCCCGGCTCTCCTCCCTGCTTCAGAATAGGTTTATCTGCGTGTCACTCAGTGTGCTAGCAGTAATGTCAGAGAGGTGGAAACTGTTCACCAAACACAGGGCTACAGTTATGACACTGTGGCTTCAGCTCCTCTCGCTGCAGGAATAAGCTGTGCTGTCACTCTAGGGGCCAAGGAAAATTGACATGGCCAGGGACTGCTTTGGGTAATACATGTTTAGCAGGTAAGTACAGGGCAGTATGAGGTTTCTCAGTAAGGTAGCTTTCATGAGGACCTCCTTATGTCCTTTAAGGACCACCTTCTGGGTTGCGTCAGATAAGATACAATGCCTGCGCAAAATCGAATGAATGGGGCATTCTCTGCATGTCTGTACCTCTGGAGTGCTGACACAGCAAAGGAGCCGTTTGTTTTACTGGTAAGTAATCCCTACAGAAATGTTAGCATGGCAAACGCTCGCAGATGCAACCCTCGGGATAACACAGAAGTAAGGCACAGAATTCAGAAGGGTCATCGCTTCCCTTTCACAACTACATTTTTCTTTCTCATGCAATACAGAATGTGATACTCGCCATCAAAAGTGCTTTGTAATTCTAGCAATTCCCAAAGTGTCCTTCTAATTGCTGCCTTCAGCTGTATTTTTGGACTTGCAGCTTAAGATGGCTACAGTTGGCGTAATGTTGCAGACTTCGTGTTTACTTGGGGCTGGGAACATGCTTAGCTAAATGTTATGGTAACAGACAGGTTTAGGTGGACACTTCAAAAGATTCTGTGGTAAAAGTTTCCTCTGATTCCTTGCAGAATTTGCAATATTACATCGCAGCACAGTTCATGAATGAGTTCCAGTGAGTAAAGCTGTTTGGTCTGCTTTCCCTAATTGAGATGCACAAAAATGAACTGAATTATCTAAGTGGTAAGTGGAACAAAGTAACGCCTTTGAAGTCCTAACCAACTGTGAGAGGTTAGTAACACCACCAAAGCCACCTCCACATAAAAATATAAGATCCTTACCCTTTGAGCAGTTACAATAATGAGCCTATTCTACTCGGTTAGTCCTGACTAACCCACTGAAGTGGGAAGAAAATGAATGAAAAGCCGTTTCTTTCTGCATTGCCAGAGAACAGCTCTCAAAACAGCGCTTTTCAGCGGTACCCTGATTAGAATGGCTGGCGGCTCAGGGGACTTCCAGTTGCCAGCCTTGGCACCTCGCTGATTTTCAGCACTATTTGTTACTTTTTTTAAACCCAAAGCAAGTTGAAACTAATCAAAACAGGCTTCTTTAACAGCCAGGGATTTCACAGCCAAGCCCTGCTTAAACTTATTCATGTAAATTGCTTTGTCATTTTATAGGGTCTGTTCTGAGTACCATGAACAGAACTTCGTGTGAAACTGAATTTAAAATCTTGATCCCTCCTCCCCGCTGTACCTTTCCAAATATGTCCTAAATTTTTGCCTGTGCTAAGGTAACCCTGCTCATGCAATCTAATATTTAATAGCCAGGTTGAGTAATATCCCAAAGATGAGTCAGAGCATTGCTAAAATTTGCACTGAAGTCATAGAAAAACATAACCCCTGAATCAAAAAGGATTTGTGGTCTTTCCTGTATCTCCTGCCCCAAGGTACAGATCCAGCCTCTGAAAGTATTTGCTCTTCTTTTCTTTTGAAGAAGCAAAATCCTCTGGTGTACATTGGCATAATGCCACCTGCACTGATAAACCAGTACAGTTCTATACCAGTTTATCAAGCAAGGGAGCACTCCCCTCATCAGATTTATTTTTAATAGGTTGACTGAAGAACAACAATCACTCTGGACCTGAAGAGACTTACAACTGGACAGATACTATGGCTGTATCTACTTAGGAATTGAGAACAGGGAAATTCATAAATTATGGGCTATCCCTAGCATTAAGATAAGCTGGAAATGTTATTATTAAGCTGTTCTCATGAAAAATGTTGACCGGTTGAAATACTGTTAGAAATACATGTATTTTTTACAAAATTCCGTATGATTTCCTGTCGATCTCCCATGTTGTCAGACAGACTTTTCTTTGTCTGTCTGCCATTAGCTTTGCTGCATAGATTTTGCCTGAAAAGGTGAGTTGTTTCTTCTGTGCAATAGGGAATCCAGCTCTCTGCTCCTCTTCACACTAACAGAGCTGATAATTGACCTTGGTCTTGTAGCCTCAGTGTCCTTTTGGGAAAAAAAACCCAAAACACCACCAAACCCCTGTGTATATATATGCACAAATATGTATATACATACATATATTTTTAAATTTGCTCAGGAAATTTTTCATTCTTAATGACAACAGAGCACCGCTTGATTTTCTAGTCTTTCAGCAGCGTGAAGACTGCCTTTTCATCAGGTCTAGTCTTGCATAAACTTATGTAGATTTCTCTAATGATGTTGTAATTTCATCTCTGTGGCACCACAGGACTGACTACCAACTGTTTCAGCATTTGTGATTACCTACCGTCCAAAGCCTTTGTCATTTCATAGAATACCAAATGCATTTATTGGGATACCCTGTTTCCAAAATATAAACAACAGGAAAAGTTATTGTTGTCATAAAATGTTCTAAATGTATGAAGCACAAAACCAATCCTATTTCTCATAAACTCTGCATGATTAAATCACACACTTTGGAGTGCTGTTATTAAGAAATTATTTATGAGTTGAATTATATCACTTCTAAATATATAAAGAGTCGGGATGGCTTCCAACAATTACTAAAGCAGCCAGCCGAGTGATGCTTTCCAATTAAATCAGGCTGACTTTTTTTGTTTTTTTTTTTTAAACTTCTCAGTGCCCTGTGTTCTTTTTCTGTTTGTTTCATGATTCAAGTAGATAATGTATTAACCTCGTGCAACTGAAGTCTCACACGTCTCCTCTATGGTATCCTTTCATGTGGTGGTGATCAGTAGGAGTCTCTCTGTGGGTACTCACTACATGAAAGGTTTCTTTCTTGTCCATGTAACTGCTGCTGCTGGCGCTTAAGTTCTTGCTTTTATTTAGGACCAGTTGTTATACAGTGCTTCAAAGCTTATAACTTCTGATGGCTTATTTATATTTGTATTGTTCATTCTTTGATAACAACCACGTTAAAAAGCCTGCACAGAAAACACTGACTTCTGTGGTACTGCCCATGCTGTCCAAGTTATGCAAGGAGACAGATGTAATTCCGTGACCCAATTTATTAGCAGGGGAACAAAGATTAATTAAAAATGAAAAATGCTGAATAAAAAAATCCTCTAAATCACAAAGCATTCCCTTTCCTACTTGTATTGGATGAAACTCAGAAGTTTACACAGAGGTTATGCACTACTGTTCATGTGCTATGTAACACCTGCACCAGCTCTCTACAGAGCAAAAATGTCACAGCTCTCCGCAGAGTTTTCAGTTTATTTCCTGGGTGAAGTGTGTTATGGAAAGTTCCTTATTTAGGCTGAGTCCTAGGCTGCAGACCTGAGCGGACATACCCAGACCAGAGCAGCCCATGAACTTTTTCCAAGATGTCATTGAAAAAGGTAACTAAGAAAACACAGTCAATTAACTGTAAGCTTAGATTTACTATATAAGCAGTCCCAGCCGAAGAAAAGTTAAGTAATCTGCAAAATGAAACAAACCCTTGAAAATCCCTACAGTAGTCTCTTGAGTGCTTAGTCCTTGGCAGATCAGCCTTCCCATAGCTGGCTATAGTCACCGCTGCTGGAGAGTTCATTTTGTTCTGTGCTGAAGGGGTATGTCTGCTCCAGAGTACATAGGGCCTGCCTTTATTGCTGGGCTTGGAAGTTTGCCACTCAATCAGAATTATTTATTTTTTCCAGCACTTTGGAGTAGATAGCAAGCTGGTTTGGGTATCTACCGTATTTATTTAGCTCTGTTACAGGTGCATCTAGTTTCCAATGATCGTTACAAGATTTAAATAAAGGTTTCTCCTCCATTAGTGCTGGAAAATGAAACCAGACTGTGTTACTTGGAAAAATGATTTAAAATGATGGAAATTATTCTTGTCCGAGGAAGACAGAAATAGCCCAACAGAAGTGCCAGTTGAAACAGCAGCCTATTTTGTGCTACGCCTTTCACCGATTCACTTCTAGGGTTGTTCTCTAAAAAGAATCTACAGTTAGTGGGTCTGAACTGCTGCTTTCTGTCAAGTGGAAACTGAGTGGCTATTCCATAGCCTTTTTCCAAAAGCTCCTTTTGAAAGCTGAAACAGTGGAGCACAGAGGTCTGCCAGAGCACACCACTGGGAACGCAGGAATGCAGCCCTTGCCCAGCGCCTGTGCGGCCAGCCAGCTCCTCCCTTTCTGCGGCGACAATTCCTACGTTCTCAGAGGGGCCGTCGCCACTCATGCCGTACATAGTTTTAGCCAGAGGATTTGTGAAGCCAAAGCCATTTGTTATATGTCCGCATCTCCAACAGCCTTTACAAGAACCTCCCTGAAACAACGTTCAACAGCACCCGGACTTGCAGGCAGGGCGCAGTTCGACACCCACCGCTTTCCTTGCGGCATGGTGGAATCGCCCTGCCACACTGCTCCGTATGCTGAGGAGTCGGCGCCTTCAGAACTAGCTACTGTTTTCAGTAAAGGCTTCTTTAGGCTGGGTTCAGGACCTCACGTTTTCTGGGCACAGAACTAACATCTAAATTGATTGCTTTTAAGACAGTGCACCCCTCTCTGTGTGGGAAGCAATACATTGGTAGTTCTTGCTGAGACTAACAGAATTAAGGCAATGAATGACACAGCTTGGGTAGGGGGAGGACAGCTTCTGAGTGTGTGTAGAATACCTCTGGTTTTCCCTTATATTGTATATGGGCAGTCAGAACCCTGGCTACTCCTGGTGAGTGCAGTTCTTACTCAGTCCTTAAACAGAGGTAGTCTGGGAGGCATTAGCCAAAGAGCACTCACAAGACGGTGGATGAGCCTGTGATTATTATAGCCGAGCTACTCCAACTCATGGTTAGTTTTACTCACAGATAAATCCCATAAAAGATAATTTAAAGCCACTGTGCCAGGCTCAGAAAGGGCTGTCAGCCCCTCCGGTAACATTCCTTACAATCAAACAATGCATTAAATTTGGGCATCAGCAACAAAACTTGCCATTTCATTGAATGACACCATACCTCACTACATTTTCACAATGACATTCACAGGGCAATGGCACACTAAAATATATATTTATGTACTTTAAACACATGCCCTTAAACAGATTTTTGTGGAACATCCACTGTGCTTTTTAAAACTGCATTCTCACGAGCCAGCAAGCTTCTGTAAAACTCTTACCAACCACAATCAACCATGGATGGCCATTTATGGCTAGAATTGAAGATTTTTCTTCAGTATAAAATATTAACTGGAGGTAAGAGCAACATAAGCTCTTAACGGTATACGGACCTTGGGTCCTTATTGACGTGTACCTTACAGACATCTTTTTTACCCATACGAATTTTGCAGTCAGAACTGGGATGGATAGAGGAAGGAATGGGAGAAGGGAAAGCCTTATCTCCCTTTCACCCCCAGTTCTGCTCAATTAATTCATTTCATTATGTGCTTGTCATTGTGCAATGTATCTGCCTCTCCCAGGTCAGAGCTGCAGCCATCCCCGCTGACTGCACGCTTTAAACCTTCTTCTGCCCCTCTGGCAACAGCTAGTTGTTCAGCTCACTTCCAAAACAGCACTTAGCCGCTTCAAAAATGAGCATAGCTCCTCTTTTTGGGTCACAGCCATTGCGCCCTCTGTCAAACCGTTTATTTACAATACACCTTAAAAGCCCTCTCACATCCCAATCAGTAGTAAAATGAAATAATTATTGATTTCTTACAAGACGTATCAATCTTTATACCATTATGGAGGGGAAGGAAAATAGAGGTTTGAGAGATAATCAGAGTAATAACTTTTGAATTTCAGTCTGGAAATAGCAACACACACACACAAATACACACATATTTAACCAATAAGGATTTAAAACATATTGTCTACATTTTTATAATTTGAAAGCTCTCAAAGCATACGAACACAAGTATCTTTTGGGTTTTGGTTGCAGAGTATATCCTGCTTAATAAACCATCACCACATAGCACGCTGGCTCTTACAGATAACTCCTGAAATGAAGGCTGTCTAGCAGTGCAGATCTAGCTGGTTACTGATGTCAGCACTCAGCACTAGCTACTCTGAGAGTCTCTGCCCTGTGAGAACTGGGAAGTCCGTCACTTGTGTTAGAAAGGACTTTCTGGAACATCCCTATTTGGAAAAGAAAAAGGAAAAGACAATGAAGTAACTTTTTCTTTTCTTCTCCAAGTAGAAGTTATGAAAATCCTCCCCAAATAAAATTTACAGAAAAAAAAAGGCTTTTCACAGCGATCAGTTTCTGAGATACTTAAAATTTTCTTACTTGACTTAGTTAAAAGGTAGTATTGCTGCCACCACAAATTTACTAGAAATGTCCTGAGCTTCAAACAGCAGGCACTCGTTCATTGTTCTTTAGTAATGAAATACCGAATTTGCAGTCATGTTTGGAAATCAAAATAACAAAATCCCTTGACTACAGCTATGTACAATGAAAACACTAATCAGAAAATTTCCTAGCAAATGACAAAGTCAAGACTTATTTCTGTTCAAGACCATGATGTTTAAACTTATTCAGATAAATAAGAAATGCAGATGAACAAGGGTAATTGGATATATTTGTGTGACCTAAACATTTTTATTATCAAATAATTTGTACAAGATTCTTTCATTTCCACATAAGAAGCATACCTTCAAATGGCCTAAAACAAACCCTAGCAGCATCTTTTACTTCCCTCCTTCTCCTGAGTTGTAATCCTGTTCCTGCTGTATGTGCTATACATGTCAGAGAACAAATCCCTTTTGTTTGTAAAATTTTTCCAATCACATCACCTTTGTCTTTGTACCCATCAGATTTCACACTCAAGCTGAGAATTTTCATTAAGGTCTGCAAAAGGCAAGATTTTGGGACAGAGCTAATCATGATTCCTTTATTTTACCCAAGCACTATAAAACATTCTGGGAAATTTAAACTTTCCAAAGCTTTTTGCCATTTGAACATTTTGATTTAGAATGAATCATCAGTTCTTCAATTGTATTGGTTTGTGCATTTAAACATAAACTTTCTCTCTTGCTTCTCATGCTAGGAATCCCATTTCACACATCAGCTAATTAACTACAATTTAGAATGGAGTAGGGATGATTACTCTACGTAATGCTGCTGTTCCTTAGCAACCATGAAAGATATGGTGAAGGATGTAAAAGAGACCCAAATAACATCATTTTCAGTTTGAGAACTTCCACCTAGAGTAACCTGCTAGTGGGATAGTAAATTAATTTTAAATTTCCATTTGCCTACTTCAGTGCTATGTCCCTCACAGGCTCTAACAGTGTGATTTTCACAGTCCAAGACAGCACTTAAGCGTGTAATTTCCACAGAGCTGATAATACCTGCTAGCTACTGCAAAAAAATTGTAAAATTTCCTTAGAAAATTTTTTTCCTGCTTCCTTCTCACAATAACGACTGATGTCTAACACTAACCCCTCACTTGATGGGAGTGTTACCAAAGTAAAACTGCAAGGTTAGGCTTTGCTTCAGGGTTACAAAATAAACAAAATTTATTAATATTATTAATAGCAAAATTGGTAATTGTTTTTCTGCATAATGCTAATAAAGTATTCCGAGCATTTAAATTGCTTCACTGTACTCTGAAGATAACTTATTTTATGTATTAACCAATTTTACACTGCAAGACAAACAATGCTGTCACTGACTTTTAAATATATTAATGGAATTTAAAAACCAGTCTGACAGCTCAAAGTCCAATTAAAAATCAAATTCCTTTAATACTTGCAGAACCTTTTTATGCCTTGCTGCGTAGCCCTACTCTGCAATTGCTACTTGCATATGACATATGCAAGTAGCATATGCAAATCAATACTGCAGATGTAATTTTTATTCTGGAAGAGATGGAAGATTGGTCTCTGCGATCCTATTTATATTTTGCTTTTTGAGCATGGGAACATCTGAAACAGAAAACCAGAGAACAGACTTCAAAGTACCAAAGTGAGGTTAAAAATTAATTCATGGCTCAAAACAACATGAGCCACATATTCAGATTTTGGCCTATGCATGAGACACACAAAACATGCAGTCACAGGAGATATATGTGGTCATACTGTTGCTGCTTACAGCCTCTGGAAACTGGGGAAGCCCCAGCTGGAAGGGATGGAGGTCCAGCTAAGTACTGATAGGCTCATGGCTAACATGAGGATCACCACCCCTACCAGGATGCAGGACCCCCATGTGTGTAAGACAGTGCTGCAGCCTGCCATGGAATCACCTGGCACAGAGCGAGGGAAGAACAGCAGTGCCAGGATGCAATGTGGGAATCCACCAGCCTTACTAAAATAAGACCTTCCCAGGATAGAGCCAAGACCTCAGCGTGTTGGTGTTGCTGTCTCACCCATAGCACAAGGTGCTCCTCGTCACCAAATCAAGGGCTTTATTGACCAGCTGCACCTGGTGCTTGAAATATAAGAGAGGCAAGGGGTGGAGGCCCTCACCATCATGAGGGAGCACAGAGAAGGTGGTTGTAGAAGACTGAAATACAGGACATACAAGTTGTAAGGTAGGTGTGTAGCTCCTTGGTACTGCTGCTAGGTCTTCCAACTTGGGAGATTTTGGGGCTGTTGATTGTTGGGAAGCTGTGAGAAACTTTTTTGCTGGTATTGCAACGTACTTTGTTTTTGCCTGGGTATTTGCCACATCAAGTGGCTGTGTACTGGGCTGCAAGGAGCCTTGGTCTAGCTTGGTGGCCATTCTGTGGAGCCTACAACAGTATTCTGTGCCTGCATGGAAAATGCCTGCAGGAGACAGCAGCTTTCCCACAGTGCTGGGGGGTGGGTACAGGGCAGGGCTGTCCTGGTCCTTCTGTGCTGCTCTAGCAGCAAGCACAGGTGGAACCAGGGCTTGCTTGGGTGTTCACTACAGTTGTGTTTCATTATCTCATAAAACTGAGAATAGATCCAACTGCTTGTGTAAGTTGCTTTTTTTAAAAAAAAATTTTTTTGAAAGAAGCCAATCTAAACATATAAAGATCTGAAGCCGTAATTCTTCAGTCATAAACTTATAGTGGTGTCTGGCAGGACATTCCACAAAGTTCTGCGTGAGCCAAGGAGCCGACTCTGCTGGCACTACGTGTGGTAGCATGTCCACTGATCTGCCTGACCGTGTATTTAAGACTCCTGCTTACTCTGTGATTTTAATATTTAGGTTAGCCTGGCAGCATTTGAATTTTTGCTTGTTTAGGCTGTGTAGTTCTCTGGGTTGGTTTGTTGGTTGTTTATTTTTTAAAACAAAGATACTCTTTATTAATCTGAAAGAGAGAAAACTGTTGGGTTAACCAGCATAAAAGCAAGTGTGTGCTCCACACTCAAGTGGTGTTAAAAGAAATGTTTTCTTATGGTGTAAGCTCACGTGGTCCCTGGGAATACCTTTTTTTTTATTTTAACTGTTTTCTGTTGAGGTATTTTCTTTTTATCTAAGAGGCAAATGAACACTTAACTCCTTTAATATTCAAATAAGTATCATCAAGGCTTGATTAGTTCATTTCTAATGAACTAATAGCTGAATATTGTGCTAATTGCTATCTGTAGTAGTCTTGCTCAAGCACTCCATTTCAGTAAGTTTGGTCTGATTTGCTTTCCTTGCATAGCCCAGAGTGACTCTGTAGCACACTGTTCCAGAGGAAAAATGACTTTTCCCTTGTCTCCCCGGTATGATAAATCTGAAGAAAACACTTGTGTTTACAAATTTCAAACTTGCCACTCCTAGGGGCTGGCTTGCAGGTAAATGGAAGGCAAGACCATACTTTGGAGTCCTGTCTCCATAAGGCAGCCTGCATCTCTTTCTCTTTCTGTAGTCTGGAGACGAAGACTGGTTTCTTAGCCTTGCCATATTCTGAATTCATAAAAACCGAATGAAAGATTTGGTGTTCCTGGCTACAGACTAGCGGAGCAACTCGGGACCTGTTCCAGTGTTCAGCCGAGTGACCTGAAGGCATCCTGCTCCCCCTTGCATGGCAGCCAAAGCCCCTGGGGGGAAGGCTGAAGTGACTCAAGCCTTTCCCTTATGGCTCAGGATGAGGCTGGAATTCACAACAGGACTCTGGAGTTCTCCAGCTGTGAAGATGTAACCTATAACCTACCAAACTTTGTTTCTTTCATCTCTTGCAGGTGAGACAGTCTTCCTCCCTGCCTCCACTTCAGTTTGTTTAGATTTTTCCAAGGGAAAGTTATAGCACTATGAAGAAAGGAGTAAAGCTAACTATAGTTCATAGGTTCTAACATTCCTTTCTTTTTTTCTAGTTAAAAATCAGATTTCCAAGATAGATGGTATGTTTAGTCTATCTTAGGCCACTTCAGGAACAGTTCTACTTTTGTAAAGAGGTTTTTTTCCCCCCTTCATTTCTTTGCTACTATATATGGCTTTGTTATAATGACATTATACATTAAACATCTGGGGGTTTTATTTTAAAATTGCACTGTCAGTTTTTCCAGGAAGTGTATATGCTCCTCAGCAACTACGCTTGGTATTAATTTGCCTCCTGGCCTCACCGTGCTGTTAAGCTGTAAAGCAACATGCAATCAGTCTGCAGGCTGGGAGTAAATGGTCTATTTTTAATTGAGCAGAAGTCGACCTTCCTTTTTTCCAGGTGTAATTTACACCCACAGAGTGCCTAGTGGGCATTGGGCAAGTTGCATCTACGACTATCTACAGGAGATAGTAATATTTTACTATTAGTTAAGGGGGGGGAAGTCTGCCAGTAGGTGTCAATAATGGCTATACGATATGTAAATATGAGATATTATTGACAGATCTCCAGGTAGTTTGCTCATGACTTAGACTGGCTCTTTTTCTGCTTTCAAAGCCAGCTGGCACAGAAGGTGGCTGCACCTGGCTTCTGTGGGTACATTGGCTTCCGCGGAGGTGAATGCAGGCCACAGTTTATAGGGCAGTGCCTGCTGTAGCAATTAAGGATCGGTAATACCCGAGGTGATGCTGGGAGGGATTAATCTGAATTAAATCTAGGGAGATGAGAATGGATTGTGAATGTGATATGATAGCATGAGATACACAGAAGTGGTGCACCCTGATCTCACAGTTGAATGCAGTCCGTGGTTTTCCAGCTTGCTGCAGACAAGGAAGGATAAGAATAATCAAGGTGCTTGCTTTAATTTTTTCAGCTGTGTCTTTTATGAGCCTCTGAAACTGACCTGTCTGCATTTATGCTTTGGTAATCAATGTTTGTATTAAAAATCACCTGCAACTTGGTGATAAGTAGCTGAT
This sequence comes from Falco punctatus, assembly GCF_963210335.1. NCBI lineage: Eukaryota > Metazoa > Chordata > Aves > Falconiformes > Falconidae > Falco > Falco punctatus. Next base: position 56,901,842 of record NC_137587.1, read on the forward strand.
GAATGAACAAGGCTCAAGTTGCAGCCAGCAGGGGTTGTTTGGCTAACATTAGGATCGGTGAGCTCTCTCTACACAGGTATCAACTGAAGTAATGACGCTCTCTACAAAGACTGGAGGTTGTATCCAAAAGACTATTGGTGTTGAAAATGAGATGGACTTAAGGACAGATTTTTGGCAAGGGTTATTCTATCTGCTCACATGGAAAGCAAGGTCAGGATAACTATCTGGTTTGGTGTAGAAAATTGTTTACATCACCAAACTAAGCTTTGAATTGCTGTGTATTGTTTCAGTATCATAGAAACATGAGGTTGAAGGAATGAACTTCTTATCTGATCCATTCCCTTCTCTGAGATAAGACCAGCAGGCTGGAAGACAAACTTGTCTAATCTGTTCAAGACCAACAGCCCTTCAGAGCTTAATGCAGTGCTTGTAACTCCTGCAGCTAGAAAGGTTTTCCTAATGTCAGACTAAATCTCCCTGGCTTGCAAATATGCTGAGTGCTTCTTGTTCTGTCTCCAGCAGACATTGATCCCTGTGTGCATTAACTTTAGCAATCTTCCAGTACATGTGTGTGGGGAAAATGTCCCGTAGTGATTTCAATTCTAGATTAAATAAACTGAGCTTGATAAGGGAGAGAAGGAAAATAGACTATCCACTACAGCTGTTTACTAGTAAATCTTCAACCTGTGTTTCTATAGGCAAGATTACTGTCAGAGTAATTAATAAAAAGACCTGATTTTGGAGTTCATTATATTTCAGGACAGGTTTTGTCTGGCTCTCCAGAATTTGAGATTTAGGGCCAGGTTACCAGTTCTTGTCACCTTAGAACTGGATTTGTTATTCCTTCCACTAAGGTATTGCCTGAGATGAAGCACCAGAGGGCAGATGGTTTTAAAGCACAAATTCACACCCTAGAAAGCCAGCTTCCTGCAGAAAAGTCTTAACAGACAGGATTGGAAAAATGTCCATATTCCTTGGCCTGTACACAAGTGAGCTTGGCAGCGAGCATCCTCTCGAGAAGGTTACAGTGTAGGTGGGTTATATATGTAAAGTCCACACAAACTGCTTTATGTAGAAGAACTGAAACTCCGGTTATGAAGAACATAGAGTGGCTCTGCATGCTGTGGGGAATACTTTTCACTCAGTGGGTTTCTCAGGGAGACTGTGGTCTTACACTCACCACAGTCACAGCCATGGAAGAAAGCCTGTGTCCTATCCTTGATCAGGAGCTCTTTTTATGCTTGATCCCAACCTATATTTTGAAAGACTTGTATCAGAAGATATGCCAGCAGTCACGAGCATGTTAATTCTGCTGAACTTTTGTTCTGGTAAATTCTTTGGGTGAAAGGCTTTCCTCACTTCAGTAAGAGGTTCATGTATTAAAGGGAGAAGCAAAACAAAGCAATGCATGACAGTTTCAAATTGTGGGTTCTGTTTTTATTCCAAACATGCTTTCATTGCCAGAGACCTAGGCAGTTAGAATTGGAAGCAAATGGAAAAAAAATGGGCTAAAAATCCTAAGTGTGTTCTCTTTAGTTGAGTTGCTAAAAAATATGAATTTTCTACTTCTGTTTGTACCATTCCTTTATTGTCTTATGATGTGCAGTAGCACTGCTTATTGAAAAAAGTAATTGCAGTCATCTCTTTAATATGACAAGAAGTCAAGTGTGGTTAAGATAAATTAGTGCTTCAACTGCAGCCTTTTATGAAAGATTTCTGAAAAACTATATTGAATGCATATGTATCTTTCATATTTAAGATGACTCGTTAACTGCAGAGATGCAGCTTCTATCTCTAGGATGAAAGTTCTCTCATAAAATACCTATAAAAATATCCGCAGTGACCGCACACTGTATTGATATTAGTATTTACTAGCTTTTAGTATAACATCTTGGGATTCTTGCTGCACAAACTTAGAATGAAAGATGCTCCTGACCTAAAAATAGTAAAGATAAACAGACAAAGCAGACCAGGAACGGGAGGACAAATACAACTGAAATACTTGCTTAAGGCTGTGATTAAAACCCTGCTGTCAGTCCAGTACTTCATCCGTCACATTTTGAAAGGATATCATATGGGAGGCTGCACAAAGAAATTAGACTGGTATCTTTACAATGTCCTTAAATCTCAAATCCTATTGGCTTTGAAATTCAGGAAGGTGTTACTTAAACTTTGCCACTTTCCATTTCTGTTTTGTTTTAAAAGATATACAAATGACAAATACCTTTTACAGTTTATTAAATTGGTGAACAAATTACTAATGTGGAAGTCCAGGCTTGATATGAACACAGTATTACTAGTACACATACCTGCTGGGATGTTATATGAAGAAAGAAATCCTGCCACTGTTTGTTTTGCTTTTTTAATGATGTAAAAACTGAAAAAAGAAAAACCTGGAAAACCTTAGTTGCATATTTTCTTTCCATCTTTTTCCAAATGAGCATGTGGAAACATGGTGAAGCTTCTTAAATACTGCCATTTTCTGTCACTCTGCATGTATCTAGCCCTGTGTGCTCTTAGAAACAGCTTTGAATTACATAACCCCCAAATCAGCATTCCATCTGCTCAAATCTGACATATCTTGGCATATCACAGTAGCATCCTCCCTATAACATTTTAATGTAGCCATCTAACATTTCCTCTGTGATGTCTGCTCTACCTGAGTAGCTGCGCTGTGGAGAACTGGTCACCCTGCTTTCCCTGGCTCAGGTAGTACCATCCTGAGATTAATTTTTACTTGCTATTTCACTGTAAATGGTTTGGTTTAAGCAAGCTAACCTCCATTTTCCCCTGCACCATCACAAAATGGGCATGTGTTTCTGTATATAAAAGCCCAGGTGAAAGTAACTTTAGATACCAATCTTATGTGTGTCTACATATAAACATTTTGGAGTGGGGCTTTTTTGGTGGATCTGCTAAAAAGAAAACAGGAAAAACCCCAACAAGAGAATCTACTGCAGCTCCTAGCACAATCCAGGTGTGCTACCCTCAAGGCCTGAGAAAGAGGTGAAAATGGTCAAGATGCAGGTTTTTTTTCCAGCATAGCAGCAGCACTGTGTACAGTTCTCCCTTGGGAGGCAGTTTCCCAACCACCGTGCTCCTGGGGTGGGGGTGGGGGTGGGAATGTGTGCACGTGGGGGGGGGGGGGGGGGGGGAGAGGGGTGGTGACTATGGCAAGGTAGAGATACCCCTAATAACAGTTTGCAATTTTTATGGCACAAAAATGCCCCATAGCATTTTCTTCTTCCCCAGAGCTGTTATTCCATGCTGTACTTCTCAAGAGTTGCAGAGCCTATACCTTCTGTGACATAGTCAAGTCTTGACACTTGTTAAAAATATTTAAAATTTAGCTTTAAAGTCTTACTGATGTGTGTATACACCTCACTCATGGTAATGGGGCATGATCATTACTAGAGTGAAAAAGTGAACCAGTGGGATAATGAATTCCTTTCTGCAAAATGCTGTCCTCTTTACTAAGCTGTTTCTGATGTTCTGTGTGTTCCTACAAAGGAAGCTGCCTTTATATTGTTTGTTGTATTTCTGCCTCCTTTGGGATGATGTCAAAAAACATACTGAAGTCTAGACTTGAAAGTATTTAGCTTTTCTATATACAGCATTTCCATTTCCTTACTCTAGGAAAATTACTTTCATCCAGTTTACATATAAATATAAAGGTTATATTCAGTCACATGCTGTTTGTATTTTAAAAGTTTTCAGCTCAAAAAAAGTTAGACCAAGGCAAGTTTCAAACAAAATGAATTCAAGTAGATAGCTGTAAAATTGTCAGCAATAAAATTGCTGTGGGTTTTATAAGCTGTATGATGTCATGTGTATTTTTATCGCTTTTTATCATGGTAAAGAAGCCACATTGCTTTAAAAACAAACTAAGTACTTATTTAAAGATTTGTTTTCAATCTCTTTAATAACATATGACCTGTAGAGCAGACAGACTCTGTATTTTAGTCATTGATGAAGTGACTAAGCACAGGCATCAACTGTCCCTAAATTATAATCCCTATTAAGAAGAATAACTACTGCTTTAATATCTGTAAAAAGTGAGGAAATAAATGAAATATTCTGGAGTTGTTTAACACAATAGCACACATGCTATTAGAATTGCCATCAAATGTAGTTATGAAGAAAAAGGAACTCTACAAACACAGAAAAGCTGTTTCAGTAACAAGTACGTAATTTAAAAATATCTCGCAGTCTCTGGCTGCCTGCATTGGTTTTTTGGTATGTCTAGTCATGCTTTATTTGAGGGCACATACAGAGGTATTTCACATGCATCTTTCTACCTGCCTGTCATTGACTGCAAGGAAATTAAATTGTTATATGAAAATATGGAAAACATTGAATAATGGTCCCCCCTACCATCACCCTAAATACTCTTCCTACACATCACTCGTCTCAGTCTTAATAGTGCTCAGCTATTGACAAGCCAGTATTTTCCTAGAGAAGTTTTAGAAGGTAAATACACAGAGCTCTAAGCAGTAAAAGAGCAACTGTTACTCATCTTCTGTACATGGATGGGCAAGCGTAGACATAGCTTTTGGGAATTTGAAAGCTGCACAGACATCTTGGCTGCAAAACCATGTAATGTGAGCACATCTCTCCTGCTGTGCCGTACCAAGCAAGCAGGGAAGGGCTGCACCAGAGCAGAGCTATGCTCTCCCTGTCTCCCTCCCTCTCTCCTGGGCAGGATGATGTGTCCTCTTGAGTTCTGGCCAGTCACACACAAGATGCTGCGGACTGAGGATGAACGAGGTGGGTCTGGCATGTAGAGTTAGTGATCAGAGAGATGCTGTGGTGGAAAATGGGGACCCTGTTTCTATCCACCCTGGTGTTGGAAGAAATCTAGATGTCGGTGCAGCTGCTTGCCCTGCACAGGGCAGGCTCAGCTCTGATTTGAGTTTGATTCAGCTCCGCTAGGTCCATGGTGGAGTGGAAAGGTGGATGTGGGTGCTGTGTTGGTGTTCTGGTGAACCTACACCTTTTTGTCAATTCCTCAGCTTCAAGTCCTTTTCCTAAAGCCTCCCTTGGTGTATTTCTGTGCTCTCATCCTTGTCTCGTTAGCAGCAGAACACTGAAAGAGGCATTCTTGTCCCAAGTGAGAGTTTAGTTTCTAGAATTATCTCTTGCCTTCACAGCTGTTCAAAGCTTCTGCTTGCTTCCTAGAGGCAACCTCTGCGAGTTCTCTTGCAATATCTTTTAATGAAACACTAGAACTTTTAAGAAAATACATATGCATACAGCTCTACCCCGCCCAAGTTTACCATGGTTCATCACAATACACTGCAAAAGGCCTAGGTTCTGTTTTCCTTTATTCCTTGTAATTAAGATATGTCACTAGAAAGCAGCATCCTCCTCTGACCCGATTTGATCAGTGACAGTTACAGGCTGCTGTACTTGGAGAGAAATGCAATTCTCCCCTGGACCTACTATTCACGCCCAGTGATGTGATCTTACACGGGTGAGGATATACTGTTTCTCCAAGTAACTCTTTGTTCAGGAATGCACTCGAAATAACGGGGAAGCTTTTGTTACCTGTGGAGCCACTATTCTATTCTCACTTTCTGGCAAATACTGCATCTACCAGTTTCAGTATTTCAAGATAAAATTAACTTTCCTGTTCTCAGCATGCTTTACTAATCAAGATGACATCAATTTCATTTGCAAGCCCACTGTCTATATTGTTTGTTTGCCAGAGGAGGCAGGTTAGTTCCTCTCGCAAGGCAAATCTGTTTCTAACACCTCTAATTACAAAGACAAGGCAATATCTTACTCCCATCAGTTTTCCCTTTCATGAAATTTAACCTGATAGCAGTTACTCCTTTTCATAGTGGCAGAAATTATAAACCCAAGAATATTTGAGAAATGAGTTAAGACAGAAGAATCAGATCGATACTGGGAGAACTGAGGCTTGCAAAAGAAGTGTATTGGCTGAGGCATGGGGAAATGCGAGATCAGTTATAGTCACATTGTTCTAGGTTATCTGGAGAAGGAATGCAAATTGCTAGTGTAAAAGGTGAGGATGGGTGGAAAGAGAAAGAATTGAAAAAGATTCTGGAGGTCTGAAGATGGAAAATATAGTCAAAATCTCTGCACCTGTATTCCTGCTGCTCTCTGGTAGCATGTGGCGGTCAAAGGGAGGGTGCAGTGAGGCTTTTGACCTTCCTTGTCTTCTGTGTGCCACAGTACACTGCAGGTTCTGGGCCTTATTTCAAAGCATGAGGCATTTCTGCATGTCCTTCCAGGATGCCGTTCCACTCGCTGTTCTTGATGTAGTCCTGACATCCAGTTTTACTGGCACAAGCTGTTGCATGTAGCAACATAACATTGAAAGCAGCTATTTCCTGGCTCTACATAACTATGCTTTTAAACAGCCAGCACTGAGTAAAATCAGCACAACTTTCTCTTGAACTTTTAAGTGAATGATACAAACTAGTTAAAAAGAACCCTAGGTCACAGTTTGGAAAGCAGGCTCAAAACTACAGGAATATTCTGGTCTGGAGGATAAACAGATACCAGTTGATTAACAACTAAGTACTGGGACTGTTCGAAGGCATCTGATTTAATCCAAACTGTAAAGTTAAATTATGGAATTACAGAGAACACTGGTATTATCTGTCCTTAAGATGATTTGTCCTTGGCTTTCCATCAATTCATAAGATTTCTGTAAGGGGAAGTGTTTTGTGAAAAAATGTCAGTGGTGACTGTTTTGGATGAATATACCGGTCTGGGGTGTTTTGGTTTTTGTGGGGGCTTTTGGGGTTTTTTTTGGGGGGGGTGTGCAGGCTAGAGTGAAATCTCATCCATATTTGCTCCAAGGATACAAAGTGTGATGTTATTCCTTCTTATGATATGGAAATACTCTTAAAAACAAACACAGGTAAGAGAGAAACCAGAGAGGCCTCATAGCTGAGGTTGGGCTAAATTTATATGATAGAAGCTGGTTTCTGATAAAGGTGATGTTTAATCACTGAACAAAAACTTATGCTTTTGATCATATAGATCCTGGTATAGTTAAAGGGCAACAGTTAGTCCAAGCTGGTCAGAATGGCGTGACCTGGCACTCTAGAAAGTTTGTGGAAGTGGTCTTTACATATACCTAGGCCTGAACTTTTTACCCCGTTCCTAAATCTGTAATCCAAGTAAGCAGTTCTCCTTGTTGATTCTTTATTATTTTCTAAGAAATCCAGTAGTTGTTGTCATAGTGACTGTACTGATGATTTTTGCACCTGCTACTGATACTGATGAGTATCAAAATAGTAAGGCACAAACTGTAACTTGCTTTGAGGTGGACATGAAGGTCACTCTTCTTAACCTACTTCCCTCTGGCTTCTAAGAGTTAAAGGGAAACAATGCACAAATACACAAAGTTAAAATGAAATGCAAGTAAACAGCCATAGACATTCACCTGACATAACAGTATAAGCCACAGAAGTTTTGTTGGGAGAAATTATCTGAGAGATGGTTATCTTCATTTAAAAAAAAAAAAATACTCAAAACCCCCTCACTCTGGAAAGTCTAAGAAACTTGTATTTGTTTGATCTGCACCTGTCAGTGATTTGGCCATGTAAACTATGTGCTCTAAAAGTAAACAGAAAACTGTTTGGAAAGGAAATGCTAACATGATAACAGTGTTAATATATTTTTTCAAAGAGAAAGAGAGAAAATGCAGCTTGTGTTACAGGAAAAACTACTTGAATAAACAAAGTTAATGCCAGAAATGAGATGCCTGTTGGTAGTAGTGAGGTATTCTGCTAATTTTTACTACTTGTGTTTCAGAAGATTAGCCTTTACATTAAACTAGCACCAGTAAGATCGGAGGGAATGTCTTAATGGTGAAGTTTGGATTTTTTCGTATCAGAAATGGAAATAATCTTCCTGCTCTATTTTCTGTTGCTACATCAAAAGATGTTAGCCAAAACCCACATCTGTACAGACAGACTGATCACTCTGTTCCTCTGGAGGAAGGCTAGACAAAACCAACCGATAAAACTTCATTTAAAATAGAATCTCTACAGAGGAGGGACTAGTGACCAGTGGAGAAGACAGCAAAGTGACTTCTGCTCTCAGACGTTTTCATTAAAGATGCCTGCCTTAGCACAGAAAAATCACTGGCTACCAGCCAGTGTCTGAGCTCAGCTTGGCTTACCTAGAAGATGTTTGAGTCTTGGGTATAAAGTCATGATTATAGCAACAGGTTAGTCTCAGTTTCCCATAAATCTCCTTCAACTGGACTTCTCAGTCTGTAGGATGCCCTCCTGTAATCTAACGGGTAGAGGTATTTCTGCAGTAAAAGAGCAAATAACATGCTTTTAATTGGGAACGGCTTCAAGCCCAGGCCTCGGCCCAAGGCAGCTGCCCTGAGAGGTCCACAAGCAGTCCAACAGCCTGGACAGCCTTGAGCTGTGCACCAGAAGTCATGGTAGTAGTGCAGAATTTCTGCGCCCTGCTCTGACCACAGGGTCTATCTCTGTAAGTAAACTGGGACAGAACCTGTTGTACATGCATCATACTGCCATCTGAATGCAAGCTAAATTTTTTCCCACACTCCAAATGTTGTTTAATTCATACTGGCCACTGTTATCTTCTGTCTCATGCCAGGACATTTTGTGGGAGGCTATCTGGCATGGGCTGAAACAGGGCCAGGAAGTATATTAATAGATAAACAGTTTAAAGGATTGTGTACTGCTGCTTGGGCTCACAGCCAGGTCCTGCTTAGTTTACTAGAAAAGATAGTGAGCGGTCTTGGAAAGTTACAGGGTTTTCCTGCTTTCCTGGGACCTGGAAATGCCTGTCAACCCAAGGCTGATGCTGTGAGCAAAATGCAAATACCAAAGGCTTCTCAGGTGGCCAGGTCTTCAGGAACTTTCTCATCTATCTGGCTTACTGTTTTCCTTTTTTCTAGGGTTTATAGCTTTGTTCTTCTGTTACCAACAAAATCAGGTGACTTAACCTTCCCATGATGTCGTCTTAGTCTTTAGTGTAGATGAGAAGAAAGGATAAAAGATTTAGTTTCTCAAATGGGAAGTGTGAGGGTTTTGAGGAGATGCATTCATTGCTCTGTACAGGTCATCCACTACTGCCAAAATATCACATCATATGAAACCCACTCTCACCCCAGGCCTTTGGCAAGGCAGACAGGAATGGTTCATGATTGCTCTGTGGCAGGATATTGCTTCATATTCCTATCTATGAACTTCATCTGGCATCATAAATTCCTGCACCAAGGCTTGTCCATATCCATATACTGGGAAAAGTAGAGGCTTTCTGTTCACTGACTGCTAGCAGCATCATAGTTTCAGGTGGGAGCAGCTCAGTTTGGCACTAGGGAGAGCCCCTTACAACCAGTATTCACTTAAGTATAAAATCAACCTCCCTGCCTGAGAAACAGGCTATCTCTGATGTGGCAAAGTTGTGGCTGGCTTCTGCATGGTATTTGTGTGTCTGGGGGGCATCAGCATACCCTGTCCTGAAAGTGAGTAGTTTGGATCAAGAATATCAAACATTTATGCACTAAAATAACTTGTTTCATGTGCCTACTGTCCCTACCTGGGAATTGGATTCTGCTTCACCCATGATGACAAGTTCTTTTGAGGCTACATATTTTCATATGCCATCATCTCAAAAGTAGGATAAATTATCAAAGCTATTGAAAAGAATGTTACCTCATACGCTATTAGCTATTGCTGCTTAGCAGTCTTATCCACAGATGTTGCTACTGCACAAGCAGGTGAGCTTGGGCTTCCATCAGTGCTTCATGAAGTTCATATTTCCACTTGATTTTTAAAAACCAGAACTCTAAAGAAATTGACCTGTTCAACTAAACTCTCTATTCTGCTTGTCCAAGTTCTAGTCAACTTGACCTAAGTGGGATTATATATGATCTTCACTAACATTACAGTGTGATTAATTTTTTTTGCCTTTCAAAGTTGTCTTTTTTCGGTTGGACAAGGCTCCTAATCTGACAGTCACTGTGCTAAAGAGGGGTCTGTATGTAAGTCAGCAGCCCAGGTGTTTTCTGGAAGGTACAGTAAAGAGATTTTAAAAAAAAAAATTCTCCCAACCAGGCTCTTGGCTCATGTGCCTGCCCTAGCTGCTGCTCTTACAGACAGCTGCTGCCTGCTCATCCTTAAGTGTCTTTTGCCCACTGTGTCTATGCAGAGAAACTTGGACACATGCTTGCCTCAGTTTGCAGTGTGGCCCAAAAAGCCCTGCAAGAGAGTCTGCAGCATGGGTTCCCATGACATGCTAGTTCAGGTGTGTTGCCTGCCCATCTTTCTTCAGCTAGCTTTGTGCTTTGTTTCCCAGCAGAACGGAGGGGAGAGCCCTTTATTAGAGAGGTGCTAGAAAGTATTTTGTAACAAAAGCATCCACTAGAGTCTGCACCTTTCACTCAAAATAGTTTTTTTTTTTGGGGGGTTGTTTGGGGTTTTTTGTGTTACCCCTAGCTTCCATACTCACAACATGCTGTTATTTACCACTTCTGCTGGCTCATCTAAAGTCAATAAATATTATTGCATATCTGACTGGGAACTGTCTATGTAGAATCAAAACAAGGCTTTGTTAAATAAAAATCCTCCTTGTTCAAACACACAAGCATTCCCCGGGGCCAAGTATACCTTTTGTAATGATAAACATTGTTCAAATGTTCAGTGTTACACTGCAAAAAGTTGCAGAAGTCCTACTCGCACATTGTATCACATAAGTATGTTACTGATGCCTCAAATAATTGTGCTAAATATCTTACGGCACACTTCCCAGTTTTATATTTACAAGAATATATTAGCTCTTGAACGGCATTTTAACTCTGTAAAACAGTGATTAAAATATGTAACAGGCTTAAAAGATTAATATCACAAAAGTACAGGCAGTTCATGTAGCATGATAAATTATCTGCAGGAAAAATTATTTGCTAAGCATAGCAAATCAAATATTACAGCTCTAGAAAAATTATTTGTGTCTGGGGATGGTTTACAACAGTAAATAATGTTTAAACCTATTGTTGTTTTTACTAAGTATGTATTTATTGTCCAGGGAGAGTTCAGATAACACATTTAGAATTATTTCATAAATTAATATTTTTGTGCCAAGAGTTGCAGGGTAAGCTCTTGGCCCTATGGAAGACGATAGTAAGACTCCCACTGCCTCTATGGATGTAAGCCTGGTGGTAAGGTTGTCTTTGTTTTGTTATCCCTGGCACCACACAAAGTTTTAGGCTCCACAGTGTTAATGTTTAAAAATAAAATAAATTCAAAATCTTGTCACCAGCTTACAGCTCTACTTGGAGAGCAAGCTGCTCTTTCCTAGGCCAAATGTCTTTTGCCTTCAGTGGGAGTAAAGCCAGAGAAGGGACCCGCAACAGTTTACTCTCCAGGATATGTTAAACTTCATAAAATTAATGAATTGTTTCAAAGAGCATACAGGCAATTTAGTCTCTAGTTAACACATGTTTATAGTGTAACACAACAGTTCCATTAAAATAGACATTGAAATCTATGTTCTGACTTAGTAGCTTGTAGAAAGGATTAAATCAAGGTCACTTAACAGCTTATATGGCCAAATTCCTGCCCATTTCAGCCAGGTGACCTGGGACAAGGCACACCAAACAAAGGTCTGCTGCCATCTTTCTCTTGCATGGGGGATCTCTAGATCCCCTGCAGAATCATTGCTGTTGGTGATGACCTGGATTTTGGCAAAATGCTACTCTGAAAGATGGCACAGAGGATCATACTTCCATGTGGCAGGCTGCCTGTGAAAGAGCTGGGGAAAAGTAGTCCATAGCTCTACTGAATTTTTCTAAAGAACCAACCTCTCAATAGGTGGACATTAAAAAATGAGAACAATGTTCTATTTTAAGATCACCTGTTCAGTTCTCAAAGGCTTATCTATAGGACAAGGAAGGAAATATGACTAGTTGCATGTACAGTAAAATCCAAGAAATTTCACTGAGGGTAGGTGTAGTAAGCATGTAACTTTTTTGTTTGCATTACAACATAATTTTTTTCAGAGTTGTGAAGACCTAAGCAGCTTAGTGCTCTTAATAGAAGTCTGTCTCATGAGTCACTTTTTTGAAGAAAAAAAAAAATACCAACCAAAAATTTTTGACTATATAGAGAACTCAAATGTGAAGCAGTAATGGATGGGTGTGAGGACTTGTGGAAGCCAAGGCTGCAGCGCTGGATGTTCTTGTATGCAGAGGTGTGGTGCTTTTTGTTGTTTTGAAGTATAGCTAATACTACTTGCGTATAAGGAGCTTTTTGTTTGCACCAAAGACATATGAAGATGCTATCATGACAACATGTTCAGAATAAATACAGAAAAAATACTTCTGCCTCCTTGGAGACTCAGCTTTAAGTGGGCTATTAAAGGAAATGAGGCTGCTGGGATCTCAGAGTAAGACTCCAGCTGGCTTTTGGAAGCCAAGCATGTGTGGCAGATGGTGGGGGCATACAAGGTGGACTCCTGTCCTGTGCACACCCATGTGAGCCCCAGGAATGGCAGGGGTGCTGTTCCACTGGGACAGAGCAGAAGACTAAGTATTGCATGAGCAGTACAAACCCTTAAATGGGGTATATTTTTAGACATCTGTATTGCATTAGCATCATGGAGCCCTAGTGAGAAACTTTATCATGCTGGACTTTTGAACAGTTGCACAACCGAAGTGGGCAGTGTCTACAAGGAGTTTTATCTGTGTAAGCTGAAGTCACTGCTTTACCAACTTGGTAGTGCAAAGACTGGTAACGAAGAGAGGAAGCTAAACCTTCCAGCTGGTCTTGCTTTTAGTACAAAATCCTAGTTGTTCTAAAATCAATGGCCAAAATCAAGCCATTACTAGGACTTCATCCCAAATACTCCTCTGAGGCACTCTGCTTGCCCTATAAACTGCAGGAAGAATGTCTGTGGTCACTGGGATCGGTGGGGTGCAGCACCTCCCTGAACAGGGGGGTGACTGAAACCCACACTATAACCCCTGAGCTTCTGTGCCTGCAACAGTGACTGACAGCATGACTACTGAACACCCACATAGAGAGAGATACTGTGCTGTACATATGGCAGAGTAGAGAAAAAAAAGAACAAATGAAATCCAGCAAATTTTTCGGAAGAGGATGGGGGATACAAACAGTAAGTAATTCTTTAGTGCAGAAAAAATGATTGCCAGTGGTTAAGACAAAAATGCCAAGTTTTTGCTGTACTCCAGTTTTATTCTACTGCATAGGCATCTGCCACGTATGGTCAAAATACCAGATTTTTCTTCTTTTAGATAGTACAAAGAAGGAATAGAAAAGAGGAGACTGATGAGCATCAACACTTGGCAGCTAGCAAGTGATGACATAAAAACCACTTATGGCAATCTCTAAGTATAGTTATTTTTAATTTATTTAAAATCCTATTCAGGAGTCAGTTGTTGGCAGGAGCTGATTACATTCATTTGTCTACAAATGTAATGTTTGTAACTTGTGCTTCATGCGCTGATCTGAATATTTGGATGAAAAAGTATAGCTGTTAGTGGTCTTTGTTGCTAAGTTCAGCCTAATGGAGCTTTTTTGAATATAAGGAGCTTTATTGACCTGTTAGCCTTATTTCAGTCTTTAGGTCTCAAGTAAGAAAACACAAAGCAAGGTGTCGGTGTAAATACCCCTGATATTTAAAGCTGAATTGGGTTTGTCTATGCTATAAAAATGTCTTCTGCTGGAAGACTAGACAAGGTAACACCTATTTTGACTTAATCACTGCTGTATTACTAGGACAGTTAAAGTATTTCACAAAATATCTGGGTGGGTTTTTTTCCTGTTGCAGTTAGAACAGTTTGGTGTGGAAACCTCTGGTTTTGGGGGTGGGTGGAGGTGCCAGCTGGGATAAAGGACACATCTAAACTGGACAGGTCATGGTGAAAAGATTTTTCTCAAAGATCTCGTAATGTAACATGGTAACTTCCTATTTGGATCTATGATGGAAATATAGGGTTATTTCAGACATCATTCCAACTGCGCTTACTTCTGCCAGATGCCAGTTAAATGGCTTCAGAGAAGGTGCCTGTGACTTCCATCCTGGGAAGCTGGAGGTCGAACGGGTCCCTTCTTGTACCTGTTGTCCGTGATGGCCCAGCACCTGCTGGGTGCCAGCTGTGAGTGTGGCACTGCCGCAGCCTGCCGTGCTGCTGGCTGAAGAGCCAGGGACCCTGGGGTGTGTGTGGGGACAGCGGGTGGCCTTGAGCTGCTGGCGGTTCTCTGTGGCATGCCTGCTGTGCCAGTAGAGCAAACCAGCCCCTAGGCACACTGGATTTCATAGGAGTTTATTGTCCCCGCTTACTGTTTGTGCAGAACAGCCTTTGCTTATGGCCCAGCAGCAGTGGCTTGGTTTCTGTAGGACAGGGGAATGTGGAGACTTGGAAATGGCAGGAGAGATCATTTTTTTCCCCCTCTTCTGTCTCATCTAAGAACTATGCAGGCTGCAGCAGCTAGACAGCACAGCATTTTTATGTTGTTTTGGTGACAAGTTAGGACTTGAAAACAAAAGCCGAGCAGCCGGCGGGCCTCTGAGGGGGGGAGCCTCCCCCTCTGCGCCTGGGCTAACTGCTGCGGGCTGGGGCGACAGCAGAGCGCCCCTAACCAAGCCCAACAAAACTTTGCAGCCTCTGGATGTAAAGCACAACGCATCACACTCACGCCAGCACCGCTAATGTAACCGGCTGTCGCGTCCCGGCCGAAGGCAACTCTCCGGGGCAGCCGGGCCCCCCCATCTGCCCGCCGCCGCCGGAGGGGCCGGCAGCCGCCGCAGCGCCTGAGGGGCGGCCGGGCGGGGGGCGGCTTCCCGCCCCGCCAGCGCCTGCCCTGCCGCCGGGCCGCCTCTCCGCGGGGCGCCGGGGACCCGTGTGAGGGCGGCGGTGCCTGCCCAGCGCCCAGCCGTGCAGCCCTGCCCCGGAGCTGCCTCAGAGCAGCGCGGGAGGCGCCGTCACCCCCTTCGCGCGGCCGCCCCCAGCCCCAGCGGGGCGCGGCGGTACCGGTCCGTCAGGCGGCAGCCCCCTTACCTGCGGGTGAGACCAGCTCGCCTTCGCTCAGCTCTCCGGAGTCCGAGTCCATGCTGCGGGTACCGGCGGGGCGAGGGGCGGCTGGGGGCGGGCAGCGTGCGGCTGGCGCCCGCTGGCAGGAGCTCCCGGGGAGCGGGAGACGGGAGCGAGCGGCGAGCAGCGCCTGCTGCCTCCTCCTCTCCTCCCAGCCCGGGCGCTGGGTCCGCGCCACCACATGCAGCCACCTCGCCTAGTGCCATTGGCTGCAAAGGAGGAGCGGAGACGGGCGGGCTCCGGCGAGGGGAGGAGGGAGCGGGGGCGCGGCGGAGGATCGGCTTCTTCCCCCAGCCTGTTACACAAGTTCGTCTCGCAGGCGGCTGCGGCGGGGAAAGGGGGGGGTGCCCGGCGGTGGCTGAGGGGTGCCCGGCGGGCCCGGCGGCGGGAGAGCTGAGGGGCCTCCCTGCTCTGCCGAGAGCTCCAGGCCACTTCTGAGGCAGAACTTGAAAAAAAATAATTCTTCTACCTTGGCTGTCATCGTGTCTCCCGTTCACTTTGTCTTTTCCTTTCCTTACGGGAATCTCCACCGACCTTTAGTTGTCACCACGTCCCCTTCACCAGCTCCCCTTCACGATCAGTGTCCTCAAAGTGTTTGCTATTAGAACAGTGGAGGCCAACAGGGAAGTGTCAGCTCCCGTTGGGTTTCAGTGCCCAGAAGGATAGTGAGGGAGTGAATTCTGCTGCTGCCTGTTTGCATGTTACCCACAGGCCAAGGGAGAGGAGACAGTGTAGTAATTTGGTAAATGAAGGCTATGTCAGAAGTTGAGTGTGAAAACTTTATAGCTGGAATTCTGCAGGCTTTGCTTGTGTCCCACAGGCTACAGCAGTCCTGAGACAGCGCTTAATTCAGACTGTTGAGAACAATTGTTCAGCTCTGAGGTTTGGCAGATCTTTCTTTTCATTTGCTTTTATGCCTTTCTACCTTTCCTTGCTGTTATAGGTCAAAGATCACTTCAATTCTAGCACCAAAATCCTGGGAAAGTAGTAGCAAGAGTACTTTTCTAACTGGGCGCCAAACGTCATCCTGAAAGAGACCTCATAGATCTAACTGATCCATAGATACGTTGCATCCTAAAAGCTAGCCGGTGCCTTGAATGCTTACCTGTGGGTTACAGTAGTCGCAAGACAGATGCTTATGCCTGTAGCTGTAGACCACAGGTATCTCTCTCTTTACTCTGTAACTCTCCCCCAAAACCATGCAGATCCTCGTTGCCAGAGAAAGCAATGCCTGGACGCTGCTTTGAAGTTGCATGTATGAAGTTATCTATTGCCATCAGACTATGCCCAGCGCTCTTGGCAAACGCAAAGACCCTCTCTGTTAGCATATAGTGGAACATAAAAAAATAAGGAAAAAGGGCTCCTTTTAAATTCAAAGGGCTGTTGTCAAATTCTTTTCAGCGTTGGTTTATCTTGTGAAATGTTGAGTGTAAGAACTAGAACTACCATAATAAAAATGAAGCCAAAGTTTGCCTTATGTTCTAGGCTGAATCCTACCATGCTTCCCTGCCTTCAAATCAGGTTAAGCCTGAAGCAATAGAAGGCCTCAAGCTTTCTAGCCCTGTAATACACACGTTGTTGGTATGTTGAATTTAGACCCACAAATCTTTGATCTCTGGAGTGAAAAGTTAGTTGTTAAGTAATTTGGAACGTTGCTGTCATACCCTGGGCTTGTAGTGTTATGACACTTTCAGGTTTTATTCCATGAAAACAAATTCTGACTTTTGTTTGTAACTGCTTTCATTAAAATTAACATGACATTCAAAATACTGCTGATTATAACTTCATAAATTAGTATTGTATAAGGAAAAATATCTAAAAATAAGTGATCCTAGGATTGTGTTGTGAAAAATCTGGATGCAGATGTGGGTGATATAAACGACATAGCAACAGAAAAATGCCAAGATTAAGTCATGAACTATAATCCCGGATACCACATCAAGAACAGAATATGAGAGCTGGAAAGAGTTCAGGTTTTTTTGTCTTGTTTTTTTGTTTGCTTTTTACCAGCATAAATGCAACCTAAAAACCTCCCCAATAAGATTATAACAGTTTAAGTCTAATACGAAGAATAAGTTTGTATTTGAGTGCAATTAATTCATCTTCTGGCCTGTCTTTAATTGCATGAAACTCTAATAGTAACTTCTAACCTGCACAAATTCTGACTTTGTAATGAGAATGACTGTAATTAGTAAAGCAAAACAAACTTTTTTGCAGGGACATATGTACAGTAAAACCCTTCCTGCTGCCCTAGTGGCAAAGGGGGCTCCCTGGTACAGTGTGTTCTGGATCATGTCATGAGCTGATACAAAGCAGCTGTGTATGCGCTTCCCAGGTATTCTAGGCACTGGCCTTACCCTGTTTTTATGTGCTTTTTTTTTTCCTGAGTACAGAACCTATGCTATAATTGCAATTAAATGTTAAACTCTGACTAGCCACACTTCTCTGCCATTGATCATAGTTCTGTTGGTAAAAGGACAGATTATTTTTCATAACCCTCAAAAAGACAGAAGTCTTGGCATAGAATAAGTGAAAACTGAATCCCACTTATTTTAATTCTTGTCAGTTTTTTAAATCTTTGTATAACCACGCTAATAAATATTACAATGGAAATGGTATAACTTAATCAATATTGTATTACGTCAGACTTGTGATATATACATTGGGCATTCTCATTACTTTTGCTGTAATTACTTTCTATTCCACAGTAAATGCTGTTTCAAGATTACTGTGCCTCTTTATTGCTGCTAACTGTAAAGCAGTTATTAACGTTTTCAGCTGTAACAGAATGAGCATATTGTTTCATTTCAAAACATATGGTTAGAATTCAAGTTTTTTCCTTCTTAATGTTCTCTGCCCAGCAGAGTCCAGCACTTGGTTTAACATGTGACCTGGAAAATTCCATATGCTTAGAGCTCTGAAATTCATAGTTTCCACTCATTACAATACTGGTGCAGAAAAAAGCACTAGAGGTTTATTAACAGCAATATATGTACTAGCTAGATGCATGTTAAATGAAACTCCACATGGAGAAAGTTAACATTTCATGACTTATTTTTTGTGTTTAGTACAAATAGCAGTTACATATTCATTGTTATATGCTAAAGCTCTGACTATAGCTCTGTGTCTGTTTCCTTTGTTACTAGGTAGACCTAAAGATTCTTGCGATATTTAGAAACTGGAATGTTTCAAGGCTCAGTTAATACTTTTGCCTGCAAATCTCACAAACATGACTTACCAGGGGAGCTGGTAACACAGCCGATTGGAACTGCCCCATGTGTTGCGTGTATTCCCAGTTACATGATGCTGTCTGTAGCAGCTACATTGCTGTATGGCTCCTCCATTCACATTTCAGCTGCATCTGGTCTTGATCTTCATTCCATATGGAACTTATCTGAAATCCTCCTCTGTCTACTCATTGTATCTGAGTGCTGGAGATCTGCCTGTGAGAGCTTTTAGGATTCATGCTTTTTCACTGTCCTAGCTGCGAATTGCGCTTGCATGTTTGCACAAATATAGTTTCATCATATTCTAAATAGTTAAGTAGCTCAGCTACCATAGCATCTCTCTAGTATATTTATCCTTACAGGACTATTGTGAAATAAGGATAACAGTAATTTTCTCTTTCAGAGATAGGGAAATGAGGTACTGAGAAGCTGTGATTGAGAGTCAAATGCAGAGCACAGATTTCCACCTGTATCTCTTGAGCCATACCTGAACTGTTAGGTTATCCATTTCTGCTAAATAAAAGATTGGCGAACTACCCTTGTGTTTGTGACTCAAGCTTTCCTCCTTCAAACTGAGCCTTAAAACCTATCCCAGGGAGCAGTCTCTTTTCTTTCCATTATTAAATCTAACAGAACCCCCTCTGCACTACCAAAGGTGGGGTTTGGCTTGTCTGGTTTAGATTGCAAAGGCACATGGGTAGGATTACATCTTTTTGTTTCTAAATGTAAAAATGTAGGATTATATTTTTTCTCACAAATAATTTAATGTTATTTAAATAAGGTCTACCCTAGGATGGGACGTACTGTTTCTAATATTGTAGACTAATATTTTGCTTCAGAGTGTATGGTGCCATATCTTTCATATCCAAGTGCCATTGCTTCTGAATGTATTAAACAGAGAAGCATCTCCCACAGGCTGATATATTCATGAAATGTACTGTAGCAGTTTTAAGATATCCACACCCCTCCCCCCCCCCCCCCCCCCCCAATTTCTCTGTGGTATCAATGTATATGTCTAGATTTCATAAAAAACCCCACCTATCTGCACCATTATTGGCAAAGCATGGATAACTAGTATCAAGAATCGGCACATTCTGTGTCATGCCAGGAGCTTCTGTGGATGTCTGTCTGGAAGCTAGTCAGCATGCATAAACATGTATGTTTTGCATGCATTTTTAATAAATTTTTGTTGCAATAATGCCTCTATTGGTGATTTGCCAACACTTTTTGTATTTGATTTAGAATTCAAATAATGAACAAGATAGCTGCATTACTTTAACACTTACTCATGTGCTAGTACATGTCCAAAGATCTAGATTTTTATAATACCCAATTTAGGCAGTGCATGTACATCCTATGTTGGGAGGGTAAATATGGAAGACTGTAATATTTTCTTTTTAAGTTACTCTAAGAGATGTAGGGCATCAGCTCTGAATACCTACCATAGTATGGACATATTTTTAGCCATTGGACTTGCTGAATTGTGTTCTGGCTTTGTCTGTTGTTGATGTTTCCTAAAGAAAAGCTGAGGAAGCTGTTCCAGACTGAGACTACAGCCTCGTACTGGTTCTAACTTATGCTATGATGTTTTTGGAATATCAGATTTAAAGCTAGGACTGAAATTTAGCTTCAGTTGCCTCAATGCCTTGTACGATGCTCTTACAAGATTTTAATCCCAAATGAAATAAAGTAGAATAGAAAAATATTGGGCTCCTGTGCAACTTACATCAAGCTGAACTGCATTACTCTTGGTTAGTAATCAGAAAGGATAATTTTGTCAGAAATTGATATTTTCACCTGCTTAAGTAGGCTGGGACTGTGGGTTGAATAGCACAGGAAAAGTTTAATAACAGTAAGTAATTGGTCTGATCCAAATTCTGACTGCTCATACTAAGAAAGGAAGAAGGAACAATATCTTTTTCCTTAAGCTGGTGCAATGCTGAACAAAGGCAGCAGCTTTTAAAGAAGGAGCAGTTAAACTGGGAGGCAAGCTTGCTAACATCTATGCTTATAGACACAGGAAAAGAGCACAGACATAGTGTCTGCTTTTTCTGTCTTGGTTTTTGTCGGTTTTTTGTTTGTTTTTTTCTTCCTGCCCCCCCCAGCAGTAACTTGTCCTGTTTCCTCTTACCTTATAGTAACAAGACTGCAATGAAAATGGAGCAGCATAAACATATTCATGTCTGTTTTCTGGCCACAAGGATGTTGTTACTTTTCTGTTCACTTAGAGTAGGATTTTGCTCATAGAATGAGGTTTTCCATATTAAATTGTAATTTGAGTTGCCTGGCTGTTTCGTATTTTTGTACTATTTTAGTGATATTTGTCTTTATTTTTTTAAAGATTCTTTATCACTTTTTTGTGGGATGATGATCTGTGCTTAGAAGGATGCCCATCTTGCAAGTTATGTATGCAGTTTGCTGTAGACTGGCAAACTTTTGCATTCATAACCTTCCATTCTAAGAAATTAAGGAAATGTACCTTCCCTAATTGAAAATGTAACTGTTAATTCTGTTTGGAAATTTTCTTTTGAGGAAATTGTGTGGAAATTTTACTGGTTAGGCCATGAACCTCACATGTTTTTATGAGCAGGGAGTCAGGCCTTATTATTTTAAAGCCCTTATAAATGATATACTTATTTTACTTACAACTTTAGATTTCATTACAGGTAGGATACTACTAATAATAAAAGATAAGACTGATCAGCCAAAACATGAACTTTGTTTCTGCTTTCTCTGTTCTGGTGTTGGGAAAGTAGACTTCAAAGATTTTTTTTTCTCTTTGGAATTGCTATAAAATACAAGATCAAGCAGGGGATTTTGTTTTGTCCCCTTTCTAATGCTGTCTAGAGAAAACTAGGAGGCAGCTGCCAGTCAAAACCATTTTCCTGTTTGCCACTTTGTTTTGTAATTATTAATTCTTGTGGTGGTCACTGAAGTTATTTTAAAATGTCACATTCCTTACTTTCCACGTGTTGTTTATGTTCTTCATTATGAGGGCTGATGATCTGATGGCTACATTGAAGCCTTTGACCATGTCTAAGATGTGAGTAAAATAACAGTTAAACCAACAGATGCTGCTTGTTACTGAGCTGTGTTTCAGCAAGGTTGGAAACAGTTTTCTGCTTCTAGTCTGGAAGATGGGTCATCCTTGTTTTCATCCCTGATTTCAAATTATGTGTAGGAGGATTCCACAACTTCATGATACTCTGAGAAAGCAGAGAAAAATTTGTTGCTAGGAAACTATAGAGGACCTATATTGTACCGTATTTTCCAGAAGGTTTTATAGTTAGCATCAGTTATTTCATTAACTTTTCTAATCCTGTTCTTTATGCAAACATCCACATTTTTTCCTATGGTCACGATGTTTGTTACACGCTTATATAGACTAGAAAATACATTCTTTTTGTAGTTATTTCTGTATTGCTCTCTTGTATTCTTCAACACACGAAAAACAACCCACCAAACATTTCAGATTATGGTGTGTTTTGAAGGCTGATATTTATTCACATGATGATGTTGCCTAGACATCCTGAACTATTAGGATACGGTAGATCGTGCTGTCCCACAAAAGACAAATGTGAGATCCAGTGTTGCACATTTTACCTGGAAACTTAATAGCATTTTCCAAATTGGATGTTATATCATGTAAAAATACAGTATTTTGCAGCTGACTAGGTCTGGTTGCTCCTTTATGCTGGATCCTGTGACTCCCATTTTACAGTCATAAGATATATCTGCATATTGGAAAGGTGACTGAATCAATGCTGTGGATTTCAGTCCAGGAGTGGTGCACCTGTGACTGAAATAGTGATGCAACAGCTGAGACTAGTCTTGGTATAGAGCTTGTACTAAAAAGTGTAGCACGCTTTGAACTAAGGGGAACCATAATCTCTGAGAGGCAATCATAGAGACGGTAAACGATTTTTTTGTGGAGCAATTCACTAACATCCACAGACTTTGCTAAAATGGCAGAATATTAATACACTCATTTGTGGTTCTGTAGAGCTTGATGTGACTTTTAGAACAGTACGGAAACATCATCTTCATCTGACAGTGTGTGGGCATTACTTCATGACCATTTCTAAGAGCGTGGCAAAAGGCACTCTGCTACCCACCTGCCTATAAATAACTAAATGTAATCAACCCAGACATAAAATTGCGTTTTATGGGTAGTCTTAGGAACATGTAACATGGGCAATTAGATTACATGTAGTCCTATAAGAGTCCCGGTAAAGAGAATGAAATTACTTAGAAACTTGCTGTCCAGACCACTTTCAGGTGAATTATTTCTCTTGCACACACCAAGAGACTTAGAGTACTGTTAAATACAATATATGAATTACTTGAATTTGACTTGGACAATACAAATTCTTCTGTAGATGGGTAGATCTAAGACCTTCTGTATGACTGATTTTTTTTTTTATTATAGGTCTTGGATTCTCTTTGCAGCTAAGGTAGCTGGAAGGGCTAGAGAACACATATACAAAGGCTCTTTTTAATGCTGGTAGAATTCTGAAGGAAACACAAAATGTAAAGGACCCTGACAACTTGCTGCAGTCCTTCAGCCAGCTCTGCAGACTACTTGCTATTGGCAGCTGCTAAGGGAAGCTAATCCTAGTACAAGATGTGACCTTCAAGCCATGATTTTTTGAAATAAAGCCCCTCCCGCAATCCTGATGGCTGCATGTCTTTAGGCAGAATCCTTTGTTCAGCTGGCAACTCCTGTATTTTCCCAAAAAGAATTATTCATGGAAAAACTTGAATAAGAATCTTACTAGTTCCATCTTCCCTTCTCTGCCTCTCTCCCTCCCTTCTTTGGGGAAAAAATCTGTAGATAAGCAACCCTTTCATTAAGCATTAGAGGTCTTGTAGTCATTATCAATGTTCTGCAGGAGTGGGGAGGAAGGTACTCTCTGGTTGAAAAGGTTTTTAAGGTTTGGGACTGGGGAAAAAGGGAACACAAGGAAGTTGCAGTCATAAACTACTTTTTAGTACCTT
Source organism: Falco punctatus (assembly GCF_963210335.1). Classification (NCBI taxonomy): domain Eukaryota; kingdom Metazoa; phylum Chordata; class Aves; order Falconiformes; family Falconidae; genus Falco; species Falco punctatus. Next base: position 56,925,140 of record NC_137587.1, read on the forward strand.
TCTATTGAATCTGGAGAAACACAGGTTCACAGTCCTCATTTGCCTGATTGAAAAGAAAGACTTGAACCTATCTGTTTATTGTACATCATGGGTTGTTCTGATTCACTGCATGTATGTATAGTTATTCAAAGTGAATAGCTCTAGCAAGAGTGGTTCAAGCTGGGCTGCAGATGTAAATCAGTGGCTGTCTTCATAAACAGTACAGGCACCATCTTCCTTTAACATTGCTGAGGTTAGCACTGTGGGACGTGCCTGCTTAATGATGTCTACTCAACAATTTTATGTAAATTCTACCAATTTCCAGCCTATACAGAGGAAGAGTAATGTTGAGAAGCAAAAAAACAGGTAGCAAGTAAAGCATACCAAAGGGCTAAGAAGGAAAAATACTTACTAACACACCTGGTATTGTGTGATTTGGAATGAAAGTGCTTGGGTGCAGCGCTTTTTGTGAAAAGTTGTTCATGCCTGGGTGTTGGTACACTGATACAGAAATAACTGTGGCTGGCAAGTCAGAGAGCAGATATACTTCTGTCCTTGGAGGTATAGATTTCAGAATTATGAGGAAATATGTTGGAAGGTATAGCAGGAGTATTGCATTAAAGTGTCTTTGGTTTTAGCTTTAAGAAAACAAGTTCAGGCTGTCTGTCTTTGCCTGAAGAACTTTTAATACAACTAGCCAGTTTCAAAACTCAGAAGAGGAAAGTGTGCCTCAACAATGATTCAGTTTGAACAAATGGTGAAAATTGGGTCCCCTTCCTTCGCTTGGCAACCTAACTGCTGTCCGTGCTAAAGGAAAAGCAGGGAAAACTCATTGGTTGTTTGTCTGGCAGCAACTGGCTAGACGGTTGTCATGCATTAATTCAGATTTAGTTAGTGTGTCACGTGATGTCCTTTCTTGGTAGGTCTTTTGGATGGTAAATTGTAACTGACTGTGGTATGGGGAAGAAAACAGGCATGATTTAAGTGCTGAAGGATCCACATCTACAGGAGAGAAGATATGTTACTTTCTATGCGTGTGGAACAGCATGTTCAAAAGTGAAATTAGAGTTGTACTAGAGCAGAAAATCACTGTTGTGATTCATTATGATCTATTCCATTTTTATTTTGACCAGGAGGCAGTTGGTTGAAAATAAAAAAAAAAATATACCAGAATAAATCCATAATGATAGAATTGTAGTGAGATAAAATAGTAATATGCTTCAATCATTAAACTGGAGTGTTAGGCAGATCAAGAGTACAACATGGAGACAATCTAAAAATCATGGTGAGTGTGACTAAATGAAATCTCTGATCTTTAAGATTATTGATTTTGTTGTTGGTTTGCATTAGAAAGACAAGTTATGAAATGGTACAAGGCACCTGGGGCTCCTCAGCTCTGAAGAAGGGCCTGTTGTCAGCTGGTATGTGAAATTAATGATATGAGGATCAGAAGGAAGGAAGGTGGTCAGATTTTTCAAGGCAACATAATATTAATTCAGCTGAAGCTTGAACTAGTGCAGATATCATAGAGGATGAAAATATTACATGAGTATGCATATTCTGTGGCATATTTACCTAATGGCAATGGATGGTATACTTTCAAGCCTTGCTATGTGAGATTTAAAAGCCAAGCAGAAACTACTCTAGTTTTTTTGAGGATTGCTTTTGTATATATTGTAAAAAACAGTAGTGTTCCTAAACTGTAGTGATAAATTATGTTAAGGTTATTTCTTAAAGAAAAATGAGTTTTGAAAGTGTAGAAGACATTGAAAGACAAACGTAAAGTCTATGCTGTAATGAGGATTGAATATAAAAAAATACAAATTTCTATCAAACTAAAGCAAACCTTTAGAGCCTCTCAGCATACAGTGGATCTTATGGGTGAAATTCTGATATCTAAAGTCAGTGGAAATTTTGAGAGTTCAGTAAGGCCTCCATTTCAGAGGTCTAAAAGTGACACCAGGATGACTTTGTTTTGTCTCAATAGGACAAGTGAAGTCCATTTCCTCACACTTCATGTGTTATTCTGTGGAAGCACTGTGAGAGATGGTCTCTTAGCTTTCATGAATCTGATCAGCTGAGATAAAAAGGAATGGTCTGCTGGGTTGCGTCACATCATCTAGGTCAGTGGTGGTGAAGCAATAGGGGAGGTCTCAAAACAAGACTTGCTGGGAATTTGCTTTGTATCAAGGCTCGTTTGAGCATAGAACTTCGTTGCGAAGCCCTCAGTCTGGGAGAAACACTGCACTCATGCATTGGCCCCTTCTTTGCAGTTACCAGCTGCATCTGCTTTACAAATTCTGGAAGAGCAGGCGGATTGAGTTGCGTGCATGTGTAATTCACTGGACTCCACTCCCAGTGCATTTTGCAGAAAGTGGTATCTGGGCAGGCAGTCAAGCTCAACTCATCTGCATGTCCTAGGGAGTGGTATTTGGTTAAAACTCAATGACTTCTCACAGCTTTGGTAGGTGAGACTACTCTTGGGAGGCAGGTATTAGACTAGTATTGTACGACTAGTATTTGCTTATGAAAGTAGAAGAAGAACAGCTGTATTGATCACGTACTTGGACAGAGAAGTCTTGACTGTTGAACATTTCTTGGGGAATTCCTACTGATGTCTGTGTGGGGTGGGGAAAGGAGAGATAATTGTGTGTGTTTGAGGGAAGGAAGAAATCATAATTACTGTTTCTGCTACTTCAAGAAAAAGAAATCCTAATGTGCTTCCTGAAGGGAAGGGAAACTACCCTGAATTTCTGCCTTTCATCACTGCTCCGTGCCAAAGACCTAGTGCAGGACAGAGCTGCAGTGGGAAAACTTAATGCTGATATGCTTGAAGTCTCAAATTGCTTTCATTGTACCACGGACTCTCTTTACTCTTCCACTGCTTTATTTGTGAAAGATTTACAAAGAGAAGGACCTGGAAAAACCAACAGTGCTGCATTTAACTAGTATCATATTTATGGCTGGCAATCAGTCTGAACAGGCTGTAATAGGAAAAGTACTTGGGTCATAAGATAATTCAGGTTGGAAGGAGTCTCATGAAGTTGACCAGTCAGACCTCCTGCTTAACCTTTAACTCTGTGAAAGGTTTTGTTTATTGAAGACAGAGGATATAACATTTGTCAGTGGGGTACCTTCTCTCTTGGTTTGCTATGCCTCTGTAAAATAAATAAATAAAATTTTAAAAATTAGACCAGAATTTGTGGGCAGGGAGAATCAGATCCTGTATCTGCAAGGCAATTTAGAGTCAAAGATGACAACGTAGCCATTACTGTTAACGACTATTTCTACCAAGCATCTTGTGAGATCAGTGGATTTGAAAAGAATGCCAAGTAAAGCTCCAGTCACAGGAGGGGCTGAGCATTTCCCATTTTCAAACAAGCAGGTAGAAGTGGAGGCTCAGCATGTCACAGAAAGCACTGGGTACGGCAAGGGGATTGGGCTTTGACAGGGGAACCGAGTGCTGATGTGAAGGGTGCTAGTGTTGGATGATTTGATCAGCAGCATGTGGAGCAAAACCGGAAGAGGAAACACTGTGTTTCAGAACGTGAGGATCTAAAGCTGCCTTTCTCTGTGCATGGCTAAGAAGCCCAGTTCATTACTGAAAACAAAACTAAATCAACAGATTTTGGATAGTATCCATGGGTTGCTTATATAACAACACTTTCAGCTCTGTATCAACAGTTACAATGAATAGCAAGCTGAGTCACTGCAGATTCATCATGGATATCACAAGCCTAGGGGCAGATCAACTGCTGCAGCAGGTGTTATAATGAAAGAATCTGAAGAATGATAGAAAGCAGTCACAAAGTCTACAAACTGAAGTGCTGCAGAACATCAGGGTACTAAAGCAAGCATGCTATTTCATTAGATAAAGAAATGAGATAAGGTTCCCATCATTTTGAAGGACAGTAAACTGTGACTGTACCCCATAATTAACAAAAAATCATGCACAACAAACACCAATCCTATTAATGAGACCACATGTCCCTGAACAGTGTGTTCAGACCTTTGTTAAAGTCTGCCAGTTACCATGAAGTTCTAACAGCATATTGAGAATTTCCAGAGGAGGATCTAAAGTAGTTAGTAGCTGGTGTCATTCTGGAGATAAAAAATGTCTTATCTGAGGTAAAACTGGGCCTGGCTACTCATAGTTTTACTGAAGGACAGTATTCTTTGCTCAAATGAGTTCTAGGAGTTTGAGTTCTAATGAACAATGTTCAACACTGTGAAGGAGGCATGGAGCCTGTGGTGTTGCTGTCAGCTCCTCACAGCATCATACGTTAGGAATGAGGACTGATTCAAATATTCACAGTTGAGGCACCACTGCAATTAAGTTTTGATGTGAACTACTGGAACTGTTAGGAGAGGTGATCCTTAGTTAACTGATTATGTAACTTTTAAAAACTTCCAAGTTAAGGATATTAAGAGATAGAAATGAAAATAAATTTTAAAAGTGCAAGGACATGTACAATAAGCACTACAGACCATACAGTGTCACACTGAACACTAGTCAAACCTGCTTTGGGATAACAAGTTCAGTTTCAGAAATGGACTTTTTGTTTGAAGTGAGATGCTCTTGATATTGAAAAATACTATATGAAAAGGCAACCTTACAAAGCATTGGACTTAGCATATGTGGGCTGGATTTAAGCAGTCCATTTGTTGTATCCCTCTCACATGCTATGATAAAATAAATCCTGAAATACCTTGTGTAATGACTCATCTGATATCAAGATGTGTCAGTGTTCATAAACAATGCTGTTCATCTTCTGTGTGTATGTGCATGTGTAAGAGGTGTAGGTGGAAGCTGAAGTTTTAGTTGTGATGACTCAGCCTTTATTCACTGTTACTTTTATTTCTGCTTTACGAAGAAATTCTCTTCTTTCCTGTGCATTCAGATAGGTGAAGTTCCAGGGTTCAGTGAGGAATATTTCCTGGAACAATCCTGAGATTTTTGTGTCTCAGATGTTTGCCTGTTAAAAATTCAACCTCCTGTCACAGGCAGGGATCTAGTTTTTTTGGCCCTCATTTCTTCATTCGCTGTCTTGGTAGTCTGTTCAGGCTGATGGGGAAATTTTACCTACCCTCTCCTGTTAGGTTTTACATGCTATTATTAAAGTGCTTTTATAGGTAAAGCTTGTTGAGAGAAATATGCCTTTTATAAATTTAATATCTTCAAAGTAAGTATTCTCATTTTTTTGTCTTGCCAGGGTATGTGATAAGTCTGTGACCAATTCAGATATAACGCAAATTATTATGCAAAAATTATAGGGGAAAGAACAAATTGTTTTGACAGCGATCTAGGTCTTGATTGGTAGATAGGTTAGCCTATTCAACTTTCCAGCGTGGTTTTTTTCTTATGAAGGTTTGTATCATTATATATTTCAGATTCTATAATCTAAAATTATAATCTATCAGCTATAATCTATGTATATTATAAATGTATAATCAATCATATGATATCTCCTTGAATTAAGTGTGAAAAAGGTGACTTTTCTTGTAATAGGAGGAAGTTCAGACAGAGTTCCCACTTAAATGTTGTGTGACTTGCAAGCCGTATACACTAAGTGTAGCCAGCAGATGGAGGGCTGTACTAACTGCTTAAAATTGTAGTTGTCGGGCTATCCGTGGCAGACATGTTACTGTCTGAAAGCTGTCGCAGTTTTGATGCTTCATAGTTCCTACAAAGAAAGAACATATGTTTTAAAAGATACACCGTGTTATAATTATTTGAACTATCTTTTATTCACAATGATGTATAGCTTCATTTTTGACTTTTAAACCTTTGTGGATGGTGATGGCACTTAAAAACCAGGTGATTGTTGCAAAGCCAGGGCATACACTCCTGTGTTAATATATATATGTGGGAGTGGGGGGAGGTCGACTGCATTTCTTTTTAACTTCATGAAAACTCAAAGGTCCATAATAGAAACATACCGGCCAGTCTTGATACGCTTGCAGTGGTATGTGGGCTTTTTTGCTTCCTTGGTTCTGGTAAATGTTGACCAGTGTGATTTACCACACTAGATGAGGTTTCCGTATACAGCACATTGGGATATGGCTTGGTACCAGAGCTAAGCTGACCTCTTGTCACTTGAAAAGGGCAGCCCTGCTTCTCCTCTCCTCTCCCCCTCTGTAAATGCTGGCCCTCTACTTTTGCCATTACTGTCACAATGTTGTCCAGCTTACTTGCTGTCTCCTCCTGAGAGCCAGTAAAGAGACTTAAACTGGCAGAAAAATAGCTTGCCAAAATAAAAGTGAATAGGTTTCTACTGATTTAGTTCCTTGAGAAATTTAAACTGAAATTACACAAGTGTCAGAGAGAAAGGGGCAGACATTTGTGATCAGGGCGAGGAAAAGGAAAACAGGACCTCCTGTTTTAGCTTTCCGTGTGCATAAAAGGTGCCATCAGCATAGCTCAGAATTAGTGGTGCTTTATGAAAGTTGCAGGAGCAATGTAAGTATGTAAATATACACTAGTAGTTGTAGTTCTCTCATAATGAAGGTTAATTGTTCTGGAACTTCTGAAGAACATTGTTACACCTGGTCAAATCCACACAATACTTGTTGATATGGCAATCCCTTCTTTTAAGGCATGCTGAGCCTGGGACTTTCTCTTATGGTTTATTTTGTTACCTGCTTACTCCTTGAATAGCTAAAGCAACTTCAGTACAAAAACTTACGGAAACTGTGGCAGCCTAAGCAGTGACACTGGCAGAGAGGAAAGAGGCAGCTGTGCCCAGCACTGTTGGTATGTGAATTGACCAAGGCTGCCATTTTCTTTGCCAATTTCCACTTTGTTCTGACCCCTTGCACTTTGGGGAATAGGGGTAGCTGCAACAGAAGCAAGCTGTGTGTGATCCTCCCCTCCCCACGTTTTCCCCTTGTCTCTTCCACAATGGGTCTGCTGGACCATCTCCCTCTGTTTCTTTTTAGCTGGTCATCCAACCCAGCATGACTTTTCCCAGGCTGTCTACCATCTGCCTGGAGACTCTCTTCACCTTTTGTTCCTCTTTAAAAGCTTACTCCTGTGATGCACCAAGAGTATGCAGTGCAATGCTAAACATGCACATTTCCTACTGATGTTTAGGACAAATGATTGCTCAGGATCAATTAAGAGAGTTAGTGTCTAGAGATAAGGTGTAATGACTTGTAAAATGGACACACCAGCAATGGTAGCTCAGTTTGAGCCATGTTTTTCATAGCTTCGTAATGATGTCCTAATGAATATTTATCATTATTTGTAAGACCCTATTTTCAGCAGTTGTGTATTATAGTAACAGCTGACAAAATGTTCATTTTGGTTTGTAATGAAATTGTCTCTGTTTTAGCTGTTTATTATGGTGGGGATGTCACTCCCATACCATTGTGTCTGCCATTGTAACACAGCTGGCTAGCAAGTTTAAAGGCATATCTGATTAGTTTGTTTCTTGTCCGAATGAGGGTCTCTGAGTGGAAATGTTAACTCTTTGCACAGTGCATTTATCTTGTAGCAGAGAACAAAATCCAGTCAGGTTTGACAGTCTTTTTTTAGCATGAGAACTCTTCCAAAACTTTCCAAACTTTTGTTTTTAGTGGGAGTCACTAAAATAAAACTCCTTCAGTAAGAAGCGGTACGGAAGTGTGTTCAGTGTTAAAGTAAATCCAATTGAACTAAACTTTTATCAACTTTAAATCAGTTGGAATAAACTATAATGTAAGTATTGGAGTAAGCAGTGCTTGTTAGGTATGGGCCACAAGAAAGCTGTGTATGTTGTTCAGCAAGGTGTAATTTAATAGTACTTTATGTTGAATAGTAACCAAGCCCTTGGCTCATGTGTCAGACTTTTGTACTTCACCTTTCCTGTATCCTTGCTACAACTGATTAACACAGAGATGTTAGTGATGTGTGTTACTCCTGTGATGGAGAGGATTAGCGCTCATTCTGTACATACGTGGTCCAAAGTTTTCAGTTGTCTCGTACTCTTCTTTCAATCATATCAGACTTAAGAAAAAAGAACAACCTAATTTTGAGTAAATCTCTCTTACATCAAAAGAAGTATCCATAGAGATTGTTCATTAGTAATAGCTATTGTGCTTTAGAGCCATACCCACTTTAAGCCAACATATTGCGTTGGCTTTGCTGCCACTTTATACTCTTATGTCAGATATGATAAAATAAGGTACGTCTTTAGCATTTGGGGGACTGCTGATAGTGGCTTGAGGCTTTACAATGCATAAAACACGGCCTGACTCCTCTGCCAAAAAGCTGGCAATCTTTTTCAGTGGAATATTGGACAATTCTGCAATCAGTTTTCTGAAGAAAAGAAGAAAAAAAAAAGAAACCCAATCTTTAAGATGTAATGGTGTCTTTTCTCCTGTAGCTATTCATTCTTTTGGCCTGACTGTAAGACAAAGGTTCATCAGAAGGTAAAATCTAAAATATTGCTTGCCTTGTTACTCAAAGTAACAGAGATGGCAAATATTTTGTTGCTTGGTACCAAATCTGTTTCAAAAAGCACTGCTACTCGTTGTTTTTGGTGCCAGTCCAGAGTTCTTTTGGTGCCTAAGTTGAAATGAGTGGCAATAGTTCAGCGCAACCACTTGAAGTGTTTGTCAGGTTTCTTCTAAAAACCACAATGACTCTTTGGGTGAAAACAGCAGGAGGAGCTTCTGGTGGAGCTGCTCCTGGAACTCAGGACTTGTTTGAAATATTGGTCTGGGAGAAAGGTGGGAAGATTGTGACCTGATGTAGGTCCAAAAGCAGTTGAAAGCCTTCTAGATCTCTCACTAGCTACCGTTGAAGCTCAGAGCCAAAGAAGAATTTGTAAACAGCAGTGGCATACTGTGGGAGAAGCTGTAGGGGAGCAGTGGAGGTGAGGGGTAAGTGGAGTGGTTGGGCAGCTTTAACTGGAACCTTAAGATTGCTCCTGTCAGGAAACCTGATGGGGGTGACCCTCTGATGTAGCAGTCACTTGGGCATGGTGCGTATATGTAGCACTGTGCTCTGCCTGCCCCTCTGCAGGGACACCAATCATTCAGCAGATGACAAAAATAGAGTAACTAGCTAAGTCTGGCGCTAGGGATTGGGGCACTGTAGTGGTGGTATACGATGAGCAACCAGGGGATTAAGCTGCAGCATGAGTAACCAGGGATATGAGTATCACAGCATGAAGGAGTGAGTCATCAAGGGAGATTGTGGGAATGATGGTGGTGTAGGGGGAGAAAGGGATCAGGTCTGGAGCTAGAAAGAGGCTGAGGAAAGCAGACTGGAGAGCATGTTCCCTGCTGCATGGGACAGCATGGCACGTGTCATGGTTTTAATGTAGTTTGTTGGTTTGTTTCTGTTCTAAAACATGCAATCACATTTGTATTCATGAACCTCCTTATTAGGCAAACACAGTAATCCAGAGCCTGTTTCCTATAACATGGACAATGCAGGCATATCTATGTTTTCACGTGTACGATCCTTCTTTTGCTGCATAAGCAAGTTGACACAGAAGATACGTATCTAAGGAATTCAAAGAAAGATGTTTTGGAAACTAGGACTTAAATTTTCTTTTCTGCCCTGGTCCCTTGACCTAATGGCTTTGGTGATGCATCTGTAATAAACCCTGAACCTATTTAATCTGGCACACAGCCTTGGGTTTCAGCTACTAATGCCATTATTCTAGATCTCATCAGTGAAAGACACTTGCAATCTTACACTGACATTTAGGAATGTGGTCAAAATGTTTTGTCATTGTTTTCCCAGACAAGTTTTAGCACAATCCATGTTAGTCTGGAAACCTTTTTTTACACTGTCTTTTTTTTTTTTTAAACTATGGAACAAAAGAGCATGGAAATACTGTTTAGAGACTTCAATCTAAGTTTCTGCCAACAGAGAGAAAAGCTTTAAATAAACCAATCTTACTTTTGGGATTACTGTCTCCCTTCTCTCAAATAATGCTGCTGTTCTGAGGATGCTCAGTTTCAGGAAATGATATTTTCAGATACAAAGATACTTATTAGAAATTGAGAAGCAGCTCTAACTTAATGCTGTATGATGGGTTAAACCATAAGGTTGTTGTTGCAGTGTTAATTTTGAAGCTTCAGACAAAAACTGGTTTGGGTTCAGCCTCAGTTATATAAAGAAGTTCATTGACATTTGAGTGAAAAAGGAATCTAGATGATTGATTCTGCCTTTGGCCAATCTCCCTTTCAGTAGAAATTGAGGAGAAATGTATGCTGCAGTTGGGTTTTGGAGTTTGGCTCTTGAAAAAGAACCTTGAATTATTTGGAGCTGGATCCCATTTGTTGTTCAGAAATACCAAGGACTTAGCAGGGAGAAAGTTATCTCTTATTTGTTCTTTATAACACAGACCATTAAGTACCTAAGTGTGTCACTGCAGTGCATATTGTACTGCATCTGGTTTCTTCTTACATCCTCAATTTAGAAATAGAAATTCAGCTGTTACCATAATGAGAGCGCTGTGCTGGCATTTTAATTTTTTAAAAGCACATTCTAGAATACTTAAGTTAAAGCAGTAACATTCATTCAAAATTATTGTCCATGTTCCTGTAAAAGTATGTAGAAAGTGTTAATAATATAACACAGCACACAAGAACAGATGTCCCATGGCAAAGTTTAAATAAAATTGGAAGAAATTAACACCCAGTTTGCTAATGCACAGCAATGGAAACTTTGTTCTACATATGGGGGCTCAAGCCTGGACGCCTACATCCCCTCCCCTTCATTACTGAACAAAGAGAAAAATAGGAACACAATAAAAATAGAAACTGATAAAAAAAGCTCAATCGATGCATTCATTTTTATCCTGTAGCAGTTTCATTTGCTGATTTGTTTTCTTTGCCTAATTGCTGATGAATTGAGCTCACCTTTAATCTCCAAAGCACAACTCTTAATTGTATAAATGCAATATATAAAGGCATGCAACATAATCCCAGTTCCAGAACATTGTTACTTTGTTCTTTCCCTGAGCCATTATCTCATTACATTTTCATTTCTGTGAAATTGTTTGAACTCGACAGAACTTGGAAAATTTGGAAGTTTAGATAAATGAATTCAGGTTTGGCCTGTCCTGTTTCAATGAGAGATGAGGAAAAATCAGTATCAGATCGAATGAAACCCACTGTGTACCCAGTTCTTAAACTTGTGAGTAATTTTATGCATGCTAGCTGTGTAACTGTACAGGTCACAGTTCAGAAGTAAATTTATATACATATTTAGCATCCAAATCTCTTTCTTACTTAATATTGAACTCTCAGGTCAACAATAATCACAGCAGAGCGCTCAAAGAGGAGATGCCACAAAAAGCCCTTTTTAATGTGTAGATCTTTGCTACCTTGTTGGGGGTTTTGTTTTCACGTTGTGTGTCATTCTGAAGAGACAATGATCCGAAGACCACTCACAAGTGAGGGCTGTCTTCAAAATGCATGAAAACTGTCATGCAGGTTATTCTTTCATGAGAATGAATGAAAAAGATATTGCTAAATTGTTCCCAACTGAGCAATTACTTTGTGCCCAGAAAGGAATGATAGTTGAATAATTATTTTTGGCTTCTTTATCAATGTGATTTTTGAATATCAATCCTTTTTAAGACTTGTGGAGTCAAGGAAATTAGATTAATTTTGCTCATCAGAATAAACTTATTTTACCTATAACAGCCCAGGATATCAGAATTTGACAGCTTGATCTATGCTTTATGGGTTGTCTAACTATATGTTAGTCTAAGAAGTTGGCATGTCTACTCTTGGTAGGTAGGAAAATGCTGTGTTAACTGTTGTGATGACTGACCAACAAGGAAATTCATTTAAGCAGATTATTCACAATGCAAGGTAAAGCTTTTTTTTTCTCTTTATTTTTTCAATCTGTTTTAGAAATACTTAGTTCTCTTAGCAAGGTTTATTGGAGTCTTACGCTTCAGTCTCAAAAATTATCATTCCTTTTCTAAGTGCCAAGCTTTAGCTATTGTTCTTTCTCATCCATAAAACAACAGATCAATCTAATCAATTTAATCCTATGTCTCTTCTCCATTTCTAATGAAACTTAATTATCAAAAGATGCAATACTCCTTTTATATAGCAGTTGCATTAATTAGACCTTCTCCTGGATATAATCATTCTGAGCACTTCAGTGCTTTCAGTTTGATAATTCATTACATTCAAGCAGATATTGTGGACTTGTGTTAGCATAGTTATGCACATTTTACCTTGTCACGTAGAAGTCTCAAATTTTACCCTTTCAGCACTTTTGAACATCCGCCTGAAAAAAAAAAGAATTAGAAAGTTTGACATGTTGAGTTTTTGGATTATCTGGTCTTTGTTTGTCCAGAGACCATCTGAAAATTTCCATTTCTGTGCCTGGTTGCAAGAAATTAATTCAAGTCCCTCCTTTCATTATGTCTGAGTGTTGGGGAAGCCCTGTTGAATAGGGCTTGGGAAAGGACAGATTCAGGCCACCTAAAAGACAGTTATTGCAGAAATATATCCCCATGTGATTTACACCTTGAGTCTTTGGGGGACAGCGGTACTTTTGGCCATCAGGAAGTGGTATCTGTGATACTTCTGTACCTCCTACCGTATATCTAAAATACTACTTGGGTTGGGGATTTTTTGTTTTTTCATTTTTTTTCTCTCAGACGACTACAAGAACTTAGCTCAGAGGTGAGTTCATTGTGGAGCTATGAAATTGTACAATTCCATTTCAGAACCATGGACAAAACATGCTCACACCTTCCTTCAAAATATCTTGTAGATATTAATGTAACGAATAAGCAGTTAAGTTTAAAGGTTTTCACCCAGTAATTTAGTGACATGAACCGCAAGTCTAGAATAACGACCTGCTATATAATTTATACTAATGTTTGAAGTCCTATTCATTATTATTTTTTACTGACTTTATAGATTAATTTATAAGAAAAGGATTTGAATATGAATGTGTATTAGGCTAGAACCTGGACGAGGAAAATCCTTCCCTTTTTACTTCTAGAAGGACTCCTACTAAAATATTAGTCTGCTCAGGGTGTTGTATACAAATGTCATTTGCATTGAATACGGCTGCAACATTTTGCCACTTATGAAGCATCGGAAATACAACAGGCAACTAAGCATGTATTGATTCACTGCCTAACCTTTAGAGACAACCTTAATATAAGCATAAAATGGCTTAAAGCATAATGCAATTGTCAGCTTGTTTTTCTCAAAAAAAGTGCTGAAGCATTATGAAGTAGTACATATATGGAGTTCTGGGAAGAAAAGAGCTGTAGTTAATATAACCTTTAACTGTGATAATAGGTACACTTGATATTGTTCTATAGGAGAACAATAGAAAAGAAAGATAAATTAGCCTGTAGTTCTTCACAACTGCAAGAGTTTTGAATGCTTAGTGTCCTATTTTCCAAGAATAACTAGAATGTGGTTAAAAAATTAAAAACTTCTGTACTATATTACCAAATGATAGCGAAGTTTTGAAAGAAACATTAAAAAAACCCAATGCACCAAACTCCCAGTAAAAACTCAATACCATTTCAATAACCCTTTGATTTCAATGAAACTGCACTGGACTCTAATGGTTCAGTTCCTCGTGATCAGTAAAACTTGGTGAATTTACAAAAGTAAGTTTTAGTGTTTGTCACTTAGGAAAAAAATGCAGTGTTTAGTATTTGATGACAGGTTTATATTCCCCCATTATGGAAACTGTCTTTGACTTTAGGTTAAAATACTTCTATATTATGACAGAATTACATTGGTGCAGGTGGCAGAGAGGGAACTATTGATTGCTATATACTTGTTTCAGCAAGATTTTCTAGAGGTCTAATAAATCAGTTTTACATAATTTACTGGTCTTGTCTACTGGGTTGCATAGAATTTTACATCTAGTTTGTGACCCACACCTGAGAATTATGTGAAATATCACTTATTACAGGAGCTGCTGTGATGGGACAAGTGTCTGACGTTTGATGTGAGACAAAAAGATCTTTGAACTATCAAACAGCAGCTTTGATGAAAAGCATGGGGAAGGATTAGAGTCTCTGAAAACTTTTCATCAAAAGACAGACTAGGACCAGACAGTCAGGAGCAAAAGGATTTTTTATTTTTTTTTTTTGAGACATTGTTCCAATAGGACTCAAGGGATGTCTTTAATAATTTTGATAGAAGAACCTTTCACAACTTGCTGTGGTGATATAATGGCTCTGAGTGCCATCAGACTTTGAGATCTGTACAATATGTCCTATACAATACCAAGGTTTAAGAACAACCAGTGTCTGAAATGTCTAAGTAGCAAAAGGGAGAACTTTGATAAGACAGGAAAGAACACTCCACAAGATTTCCTAGTACTGTTGAAAGGCAGCCATTGTCTGCCAGCTGCTAGCTGACTTGAACAAAGCAAAATAATACATTATCTCCCAGCTACAGGCCCTCAGGTTTCTGTGTGTCAACACTATGTGTTAAATAGGAAAAGATCCTGGTTTCTGAGACTGTAGACAGAGAAGACAGGTGCACGCTTTCATGAAGAAAGGCAAGGACATCCTTATGAGACTTTTTGACAACAAAAAGTGTAAGTTACTACTGATTGATTCTTCAGCTGTCCACTATGGTGGAACCGATCTCATTTGATTAAGATAATAGTTCTGTTCTCTGTCATTGGCAGGAATGGTAAAGCTGTTAAAGAAATTTAGAATAAACCCATACTATTTCCAAAGCATATTATTAAAACTATCGATCTGACATTGGCATGGCTTGTGAGGAGGGCCCGTGTGTCCTAGTTATCCAGAGAACAATGCCCTGACCATGTTATAACCCTAAGTAAGGGTCTACCACAGACAAATCAACAACTAGAGACGAGATGAAAATTAGACTGCTGGCTGTCAAAACTAACAGCTGAGCAACAGGTGAGCAACCCATTCCTGGAAAATGCTACATTATGAAATCTGCTCCTGCAAGCAACTTGGTAGTTATAGTGGAGCCTTGTTCAGGCTTTTCAAGGAGCATTTGGCAGTGCAGGAGATGCCTGCAATCTATCTGATGCTTTTCCATTGTTCCTTCACTCGGTCACTCATCACTGCTCTTATAATAATAAAACACACAGCGCTTGAGTTAAAGTGTGCAAAAGGAAAAGCCTCTTGTGCCTTCAGTAAGCTTCATGCAACCCCTGTTGTGAACAGTATTTGATTATTAAGAACAAGGATCATTAGAGATAGAATTTATGATCTCTGGTTGTTCTAGTAAAGATATTTTCTAGTAAGCTTTTGCTTTTTTTCAAGGGTATGTTTCACATTTTTTCTGTTCTCAGCTAGAAGAGGATAGCTAATGCTTATGTCTCTGCTGTGAACATGCTGTGCTCAAGTAGGCATGGAGATGAAACATTAATTTGCAGAAGAATTTTATGAAGTGGTCACTTTTTCCATGGAAGCATTTTCAATTTTGTTTTGTAAAATTTAAAAGCAATTTTTTTTTCCCCTGAATTGTAAACATTTTGGAAAGCAGGAACATGGCATACTGCTCTACTACTGAATGGCTTTCAGTTGTCATGCTTGGTGCATTCTATGCATCGTAACAGTGAAAGGTGAGAAAACATTGATATCTGCTGATGTTACTACATCTGATCTCTAGTTTGGAAAGCTTCTCAAAAGCTTTAATGGCTTTAGAATCTCTTGTGGATTTATGCTAGACCATAGTAGTAGAACTATGTATGTAAATCTGGCTTCTATAAAGATGAGGATAAGAGTATCCTTTTCTAATGTTGTTTTGAAGCATCTGTTGCTACTAATCAGCCTGTCAGGATGCAGAGTGACTGAAAGACAGTAATTAAAAAATGTGATTCTGAATATTAGCATGCAAAAAAAAAGATTAATGTATTTATCTCTAATGGCATTACCAGGCAGACCAGATAAAGTAAAATAAACAAAATATGTCATGTACTTCACAGTACAACACATTAATGCTGGGGGGAAATGAGGTTTGATGCAGAAAATATTGCTGTGGTATATTGTCGCTTTCCTAGCCAACAAAAAATAGGAGACGAATTCAAGATCCTATGGGAGTCTAATAAGCGTCAGGAATCTTCTCATATCCATTCCAGATGGTTTAGACTTTCCTTGGAACTGAATGTCTCGTGTAAACTTAGCTCCCTGTTTATTTTCAGTTAATAACAGTTGCAAAGGTGAAAGGAAGATTAATCTAGCAGAAAAAGCATGAGGACAAGATGTCTGTCTTGTAGAACAGTTAATACTGAAAGATACAATTCCAGTGTATGAGCATAAGGGATATGACTACAAATGAGAGTTTGATTTACTGCGTGTATTCAAACATGTGATGGCATGCAAAGAAAAAGAATCTTTCCTGGTAAGAAAAGGCTTGGTTTCCTTTCAAAAGGTGGGGAAAACAAATAATAATTAAAATATACATATATACATATTTTTTTTCCTGACTAAAAGGAAAAATCCTGACTGGACTTCAGAACTTTGTGGTTTTTCCCATATTTTTTCCAGTTCTTGATCTCAAATAGATCTTTCATCTTTCACTCCAAGACTTTTATGAACAGAGTTTGATAATCACGTGGATTTTTTTTGTCATAACTGCTAGTAATTGAGATTTAGGATGAAATCATTGAACTTAACATAGCAGGCAATACTAGACATTATGTACCAGTAAAGAAATGCGGTACCAATAAAGAAACTTTATACCATCCTTACAGGCGAAAAAGGGATCTTATCTATGTTTTCCTGCACACTGTGCCTATGGTAAATGTGGTCTAATGTTACTTTTTTCTTTTACGACGAGTATGCCTTTTTTCTTCAATAATCCATCTCAACACATGATTCAAAGTATGTTCTACTGTTGGTTATATCTATGGGTTTGAGTTCGCATAACTCCTTTTACAACAATGCGTCTTGCCTTGTCCATAGGCTAGTTGACCTTTTGCTGCACAAAACCCCCATCAAACAACAGAACTACCAAAAAAACCACAACACAAGTCCTTAATTTCACACAGTCATTCTCTTTATCCTGTTCAAGGTTTCCCTTCCTCTGACAGAGCAGCAACTAGAACTGAATGAGGTACAGCATGCCATATTACTGCATTGGAGTAATGCCAAATGTGTCATCTTCTCAGTTTTCTCCCTCTTCCCTCTCACAAATATTAGGCATCAAAACGTTTAAAACTTCATATGAAACATTGTTACTTGTTTTGAGTTCTCTGTATCCATCTCACTTTTCCTTCAATTACATTTTTAAGGAAGAGTAAAAACCTCTTTCTAAGTATTTTGGGTTTTGTTGGTGTTTTGGGGTTGGGGTTTTTTTTGGTGCCTTTATGAATTTATTTAAACACTGCTGGCAATGTTACTTATTTACACCACTAGATATCAAGTGAAAATTCCAAAGTTTGAAAGCTGATGATGAATAAAAGATACTATCAATTATGGCTAAATATTGGAATTAAAGATACATTTGCTTTTTGCATGAGTAAATAAGGCCTCATTTGGTTCAGGTACAATTATAGCTTCCTCAATACTTTTTCCCAAAGGCTTAAAACTGCAGATTTAGAGCAAATAAATGGAGAGTTGCATTCAGCTTCAATTCTAACTATGAAAATATCAAAAAGGCACTTCACTGGTGTGAAGGAGAGGTCTATAGGAAGATGTACTTCCCTAATATCATGGATATTGTGAGAAAATATTGCCGCAGAGTTGAGTTGAGAACATAAGGCTTTCCTGTTGCAAAAGTAAGCACATCATATCCTTAATAAAGGTACTGGAAAAACCTTTTTTGGTTAAAATGGGAGCAAGATAAAATCTGGTTAGAATTTTGTATTGCTTTTTACTTTCTTTTTAAAATTAAATACTGTCAAGATGTCTTAGTCTAGTTTGACAGCCTATTGTGAGGCAAAAACCTTACTGCATTTTTAAAAACATTTTTGAGACCTTGTGGGTTTTTTTTCCCCAGTGTTTTGTGCAAAATTGAGTGGGAAAGTTTTGTTCTCCAAGAAGTATTTTTGTTGTAATTGTCCTGAGAAGCATCCAGTGAAGTCTGACAGGGTTTTGCTGTTGACTGCACTTAATATAATCACCACCCCATAATAATCAGTCCTTTGATATTCTTTAATAATAACCTAACAGTATAGTTGTTGTGGACAACTCTGTTGCTTACCAGCTCTGTGTCTTGTGCACAAGCATCAGTCTACACAAAAATAATTATTTTAGTGAGTCATTGTTTTAGGCCCAAAGATATTATGCCCACTTGGCAAAAACATATTGCTATTAATATGTGAAACCTGAGCTGAAATATGATTTAAGCCAGTTTGCAATGATTGTTTTGTTCTTCTTGTTTGTCTTTAAAAGGAATTTAATTCTAAAGAGGTATTGGAGGCTGGGGATTTAAAATAGAACTGAAAGAACTTGTTCCCTAATTAATTTTAAAAAGTCCTGATGTAGCTTCTTTTGTACAGTTAATTTTGAATGCACAATTGGCCCTACTTAACAGTCTGGATTTATTACCTGGTATTTTCACTACTGAGGGTTTATTAAACTGAAGATTGTTTGGGAAGTGTGTTGTCTAAGCATGACTCTTGATGGCTGTATTTGATCCACATGGTGCTCTGTCATCTTGTAAGAGATAATAGGTGGGTTCAAGTGTCTACCCAGTTTGTTCTCAATAGAAGCAATTCCTTTTGTTCAGTGGTTTAGATCTAGCTATCCCAGTTTTGTCTTTGCTGCTGTTTGGGGTTTACAAAGGCAGTTTCTCTCCATGGTATGTGAATCTTAAGAGCTGCAAGGAAGACACAAAAATTCTATTTGGTGAAACCAAAGAGAGAGTTGTGTGGCACCAGAACTAGGAAAGTCAGATTTATTTCTTGACCTTTCTTGTGTTTCATGAACTGTGAGCAAGTTGGATCTATGTAAGGAGGCTTCATCACATGTTCATTAGACATGCTCCGATGTCTAATAAGTTGAGTGGTTTGTAGGGTTCTTTTTCAGTTACAGCATTTCTGTCTTCTATCTTGCTGCATGTTTTAGAAAACTTGTAGGACTGAAAATATTTTTTAAATTTTCTTCCCTTTCTCTCTTGATTCTTTAGTGCAAAATTACTTGAGAAGAAAGCACGCAAATAAGAAAGAATGTGTGACTGTATAATCCATATGTCTGGAGTAAATGGCATTAGCAATGTATGTGCCATTCTTTGATTTCCACACTTACCTATGCATGTACTAGGTAAAACTATCCATGTTTCTCCATTTCAGTATCCTACTTGGTTACATAGAAAAGATGTGATGCATCAATTTTCTTCTAATAACCTAGCAGAATCGTGATTATTAAAGGGAAGGCAATTATTTCTCTTCATTAAACTTCTAAGTGCTTACTTTAAAGTAATCAGGAGACCATATGCTTTATAGTCTTGCATAGCTAATGCATAACCATTTCTGCATTTTCTTTAACGTCAAAGCTCAAAATTATACTGAAGGGTTAGAACATATCTGTGGTCATATGGTGACTTCAGAAATGGCTGTTAAGGAGCTGTTAATTAAATTCTTAGTTTTGCTAGAGCCATATTTTAAACTTTAAACAGAGGTTAATGTAGATGTCTGGCTACTACAAGAACCTGTAAAAAATACATCACTGAACGTAACGTGAAGTTAAATCTCAGAGAGCTGAAAAGTTTTAAATATTCTTTTACGTTTCTTTTATCCACTGGAAATGGATTTGAAGCCAGTAACAGATATGAGTGTCTTTTTCTCAAAGGGAGTTCAGAATGTGAACCTCTTTTACTTGCTAGTCTGAAAATCTTTCTAATTTCAACCAAAACTAAAGAAAATTATCTAGGCTTATATAGAAAAGCTTCGGGTTTATTGGGTTTTATTTCTTCTCTCAGAAAGCCATTTAAAGTAATTCAGTAGAGGGGGGGAAAAAAGCTTGGTATACTATTGTGAATTCAACTGGAAATGGACTTCATTCCTAAAGGTAACAAAAACCCTTTTGTATTTATTTGTGTGTTTATTTCTTTGTGTTTCTATTAATTATTTGTGTATTTATTTCTTAACACACCTTATTTATTAAAGTATTTTATTTCTTATCACAAGTTCTTCCTGATGAATTCTATGGTTTCTTCCATTCACAATGCATTATAATGACTGAATGTTTGGCGATGTTTTCTTGTGCATCAGGAACTCCCTGATTTTAGGAACTGTCTGCTGCGAAGGGAGAGGACTTAAGGAATTAGCTTGAGCATGAGACTTCTTGATTGCCCGTGCTGTAGTAATGTTAGTCTGTCCCTTGGCTTTGTTTTGGAAAGCTTCATCCAGGACAGAGGGATAGTGTGATAGATAATGTCCTCCAGAATCCAAGCCTTGTTTTCTCCATTATGCCAACAGTTTTTACATCTTTCACATGTTCTTATATTTATTTCAAAGCATGCATTAAACCCTTTAGTTTTGTGTAGTTTTATGCATAAAAACATACTGTTTTGAAGGCTCCAGTACAGCACTTAAATTACTTCATACATTCATAAGTGGAAAAAAAAAGATCAGAGACTAATTACCATGTTGTAGTATGTGGCCAAAGTCTCTGCTTTGGACAGTTTCTGCCTTGATAAATCAGTTAAGCTTTTGTAGCTGCATTTTGTCATGTTACTGCAAAATGGATGGATGAGTAAATGAAAGGGTTTGGAATGCTGTAGAAAAATTATTAGTTTAATGAAATAGCATGATGAAACTGCAAATAGGAAGTTATAAAATAGTGAAATATGTATTGCAATGGAATGACCAGTGCAAAAAGAATAGAAAACGTTTGGACTTGGTGGATAAAACGAGATTGTGGCACAAACTACAGCCTTAATATTTCAGAATTAAAATACTGTGAAAACTAATAATGGCAATGCTTTGCAGATGAGGTGAAGCATAAAATATCTCATATGACAGGCTGAAGGAAGACTGTTACTCTAGGATTCACGTTGTACACAGGTACTACTATTTATTGCTAATCAATTAGAATAACATGATGTGTTTGCTATTAATTCTAAAATATGTTTAGAATTAATTTTTCCTTGCTCTCAGGAGCAATCATAACACTTCTAAATCCCACTGAATTTACGTGATATTTCATTAGACTTGCTCAGAATACTGAAATGAACCCCTGTAAACCACACATTGTAAGTTCTAAAAAGGCTTGGTGGATAAATGTCACACTTGAGTTTATTTTTTAACTTTTCAAACTGTGGACTAATATATAAATAGTCATTGGACTCGCAAAGGCTCCGCTGCAGTAATATTCATTAAGGGTTTTTACTCTGATCCAAGTTGAGTCTGTGGTATTTTGTTTGAAAGACTATGGTGTCACAGAAACACCATGCTAATTAATCAGCCTCTTCAGAAGCCAAATACTGAAGCAACGTTTTGGATTGGTTTAATTTCCTATTGCTCTATTCATGCTGTGTCCCTGTGCTCATTTCTACAGAGAACTCCTTGAATTCTCAGAGGAGAATTGGGAATTTAATAATTTAATAAAAATAAAAACAATACAGAAACAGATTCTTGTTAGCAGATTTCAAACAGAAAACTCAATAAATGGTTTGAAAAGTAAGTAGGTCCAATGTTATGCTTTAAGCTGCTCACAAATTGATGATCTATAGCTTGACAACTTTAAAGAATATGGCAAGCTTGGGCTTTCAATAGTTTACAATACTTGGAGACTATTCCTGCATGTCAATACTGCATACTGCGTCATTGCCCTTTTTCAAAAAATATGATGGGCTGGGGTTGGTGTGTTTGTTTCCTTGTTTGTCTTAATTTTTAACAATTACATGCACTCAGATCCTGTTGTTAGCAGTAGTAGCTAAATTGCAGAGCCTTGACAGCCTTAAACTCGAGCTCTTCCGTAGGTCTTTTGAGGATAAGCACAGTTTCCAAAGAGCACAGAGAGCCCAGAAGAAAATACTCACTAGGGAGTATATCATCTTTGTGTAGTCTGCCTAAACTTCCTTGTCCTGTGAATTGCAAGCCTCACTAGCTCATGCCAATGTTTTGTACTACCATGCTGTATGAAAACCTTTTAACCCTGTAAAGATGTAGTTCTCCACAACAATTTATCTTTTGTTGGGTTGTGATACAGTTCCCATGGCACTTCTCGGAAATGATTGATGATAAGTGACTGTGGTGGGTTGACCTTGGCTGGGTGCCAGGTGCCCACCAAGCCGCTCTATCACTCCCCTCCTCAGCAGAACAGGTTGGGGGGAGAACATAAGATAGGGAGAAAAACTTGTGGATCAAGATGAAGGCAGTTTAATGAAGTAATAGCAAAAGTGATGCCTCTGTAAGAACAGGAAAACAAAAAGATGTTATTCCTCACTTCCCATCAGCAGGTGACAGTTGGCTACTTCCCAGGAGCAGGGCTTGAGTACATCTAGTGGTTGCTCTGGAAGACAAATGTTGTAAATAACAAGTGCCCCCTTTACTCCTCCTTTCTCTTAGCTTTTATGTCTGAGCAGACATCATGTGGAATGGAATATCCCCTTGGTCAGCGTGGGTCAGCTGTCCCGGCTGTGTCCCCTCCCAAGATCCTGCCCACCCCCAGCCTATTTGGGGGTGGTGGTGGGAATGCTGGAGAAGCAGCCTTGGTGCTGGGCCGGCGCTGCTCAGCAGCAGCAACACACTGGTGTGTTCCCACCACCTTTCTGGCTACCAACACAAAGCTTGGGGCTGCAGGGGCTGCTGTGGGGCTCAGCCAGACCCAGTAGAATGACTCTTAAATTTACAAGACTTTCAACAGGCTTTTGTATTTGCTAGGTGACGTTCTCCTGTTATGACAAAAAGTTCTAGTGTGTAGCTGGAACTGAGAATAAGGAGTTGTCGTTCCTTGATACAGTTTTAAGTGGCTGTTAAAAAAACCTAACCAATCAAAAAAATGTTGAGATTCTTACACTTGTTATTTTAAACAGGATGCTTACCAGCCATGAAGGAAAACACATGGTATAGTCAATAATTTACTGGCAACCTGGTTAATAACAGTAAGCAAGCAATAATAAACCACAGCCAGTATATTTTAGCAACCTGTATATATCCCTCTTGAAGTGGTCTCCTTGTATGATTTACATAGTGTTAGAGAAATATTTTCTGTATACATAATCTTATTTACTCACACCATGCATACCTCCTCATAGATGCAGACTCTGGCCATATATCCCAGCATCTAAGCAAAGGTGTTTTAACTGGATTATGGTCCCAGCGTCTTGGGGGTTTGACCAAGGATTGCCCTATGAGTGAAGGGGCCCTCAGAAAATTAGTTCCTGAGCTACGCAGTAAACTGTTTTTTACTGTAACCTTTCTCTGGGGCGTGGGTTTAGCAGGTGAGCTCTGTTTCAAAGACTTAATTGATACTTATAACATGCTTTGAGATCCTTAGGTGAAGTAATATAATGGATTGATAAAACTTCCGTAGTACGAATTTATCTTCTTTGCATTATTCATGTAAGAAGGAAGACAAGACCAGTGAATATAGTTTCATTTGTATTTATACATCTGAGCTGGTGAAACTTCATTTGAAAACATTTCACTTCACATCAAACAGAAAAAGATCTATTTGCAGCTGCTTTAGTATTCATTCAGTAGCTGGATCTAATCCTTTTGCAAAATTTAATTATGTACTTTCTGAAATGGAAGTAAGTGGCAATTTTCTTAATGGAGTTAGCACCATACTTAATATTATAATAATGTTGATTTATACTCTTCTCATGTCTCTCTTGAACTATTGTTTAACACTGAAAAATATCTTCTAACATTTGCTGGAATGAAAAATCATGAATATAAATACAAATATGCACATAGGTGTTAGAAGGTGCAGTTTCTGAATAGCTATTTTGGTCTGTAATTACTTGCCAAGTATCTTTCAGTGGCTGCTAAATGGAGAATGAAATTCAACTCCATCTACATGTCATTACAAGGTAAGGATAAGTTTATAAAGCATTGAGTGAGATGCTAATCAGCTCTTCTAAAACTGAAGAGGAATTAAATGATTGAAATCCAATGGGAGGTATTTTCAGCTCTAATCAGGCAGTTTAATGGAGTTGTGCACATTGTGCCAAATGTACCCTTTTTTGCAGCTGAGTTGACTCATCTTGATTTTGACCAGCAATTATTTAAAGAATAAAGAGTTGTTATGAAGATCTTTTCAATTCTTGGACTAATAAGTTCATAACTACTCTAGCGGTATGCTGAGGCTGCATGAAGTATTGGAACTTGTATTACTCATTGAAGGATCAATACGCAAACATCAACCGTCCTTCAAAGACTAATGCTTCATTAGAGATTCCTGTTCTACTGTAGACTATGGAAGAATGCCATAAAGGCACTAAATTAAATTAACCGAGCAACAGGGTAAAAATATCATATAAAAATACTATATTAAGAGAAAGTGAGTTAGTATCAATGCATTAAATTAATTGTTAAGCTGAATTATACTTAAAATACCAGCAGAGACTTACAGTTTCTCAGAAATCATTTTGAAACTTACTAAGCAGGGTTCTATCAACCTTGATGCCAAATGATACGTACAGATTCCACTCAAGTAGACTCGGAGAATGCTTTTACTAAAAGGTGATACTTGAAAAAAAAGTCCTAATGCCAGTATTAATTGGAATAATGCCAATAATTTCTGCCCACACAATTGGTGGTTAATTTTCTCTCCACCTCTATGCTTTCAATAGCTCTAGAATGACTCCACCTCTTCCTAAAGCAGCGTTTAATAACTGAGTAAGACCATAGGAGTCTATTGGCTTTCAGCTTTTGTATAGCACCAGGGTCTTCCATAATACATAAGCTGTTCTTTGTGCATGAATAAATTTTCTGTGTGTGCCATCTGCTGGATCCTGCACAGAGTGCAGCGTTAAAGATCTTTTCAATTATGTTTGTACCTAAATAAAGTTATCTGTAACTAAAGAGATGATAGTGAAAATATGAACAGCACAACATCATCTCACTTTATGAAAGCAGTAGATTCTTTTTGAGTGACTGTAGTTCACAATATGTAATTCTGTAAAAGAGAATTCTGGATTATTTTTTTAATGCATTGATGCATTGGAATGGAATTATTGTTACAGCAGTGTAGATTTGTGGAACTGAATGTTTATATTGTAAAATTAAAGATCTGTGTTTGAAAACATTGAACGTACAGCACTATGCAAAACCAGCATTTATATAAATAGATATCATAAAGTTTAAGGCTTACAATAATGGCAGATAGGTAAAGTTGTTTTGAGCCCTAACAATCTTAGCCTCTCAAGTCCTGAGTAACTGCCACTTTAAAATGAGTAAGTCAGCAGCAAATTTCAATCTTAGATAAGCGAACAATTTATTTCACTATAGATCAGAGCAGATTTGGCCCATCATATTAACTGTTTTCCTCTATCCAAGAGTAATACATTTCTTTCTGCTATAAACTTTCAATTGGGATTTTCTTTCAGTTAAAAATTAAGTTTAATGAGATATTAACTGAGGCTGTAACACTGGATTGTTTTGGAGAATGCAGAAAGCGAATAATCTAATAAAGTGAGAATTGTTTATTAATGTTTAAAAATTGCTACTAAAGCTTGTAAAATTCTAGGAAAAACGTTTTCATTGTCTTATGTAATGAAACTCAGGTGTCTCATGATCAGGTTGCTGTCTGAAAAATCTATCCATTTGCAGCTGTGTTAGAGAGCTCTTGTGATTTGTTTTTTTGCCTGGGTGCCATTTACTACCATCCAATTTTCTGTCAGCCAAATTCAAGGATTATCACTCCGAAGGCTTTCATTTGAAAGTGAAGTTAAATTAGTTATACATTATACATTAGTTATATATGTATATATAAACATACAAACTGAATTTGTCATGCCATCATATGAGTAGGAAGAGAGATGAAATTTACTCTGAACTATGTAGATTATTTCTTTGCTTTGTTTCATGTGTTACTTAGGCACTTTTCTCACAGGTAGCTGAGCCCTTTGTGCCATCAAGCCAAGCTTTTTTGTTACATTCACAAATCCCTGGTGTCTTAAGAATCACCAAAACCTACTTCTTCTCCCTTCTTAAGCAGCTTCGATAAAATGCATTCCTAGGCAAGCAGTCTTGTATGAACTTATATTACTTAATCTATTTCTGCTTCTTCTATTATTAAAAATATATTTGCAATAGTATATCCTCCAAAATCAGTGGGAAATTTGATTTTAGAACTTTCCAAATTTCCTCTAATACTTTAATCAGTTCATGCATGCATACACATTCATATGTTTAAATGCTTTTCTGTGATTCTTATACTGGGGAGACATGATGAACCATGATTTAAAACTTGGTTTTGTGCATACAACTTTTATTTGATGATTATTTTCTAACAACATCCCATAATCACAGTGACTTATAGAACATAGTCAAGTTTGGTCTATGTTGATGTATTGAGCGTTAATGGAATAGTCACTTGATGACAGTAGACTTGATGTGGTTTTAAAAGTCACTTAAATTTTTACAGTACCTGGTAATAAAACCATTTAAAATTAGAGCTCTGCTTTGTACAGTGGCATGTATACACTGAAAAGATTTGAACTGTATATATCAGCATGGCAAGCTTTGAAACAATGCTTCACCAACTGCATTTCTCAAACATATGAAATGGACCTTATCGTGCAGATATTCATGCAAATAGACCACTGCATAACAGCTATAATAAAGATACAAAAAATGGGGCTCAGATTAGATAATAGCTCAGATTAATTAACAGGTCTGTTGTCCAATAGTGGAAAAAACTAAGTACTGTAGAAATTTGAGGACTGGAAACACTGTGCAAAGTATGTCAGAAAGAATATTATTAAAATACAATGGGAAATAATTCTGCAGGTTTGCTTACAAAAAGTAAAAAATTTGAACTGCTTCATTTCTTCCATAGAATAATTATAGTAATCAAGTTTCTGAAATCCCAGCCTACAAATTCAATAATATGTAATACATTAAAGAAATCAGAGCAGCATGCATTTTTCATATATGTACATGATTTCATACAATTATTTCAAAATTTGAATGATAAAAATAATTTATTAATTCCATCCTTGTGAAAAATTTTACTTGGGGAGAGACCTATAACTATGAGATGGAAAGTCGTGGAGTAAAATATCCCTATAAAAATGTTTTAGTGTGTGAAATAAGTGAAGATGCATACCCTGTATAAAATAGTAGCTTATTCCCAAGAAAAAAGACCCTTCAGGGGATTTCTTCAAGTTCTCATACAAATGTGAAATGCTTGTCCACTGAAACACCCTTTTTGGTGGTTTATGATACAGAATGAGTAAGAATGGAATTTAATCAAGGTTTTTTTGGGGTGGTGGTGTTTTTTTCTTTGTTCTCCCAAGAGCTCTAACAATTTTCTAGCTTAAAGGCTATGGATGATGTAGGAACAGAGGTTACATTAGGTATTCCAAAGATTCATAGCACTGTTTCACTTCATGACTTAGTCCTAGAATTATAGAATCACTTATGTTGGAAAAGAATGTTAAGATCACTGAGTCTAACCGTTAAATCCTATTTCTACATATCTTAAAATGCCCAATTTTGTCTGTATTTAGACGTATTACAGGATTGTACTTCACTATTGTCATTTTTGGGTACCATGCAAATGTTATGGAGAAAGCATTAAAAGTAACCTAGCTACAACAAATTACTCTGCTTTCAAATTTGATTTTTCTTTTTTTTTAAAAAAAAATTAGTTTAGAAAATTTACATGCTATTTTGCGAAACGACCTAAATGTGCATCTCTTCATTACCAGTCCCAGCCCGACCTAATTGATTACCTTTGGCTGGAACGTGTATTTATTTGTTGAGTTTATGCAGGGTTTTTTTCTATCTTCCTTTGCTGGACCTTGAGAGCAGTGTCTTAGGGAACAGATTAATTAAATAATTTTAATTAGATTTTCTAAGGACATAGACAATTTTTTCTTTTTTTATAGTTTAACTGACTTGCAAGAAAAAGGTTAATAGAAAGCCTGTTGTACATTGGTTTTTTGGCTGTATCAAGGCTCTTATATCCAGAAAACTTTGGGTTGCACAGTATGAAAACTCAAGCATACTGAAAATGGGAAGTCTCTGTCAAGGAACGTTGTCATTGGGCCAGGAAGATCTTTTTGTTCTTGATCGAACTAACAACTCATCATTAGGCTAGCAGCGATATTCATGAATGTCGAGATTCTACAGATTGCAAGACAGGTCCATTTTCAACAAGAAATGTTGGGTAGTTACGTTGCTTTCCTGTTAAGGACTAAATATAAAATTAAGCCTAATTTATAATTAAAATAAAAATCCATGTATGCAAAAACCCTTTAAAAAATGTTTTATAGAAATCTGCTTGTTAGTTCAGAACTTTTCTTCTTTACCACTACAAAAATGAGCATTTACCCAATGAAACTTACATCTTACCTTGAGTAGACGAGAAAAGCCCATTTTACTTTTGAATAATAATTTAAAAAAGGTTTACATCTTGTGTCAATGTTTTTCTTCTTATGCTACTATCTTTAAATCAGGGTGTGCAGCAAGATGCTTGGAGAGCAGGATACAGCCTGGTGCTCTTTCGAGACAAGCAGTAAGACCTATGTGCAAAATAAGGGAGGGACTTTCTCCCGTGCTGTGGTGTGGGAATATGGGCAACAACTCTGTATCTTAGTCTCTGAAGTAGAATTGAGCAATTAAAATGGGATTGAAACAGGACTTGGTTAGGCAGCCTAGAGAGAATTTGAATTCTTCACCAAACAGATGAGGTGGGAAAGCTCTACAGTTAACCAGTTGAGGTGGAGCTGAGTGTTGCTCCACACCCCCTGTATATTACTAGCGGTAACATTTCATGTTCATTACTTTATTCTCAGGTGGTCTTTACTAAGATGTTTACATATCCTCTGTAACATACTCTGTATCAGGACTCTGGGATTTAAAAACATAGAACAGTTATCTCAACTTTTATTACTACCTGTTATTAGTACTCTAAAAATTACTACCATCAGTAAAATCTGACACTGTAAGTCTTTGGTATCTGTTTCATATGACAACAAAACAAAGTAAAGAAAAACATTTGAATGACTTCTTCTACAAACATTTTGCATAACTTATGTATGTCCTAAATTTTTTCATTTCCATAGTCTTAAAATCACCTTTAATATTATTCATTGAGGTGTTTTCAAAACCAGATAATTTTACAGTATTTAAATACTTTTGCAGTAGTTAAATACTGCTAGGTTCAGCTTCGGGGAGGTGGGGGGAAGGGGGACACCTGTAGTCCTGGAATTAAACATGTTAGGCATGTCCTTTTGCGACCCTCAAACCTCTGCACTTGCACTCTTTGAAAAACAAGGTTTAACTTCATCTAAACTTAATGGTTTTTAAAAGTAGCTGGGAACCCTGAGTCTAATGTGGCATCACCTAGCAACAGGGCTATTTTGTAATTTTAGTCTTTCTTTATTACATTGAAGCTGTGGCCAGAACCTGGTTGAACAAGTTGGCATCTGAAGCTGTAATCATGTAGGGGCAACAAAATGTTTTTACATAAATGTCTTTTTGGAGGAGTGATGGGTATTTCTTGGTGGTGGTGGCTGTGGCTGAGAAAGCCCTGTAACTTTAACGCTGACGCTGATCCATTTTAGTTACCTTGATTATTGTTTGTGTTTCTTCTTGGTGTGAAAACCATCTCCAGCTGAGGCTGCCTTTCTATTGGGTGCATGGATAAGTCATTGTTTTTCTGGATGTTGTTAAGGCCTTTTCCTTTCATTGTCTGTACTCTGCACCTTCTCAGAAGAGTCACCAGAATTGCTTTCATCATTACCATGGCAATAAACTTTCCTACACAGCCCCGAGGGCCGAATCCAAATGGTTGGAAATAGCGTGAAGGAACCTGCACAGAATAAAATAAGGAATAAACTTTAAGACAAATTCTTCTTCATAAAAGTAGCCAAAATGATGGTGGAAATTGGTAGCAGTTATATTCTGAAAAAACTTGCAGAAATAATCTCTTAGGATCGATGTTCATTTACTCCGAACAGAACCTCCCACCCAAGTCAGCTGCAATACAGAGACGCCTACAGAAGATATGCCATTTGGAAGGCAGGGATTATAAAGTTAGCCAGCTGAATTCTGCCCATGTATTTCAGCCTGTTCATCCTGTCAGCTACAGGGATTTTACCACAAGCTGTGAAATGGAATGAAGCTTTTGCTCTTCAATATGCATTAAAGTTTATTAAAAACTTCTTCAGAAAATGTTCATTGCAGAGGTTATAAATGTCTGAGATAAAGGCTGATGCCTTGTCTAAAGATAATCATAAAGCCATGCACCTACTGCAATTATAATTAAAAAGTAGCGTTCCTGAGAATTAATTTGGCATAAAACGTAATGTTGAAAATTTGATTTGATATCTGATAGAGAGATAACACATAAAAATTATTATCCCTGTCCTAACAACTAAAATATGAAATGCAGGATTCCCAGAACTGTTGAAGAATGCATCGCCAGTTTCTGCTGCTTTTATTGACAGTCCCAACAGCATGAGTAGTTCTAACGAGCTACAAAGGTACTCGTTATGAGTAAGAAGCAGCAAGTCTAGCTACCAGTAAATTATTTTTCTTCATCTGTGTAGCTTCCTTTTAAAAAAGTAAGGTATTTGCTGTGTTCTGACTTCTTATTTAACCCAAGAAAAGTAGAAAAGGTAACTTTATATCAAATTACCTAGAAAAAGTTGTCTTTTTGTCTCATTTTCATATTGAGAAAAATGTTTTCTGTTTAAATTCTTTTGAGAAATGATAGCTAAATGCAAGTGCTTATAATACAGAGCAAGTACAGCAGCTGGCAGTACAGCACAATGGCAAATGCGCAGCCTGGGAAGATGGAAAAATGTTTAGATTCTAACAATACCATCATATCTTAAATAATGGCGTGGATTGCCCTTCACTTAGAGAACTGTGTGAAAATTGTGCCTGCTAGAATAATTATGTGGGAAACAGAATGCATCAGGTCAGATAGAAAATGTGTGGTTAAATATTTGGTCAAGGGGAAATGTTTTTAGTAGCAAAGTGTACTTACAAAATAAGCAAGAAATTCATTTTGATAGAAATACTTAGAATGAAAATAATGAGTGGCAAAATGGAAACTATTCTCAGTGAATAGTTATTTCAATAAACTTAATCACTTACTCTCTTCTTGAATTTTCTACAGTTACTTTTTTCTTGATCTGTTGTTTGTAATACCATGTGCAGAATTTGCTATGGGTGATCGAAGAGCAGTTTAGAGATGTTAACCAGGTTGTTTAGCACTTATTTGTGTGGCGTACATGGTACTCCTAGATTATTTTTTTTAATAGGAAAAATGTAAAACTTAGAGGTGTGTTTCTGGCTTGAACATTCATATCTTTTTCTTCTTTATTTTCATAGTTATTTCTTCAGGTGTTTTTACTAGTAAGTCCATTTTTAGTGGTTCAAAGTGGATCATCTATTTATTTAAATCTGAAATGACTGTGGACGCTTATGTGCACAGCTTCTAATATCTCTAATATCTCAAAAGAAAAAATTTTGGCAGGTAATAAAATTTTGTTACTTTTTTAATTAGATAAAATGAGAAGTATGACAGCTGTAGAAAGCACTAAGCCTTTAGCTTCAACCCCATTCAAGCTTAATATTTGACAAGCCACCAGAAAATGTAGGCGAAGGTTCGCATACCAGGAAAATGGGTGCATCTGTGATAGCAAGGCTAATGTTCTGCAGTTGAGATTCCATTCATAGAACTAAGTTGATTATACCCTCCGCTCTTGCATGACTGTTTATTCTGGAGATTTAATTCCCTCACAGGAGTGCTAACCTAACCTTAGCATTTCATATTTTGTGTTATCACATGGGTAGCAGTATCTTCTGCTTCCATCTGCACTGGTTAACAGTCAAAAACAATGAGTCAAACATGCCATAGCATCAGTCTGTTTTCTTTCAGTACAGTCTCAATCTCTCCAGATGATTATTCCTGAACAACAGTTTTGCAAAATAATTTGTTTAATCAGTAATCAGAAGAGTGGGAGTCTAAATGAAACTAAATGATCTGAAGGATGATTTACAATAGTAGGGAATTACAAGTAGGAAAAAAAAAATCACATGTTGCTTTTGATATAGGAATCTATAATTTAGACTAAAGAAAATTCTAGTTCTTTTAGGAGTTAGTATATAATTTGAAATGCTGAGCTGAGACTGAATTGCTCAACATCTGCAGTACTGAGTTGGTTGAAACTTAGGATTTCCATTTTGGTCTATAAAATTTATTTTTTTAAAAAAAATTTACATTTAATTAAAAATTAAACCAAAACAAACCAACAAAAAAAGAAAGACTAAAATGTCTCCTAATTTTCAGTCTCTTAGGGGTTACTGTACGGCTTCACCTCTCCAGGAAATCCTCAGGTGGCCTCAGCTCTGTGTGGTACTGCTCGTGTGGCTTTAGCTCCCTAAAGGCTCTTTATTTTGTCCTGTGTCAGGGTTTATAATGGGAACTATGTGTGCCTGACAAATTTAATCAGAAATTTTTAATCAAAATTAAGATGTCTGGGAAAACTTTGTTTCAATATTGTAACATTTTTAATTAAAATGCACTTTGACAGGGAAATATCTGCCTGGCTTTAATAATAATAATAGTAATAAGCAGGATGTATAGCTAACTAGGTACTTAGGCAAAGGTAAAACAACCTTATGGTCACAATGTTCTGGATCAAAGGAAGAGATACTGCCAATAAATAATACCCGATTTCCTGTAAGAAATAAGATAGAAAACTTACATTTTTCTCAAAATTTTCAAGAGAAAACTCATTCGGCTTTGGGAAGAATTCAAGCTTATGCATACGTCCGATATTGAGAATAATGTTTGTCCCCTTTTTCACAGGGTAGCCATCAATTACATCATCTTGTAAAGCTTTTCGCATGATCAAGTCCACAACCGGCTGGTATCTCATGCTCTCATAAATAAAATTCTCCACAATCTTTAAGTTTGGCATGTCATCACTCTGTATGTCTCTGTCACCTTGTGGAATAAAACAGATGGTGAAGAAGTTGGTTATGACTTCCATAGCTTCATTGTACAAATACCAAAACATTTTGGAAAGTTCTCAGGTCCTGAAATAGCAGGAAGGGTCCAACAGCTTCTAAGGAGTTTTATATAGCCTTACGTATTTGGGGAATCTGGTACGTTATTCATCAGCATAAACCCTGGTTTATCAATTTATGATCTCACCTTGTTCTTAATACATTTTGAGTCTCTGTTCTGCTTTCTTGTCAATGAAAAAACTCTGGAAATCCTTTCCTGACTTTTCTATGACTGAAAGCAACAAGACCCAACGAATAAATCCTCTGAGAGGTGACACCAAATGCAATCTGGGAATAGGCTGCAGATGGGAGATAACTTTGTAGGGACCTTAACTTTTCGCGATGTGATTGGGTCTACTGCTAGGTCTTGCTGTGGCCTGACTATTTCCGTTACCATGAGTAACTTCCTCCTAGCTTGATTCCATCAGCAGCAGTATCAGCACCACGATGTACTGCCAGTGGGAGCCTTACTTTAATTTTCAAGCCACAAGCAGTTCAAGAACTTCAGGCTGACAGCTGCAATGGCAGGATTTTAAGATAAAAGGCAGCTTTGCTACCCCAGTTGGTCATTTGCTTAAGGAAAAGGCAACAACATTCTACTGCCTTAGAAATCAAGGCTATCCAAAAGAAACAGGGCAGATGAAAGAGTACTCAATTCTCATGAGGACAATAAGATGAAGTTTATTATTAGAAAAAGACTAAAGCACCTGCTATACATTTTCCAGTGTTAAACTGACCAGAAGGAACTCTTGAATAAGAGTGGATGAAATTACTTTCTACAGTAGTTCAGTATCAAGTTTTGAATGAAGTCTTGATGAAGGGAAGAATACAAATTTGAAATATCTTGATTGTATTTTGAATACTTAAAGGGGAGACCAGTTTGATATCAAAATGGATGACAGCAGAATATAATTATGATTTTCTCTAATCTTTCCCTTCTGCAGTCATAGTGAAACTTAATTTCTGCATATACACAGAGAAATATTGGTGATTAGAAGTATTTGAAATTAGTGTCCCTTTTTGCTATTTCAAAGTAAAAGGAAAATAATTTCAATGGAACTTATGAGGCAAGTGCTGATCCCTACTGCTGTTGCTGAGGAGTGAATATAGCACATTCTTTCTAATAGATAGTAAATTCTGATGATTCCTATTTGAATTTATCTTACAAATCCCTCATCTTCTTTCTTCTGACCTTGAATAAAATCTTTTACATACAATGGTGTTTCATATATTTTACAGCAAATGCCTCTGTTAGAAGAAAGCACTTACAATTTTCAGCCTTTCAGTTTTAAGAGTGAAATTAGATCAGTGCTGAAGCAAAATTATATTCCCGCATCACTGACTTTGCAGCTCCTGCTTACCCATAACAGTTTCAATTTCTCTCATCATCTCCTCTTCCACTGTGGGGTGCTCTGCAATCAGTATTAGCATAAAGAAGAGAGTCACAGACAGAGTATCAGGAGCAGCAATCATCATCTCCAGCACACACTGGTTTACATTCTCAGCAGTCAGATCCCCTCTGTTCTGAAAAAAATTGGAAATTTGGGGAAAAATGTTGATTGCTGACCTCCGGTGGCAGCAAAGGTCCTATAGCAGTAGGATGGGACAGACCTAGAATATCTGCTTTAAAGAGAAGTCAAAATCTTGTCAGTCTTTCTATCTTATATGCTAAATAGCATTTAATTTTTTGTCTTTCGGACAAAACCAGAAAACTTGTGTTTTGATGGGTGTGTATTATCTTACAGAAAAGCAAGAGGTTGTTCTTAGCTCAGATTCTTACTGATTTAGTGCCTTTCCAAACAGAGTTTGTGAGCTGTCAGAAGGTATACAAGATAGGATTTATATAGCGTTTGAAGCCTTTGCAAACAAAAGGCAATACATCAAGATAAAATACAGGGGTTAGGGAAAAACTGAAGGACATTAAGGGTTAGATGGAAGAGTTTTAAGGATGTTTAAGCCATGAAAAACATCAGATATGCAACTATTCCAGAAAATGCAACTATTGAATGTTTGAAATACCATTAGGGACTCCACAGAACCCACTAATTTGTACCATGTTACTATGACATGACTTTTAGATAGACATGTGAAGTTTAAGTTGCAAAGCCTGTGATGTTAGTGACAGGAGAATGTCAGAAAAATTAAAGTTAGCCATATTTTGAGTACATTGCCAATACCTGTGCAAAAATCAACTGGGATGCAAAATCCATATGTTCATCCAACTTTTCAACAGTGGAAAGCTTTTGTCGTTTCTGTTCTATTAAGATTTCCATTGCTTCTTTCAGATCCTTGCTGAAAACAGATTAAACCCAACCTATTGAGAAATATCTGCAGACTTGTAGGATACGCTAGAATATGACTAAAAGCATAGAGGTTATACCAATAAAAACATAGAAGAATGGCAGAAATTAAGTATTCTTAAGAGTAGTTACATGGTTCTCTGCAAAAGTAGTAGTACCATGGAAGGTGTGTTTTATTAAATAATTCCTTGTTAGTTTGGACTGCAATCTTATTCTCTTTTTATAAGGGAGACTGAAAAAGATGAAAATGAGTTTGTATATCCTGTTGATGAATAGAGGTTTTAAAGATTTGTTAATGTTTCCAAAGAACTTGTGTACTTCCTTCTATTTTATACTGTATTTTATCAGTGAATGAAATGAACTTAGAGAACGTGAGGGTTAATTGTTAGAAAAATATAGATAAATGTTAGAAAAATTGTACTGTCTTGAAGGTAGAATTGATCTAAAGTTTTCATATTTAAATAGTAATAGTGTCAACAGTTTGTATTTCAGTGGTGAAAAAAGCAACATAAACCAGTTTTTATAATTTTTTTTTTGAATTTTGAATAAGCTATAGATTTCAGGGCAATTAGTTTAAAAAATATTTTGAAAAGTTTTTGAATAAAATCCTCAGGCTATCCATTTGTGTTTGTTATTGTTGGGAAAGAAAATCTGACTGGCTTTGTAGGGGTAAATGCATTTAAAACTTCAAACCTGGTAAAGCTCTCATTATTTATAACATCTTTTATGTATTAGAAATAGCAAAAGGTTCTTTTTGCCTACTTTTATCAGGAGAATATTGGAAGTCGTCATATCCTGTAGTCGTTCTTTGCATTGCTTTAAGTCCATCAATCTTTTTTATTTTTTTTTTTCTTTTCCAGTAGAAATTTATGAATAAGTCCATTTTAATGGGATTGCTTTTGAAACATCTGTATTTGCCTGCAGGGGCTTTCTAGTAATTGTGCCACTGCATTTAGCTATTATTAGAATCGCAGAATAAAGCACTAATCAGTGGCATAATAATAACCAGGAAGCACATGTTAGGGAAGGTAAGTCTTGTGTCTAGTTCATAAGAGTTCTCAGTTACTTTAGATGAACCTTCATCTTTTCTTTAAAGCCTATACGTTACATAGCACTACCAAAACAATTTATTACATATGCTTCATAAGTAGGAGTTACTCTCACTAGATGGATTCCAAATCCAAAATTAACAAACTCATTACTGATTCTTTTTATAGCCAGACCTCTTTTGGTAGAAGATGGCAAACCAGATTATAAAAATAGAAAAGGCATTTTGTACTTTTGCAAAGAGGAAGATGGCAAAACATATTTGTTCCTTAGGATAAAAAACCCTTGAAATGGATTATCGTGCTAAGCACCAAGTTTTAATTAAAAAATTACTGTTGACTCAAAAATGCGCATTGAAGGAACCAAAAAATAGGATTATGCTTGGGGGTTAACTCTTCTGGGACAGTGCCATGAATGCAGATGAGTTTTCTTGTTTTGATGAACTGTAGCCTAATGTTTGACTATCCTCAACTGGATAGCACATATAACTTCACCACATGTTATGGCTTTTCTTTGTCTGTTTGAACTGAACCAGTGATTTCAATTTAGTGTCACATTTGAACTGGCATTAACTAATATTTTGGTGAGTAAACTAGGACTGAATAGACAAGCGCCTTAAATCGCCCCTGAGATCAGCCACATGTAACATCAGTGGCAAATCTTGTTCTGTTGCTATCTTGGGTCTGCAGATGGGGACTTCAGCCAACCAGCTTTGCAAGTTTCACAATTTATTTTCTAAAAGGCAAGGAAGATACCCTTCCCAGAAAAAGAATCTTACGCAAATGATGTATAAAACTGTTGATACTTACACTGCCTCTTCATATTTCTTGCACAGCCAAGAAATCTTAAAAAAGATGTCAGGTTTTAATAAAAGTGCTTGCCAAGCATCAAAGTAGTTTTGAATCTTAAGTACAATGGCATGTTCTGAAAATAAACATTAACAAAAAGTAAGAAATATAAACCTTAATAGTCAAGTAACACAAATTAATAATACTCCAACAAGGTTCACAGGAATTTGATAAACGACTGGTCTTAGTGATGGTAAGATAACATTATGAAAAATTTGTAGCACACTGTAGAAAAGGTATAGATCTTTGTGAAAACTCTCAGTAGCTAGCTAAAAGGGGAGATAGTGGTGTTTCGACCAGAGCCAAATAGTCTCCCACAGGAGAGCAGAAGCAGAACTCTTACAGCATATTGAAATGGTGTAATTTAGACATCACGGTATGTTATTTCTGTCATAGTTTTGAGGATGAAGAAATCACAGAAGACTTAAATTGTCAGGTGAACTTTTCAAGGCAATCATTTAATTTTGAGGAAAAAATTCTGATTAAGTGCATATAATATTGGGATTGTACCAACTCAGTGCATAAAAATCTCTTTAAATGGTACTATTTATTAAGGTGGGTGTGACAAGCTAGTGTATATTTGTGGTCATATAATATTCTGCATTCAAACTAAAATCACTTATAAATCAATTTCAATTAATTATCTGGTGATATAGGAGTCTGTTCTTGCACTGTTTTCTGAAACAAAACGGCTGAGCGATGTCAGTGAGTTTTCCTTGGATATGCACTTTAGGTCCATCATAAGGGGTAAAAATAAAGCTGTTCGTACCATCCAAAGGGATCCCAAGAAAAAGCTTATTAGATGTGTCAAGCATGATCCGTCTCATAAGATTCAACACATTGATGTTTCCTGCGTCAGTGGTTACCTCCTCTAGTTTGTCCAGGTGATCAATTGTTGATTCAACACAAATCGCTATCATACGCACCAGACCAGGACCAGACAGAGCTGAGATACATGTGCAAAATGATCAGAAGGTTGGTTAGCTTTTGTAACTTAGGTATTGATTGGACATAACGTTGTCAACAAAATGTAAAACATTGTCCTGTGAGGGACTAGAATAAAACAATTCTGAAACTTAGGGACTTAACATCTTTTGAAAGAAAAAATGTAAACATTCAGAGTTAAAATGGCAATGAACTCAAAGCCCAAGCTTTCTTTGCATCCAGCCGCTTTGTATGTTAGATACAGATTTTGTCCCGGGTTCGTACAGTGTTAAGGAAAGATAATTGACATTGTTTGTGCTGCCTTTCTGTGTGGGAGGGTGTCCATGCCCCCTGCTGCACTGCATGCCCTGTGGGTGTCCTGTCACACTTGCTTGTAGTGACACTGAGCAGGGAAGGTAGCTTGGGGATTTGGTGGGGGAGGATGATAGGCATTTCTGAAAACATAATTCCTGGGCGCTCTTAAAGAGCATGGTAGCTTTGCAGTAAGGTACTGGCGACCTGTAGTGTCTCTGTGGACCTACGGAAGCCTAGCCTGGCAGTAGTCTATCCACCTATGAACAGTGGAGATAGTGTCATGACAGATTTATTGCATTTTAAGAATGCCAAAGCCACCAAAAGCAGTGGTCAGTTCCGTTGTGATGTAATTCAGCGGGATTTTGACTGGCCTCAGCTGAAATGGATTCAGATAACTTTTGAATGACTTTGGAGACCTTGCCCTAAGTACTTTATTTATTGCTGTAATTGCCTCAAGGACATTATTTTGTCAAATATGTGTTGAGAGGGATTGTGTGTTTGTAATTCAGAGTTGGCCTGTTTTGTAAATAGAGAGAACTGGTAGTTGTAGGGATAGCTAGTAAAATAAAAATGTTTTTTCCTGCCATCTTCAACCATTACAAAGTTGCTGATATTTTTCGGTAGCAAAATCATGTAGGAAGGGTCCTAGTGTCATACAGGAGCACAGCTGCATCACCAAAATAATAACAGAAAATTTAAACTAACAAATAATTTATTTTAGGTGCTCTTTTACTTTCATTACTAGAATCACTGTCATTAACTACTGCAGTCTCAGCTGGTAAGAATCTTTTCGGAACTGTAGAACTTGCAGAACAAGTGTGGCAGTTTTGTTAGCAAGGCTGTAAGATCATTGGAAGTAGCCAATTCTAATGATATGCAAATACTGAAGATTTTCAGTTAATGGAAAGAAGGTGAATCAAAAAATTGCAGACTCATGAAATGGTGACAGTTGGAGTTTCTGTAATTTTCTATTTGATTTCAACGTAGTGATGTAAATTACTTCAGTCTTTTTCTCTCTTACTACATTGATTCCATGTATATTAGAGGGATTAAGAAACAGTTCTGCTGTGCTTATCTTAATTTTGAAACTAAAGTACACCCCCCACCCTCCCCCTTTAGAACAAGACAGAAAAGTCTTTGAATTTAGTGGAGGCTGGGATAGGAATATCCAACTACATTTATGGAAGTGCCAGTTGAGCTAATGTAAATGTTGGACTTGAAACATAAAAATATTTAAAAACTTGCTTGTGGGCATAATTTACTTTTGTTTTAATTGGATGAGATTAAGAATCTGCAGAACTACTTCAGAACCATTTCAAATAGCATACTTAAAAAGATAAATGTGAAAGAACACGTGCAATAAAGTATTTCTACGGGATGTATAGAGAGTACGGTTTTCTGTAAGTATGCAGAGGACATACAGCATTTCAGAAAAGACAGATGGTGTGCTACAGTGACGCAGTGTCTTAATGTACACTGATTTACCTTTGGTGAAAAAGGGACGGATTTCTTTCCAGTGTGCTGGGTTGTTATTAAATATGATCCCGTTTTCGTACATGCCAATGCACTGTAATCCAAGCTTGCTCCCAAATCGAGAAACGTAATGCCAGTGTTTCATTACGTGGAATACACTTGAGGATCTGTGAAAGAAACAGGGGGAGAGGAAAGCTCAAAACAAAAATACTATTTATAGATTGTACACAGAATTTTTATTCTGTCGATCTGTAGTTGAAGTGCTGACTTGCATTCCGAATTTAGCAGGAAGCACGATGCTTGACATCAAATGTTGTTCCTTTTACATAATTAAAAATCTCAATGATATATACCTTCAGAATGTGCATTAGAGCAAGAACATATTCTGCTTAGATTTAAAATTGTTTTTCAGTACACCCCCCCACATAGATTCTAATTTGAATATTTTGTGTAGATAGAAACATGTAGATATATGATAAACTCAGGCAATGACCAGTGTCAGATATTTCAGAAGATGAGGTGAAAAATATTTTGACAGTTGATAATTACATCATGATGTGCATTAAATTGCAGCTATACTTTTGTAGCTGTTTGGTCACTCCCCGACACATATAGAAAGCAAAAATATACATGCATCATTTAAATATGCAACTTCATAATGTGATGTATGTGTGGGATAACTATCCCTAAATAGACGTGTTAGGGAAATCCATGATATGTGTAATTCTTTTTACAGTTGACAAGGTTTATTTACACATGCTGGCAAACAGGTTGACACCAGCGTTATTGCCTTGGGGTATAAATTCCTTTAGAGGGAGCTAGTATTTTAGAAATGTTGATTTAAAAATGTTAGAAAAGTGATGAAAACCTGATCAAATTAAATCCAACAAAGGGAAGGAAATTCAGAACAGAGATTGAAATGAAACAATATGCGACTTTACCATGTAGCATACTCTGTGGACCAAATCCCAGAGTTCTTACATGGGTGTAGTTTATTTTTTCCCCTCAGGCAAAGTAAATGGGACTCTGCTATTGACTTCGGCAGCGCTGGGTTTTCACCATAGATTTGCATGACCAGAGGTAAAGTTAGCAGTGAGATGCCATATGGTACAAATAGACAAACATGGACTAAGGATTGGAGTAAAGACAGGGAGGATTGTCTGCAGGTCCAAACTTCTAAGGAACTCAGCATATTCTCTCTTCCCTACACTTCCCCACGTGTGCTCTCTTTTCTAATTCCCTAGAAAGTTTCCGTATTTTCATGAGCATGAAAAGATGGTGTTGGAGTATGACAGCTGTCCCCAGGAATGCAAAGGTGCAGGAGGCTCATTTTGCTTCCTTTTATTCCACACATCAACACAGGAGACGCATAATACTGTTTTAAGGAAGGATTTTGACATAAAACCTTGTATAAGCAGATTTTCCTTATGAAACTATTTGAAGTCCTCCAAAAGATAACTGTTGTAACCAAGACTGCAAGTCCTCGTCTCTGTGCATTAGCACCTCAGTATGATTAGGTTTGATGGTAAAAATTCAGATGACATTGGAAATAGTATACTTTTACAAAATTCAGGTTATGTTTAGTTTTGCAGTGAATTTATGATCCACTGAAAACTTTATTCTGCATTTTT
This sequence comes from Falco punctatus, assembly GCF_963210335.1. Classification (NCBI taxonomy): domain Eukaryota; kingdom Metazoa; phylum Chordata; class Aves; order Falconiformes; family Falconidae; genus Falco; species Falco punctatus. Next base: position 56,966,736 of record NC_137587.1, read on the forward strand.
TTTAAGTTAAATACTAGTTCTCTGTGTACAGTCAATGCTTTTAACCAAAAAATGTCTAAGAAAAGTGATTTATTGACTGTAAAGCCTAATGCAGCTGTGGCGTTGTTAATCAGCCCTCCTCATTTGTTTCTGGTCAATCGGTAGTACAGAAAGTGGAAGACAGCGATAAGAGTTCAGAGCATTTCACATTACAAAAACATTATAGCGCATTAGTTGATATTTGCAACACCTATGTAGGATAGGAATGTAAATAGTTTTGCTGTCACATTATCTCTTTTTACAGAGGTAAAAATAAGCAGAGATGAAGCTGACTTGCTTTGCATGGCAAGTCCTGTGATAGTCCTCTATGCTACATTGTCTTTGAAAAGCTTCTACATAATGAAAACTCAGTATGAATTGATTGATATTGCTAATAAAAAGGCTGTGATTCTTTATCAATTACATATGGTAAAAATTTTACTGCTGTGTTGGTTTATTTTTCTTTCATGGCATAACTCATAAGCATCCAGAAGATCCAATGTAAAAAGAAAGCAACCATCCACTGGAGCTAATAAAATGATGGTCTGAGGTTTAGCATTATGTTTAATACTGTGTATATTTGAAGTCTATGAGTAATCCTATTAATTGGAGTGGAATTACTCATAATCCTATAACATTGCATTTGCTTAATTAATTTGCTGAATTGGAGCCGTAATCTTCAAGCGTTACTCCCATTTTAAGGAGATACTTAAGAACACAGGAAAATAAAATTTGGCTTAATTTCGCATCGCAGTCTAGGTTCCTGTATAGCATGTAATCTTAATATTAAATGAAATAGTAAGAGACAGTAAACATTTTTTAGGATTGACCCACAGTGCTTGACCTTCCTTTCCATGAAGAAAATGAGAGAATTCAAATGTATTTCAATAGTAGAGTCTTTAAAGAAACAAGCTATTAGAAAAAGGTCTGTGAACAGCAGAAAGAAAAAGGTGTATGTTAGGATAAATTTTGAACATAATAACTTCAATTCTACTTTAGGAAAAAAGCAGCAAAGGGGTGGTAAAAATGTGGAAAAAGCTCTTCATATTATTAAGGATAGAAGATAAGAATTTACTTGCTAATTATAAATGTTTCTTCACCGCTGATCCAAACTCTCACAAATTCTCCATATGTCTTATTGTAGTAGTTGCAGGCGCTACCTACTCCCATCCAGAGAAATCTTCCGTGTGAAATGAGGGGACCGATTCCCATACAGTATCCTGGCCCTAAGAAACAGAGCAAGGAAAGTTTTGTCTGAGCAGTGCTCACTGACAAAAACATGCCTCTGAGCATCACCCTTTTAAAAGGAGCTTTTTAACATGATAATCAAAGTCTGCATTGGGCACTTCACATGTAACAACCCTGTCCTGAAGCTCTGTCTTAGAGAAACTTGCATCTACATTGTTGAAGCCTCCTTAGTATCTACGGAAGCCTAAAGTTCTTTCAATGTACATACAACTAATGACACTCATTACTACTTTGCACAATTTCAGACTGCTGCTTTGAGATTGCTTACATGTTGAGGGACAATGGCTAGATACTAGAAAGAAGACATGATCTAGAAAAAATACATATGGTTTATTAACTTGTGATTTTAACAAATCCTTTGAGTGACCTTGGCTGAGTTTGTGTTGAAGTGTCATAGTAACATCTACAAAAGTCGATATCCTTTTGATGTAAGTACATGTAATTAATTACATTTATTTTAAAGTCATTAATACTAGAGTGAGTAAACAGATATTTAAGGCGAAAAGTACTTTACTGCTGTAAACTTATGAAAACATACTTCAGTAGGAGTTAAGAATGGATTAATAAGCATTTAGTCAACAAAGTTCTCAACCAAATCCTTTAACTGTAATTCGCAGATTTTCCTCTTACAACAAAAAGGAGAAAGCCGAGACAGCCAGAGAGAATTTGCCAATAACTACCTCTTTTAAAAGGAAGTTTCCTTCATCAGGGAAAGCTAAATTTGCCCCTTTTGTTTGTAAAGCATAAATCTAACTCCATACAACTAAGTACTCAGAAAACTTTTGTATACTGTTTAATAACTTAGAAGTTGCATATGGCTCCACATACATTCCACTGCTAGGAACTGCAAGACCCCAGATTATTTAAATACCTGTAAATCTAAAGATTATTAATTTAGTTCTGTCTTGTTATTGATCCGATCAAGTATTCAAATAGAATACATAACCTTCTGTGAATACTTTCCCCTGTTCTCTAACTTTCAAAGAGTTTTAGCATATTGCAGGATACTTGGCAAGGATCTTTTCTCATAATTTCATTTAGGTGCCATTGCATTAGTTTAGGATTATTCCGTAGGTTTAGGATTATTCCTGTAGTCAAACACCTTTGTGAGATGTATACACCGGTCTCATTCGTGCGGTAGGTCGTTGCATTGCATCTAATGAAAAATAGCCTGAATCAGGAACATCTACCATAAGCCCCCAAAACATTACAGAAGGGGGCCCTCTAAAAGGGAAGTAATTTGATGTTGTTTTGTTCTGTAGGGTCTTCAGTGTCAAACACGGAGAGAAAAATTGATAATCTACTTAAAATCTGAAGAATTTTTAATAACAGTAATAAAAATAATAATGGTTTGTTTCTAGTAAAGACAATTTAGAAAGCTTTAAAATTAAAACATGTAAAAAGTAGTTTATAATGCACGTGAAAATGTGAACAACTAGAGTTTGTAAAATGGTATTACATCTTTCTAGCACATACATAATACAGTGGAAAACTAAGTGTCATATATTTATATAGTCAAGCCAGGTTTATTATGGAAGTTCTGAGGTTAGAGCAAGCCTGATTGCTTTTTTTATCAGTTATTTAAAAAAAATGGTATTATTTAAACTGACTCTTAGTAAACTTTCTTTGCATACAATCATTATTCAGCATTGCTTTTGCACTTACATTTGAAAACAAACCAAAAAAACCCCATACTGTGACAGCTTTTACGTGATACTATAGTTAAAGTTAATTTACCTGGTATTGATGAGATTTCTTCATGATTCCATATTAGAAACAGAAAGCACATGAGAATGAGTATGGGCACTGTGGCCACTGGCACGGTGTCCGGTATGAGGCCGGTGATGTTGTAGTGCATTGGATTCAGAGTTTCCAGCACCATCTTTTCCAAGAGATTCTGCATGGATTTAGAGAGAAAGGGGAAAGATGCAGAGATTTCAAAGCTCAAAGATCTATTCAGCTTTAGCTGGTACCTCTCAACCCCTTTGCAAGCCCTGTAAATGAGCAAATTAGCTCCTGAGGTAGCTTTATTTTATAATGAGTGACTGCCTGGACTGCTTGCCAGGACAAGCTACATCACAAGCTGAAACAGGCATGCAGCAGATGCTCTTTTTGTTTGGAAATAACAAAGCTTTTCTGACCTTGATGTTGAAGCATAGTTTTGGATATTTTGGCTGACAGACCTCTTATCTCTGATATTGACTTGGCTGGCCAATACCGAGGTTTACTCCTTGCAAATTTCTAACCAAAACACAAGAAATTAAACTTTCAGCACATGTGGAAGCACTGACTGAGTTCACTTGCAACCTTTTGTCTCTGTTCCCTAGCCTTTTTCCTTCCTGCATGCCTGTGGTGCCAGAGTCCTTGAATTTCCAGAATAACTGCATTAATTTTTCATTATGCAGATAGAGCATACCCCAGGGTTTTGTTTGAAATAATGTATTATGAGCTTTTTATTGTCAGCCTTTGAGTATGATATAATGTATTGCATTTCTTTAAGTTCTTCTGCTAAATACTTGGAAAAATATAGTGTATGAATGAGAACTTACATACCCACAGAAAGATACTGCTTGCATCTGCACAGTAATTTCTTAGCAAAATAATTTCTTAATTTTGCTCTGACAATAATTAAGAATAGATTTGCTTTGTTCCTTCCTGCAGCTATTTCATAATTGAGGGATGTATTTACTTAATAGGAAACTCTTTGTTGCAGTTTACTTTCAGCAAGTGCTTTCTTGTTTATCTTCTGCTTTGGTCTCCCATTGCAGTAGTACAGCTTTCTTTGCAACTGTCAGTAACTGTCAGTGCTATAATTATATTAAGCTAAGCCAAGAATGTGATAGATGCTTTCTAAATAGGAAGAAGATTGGTATTTATGGTCGAAGTAGAAAATGTACAGAGTACAGAGAAAACTCTGGGGAAGGGAGCAAGCAGTGGCTCAGAGTATTGTAGGTGCATGCAATGCTCCGCTATTTTGGATGATTCCTATGCAAGGCTCCTGGCATGGTGGTGATCCAACATGACCATGGCACAATATGCCAGGTGACCTTTTATAAACATGCATGCTATTCCAAAAGCTAGCGCTTCTGGAAGTGTCTGTGTACATAACACATCTTGTGTATGTTGTACTGACTTGCATGTTGTGAAATGTTTTTGTAATCACAGGCATTTATTTATCGTGTAATGCTATTTATTAGTTTCACTAATATACTGCTGCACACTACTTATATTTGTTCAGTACAAGTAAAAATGCTAGCTTTAGATTTCCTTGAATACTATTTGTTACCACAATAAAAGCATGCCTGTGTGTATATGTAAGTACTTTTATTATTTTCAGTCCCTTCCGCTATATGAGCTTACAGTGTTATAGAAGGAGATAACTACACTTAGGGCATATAGTTTCACTTTTCTGTTGCTTTCTCTCTGGATCTGGATGAACTTCATCTTTGTACTCCATTGCCACAGGTTGACTCTGACTTTCATTATTTTTTGTTGTTTGTCTCGTCTTCAAGACGTTCGGGTGTGTCTGTACAGTAGTTTTTCTGCCTCATATCCCCTACAAAGAGAATTATGTAGGTGGTTATGCATTTGGGTGGTATGAAATACACACACCTTTACGTACAAATGTGTATCTGTCTATGAATATTGTATCTGTAGGTTAAGCCCTACTACGAGTTCAAGATGCTGATATGTTTCATGGTGTACTTTGCCAGCATGAGTCTGCCCCTTTTCGTTTCTAAAATTCGACCCTGAGTTTTGATCTTGCTCAGTTATTAGTTATTCACAGCTAAAGCTTATCTTTGTTTTGACAGAGAAATGGAGGCAGGTGTCTTCCTTTTCAAAATACGCAGATTGTAATGGATTGGGTTTTCAGTTCTAGATTACCCCAACTTCTTAATTTTATAATCTTTTAGTAAAAGAATAAAATCTCTTTTGCTGTGGTATGATACCCTATATATCAGTGTGCACTTTGCTGTTAGATCTGTAATTTTTATATGCTGGATTATGTTTTCATGTGGATAAGAGGCACTATATTAATTTGAATCATTTTTACACTCTTGAACTGATCTGAAACAGTCTTGGTTTTAGTTAAAGTGGCTCCTAAAGCTCTTAAAACAAACAATTGACATTTCTTGTATTGAGAAGTTTGCCTTATTTCAATGAGTATGATCCAAGCAGGCTTTCAGAGTTTGCTTTTCTGATGTTTTTTTTAATTGCAAAAGGCAACTAGACCATGAAAAATTCACTTTAAAAATAATTCAACTGAACTGCTCATCCTGCTTGTGCCCATTGTATTTTGGAAGAATTGTCCATGAGGTAAATCGCTTCTAATAAAAACTCAGCTAAGTAAATTTTGATAGTAAGTAGTCACTGAATAGACTGCAGAAGTTTAGAAATGGAAAAAAGCTAGAGTACCCATTGTGTGTGAAAGAAACTTTCACTATTCTTGCTCATTTTGTCTTGAAATCTTCTATATGTAATTTTCCTTTTCCTTGCAGCTGGTTGAGGCACGTGCCTGATCAGAGGGGTTTGTTGGTTCTGATTGTTACTTATATGGCAGAAGGGGGACGAAGCTGAGGCAAAATATATTTTAAAATCAGAGTGGGAGGAAATAGATTTATAATAAGGAAATGCTTTTGCGACAAAAAAGAGGAATTTGCACAGGCTGCCTGATCCGACACTTGTGGATCTTAACAGCTGGGAAGGCATCTGCCAACAGAGGGCCCTTCAGGCTTTAGGCCTTGACTAAAGCAGTGTGAGCAATTTCTAGGTTCAGTTTAACCTTTTCTTGCAAAAGGTGGTCTGACGAATGACGACAGGATCCACAGTAAAGAAAAAAGTCCATATATCTAAAGGACAACTCTGTTGAACCCTTTTACTCCAGTTAAAGCTTTGTACTTAATGACTGTGTCAGTAAAAGAGCAAGTTATGCATCGTGTTGTAGAATTGGAGCTGAAATTTTCTGATAATGTTGACAAGGAGCTCATAAAACTGCTTGAAAGCTCTTGAAGATCTATTTCTGAGCGCTGGAATTATTTCCTCAGTAGTAGTACATCTTTCAGGAGAGACATGAAGGGAAAAATATCTTCTACTTGTTATAAATCCCCAGATGTTAGTGACCAGTATTAGCAGCATCTGAAGCAACTGACCGGTTTTAACTAAATGGTTTGAGTAACTAAAATTTCAAATAGACTGATTTAATACAGAAAGAAATCTATTGGCTTATGTAAGCCCAGTAAGTCTTTATTTTCTCAGACAAAGCATGTCAGATCCCTTTAATAGAGCTAGCAACGTACAAGTATTTTAACGTTATTTTATGTATTAAAATTTAATGGCAGATCTGACAAAATCATTTCTTTCTTGAAAATGATTCTATATATTGCCTGTTTTCACTCAGTTCTGGTTGATGGTTTCATGCAGACTGTAAAGGTTCAGTTTTCTCCATGACAGTATGTGGATAGCTTTTGCTGTGTGTTTCACAACCGAGCAGGCTAATGCCCAGCTAGGTACAGCGTTAAGTTTCTTGGATTTGTTCTGTGGGTGCTGCCTGAACGTGCAGAAGGATGGTGGCTCATGATTTCTGTACCAGGGTTTTAGTTTGTATCAGGGGCATGCTTTGATAGCAAACCTTCAGGTTAATCCTATTCCCATGCTTCAGTACATGTTACAGAGCAATCTCAGAGCATGCAAACTAAAAATAAAATAAATCGGGTAATGTACTCCAAAGGTGTCTCATGCACACCAGTTTTTAATGGGGTTTCAAATGACAAAACCAGTTTAGATCTACATTGAAGCGAACTCCCAGGAAATGTGTATAGTGTAGGGAGTAGATCATTGCCATCTGTTTTATTTTACAGATCTGCTCCCATTTGCCGATGTTGATGTAGCCTAAAAGGAACACAGTACCTTCTGACAAATAGTTGTTTTTAATTAGGTTTAGGCACGTAACAATCTTATTGTATTGGGATTACAGCACTTAACATAGGATGAGAACTGTCAGAGTCTTAACGGCATGTCGGATCCCTTTAATAGAACTAGTGCTGAAGGAGTTCCATGCAAGTATTTTAATATTACCTTTAAATTGTGGATTTTATTGCAAAGTCAGAAATTCTTTTCCCAGCTGTTGAATAAGACAACATATGTGGAACTACTGTAAAAGCAGTTGTATTTGCATGGAACCTATTGTAAGAACCACTAAAAAGAATCTACATTTTTGTTACATGGCTACATTCCTTTTGAAAAATTAATTAATTTGAAGTGGATGATCCTCACCAAGTGTCACATAAGCCTCGATACAGGGATTGTCTTGTTCCCTTGAAAGTCTGTGGGCTTTAAATTTGAGAACGCATCAAAATACTTTTTTAAACTTGAGAGCGATTACCATTCCTTGTAAACTGAGCTGTACAATTATTCTGTAAACATCAGGTTGTGTGTTTATTTAGTGGCACCCTGGAAATTGCTCCCTGCTATTCTGTGGTCTCTTCTAATGCTAATTCTCTCAGGATGCAATGGGGATGTCACTGAGAGATTTCCACCACAATTTATTGGTCATCTGATATTGTGTTACTCTTGTTGTGACATTCTTTGATTTTAGTATTTTTTTTCTCTTATTCATTTCTCACTTGCTCTGAATCTGTGCTTTAGCAGTCTGATCCTGTGCTCCAGAACCGTTATAAATGTTTCCGTTTGCAATTGCAATGTGCAGAACAGCCTTTTTAAAGTTAATGTTTTTATTAATCCACTTTTGCAAGCACTTTGGCTTGTTTAGATCTGTTTTCTATTTTAATTCAATCCTCTGCAACTTAAAAGAAAGATAATTATGATAAAATGTGAACATTAGGGAATGAATGTACGGCATTTAGTTGCCTTTTTCAGCCATTTCTAGAGTTCGAGTCAGTGGGCTAGAATCTGTATAGTCGCAGAGGTCTATCACAACTAATTACTATGGAAATGTATTCTAGCAACGTTGAATGATCATTGTAGCGTTGTAGAGTAATTTGGTACTACTTGCTTATTATGAAGTCTGGTCTAAAGGGCACTTATAAATTTTTCTGTTGTTTAGGTTAGAGGAAGAGGGAAGGAAGAGGGGACAGCTTTCAGCATAAGCTTGGAAGTGGGAATTTAATAACAATCCTCCTGGCAATCTAAAGGGGCTCTTGACAAGTGAAGGGGGAGGTGGGAGCCTAATGTGCCAGAGGGTAAGTGAGACAGAAATGCAGAACATATCCATGGTTTCATGGTGTTGAAAAAATGTCTGTACTGTGAGATAAGGAAGATTGTTACATTTGATGGCTCTGCTATTATTTGGAACAGTGGTTTTCTTAATTTTAGTGAGCCTTCTTATGATAGTGCTACCTTGTTTCACAGCTGAATAGGCTTTATCCCTAGAGCATGTTTCTCTGCATTTTTAAGTTCTGTCAGCCTTCAGTATCACGTCTAAAATGCTACCGTATGTTTGTTACATGTTAGTGGTGGCCACCAGTGGCTCATACACACTGTAAATGATACTTGGCTTTTCTCACCTGCCTCAGTGGCCACTGAAGTTGATTTCTTTTCAGCCCTCCTACTCAAAATGTACTGTAAGTTTGCAAGGTGCAGAGAAGTTGGAGTTGCAGTGCTGTTGTAAATGCTGCAGACGTTCCTGTTGTTTGGAGTCTGTTTGGTCAGTTAGTTTCCTGAGCACCAGCTAGCACTAGCGTGTCTGAGACTTAACTGGTCAATGGAGATTGAGCCCATTAACAGGGAAACAAATACATTAAAGATATCTTCTATGAATCTAGGACTCTACATTGCATATTATTATTTGTTTGGGTAACTGCAGTAAAGGCAATGCCTCTTCTCTATGCCTTTACATGATGGTTGCAACCTTCATCTTGTGAACTTACCATCTTTGTGCCAGTCATTCCAGATCATCTACTGAGATATCTTTGGGGTTAAATCAGAAGTTGCTATGTATCAAAAAGGGAGTCATTTACACACACATTAGGGTATCATGGATAAGCCATTTGAAGCCACTGTAATGAGCTTGGAGCTGTAATTTCTGCAAGTGATAGTCAAATAGGTATCCTACAGGCTGCTCTTCTCCTTGTGATTTATGCAAATGGTTTTTCTGGTGCAATGGAGCTATTAAGTCCTGCCTGTAAACATTCCAAAGAGGTTACTGGGTTCTTTTAGTGTTCCCTAATGCGAAAGATCTGATGTTGCTGACATAACCAAGTACCGACCAAGATGATAAATTATCAATGAAATGGCTAAATAAGCTTTTCATGTTGCTATTGATCATGGAACTTAGTGAGCTTCCAAAATAAAGTATTTATAGTATACTGTCAGGTTGGTTGGATTGTTGTCTTTGGGGCTAGCTAGTGAGAGTTCTGTCATTCAGAAAGTCTTGATTCGCCACATATCCTTCTAGAAATTGCTAGTTACTTTAGATGTCTAAATTGATCTTCAGAGGATGAATATTAACACCCTGAAAAATCACACTCTACTGGAATGTTAAGCCTTCAAAATAACCAGCCAGTCGTACAACCACGATTGTAGCAAGCAAGACTTGGAGTGGTAACCTGCTCTGTGTAACTCAAAATTCGGTAGTCATCTCTTTCCTTTCTGGCTAGTGTCCATACTACTTTCTTGTAGCTATTTATACAGCATGGATGTGCGAGGCAAGGTACACTATGTGCTTCCCAAATGACTGTACAATAAGGGTTTCTGCTTTCTGAACAATCTAATTATATGGTGAATTTTCTTTCAGAAGAATAATGATCTGAAATTAGAATTTGGACTATGTCCTCTTCTGAGGTTTTAATTGCAGTCTGATGTATGATTTTGAAAAATAACTTGCCAATTTTAGTACCTTTCACAAAAGGTCCCATTGTTGCTTAGGAACCAACATGATGTCCATGAAAAGTACTAGCCCCGTTAGATGGTAAAAGGGTTTAATCTGAAACATACATCTCCTGAAGCAGAATAGGTATGTCAGTGCTTGTAAGCCATCAAAAAGAGCTATGGAGATACGCAAACTTCTGCAGTATCAGTAAGAATGTATTTTACTGCCTGTCTACCTCAAAGTTTCCTCAAAACAACATAAACCCCAATTAACTCAAAACTAACTAGAAAATGAGTTGTGGGATAGACAACTGAGATTCCTTTCTAACATGTTTTTTATGGTTTGCTATTGCCACTGGGTGAGTGGGTTTGTTTCTAATTTGGCAGATAGAAGGCAGTGCACTCTGCCATAATTATGTCTCTGCTGTAGTACTTTTATTGCTAGCAAATACTTTGACCAACTTAAGCAAAAAGTTAGTTGACACAGAAGGGAACAGTCTGTAAGAAATGTAAATTAAATTTTTCTGACCTTTTTTTGGGCTATAAATTCCAAGTATTCTATCAGAGTATGTAAATTAATCTTGCAGAAAACTTATCTGGGTATTTGAAAAAAGACGACTAAGGAATAATGCATGACTGTTCTTAAACTATTCTTCCTGCAAATGACTTTATTAATCAGAAATAATCATTAACTAAGATGTAGTAGCTTAAAGAAAAACAGCACTTTTCCACAACAAGGCACCACTGAGAGAGATCAAGCTATGACAGAGTAAACAAATTCTCTGGGTCCGTTCCAGACTTGTTCTACCTGATGACCTTTTGTTAACCTCACTCATAATAGATTTTTTGCTGCTGTTACCATGATGCTTGGAAATGCTGTATTGTCCAAATTCACTCACTTTCCAAGTAATTCTACATTGCTGTACATTGTCAACAATTGGCAGTGTCCAAGCTGTGCTATGTATTCTAAATTAACTTTGTCATGGTACACATCTTTGCATGAAAAGTAGTGATTAGAACAAAATCCACTTCAAAGTAGATAGAATGAAATCAGAAACCACAGAAACGGTGAACAGGTTTGATTTTTTAATTGGTGGAGCCTGTACCTATAAAACTTAAGAAGTTTTAGTATTTCTTGATGCAATAGAAACAGTTTGAAAGGTTGAACGAAGTGAATACTTTCTAAGGATGAATATTCTGCAAGAACATTATGGCATCTTTTTAAAAAGAAACTTTGTAGAATATTTACAAAATATATAACATGTTATTGTTATTTTAATACCAAGAATTTGCTTTAAGACCTGCAGATTTTCTACTAAAAAAGAATATCTCTATTTAGATCGTGACAACATAAAATTTACACAAAATTAATTACAGTAACTCAGATCAAAGCAGCTCCAGAAGGCATACTTCCCACTTAAAAACAAAATAAAAAACATTTCTGTAATGTCCTACTCACACTGTTTGAAGAAAAATGCTAGAATATTAATTAAAAATTTACCTGTGTCCCCTTGTTACTTCTTGATTTTTACTGAAGAGTGCTATCTTTGTTACTGATGTGCTCCTTCTAAAGATCTGAGTAGGTTTTCTGGTGATCACTGTCAGTGGCATCTTTTATGCAGGTGCTTCTTGTTGCTAAGAGATCAGTTGCTTAGAGATGGAAGTTTGTTTTTTGTAATAGATCAGGGGCCATTGCAATTGAAAAGAAAATTTTGTAATTTTACCTTTACAGCTCGACATATCTGCTGCAAAACAGCCAATGATAGAGATACACACGCCTAATGGTGATTAGAATTGTAACTGGAGAGTAAAACACAAAAGTAAACAAAGTTTTGATGGCTCTGAGTATCAAGGAAAGACATCTGTTATTTAACTGGAGGTGCAAGTAGAAGAAATGATATTAATTCTTTGCTTAGCACATCTAAATGTAATTTTAATTTCCAACAGAGAGGAAGAAAAGTCTAAAAGTTTTATGCTAAAATTAGGGTGCACAAAGTTTTCAATAAGCTTTTGTGAGATACAATCCTGCGCTGACATTGGAAAAGTCTTACTAACTATCCTATATATTTTTGTATTTACTGTTTCCTTTATATTCCCAGTTGGTTTGATAAATCTTCGGAATTACTATACAAACTAAAGGCTGGTTTCTCTGCTTTGTGATGTTCCTCTTTTTTTTGCTGTAGCTTTGGGTAACTTGAACAAACTTAACTTACAAAAATGAAAATGTTTTCAAGAACTGCATTAAGCAATTACAGGAAACATTAAAATAATGACCAAAGATCTATAGGAAAAGGTAATTATGTTATTGAAAGATGAGACTAACACAGGAGTATGAGTAAGGTACTTGTGCCTGTTACCTGCTGTTTTGAAACACCAGAAGTAGTCTGAATTTTCTCAATTTCTGCTATGGGAAATCCTTAGCTGACCCAGCTGCCTATTCTAGAAATTTACCCCTGTGAGTCCAAATAGACGGTTTTGTGAAATAGGTCAAAATCATCTTTTTTGGCTTAGTGCTCTCAAGTTTAGAAAATGCAGTCACTCAAGTCTGTTTTCAGCAAGGGCGTGTTATGTCCTCTGGCAGTAAGACTCTGTGCATCCTTGTCTTTCACTGCCATGCCACAAATGTAAAAAATTCCCATAAAATGTTTTCATTCTTCTTTTTCTGAATTCACTCAAGGCATTAGCATTTAGAGCACTTTTAATAAGAAAACCCATCTAATGGGTAAAAGGGTCTTATATCTAAAGGACTATGATCTCACTTGGAACAAAAGGTGTTTAAGAGTTATGTACAATAGCTCTAGTGATAGAATATTTTTAACTCAGGGAAGGATGGAAGAGGCCTAGAATTTTATTGAATGTGAAATCTCTTTTAAGAAGCCTTTCTTTAAGTGAGTAAGTAAGTAAATAAAGAACACAGACAGTTTGGGGAGAATAAGGGCTGAATTCACCCAGAAATGCTTCCGGCATTACTGCAACCTCATTGAAGATACACAGCTTACACAACCAGAAGCCAACAGTTTCATTCTGAGAACTGAACTCTTGTTTTTAGTCCACGTGCACGCGCTCTTCCATATCTGTTTATTATGCAGAGACTTGTTTACAGTACAAGCAGAAATGGGAAGAACTTCAGTGAACAATTCTTTTGTGTCCTGTATTTAGAGCTGGTCACAATAAGGGTTAAAACCTGTTGCATAGTATCCGATGTTCTGACAGTGTTAAAATTATATTATTTCAAAAAGAGATGATAGGTGGCTTTCATTTTTAAACCTACCTAAAAGTTTTTTGGGGAAGTCATGCATTAATATTTTTTGTTTTAACAAGCCAGCTGTATGTTTTTATTGCTTGTAGATTGGGGATATTTACATTCTGGAGGAGCTAGATTTTGAGACTGGTTTTGGTCTAATTCATGGCATATTTCTTATATGCTGTTAATGTGGACAAACTAATATGAATGATCAGTTCTGAAGTAGGTGGATGTTTCATGGATACCAAATTAAGAAAGCTTGATGTAGCAGTACAAGAAAGTTACCATAGAACGTTTCCAGCTCTTTTCCATGATTAGAAACAGGTTTACTGCATTTAGTGTTGCTTTGATTTCAGCTGCTGGGAAGAATAAATTGGTGTTGAACTTTGGTTGCTAGCTGCCTTGTGTTTTATTTTGAATTCCCCATATATTTTAATCAAAAGTCAAACTCAGTATTTGTTGCCACTGCACATACATCTTTGCTTTTGTGTTCTGTCTAGGATATAAAGGGAAATTATGATACCTCAATCCCTTATGTGATTGCAGCTGTCACTCACTGACCAGAAATGGTGTATTGTTTGATGGTTGTAGGGTCAGGCTGTAGCATTAAAGAATAACATGGGTATTGGAAAAAGAGCCTTTTCATTATTACTGAATTATTTTATTTATTAAAACAAATGTTAGCTTAATTTGAAAGGACCTATATCCTTAGATATTCTTTATTATACATGCAAATGGCAAGAATAAATTACTTGTATTATTTTTAAAAGCCTCAGAATGAGGAGTTTGGTAAAATAAGAAGTTAATACAAGGAATGCAAAACCAATAAAATTTCATTCTTTGTCAGTATGTGTTGCTTGAGGTTTAGGGGAGTCCAAGAATCACCTGGCCAGTTTACAACACAAACGTGTTTTGATCCCTTGTTCCATGATCATTTATTTAGTCAAAAGCACTGATTTCTAAAAATGAAAAATCTGATGAAGTTTTGTTGGAGCTCCTTCTCCTGTCAGTGCTATGTATCTACTTACTGGTGTAAAGAATTTGTGCATGAATTGTAATTCAGGGGCAAGAAGCCAGTTGAGCTGGTCATGAAGAAGTCACAAATGGAGTTAAATAATGTGAAAATACTTGTTTATAGTTAAAATACATTTTGTCAAGACTGGCTTCTGTGGGATATATCTTTAAATAAAATATTATTTCTATATATCAGAGAAAATGTGCCTAAGTTCTTCCATGCCAAAGAATTCCTGGAACTTTGTATAATGCAGCCAGAATGATTGGACTTGTTGTTCACTACAAAGATCTATGGTTGAATACTACAAATTCTTCAGAGCCTGAGTAGGCATTCACTGAATTAACAAAGTTCTTTTTTATACCATTAAAAAGAAGGCAGGGTTTTTTTTTCCTAAATATTTTACAATAGACTTTTGAGGAAAAAGGATGTAAAATGCTCTTCATAGTTGAGCAGAAGGGTACACAACCCTGTAGGGACCCTGTGGCTCATATGGTAAAATTTATTAGAGTTCTCTTTTAGTAATAAGGGCTTGAATCTGATCAAGAAACTGTGTAGAAATGAAATAATTCCAATTAAATCAGTGGAAATTAAATAATTTCCATATCATACTATAAGAATCCGTGTTGTGAAACTAGAAGGATGGGATCAGGCTCAGATCTTAATTCTTTTTATGTCCTGAGGGTTTCACTGCAGTTATTAGCCTATGAGATAAATGCTCACCTTACCCCAAGGATGGATAGCCACTGATAAATCTGTCCCCAGGATACTCCATGCTGTTCTAGGATAAAAGGAAATGAAGGCATCTGTATGAACAATAGACTGTCAGCACAAGGTCATGCTAAAAATCCATCTAGCCCAGTGCTCCATCTCAGATATTGGCCAAAACCAGCTGCCCAGTGGGAGAGTATAAGCATTGGGCAAATATATATACTTTCCTCTTCCTAGCTTCCCTCTACTGTTTAAGGAGAATGGAATTTAAAGTGACAGTCTTAGCCACCCCTATGTTTGCAATAATGGCTACCTGTGCTTTCTAGGAACTTCAAGAAAGACATTGTAGTAATTTAACCAGGCATTTTACTGCTACTTTTTCTCTTACCTTCCCACATGTACTCTTTTCCTGTTATCCTAAACAAGTCAGTTGTCAAGTACTAAGAAAGCTGAGACTGCTGCAAGTATCTGTATTCAAATACTTCCTGTGCTACTTTATAATTTAGAAGTGTGTATCAGCCGTGGGAATAGCTAATATTAAAACTGTCAGGTTCTCTCACTGGCGAGGAAAATAGTTCAATGAAACGTACACTGGATGTGTCAAAGCGTATAATGCCCTTAAAATTGTACTGGGTGAACTGCTTGCAATTTTTGTTTTGATTCTCTTTCAGTCCACTGTTAAAGTAATAAATGTTAGTAAAGCGCAAAGTACAGGTGGATGTTTGCAGGCAATCTGCTTTTATGCATGGTTTCCATTTCCAGTCAAGAGTTGCAGCGCTGCCTTGCTAGGTGCCCGAGTGCTTCTGAGCAGCTCCTTCATTTGGCTGGCATCTACTGCACTCTGAAACCTGTTTATCTCTCTTCCCTTGGTGTTCCTGTGAGTTACTCTTCCATCTTTTTACAATAACGTATCTATTCACTGTCATAAATTCACCCTTTCGAAGAACAGTGTGTACCTATGCAGATGTATTTTGAGGGAGTTAGTAGCACACAATAGTGGAAATCATTACTTTGACACTTTGTGCATGAATTTTTCTTACTGAGTGTCTTGGAATGAGCTGGTCTATTTGGCTGTTCTGACGCTGCGCTCAGTGCAGAGGTGATCTTCTGTTTTGCCTCCCCAGCAAAGTTTTCTTAATAGAGTTGGGCTTCTCTAGCTAATGCCATCTTAAAAAGATCACCTAAGGACCCTTATATCACAGGATTGGCTGAAATCCATTTATACTGCCCACAGTTTTTCTTTAATGCCCCGCTTTAGAAGGATCTATATTGTTTGCAATTCTAAAATGAGGCTGATTTGGCAATTCTGTTTCTCAGATCTTTGTAATTCGCTTTTTACCTTATCTTCCTAAACCTTCAAACTTTAGAGGGTGTGGGAAAGCGGGCTGTGTGGATGTTCAACATCTACAGTGGCACGCTGGCCTCCCTGTTTCAGTAAAGTACGTTACCTGTTGTTCTGGATGTTGGATACTAGGAATTGAATATTTTTAAATTATTTTTTATTTTTTTAGTGCTGGGTGAACAGACTAATAACGGCAGAAAATACACATACTTTAAAGCAAAATGTAGTTGTGTAAGGAATTCCATTTCTCCCAGTAAACTCTAAAATCCCTATCTGGGGGTCTGCTAAAAAGAATTAGGATCTTTGAGTCCAGGCCTGGTCGTGTGGTCGTTTACTATTGATCAGGAAATTATATCACTTCACTTTGACCCACAAGATCAATTCCTGAGAAGGAGAGCAGGTGATATGTTGGGAAGCCAGAATAGTTCCTCTTGTTTTGTCAGACTTTATGCAAATCAAACCATCTGCTGTAATGTTGACAGAGAAATTCTACTGGAAAACACTCTTGGTGGAATTTCTCTGCCTGGCTTACTAAACTAGCTGTGAGTCACTTGTACTCGCCTCCTATCTGGCCCTCTGGGCAAATAAGCTTTCTGGTGGGAATGCAGAAAGTGAGCTTTTTATAGAATTTAATTAAGAAAAAAATCACAGGTGGGTAACTTAGACTTGTCATTTGGTCTGTCTCCACTATACACAATGGATTTGTTGCGTGTGGTGACTGCTAGCCAGGTTTATACACTCTGTCAATTGTAATAAAAGTAGTCTATCCTGTAAATTAGATCAACAAAGAACGGGCTAGATGCACGCCATAAAGGCACTTGCTTCTGCTCTTTCCGTGGAGGTCTAGTATTTTCCATAACATGTAAGCCCAAACTGCTTTCTGCCTTTTAAGTTTCTATTTTGCATATAAACAGGTTAGAAAAAAGCCCAATCAGCCAAAAAAGTCATATAATATGCATCTTCATCTCCCCTTGAAGAATAATAAATAACAGAAGAAACAATCCTAGTTTTCCCTGTGGCTCCCCAGGTAATTTGCATCCACTGTGGCATGGAAAGACCACCACAGTGGAACAAGAAGGCAATCCAGAATCTGTTGCTTTTCGCTTCCCGACCTGATGAAGTCACTCTATGCAGTGGTGGGTTCTGCGAAGCGAACACTTCTCCGTGTCAAATCCTCCTAGATCGACCAACCTTTTTCTCAGATAATAGCTGCCCCCAAGTTAAGCAGGAGGCTGGGCTAGAGGAAGGACCTCCTGAGGTCCATTTCAACCTTAATTTTTTTGTGGCCCTATTCATGTGAGTTTTTCCCAGCAGCTTCTCTTGTCTCAGTCCAACAACCTGTTTAAACCTTATACCAGTGGCTTAGAGATGGAGAGGTTTTTATATCCCATTTCTCTGTCATCCATAATTCAGCACTTGACTCTGCCAAGACTTTTGACTACCATCTCCTACTCTGTAACTGACAAAGAGAAAATTTCTGCATAAGCTTGATGTAACACTGCTGTATGTGGCAGCTAAATATTTGTGCTGGCTGCTACTCTGTTAATATATTGCATGTAAAAATCAAAATATCTGTGTGTTCAGTGCAGTGTTCTTAAGCAGGCCTTCCGCATGGTTCCACTAGCTACAGGATGCTTCCCCAGAATCTCTCCTGCTGAAAAATCTTTAGAGATGTTTAAAGAGTACCAAAAGAAAGAAAAGCTTTGGGAGAAGTCATTATACTGTCAGGTATAAAACAGTAAGTGCCTCTTGAAATCCTTTCTGCCTGTACTGCCTGGAGGATAGGTACAAATCATCGGAGATTATCATCTTTGGGGACTTGGAGTTTTGTTGTTAATGTTTTTGTTGGGCTTTTTGGTTGCTTCTGTTGTTGATGAAAAGGGCTTTATAAAAGAAGTTCTACGTGGGCGTGAACACTCGAAAAGATTTCTTCAGTAATTTCTTTTATCTGGAACAGATGCAGGAAAAACTGTAGGTGGTATGGCTGAACGCAGCTTCTTTAGGAGCCGTTTGTGTACATGTTATTTTCTTAAGAATGGGTCTCACTTGGTGTTCGGGTGCTCTGTGCTTCATTACAACCATTGTTTCCCCAAGTAATATGCCTGTGTGTAGCTGCACAGGAGCCAGCGGGCTAATTTGCCTATTTGTTTGAGGGACATTTTCACTCCAAACCTACATCACATAGCTTGAAGGGGGAGTTGCACACACCACGTGGCGGTTTTGGTGAATAGATATTTTAGTTACTGATAAAAAAAAAAAAAAACATAATTCACTGTGGCATGGTATTAATATCAGAATGTTAGCTGTTGCTTGAGAATTGTCTCTCTCAACCACTACTACATGAACAGATTACTGTTTTGGACTGTACTTTGGAATATTTTGACTAGATTTTAAAAAATATTTAAACGTTTAACAGCCCTTCTGTGAAGGGGCTAGTAATGGCATTCATTGTGAAGTGAAAATACTTCACTGAAATACTTACGAAGAAATCCATCTCTTTGCTTGGTTATAATCATACTAATTCATGGTTATCTAGTTGTTTGTAGGAGGTGCTGATCGTCAGGTCTCCCAAAACGTAAAAACCTTTCTGAAGCTACAGTATAACGGCATGGAAGTGGTGGGCTGTTTCCTCAGTGTTTGATCAGGACAAGTTGCTAGTCGATACAAAACCACCAGATTCTGACCTATGAAGGTTGTATTGGTGTGTACTGTTTGACTATCAGATTAATGGATCCTTTTCTCTTTTGTTTAATGAATGAGATAATTTTGACTTTTCTTCACACTTTCGAGAGCTTGACTAATGGGTAACTGTCAATAGTATTTTGTTATGTTTCTCATGCTTCTGGCGGTTAACAGCAGAATAGCTTTTTATTAACACTAAAAATACATTGTTTTAGAAAAGGCTGATAAATTAATGGAAAGCTTTTGAGGAGAAATGGTATGGTAGGAAAGAAGGAGAGGATGGGTAAAGGAAAGATTATGAATTTGTGTGTACTGTGGTCCCTGTCTGCCATTTTTAAAGCATTTTGCTGCAGCACTCACACAAAACGTATGACTAAAGTATGTGGTAAAAACTCTCTGCTGAGGAGATGCTGTTCGCCCTGTAGTTACAGTTTTCCCTATACTGAATATAAAAGGCTGTATACTCAATGGAGCACTAAAAAGACAGTAAAGTTCAATGGAGTTTCCACTCGAAATGATGGGATTTTCGTCCTAACTTCAGTGGGAATAGGATAAGGTGTCTTTTAAAGTATATGAAGAGATGATAAGGTTCCAGGAAATGGATTTTGAAGTTTGATTGTTAAGGCTTGACTTATCTCTGCCTATTTTTACCTCAAAATCTTCTCTCAGAAATAAAGCGTGTGCTAGTGCCATGTGTTAATTTATAATTCATGCTAATTCATGGTTACATAGAAAACAGTATCTCTTATCTGCCATGTTTTCCAAATACATCTAATAAGGTTAGTATTTTTTTTCTAATGATCAAAAGGGGTCCTAGGGCTGAGTGGATGTACTGGGCTTTGAGTTCCTTGAAGAAGGAAAAAAAAAAAAAGAAAAAAGGAAAAAAAAAAAGGAAAAAAGGGTTGTTGCAGGCTTGTGTTGCTACTGTCTTCTGCAACAGGCATTAGATATCTGTTATTCAGCACTCTGCTTGCTGGATTTAAACCTTGTAATAAAATTAAGCTGTATTTTCTTGGTGACTCCCAGTCACTCTTCTCATTCTGTCCACATCAGGTTGGTAGAGCAGCATTAAAAAAGTCAAAATAGAAAGAGTTAACAATATGGATGTTTTTCTCCTATTAGTCTGCCTGCATATAAGTTCAGATCTTCAGACTATGGTAGACTACACTTGTTAATTCAAGAAGTACTGCTTATTTTGAAGATGGGGACAGTGTGTTCTTGTCACAGACAGAAGCAGCTGTAATGAAGTATTACAGGAACAGGTCAGGGATATGCTATCTAAAACTAACTCTGTATTAAGTGTCTGGGCATCTACGGTTTCAGCTTGTTAGCTGTTCAACTTGTTTATGGTTTTTTTTCCTTCTCCTGAATTGGTATTGCAGCTGGCAAGAAAAAGAAAGAGGTGTGTGAAGACTACTCTGTCCTTGATGTGCAGGAACTAGTGAGGACTGTCTCAGATTTTCTCTTTGTCCATGGATATAAGACTAATTTGAGAGCAGCTCTTTGGGTGTCGGGAAAGGTGCTTTGACAGACAATTTATTCCCTTGTTATGGAAAAATGTGCAGGCTATTCAAAGTAATTTAGGATGAATCTTCAGATTGCTACAGGCTGCTTTGACCGCTAAATACTCTTGGGTTTGGGTGTTTTTGATATTATTTTTTTTTGAGTAAGCTCTGCTGCCACAGTTGAGTTACTATCTCTGCAAGTCTTGTGCAGCATTCTCTTATGTGATGACTGCAATAAAAGTGATTACAGAACTTGTACTTGAATGTGCAGCCACAGAGGCAGAGTACGTTCTATTGAACTTCTAAACCACTTCTGCCTTTTTATTCCATTTTATTTTCTTTAAAGTAATATGTGTGCTGTACAAGTATTTCTTATTATAGTGTGTAAGAACCTGATTTACTCAGGGTTTTATCACACTCATGCAATGTTAATATTATCTACTTTACATTGCAACTGCTTGAATGCCTGAGCAGTTCATGCCAGTAAATTTGTTTCCTCTTTTGCACATGATGTTTAAAATGATTCTTCATCAGAAAGCTGGAAAATGTAAGAGTTGAAAAATCTTTTCTTAGAACTTTCATTCCTTATAGTCAACTTTTTCATTTATAGAAAGGTATGTGTATATGTGAGAAAGTATATGTTTAAAAGCTTGTTTGTGATACATTAATATAACTAAGCATATATGTGTGGGCCCGCTGCAATGGCTGGAGCTTCTTTTTCTATAATATGTAGTTTGAGCATATTTTTCTCAGCCTGTTGGCAGGATTCAGGTTCTTCTGTCTTTCTTTTGGGGGAAGTTCCTGAAGAAATAGTGTGCAGTGCTGGTAGGCACGTCTGTCTTCCATTTTTAAGATTTTTCCTGATTTCTGGATCTTGTCTGTTGCTGCTTACCTCTTCAAAAGTTTAAATTGCTAGGCACTCTTTATGTTGCCCTAATTATACCTACCTGGTGGACTTGTGAAAAAACCTCCCTCCCCTAACTCCTATCAGTTTTATCCTGTAGAAAACTAGGGAAGGTTGGGAGTGTCTGCCGCTGAGCATTCTTTACATTGTAATTCCAATTTTTTGACCTGTTTTTAAAAGGGAAGGATAGGATTGCAGACTCGAAGGAAGACTGAATTGTAGTTTCTTGTTGTTTGGCCAGATAATTGCTGTGTATTGGCCAGGTGCTGGCACTACCCTCCTACTCCTTGTGATCATTCCAGGTATGGTAGAAGGCAATGGATCCACTAGAGGCCACTGGCCTTTAATGTTCTTGTGGGGATGACTTCAGCAGCTTGAATACACTTGCTGTCTATTGCTGCCACTTTTAGAGAAATGCTCCAGTACCCCCTTAATGTTCCCAAGCAAATTTCTGTTATTTGGCCACTATAGGGGGAACAGAAGTTTTTTTGTTCTATCAGGTGGAATTCTTTCTACAGGTCACTTGGATATATTGTGGGATGTTTCAGGCATTTTTTTAACAAATAGGGATGCTTTCCACCAATGGTCAAACCAAAAATGTTAATTTTTTGCTAAAAGGAAAGTATAGCCAAACCTTTAGTGCATATAATCTCAACCAGTCAAAGCAGTCATTGTAAGAGTGCTTACAGAGCAGAACTTTTTCAGTGCTGAAGGTGCTGGAGGCATTGCCTCAGTAGAATTAAAACAATCAGTACAATACTCATGTTTTGCTTGGAAAGAAGGTACGCAATAATCAAAGGAATGTGCTGCCAACCACTCTTAGTTGTTCTGAATCCTCTAAATCGCTTCTTCAAGTGCCGTGGGTTGTTTCGCTAATGGTACTGATTTTTCTGTCAAGGCAGCCTTGGCTGCACAAGCTGAAGTGGAGAGGGTTCAGAGAAGCCCCTACACCCGCTTTCTAACCATTGCGCTGCTTGAAGTCATAGCAGGTTTGCAAAAACATTTTCTGCAGACAGGAATTACTGCTTAGGTAAGAGGGGTTTCAGTAAGTGGTTTTTACTGTTATATAAATGCCTGTACATCAGTCCAAGTTATAAAGTATTTTGTGACTGATCAGCTTCTCATAAAGTCCTAGGTTTTTTCCATTTGTGCTGTTTTAGTGACTACAAGAAGCAGATGTTTTGAAATGGTCTATGGAGAGATAAAAAAAACCCATAAACATTAATGAATTTCAGGTTGCAAATGCTCCTTTAAATTAATTCCCTCTGTGTTGAAATATATTGTTCTGAGGTTCAGTATTACCTTTACCTCGTAAAGGCTGAAAGTCAGCTTTGCCAAAACACATGTTGTGTATTTAGGCCCTCTCATATAAGTGTTTAATGGACTATTACAACTTCATGCTATACAACACAGTGCAATAATTGTAATTTTTGGCAGAAGCAGCTGATGGCAAAACCGAAATAGTTAGATGTGATTATCAAAGCAACCAAAATTGCCCTTTGGCACAGAATTCACAAGCTCTGAGGGAATACTTTTGTTTGTGACCCAGAATATATCCCAAACGCTGTGATGTGTAGAATTGTTTACTAAGGTAAGTATGCTTCATCTGGTCCTTTCTGACAGGGTATGAAATGCAAACAAAGCAGGATTTATTGCAGCCTGCACAGGTATGACTTCTGAATCTCCTGGAACTGTGTTGATCAGCTAGTCCTACAACGAACGTTAACCTGTCCATTACAAAAGTGCTCACAATTAGTGGTGTGTGTACAGAAGTAAAATGCAACGTATTTTCTAAAAACCTAGTTATAACAAGCTGAACTCAAATTGAAGAAGCAATACTAAAACTTATTCACCTGAAGAGACATGTTTGCTGAGAATTATTTCTAAGCAGCATAATGGAAACAGTGCAAAATCATCTCTGCAGAGTGTTTGCTGGAATCTAGTCAATTTGAATACCTGAAACACTCGGGATTTTTAGCAGTTCTAAATGAAGCTTTTGTAAATGGTCTCATGACATCACTGCACAGTGCAGTACTGCACGGTAAGAATCAGGCAATACTTTGGCAGCTGCTAGGAGAGTCACTGTGTTAGTTGGGTGCTCTCTGCCTGTGATGGGTCTGCTCCTTGGTAAACATTCTTAGGTGGAAGTTTCTCTGCTGCGGTTCGATGGCTGAAACTACTGGCTTTGCCGTTCCAGATGTAATGGCTGGTATATGTAATCAAGAGGAAGTCTGGTCTGTATATTTCTTAATGATTTAGGTTATATATTTAGGCGGAGGAGATGCCAGGTCCAGTAGATCTTCTATAAAAACCAAGTAAATAAGTGGTCAAAGACTTGAGTGATAAGCAGGAAAATCAGGTTAGAGTGTCCAGATTATGAATGTTCTTTCTTAGTGAGTAACCAAACCTGTCATTGTGGCTTTGCTTCATATAAAAATTTATACATTCAGTAATCCTCATCTTTGCTTGTCAGCAGACTCCCTACATACCTGTAATAGACGCTGAGCTAATTTGATAAGATATAAATGATAATCACTTATGCATAAGAGCATGAATTTTAAAATTGGTATCTAATAGACCCAGGCAGCTTTTCGTAGTCACTTAGGTATGCAAAAACAATCATCAGCCTCCAAATTGTATCAAAAAACCAATATTTAAATAATAATAATAAATCCCAGGATTAGCCCACAATCGGGCTGCATCTGATCTCTGCTGGAAGAGTAATGTATTGTAGTGAATCACTCTAGAACTGTCAATTTTTTAAATTTTTTTTATGTAGGTGATTTGGCTGGGGAGGTGCTACATTTCTTCCTTACTGCTATATTTCCTTTATCTAGTAACTTAAGTACTAATATCCAGCTTTCCCACCTGAAGGAACTGTATAATAATGTTTAATTGCATTGATATTAAACCTGCCCTAACATTAGTTGTAAAATCTGTATTTACATACAGATAAGAAATACACTAAATTTTGTGATCATTTCTGTTATGGAGGAAAAGTGAAAACTCTTTTAAAGGAAATGCAGTGATTTTCTTCTTTTTTTCTGCTTTAATCTGTGTGTGTAAGAAGTGACAAGTAGAACATAATCCAAAACTGAGTGAAAAATAGTAATAGAAAACAGAGTGCAATCTTTCTGATTTGTTTTACTTGTTTAGAAATATTTTTTTTTTGAGTCACAGTTTGTGGCATTTCGTATCCTTTTGTGGTATCTTCAGATCTTTTAATGTGGAGACAAGGAAGATAAATTCAGAGAGTGCAATCTGAGGGGGTTCTTCCCAGACACGGAATGTGCCAAATTGCTTGCTTGTTTACGTGGGCTGTAGCTACAATGCCTGTAAAGGAACTAAGTATTCTGCCAGAGTGCCCCCTCCATCCTGTATTCCCAGAACAATTTGAATGTTGTGTCATAGCCATGTGCCATTTTGACATCTGCACAGACTTGCACTTTTTCTGCTCTGCAAATTAAGACACACAGCTCTGAAACAAAGGTGTTTGGGAGAAGAGGAGGGAGTATGTCCCTTCTTCCACCTGGAAAAACCTCAGTGCCTTCCACACTTTTTCCCTCAATAGGGCAAAATACTCAAAATACAGTTTTATGTGTTTACATTCTATTATTGACTTATGTGCAGCTTTCCTGAAAATTGTGCATCTAGATAACTTACATAAAAACACCTACTTAAGTTTAAAGTCTAATCTGATAATACAAATCTAGTATATAAGGACTCCATCTCCCTTCCTTGCTTGGTACCGTACCCATTTGTGTTGTGTCATGCCTTGAGATTATAAAATCTTTGAAGATAGAGACAATCTTTTAGGAAATGTGTCTGAATAAGGTCTTAGTACCCCATTTTCCCGGAGTGGTAATACTGCTGTGGAAACAATTAATTTTCCTTAACTTAAGACATGTTTATCTAAATTTGCCTTCTGGACTTGCTTTGTTAGCAGTAGAGGAACAGCAATCATTTCTAGGATGTGATTAATCTTGTTCTCAGGTAGAAGTCTGTGAAGTCTGCGTGGTCACTTGGTTTCATGCCTGTAAGAGGTACTGAGGTGCAATGGGTAAGTTTCTTTAAGGTTCCTCTTTAGTTAATCCAGTGTATGTGATTTTTATTCTGATTACGGGTGAACAGGTGATTATTTGGTTACTGGTGGAAACTATAACTCTTCTGACTGAAGAAGATTCAGTTCTAGATTATCAGTAGACTTTAAGATGAAAATGGCAGATGCATTTAAATTGTTTTAATATATTTGTTTTTAATGACATTCTAATGCATGATTTAACTGCTATCTTTAATAGTCTTTCAGCTACCTTTCAGTTATCCCTCTGTGTATTTAAAATTGCAATGTATTTTACTATCAGGACCTCAAAGAATATGTTCTGTGGTTTTGACTTGAGTTGATAGATAGTGCCTCTAATAATCTACTTAATATGGCTAGCAGTTCTGTTTTTCATGTGAATGTTCTGAGATCATGTTGCCATCTTCTCCATTTATAAATTTTCCCTGTGCAGTTGGTGCATCTTTTGCAGCTGTCTTTGTGGCTATTGTGTTCGGTTTTCTCAAAGTCATAGATACCTGCAGTAAATTAATTATTTGAAATTTCTTCTGTATGATCTGTTAAAAAGATTATATTGTGTGGTTTCTTTCTCTTGGCTTTATAAATAGTCTTACCATGTATATTTATGATGTATATAGTGATATGTCAAATTAGTATGTTAATAGTGCTCAAACGGGCAAAAATAGTTTTAATTACCTGTGAATCACAATGGTAAATAAAATGAATGACAGAAAGCTGAGGGGAAGCAGGCTTGGAATACTGATTGTATTCCGTACTTTCTGATTGAAAATTACTAAGGGATACAGATAGCATCAATAAGCTCTTTGTTAGATTGCACTACATGCAGCACTAGCTGTAAGAGGGATGGATGCAACTTACACCTGATATAATGCAGAGAGTAGGAGAATTTCTGAAGTAGAGGCAACCTTAATGCTCCTCTACTTTATATCCAGCTATTTTCCTTCTTCCGGCCTGGTATCCTTGGGCCACACAGGTATCCACACTTCCTCCTTGGAAAGATTGCTGGACAGTGAATGATGCAAGAGAGTTCCCATAGTATACAAACTCCGAATTTTCCTTCTGTTGTTGGAATACCTTTATCAAAAACAAAAAAAGTTCTGTTTGTGTGCCACTCTCAATATAGAGACAATTAGGTTTGATAATTTTTTTTAATAATGAAAATTCAGTATTTAATCCCTGGGTGGGTTCATAGATGGCTGAGGAGTGTCCTCTTCTTCCTTTGGCTCCTTACTGAATGGCAGGATCCTTTGCAAAAAGCAAAGGACTGTTTTTCAAGGGTAGCTATCTGTGGATTTCTCTAGTCCTGTTCACTGTTTTCAGATTCCAGTAGTGTTATAAAGTTTGGATAGATGTGATAGAGCCACTTACCGTTTGTCATGTGTTTTGATCAGTTGCTTTTATTCCCAGAGTTTAAGTTACGAATGGGTTGTTGTAGCCATGGTGTTTGAATCGTTCTGTTTGACTTTGTTCCTTGAGTCATCTTTCTCTGTTATTCAGCTCTGATTTTTTTTCTGACGTGTGTTGGAGGAATTCTGAGCAGTTTTCTGGGAAAATAGTCTTTAGCTGCCAGTGCCCTAATGATGCATCTCTAAGGCATCTTCCTCCAAGACTACTGAATGTTCATTCAAAGACAATGAAACATTCTGCTGGCGCCATTGAATAGTACTCTTTGTGCTGCACTACTTGCAGATATTTATGGGGTTTCTTTTGAATTTTAAATGCCAGCTTGGCTTACCTAGTAAGAAATTGTTTTGCATTGGTTCTTAATTTATGATTTATCATTAAGACTGGATATTCCAAAATAACAGCTGGGACATCATTTGCTCTGCATAAATTTATTAATTCTTGCAACTCTATATTAAGTAGGAATTTTCTGAAATCATACGTGGTACTTAAAGTATATGTTGCTTATTCTGTAAGGAGCTTTGTATCTTTGTGCCGCTGAAATACACAATGGAAGCTTAAAAGGGTTGGGGTATAGCTCCAGCTTTTTCAGGTGGGAATTTGTTAAGCATTATCTAGCAATTCCAATTCTTTCTATGCAGACTTTTTATTTGTCTGCAAAATATTGCTTGAAAGGATCTAATGAAATATTCCTATAATTAATTTCACTTATTCTAGTGCTGTTCGAGCTGTAACTTTTTTTTTAGTTGGCTGCTCTTTTGGTAATACTACAATTTGTTTAGGGCCCATCCATTTGCTGGAACTGAATAAATGATTAAGCCTTCCTGCCAAAGTATCGCAATGAAGAAGTAATTCCACATATCTTTCTTCCTATTAATACCTTTCACCCCAGGTTGATATACAAAACTAATTCTATTAACATTTCTGCAGTATTCTAGAGGAGCATCCAAGACTACTTCTGTGAAAAAACCCACCTCCTCTGGTATAAAATGATCAGAATTATACTGTTTTCTGTATGTTTTATTTTCCTCTAATTCTTAGAAATGTGTTTGGGTTTTTTTTCCTTGAAAAGCAAGCCTTTATATACCGTATCCAACATGGTATAATCTGTGTGGAATGTATGTGCAGAAATGGAGTGGGTTGCATTCTGGTGTCTGTCACTGATACAAGCCTGAAGTAATGCTGTGGGGTGAGGTTAATCATGGAGCTTAGTGTCGTAAGTCTGCTATTGTGGCTGGCCCTACAGTTACTGCAAAGACATTTCAAACCTACGTATTCCATTTTTTTCTGAACTTGAATAGCCTAGGACCTAATATGAATTTCAAAATCAAGCCTTTCTTCTTGCATGCGGTCAGAAGCCTTTTAACATTTTAAAGCTAAGCTTTTGCTATAGAAACAATGTTGGTTTTGGTGCCAATATTGAATTGGAACTGTGATTTGGATGGAGGAACTCTGCAGCTGCTGGGCTGCCAGCATGTCACATGGTTTGGGTAGTGATAACAGAGAAGAAGAGAAGGGGCATTTATAACTCTCGTTGTGGCTTGCCTTCCTGGGTACATCCGTGCTGAAGATATAGTTGCAACAGGTACCAGTATCAACTGTTTCAAAGGAAAACACCAGAAGCTGACTGAAAAACATGAACTGTTAATCAGTTTGAGAGTCCAAAGAATGATCTTCCCTTTCCACTTTCTAGGTTTGGAGAGTAGAGTAGATTTGGAATCCTAAACCAATTATCTTAAACCTCTATCATATTTCCTGAGAAGAAAGGGATTCAATAAAATCTGTCAGTTTTATAAGCTTTATAAGACCTTTTTTTCACTTTAACTAGTTCAGGAAAAGATTACATTATTTCTAATAGCATTCATAAAGATTACAATCTGTGCAATCTTGTAATGGCATCATCAGAGGAAGTTTGGTTATCTATCTTAGAAGAGCGTTGCCCTCAGCAGCCCAGTCCATCTTTCAGCATTAGCTCTCCAAGTCAAAATAACGTACCAGTCTCCAATGTGCTTTATTACTGGGACAGCTGTCTAAGTAGATGAGAATTCAGTAATAAGGATTTTCTTAAAGTAAAACATCAGTGGGAGCATTAGCTAAGTGTGACACCATCTGAATACATTCTCGGCCTCAGGATAATCAAGTGATATTCTTTATTATACACAGTGTAATTTGGATACAAAAATAACTCTTGTGGTAAAGCTATGTTTTATCTCCTAACAATTTATTTCAACTGTACGACTAAGCTGAAATTGTGAAAAGATAAACGCGATGTCGTATCTGCAGTTTGCGTATTTATATTGATAGTTTCTTTCTAGTTCCCATATAATGGGCAGATTTACATCCTTTTTGTATGCCATGCTTCACTGCATGTCAGTTGTGCACGCTTGTGTTAGGACATGCTTTAAAGAAACAATTTCTGAAATGCCAGGAAATAATTGTGCTGCTTGCTGGCATTCTGCCTACCTGAAAAAAAGACTGATGGGTATAGGGGATAACAGTTTTCTCACATTGGTTTAGATTGCAACTGAGCTTGTTTTTTCTGTCATTTTACTAAGGAAATAGGAGTAAGGTTTCCAGAACTCAGCAACATTCCCAAGCCTCCGTTCTGCTTTGCTGATCACCAGTGTACCACTGGGACCTTTGATTTTCATCATGGAAAGAGAATGAAGCCATCAGGCTTGAAGCTGCATTGCAGCTGACAGCAAGTGCTGTATGGATGGACCAAAATTTCAGATGTGTTATACAGGGACAAGAGATCTAGGAGGACACGTAGGATTAGTAGGGCTGTAGCAGAGCATGAGAGGATATGGAGATATTTGGATGAAGTGCTGGTTATATGGTATGGGGAGAGACTCAGTAGAAAGCTGGGAAAGGCATGTCCACAGCCCAGTAAGACAGCTGCTTCTGCCACTGGAGCAGATAATGGGACTTTCTAAGCAGTCTAAGCTTGGGACCCCCTTTGGCACAAAATGGTGCTGTCAGCTGATTCCTGACTTTCAAAAATAGGGCACTTTCTCAACAGAGGTGAGGCTCTGTGTGTCCTAACGAACACGGTACTGCGCAGACTGCCATATGATCAGTGGTGTAGGCAGCAGCTTTGGAGCAATTAGCAGCCTGGGGAAGAATCCAGCAGCTCTGCCAACTAAGCAGGTTCTGTACCACAGCTTTGGATAGGGTGTTCACAGTGATCTGATGGCCCTTTATAAAAATAAACAACATTAAATTTCTTTTTGATTCTAATGCAGGGGAAACCCTGCAAGATCAGATGGATGGGGAAACCAGAGTGCTCTGTTGCTTCTGTTATTCTCCAAATGGTAGCTCATGCCTATTACAGTCTTTTTACTCAATCATTGTGCTCTGAAATGGACAAGAAAGGTGAAGAATTCCTGTTTGTTATGCTATATGGCCTCTGGAGTGCATTTCTATTTATGTTCTCAGAAAGAAAGCTTTAGTTTGCTGTTATAATAGATACTTAATAGTTTTATTATATCTATGAAACTGTAAACTAAGCTTGCTTAAGACGTAATGTCTTCTGAGAATTTCTGTGCAAGGTCATATTTCTTTTTTTTTTTCCTTCACAAGATTAATAGTGTAAGCAAAACCAAAATATGCACTTCTATGATAAGCTAGGATATCAACTGTAGAGCTCACAATTATTCTTATAATCTCCATTGTCATCAGAAAGACTATTCACATATAAGTCGAACTTTGTGATAGCTTCAGAATAGTCTGCCAAGGCCCAAGGCCTCAGAAGTGATTTTTCAGGAGGTTCTTACATATTTGGATTTGTTATTATTCCTTAGAACATCAAGATTTTACTGGTGGAGCACATTCGAAGACTTCATCCTGCAAAAAGGTATGCACATCTGTATGATCTTAGTAGTCTTACAGAAAATGGGTTATCTGCAACAATATAGTAAAGAGCTCGGGCAGTAATTTAAACATCAGTGAGATTCTTTTTTGGTAAATGTTTCATTGGAGGCTAGTAGTGGGAATATAAATAGAATCATATAATGAAGGTGCAGTTCTGTCAGTGTTTGGGGTTCTTTTTTTTGGGTTTTTTTTTTTTTTGGGTGTGTGTTTTGTTTTGTTTTGTTTTTTAAATGGCCAAATCAAGTTGGTAAATAGTGCACTGGTTTCTGACAATACCAATAGAGGCATTAGATTCCTGATCTTCTTTTATAAAATACAGAAAGCTGAAAAACTTACTGTGATATGGTAGAAGCTGAGCAGGATAGATCTGAAGTAGTGTAACTGGTTCCTAGACCATAAGGTAGGAAGTATTTGCACAATACAGTGAACCTTTTTTTCCCAAATCTGTTTGCCATGCAGGGTGAAAAAGGCATTCTGGTTATCCTTGTAATATGTAGGAGCTACCAAAGAAATCCCCGTGATTGTTTATTACAGCACACACAAGAGCAGACTTCTAAGATTGTGCAGTGATGGTACAGGACACCTGCTCAGAATTTTGAGAAAGAGGTTAGCGCTGTTGGAGCAGGTCCAGAGGAGGGCCACTAAAACCATCAGAAGGGTAGAACACCTCTCCTGTGAGGAAAGGCTGAGAGAGTTTGGGGGTTTTCAGTCTGGAGAAGAGAAGGCTCCAAGGAGACCTTATTGCGGTCTTTTGGTATTTACATGGGAGGCTTGTAAGAAAGATGGTGCAGACTTTTTAGCAGGGTCTGTTGTGATAGGACAAGGGGTAACGGTTTTAAACTAAAAAGGTAGGTAGGTTTAGGTTAGATATAAGGGAGAAATCTTTTATGATGAGGGTGGTGAAACACCGGCACAGGTTGCCTGGAGATGTCCCATCCCTGGAAACGTTCAAGGTCAGGGTGGACAAGACTGCCCAAGGGGATTGTGGAGTTTTCTTCTCTGGAGACATTCAAAATGCCTGGATGTGATGCTGTGAAAGCTGCTGTAGGTGAACCTGCTTCAGCAGGGGGTTGGACTTAGATGGTCTCCACAGGTCCCTTCCAAGCCTGACCATTCCGTGATGGGGCTCTGAGAAACCTGATCTAGTTGAAGGGGGATCACTGCAAGGGGGCTGGACTAGATGACCTTTAAAAGGTCATCTTCTAACCCAAATTCTATGATTCTGCGCTGGTGAGCCTTACCTGTTTAAATGTGTGATGATTTCCTTCCATCTCACCTGTCGCTACAGAGATGGAATTGGTTTTGTCTCCTCTACTTTTACCCTGCTCTAAGGCCATTACGGCAGTTTCAGAAGAAAAGAGTCTCCAGTGTGATGCCAATGCTTTTTGCAGTATTTTTTTTATTTTTGAGAAATTAGAACTTTAATATGATGGCATCGTTTTTCTGTCTTGGCTCCTCTCCTGTGTTTAACTGACTGCAGCAGAACTGCATGCATTAAATTCAAATTTGATTTGACCTAAATAGTTCACCCTTCAGTGCACTGTGGAACCAGTGTGAATGGCAGGTCAATAGTGTAGTTAGAATGGAGACAAAAGGTTGTACCTGAGCAGTTGCAGAGATCTGCAGAGAATGGTCACGTTGACAGGATTGGCATTCAAAAGCTGTGAATTTCTTGAGATCGGTATGAAGTATAGAATCATTTAAGCCGGGAGAGATCTTTAAGATCATCACGTCCAGCCGTTAACCCAGCACTGCCAAGCCCATCACTGAACCATGGCCCTGAGCACCACATCTACATGTCTTTCAAACACCCCCAGGGACGGTGACTCCACCTCACCCCCGGGCAGCCTGTGCCAGCGCCTGACCACCCTTCCAGCGAAGACATTTTTCCTAATCTCCAATCTAAGCCTCCCCTGGTGCAACTTGAGGCCGGTTCCTCTTGTCCTGTCACTTGTGACCTGGGGGAAGAGACCGACACCCGCCCCCCCCCCCCCCCCCCGCCCGCCTACAGCCCCTTTTGGGCGGTTGCAGAGAGCAGCAAGATCTCCCCTCAAGCACTAACAGTGTGAGAAAGCACACTGCCGTGTCTTGGAAATTAATGTCAGCTTTTAACTTTTCTAAAAAAATTGCTCCGAGTTTAGTAACTTCCCTATTCTTCGTGTTTATTTTAGAAAGTTTAGTAACTTTCATATCTGCTGTTCTGTATGACAGTGAAATTCTGGATGGTCCATTTTCTTATGTTTACTAATTGGGAGCAAAATTCGCTGTATTGAAGATACCCTGCATTACGGGAGGGTTGGCAGGAACAACTTGGGGGAAAAGTCCGTGCTTGAAAATCTAAGGCAACAGGTGAAGTGCGATTAGTGAACGACATAGGATGTTCTTAAAAATCGCAAAGTGCTTTCAGGGGCTGCAGCGTGTCGGTGTGTGTACAGAGGGGGGGTTACTGCGCAGCATCCTTTACCGCCAGCCCCGCAGCCTTGGGGAGCGAACGGCAACGAGAGCCCCGATGCCTGGGGCAGCCCCGTGCGGGTCGGGCCCTTGAGAAGGTGCCTGGGAGTGCCCGGGCGCAGCCCGCCCGTCCCGCCGGCTGTGCTGGGGGCGGCGTGCCCGGGGTGCCGGCAGCGGGGCGGGGGCGGCCGGGCTGCCCGTGCGGCGCTCCCCCCTCGCCCCCAGCCCCTGCCGCTCTCCCCGGCTCCCGGCGGCGCCGCCACTCCCCCCCGCCCAGCCGGCGGCCCACGGCGCCGGGCGCGGGGCATAAAGCCCTCCCCGGCGGCGGGCCGGGGCGCAGCTGGCCGCAGCGATGGAGGCGGCGGGCGGGCGGGCGCTGCGGGGCGCGCTGGCGGCCGTGGGGCTGCTCTCGGCGCTCAGCGCCGCCGGGACGCTCTTCCTGCTGGCGCAGTGGCGGGAGCTGGGCGCGGCGCTGCGGGAGCTGGAGGCGGCGCGGCCGGCCGCGGGCAACGGCTCCGTGCGGGACCTGCTGGGGGCCGGCCCCGCGCCCCCCCGCAGCAAGCGGAGCCGCCGCGGGGAGCGCGCCCGCGGGCACGTGCGCGCCGAGAACGACGAGATGCTCATGATGATGACCTACTCCATGGTGCCGGTAGGGCGGAGGCGCCCGGCCCGGCGGGGCGGGGAGGGGGGACCGGGCCCAGCCCACGGAGGGCCCAGCAGGGCCGGGGGCCCGGCACCGGGGACGGCCGTGGCCCCGGGGGCTGGAGCGGGTGCGGGGGGGGGGCGCGCCGAGCCGAGGCCTGGCCCGAGGAGCGCGCTGGGTGCGCACCGTCCCCTCGCCGGGATGTTCCCGCTGCGGCGGCAGCCGCCCGGGGCCGCTCGGCTCCTGCCGTCCCCCGCGGTGCCGGGGCGCTCACGGCCGGCGGGCCATGCGGCTTAGGGCCACGCTTGCAGCGACGCTCGCACGGAGGGATGGAGCGGAGCCGCTCGTTAGTGCCGTGGACTTGAGGAACTTCCCCAAGATGAGTTGCAATAAAAAGCCCGCCTGCCAGCTTCCGAGGGCGTTAAATCTCTGCGCCATCAGCGGCGGCCCACGCGTGTCTCTGGCCGTATCGTGGGGGCCTGGCCGCTCCCCGGCGGAGCAGCCGGGCCGGCCGCGGGGAGCCGCCTCCCTGCCGGGGCGCCTGAGGGGAGCGGCCGGGGCGCCCGCCCTGCGCTGGCGGGAGCGGCCTTGCTGGGCAGCAGCTGGGCCGTGCCCTTGAACACTTGGACAGGCCATAGAGTTGAAACATTCTGGTCCCATTGAAAAGCTTTTAAGTTCTGAGTCGGAAGAAATACAAGAAAAATGCTGCTCTGGAGGCCACCTGAGCCGAGGGCCTGTCCCGGGAAGGCCTGAGCCCGCCCAGGGAGCTCGCTCCAGCTCTGCCTGCTGTAACTAGATGTAACCCTCACTAAATAATAAAAAAATACTGACAGAAATTACCTTTTCAGCAATGTTCCGCTGGCAGTTTTGTTAATAAACCCTTGCAATGATGATTTTCCAGCGATAGCATCGCCATTTACACATAGAGCTAATGAGGTTGTAGAATGTAGGGGTTTGTAGCCTAGAGTTTTAGTAATGTAGTTGTTTGCGGTTTTAGAATAAATAATAATTTTTACTTATTTATTTAATCATATTTAGCTAAGGTCATTTAAGTCAGAATGGTTTTAAAAATAACACAAATAATATATATTTCAGCCCTGTGGTAATTGGGGGGGGGAGAAATAAACATTATTTTAGGGCAAAGTGGAATATAAATCGCTATTTTTTGAACCATAATTCTCAAGTTACTGTTTCTGAGCAGGTTTATTTCAAATTAAAAAGCTTAAATGGCTTTCTAGAAAGATATGCCATAAAAATTGGAAGAAATGTGTTTTCTTTAGATTTTTTCGCATCAGGTAATGTTAAAAAAAATTGCTGCTCCTGCAGAATATTTTTGTGTGCTGTATCTAAGCTTTTCATCAAAACACTCAGTCAAAACTTCTTCTTTTTTCTTTTAAGAAATCATCTTTGTGTTTGGGCTTATTTTGTTCCATCCGATGGGGTGGTTCTTTGAGTCTAAGGGATCCACAAATAAAATTAGGGGGGAAGAGGTTCAGATCCTGGCAGGGATAGTTATGACGCTGTTAGTGCTATTTGCTGTTAGGTGTTCAGCCTTGAACCAGCAGTGGCAGCTGCACTTCCAGATAGTTTTCACAGGGGCGGTTAAATACACCGCTCTGCTGTCATTAGGTAGCACGTATGGATTAAATTAATTTTATTGCTCTCTCCAAATATCACCAAGTGTTACGGTGTATACTTCAACAGCATGCAGCAAGGCTATTCTCTTGTGCAGCTCCTCCATGTAAATCACCACTGTGATGCTGCTGTGTGCTTCATTTAAATGGATGTATCCTTGCAGGACGTTGCTTGGGGACTTTTTGTACCTTTTTGTTCTTACAAAATTTCTATCAAGTATTTTTCATCCTGGTTGCTGCTCAGAAGACTGTGTAACTATGTGCAGACCCACTTGCTCAAGGGGAAAAAAATCCTTAGAAAAATTTTCAAGAACCTCCCCTCCCACTCCTGCATTTTTGTATTGTGGATCTAACTCCCACTAATGTAAAACGAAGACTTGAATACTTTTTGTAGCATGAGACAAAGTTCCTTATAGTTGGTGAGATGTTCTCTGCTACACTGGTGGGCCTTAGAACGATATCCCAGCCTCTGCTGAATGTGGGCCCTGAATGGAGGTTTTGTCTGAGCAGGATCTCTGCTGTGGGGCAGGCACAGATTTCTGCAGGCGTGTGCTGCAGGTATCGGTGTCCTACTGCTCTGCACAACAAGGTCAGGATAGAGCTCTTGTGGCCACTGCTTAAGAACTCTTGAAATAACTTTAGGCATCAAACCCCGTATTTTAGGTTAAATAACGTGAATATATTTTTTGTTTTGGGCCTTTTGTTTATTTATACATATAATAAAATATACCTATTTATTTTGTAAGAGGACAAAAATAGGAAATTGGCAAATGTGATGGTGTAGATAGGCTGATGAGAGGGTAACAGTCCAGTAAGTTTGAAAGTGAGATTTAAGACAGTGCAAAAGGTGGTAGCTTATGGATATCTAATTATCTGAGTAGCTTCTTCGTAGTTTAGGTTGTCTTTTTTTTTCCCCTTCTTTTTTTCACCTTTCCCTCATGAGAAAACTAAGCTTTTAGCATTTAAATAATACTTTTCTCTGTAGCTTTTCTTCATGGCAAAGGTGATGCTGGCTGATTGGATGACTGGTGTACTCATCTTTCATAATTAAGCTGGAGGCTCTGTTGTAGGCTATTTGCTATAATGCACTCGCTTCTTGAATGCCATGTTTTTTAATTGTCACCTGAATTGCACTGATTGGTAAAAATAATGCTGCTGAGATAATTGGAGGGCCCCAAAGCAAGCTGTAATCACTTCAGCAACCTCAACAAAACCATCCAGATTAAAATGCAGTTTGAATTAGAGAACACATGGAGAATGTGTATTTTTCACAAATCACAGAGTAAAGTCAAGTGTGTTTGAGGGGCATGAGGGGAAAGAGAAAAAGCAAATTCTGATATTTAAAACCAGCTAGCTCTTCTCAGCTAATTGAGTCCAAAACCTCTAACTGTAAGAGCTGTTCCAATACAGTCTGGAATCCAGTAAATTCTCCATATGTATCTGATAGAATTAAAATCCAGAGTCAAATATAGTTTGATTTTGCAGCAAAATAATACGTGCCATCAAAATAATTGTCCTTTATTTGAGTTAGTTACATTTGTCACTTGAAGATAATGATGCATTGATTTTAAAAATAAGATTGACCATAGCAAATAAGCTTGCTACGATTAAACATAAGTCTGCCTTTCGGATTCACTTGCACTTGTTTGTTCTGTCTTGGGACTAGTGCATTGCATTATTTGTAAATAGAGCTATTATACAAAGATGAATAAATGTGCAACTCTGGGTAAATAGTTCTTTAATGATCATGTATTGCACAGCCCTGAAATGATGATCTTTTTCTGACTATAAGCGTTAGACTTTCCCATAAAGGGCTGAGGCACTTCCAGTGCTTGTGTTTGTAATATTCTCATTTCTGCTGGATGTTTTGGTGAGTTGCAAAACATTTTTAGAGTGTTGACTCTCAGCATGCGGACATGTAATGTGAATGTTTGCCCAGCCGAACCACGTGTATTTTGTAAAGCTGACTCTTTAATTGATAAATTGTAGTCTATTCTAGATTAAAAGCATCTGTATGAATGTCTCTTCCATCTTGGTTTTTATAAAGTCTGTCAGTGTTGGGATGAAGTATTTCGAGTGGACAAAGGTCCATTCCAAATCCACAGATCTTGCTTATTCCAAGATAAGAAAATGCTTTCTTGGAACAGAGGTCATCTTTCTCACTGGGTGTGCTATGTTGGAAAAGTATCCATCCTTTGATATGAATATAAAATAAAATTGAACATAATTTTTATTGGATGATGTTGGCTTTTAATACCTTCCACTAATAGAGTCAGTGCATGGACAACCGCACATGTTTTACAGTAATGTGTGAACTTTAGTGCCTACTTGATGTATAGTGTTGTCTGCCCAATATTTTCTTCGTATTTTCAGTAAGGTTTAAAATGAGGCATATTGACAGATTGACATGAGAGAATCGGTGCCTGAAGAGATGGGTGCTGTCACAGTGTTAAGGTAGTTCTAAATGGTTTATTCTTACAAGCACAGAGTGGCCGGTTGTATCTTTGTTTTTGGAATTATTTCTATAGGCAAAGTAAAGTAGATACTTTTGTGGCATGGATTGTTTTCAACTTTACTCTCTTTGCAATATTAGGTCCGAGTGATGGTGGATTTATGTAACAGCACAAAAGGGATATGCTTAACAGGTATGTTTACTGCCTTAAGCATTACACCTATGTTACCTTCAGGAGCACAGAATTCCAGTGTTTTCAGAGAACTTGAGGTCAATGACTACATCAAAGAACTATACTATTTACTCCATCAGAATTTACATATCAATTGGATTATTTATTTAAAAAAGATAATAGGTGCTACTTAGGGACTTATCTATACCTTTTTAATAGAAATGCTGGAATTTAAGGAGCTCAGTTGACGTTCCTTCGAGCTGTTTCTTTCCCATGTAATTTCATTAGCAAATCTTAGAGAATTGGATGTTTAAAATGCTAGTTGAGGTTTAGTTTTGGTATTTTTGTGTATGTCCCCACACTTCAAGGCTGTTATGGGATGAATGTATAGGATATAGAAACTTGCTTCCATTGTAACTGCTGTGGAGTAGTGGGACTTAGATGAGCAACGTATTTGTTCCCATCTGCATTGGACCGCGGTAATGTGACGTTGGGTTTCACATGCCACCAGTGAGAAGCTGGAACGGCTGATGGCTGGGACAAGAGGAGCTGTGAGAATTTTCTATGTGATTTGGTGAAGAGAATGTTAGGTCGTAGCCAGTATAAGGGCTGTGATCCAGCTTTGAAGTCTGTAGTAGAGTCATGTGTTCTTTTTGGAAATGAGAAGATTAGAAATAAGCTGCTTTTTATGAGTTTAAGAAGACGCTTCACTTGCTGTCTGGTTTGTATTTTCACACTGCTAAAAGGTCTGTTTGGCTCAACTGATTTCAACATAAATGAGAATTACTGTAGTATACACAGATGCTAAATACTACTTCTGAAACTGTAGATCAGTTCTGATTTCAACTGAGGCTGAACTACAGATGACCTAGAAGTTTGTTTCTTTGGGCTCCAGAGTTCTGAATTCACACTACTTGGTGCCTCCTGCACCTTTTTACTCTCTTGACACTATTACACTTTGTCTCTGTTAGTGGCTTTCTCTGCTATAGGCCTCTACATTTGCTCCTTTTCAAGCACATTTCTTATTTGTCTTATGCTCATACAAAGGTAATCAAGATCCTCAGTTTTTGAGGTGAGGAAGTAATTGAGCGCACTAATGGGCGTAACATTGTAGCGTGGAAAAGATGGTGGTTTACTGGAAGATTGGCAGAAAGATGTTAACTGATGTTACTGCCTATACTGATTAAAAGGGATAATTGCTGTAATGGTATTATAAAATGGTTTTTGCTTTACTCATAATGCTAATTAATGCTGAAAACTGTCATCTTTAGGGAAATCTGGTAATTACTGTTATTTTCTGTTGTAGAGAGTTTTGTCAAAAGAAGATAGTACTTTGTTGGCTGGATAAAAATGTTCACAGAACTAATTTTGTTCTTTAATTGCAAAGTTTTGTTGGGTTTTTTTTTTGTGTGTGGTTTTTTTTTTTTAATGTGTATTGGAGTTCACATAAGATAGATCTTGTTACAGAAACATTTTCTGGTTTACTGTTGCTTCATTCTTGCCTGCTATGCTTTCTTCTAGTTAAGGCCCCATACCTGAACTCAGTCAGAGTGAGATAGGTTTTATTGTATTACATATTGCTGAATAACAGGAGCAAGTCTGATTTCTAATACACCAGCCAGGTTCTGTGGGGAGCTTGGTCCAGTCTGGAGAACAATTACATGTGAAAAGCCTGATTGTGATTTAGATACAGTTAACAGGAATGATAGAGTTTTGGTGGTTTGTGTTTTTTTTCCTATTTAAATAGTTTGAATCCTGAACTGCTAAGAAATCTCTGTAAAGCAGAGAAGTGTAGCATGTATTTTTAACGTGTCTTTTCAACAGGGTTTTTAATTGTGACATTCACCAGTATTGCAAAGCTATTCTTCTTCTGCTATAATGGGATATGGAGAACACATGTACGGAATTGTACCGAGTGCTAGATGCCTTGCATCCGTGGCATTGTAAAGGCACCTTAGCCTCTGGCAGGGAGATTACATTGTAGAGGTGGTTGTTTGTCAAACCATTATCAGATGAAATTTGCAAAAAGTTATGATTATATGTAATCACTTTTAAGGACACTCTTCCAGTGAGTCTGACTTTATGCTAATGCTCAAATAGTTATTTATAATACAAAGCAGTTAAATCCATAGGTGTTCATTTTGAAATTTGAGGGGCTTTCCTCCCCATTTACTGTTCTGATCTGATGGTAATCAATTAAATTTGGAATTGCTTTTTGTTTTCTTGCTAGGTTAAACTCACCATTTCTTCTTTCTTGTATTCTTTTCCTTGTTCTTGTTGTAGGCCCCCCAGGTCCCCCAGGTAAGACAATTGTGGTAACATTTTTGGGTAATTGAAACAGATGCTGGTACAACATGTTGAAATGGAGAAATGTATCTTTAATAGAATACACTTCCATTGCTAATTAGAATGAGGGAGGGTTGAATGCCTGTCGCCTTTATCATTTTTGTATTTGGGTCAACTCATGCCCCTTCTGAGAAGGGGGAGGTTGTAGACGTTATACTTTTCCCGTGGAGGGAATAGAAGAGTTTCACATTTACTGAAACATATTTGATCAAAGCCAGATGAAATTAGGAGCGTAAGTAGCATTTAGCTGAAAAGATGAGTGTATATACATAAAAAATAAACCCGAGTAAACTGATACTATAATTCAACACTAAAAACACCTCCTTGGCAAATGGTGGTTACTAATTCCATCCTCCCAACTCCCCCATAACTCTTCCTCGTTTCTTACTTAATTGTCTCTTTCTGTTCTCACTCATGTGGTTGCTAGGCTATGTGAACAGTTACTTGCTTGCTTTCTGTGCTTCGTTAGCTGTGGGTCTGCTTAGAATAATTCTCTGTATGAGAAAAGTATCAGGCACGTTTTGTTTGTGGGGGTTCAAATAGTGACGAAGAGGGAGCAATTGTCTTCTCTATCGACAGATCATGGTTTGGCACTATGGTGTTCTGAACAAGTAGGTAATGCTTTTCTTGTGCTACATGAGTCCTGCCAACATCACAAGCAATATTAAAGCTTATGTGGCTTGTGGAAGATGTTATAGTCACTGCCAAATTCTGAAATAGGATGAGTTCCACTGTGTTTGACCTTGAAGTGGGATCCAAAAGGCTGATCTGTGCTGGCCTTAGCGCAAAATGTGTGCAGTATTCATTTCGGTCAGTTTTCTTACGCTAAGGCCAGGGCAAACAAGCACCTTACCTTTAAGTTTGGTTTATAGTTTGTTTGTTTGTTGTGGCAGGGTGTTTTTAGTTTGGTTTGATGGTGGGTTTTGTTTGGTTTTTTTTTCCTTGGGTCTTTTTTTTTTTTTTTTTTGGTAAGAATTGGCAGGGAGAACATAATGGCCAATTAGAGGATTTTGTATGCCAAAGGAATATATATACACATATAAATATACTATACGTAAACATAGTAGATTTAAGGATAAATTGCATTTAACAGTGAAAATTCAGTTATGCTGTTTGATTTGTTCAGGGCCTCCTGGACTTGATGGACTGCCTGGCCACAATGGATCAGATGGACTCCCAGGTATACCAGGACAAAAGGGAGAACCAGGAATAAATGGAAAAAGAGGAAAAATAGGTATATATATTTTTTTGGTGGCTGTTTAAAAAATAATCCTTTCTTACTATTATATTCAGATTTAGTTGCTTTCAGAGCTTTGTACAGGGGGAAGGGTATCAATGTTTAAAAAGAAGCTGCATGTTGCAAAATTCTGTAGCATTCATTATCTTACACCGAGCTTTGGAAGGTTACTCCAGACTACTTCCACAGTGAGGAAGATGGTATACATAGATTAAAGCTGTGGCGTGCACCCAGTTGAATCTCAGTATTCTGAACTTGCTAGTGAATACTGTTATTGTAGGTATATTTCCATTCCCTCAACCTGCCAACATAATGGCCCTTTGACTTCAGATGTCTTAAAAAAAGAAAGCCAGAGTTTGGGGGTGGGTAGAAGCTGTTATCTGTTACCATAGTTTTGGTTCCAGATTCATAATACTATGGCAGGAGCAGTATATTTCCATATTTTGCTTCTTTTCTATGTTGTCCATTTAGGCTGGAAACTCTTGGAGCAGCTTTTTTTTTTTTTTCAGTCTCCAGTAAACTTGGTAATGCAGTGGGGTCTCTAGGGTACTATTTTAATGTAGCTGACACACATGGGGCAGTTCTGTGTTTAGCCCCCAAGAAACTATTTGGCCTTACTGCTTTTGCCATGCCATGTTTCTGCTAAGAACAGAGAGAAGCAGAAGCAGAAGTGCCATCGTCTCTTATCTGTCCAGCTCATCAGCAGGCGAGGAATGGGCCAGGGCAAAGGCTGACTGCAGAGCACAGGGGTAGCCCTGGCATGCTAGGTTTGACCGATCAGCGCGCAGTGGCTGAGATAGCAGGTAGGCAGTTACCGCACCCTGAGCCTGCAAACTACTGTGGGGCTGTAAAACAGTAACCAGTTTATCCGCTGAGTTAATGATGCACAATAGCTACGTGCAAGCATGGATGGATAACTGGTGCTTTCAAGGCAGGGTGAAAAAGCAGTGGGCTTGCATGGTAAGAGGGTAAGGAGACAGAAGGGTATCAGAATGGTAGAGTTGAGAGGGTGCAGAGAAGAGCAGGGGTATGTTGATGAGTAGACAGACCGATGTTAGCAGCTTGGTACTTGTAGTGGCCCATCTATTATTCTGGATTTTGCACCTAGCTGTGTGGGCTTGCTGGCAGGTACAAGGGGAACGATTGCGTACCGTGTCTTGAGACACTACATGTTCTGTCGCTTCAGTGTTCTCCACAAATTTTTAAAATTGGAGATGAAAGTAACAACCAGTCTTCAGAAAGTCAGGTGGCAGTTGTGCTCAAGACATGTTGCAGGTTTCACCCCAAAACTGTAATTCTGTTTCTGATTTCACGAAATCAATTTGAATATTAAAACCATATATAGGAAACCAAGCATTGTCTTCTCAAGTATTAACAAATGTAATTTATTTGAAAACCTATACCTGCAAGAACATTGACGTTTCTGTTTGTACAACTGTTATGTTTCTCTCTCCTAAAGCAAGAAAATACTAACTGTCACAAAAGTAGAGGGTGCAAGGTTTTGATGTGTCAGTTGTACAAACACACTGTTGTTTTCTTTATTGCAAAACTAAATAATCGTTTTCTTTATTGCAAAATTGAATCACACGGGACAAAGGACTACCTTGTCAAATATGTTACTTTACTAAGTGATCAAGTGCAAAATGTGGACTGATCGTGCTTCTAACAAGTGTAGAGGGAGTGTTACAGCAGTCATGGGAGAATGTTACTAGGTAGCTGTGTCTATGATCTGTTGAGACAGTGGAAAATGTTAAAAGTGCAATGCATGCTGTAATGTTAGTGTGTAATTGCTTTAAGAAAAAGTCTGGAGGGACCATAAAAGTGCCCTTTAATATCTTACAAATGTGAAATAAATATAGTACTTCACATCTTCCCTTAGTATTCCTAGTTGCCCAGAAATTCTCCAGCCGTTGTTAATGAGGCCCAGTGTATTTCATGATCAAAACTCAGAGATCACTAAGTAAAGAACGTATTATTTGCACCAGACGGATTGTACACAGTTTCCCTTCATATTAGATTACAATGTTGTTTTGAAATCAGACCAAATTACAGCTACCCAGTTAAATACAGGTGAAAAAACCAACCAACTAGAGTAAATAAGTTTTGCATTAAAAAAATACATTGATTAATGTTTAATATTGGGACAAGCGTTCTTGGTACTGACATGCTTTTTATTTCTAGGTGTACCAGGACCAAAAGGTGATCAAGGACAGAAAGGAGAACCTGGAGAAATGGGTTTACCTGGCAAGGATGGTATGCCAGGAGGAAAAGGTGCAAGAGGAGCAAAGGGTGAAAAAGGGGATGCAAACAATGATGTAATATTAGAAGGTAGG
This sequence comes from Falco punctatus, assembly GCF_963210335.1. Lineage (NCBI taxonomy): Eukaryota > Metazoa > Chordata > Aves > Falconiformes > Falconidae > Falco > Falco punctatus. The sequence continues at coordinate 57,010,851 of NC_137587.1, forward strand.
AGGAAGTGCTCTTAGGAGTTCTCTTGCAACAGTGTGCTTGACAGAAAAAGATAAACTCTGCTTCTGAAGCATGAATGTAATCTGCAGGGGCAGGACTAACCAGCATAAACATGTTACCCACAGTGAAGTTTGAGTATTGCTCTGCCCTAGGATATTACGCTCGCTTTTTAATGTAAGTCTTGACAAAGACTTTTCTGCTTGGGCTTTGTGTTGAAGTGTACATAAATTCCACCCTTTCCAGTACACTTCCAGACAGTTGACCTCCCCCTGCTCTTTCTTGCAGTGAAATGTTGTTTTTCTATTAGAAAACAAGGGGCAGATTTCCACTGAGGAATACATGAAACGGCCACAAATACAAGCTGTATAAAGGTATAGCACTGTAGCGCTTGAAGTTGAGGTCTTAGAATACAGTAAATAAAAGGCAATGGTGCTTTGTAATGCCCCAGTATGCCTGTAATCCAGAAAGATACATTGCATTTGTCTTACAACTTGTGAAGTTCTGTGCGGTTCACCTTCTAACAGGCAGCATCCCAGTTTGTTTATTGCACCGTATTTCTGTACGCAGAAACTTCTTGAGAAGAGAGAGGTTGTTTTGGAGATCTCTCAAAGTCCATCGTGTGGACACATAGAGTTATCTGCAGGTTGCCTGTTGCCTGCAGGGCCTGTGACATTATACTCTGTTTTGTACATAGGTGCAAAAGGTGAACCTGGACCCCCAGGCCCCCCTGGACCACCTGGACCCCCAGGTCCTCCAGGAAAACGTAAAGGTAAATGTAAAGCACAGCTGCAGGACAACATCTACAGCAGCAAATGCACAGGTCAGTTCTTTCCACTGTTCTTCTTAGTATTACAAACTGATTGAAGATTAAAGTCATTGCTCCAAGTCTTACCAAACAGTAAGCATGTGTTTAATTTTGCTGCTGTCAGTAAAACTGCACAAACTTACAGCTGAGCGTGTGCTTAGGTGTTTTGCTGAACTATAATTTGGATAAGGCAGTAAGCTATCTCCAGTATAGTATTAGTCTTTTAATTGTGCTTTGCTAATGCTTGAGCAAAGTATTACACATGGCGTTTTCTGTTAGATGAGGTATATTTGGAAAGTAAGAGAAAAGCAGTTGAAATGTTTAGGTTTTAAATGCTAAATTTTGATTTTACGTGTAGATATAACACCTGTTAATCAGGCTCCATCTCACTGTATTCTACAAAATGAAATGCCTGGTCATTGGCAGAATTGAAGCCCCTTGAACTAGCTAAGACTTTTAAAAGCTAGAGGAATACAAAAGAGTTCTCTGAGACTTTGCATCCATTTGAAAATGTAAGTTTTGGAGCAGGATGAGATTGAGTTCTTTTCTGTTGTTGCTGTTTATCATTACTGTATCCCAAATGACGAGTGGATCATGAGCCACTTTTTTTTCCTTCACTGTAGCTGTGTTGGTGAGATATATATGACTAATTGTAATATTTAGAAAAGAAAAATTAAAGACAGACTAGACTCCCTTCAGACTGTGGCTGCAAATTGCATGACAGAACCTGTTAGAACCAAAATATGAGTATCCAGACTGCCATGCCATAGAGCGTATGCTGAAGTGTAGCACCTGTCACACTTTTTTTTATTAAAGTCACTGATTAGAGTGCTGACGTAATTAAGAATTTGCCATGAGAGATCTCTGGCATGATTTTCCGTTGTGCTGGATACTAGTAAATCCTCATAGATTTAACTTGGTATTGTGGATTGTTGAAAAAAACACCTCAGTGTTCATGTCACAATTCTGTCCATGTTTTAGAACATCTTTTTCTGAAATAGATTAAAATTGTGCCTCGGATAGAATCCGTGTGTGTGTATGCATGTGCCCATGTGTATTTTTTCATGAGTGCTGCCTCTGCTGTGTGGAGCATGTATAAAGTTAGTTGGCATTTATCCCCTCCTCTACCAGGTGACTGGCTGGATGTACTCTGCTATCCTGAACAGTGTATTTTGTAAATACATTGACAGATATAGCCTATCGAGCGTATTTTTCCATGCCTGAAGTTTATATGGATTTAAATATATCAATAATAGCTAAATACTTTGTGGAAGAAAGTGTTGGTGTCAATGAGATACCAGAGACTAAATTAATATTCTATATTCTATAGTAAACACATTTATTACTATATTTTTATAGGCATTTATATTTATCATAGAAAAATAATTTTAAATGGGATTATTTCAGATAGGCTTGAATTTCTTTTTGCCTGTTTGAGTGGGAGTAACTTCTAAGAGGTTAACAGGAACATTGAGACTATGTGAAAAAAGTATTTGCAACTTTTGTAATCAACATCATTTTCAGCAACATTGAAAAGAAAATGTAATCTCTGTGATCCTCGATCTCTCTAATGCTCTAAACAATTCTGTTCTGAATTAGAAGTGTTAAATGACGGTTTGATTTTTCTAAAGGCTTTTCGGTGCCAGTTCAGGCACGTGGGGGCAGGGGGGATGGGTGCAGCTGGGAAAGCTGGTGCTTGGAAATGAAGGATGTTCTTACTCATTTTGTTGTGAAAATCAGCAGCCTTGTTTTAAAATTATTTCAAGATGTGTGTCTGAAGTTGCTGGACTTCTGAATATTTTGGCCAAAAATGTTATCATACGTCCCTGAAAACTGTGTCTCTAAAAAAAATACCTGGTTTTGAGACTTGCATTTCAAATCACTTACTACATACTGGCAGAGGAGAGCCTTCATTTTGGCCAATGCAGAATTAGCAGTGGAAGGGGAGGGGAGCTGGTGATCTGGATGCTGAGGAACGTGGGTTCTACAAACACTGTGATGTTGTGATAACTGGGAAGTTTTGGTCCAAGGTATTAGTTGATTATGGAAAGAAAGCAAAGAGAAGCTGGTGCAAGAACAGCGATGTACTTCTTGATTACTCCAGCTTGAGAAAGGAAGGAAACTTGTGGTTTTGGATCTACATAGCAGGTCTGGCTGTCCTTGTCCTGTACCCCTGAGTGGCATGGCATTGGAGATGGTGTGCTCCTTACGGTCGTGGCTCTCGGTTACCGTCGCTACCCTTACAGTTCTGGGATGAATTTTCCTCCCAGCTGAGACGCCTGTCTTCAGAGAGGTCAGAGTGATCCTATGAAAGAACAGCAAAGGATATCTCAGTTACTAATCTTTCACATTTCTGGAAAAGAAGAAAGTTATCTGCGAGAGTGTTTGCTAAAGTGGGGTTTCTTCTGTAATTGGGACTTTAGTTTCTTGATAGGCACGCTGAAAGGAAGGAGCACAAGAACTTTGTGTGGTTATTAAGTGTGAAACTAGCAGAGCAATTTGTATGTCTCACCCTTATCAGGGTGATACGTTTTTATGTCACCATCATTCTGCAGTTTGCTGAGATGAAAAATCTTTTTTTGGTAATAATTATTATAAATGCTCTTAACCAGCGAATATTTCATAGTGGGTGGAACATATATCAATTATTTCCGCTCCTTATTTTTAATATAGCATGTAATTGTAGTAGCATTTAAGAACCTCAATCAAGAGATTCTGGGTATTGAAGTGTCAGAACAGAGCCCAAAGAGCCTCCTTACAATGGGAAGTACATAGCTGGAGTAGAAATCTCATTCCATTTAAAATTCAGAAATGCATGAACTGTTGTACAAGACATAATTGGACCATTTACTCAGGTAGCCTCTTTTCAAGTGTTGGAGCAGAGTGAAGTGCTGTGGAGGATAAGCTATCTGATGGATTTCTGATGGATTATAAGTCCCAGTGTGCAAATGAGAGTTATGCTCAAATAACTCTGTGGAGATCTTCCTCAATGAGCACTTACATTTTATGAGTCAGTAGGCTGTGAGATCTTATTACCAAAATTCAAAGAATGAAATAGCTTTTGTTATAAAATATGTATATCCCTTTGAAAAAGAGAATACACATGCTGATTTACAACTGTAATTAACTTATTAAACAAGAATACAAGAATGATTTCTTTAAATTGAATTTTGAATCAGGTAAAACTATTTCTTTAAGAGAAGAGAATAATTAGTTGGAAGCTGAGGTATGTTTGTTCTCAATGGTACGATTAGCTAATTATAAAAGAAACAACACATCCCTGCTCCACATTGCCTCGCTCCATCCTTCCCACCCTCCCCAGACAGACCAAATCAATAGTTTTAATGTCTTGTAAACTCCATTAGCTCTCAGCTGGAATATTTTATTGTAGGAATCAGTAGGATATTTATCTTTTTTTTTGATGGAAAGAAAGCAGTGAAAGTTTCACTAGGAGTCTGTGATTGAAAACTCTCTTTTTAATCTTAGGAACTTTCTGTTTCATGCAGCTGAACGTCCTCAGAGGGTACTGCAGATATTCTCAAATGCAAATAGTGCACTCAGCTTCGCTGCAAACACTGACCTGGGCCTTGACTGTTCTATGGTCTTAGATAAACTACTGTATAGGGAACTGTTCATTCAGTAAACTATCCATTAGACTCGGCCCAAGAAAATTAAATTGTGCATTGCAACTTATAACTTGCCCTGAGGATATTCCTTTTGTGAGATATTTTGACAATATTTTGAGGTCAGAAGCTGCAAAAGGATCTAGAAGTATCGCTAGATTCTAGCTATAGGCATTCATCTTCCTGTGGTTGGATTGACTCAGCCTTATTTTGGAGATATGCTGCGATCACTTACAAGCTTTCAATGTCGTATCACCAAATGTCCTAGATAAATGGGTAGGAGAAATATGTGGTGTTCTTGCTGTGTCTTGTAGTAGTTTCCTTCTGCGTTAACGAGATGATACAATCTAAAGGAGAAAACAGCAATGCAGTGTAATTTTTCCTTTCTTTCCTGAATGTCACAGTACCCTTTCAGCATTACTTGATAGTTATTTCATATCTCGTTTAAACTTCATCATAGCCCTGGAAGTCCCAGAAGAGGTTGGAAGGAAGCCATGAAAATGCATGTCCAAAAGAATTTGCAGCCTGCATGTCGAGCAGTGTGAAATGCGTAAGGAGATGAAAGTTAAGAATGGAATTGGGAAATAAGGCTGCAATGAAGTCAGGATATCTTCAGCAAAGAGCTGAGAACCGTTCTCTCTGGTTATTCATTCTAAGCAAATTGAAACGTGTCACATTGTTTTAGAGGCAGAAGAGGTATCCAGGTTTAGAGGAAAAGGTCCATAAATAATTTCATTCAGGCATTGTTTCAACAGTAAAAGCTAAGAGGAAATCCAACTAGTTACTCTTTAAATTGTTGAGTGACAGGGAAAAATGTTTCCAGGTGTTTGTTCCTAAACGTGAACCATTGCTCGGTGTGTAAACAATACAGTGCATTATTTCCCTCAAGTCTTTCATATTGCTCCTTTAATGGCATGGATGACTGGCCTGCGTTCCTAAGCATTACGTACACAGTGTCTGCGTTAGTACTTTATTGCTGTCTGGGGCATTAACAGCACAAACAAAAGTTCCAGTGTTGCCTGCAGAATACACCCTCTCTGCTGGTGGATGTCGATTTGGGCACGGAGCTTCTGAGATCAGTCACTGCTCCTTCCCAGGAAAGCATTTTTGGTATTACTGCTGGATCAGGCAGCTGCCAGCTGTCTCAGTTATCTAAGGAAAGGGACGACTCTGCCTAAGCAGCTACTCAGAAATTCACAGCTAAGGAATTAAATCTGTTGAGCAAAATTATTTACTTGGTTGACTGTCAGCCTGACAACTTTAAGGAAACAAACCAGCCTGGATACTTCATTTCCTTAGCAGAAGTGAGAGCAAGTCTTTTTTTATCTCATTTTTTGACCAGACCAACCTAAGCCTTTTTTCCCAGATGAAACGGAATCCCAGTTGTTAATCCTTCATTTTACTAGAGTCACTGATGGGCACTTCTGTCACGTCAAATAAAGAAAAACGATGTGTTTTATCCTTTCCCTCTCAACTTTAGGGGAGACAGGTGCTGTACCGAATGACGATACCCTGGCTGGAAAAACTGAAGACAGAACCCCTGGTCCTTCAAAAAAAGCTGGTAACCTGCTACAGAGCACAACTAACTGTTACTTACTGGTTTAATGTCACAGATAATGGACATGTGTTTTTTGGTTTTTTTTCTACTAGAATGTGTTATAACATCTGTAGGAAGTCCTGTTCACTTTGTCAGTGTACAGCAAACGTTTGGGACGTGGATGCGGGAACCCGCAAACGTAAGCGATGAAAGGATTTGGCTTACCATGCATTTTTCAGGTACGCTAGTAGTGGTCACTGATCAAAAAATCAGTTGTTACACTAACTTTGCTTTCTGAATTGCTTCAACCTAGACCAATATTTCTAATCAAGTACAATAGGGTTTTTTACCCACATCTTTTTGTCAGAGTGTTTTCTATTACCTGTGTAATACTTGACGATACATGTGGTTATAGACATTTGCAGTATCTTTAGGCATTCTCAGAGTCAACATCAGATTTTGAAAATTTTAGGGTTTTTTTAACCAATGCAAGTTTAAGTGCCTGTTGTTCATGCCTTTTTACTCTTTTATTTCAACGGTTTCCTATGACTTTACTTCCTTAAATTGTAGCTAGGAGTTTTTTGCCTTTTCCTTTAGCTAGCCGTGAAAATGAATCGGATGCTGCACAAGCTACATTTTGTGCAGGAAAATTTCCAGGACCTAAGTGGAAAAAGGGAATATTTCTGTCTATTTACCAACTGTGTTCAGGATTAGGGCCCATCAGGTCTGTTGGAAGCAGGATCTTGGACACTAACTCTATAGGTATATTTTTTGTGCGTGTGTGTCTCTGACTGCTTTATCATGTACTAGCAAGTTGAATCAGTGAAAACACAAATACAGTCGTTGTCTGTCAGATATTTGATTGAGATTGATCTTCAGTGGAGACTGAATTTTAGGGTAAAAAGTTCAAAATTAGACGAACTAAATAATAGCCCTTTTTTTTTCATGTTTTCCCCTTCGTTTAGGAAACTCTATAAAAGAATATGAGAATTCCAACGCCTTGCTGAATGACAGCTACAGGACCATTAACATCACAGGATTCTTTCATGGATGTGGTCATGCAGTACAAAACAATCATCTGTACTATCAAAAGGGAGGAACCAATGTCATTTTGAAGTAAGTCAAACAGCTGGCTTAAGGCAAGGGATGCTGTGGAAGGAGGGGAGACGGGTTAGAGTGACAGAGGTGAAGCAGACCACTTTCCTTGTACCATTTTATGTTTCTTTTTGGTCCTGTCTAGAGCAGGAAGAACGGGGGAATGGTTCAGAACTCTTTCCAGAACAAACAACTAATTCTTTCCAATCTGTAACTAAAATGCGGGCCACTGGCCTTCCATCTGTTGTGCAGGTGCTGTAGAAGGAGGGGAACTGGGAGGGTAGTCCAGGTCCATTACTCTGCTGTGACAGTCAGTTCTTTAAGCATTGTTCAGCTCTGTCTTAAGTGAGTAGTTACTACGTGGTAGGAGAACTGGGCCCCCAGATGAACGGGTTTTTCTTTTGGCTACCCTGGGGTCCAGTGGGTTTCTATTATACGCTACATTGCTGTGGGTCTTCTTGCACTTGGATTCTTTGCTGCGTTTGTAACTGCGAGAAACAAATGGAAACTGGCTAAGGAGTCTGGGGGTCAGCACAAAGTATTTGATTTAAAAAAAATAAGCTGTGCATCTACCTGCATCAGAGTAAGAATTGGTTCAGCTGCAGTCTGGGGGACGTGGATGAGTGGTTATGTGACTGCAGCCCACTTGTAGAACTTGACTTTGCCGAGCTCCTTGCTGGATTGGTGCACAGGCTTTGCCCTTGGCTAGCGCTGTTCGGAGCTGGGAGGGGGTGAGCTGGGGCTGCTCGTGCAGAGGAATGCGCGAAGGCACCAGCTGAGGACATGGCGACCTGGTGAATTGCACATTCCCAGACGGAGGAGTGATCCCACTGTTTGATTCGCTTGCGATAAGAAGTCCCTACAGCTCTCCCAGTGTATCTCCCTGCGTCGGAACTGGGAATTATGTCTCTATTTCTTCAGTTTCTACTGAGGACAGAGACAATACAAATCAAACTCAAAATCTCATCTTGTGGGAAGGGCCGAAGACAGACAGTCCAAGGGCAAGTCAAAGATTGCATCTGCTTTCAAGTTCTCTTACACGGCTCTGATGTCTGAGCCAAGAACATCACTGTACTTTGATGTCTATTCCCCAGCAGGTGTGAGTGCTGCCTTCCTATATTCTTTTGGATGCCAAGGAATGTGAGCAAGCTGCTTGGGTTCTACAGTATTTGTTCTGCCAAAGACAAGCTCACTTTTTGGCAACCTCCTTTAAATACCTTTAGGGCTTTTCGTTTACACATCGGTAAAAGACCATTTCTGTGATCACACACAGTGGTAGGACAGAGGTTCCTCACCTTTGCTTGGGTACTGTTAATTGGGAAATGCCTTCGTGTACAGATGAACACAAGTGGAATTTTCAAAACCTACGAAGTTGCTGAGACGTGGCCGTTCTTTTCAGTGATTCCCTCAAAGATTATTTACCTTCAGCACAGGTGGAACGAGACACTGTGAATTCTGTGATAGCGAAGTCCTTACTTTTGGACCAGAGAAAAGTTTCTGGGAGTCTTTGTATTGATGTAATGGGAAAAACAGGTGAGGACCTGGCTGGTTCATTTTGCAAATGTTGAAAAAATATTGAAAAGGAGTTTCCTGTCATATTTAAAAGCTGGTAAAACTAGGTTTGTCTGACCTTTGGCAGGTTTTCTCATGATGGTCGGATCCCTGTTATTATGACTGCTTCCTGCATTCTTCCCTTGTTTCATAACATGCTTTCCCACCTCTGATACTTACGGTTGACTGCACTTACCTTAGTGATCAGAAAAGTGTTTGTAGTTGAGTTCCCTGTAGCTGATGAAAATACTACACTATATTGTGTCATTTACCCCAAGGTGCCAGAGGATTAAGGAATTCCTGAACAATTTGGAGTTCCAGGCCAGACTGTCCTTGAGTGGGGGACTGGACAGAACCTCAGGAATGAGACCACACTTTTCTGCTCCTTTCAGGGTTTCCACACAAAAGAGGAAGACAAGGTGTTCTGTCTTGTAGATCTTGCACGTTTCTAATGAATCTTGAGATGCTTTTTATCTTGGCTTTTTTTTATAGAAAAAACCCTGAAAATCTGCACTTCGATGTGACTGCTCCTGCTAAGGGCTGTCCTTCTCGCCCTTGCGCAAGGTTATTTACAGATGTGAATCGACTATCAGATGAACTGGGTTGGCACATGTTTCTCAGAGATCTCCAGCTTTGAAGCCTTTTTTTTCTTTTATTACACACATGCTGCTGGAATGTGGAGTTGCTGCAGACATGAATTTTACAAAAGCTGGGGGGGAATCATCTAGTTACAGTTACTCTTGACTTTTCTTATGGTGATTTTTCCAGTATATGCTATCAGCACCTCTCCCACAGAAAAATTATTCCTCCATTATCTTCCTTCTATTGTAAATTCCTAGATCTGAAATGTGCCTGTCATTAAACTGGGCATTTCGGAGCACTCTTGTAACTGCAGCAGATTCCTGTATTGAGTAATGTTTTTCCTCTATTCGAGGAACAGAGCTATACGGCTGGATGGAAGTCAGAGGATGAGATGTGCTTCGTTACAGAAGGCATTACTTAGGATAAAGCATCCTCTCTCTGCCTCTGCTAAAGCGCTGCGTTACTCAGTGATTAAATGCCAAGCGAAAATGTGTCTTGATAGTAGCTGATGACCCTCTCAGACTAGTAGAGGAACTCAGTCTAGCTGCTCAATGCTGCTGTCCTCAGACTATCATGCCATTAAGGAATTTCAAGGAATAAAACCAATTTTATACGTAAGAGATGAGACATTCAGAGGCCAGCACGAGGTCAGAATTTTGGCTCTGCAGACGTGGAATTTTTATTCCTTTGATGTTTACTTGAGCAAATCACTGCATTATCTGAACTGTTTTAAAAAGAGGAACTGTAAGTTTAGGTGAACCTGCCCAGAATTCATGCTGGTTTGGTCAATCCCATTTTCTCCCTTTAGTTCCCACCTAGTAGAAAGCAAACTTCTGCACAGCTCTCATTTCACAAGTTGGGCCTTCACCTGGTATCTGATTCTTTTTCATACCCGTTCCCTTCAGTTGCTTCTTTCATCCCAGTGATAATAAAGCTCGTAGACTAAATAAAGTGAAACCTACTGAAGGGAGTTCAGGTTCTCGTGCACCTTTTAGGTCGGTTATTAATTTGGAATTTTCTCCCAGCGTTTTGGAAGGTGCGTTGAGTGGAATACTTAAAAGACATCAGAATGGTCCTTGAACCCAAGTATTTTCAACAATACTTCTATCTGTAATAACGCACTCTGAATTGCTTCAACCACCCAGCGCGTGTAAACATGACGTTTTAATACAACGTACCGAATACTTTATCTCATTTCAGACTTGGGCTTGACAAAGCGTCGCTGGGCACACTGCTAATTGAAAATGCCTTATACCATGGTCGTAACTACCTCTTTTCTAACTCGAAGACGTATTTCAACGTAGCAGTGGATGAGAAGGGGCTTTGGATTATATATGCCTCAAGCACTGATGAAAATATTATAGTAGCACATGTTGATGAAGAAACGTTTTCAGTCATTCGGCATATCAATACCACGTACCCGAAGTCCAAGGCTGGGAACGCATTCATAGCGTGTGGCGTTCTGTACGTCACCGACACCAAGGACACGACGGTCAGCTTTGCTTTTGATTTACTGAAGGAGCAGCCGATTGATGCGAGGTTTGAGTTACGGTCTTCGCAGTCTGTTCTTGCTATGCTTTCCTACAGTCTAAGAGATAAGAATTTGTACACGTGGGAGAACGGGAGCTTAATGATATACCCTGTACATTTTGGCAGATGAATATATTTTAAAATGTCAGGTATGGGAGCCTTGTTTGACTAAACAGATTATTTAAAGCGATACGATAAACACATGGGGGTCTCTCGTTATATTTCTGTTCACTGATGGTGGTTTGGAGTGTGCCTAAAAGGGCGATCAGGTGCCTTTGTATAAACACACTTCAATTAGACAGGCCGTTCTCATCTTCTTAAAAGAATAGCTGTTCAGGATTGCAGCTGGCACGTGGTTAGCACAGACTTGGCTTTTGTTTTCCCCCTGTTGTTCAGCCGATAATTATATCTAATGTACATTGATTATTCCATGGTCATGTGCTCAGCAAGGACTATTTATAACTTTCAGTTGCAATCATCTTATCTGCAGTCATTTTCTACTCAGTGATTATGATCTAGGATAAACGCCTAAATAACGAACTTTTGTGTACATATACTTTTGTCACTTAATACTTTTCCACCGATGAACATTTCTTTTTGGACAAAAATAGACAGCTGTTAAAAATCATGGGGATGGAAATAGTTGTTTAAATAGAAGAAAAGCAGAAAGCTTCAAAATTTGGCAAGTCCAGTGAACTGTTTCAAAATGAAAAGCAAAATCCAGCCCGAGTACAAGGAAAATGGGAATAACGGCGTTACTAAATATTGAATATACATGAAGTTGTGTTTAGTAAATGGATTGTGGGAAGAAAAGTAACAAGGTATAGAATTGAAGATGTAAAATTTGTGATTAAAATTCCCTTTTTAACAGTGCTTGTGTTGCTGCACTCTTCCTTGCCCCTCACTGCTATGTAAACTATACCACTTAACTTGTTTATGACTACGCTTAATTATATTAAGTTCTGTTTCTAAAAAAAAAAGCTCCCCATGTTCCTCCATCCAAGTGAAACCATGAAATGAAGGGTTCACTTTTTTTGCTGTTATTCTTAGAATTACAAAATACCTTGAGCAGGAATTCATGCACTCATCGGGGTGCTTAGTGACAATTTGTTGTTAATTCAGAGATTGCACATTCACATCCAAATTTTTGAGAGCCAGAGGTGAGAAATAGCAACTTTTGGCTTTTGTTCTGGTTGTTATTATTTCAGATGTCTGATTTGAACATCAAAACATAAATCCCTACTGTTGCTTTGTGTAGCTATGTTCAGAATCACGATCTCAGAAAACCCCCTACCTGCATTTCCAAGCTGCCTGTGTGTACTGGTAAAGTTCACAGAGCTCATTCAAATATTTAGAAGCACAGTGTCAACGAAACCTTGAACTTAATACCCCTCTGTGACATCCAGGCACCTTGAAGGGATTAATGGATTTGGGAACATCTATACCTGCAGAACCTTGTCTTGCAAATGTGCTGGAAAAATACCTCTGCTGCAGCGTGTGATACAGCCATGACTGGGCCCGGCTGCACGCTCTCCCCAGCACATGTGCTGGTTTCACTAAGGCCAGGACTCAGGCCTGGCATGCTAAGGAGAGAGATGCAGCGCGAAATAAAAAAGCATAATTAATACTTCACACTAGCATATACATCTATACAGAGCAATGGTTTTGTATGTGGTTCTGCTACTGCCTCTGTGGGGTGGGGGTCTTTTGGCGGGGGGGTAGTAGGTTTAGGGTTGTGTTGTGTTTTTAAAAATTGAATGATGGTACTAATAAAGTAGATTCTTTGGCTAAAAAGCAAGCTCAGCAGTATACAGTTGAAGTTATAACTGTATATATATTATAGATATAGTTTAATTTATACAGTTTAGGGCACATTATAGAAACTGTCACCTCTGGCTTATCTTAAATCGTGTTACGTTTCTGAATGTCACTGTTGAAGCACTTGGCTCAGCGCTCGGAGAAGGCAGGGCAGTGCGTTCTGCCTCTTGGCCTCCCTGGGCTGGGGCAGAGCCAGGCTGGCTTCTTGCAGCTGCCTGGGGGGGGGGAGGGGGCTGAGCTGTTACCCTTCGGCGCTGCTAGGGCAGCTACAATAAAATGCAAACAGCTCCTCGGCCTTCAGCTCGGCACGGTGTGAGGTCACGGTTCAGCTCGCTCCGGCACTATCCCATCAGCCCACGCAGGTTTAGTTAAATTAATTTAAACATAAGGAGGAGTTCTGGAATGGACCATTCCCTGAAATAAAAGTAATTTATTTAACTTACAAAGGGAAAACTAAACAATGACATTTACTCATCTTTCTTTTCATACTTCTCCTACATCACAGCCTGCAATTTAAAATCACCTTTGGAGAAAGGTGCTTTTTATTCTAGTATATTTTACAACACAGCACAGACATCAAAATTTTCATTGGAGGAATAAGACAGTTTGTTAACATTTAAATATGCAGACATCCGTTCCAGTCTCTTAAGAACATGTTTTTTGTTTACAACAGAAAAATACATCCGACAACAGTAGCTAGTTATATTACAAGCAAACAATATTGAACTCTGCATAGTTTATACAATATACTGTGGTAATAATTCAATTACCAGTTTTATCCACTATTTACTAGCTGGCCACATAAAGCCTGACATTCATCTGAAATGTGGCATTATACGTTCCATTGGTATTCTCTTAACAGCTTCATTTAATGAAGTTATTTTCTGGATAAATGAATTTCAAAACTAAAAGCTGGTTAGAATTCGTGGATGTCTTCACTACAAACACTTAGTGCTTACAGTACATTCCTAAAGTAAAGGCAGGTGTCCAATAGAAAATGGAGTTGTCAGAAGGAAAGGACAATAGTGTGCAAATTAAACCCCATTGCATTTAAAAATGTGTTGATGTGCAAGTTACAGTATCAAGTGTGTATTAATACTAACTGGGAAAAAAAATATCTCCACATAAAATGATACATGTCTCACAGTACATTCTTGATTGCACGTTCCACAGCATTTGCATCCATTACACTTTCTTATGAAAATCAAATACACTGAGTACCCTTAATTAAAACTAAACTATTTTACAATGAGGAGTTGTACACATGCTTCAGGTAGTGGGAAAATTGAATAAAAATAATCAGAATCACATCAGAAATGCTTACTGACTTGTAGAGCCACAGTGCTTGTTAAGTGACTGACAGCTGGTCAGAATCTTTACAATACACTTACTAAACGCAGTTGAGAGTTACTGAGCGATAACCCCATCTAAGCCTGACTGTGCTGGGTTTAATTCTTTATTTTTACAGTCGTGCATTTCCACCCTGGTGATCCTTGTGGGCATACTCAAAACACACCTGTTGAAAAAGTGGTTTGTGTTTGTTTATTTTTTTTTTAATCTTTCCCCATCATACTTAATGCTGCAGTAACTGCTTTGAAAGGAAACGACATTTCCTTTCCACAGTGGGTATCACTGTGTTTTTAGCTACTTAAATGGACATTATATAAAAACAGGATTAGCTCACAATGCTACAGAATGTCAAAAATGCCTGAAGGTACATTGAAAGCACTGGGAAGAACCCGCATTTTCAGTGTGCCGTCTGCTCCACAGGAGAAGATACGATTGCCTTGCACAGTTTCAATCTGCGTGACACCAGCACCGATATTTCTGAAAATGGACTGCTTAGCGTGCTCATTTTTAAATGAATGAATTAAATTATAGCCAGTCAGTCTCCACACCTGTATCAAAAGAATGACAAATGACAAAAGGAGATTAAAATTAGGATTTGTGTTTTTTTCTGTTCCACATTGCTGGCTGCTCTAAACCCTACTCAAAGAGAAAAGGTATTTTTTGTTGTCAATTAGCAACAATTGCAACAAGTCCAAGAGTCTTGAGAGGCTCCTGCAGAAGCACAGGCCAGACAGCAAGACGCTGCCTTGATGTGGACCAGCTGGTACATGGCCTGGTGATGCTGCCCTGTGTCCCCTGGTCAATAGTGCCCCTCCCAGGATGCCCTCCCCCCCCCCTCCCGAAAGCTGCAGAAATTGACAGGTTGCATTTTTATCAGAGATAACTCTTGTCAGCTTTCCAGCAGCTGGAAAAGCTTTCCTGCTAAGGAATGCTGCTGAGCATAAGCTGTGTAATTAACGAGAGCAGTGGCACGGCTGGCTGAGCTGCCTGCTGTGTCCCTAGTTGCAGGAGCCCCCATCAGGACCGGGCCACAAAGCGTGCAGAGGCACAGAAAGCCCACACAACAGTATGCGGTCTGGCCAAAAGGAAAAAACCTGCTCCCACCTTCTCTCTGCCATCTCCTTCTATTTCTTTCCTTTAGTATTCAGGAAATAAGCCCTTTAAAACACGGACTGTATTTCCGTGTTGGTTTTTTTGGTTGTTGTTCCTTGCTACTGTAACATCTCAGTAGCTGCATGGGGGTACAGTATCAGAGAACAAACAGAACCTGGCGCTACAGAAACTTTACACAATACTGAAGTTGCTGAGCGCCCCCTGCGTTCCAAAGAGAGACAGCCAAAGGCAAAACCAGGACATTTTTAAGAGAGAAAAGTCAAGATTTCAAAATAATGCACTTCAAGTTCAGTCACGTAGCTTTAAAAAGACTGTTTAATCTTTAGCAAAGAACTAAACCTACTTGCTTTAGAAGGGTATTAGTATACTGAAGTTTAAATTATAAACTTTCTACACGTTGTAAGGCAAACATCGCATAGATCAAATGTAGGTTTGGGTTTTTGGGGTTTGTTTTTGTTTTGTTATTGCATTCATCTGGCTATTTACAGCGTGCTGATCAACTGACATCAATATCAGCTGAACGCTCTCCTATATGGCTGAGCGCCTCGAGACCTTCCTTACCTTCATGTTACCTTCTGCTGAGCCCGTGACAAAATAGTCCTCAGAAGGATCCAGTGCAAGGGCCTTAACGGCAGATTCATGCGCTTGGAAGGTGTAAAGGATTTGCCTCTGCCTGATATCAAAGATGCAGACGTATCCCTTCCTGCCTCCAGAAATCAGCAGCTGGTGTTTAGGCGCATACTGAAGTACTGTGGCACCATGATCATGGCAAGTGAAGGCTGAAGAAGAAGGATGTCAGGATTTAATAGATTTGAAACTGTAAGTAGTTTTTGACCTTAAAATTCGCTTCTTCTGCAAATTGTTATCTGAATATTTTCTAACTTGACAGATACGTTCCTTCATTTGGGTAATGTCATATCAGCTGACAGCCTTCTGCTCTCATAAGAGCTACACAGATCTAATGCACAAAGCAAGCATGACAGGCAGTCTTAATTTATTTTATAATACAGGCACATACCTGAATTTCAAAAATTCACCATATTATGTTCAATTAAATTCCCGAGTTAAAAGGATAGCATAGCTACAAATTTAAATTAAGTATTAATTACCTTATAGATATTTACTATATTCTAATTTCCTAACCTGTTTTTCACAGGAGCCCTGACTCAGTCTCTTTAAAATGAGGCTGAACTCCTGTGCAATCTGGTAGTTCTAAAATACAAATCTCAGAATGCACTTGTTGCTTAAAGTCCTGCAGTTGTTTGCACATGTTAAGATAGATGAATTTGCTCTTTTAAAAGCCCAGGATATTATATTTGCATTTATGCATATTTTTCTTTCATAAAGCAACATGCTAGAATTTCGCTTTGTTTTTTTTACATGAAAAAGAAATTATTGAACTTGGTCAAATAGACACAAACATCTTTTCAGGCACCCAGCCCTAAGCCAAGGGCAGCAGACAGAAGGAGTTGCTTCTACTATTACCTACAGCTGCCTCTTCCTCTGTGCTCCAGCAGAGTACTGGATATCTTAAATTCAGTGACAGTTTAAGTGAAAGCCTGCATACCGGTAAGAGTTCAATAATGCAGCCTTAACTGTTCAGCTGTTAATATCTTTTTCAGGATGTATTCAGGTATTTCAGACTTCGTTAATAGTGTTGGAAAACCAGCTTCGTGTATGGTTGACCTCCTTTCTTCATACTTTTCTATAGAGAGCAGACTAACATCATGCTAGAGACTATACACCACGAGTTCTGGTGTAGGCATTAGCATGCAACATGTATTTACAACAGTTGCCCAGTGAAAATTTTTCCCCTTGCCCCAAATGCATACACACACTGTATTTCCTTAGCCAATAAGAAGTAGAGGTTTAATTTTCACTGCAGCACTTACCGTGTATAAGACTGTTACCAGATGAAACCAAAGTGTCCCAGAGGCACACATTCCTGAGGGGAGGGGGGGAAAAGTCATTACAGCCTGTTCCGAAGTGGTTCATGGGGTGACATGAGCTAGAAAGTGTCACATTCTGTGTCAGCGCCTAGACAGCAGGACTGAACAAGGAGGCCCTTGACTCTCTGCAGTCATTGGAGAGCATGTGCAAGGAGTTAAGAGCTTTAATTCCGTGCTTTTTCATGCTTCTTAGCGGAATTATGCTTTCTACCTTTAGGATGTGAACTAATCCTAGGCTGTACCAAGAAATTACAGAAGCTGTTCTTTTCGGAGAAAAAGAATGATCTTGCATTTGCTGAACGTATTTCTCCCCCCAGCAACAGCATCACGTCAGACTAGTGACATTTGGAATACACTTTGAAAAAACTGGTTAACTGTTGACCACTCCTCACAAAAAGTAAATTTGGGAAACAAGAAACGGAAGGAATGATGTTGAAATAAATCATCTGGCAAGTTCAAGCTGTAACAAAGCTCAGAACACTGAGCCTTAAAATGTCAGCCACATGTTAACGCACAAAAGCTAATGAGTTATGGAGGTGAATGGGTAGATTTGGTGAAATTCCTCATTGTTTCTTTAAACACACCTGTTATCATTGGACTGTCCCGATGTAGCAACTAGACTTGAAGAGGTTATAAATGCAAAGTCACTTGTGGTTTTACTGTGGCACTGCCAACTCTGTTAAAAAAACAAACCAAAAAGATGCAATCTTACCAGCTGTAGCCTGCATTAGAAGTTACTATCAGTAACTGCAGTCTTAAATGTTGACAGCCTGACAGGCAATACAGTTTGAAACCTCAGGGAACGGAGCAATGGATTACAAAGCCAGTGCAAAATAAAAAGATACTAAAATAAGAAGTAAACTATAACAAATCCACAACAAAGTGTATCATAACAACCTGAATTTCAAATTAAGCATGGTCTTTCATGTACTGCTAAGAAGCAGCGAAAAGAACTGAAGAATTTGACTGAGTCTTGAGATTGTAAAGTCATCACTGTCAGCTCTGATTTTTAATTTAATCATGGATAATACTGAAGTAGTATTTGTAATTACATTGCAGTTTATGGTTATCATGCAATTAGTTTTCCAAAGACGCATCATTGAAATTCTACAAAGTTGTTTTGATAAAGTATGTCAATGAAAAAGCAGCAAAATCAAAAACATTTCAGTGAAACTCTTACGCTCTTGGCCTGTCTGAAGTCTCAAAGACTTAACTTTCCTCTTTACAAAGAAAAAAAATAAAAATTTCTGTTTACTTACCAGATAGGGCTTAGGATTTGATGTGGTTTGGTTTACTTGCCAGATACTCAGAAATCCTTCACCATCAGCAACACCACACTGCCAGGAACAAACCGCATTCGTTAGCGTAACGTACTGGTTATGGGATGCTTACTTCGTGAGAGTAAACAGCTGACTTCAGGAAAAAACCCACCAAACCACTGACTATCATCAACGAGCATCAGGTATAAAAAAGTAGTTGAAGCCAAGTGAGTTCAGAGCTGATTGTTTAATGATTATTTAATGATTGATTCTCTCCTACATACTTCACTCTTTTCTGGAAATGGAGGCTTTCTAAGTGTGGAAGCTTATCTTTCAAATCCTAACGTCAAATCTAAAGCTCACAGAGGCATTGTTACTCCATGACCCTACTTGATAATGCTTAGTAATGTAAGGTGCGTGACAGCGTGCCATAAACGTGGTAAGAACGATTACGGAAGGACTATGCTGTATCAGGAATGGTAAAACGACTGAGCTTTATTTGTAAACCATAACGCATAACAATTAATACTGTATATTCTATACAGCATATTCTACACCTGTAAGTATTTTAAAAATGTTTTAAGAAATACTTATAATTATTATTTTTTTAATGTTTCCTCCTTTTAGTCAGGTTTCACAAGTCCTGCCTGAGTGACCTCCACATGAAGCAGTGGGGACTATTAGTACATCTTAAGTTCTTGGTTAAAATTGATTCCCCCATGATGTTAAGATTGCAGTATCTCAAAACATAATCAAACCACTAATTTTTAAAAAAAGTTTAAATGAGATTTTATGCTGCCTGAAAATAGGTATGCTGGGAGATACTTTATATTTCAAACTAATTCTAAACTTTGCTGGTTTATAGCTATCTTACAGTCACGGCCAAACTCCTTTAATTCACTTTTTATGGCTTTTAACTATAATGAAGTTAAATAGTTTCTCAGTGAGAAGACCTGCTAAAAAAACAGAATGGGCAACATGAAATACTGAAGAGGTGGGTATTCCTCCCAATTTTCTTCTTTGTCCGCTCTGTTTTCTGCACCTCATATACCTCAGAGAGTCATTTCTGGCCAAATTGTATGGCTCTCTTCTACTCTTTCTGCTCTCCGCTGCACTGGAGTATACTTACATTCTTCAACTAATAGGCTGCATTTTATATATCTGTATCTTCTAGTCATGCATTCTGTCAAAACTTTATCTTGGCCAGAAGACAAAGTATGAAGCACTTCTAGAAGAGCCGTTCCTAGATTGATACAAGTTTGCTTCTACAAAGTAAGTTAGTTCAGTGTGGTTTTTTAATAGGTTTAATTTAAAAAGGTCATCAATTGGATTTGATCAAAATCCAAATCCAAAATCAGAACAGATTTTAGAACAGGGAGAACAAGAAGTCTGAAAATGCAGCAAATGGGATATGGGATAGCAGTGTGAAGCCGACAGAAGAGGAAGGAGAGAATAAGGGTCAGAGTCTTATTACAAAGCTTCCATACGCAGCCGTGATACGATACTGCTTATGCCATCGTTCTGGGACATCTCAGCGGTTGTGTGTGTCACCAGTTAAGCTGTTTGAGAGGTCACAGTGCAACCAAAGATTTCCTTATGAATGAAAGAAAAGGGAAAATCCTAACTGTTGTACTTACCTTATTGCCCTGGGAATTAAAATACATTCTTGTAACCCTAGCGTTCCCAGCCTGCCGGAAGCACACCAGTTGCTGGGGCCTTGTCCACTCAAACATGCGAACGCTACCATCTTGTGCTCCTGTAAGATCTGAGATTATAGGATAGGTGTTCATTAACGCTGCAGTATTTTATAGAAAATTATCTACTCCATACTATTAAGTGTGATTCACTTACAATACTGATGGACTGGATGTGAAGCCATCCTCTTGACGTTATTCAGATTTCTTTTAATAAGCTTCGTATAAAACAAAATTAAAATAATTTGGAAAAAAGACACAAACACACTCTTCAATGTTGTTTACACTACTACACGGTGAATTTCCCCCAATTAAAAAAAGCCTGTTAAGCTAACATTCTTTGTACCTAGTGATGTGTAGTTGCAGTATAGTAACTAAAGCCTGTTTATGAGAGGTTTTTAAACATGAAAGTTCAAATAGTATTAACGTTACCCTCTATTATACAAAGGACTTAAGCACACGTTGGGGTACATACTTCTGATATTAGTCCCAATGTGAGTATTTAAAGTTTGGGATTGTTCCGGTTTTGATTGGCTTGCTTTGTTTTCTTTTGTCCCCAGAAATTCCAGGTCCTACCTCAGAGTTCCCACAATAAAAGAGAAACCCCTGACTTTCCCATTATTGTTTATACCACGATAACTCTATGCCACGATATACAAGGAAATGCTTCGCTTGGCCACCTCTTTGGCTGGGCCTCGGTCATCGTAGGCCTTTTACATCAACACTGACCTAACAGCATGACTAGTGCACACTAGGTCTCTCTACTGACCAATACACTAAACAAGTAACAGTCTCCCGAGCTGCAGGCGACACAAGTACTTACCACACCAGCGCCAGTGCTGGTCTGGCCGCTGCCCAGCCACGGCATAGATGAAGATGGTTGTATTTGATTCACTCCAAAAGAGGGTGCAGTTGACTGAGTGAGCGTTGTGGTAGAACCACGGAAGTCAATATCATCAGAACTGTAAGAGAACAGCAGTGCTCTGCTTTAAACAAACGTTCCTTTGCTACCAACGCTGTTTGCTTATCTCATTATCAAGAGCCTAATGGCAGCACGTAAAGTGATTAGAACAAGACTACAAATTGGTAATTCCTGCACTTACATTGTGCAAACGCTTTCCACGTGCTCCAAAGCGATCAGTATTTAACCTCAACAGGTAAGGTTTAACTGATGATCCCAGCTGTGGTAGAGGGATGTTGAGATCATAAGCTCCCTTGAGAAGAATAGTGTTGGAATATTCCTGACCTGCCTGTCCATACATGTATCTGTTCTGTGCAATGGTGTGTGGTATAGACAAGTGCTTGCTGCAGCCAATACGTTCACAGTTCTGGGCACAATATGGAGGAGGCAGTAATTTGGGTGGTTGCATTATGCAACTAGCACCAACTACTGCAACTAGCCTCAGTGCTGCAGTGATGCAGCTGCAGCGTTTTTAAGGTAGCACGTCTTTTATTAGCTTATGCACCGTGGGATTTTACTTCACTGTGCAGCACAGACATGCACAAAATACTCAAACTCCTCAAAACTGTATTTTCTCCATGAGTAAAACAAAGACAGTAATTGTTCTTTTGCCTTTCCTCACTCTTTCGTAAAACAATCTGAAATCTACTGAAGAGGAGTGATTCACTTTTTTTGTGTGACCCACCTCTGCTTACACAGGTATTGTACATGCAGCCTCACAGCAGAGCAATGCTCTTGAATACAACCACAAAAAACGATCCTACCTTTTAGACTCTCGGTCATATTCTTCTCCAATCCATATAAATGACTGAGCAGCCAGCAGAGCCGAAATATCAAGTTCTTGAACGTCATGCGTAGATGCCAAAACAATTTCATTGCTGTTTGCCTATGCAGCACAAATGGAAAATTTATGCTAACTATAATTAAGATGTTTTTATTACTGTAGTATTTGTACAGTTTCCTTCTTGCAGTATTTGAGGCTTACCTTATTAACTGCAAATGCCATTATCATATCTGATTCTTTGTGAATGATTTTTGCTTTCCCTCCGGGGTAGCCAAGATCTGCTTCAACCTACAAAACATGTATAAGCAATTTCAAGTAGCATGAAAATCCATTTTGTCATAGTATATTCAGACTGCAAAAATCTATACAAAATTCATGCAAGAAAAGTTCAGTGGCCTCAGCATTGTTTAGGAAGCTAAACTTTAGACTTCTCATACTCTTTGGTGTTCTAGAAGCCAAAAGTTATTATTTGAGTGTAAGAAACACAAAGTTGTGTGTGCAATGCTATTTACAAGGTGTTCACTCATCCCAATTATCAGGACATCCGAAGTTAATTCGCTGATTAAAAGCGTGCCACACAGACTACACAGAACACATAGCTTCTGTTAGTCACATTAGAGAAAGAAAAGCCAGTTCCACAGAACTTTTAAGAATGTGCTAGAGGTTTGGGAGAAGGGATACTACCTTGTTTTTGTGATCTTCTGCTACGCAGTTTTGTTTGACCTGCTCCACACGATCTTCTACAGACTACATAACATCACACAGTCACAAACACAAAACACATGCACAAACAAATATAAAAAAAGAATGAAACATTCCAAACTAGATTTTTAAAGGCCACTCTGTCAGTAAATGATGACAAATGTATTTTTAACTTTTTATAAAAGGCACAGAAACTAAGACAGGAATCTAAACAAACTCACTTAAAATGTAATGCCTCCTAGATGAACACAAAATGTATGATAGAGTAAATAAATGGAGGAGTAATACACACACAAACTCCATACTTACAGGAATTCTTAAAGACATTAAATAGTATACTATATTTCCCATGGTACTTATGTGTTGGTTTAAATTTTCAGTTAGAACTCCTTACAGTTGTAACTGGTACAGTTCGTAAAACCCCATATTATATATTACTATATAATATTACTTTTATATGTATATATTACTCATGCATATATACATATACACAAAGTAATAGCTTATTTAAATTTCTTTTTCAATATGACACACAAAAATATTCAAATTTATTTACTTATTACTGTTATTGCAAGTGTTCTGTTTCTATATTAGGACAATATTCAAATATATAAAGGTAAGGTGAGATATGTCTTGCTTAAAAATATTCGGTTAAGTTGGTATTTCAATAAGCAATGTGAAAGTCATGTTGAGTTAAAAAAAAATCCAGATGCTGTTAAATGAAAGAAAGAAAACTGAAATGCCAACAAAAAAAGGGAAGAAAAATTAAAAGAAATACTGAAAAGACTGAGGTACAGTTATAATTGGGTTCTTTTCAAAAAAAGTTACATCCTTTGTTTACCTCACTTTGCTTTCTTTTCTTTGTGAATATATATCTTATGAAAGTCTCCTGAAGAAGTTCTTGCTTCACAAGAAAATGCCAGAGCCTTTTTGCTGGAAGAGCCGAATAATCCTTTGATCTGGATAGAACAAGAAGGGGAAAAAAAAAAAATATGGAAAAAGCGTCAATGTAATTAAAGCTGGACAGAAAAAAAAAGATAACCCACCAAGTTTAAACTCTAATTGTTCAAGTATCAAGAGAATTTTTTTTTTGCATTTTTAAAATTCCACAGTATGTTAATAACTTCCAAGTACTACAGTTTAACCTGCTGACTTGCCTTTATGCCTATATTTGCACTCTAATAAAACTGTTTTTATGTTGGAATTATGCTGGCCCTTCAGAATTTTTCTACATTTTTCTTTCAGTATCCAAAATAATTCACAAATACTTAGCTTATATATGAGACAACTAAAATTCATTGTCTCAGATGTAAGGACAAATATTTTTGAAAGAAACAGTGCATGTTTGTAGGGATATTTTAATAAAACAAAATTCTATAGCAGTATCAATCATGCAAATCCAAAGTCATATATAATGAGCAAACCTGAAGTTGTATTTTAGTATATTTAGAAAAGCAATCTATTTTTCAGCTGAAAACATAGTTCGCTATCTGTGTTTAAAGATACCTGCAAGCACGACATTGGTCTAAACACAGGATGATTGGCTTTACAAGGATCATACTTCAATTTTCTCTCCTCCTCCTGACATCTGCATGTATTATTTTCTTAATTATTTTCTTAATTCTTAATATTCTTTTCTTTTGTTGCTGAGCTAGGGTAGGAGACAGCTGCTACTGGAAGAACAGTCAAAGAGGTTGAATATGGTCTTCCCAGCAGCAGCTATTGCCCTTAATTTGTAGTCCTCGAAGCTCAGCTCTTATTTTCCTTTCTTGCTGCAGTTTTGAAAGGTGCAGCAGAATGAGGAAAGGCTGCTGTGGGAGACAGCTGCATAAGAAGGAACAAAGGGACATGGGAAAGTGGTTTCTGTAAAGCATTGGCTAGACCCAAGATCTAGGCAACCTTCCTTTGGCTGTTTAACTTTAGATGGAAACAGCCTCTAGCGTTTCAATGATTAAAGAACGTGGTTTTGCTAGAAAAACCCACACTTACTTGAATGGTGTGTTTTCAGGTTCAATCATTGCTTTATTGCGGAGAATAGCTGGTCCTGCACCTACGCCAAGGTCACTAGGGTAAGTATTGATGTAGTTCGGTGGTGGGCCTTCAAACTGGTCCATTCTATCTTGAAGAATCTGTTCCCAGTGTTCCAAGTTTTTTATTACAGCAATGCCCAGTGGTGATGTTACAGGCAGATCTAAAGAGAAATATTAACAAACTAAGGCTTAGAGGAAAAAAAAGGATAAATCATTTAAATTACAGTGTGTATAAAAACCCCAGAATAATAGAAACATTAAAAAAAAAAAATCTTGAAAGGAAATGTACTTGTTGGCAATTGTAAGAAATACTGTATTGAATTATTTAAATTTAAAAATGAAAAACTAAGAAAACCACTTATACAGAAAAATAAAATATGAAGCAGAATTTAACATACCAGTGAATTCCAGACCAGCAATGGGAAAGAAATTCTTAACATTGTGCAGAACTAATTTTACCATTGTCAGATGCAGAAGAGCCCAGCTGTATAAAAAGAATAGATCTAGTTGTGTTAAAACAACATTAACAGTTATCTGCACAATATTTTTATCCTTCTACCAAATTCACAGATTAGAGAAACAGTGTAGATGCTTCACTGAGATTTACCAGACCCATAAAGCTACTTATATCTCAACTATGCAACATAAGGGTGCCTCTGAGGGCACCTTGCTGCAACAGATGGCATCCCCTTTCCTCTTTTACAAATCCCACACTATTGTACTCTTCCCCCAGATAAAAGAGTGTGTGTGCAGGGGCCTCTGCAAGACCGAGAATTAAGTACAAGCCCCCTGAAACACCTCCTGAAATTCTCCATGAAATCACGATGAATATAGATGAGACAATTACTTGAGTTTGGCATTCATGGCAGAAGCTTCCACACTGAGAGTCTCACAGATGTTAAAGATACAAATCCTGTACAGTAAAGCTGTCCGAACTAATGAAAGGCCTGAAGAACACAAGAGAGCCATCATTTTTCTCCATTATTACAATGCTGAGATTATCCACATTATTTCATTTTATCTTGTAATATTTGCTCTTTTATGTGTTCTATTTAATCTGGCCCTCATTCAAAGACTAAAGACCATGCTTGAATCATCAGCCTAAACCATCATTCTAGAGCTGGCATTGTGGTACCTACCTCATGTTCTTAAAAATGTCTTAAAAATGCAGATAGGGATTTTTTGTGTTTTTCCCCTCACCAAAAAAAGTGAACCAAACAGCCTTGACTTCCTAATCCTGTTTGTTGGTTTGTGTTTGTTTGGTGGGGTTTTTTTGTGGTGGTTTTTTTTGTTGTTTTTGTTTTTTTTCCTTTGGCAAGTAAATGGGGAACTGTTACTGTGATGAGAATTTGTCACTTCCATAATCCCACTACCACAAATACTTACATCCACAGTTCTAAAATTATTTTATTTAATCTGGACAGTGCAGAGGATCTGTATTTTCTTTAATTTGGAAGCAAAGGTAAGCACATAACAAAGTATTCTAAAATAGTGGAAATTTCTGCTAACCTGTAAGAATTGGCATCTTTGTGTTCCTGGATCTGTATATCAGAGAGGAAAGCATCATCTTCTTCCTCATCACTGTGAATGCTTTCATCAGAATCATATATAACACCGCTGTCTGATAAAGGAAGAAATGGCTGCAACGCAAAATAAAAGCCTGCTATAAAAGCAATTTTCTGATATTTTAATATTCAACTCTTACTTTAGTTATCACTGTCACAGAGCTTAAATGACAACAACTTAACCTATAAATAAGTTTCCCTAAAACATAAAAAAGTAGAAAAGGGAAAAAGCGTTAATCCCTGTTATGGGCAAGAGACATGTTTTGTAAGTAATAGGCTTGTAGGCTCTTCATCTTTTATTACAAGGGTAATATTCTGCAGCTCACTACAAAAACCCTCCAAATTTTCACATTATTTTTGTCGTCCTTTAAAAGTTAACAGAGAAGAAATATGCTTTTAGGAACTTTTATGAGAATCATCCATTTTCAATTACCTTTGCCATAAAATAGTCCCACATGCTGAGTTCTGGGGGGATAAACTTTTCTTTGTAAGAGGGTCTCTCTGCCGGTACAGGTGGTGGTACGGTGCTATCCTTTACTGGTCTTCCTGGCACTAGCATCCTCATGTTAAACCGACGGCGATGTTTATCCATTTCTTCTGATGGAAGAGGTGGTGCTAAATTCAAGTAATTTCAAAAGCTGATACTAATATTGCATCTTTAGAAGCGGTGGCCGCATTTTATGATTGAAGCAACTAAAACTGTTGTTACTGGTACTAATTTCTACTGGTTCAGAAATCAAAGCCAGCCTAAATAAAGTAAGTGTAATCATACAAAAGTTCACATGATAAATTCAGTAACGATGGCATTTATACATTGGATAAATCATGAGAAATACATTTTATTGTCTGGATTAAAAGCTACATCCCCTAAGAACTTAAGTAAAAAGCTTTTAGCTGAAAAATGTCTCTAGAAAAAAATTAAGAAATTTTGTTGAGAAATAAAAATAATAGATACAATTTCACTAACTGTAAACTGCACAAGTAGCAGTAGTTACTTAAAATATAAACCAAGGACCTCTCTAGTGAAGAAAATTTGAAATTAGACAACTGAAGTCTATTTTAAAAGTGTTACAATTTAAAATGTCTTAATAGTTATCAAAATATTAATGGGGAATTTGTTTTTCAAAGTGTTATTGGCAAAGCAACACTGGAGATCACACTTACTTTATTACAATGGAACTAGGTATTTAAAAACTTTTTTTAAAAAAAGCCACTACTAACATTCATCTACACTGCAAGTTTTTACAAACCTTCATTACCATCCTCTGAAACATCAGAAGCTGTAGCAGCTTGCAGGTTAAAGGAAAACAGAATACATCTCAAATGAAGACATGACTTTATATAACATTATTCTTATTAACATCTTGTGAAAATAACTGCCTTAAATGAGTTTAAGTTATTCCATGAATGACAAATATCTGTTGTGCATACTTATTCGGTGCATTGCCTCATTACTGTTTTGTTTTATATTCCTGGTATAGAACATCTGATTTTTGCATATATTTCAAGCCTATCATTGTTTCCAAAGTCTGTGTGGCAGGATTTTCAGTATTGTTGCAGTGTTAAGTCTATGACAAATGGTTGTCCTTGCCTTTGCCTCCAGAGGCTGAATTCAATCTTCACTTGTGCTTTTCCTCATGCAGTATATTAAGGCACGCTCATCTGTCTTTGCAAAATTCCTGGGTTTAGTTGGAGCTTACATATGCATGAACCATTCTTCTGACAGAGAAGGTTGATATGTCTGCTCTGTGGTCTTATGCAAGGTGAAATCATGTCTTGCAATAAAAATTGGTTTCAGAAATACTGTTTCACCATTACTGCAGTCGTTAAACAGTAACGGTGACCCCTCACATGCAGAAACCCATAGGTATTAACACTGATTTATATAATCTATTTTTTCACTAAAAATTATGACTTAAAGTTCTGAAAAGTGTTATAAGTAAGCATCTAAAGGTAATATTAGCAATATAACTACAGTTTTCATGGCAAATTAAAAATGTGCAGTTGTCCTTTGTAACGGCACCCAGCAAGACTAATATTTTTTCTGCTTTTTAATTAACGTAAGTTTTCTTGCTAGTAGATATTTAAATTCTGCTTGCTTGGGTTTTGTCTATAAAAGGAAGGAAATCCCTTCTGCTACATTGCTAAAAGGTATAAAAGGCAAATCACTTAGTATGACCTTTAGAGAACAAAGTACCTGGAATGTTTTCCGACTGTCTTCTAGGTTTTACAAGAAGTTTCACTCCTCCACCAAAAACTGCAGCCCACATTCGACTGTTCAAAGGGTGGGCTGCTAGTCGAAATAATTCATTACATGAATTTGTTGCAAGGGCATGTATAAGGAGACTCAGGTAGACAGCTACAACGGCTTCACAAAGCAGGATGTTTAACTTGGGTTGATCTTCATCCTGAGCTGAACTTAAGAGATTTATAAGTGAACTCACACCTGCAAAGAGGAAAGAGGAAAAGTTCTGTGTTGAATGAGTAGGAGTACAAATGGAGAGGGAAAAAAAAAAAAAAAAGGAAATGTTTCACCTCTACGCTTTATGTTAAACATATACTACTAATAGCCACGTGACTTTTATTCAGGTGAAGTATACTATTAGTATTTTTCCTAAAATCATACAGATCAAAATTAAAAAGCACCTTCTTGGGCGTGGGACTTCTGCATCGTAACTCTCTGCAAATACAATGGGCGGTTCAGTTTGCCTGTGAAATTCCTGCATTGTTTCCACAGCCGACCGCAAAATACTAATTTATGCTCATAGATTGGGAGCAGTTGTTTTGGTGGCTGCACCAAGCACAGATGTCAGAGTACTGCAGAAACACCCAACAGAAATAGCTTTGCTAGGTGGTGAGGCAGATTGGAGGAAAACATTTTAGAATGACAAATTATCAGCTTATTGAGTTTATCCTAAAGGTCACGGTCTCTTCTTCCAGCAAGATATTTGCCATATAGGAAGTTTATCGTTTTGATACATGAAAAAGTTAAAGGCTATTATTAATTTGAGAATTAAATCAGAAACACTTATCCATCACTGATCATCCATCGTATTACAGGACAGTGAAATAATTTTGAGATGTGGTGCTAAAAGTAACCTTATTTTTGTCTCACCAGGCCACTGAGCAGGAGATGAGTTTGGAGTTGCATGCTCCTCAATACTTTCTGTCCTCAGTCTGCGTCGATCACTCAAAAGCAGTCCTTGATAAACCATCCCTGTAAACTGATTTGCTTCTGTTTGACTGCTAAATACAAATTAATATATTTTTCTGATGAGAATCTATTTTAGAATATTTTTGTAATAAAGTATTAGTATATACACATGCTTCTCATTTTAATCAGAAAACACAACATTTAAAATTCTATAGGACTAAGTCAAGAACTTTATAATTTTACAGTATACAAAATGCATCTTCTTATTAAAACTCAAACTGTTTCCATGTGGCACTACCAATCTGAATATTATATGCATAGCTCCAGATTGAAAAAGGCTTTTTCAAAATTTTTGATAATGTATTTGTTCTGAAGAAATTTTTTTAAAATGTTTTTACAGCATTCTCTTCCAGGTACGGTTTGGGATATAAACTAACTGCAACCTGACTTCAGTTAGCTCAAATATTTCCCCTGCACCCCTATTTGGCAATGAATATGCTGTGGAAAATAGCATTCAAATATTTTTCAGAAGCATCCCAAGTGAGAGTGATACCAGATTTTCCTATTATTTACTGGAAAATATCTGAACGATTGGTGTTGTTTTATCAGTGTAGAACTGCTCTGGCATATCAAAGCTAGCAACAAGCATGAAGAGTTTCCACCGTGGATACGCAAAGCATACTCAAATGTAGGACTGCAAGAAAACTTCTGCTTTTACCTGTAGCTGTGGCTGTCACATAGTGCTTGATAAATGGATGCAGAAAGTGAAGCTGCTAAAGAATGAAGTGTGTACACCTAAAATAGAAAGAGCCAATAAGCCATACATAAGTTACATCTAACAGGTGAGTAAACTGCAACTCTTTCTAAACAGCACTGGCTATGTGCTGTTCAGGAATGTAGTTTTAATCCAAGTTCAGCAAATAGTAACTGAATGTTACTTGAAGTTTACATACAGTACTTAGAAAATCACAACTGCTTGTTCAAGATCATTTGATTGCAGCCAAATCCTTCTAATATTAGGTCAAAATAATTAACTTTAATACACAACTGCTGCAATGGATGCAGGAATAATTAATATGAAATTTTATTATATTTTATATTAATTTTAATATATTGTATGTTATACTGAAGGAATGATTAATATAATAACGAAAAGCTCCTGGAAGCTGTATTATATAACATTGCAGTTCAGCATAGTAGTAGTTGCTCAGTATGCATAAAATACAAAAGTTTCTGTAAACGTTGTATCATGTGTTATCTGTAATCTCTTTGCTACCTCAGTTACTTATAAATTTCCAGAAGTCTCCAGCAGTAACAAGAATAATACTATTACTGCCTCACAATGCAATGGGAACACTCCAGTTCTTAAACAGAAGGAATACAAGGATTTCTTGGAACGTCTGATGAAATCCACAGTGTGGAAAAAAATGGTACTGACAAACTGTTAAACATGTAAACATTTTTTGTCCCACCCTGTGTTCATTTTCATCATTTCCTACCATCTTTCCATTTAATCAAATGCTAGGCCTTAGATTAAAACGATGAATTATCGAAGTAGTTGCTTTTGAGTTAGCAGGTGTCAGCTCTTCTGAATTCTCTTTTAAAAGAAAATGCATGTGAAGTATGAGCCCTTAAAGAAAGACGCTTGCTGTAGCATAATGCGGGATGGAAAAGGAGAGAAAATGAGATGTAAATTAGCTTTTAGAAACTTAACTGCCTTGCAGTGAGAAAACCCATTTAGTTTCTTAATTTTTCCCTACTTTTATTTAGTCAATAGAAATTTAAATTAATATTTTGAATACGAATACTGACTTAAATGTACAAAATAACAGTTTAGCTTCTTATTAATTAACTGGGTCATAGTCTCAGTCTCCTTGGCTTTCTTCCCCCTCTATTTGCTGAATCTGAATAAAGTTTATTCACCCTCAAGTATGGAATCAGGTAAAGTGAGTCACCACAGTTCCTTAAAAACCAGTACACTTGAGGAAATTCGCACTAGAGTGAGGTTTATAATATCTATATTAAAGGAAGGTTATAATGTCACTTACAGTGTCCCGTCTCTGCTTTCATTAATCTCCCTACAGGATTTGACCAGAATGATAATGTAATAATTACCTGACTTATATGATCGTGTTGTTTTAAGAGGCAAGGATTATTTACATTTGAAATAGTTTCCTGAGAATGACCAGAATTTGGATGAAAGGGAACTATAACTGGATTAAAAAGAAAGCAAGCAGTTACCGAGAATTTTCAGTCTTGTGAAAGGTTAAGTGTTGGAAAGTTAACTCAAACACATTTCGTTTTTCACATGCTCACTCCCCATGTTATAAAAAAGTCATTTTATATTTCCTGAAAGCTTTTCATTACCTTGACATCTTCAACATTAGGATGGGGCGGTGATTTCATCTGCACAATAGTGTAAAGAATATCATGGATGTGGTTGTTCAAATACAGCACAGGATTGGCTATCACCGTTTTTGTGGATGCTATGCTTGCAGAAAGCAATGGTAGTGTTGTGGGTAATGGTAGTGGAGACTGAAGTTGTTTTACAGTAGTTTCCTGTTTAAAAG
This sequence comes from Falco punctatus, assembly GCF_963210335.1. Taxonomy (NCBI): domain Eukaryota; kingdom Metazoa; phylum Chordata; class Aves; order Falconiformes; family Falconidae; genus Falco; species Falco punctatus. The sequence goes on from NC_137587.1 coordinate 57,042,521, forward strand.
AAAAGATTGTTTTTAAAATTATTGCTTTGAGAAAAAAAAAAGTTTAAAACCTGATGATTTTAAATCTTCAACTTTTTTCCAAGGTTATTTGTCATTTTTCACTCCTGTCTACTCAGTAGAGACAAGATTTTACTGTGACTGATCTCTAAAGTTAAGTTCTTATTTACTATAATAACATGGATCAGACTGGATAGCCAAGTTTGCTAGAACATTTTTTGATTTAGTGCAGGAAGATATCTTTATGTAGTTCATTACAAAGTGTTGGGATTGCCTATTAAGAAACACTAACTAGAAATGCACTTGCTGTAGCATAAATTGACATAGTACTCCCTGGTCTGAGTTAAATAATAAAAGTAAATTTGCACTAATCGGAGTTTCTCAAGTGGAAATAGACAGAAATTTTTTTTTATTCTTAAAAGTGTGTGCTTAGCCTAGTACCACCAAACCAGTGTCTACTGCTCCTGTTAGAAATGCGAGAAATCTAGGACTAGAGCAAGTTAAATGGCTTGCCCAGCATCAGATTACCTGCTGTAGTTCAGATTAGTCATTAACATACAAAAAGAGTAGTTTTCAGCAAATTAAACAAATGTAAAAAATGCCACCATATAGTATAAGGGAGCACGGCCCTGTCTGACTTGGTATTATTTGTTGAGCCTTGCAGCTAAGATCCCATTCCTTGTAGCTCCCTTGCATGATTTGCGGAGGTGGAGGGAATGAGATTTTTGTCATATTTCAGCAACTGTGAGATTAATTTATTATATGGGTACCCAAATATTGCGATCAAAATTATAATTTCATTGGAATACACGTATAATGCTGCAGGTATAAAATAAACAGCAACGTTCCTATTCCATTATTATATGTCGCCTAATCCTCAATGTCACATCAGATTCTTAAGAACCAAATAATCAGGATGTGGAGAAGCAGCACACTTAAAATACCAAGTTCCTTCTCCAAGAACAAGAAAACAATCTTGACCATTAGACTTGCAGAACACAAGCAGCATCTGTCTAGGCACAAACTTAAGCATTTGACAAATCTGACAGTCCAGAACTGTTCACACCTGTGAACAGAAATTAGCTGAATTTTTTACCTGCTGTGACTCTTGCAGCAAGAACTTCAGCTCCATTCTTACTGATGCTAAACCACCACCTTGTGCCCCATGAAGACTACAGTAACTTAGAAAAACCCTTAGAAGAGCTTGGTTCTTCTGCAGCCACCATTTTCGTCTTTCAGCATGTTCTCGTTTTGCTTGTAACCTACGTCTTTCTATCTGGTGCCGTTCATATGAACCAATGTCTGGCTTATCCATAATTTCATCATGATCGAGTAGATCCCCATTTACTTTGGTGTATGTTTTACAATAGTCTTTGCCCCCTGCGTCATGGTTGCATATTTCATGCATAGCAGCAATCTCTTTTTCAAGCCAGTTGTACAGCTGAAATCTGAGCTTTCCTCCATCTACTTCATAACCTGTAGCCAAAGTCCTCAGTTCAGTCATAAGGATCTTCAAACAGGCTCTGAACTTCAGTTGTTCAGCAATAACATCAACCTCAGTGTCTCCTGCATCAGAAACGTCCCCAAGTGGTGTTTGTGGGATGTTGGTGTCCGAGGTTCTCTCATCATCTTCTCCATTCTTAGAATCAGATTTTGAGTTTTTCATCATTATACCAACATCCTTGTCCTCTTCGTCTGACCCACTTTTGTCTTCACCCCAATCAAGAGTAAGAGGCTCATCGTCAAATTTTACTGCTGGTTGACTCCAGTCGAATTGTGCTGAAGATTCAACAGTGTTCTCAAAAGCAAAGGAAGTTGAAGTTGGCTTTGACCAGTCTATATCACCACTTCCAGCACCATCCCTTAGGGCCTTGGAATCTGAAATGCCAGCCTGTATTGGAGGACTAGATGAATCTTTCTCTGAAGCCACAGTAGACTTTTTTCTTATTTTTGGAATTTTGGAAAGGACTTCAAGAGCGAGTACAGGGCAGCCCACTTTAAAATGAGCATTTGCGGTAGTGAAGAATAATTTTCTTTCTATAAGATTAATTTTGTCAACAAAGCTTTTCTCAGTTTTTAGACCTAAGGTGGCCAAAGTCCCTTCTGGTGAGCTGAAGTATCTTCGGATGAGCAAAGGGTGAGTCCGAAGATAATTGTAAAAACTGAATACCACAGGATTGCATGACTTGACGATAACTAAGGAATTAAACAGATAACATCTATTGAAAATGGCTTTCAAATGCTATTATTCTGTTTTGCAGTATTTCCTGCGGTACAGAGTTTTGTCAGAACACAAAAACAGAGACAGTTTTGTGTCTAGTTGCCAAAACAAAATGAAAGACTTATTTATTCCCCACCAAAAAAACCCTAAAGGTATGAGCTGGATGAGTAGAAAGATGCTAAGTTGTCTCATTTGCCTCACTATTTAATCCACTCAGCTAGACCTAAAATAAAGCTGGCGTGATCATCTGGGTAGAGATTTCCCCAAGGGAGAGAATATGCCACAGAAACCTATACAGCCACCTGTTACTTAACATTAATCTCAGAAGAGACAGGATAGGAAATCCTGCTAGAACACTGCTAATTCCTAGAAGCAAGAACAAGAATTTAAGTCCGTTGGAATAAAGACTGGTCAGCATACAGTGGCAGAGAGGTATTGTAGGGAAGTACCAAACAAAGGTGGCCCTCCTGAGCTTATCCGACATCAGAACTAAGTTTGGTACTTAGTTTGGGGGTTGGACATGAGTCCTCGGAAGAAACTGAAAAAGATTTTTTCCCTTATTTTATTAAGAAGTAGAAATTGAGTGGGCCAGTAGATAAGCCAATTAATGATTTCAGCATAATAGCATCTCAGTAGAAAGGACTGCATACATACAAAAAAAGTATTTCTCCTTCTCTACTTTATCTTAAAAAGTTTGTCCCATCAGACTAGTGGTTTCCTCTTACCTGGGTTTTCATCATCATCTTTAGGTGTTTGTTCCAGTAACGTGTCCAGTGCTCTAGTGTAATCTTTCATTATCCAGTATGCAATGCTTCTCAGAAATGGATCGGAATGCAATTTAGTACAGCTGAATCCAGCTCCATCCTTACGGCAACCCAAAATCTTTTCATAAAGAATGGAGGTATATGTGACAGAGGTTTCAAACTCTGATTCATATAAACGAGCAATAACCATAGCCAACTGGATGTCTTCCATTTTCTCAAGGCACACCTACAGTAAGAAGTGGGGAAAAAGTTGCTTTATGAGGGAAAGGTAGTTCTTTAAAATAACAGTGAAGTGAATAGCAACATGTGTTTACAGAACAGATGATTTTTTTCTCAGTGTATCTGTTCTTTAAACTATATATTCATCTTTGGGTCAAAAACATGGTAAGTGAGATACACCCAAGTCACATACTTTCTTCCGTGTTTGGAAAGAGGTGTACTTTCTTCTATTTCAGGAATTATGGTATGCATAGCAGTACATCAACATGTAATAAATTAATACGGCAGAAGTAAAGGTCATTATTTTTATTCTACCTAGTAGAATGAACATCCAGCTTTAATGCTAATATATCACTGGTAAGATCTTCTTCACACTGTCTCATCTACAGAATTATATCTCTGAGGATAATTCTTTACCTTCTCAGGTAAAGACAAACATACTGCATATAAATAGGGAGGATAAAGGTTCTCTAATTCTCATTCTCTCCTGAGAGGTACTGCTTAGGTTATGATCCTGCTAACAGCTCTCGCCTCCCTTGTGGCAGGCAACATCACAGCTCCACCAAAAAGGGATGCTTGAGCTGCTTCAGAAGAGAACTCTGCCTCCTTTTTTCACTCAGTGTTGTAACAATAGGTCATGCAGAATAGCCAGAGGCTGAACAGAGCGCTACAACTTAACTGCGCTGATCACACAGAAAGTTTTGCTGGAAGGGTCATGACTGGTATTCCTAAGAGTGCTTCCACTGAGGACTGATGTACCTGAACAATTATTCTGACCTTCAGATCAGCTTCCAAGCTGCTTTTCACAGTAGTGTGGGGGTAAATGGTATGCCTGCAGGGCACAAGGGGGTCATGTGTGGACATACTGTACAATTTTTGCTGCCGCAATTTGTGAAAACATCAGCAGAGAAAGGCTTGTAAGGATGCAGGTCAAATTAGGTCAAATTAGAAACTGAAACTTAGTTTCTCAAAAGTGGATACCTCTATTGCATCTTTCAGTGAACCTGCTAGCAAGAAAAATGCAGCTGATTGTTCAAAGCGTTGTTTTCCCAACAAAGCAAAAGCATTTTTTAAGGCAGCTTTGCGCCATCTATCTTCACTGAAGTTGTGGCTGAAAAAGGCAGTCATCTTTTCATCATGCTGGGACCTGTGTAAAGAAATGCAATGCATACAACTACTTATTACAGAACCTTATCACACAATGCCTTGAACATCACTTTAAATTAAACCTTAATCTTGAACAAGTTCTGCTTTGCATTCCTGGTTCAATTAAGATTTAATCAACCTTATGGTTAGTAGAACTCACCTAAACAGACCCCACACCACTGCTTTTTTCTTCATAGCAAGGTAAAAAAGTGCAGCATCTAAGGCATCATTGTTCCTCTGGAATGAAGCTTTTGCAACCTGTAGTAAACAAAACCTACAATTATTACTGAAAACATAGCTGCTTTTAGTTAAACAACATCCTCTGTCAGGGAGGATCGTCGAGGTGATTAGTATTATTTCTACAAAACAACAGTTACTTCCTGTCAGAATGTTTTATTCATATGTAATAGCTCTTGTTATATTGTAAATGTTCTTAAGAGTCAGAAAAACAGCACAACGGCAGATACTAACCCCTCTCAACCACAGTGGGACATTACAAATAAAAATGTTTTCTTTAAAAGCGTTATAGCAACTGATACTATTAGGCGAAATTCCTCTTGCAACCCATTATTTACATATACTTCAGCTAATCTAAGTGTTTCTTTAATGAAGACCGTTTGTTTTTTGTATAGGACTCAAATGTAATTGCATTTGATTTGGAGTACTAGGATAATTAAGTTCTGGTGCTCCTGGATTCTCTGAGTATCCTGTAACTTTTTAAAAATGTATTCTTACAACAGATGACTTGGAATTCAGTAAACTAGTAAGTACTTCTGTTCCACAGACATTTCAAAGATTGCATTATTTGTTGTAATTCAAAGCAAAAGCTAGTAATTATTCAAATCCATCAAACTTCAAGTTACAAGGAAGCTGAAATTCTTAAAGCAAGGATTTAAATCTCATTGGTAGCTATGGGAAACAGTGTTAGATATTACCTCAAAAATATATTGTATTTTATCCCTTATTAGATCTCCCATAAGAAAACTCTGCATGCTAATGAGATTTGGTATAATTTTTGTTTTACATAATATAGGTGCATATTTCTATAAAACAGTAATTTTGCGACTCTTCAGAAGAGTAAAAGCTGCACTTATGTGCAGTTCAGTTATGTTCTATAGTACTCCATTAAAAAAATATAAAATTTGCAAAACCACCCTTTGTGTAGTTTTTATTGACTAATATTTTTAGATATATTTATTTCTTAAATAAAACCCACTACTGAATTGAAAGCATAATTCCCTTTTTAATCTACAAATACAGATTGTCTCACATACCTGAAAACAAGTTTCTTCTTAAAAACAGGGTACTTAGTATGATCTTTAACATACCATAAAGGGGGCAGAGAAGTTAGGTATTTCAGAAATGGCTTTTCCCTAGTTCAACTGTAATACACCTTACTGTTAAATATAAAAATATTGTAAGCCAGGACTGCCAACATCAATTGGCATGGAAAAAAACCTAGTTACACAGTCCCCTGGTGGGGCTGGAGTACAAAGGAATCTGCTATATAGAAGGCACCATGCGTATCTGTTGAGGCATACGTAATAGCATGTAACTGTAATTTGTAAGCAGTAAGAAGTACCTTCTCAATGCATCTTCGGAGTGTGTTGATATTCCTGACCCACCACCCAATACCCATAGCTCTCAGTTCAGACCACTGTGGGTCTCCCTTCTGGATAGCAGGAATCATATTGATCAACTCCTCCTCAGCCTCAGAATGAAAAGCCCATGCAAAATGGCAAGTAGATAAGCCTAAAAAATAACATAGGATAATAAAATTCAGACGATTAAAACTTGTTAATAAGAAAATGGAATATGTGAGAGGTGCAAAGTGGGATCTTCCCACCCAAGAGTTAGGGAGATCTGCGAGAGGCTGTTTCCCTCAACAGGAAGCAGAGCTGCTAAAGGAACAGCTGAAATAACTTTTTGCTTGCTAGGAATGTCCTCTCCTCAGTTTCTCCCATCGTTTTCCACTACCCCATTCATATATGTACTGGAATTATGTGGTGAAAGACTGAAGGAAAAATACTCTGTTATCACAGCAGCAGACCCATTCTGGGCCAGAAACCTTTCTGTCTGTGGTTTAGGTGGTATCTGCTTTTCTTTCCTGTATTTCACAACAGCATTTACTCAGATTAAGCAAGGGAAAAAAACCTGTTGTGATGAAAATAATAAACTAATCTTTAAGATAAGATAAAGCCATGGTCACGTAAAGCAGTATGTTCACTCCTCTGGCAGAAACAAAGAAATATATGCACAACCTTTATGTTACCTGGCTGAAGAACTTATCCATGCCTCAAACTGAATGGGCAGAATCTACCTTCTGTGCTAAAGCTATACTTTTTCTGCTATACTTTTGTTTAGCCTATACTAAACCTTTACAAGATAAGGGCCTTTATGGAACAGATATAATCTAAAATTAACATGCGGATATTAGAAATATCATATATTATAAATCAAACATAACCAGATCCCATCAGCTCAAGTGGGTTGACCAAATGAAAGCAATACTTTGCTCTAAGAATTACCTTGGTGAAGCAGCTGAACTCGGTATAGAGGTGGGAGTGATGTTAGAAGGCAGGTGTGCAAGCGCATGGCCAACAAATACCGTAAGCCACATTCATCTAAGGTATCTCTTCCTGTGAAATATAAAATACTGACTTTTGAACACGCAGATGACTACAAAAAGCATATATACAACTTGCCACGTGCAGTGTGAGGAACGTATGTTTTTTAACATGCTGAGAACCTGAACTACCAGTTATTATGTATGAAATATAAGTAGAGATTTATACTTAAGCATTTTTCTTTCTTACTTTATCTAATCTGAATGACTGGTGCTAGCTTTCAGCTTTGGTATCCCAGAATACCCAAGGACTAAGTTTACATTTGCTGAGAAGAACAAGAATGTTAATTCAATAATATATCTGTTACTAACCTGAGTAATTCTTATCTCTGTTCTCATCTAGTTCAGTGCTTGTCGTGGCCACGGTGTCTGCCAAAGCAACAAGGAACATCTGCTCCAGTCGAGTGAGGCCTGGCAGACTTGAGTGCATCAGGTGGCTTGAAAGGACACTAGCATGTTCTCTGCCAAAGTAAGTCGGACCATACTGTGACAGGTTAATAACTTTCGATTTACTCTCCCTCTTTTCAGGCTCAAAATCAATGAAGTCTTCAGTTGTAACAGGCTGAATCTGGAACAGATCCGAGTACTGATCCTCTGTTTTCCTCTTAGCCTGATCTTCAGAGCCCTGAGGTATTTTAGAAGTTTCTTCAGAAACGTAAGTGGCATCTTGATCTGCAGCAAGCAGCGCATACAGTGGCAGTGGGGGAATTGAGTCTATCTCTGTGTAGTCTCGAGTACCATCTTTTCCAGCTGTGATGGTATCCTTTGCAGTACTACCGCTTACACTAATGGTACGAGAAAGGTGGCGTTTAGGACCAGTTCCTTCTCCAGCTTCTGTGTCTTTAACTATTGCAACTTCTCCTGCAATACATTTAACTAAATGTGATAGAATGGCTTTGGCTCGACGAACTTTACCCAGATCCATAAGTTCTAATAACTGGGTTGGATGATACTGGGGTAGAGTAGGTGAAAGAACATGAGCAGCTTCAAAAAGGCCACCGTCCTGGATTACAGTTGGAGTGCCAAAAACATCATCCACAATACCCGCCCCATCAATGACACTGGTCTTCTTTGCTATCAAGCTTGTTTTGAGTGGGTCTTGTGTTGTTGAGTCTTCAGTAGTAAAAACATCGCTTTCTCCATCACCAAACTTGACAGCATGTTTCCATTGGGCATAAACATGCATTTCACAGTCCATTCCCACCACCAGTATGCCATCTCTCACCCAGGACAGAGAAACAGGCAATGAAGGAGTACCATCTACAGATGATACCAAATCAATTGATCTAAGCAACACCCACTTTGACTTTATACCTTGTTTTATGCTTCCACCTAGTGGTAAAGTAATGACAGCTACTCCCTCTTTGCTGCTAGTTTGATCCGTTACAATTCCCGAAAGTCTTCCATACATGAAGATGTTGGCACCAACTCCAACTGTCAATATATGTGAACCATCTTCTTTTGATACCCAGTCCAAGTGCACCAGATGCTTGATACCGGGCACCAGGTATTTGTCTTTATTCAAAAAAGCATCTGATTTACTGTAAACAAATAAATTACTATCTACACTGACCCGCGAATCAAGTACGCTTCCAACCTTAACTAAATCATCCAGATGAATTGTCTGTTCCAAAACCCATTCTGATCCTCCTGTAGACTCACATTCCAGTATACAAACATGCATGGAAAATTCTTTGGAAACAAAACCATTGTGCTGTATGGGTTGTTTGTACGCTACTGCAAGACGTCCTGTGTAAGAACAGCTAACGGCAACTGGCCTTCCTACTATGCTCACTGTACTGCTGTTGTCTTCTCCTTCATCATTCATTAAGGGCCATTTTCTCCAATGGTATGTTTCCCTTTCATTTTTGCTGTTTAGGTCTGTCTCTACAGTACATCTCCAGAACCGCACTCTGCTGTCTGAACATGATGTCACTATCAAATAAGGTGCAAGGCAGACTGGGTATATCGATGAAGAACTCAGGTGACCTGGAGTAAGAACAAACATTTCCTTTTAGTAATATAAAGTAGAATGCCTATATGAATAAGGCAGACATAACACTGTCTAACTACTGATAGAGAACTTTACCCAACTCCAAATTAGAAAAATAAATCCAGGTTGTAAAGGCAAATGTATTAAGGCTGGTAACAGTCTTGCGGCTTGAACATTACTATTCATCTGCATTTCTGGTCACTATTCAAAGAAAATAAGCCGAAACTGAACTAATCCCAAGAAGGGGTGTTCGAAAGTCTTAATCAGATGAGATTAAAGAAGTTAAGATTAGGTTCATCTAGCCTACCAAAATGAAACCTAAGGCAGAGTGGGGAAGACAGGAGAGCCACAGAAAAACAGAGAAACAGGAAGTGCAAGTACATCAGGTAAAAAACCCCAAACAAACACCCAGCATGTTAATGCTGGCAGAAGAACAAGTGAGTATAAATTGTTCGTTAATAAATTCAGACTAGAAGTTAGGTTTCCAACTATTGGAGCTTTTAGAGCTTTCCTGTGGGGACTTGATACATGTATGAAAGGGTAACATGACATGGACACAATGATTTGAGTCTTTTTAGTCCCGCATTGCCTCTATCACTAAATTAGAATGTGACAGGCTGAGGAAATACAATCCTATAAACTAGGAGGTAAATTAGTGGACCAACTGGATAGAAAAAAAAGTTACATTTACCTGCTGAAGGAGTTGCTCTTATTACTTCTACACCAACAGGAAGATCCAGAGGCTGGCTATACACAAGTCTGGAACTCAGAATGAGTTTACTAGCAGTCTGAAGATTAGCAATTGATGAAGATCGTGGAATGGGACTTATACCAGGTGATATATCTGGAGAGGAATCCACAGTCTTTTGCTCAGGTACACTAAGCTTATTTTCTGATGACGTAACTTCTGTTGGTTTTGCTATATATATATATAAAAATGCCAACAGTGTTAAACAAATTGTTTCAAAGGACAAGGCACGAATATACTACAATCAGATTTATTATTTTAGCAGTGCATAAATTACACTGAAAATAATTATATGATGTGTGCAAAATGTGTTAGTTTCATTGCATGCTGTGACTATTTGTTTTAAGATACCCATAACATTCTGAAATACTGACGGTTTAAAATAAAGGTTCCAGTGTGTAAGTACACGCTCATCCTATCAAGAAATTTTTATATTGCTATTGGTATAGAATGCAACCAATGCCTGTAAGGAATCGTACTTCTATTGCATTGACAAATTGTTCTGAAGATTCCTGACTCTGAGGCTTCTGCTTGACAAATGTGGCACAATTTGTTTTAAAAATCAACCACTAAGCCCTTATTTTAAATAATATGAAAGAAGTGTCTGTCTCTAAGAAAATTAGAGTCACTCACTCACCTAAACAGGCTTGCACAGATTTGAGGTGAAGATGCCACATCTGAAGAACAGAGCAGCCATTACTATCTTTCTCAATTACTACTAGGTAGAACTTTTCGGAGAAAGGTGGTGGACGATACCCTGTAATTTAAACATATTATCACTATCATGAAGTTTACATTCAACAAAGAACTTTCAATAACAGAAGACATTAAAAACTGATACTTTTTCTCCATTTGAAAAAAAATTGCGTGATTATAAAACAAAATATTCAAACAGTGTCATTGACAGTATTTTTTAATTGACGTTTTGTTTATGGCTATGGAAGAATTACAGAAACAAAAAGACAGGCTGACTTACAGACAACCTGAGTGTTAGTGGCAAGTCTAATTTATTACATATATTTGCCTTCCCAGTCAGTTTGAACTGTTTTGCTAAATTACTCTTTTCTACCTGCCCGTTTTCTTCCTTTTTCGTTTAAAGTTTTAATTCTACTACCAAATTCCCTAGTTACTTTCCCTTGTATTAAGTTGGGAGTCAGGTGTATTCACCTTATCACCTGGAATTACATACCGATGCAGAAAATACACTTTTGTTCTATTTTTTATAGGTTTTTTATATGTAACAGAGCATTTTGAAAAATGGACTTTGTCATGTAAATTCAAATGTTTCACTCTATGCAAAATAGAATGCCTTTGTTTACTGTTACCAGGTAAACAACAATTCGTATGACCAACGTGAAACAGCCATTTTACTAAATTCTGCAGATTCTCATTAAAAAGGGAAGTAGCATATGCTGGCTAGATTTCACTAGTCCTTAAGAACATTTTCAGTACTTACTTCATACATATTAGTTATTTTTATGGTATACCTTGTGATGGCTGGAAAAATATCTCAGTTTCCTTCCCTTCCACATCTTCCTTATGTGGTTTGTATCCCAAAATGAAGTCTTCTTGAAAGACATGAAGCAATTGTGTGTTTGAACCACACTGAAACATTAAGCAATATAGTTACAGTTCCAGAACAGTATAGCAACATTTTGTAATAATGCAATTATTTCTTTTGTGCAATCTAGCTACCGAAGAGGATCACTTTCTTTTATAGCGTTGAAAATTATTTTAATGCATCTGGAAAACTAACCATTTTCCTCTTATATTAAGAAAAGCATATTCTAGAACCTGAATGTTTGTATATTCAAATAATTTCCCTGAGATCTATCATGCTAGACAAATTCTGTTATGACATATTTTGCCACAGTTATTGACAAATGCATTAGTATATGGTTTTTATTTCTTTAGGCATTGAATAAATGACAGTGGCAAAACCTCTTAAGACTTTATCCCTCTTCAGTGGGAAGACATATCTGCAGTGATTTGCTTGAGAAATCTAAAAAAGGGAATGAATTACAGATTTTCGTTCTCTTGGATATCTCAACAGCTGTCCTTCCTGACAGCAACAGATTTCTTTGCAGTACCTCCACCTCTTTATAAAGGAAGCTGCTGGCAGTGAAATCCTCTCCTGCAGCCACAGAAAAAATATGTCCCCCAAAGACAGTGATGGTAAAGTTTCCATGTTGCAGAACACCCTTTTTCCAGAGAAATATGGAAAGAGAGTATTTCCTGTACTAATCTATAGAAGTTTTAGAAAAATAGTTTGTAAATCTGAACTCAAAATTGAAGATCCTATGTGATTAATACTTCAAAGACATGGAAATCTATTGAGAAATACTTCTTTATACATGTCAAAAACATCCAGATGGCTAATTAGGAAATGGCAAAACACACTGTTTTCACAGGCTGCTTCCTAACAGAAAATAGCAATGGAACATGTATGATCAAAATAACTGTAAGTAAGAACAAGGTATAAATAATACTACTTCCTCATTGATTGAAATTTATAGCAAACAGATGGAAATTTTTCTTACAAGACAGACAAAAAAAAATCTGGAGTCATACATGGCTATGATTCCTATGCTTTAGAATAGTTAGGTCTAGTTTTTAGGTTTGGGTTTTTTTTAATATTGTTCACCTTTTTGTTTATTTGAGGGGGATTGTTTGGTTGGGGTTTTTCCCCCCGTTAAATTAGAATGGTTTGTAAACCAGTCTCTAGTTAAGTTTTGTTTTCATCAAGATTTATGTTTAGAAAATATTGTTACGCTGACAACTTTGGGGCTTTGGGCTCCTAGCAGCTAAAAGAAAGCTATCTTGACTAAAATGTTCCAGGTATCTCAACATCCAGAAAAATTCAAGGCAGTCATCACCATAGAGAAATGTCATGTCTTTTACCTCTTCTAAACAGACTTCTAAACAGGTTAATTAACAGCCACAACTACTAAACACCTTTATGTGATACCCTTAAAGAGTTAACAATTTATTTACTTTATTTGTTATTGCATCAAGTTCAATAATGCATCCTGGTCGAGCAGTAGATTGTTGGCTCACAATGTTAAACACTTCCCCAATAAGTTTCTGAAACAGAGCAAAATGAGAAAGGTTAGTATATTTTTCTTTGAGACAGAAGGAAATTGCTGTCATTTACAATAAACTGATGCTTTAATTATCCTTGTGGGCATAAATCGTAACAGATTTCTTCCTGTTGTCATTTTGGCACTTATGAATAATGCGTTTATCAAGACATTTGCACTGTTATGAGTCTGCAGCTATCCATGGGGTTAGCACACCAGTTTTTATGGAAACCAAATCTTGTTTATTTAAAGATTTATCCTTTCATAATATAACATAGTATCTGTGCCATGAAAAACTGAAATATATTGCTTCACTTTAAACAAAATTTTCAGGTTTTGTCACAACACAAAAAATAAATCAGTAAAGATTATATATAAACTGAAGGCTCTTAATTTATGCTGGAATGCGCACAATCATCGCTCCTAGAACAGTTTCCTCAGACTGATCTGAATACTGACAGGCTTTATCTTGTAGGATAGTTTATCAAATACCAGAAGAATGGAAAAAAAATAGGAAAGATGTGCTTCTTTATACAGTAACAGTGCAAGGTCTGGCTTTACTTTGCTTTAAGTCATAGAAATGAAAGAAAAAAGGATGAAAAAACTGCTTATTACAGAGAAAGTAAGAACTAATATTACCCTTAGCAATAACCTACTGATTTCCTCATATCCCACCATCTCTACCCTTCCTCATACATAAATGTAACTTAGGTGGATACACCGATGTCTTGCTCTTCTGTCTTCACCTTCCCACTTACTCTTGACTCCCCTCTTTTGAGAGGGCAATGAAAGAAATCCTGTTGGGGAAACTTGTCAGGACAATTTTGTTTCAGTCCAGCCACTGTTAGCAGCAGCAGCTGCATTTCTGTCTGATAACATCTCTAGACAGCTACAAAACATGTAATTACACAAGGTATAATGTGTAGTAAGAATGTAGTAAGAATACATGAAATGGCACAAAAATTACACAGAACCAAGTGAAGACAGACCACTGGAGGGGAAAAAAAGTTACCTGAATTAGTTTTATTTTAATACTTTCAAACCATTGCTACCTAAAACTTACAGATGATTCAGGGTCAGATAATTCATCTAGAAGTTTTCGGGCATCTACAACAGCTTGATAGAGTCTCAGGTTTTTGCCATCAGATGCCACAAAGCAAGCACTAGCAGAGTTGCAGTAAGTACCTAATAGAAAACACAAAATTTCATAGTTAAAAAAAATGGCGGTCAAATGGCATCAAGTAGTTGAACTTTGAAATAACTCCCTTTCTGCTCATTTATGTAACTGAATATCATCATGAAAGTTGATTAATAAAAGCAGAATTTGTTTATGTTTACACACATGTAAAAATCAGCATGTAGTGCACGTAAGGGAATGCTGCCACTCCTTAATGTGGTTACATTCTTTTCACTGTCACCTCTAAGGAGGTGCTTGGAACGGCTAACTAGCTTCCCCAGATTGCCAGCGATGATTTGGAGTAGGACTCTAAGGTATACTGTTCAGGAAGCTATATTAGCTATAACTTTTTTCCTTGTTTACTGTCTCTAGGCTCTTTGGATAAAATTTACTTCTATGACACTATTCCCTTTTACACTCCCCTTAAAAGTACAGATGCAGAAGTGGAGGGAGAAATATATCTGCAGTAGTGAATAACATACTAAAAACTAACAGAGGGGCTTGTTTACTTCTCTACTGTGTGTAGAACAGGCTTGACACAAGGTTTTCTATTCTAATAAACATTTTCATCTTACATTATAAGAGGAAAACAACTAGTTATTTTTCTTTAGAAAGCTTTGTGAGATTCAGACAGCACAGAATGTTACTGTGTGAGCAGAGAAAACCGATTTATTCTATTTTAAATCAAAGACATGTTACGCATTTATTATTTAGGATTTTTGAGGTTATATAACATTTTTGACACCCATTTAATCATTGCAAAGGTCAGGCTTGCCTTAGCATAATAAAATAACCTGGCACTATTAGTATAAAATTTAACGTTACATCCAGCGCAAAATGACATTTTTAGTGCTGTATACAAAGATGACAACTACTACAACAGCATCTTTGTGATAACTCAAAAATAAATATCTGAGGGGCTCAATGGAGTAACATTTCTAGAGACAATTATCCTAACTGCAAGAGAAAGCCCTAAAATTAAATACAAACCCCAAAGAATTGTCCTAGGGCATTACGCATCAGATGTTGTACTGCCTGACCTCTGAAAAAACATTGTCTGCAGTTCTGTAAAGATAATGTAGTCTTTCTTTAAAAATACTCCGTGTTCTAGCTGGACTTCTGTAAACCACTGATAACCTGAAGAATTTTGGTATTGTTTTAGGATCTTCTAAGCAGAGTTCTTAGCCAGCATGTTAAAAGATTTTGCTACTGTAAATTTTGGCTGAAAATCTTTCCCAATGATTCAGATGGTCAAGTGGTCCAAATACCAGTTTAATTCAACTCACTGCCTCCTGCAGCTGTATATGGCCAACAACCCAGATGCCCAAGTCATTGGAGCATCTGTATTATTAATACCACGTCAATGCATGGACCACTCAGTGACGCTGCCTAAAGCACTGAGGAAAGGGATAGTCTTGTTCTGTGTGAAAGCAATGATTGCTTCCTCACACAAAGAAGTTACTGAATGTCTGCTGATCCACAGTAACTACAGACACACTCAGACCAGATGAAACATTTTGGAGTGGCTTAGCCTCAAATGAAATAAAAATGCTTAATTTGCATGATGCAAGGAAATTGCTGAAAAGTTAATATAAATATACTCCAAATACAATACAATAGTAATTTATTTTAACAAATTAATTCTATGACTCTCAGTGTTAACTCTATATGGAAACATAGGAAGTATACTCACCAAGGCAATAGCTGGGAATAAGTGTTGGAAGCCAGGCTACGTTAGAGAAAGCGGAGGTATGAAGAGAGTTAATTCGAGCCAATTCAGATACTCCTCCAGTGTATGACAAAGGTCCAATAGGGTCTACACGCCATAGAATCAGTTCACTATAGATTGCATTTGGATCATGGAATGTACGGGTTGCTGCATTTTTAAGTTGCTGCCTAGAAGAACCTTTCACATGTTTAATAGGATCCATTATTCTGTTTATCCTGTCAGAGTCCCAGCAACTGTCTGATTCAGGAGTTAACAGAGCATTATGGTGAGAAGATGTTAGCAGCAATGGTAAAACAGAGTGGCAAGCTAGATCATTGAGATGAAAACGGTGACCACAGTACCTAAACTTATGTGATACAGTTAGCACAGTAGTAAAAGCTGATTTATCAGCAAAAGTAACTGCCCATTGATTTAGAGAGCCATCTATATGTTTGGAAATCATCATTACTATGGGAGAAATTATATTCACATTTGCACTGTCCTGGGCAGAGCTTGGTCCTTTACTTGCTAGAGTCTTATCTGGAAAGTCCATTGTCTTCTGATGTACACCATTACTGTTATCTTTTACAAAGACAGGGCAAGCATACATCATAATATTTTTGCTAAGAGAACTAGCATCTCCTGATGGAAATGCAACAGGAATCCTAGAAGAAAATGAAACCTAAAAAAAACAAACAAACAAAAAAAAAAAAAAGAAAATTAGAATAGCAACAACTCAGTGTAAGTCTGAATAAATGTTAGCTGTTTCACAGGAAGACTTAAATTCTTACTGATGTTCAGATATAAAAGAAAGGACAGAATGATTGTTGATTAAGATGATAAATACTGAAACAATTTCAAATATACAATACCTGAACTTGTCGAAAGATGCCTGGAGTGTATTCATCCAAGTATTTCACATGCCACACCAAAAAGGTACCATCAACAGGATGGATAGTAAAAAGCATGTCTGGATTTCTGTTCCATTCAGTTAGGAGCAACTCAATTTTCCGATCTAACAAAACTGTTGGAAGAGGCATGCATGGGCCTGCTAGTAGAGATGTTTTAGGGCTTCCCTCTCTTTCTCCATCTTCATGTTCTGAAGAGCCTGTACCAGTCCCTGTCTCTGATTCTCTATCTATAGACAAGTCTGCAACAAAAAAGAAATGTGCTATTTTATCTATTGCAAAGATTTCTCTTTCAGTTTCTATTCAAAACACGGTATTTTTTAACTTGCTAGTAGTACTATCAGATAAGAACATTCATGCACATTGAGAGTAGAAGCATCTTTCTTTGGTCTGTCTGTACATAAATGTGAGGCTCTGGCCTTTGACTATTGCGTTATGCAATACAAGTAGTAATAAATATAACTGCAAAAATACAGATACTTAAGAGTAATGCCCTGCCTAAGACTATTTTGGTCAATTATATAAACCCACACATTTTATATCAATGCTGGTTCCAAATTAATGTGGGGGTGTGTGTTGTATTTATAAGGTAATAATGAAATATATGGTATGTAATCATTGATGAAATAGTACGTATTGCACGTTCAGGAAGAATTATCACACACTTTACTGCATTGGTAATCTAGATTTTAAGAACCTAAGCATTATAAATGACACAATATATCATCAGTTTACTGTCACTAATTGGTCTTACTGGTTTCTTGTGGTTTAACCCCGGGACATTTCCACAGAAGATTTATTTTTACACATTCTTACTGGCCAAGTAACTCTCCCACAGCAGTGTAAAGTATTTCTGGTAGGATATATTTTCCAACATTAATTTCAAAATATGTCCCTCCATTGTGAACAGCTACAGTTGGGATCATCAGGTGATCTAAGGTTTAAGATTTAAATCTTACCAGCACTGGAAGCATTAAAATGGAGCTATGTCTAACCCTTCTTAAAGCTTACCATAAATCGGTGTGTCATTACTGACAATCAGATTGTAAAGTAAATAGAGAGCAGGTCTTAGTCGTAATTTCATACCTCAGTGGAATACATCCAAAATGGAAGTGAAAGACAAAAGCTACCTGTCTTTTTCACCTTGTATATAACTATTGTGTTCCAACAGAGAGTACATCATGGATTTTTTTCATGCCTACAATTACAGCAGCCAAAATTTCAGCTGTAAATGTTTACTTATTTTAGATCAGTGATAAAATGTTAGTACTTACAATACTTGTGCTAAATAATTGTGTTATTGCATTAATGTGCTTCAAAATAATTCTTGTGCTACATTTCTCAGTATTACTAACCATGATCTAATTTCATATGTAAACCTCTCTCTCTTTCTTCCATTTCTTCTTCCTCTTCAACCTCAGCATCAAAATCTTGTTCTAGTTGTTGTTCAGAAATTTTTCTGAGACGCTGCATAAATACTTCAATAGAGGATGTAAAATTAAACTCTTTATTATTCAACCAGTGAACAACGAAGCCTCCATTTCCTTCATCTATATTAAAAGCTGTTCCAGCCAAGACTGATGGAATATCTGTGGACATTTTTAAACAAATAAAAAAGCTATATATTAAACTGCTCATCTTTACATATATACACACACAGAGATTTCTTAATTAAGACATTTAACTTATTTTAGAGAGAACAATTTGTGCCTGTAAGATTAGAAAAGGTAAGATGCAGATCAAATTTCTACATGCACTTGTAATTAAAAAAAGTAAAGATAGTTTAACATCAATAAATTTACATGAAAATTGATTTTTATATGAATGGAAAATGATACTCAACAGTTCTAATTGCTCAGTTTCATTTGTTGCAGTGCTGTCGTTTCATACAGATTTTAGGTAAGGTATGTGATTGCCCTTTAATCTTTTCCTGGTTTAAAACAGGCTGCATTACTCTATAAAAAGCAGCTGTTTCCTGCCAAAAAGTCTGGTATAACTTTTACCATTCAGTACATATTCTGTAGGATGCAAATACTATTCATCATAAACCATTGCTTCCCAAAATCCAAACACCACCAAGCAGACTTGAAATTTAGGTTTCTCTTGCTTTCTGATATGTAAAGATGAATTTAATTGGATTTTAAAAGTGCTGAAGTTATTCAGAATAAATTCAGCCTCATTTGTCTTACAAAACTATACGCCAAGTAACAGACTTGTGAAACAACAGTCGTCCTACAAATTCCCTGTATTTGCTTAAGCAAAGCAAAGATGTGAATCTCAGGCCCCCCCCCTTTTTTTTTTTTCATTTTGTGCAAATATATTATACGTTAATAAATTATTTTATTTCACCTGTATTAGGGTTGATGCTTGCTGCTATATGAAAGTGACCAAGTGCATTTGCGTGATGTGAAATGTGGCGCTGAACTTCATGAGTACCCTGCTGATCTGGCAATACATCTGTGTGGGTAACAAGAACTGAAGATCTCCTTTGTCCTTTTCTCATATTTTTCAAATGGTGAATTGTCTAGTACAGTTATAAAAAAATAAATTAAGAAATATTAGAAAACAGTAAGGTAAAAATTCATACTTATACAAAGCCTAAAGCTTTTTAACTTCCTTCTACTTAAGAAGTAAAGACTAATTTCAAAAGGATTATTTTAAACATGTTTCAACAGAGATTAGTAACACTTATGTACATCAGTTCTGGTCAAAGACAAAGCTGTTCTAACAGTCTTTTGAAAGTTCCTTTAATATCCGCTCCAACAAGAAGACAGAAGTATGCACTATTCTGTGTAACATTCCTAAACAAGATTACAACAGTCTACAAGCAGTAACTTTTGCAATATCATTTGATAATGAATTATTTTTGTGTAACGGAAAACTGCTGACAGCATGTGGAGAGCACAACTGATTCAACAGCTCAAAGCATACTTGGTTCCACTCTCCCTATTTGTTGATGGTCATGATATGTAAGAAGTAAAAACTTGGTCTGATTGTAATAGTCTACAAATGAGTGGTGGGGTGGTTGGGTTTTTTTGGTTTTGCTTTCTTGGATTTTATATTGAGAAGTTCACAGTAAGGGAAAACCTAAAAGACTTTACATGACTGCCACTGAAATTTAGAGACCACCTTTTGGAAATGCAATTATCAAATCGGATAACTAACAATTACAAAACCCCAAAACTTTACTGCTTCCACTGTTTTCACAATTACAGACTTCCAGACCCACTCAGAATGAAACCATCATTTACTATTCCTCGTTAAACATTGTCTCTTCCCATCACTATTAGTTAGCTATAGAAAAAGTATATTCAGTTTTAAGAATACAGAGCTTAGGTTCAGAATTGCAAGGTCTCTGACTTCTTCAATGTTTAGTAGTAGACTTTCAAAAACTGATGTGAAATAATTCAGACTATCCTGTTATGCTTATATAGACTAGATAATACACATACTTAGATTTCTACCTGCTTGAAATATTTAAGTATCTTGAAATAAAGAAATGACAAAGTAAGTATTTACTTGTACCTCTAGTGCATGCTGTATTTTGTCCTTTTGCTTTCCAGATTGAGAGATGGTGCTGCTAATGCTGGAAGTGCTAGTTTCACAGATCTGCTCACCAAGAAGAGTATCTTCTGGCAACAGCGTCTCTGCCCATAGCCGGCAGATGCCATCAAGACATGATGTGAGTAACACATTACAGACCAAACCCCTAACAATAGACATATTATGGTTACTACCCAATATAAGTAAATTAGCTATATGGATGCAGCACAAATTAGGGGAGCGTACAACTATTTAGTAGTTATTGTTTCATCCAAATTTCTGCCTTTCCTCCAACTAAAGGTTTTATGTCAGTAGTGGTTTTTAGCATGCTGATAAACCCATAGATTATTGGCAAGAGTGCACATGAACAGGGAATGGTTATTATCTGATAAATGCAGCAGTTACTATAAAACTGTAGTTCTGCCTAAACTATCTGACTTGCTGGACTATGTGAAGAATGCATAAATTTTACTGAATAACAAATAGTGAAATCGAACAACTAAACACCTGTATACAAAAAGGTGCAAAAGATGGCTTACTAAACACTAATAATTTTAAAAAATATTTTATTTCCAATGTCATAGCACCATTTGTTGAAGAAAAAGCCCTACCATCCATGCTCCCTGGCATAACTTGAGAAGGCACTGAAGTTTAGACCATATTTTAGAATAGATCTCACCTGTCAACATGACTATCGTTATTGCACTAGGTAATACAGAAGCTTATGGGAAGACGTTGATATGTTTTTCTTTGAAGTATAACCTGAGAAATCTATGTTCCTGATGGCCAAACTTTAAGCAGAGTATTAAAAAATACTTAGTCAAAGGCTTGCTTGTTTTTTTTAAAAACCAAAAACTTTCACACCTGGGCATGTACTTGCTAATGTTCCGCCATGAAAATCCTGTCACTGCTCGAGGATGTGCCAAATAAACAAATGAGAACTGGACAACCCCTGAGCTTTTTTTCTTTTCTTCATTCTCTTGGGGCAGAAGAGATGACTTCCAACCAGTCATAGGGTACCAAACCTTCAAGAGGCAGTCATCCTAGGTAAAGTAATAAAAAACCATGGAGTTAGCTAGCTATAATTAAAAATGTCACAAAACCAAAATCCCAAATAATAAGGAAACTGCTGTTCTGGTATCTTTCATGAAAAACTTGATCTGTGGTCCAAAACTATTTGCAGTTTTTCAGACAAGCCCTTTCTGAGACCACTTATTTAATTTATGGCATCCTGGAATGCAGGCTAAAGAAATATTCTGCTGACAACACATCACTCCCATAAGGAATGTTTCTTCCAGTCCTACTACTTTTCTCTGCATTTTCCGCATAGCACATAAGCATGCTTAAATGTCCATTTCCCTGCAAAGATAGAAGCCAGAAATAGGCTGCTACTCATGCTACAATATGAAGCTCACTAACAGTCAATTTCTCCACTGAGACAATTCATACTGCAAGTCCCTGTTTGTTCCCATGCACAGGACACCTGACTCATGGAAAGCGCTGCACCCACTGAGCATAGGCACACAACGGAGGAGCAGATGCATATTACAACCTTGGCCTTTACCAGCACAACCTATGCTACCTTCCTGGCTTGAATGGCTGGGCACCACTGATGTAATTAATTGAAACTAAACTGAATCACTACACAGCAGTACTACAAATGCTGGCGAGACTGGAGTTATGTGAATTAAGGTCAACATTACTAGCATGACAACAGGAAGTTTTACAAAGCTGGGTGCCACAGCCCTGCATTTCATGACTTCCTGCAGGAATGGAGATACAGAATAAAGTAAATAATAAATTTCAAATCTCAAGAGTGCGGATAAAAGACGGTATTTCCTGACAAGCATCAAAAAGTACAGTATCTGACCACAGAAGGAAGTCTGACAGGCAACCCTGTTAAGAATTATGATCAAAGCTGTGTATCTCATGAAATAACTAATATAGAGCTGTCCGATAGACAGAAAATTACTTCTGGAACAATACGCCTCATTTATTTCATCAGATTCTTAGCTATATAAAAGTATATTCATGGGAAACAGAAATATGGAATGAAGCACATATTTTGGCAATTTGTTTACAACAATAATTTTGAATGTAATGTTTATTAAGGTGCTGTAAGTATGCTTTTAGTCTTAAAACAATGCAGCTCATGATTCAGCTGTATTCTTTAGTAAGTTTAAGAAAACAAAGGTTCCTAAAATTCATCTCATTCTTCAACCAACGTTAAGTGCAAGCAATAAATCCTTACCTATCCAGACTTGAAAAGCAAAGGGAATCACTCATATGAGAGGGTGACTTTATTATAGAGAATTATTAATTGAAAACTTAACTTGAATAGCAATTTGCCAAAAAGGTGCTAATATAGAAATATGAAAGAGACGTTAAGAACTGATAATTGAACACAGAATTAACTCAGTAGGAAATGTTCTCTAATTTATCCACTGAGGTGCGCATATTTTTTATG
The DNA here is from genome assembly GCF_963210335.1 of Falco punctatus. Classification (NCBI taxonomy): domain Eukaryota; kingdom Metazoa; phylum Chordata; class Aves; order Falconiformes; family Falconidae; genus Falco; species Falco punctatus. Next base: position 57,065,118 of record NC_137587.1, read on the forward strand.
CAGTTTAAAATGTGTATGTATTCTATCATCATGACCTAATATTTATCCTCATTACTTCTAATAAGCAGAAAAATACGCTTATGCAGATCTGAAAGTTCATGTAAATATACTTTTAACTAAAAAAATATATATACACACACAAGTCTGTATCACTGTTACTGTACTTCCAGGTTGACTGTCAAGTATTCAGTAAGAGTACACAGCTAAATCCAGTTTCTTGTTGCTGAAATACATGGAATCACAAAAAAATACAGTATTACACATGAGATGATAATTTAACTTAGCTCAGAATATGACAGAGTATATGGTCCAGGACTGTTCTATATTATTTACTTTTGTCAAACATATACAAACTACCACAAACATGTAATTACTCTTTTTCTCTTTACCTTCCCAGCAGTTGCGAAGTATTCACCATCAGGAGACCATGCCATCAAGTGTACTGATACTGCAGTCCTAAAGAACACCAGAGTGAAGTTGTAAGTAAAGTCTATTTATTCGGTACTATTATTCCATATGTATTCAGTTGGTTAAGTATTACCATTCATTATTTAAATGAATATATTAGTATTGTATAGTTGTTGCTTTAAGCATACTTTCGAAATAACAGAAGCATAAGAAGTATTTACTAAGTGAAAAAACCCATGTTTTTTCACAGTTTTACAGAAAACCAGCCCATTAAATATATTACTTTAAGTACAGCAAGCCTAGGCTAGATCCAATGAGATCACAGAAGTGAAGTTTGTCCCATGTGCTCCACTACTGCCAGTGAAGCCAAGACAAATAGTAGGAAGAAATGAAAATAACTTGTGATACTATTAGTCTGTGCCTACAGCTTATGGGTCAGCTGTCTGAAAGAGGGAAGCAGCCAATATAGTGCTTTGTGGCCACAAAATCTAAAACAGCTTCAAAAAAAGTCATGAGAAAACGGGTGCATAGACAGCTGCTTCCCAAGTCTATGTAGGAATGGCTTATCTCTAAGAACTTCTGTAACAGGGATCTCAAATAGAATTGGGTAGAAAGAGTTTCAGGACCCTCTTCTTAAGGTTCAGGAAGCAGCTCTCATCTTTATCAGTGTAGCATATCTGCCTGGTACTGCTCCTCTGTTCCGTCTCAGCCAGTATTTCAGCACTACTTTCGAAGATGAGAAAACAGGGACAATTTTGATACGTTGCCAGTGCTAGAGTTTGGGTAAGCCTTTGACTAGGTTATCTGGTGATAGCTCGCTTGAAAAAGTGAGTAATTTTTATTTGGAGCAACTTAACATTGTTTGAATTCTATGGTATTTTAAGCTGATCTAAAAGCATACTTTAAAATACAGTTTTGGAGAGAAGATAGGGTTGATATATGAGGTAGCACTGCGATTTGTCTTAAAATAAAAATTCTCTCACTCACTTGCACTGCCAGACACATTTCCAGTCATTTAGAACTGGGAGAACTTTATCATCTTTGATCTGATTGTCAGGATCTTCATCTTCATCTTCTTCTGGAATGCCAGCAGATGGAGGGGCCCACAACTGCAAAAAGTCAGTTGCTGTCAGCAGCCTGTTACCTGAAAGTGAGTAATAGCAAAGCTGTGAAACCAAGATGATGCATGTGTATTGAGAGATTAAGCCTGTCATCATATTTTGTTGAGAATTATTCAAAACAGGTTGGAAATCTAACTTTAGAATGTCCATTTTAAATATGATAGGGTATTCACATTATGCAGCTGTTTTTACTATGACATTCTGAATTTAAAATGCCTTTTAAGAAAGAATATCAAGGTTTTTTTGGTGACTTCAAATGATAAATCATATTCAATAATGAATGTTGCAGATGCTAAATAGCCATTCACGTCTCAAACAAATATATGTTCTTGGACATCTTATAAATATCCATGTCCAGGTACATTGCTGACTTTAATTGTGATAAAATTCTATTTAAATGATTATCAATGGTAATTTAAGTCAGTTAGCAACTTAACACTGTGATTCTGAAACTAAGATCTTTCATGAGAGACTCAAATGCTTGGCACAGCATCTTCACAAATGCTAACTGTAGCCTCACATTTTATGCAACACTGCCTGAGAATAGATAATCTCAAATTTCCATATTCATGCTCTCACTTTTTTACAATAAAAATACTTTGTGTTCAAGTTTTCCTAACTACAAATGTTGAACAAATACTTCACAAACTTTACATTACCTTGAGGGTCCCATGCCAGGTTGTAAGTCATAGAGCTCAGGAAGAACTGCCCAGTTTTCAGCCACTGACACTTTAATTGCTGTAGTTAAGGAACAGTAAAGGATTATTTCTCACATCATCAGCAAAATACAAAGGTATTTCTTTCTTTCTCTATGAAATTGCTATTAAGCTTGTTGCAAAAACATTTAGAACCCAGTGGTAGATTGCTGAATCTAATTTTTATAATTTATTTAATTGTTTTATAAAAAATAAATGCATCACAGTGCCCTGCAAACCAGATCTGGACTGTCACACACACAAATAAATCTACAGATTACTTTAAACTACTTGGGTCATACATTTACAGAAACATAAGGGATGGCAGCATAGATGCAACAAAGACAGTGAAACCTGCTTGAGAACATGCTTAATACTTGGGTGCTTGGCTGTGGCTATGCTGTTAAAACAAACCTGGGTAACACATATACAAGTCTAAGTCATATTTCTGTACAACAGATCTGACGACCTCTTCAAGTTAAAGAAACACCAGCTTGTCACCGTGTCATTCTAGTACAAAATTCAAGAACAAGATGTTGTTAACTAAGGAGGGGTGCAGTCCCCAGTTAGGCTAATGCAGTGAAAGATTGTACCCATCCAATTTTATTATGGATGGTGGAAAACATTTATCTATTAGCCTTTTGTGTGCCAATGTAATATAATAACTGGCAGACAGACTTTTGCCTCTTCTAAAAGCCTAAACCAAATTACAATCATGAAACACATACTTACACAATTTCTTTTATGAGAATTTATACCAAGTGGTTCAAAAATGCAAACAGCATTTCCATATGATGCTGCAATCTGGAAAAAAAATAAATTGAAGACTTAAAATGTAAGGTTAGAAGATAAGTACTATTCAAAAATAGCTAAATAATTTCCAGTACTACTTCTACGTGCTGCGGTTTGAGAAAAGTGAAATTAATGCAAGTGTCATTAACTGTGTTACAGGTATACTTTAAGGAAGCTCTAAAATACATACTTGTGAACAAGCCCGGTTTTTTTACTCTAAGGAAGATGTCTTGTTCAGTGGGATAAACACTGTCAATCAGATCTAATATATTCTTCTAGGGTAACTACTGTTAATGTATAAGGGAAAGCTGATGCCTTTGCTACTTATGCTCACATTCTGTCCACTTCACAGCTAACTATTTAATCATTAGTGTCTGGGTCTCAGTTTGTTCCCAGATTCCATTTTGTACCATAAACAATTACAAGAAATAGGAGGAAATGTAATTTATTTTGAAGTAAAATAGATTTTGAGTGGAGACAAATGGTAAATGGGAAAACTGAAGTACTTCTACAACTGAACCCCTCAATTTCTTTCACCCACTTATTTCACAGAAGCCTCCATACACAAAACAGTCTTTACAGTAATTTTTCTGGTCATGTTCCTAATACTCATATCCTTATGAGAACTTTTGACTATCTTTAAAATTCTTTTTTCTTCCATAGAAGATTTTTAAAAGAAAAACTGTTTATGTTCTTCCTATTCAGGATCTGGTTTCCTCAATATAGAAATGATGTAAAAGTTTCACAATGTTTATTATGAAATCTTATTTCCTCTGGCAGGGGGTGGGGGAGTTGGGGGCAAGGTTGCAACAACACACTCCCAAAGAAAAGCACAGATGGTGAGTTCAGAGTCCTGAACGCAGAACTACCCAGGGGTTCATGGTGATCCTGCAAGGGCCACCTCTGCAGCTGGAGTCACTCTTCCAGTCCTACTGGAACTGCACTGCTGCAGTGCCAGCAGCCTTGCCAGCTAAGCCTGCCCGAATCCTAACTAGGGCTTTATCAATAATGCAACAAATTTTTAACTAATATTAGTAGGCAGTGACAACCAACAAACAAAATTTGCTCAGTGCACTACCTTAACTCACAGAAAGTAGTTTTTTCTCAGCAATTGAAAGTGATTCTTTAGCATTGTTTAAGGATTAAAACCAAAACCACATAGCTAGTCAAGGAGCCACACAGTTATGATGGCTCACACTGCAGCACATCAAAACACATGAAACATGCCTAAGCTTTTCTGAAAAACAAAGTATTTCTAGTTCATTATTTTGCAGGACACAAACACACACACACACGTGTGTGTATATATATATATATGAGAATGATTTATCTATGTCTTCTTTATTTAGATGAAAGTATACAATGGCAGAGACAATAACAATTTTAGTACCATTCCAGTTCTGATACTATACTGTGTAACTAACATATTTCCACATTTTGTGAGACCTGTTATTGCAGGTCCTGCAAAGGAATAAACCCCATTGTTACAAGATGCCTCCTGCTTCCCTTACCCCCACCCCCTACTCTAAAAAACAAATTACTATTAAATTGAAACAATTCTTTGAGTAACACAAGAGGTGCTACTCAGAAAGTACAGATCAGTAAAACTGATCTTTGTCATGGAATTAACTCATTAATACTATTAATGTATTAAGCTTCTGTTTAATTACATCATTTAGAGTAGTCAATTTATATTTTTTTAATTCTATACAAATTGATTAAAATCCTTACCCTGCCTTGTCGTTGGGAGCATTCCACACAACTGACTTGGATGTTTCCATGTTTAGCACCGGGAATAATTTGCACACATTCAAAGTCATTTGCCAGAATAACAATGTCACAACCAGAGCCATATGCCTGAAATATTTTTTTAAAGAAATAAAATTAATTTATTTTTTAAAAATGAATTCTTATCAGACGACTGACGTTTTGAGAGCTGTGAAAATCGCCATTGAAACAAATGTTACTATGTAATGGGTTTATTCCTAGCCAATTCCGTAGCACAAGCAGAATAAACAACAAGTAAAAACAAAGTATCAAAGGAGAAATCCTCCAGCCTTTAAATCAGGACAAACAAAAGCAGTAAAAAATAGAAAAACAACCCTACCAAAAAAACAAACTCCAAACTTACTCTAGAACTTAAGCTCTGTGTGTACTTTTACTTTTATTTGGTTTGTGGAGGTTTTTTTAGGGTTTAGTTGGGGTTTTCCCCTCACCTCCAATTCTTGTTGCCTCTTACAGCAAGGCAACCAAAAGTTTACTATTCAGGTGCACTTATTATTGAATTTGCATATAAATTTCTTAAAATACATGTATGTTGTGCCTCCCACTTTTTTTTTAAGACTATTAAGTTATTCTTTTCTATATTAATCCAGTTTCTGGGCTCTTCTGAGTTTTAAGAAGTGTACATTACTGTAAGCCTGTAAACCAACAAAGATTTGTCTTGGATATATTGTATTGTATGCAATATACACTACAGTCTAATTTGTTTAAGAATAAGTTATAGAACAATGATAGGTCACAGCACATTTTATTGGCACAATAAATACATGTCTGTCAACTTCCACCTGTCCTAGTGGGTCAAAATAGTCTAAAAATTTTGTTTACTCCAGATTACCTGTTCCACTGAGCATTCAGGCACAGAAATCCCTCCCTAACATCAATCTACCAATAAGCCTTTGTAAAGTAAAGAGTTATAGCTTGAAGTCTCTTTCCTTAAAGTAAGTTTTCCACTGATTCAATACAGTAGGCAGAAATTTTACAACAGCTGAATTAAGCAGACAGTGCAAGTCCTCAACAGTCAATTTCAGATGGTACAAAATTACTTAAGTCATTTCAACTTGTCCCCTGCTTCTTTCACAATAATTTCCAAATTACTGAGTCCTAGCCCTCTCCTTTGTGGTTCATCAGTTTAAAGGCTACCTGTATTACTTTTGAGAAGTGTATGAGAAATTGTGAGTGTTTCTATAGATTTACAGGCTCAATGACCATTATCAGACACACAAAATTAATCGTGCAAGATAACCAGTGGAACTACAATGGACAATTTAGGTCTTGTGACCTTCTATGTCTACTTCTGATCTTTCTGGAAAGGAGCAACAAGTAAGAAAGTCTGAAGAAAAAGGCTTAATTTAGTGAAAGTACAATCACTGCTAAAAACAAGAAAGGAACAGCAGAGCATCCAAAGGATCCAAAGAGCAAAGCAGAAACTCCTCAGGCCTCAGAAATTAACACACCATAAAACTGCACACACAAAAATGAAAACTGCATACAAAACATAGATCATCTAAAAGATTTCCAAGGTCATCTCACAAAAATAAAGTGACACAGTGTTCTCTGAGTCCTCAAGCCCACAACTGTTGTTCTGGGAAGCTCTGAGGAACTGATACTGGAGTTATTCACAATGTAAGTAGGAGGGGGGGAAAAAACCCACAATGGCTAAACTGTTTTTAGAGCGAGATTATCTATGTAACAGAATATTCTAGCTCCTTGACAAACAGGCTATGTAATTATTAGACCCAGTCTGGAAGGGAGTAAGTTATTACTAAGATAGAATAGGATTATTTCCAGAAAGTAAAAGAAAGAATGAAGATAGTCTAAGATAAGTTCTGGCACTGAACAGGAAGTCTTTTGTTATGTTTTTGTATTTTTTAATATCAGAATTTGTTGCAAAAAAAAGCCTCCACCAGCAGTGTGGAATGCTGGATAGGCCAGCAAATGTTCACAGGTAAGAAGGAAGAAGGTGGGAGACCAGGATGTGGATGCCCATAAGCAGACAGGAAAATAAAAGCAGCTCCTCTTGTTCCAATAATTTACTCAGAATTCTAATGTTCACAAGCGATTCCCCTACTATTTACTTTTACAATTTACAAATGGCAAGCCAAAGAGCAAAGAATTGAAAGACCTTCTTTTCAATAGTCTGCCTACATAACTACTAATACAAACCTACTAAAAGACTATTTGAATGGTTACCTAATAAACAAACAAACAAAAAAGGTATTGATTCACTTCAAACAAGGACTTAAACCTTTCTGATACCCTGTATTTTTATTGTTGGTATTGATGACTTGCAAATCTGAAGCTAAATTAAATATAAATCATCACTGCTTGTAATTCTGTTAGCAGGAGATACAGGCGTGTGTCTCAGAAATTATAAAGGGAAAGGCAAAGACTTCTCAACTTTAATTTCCTTATGCTTACTGTTATTAAACATGCATGTTTCTATGTGTGTGTACTGTTGACAATGCATGAAACAGAAAATCTTTCATACTTGGGTGTATCTGTTGACTCTGTGAAGCAAAATAATTTAGCATCTTCCTTTTTAAACATTTCAGTTTCTCTTCTCTCCTGTCCCCTATCCACATTCCTTATTATAGCAGCAAAGCAGTATTTTTCTGGCTAATTACATTACTTAGCATATTTTACAAAGTTAAGTAAAAAGGTGGTTATAACTTAAAAGGGTGTTTTACAGTAGATTTCCCCCCCCCCCTTAAGAATCATCAAGATGTAGAGATCTCTCTCCTAAGTAAAATCTTCTTACTGTCACTCATATCCTTCCTACTCTGCCTGTGTTTGGCAGCACACCAACAAGTGACTCAGCACACCTAAGTTTCCTAGGCCAACAGAGAGGATTTCTGTTAAAGACCTTAGTCTATACACGTTCCCAACAGCAGAGTATTAGCCTTCAGCTCTAGGTTCTTTGATCAAGTGCCATCTCTTGGTTCTGGGGTAATTTTCTCAGTGTATTTATTTATTTATTCTGAGAATGTGTCTCTTTCTTGACAGTATATTAAAGTATATTTACTTTAAATTTAAGAAGTACATTTATTATAACCCTACCTTTGGGAAAAGGTGTCCCCCCATTTTAAAACAAACATTCGCTTTTTCACATTTGTAGTCTCCAAATTTCTCAAAACAGAAAAGGTCAATATACTTTTTCTATTCCGAAAGATATTTCTGTATTTCACATTATATATATAAAACTAATCAAAAGGAAAAATTGTGTTTATAAGGCTTTTCTAATATACTCAATATATTAAGATGTTTATACTTGAACAAAACATATTTCTATTAAATCTTCTTTCCATTTTCTGCTTTCACTCCTTTAAGCTAGTACTGCAGTAGAAGCACCCTATGTTGGTAAAGAATAGGGAAGTGTCATAATGTTTCACATCAGTAGCTCCTTTTAAGGACTCAGCTGACAATGCTTTCAGGAAGATCACTGGTGCCGCCACAGGTCTTTCCTGCCAGAATAAGTGGCCTCAATATCTGTGGCAACAAACTAACAATATGCATAGCCTGATTAAAAGGAACGGGAAATAGGTAAGCCACAAAAAAAGGAAAGATGGAAAATAAGATGCCAAGATACTGTAATGGATGAGAGCAGCACAGAGGTCTTAGACAAACAGAATTATAAGCAGTCACTGAATGAAACAAGTGCAGTAAAAACCACCCATGTGGAGTATCTGCCAACCTTCATTTCTAACGTCACTGATAACTTCAAAGAGAAAATTAAATGGAGTTGCAAAACTGCCAGATTGCAAGGATGACTTGCAGGATCTATAGGCAACTAATAATTTGTAGTTTTGCCAAAGTCTGCTTTAACTGTCAAGATCTGGGACCACTGAAATGAACAATGACAAAGCTCTAATTGAATGCAGGAGCACCAGACAGAAGTAGGACATAGTGTCCTACTGTAAGAGTTTATGCTATGTCCTCAATTTTCAGATAATACAAAAACAGCATATGCATCTCTTTCAGCTGCCCATGTTTTCTGGTCTGGTTCTCTAATTTTAATGTTTAACACTGGAACTAACAGATAGGGAAACAATTATTCCTTCATATTCCCCTCTTGTTTTTTCTATATAATATTTTTCTCTGTATAAAAAAATTAGTATTCTTCCCTTTCTATAATCTGCAACTCTACAAATTTGGCAGAAGTGAACTACACCAGAACTCCTCAAGCTCCAGCATGTACTATTAGGGTGTACAGAGGCATTTTAAGGTAGTAAATGATGTGGAAGAAACAGAATTGGCCACAGTGGTATTAAAAAAAATATTTCACAAACATCTAAAATTATTTACGTTAATTAAACTCTGTAATAAAACTTGATCTAAAGCCAGTATTGGCCTTATAGTACTCCTCTATTATAACAAAATTTATCCTAGTTTCTGGCTATGGATGGTACACATACAAGAATCAGAAATTCCTCCACCTTCCTATTAGCAATGAAGACACCTGAATTCTGAAACGTTCCTAAACTCTCACCAGTGGACACAACATTTACGCTTCCCTCCTCCCCTGCTAAGTACTAGTAGAATTACATACACTTAATGCGAACTAGCAAAGTAACTGAAATAAACCCCAACCCACTACTAGCCTGTGGCTGTAGAACAGGTTTTCCTAAGTTGACATTTGAGATGAATTAATTATTAAATACTTTAAAATACACTTACACACAGAGCTTCGGAAAAAAAAAAGAACATAGTAAGGATTCAGATGTTAAGCATTTGCAATCCAGTTCACATAAACATGACAGTGGAGAACATATTATCAATAAATAACAGAGAGATTTGCAAATAAGTGTTTTAATAAGTAATTTTTCAAGACTGATGAAGTAGAGAAACAGCAGAGAAAACCTATTTTGAGTTGCTCTGTCTTGTGGACATAAAGGTGTGGATGAAGATTTTGCTGTTTTCAATGAAGTAAAAAAGTTTAGATGGGTGTGGGAGACTCATCAGCAACAGCTTCTGAAATTCACCACACAGTTCCAGGCCAAGTGTCAGTATTGGTATGGAAGATGCCAAGAAGTCTGTCTTTTTCAAAAATGAAAAATCAGAATTGAAAAAAATTAACTTATATCAGAAAAGTTCTTACGTACAGACACCCCTAAAATCCGATACTCTGATTCTTCATAAATAATGCTTAGAGTTCCGTATTTCATTTACTGATACCTCTTACAAGTAAATATACATAGTCTTTTGCTTGTGGGACACTAGCCAGTGCTCAGAATAATTATACTTCCAGAATCTAGCCTTTAGGTAATTGACATACCTATGTATTTCTTTATATATACCTAGACTGACCTTAGAAACAGCTACATTCTGTTTGGAGTTTCAGGCGGAAAAAACAACCCTGAGCTTGGGCAATGGGCAATAGTCATATGAACAGAATCAGAACAGCTCGTCATTTTTATTTGAAACCACCTTACTCAACATGACAGTATGTCGGACTGGTAACATATAGCCCACTCAGAGTTAGGGTCAGTGCCTGAAACTGGCTCAACGTAAAACAACTGCTTAACAACAAAGGCTAAGTGAAATCAACCATGATTTGAAAAATGCAGTTTACTACCTTTAAAGACTTATCGGCTGACAGTTAAGACTATGAGGTTCAAAAAATAAATTCTTCTTCTGTCTAGCCAGGGTGCATGCTGTAAGGCCCTTCTGCATAAAGCTCAGCTCTGACCTTCTGTAAACTCATTTGTGCAACACAGTTAACAAGATTTGCTGAAATGAGAACATGAACTAACAGCAAGTTGAATGGTGCACAGAATCATTACTAGAACTTCTGTCATCTAGTATTTAAACCCTTTGCTTATGTCCTTTCTGAGCTCAAATGAAGGGAGGCTGAAGAGACTGCCTGGTAGAAAACAACACTATGAAACTATTTTGCTTCTAATCACCCTTCAAATAAATTTTCCTGTGTGTTCTCCACCCTGCTAGATTGGGTGCGATACAGCTATGCAACATCCACAAGCCAATTTGTTAGGCAAACATCTCTGTGCTTCATCCCTTATTTGGTAAATGCTAGGTATATGTCAGGATTGCTGCAGGCAGGTGTGGGAGCATAGGGAGAAAAGAACACTATATGCATTTCCGATAAAGAACAGACAAAACCTCTGTAGCCAACCCACAGCAACTGTCTCTGCTTCTTCGGAATCATTTTGCTTTATGGAGTCACTAATATTTGTTTTTAGCAGGTTTTTTAGCAGAAAAATGAATGGAAAAATTATTTCTTTTCCCTTTCTCCTCTGAATAACTAGATGACTTTCACCAAAGCTTTAACAAAGTTGAGGCAGAGTATGGTATCATCTTAGCTCTAGCTACACTGACTTAGAAATTAAAAGTTTACCTTTATTCCCAGCAAGAAGACACGTAAACAAGCCAAGAGCAAACCAATGAGGAAAGAAGGATGAAGAACCTCAGAACTGCAGTGCCCCTAATCAGATCAGAAGACACTGTGTTCCTTCTCTTAGAACCCTAAGATTGCTGGAGTTAAGCATCTAAAGCAAGTTCATACTAAGAGGACACTTCTCCTCCAGAAAAAGAAATAGGCCCAAACCTATTAACTAGTGAATACATATATACATGTACCCAAGCTGTTATGCTACTGTTAAGTGGAGTAACTTTGAGTGATTCATTTCTGCACACAAACAAGCCATATTTTCAAGTCCCTGTGATGAATCAGTTGTAGCAATCTTGAACTAGTTCTCACACATTTAAAATGAATGCCCTAACATCAGCCAAAACACAGAACAAGCACATGCGCACTCAAACAGTGGCTCCTCTGCCACAGCCTAGCTCCATATAGATTCATATAGTACGGCACATACTATGTACATCTCCCTTAACCTCTTGCCTTTTACTGCTCTGCTTCTGCTGTGTTCTAGAGGCTGACAGGTACTGGGTCTTAATAGCCCTCTATAGAGTCAGGCTCTGTTACCAATACTGATTATCTCTTGCCTAAACTGCAAATCCTGCTCCAGGATCTGAGCTAGAAGTTATGACTCCAAACAGCTTAATGGCTTGGTGGGACAAAGCTGTATCAATCCAGCGTTACTGATACTGACCAACAGAATTTAAGGTTAGGCACTAACAAAAGTGCCATCTGCAGTGGCTGGCAGACTATGATGCTACTGAGAGTCCACACAGGTGACTCGCTACCTAAGAATCTGGAAACAAGACCCCAAACTCTTTGCAAGCAGATGTTTTTAACGAATTCAGTTTACTATAGAATCAAGGTCTAGTACAGCAGGAAATAATACCACAAATACAGAGAAAGAAGAAAAAGGGAAGATGAAAGTTTGAGCTGTGGAAGTCCAGAAAATACATTTATTAAAACACAGTTATCCCTTTAGTTCCTTCTTTATGTATTATATGTATTATAAAAAATTAGATGCAGCACCCAGAGAAGACAGCGAGGTCTGTTATATGCAGTTTCATAATCAACATGCTACCAAACGATTCTGCATTTTTCATGTAAAACGTGACTTTTGTTCTTGGAAAATTCTTGTATGAATGATAATATATATTATTCATTATAGATGTTTTCAAACCTATTATGAGAATTAGCATAAAGCTGTATTTCATAATAGCAGTTGACTTTTCAAATTGTCACAGTAAAAAGAAACACATTAGAATATGAATAAGAGTAAATGACTTATATAAATATCAAAAGTAACAGAGGTCCCTTTAATAGCAGTATGGCTGCATAGCAGCAGAACAAGGAAAATAAAGACAGACATTGCATCTTTTATTTCTTAAGACTTTCAAGCATTCATTACTGAAATTAGACATCTGTGATAATGGAAAGTAAGCTTTAAACATTTGACAAGTCTGCTGACAGTTATCTTAGACTAAACATGATGCTGTATATCATTTAGATTGGGATTGGTTTGTGCCTGGGATATAATCTTGTAAATGTTAATACAAAATCTAACGAGACAATTTATCCCCAAATAATTACATACTGATTAGATGACAGTAAGCGAAACACCACAGAAGCTGATCATTCATTAAAATCAGACAAGCATGTCACAAGCTAAAAAACTGGAAATTGACATTGGAATAGACAGCAATAGCCCGTGGATGATAAACGGATTTTATTATATAGACTACTGGACTCTTGAAATGTACTTAGTGTATCTCTTTCCATTGCTTTTCTCTTCCAGCTTAAGAGGAACATTTGACAAATTTGTGTTTTATTAACCACAGTAATTGAGGCCAAACGCTTATCAGTAGTGGATAGGCTTCTTAAGAAGCCTAGTACAACAGTATCTTCCCTTTGCAGGAGGACCATGCACACACACTCAAAAAAAAAAAAAAATGCAGCAAGCACCCAGCACAATCTGGGGACGACCAATTGAGGGGCTTCGCCGGCTCCCTACGGGAATGCAGAGGGCCCACCGAGCACCGGCCGGGGCGGCGGGCGCACCGGCGGACCCTGCCCCCCCGGAACTCCCCCGGGGAGGACGAGCGGCAAGGTGCCGCCCGGGGCCGCAGGAGGCGGCGGGGTCACGGCTGCCTCCCCCCGCCCTGCGGCCCGGGAGCGCCCCGAAGCAGCGCGCCCCCCGCCCCACCAGTAAACACGGCGGCTCCCAACCACCCGCGGCCCCCGCTCGTAATCCCCGCCTGGCCCGGCCCGGTTCTGACCCTGCGAGGGCCGCCAGCCCCCGCCCGGCAGGTTAATCCCCTCCAGTCCCTCCCACCGCTATCCTCAGGCCTACCAAGCCCCCTCCCCCCTCGCCGCCCGCCTCAGTTCGGCCGCCCCCGCAGCGCCACCGTTACCGTGAAGGGGATGTCCTCGACGCTGCCCACCGAGTAGCAATTGTCCCCGGGGTTGACGGCGCCGGTGAGCACCTGGTGGAGATGCATGGCGGCCCTCCCCCCACTCCCCGCCCCGCTCTCCTGGGGACGGCAGCGCCGCGGCCGCCGGCCGAGACCCGGATGGCTCGGCGCTCGCCTCAGGGCCCGGGCCCTGCTCGCCGGGGAAGGGGCGGGAGGCGGCGCACGCGCCGGGAAGCGCCTGAATCAGGTGAGGCCCGCGCAGGCACCGCCCACTGCGCGAGCAGCCGCCCTCGGGGAGGGCCGCGGTGCGCGCGCCCGCCAGCCAGTGAAAGGCGAGAGGGAGGGGCGGGGGCTCGGGCCAGCCTGCCCGCGCGGGGCCCGCCGGGAGGGGGCGCGAGGCGGCAGCTGCCCGCGCAGCGCGGCCCGAGGCGGGCGCGGGGTTTAAACGAGAGCGGGGAGGGACGGCCCGGGAGCGGGGCATGCGGCGCGCCGGGCTGGCGCTTCCAGGTGAGACGGGGCAGGGCCGCTCGCCGAGGCGGGCGGTGGGACGTTTCGTGAGGGTATGGGGGGGCGGACACATTTTTACGGTGCTGCGGCAGTGTTCTGGGCGTGAGGAGGGTTCGGGAGGCGTGTTCCGCCCAGCGGGGCGGCGGGTGCTGAGCGGGAGGCGGCTCCCTCAGGGCGCGGGATCGCCGGCCTCGCGCTTCGCCTGTGGCAGTCACGTGTAGGGCTTCCGAGGATGGCTTGGAGGGGTTTTCTTCTTGGGTTTTGGTGGTTTTTTTGTGGTTTTTTTTTTAGTTTTTTTTGTGGGGTTGGTTTTTTTTTTGGAGGGGGTGGGGGGGTGGGATTTTTTTGGGGGGTGTTTTTTTGTTTGTTTTGGTTTTTTTGAGGGGTGTTGAGGGGCTTTTTCTGAGGTGGGTTTTTCTGGGTGCTTTTGGTTTTAATGAGCCTCGCATTTGCTCACATCACCCAAAGCTTGTGAAGCTCTTGTGAACCCATGAGCATCCCTCCAGCTGCTGTGACGCTGCTCACTGTGGGTGCTCGGAGCCTCCCAGCAGCCAGGCCTGTGTGCGGGCTGGGCAGCGCGTACCTGGTCCTTGTAGGGTTACACTGCGTTATCCACTGGGGCATGAGGCCACCAGTGGCAGTGAGAACTGCTTTGTGTCAGGGAAAGAGACACAACATTTTAGGGTCATTGTAAATACAGATTTATAGGAGGCTGGTGAGATAATTACCAGTACCTGATAATAGAAGAGCAATACAAGGGACATGGAGACCTTGTTTGAGGTGTCCGATTGCATTTTATGCACAGGATGTGACCTCACAGAAAATATCGTGAGGCTTTTGCTGCTTTATTTGTTATCACTGCCAAACACTTGAAAATAAAAAAAGCCTTTAAATAGCCCTAGCCTTTTCTGTCTCAGAAGCGTGAAGAAGACTGGATCCTGAAAATTGTTTGGAAGGGATTCTAAACTCTGACGAGGGAAAAAAACCCAACTCTGTTTGTCATGATATAAGGAAAATTCTCCATTTTCTTGTCCTAGGTCAATAGTAGTCTTGCAGTTGTACCACTGGTGCTAATGATTGAAGCTTAATCTCTTTCAAAGTTTATGGCAGTTTTGTCCCAGTCAGGACTGCAAGATACATGTTGTCTTATATTGCTGCTTGAAAGTGTACCTCTTGCTGATTAAATGAGTTTACTCTGAATGTAGATGTAAATGAAGACATAATCAAGTTACCTTTGAATGGAAAAAAAAAACATTGTCGTCAGAACACTTGGGATTTTATCTACTCCCATACTTGTTAAAGGCAATCCATTTTTAAAGGGAACAGTATCTGTAGCTGTAGTAAAAGGGGAAAAAAATTTTGATCTTCAGTTGACCTGATTGCATGCGAAACGACTATGTATTGTTCATATGCTTCCACTGATATTTATTATCCCATAACTTTTCTCACTGAAGGCTCTTCCATATAAAATGTATGCTAACTTACAACTGATTTTAATTTTGCATAATTATTTTTTCAAATGCATACAACCGGACTTAGAGGCAAAAACAGTGTGTGTGTGTGTGGGTTGTATTTTGTTTTTCTAAATGAGTGGAATAAAGTCCAGTTAATGTCTGAAAAGACAGCTAGCTTTTGAATTGGCACAGACAGTCATGATATGTCGGATGATAGGAGAACAGTATGATCAAAAGGAAAGCATTCTCCTTTGGTCTAGTAAAGCTCTCTGGTTTTGGTGGCAAAAAGTGTGTAAATGAAAGTGGAATACCTACAGGATCAGTTCAGTCTTCCTTGGTAACAGACATGATGACGGACAGTTTTGGTTTTCAGCCCAGTCTTCCATCACCTAATCAGAGTAAGGCTGCCAGTAGCTCTTGGGCATGCCAACTGTGAGAAAGGCTTCAACCTTATTGCTTGGGCAGGTGAGAAACTTTTCAGTGTTTGACTTGTGTGGTACTCCAATTCCACTGAGACTTTGCTGTGAGATGGAGAATGTGTGTTGTCCTGAAACAGGCAAAGTTCCTGTTAAAAGTAAAAATAATGCTAAATTGAGTTTAATAGTAAAATACTCTATTTGTAGCTGTGGAAACCTATAGAAATGGCTACCTCTGTGTACAAGAGCTTTGAACAGGAATCATCCTGCAAGTATCTGCAGACAAGGCCTTGGCATTCTTCCTGAAACAAGTACTTTCACCTGAGTTTTGCTGACAGGTGGTTTTATTTGCCTGAATCATTCCTTCCTTGTTAGTGACTAAAATACCTCACATTAAAGTAGTTTTCAGTGCATGTAACAGTGGTTGCTATGCCTAGGAACATGTATCTCATAAATAATAAAATTCTATAAAATAATAAAAGATTTAAGGGGCCTTCACTCTTCATTTCTTTTCCCTTTCATTCCTTACTATCTTGTTGCCTTGCTCAATACTTACTTTTCCTTAGTGTTAAAAAGAAAGGAATCTGCAGTACCTCTGCTGGAGTCTGCCCAGGAATTCCCTGCTTTGGTTTGAAGTTAACTGGAGTTGTGGGAAGGGAAGCTCTGTTACCTCGGGAGAGCAGCTACTGTGTAGAATCAAAAGGTCTATTTAATTCATGCTAATAAGCTGCAGGTGGAGCTGTCTTAGGTGGAGTTTTAAGAATGTGTTAGGAATGCTGAGGGTACTTTGCTGTTGGTCTAACAGAATAGATCGGATGACCTCAAGACCTTGTCTGCATCATGTATAAGGATGACTGTTCTGGTTTGCCTTCTGCTTTTCCAACTACAGGAAAAGGAAGAGGGAGTCAAAGGAAAGGGGTCCAAATTTAGAAAACAGACACTGAACTACACAGATGCTATGGAGAAATAACTTGATTCCATTTGCTGAATTATTTTCAATTGGCAAAAGGTGATATTATACAAAATAATCAGCAGGAAATACCTTGTTTTGAAACCATTATTATATATAAAAGAAATCTAACTTTTTTTCTCCTAGGTTTTTTTTTAGGGGTAAAAGAAACTTTTGCTTTTGGCAAAAGGTGGAGTGTTTTATGGGAAGGGAGAAAATACTGTGAAATTTGCATAGGGAAGAAATCCTAAAGCACATGCAAAAGAAATGTGCTTCACATAGTCTAGGGAGAGAAAGCAAGACCCATATGAGGCATCATGCAAGATGAATGCCAGTGCTGGACTACCTTTTATTTCAAAGGTGAAATGCTGTACTCTAGCCTTGGTATCCTGAAACCTGAAGAACACAACACCTTGTTTTGTTTGACCACTCTGTCAGTTTTCTGTGCTCCTGAAGGTCTTGACCTTTCCCCAAGAAACAGAGGAGCTGAGCACAATGCTATCATGATCCTGTGAATATTTTCCTCACAATCCATGATGATTCTGAAATCTTTACTGGGTTCTTGATTAAAATGTATTTTTTCCCTGAAGAAAAACTACTTACCTGTTTTTCTCTAGAACTCAATTCAGCAGTTAACTAAACTTGGAGAAAATAATGTTTTTCAATCCATAAGATGCAACACCTGTTCTATTACTATTTTCTGAACTATAATGTGGTGGGTTTTATTGCTCTGCCTTTTGTTATTCCTTATAGAGCAAGATTGCCCCCATAATGATCTTAATTTGTAAAGCGTTCATGGTGTATTTCTGTACAGGACCTTAAAAACAAACCTGTGAAGGATGGTCATTGCTTCTGTACTCCTGAAAAGCCGTTACTACAGCATAATTTTTGCTTGAATATTTTTAAAAGATCATGTTCATGGAAACTGACAGTCTTGCTTTCCCAGGGGTATCTAAATGCTGAACACTTTTGGCAGTGCATAGATATCTAAATATTTCACCTTGTCTAGACCCTTACTGTCCTGTGGAGTAGTCACCCACGCTTCCAGTTTTAAAGAAAAAACAAAACAAAAAACCCCAACCAATAACATTAAACATTGCAGCAAAAATGAAACTTTTCAATAATTCTTTTAAACCACAACCAGGTACTTGTGGAGGAAAGAATTAATGATTAAAGATTCCAGTCTGGTGGGGCTGGGTAAAGTAAAAATAGTTTAAACAGCACAGAGGAGTTGAGGCACTTATTTGAAGGTGCTGACTTTTTCCATGACTAAGGAGAAGGCTATGTCTAGGAGTGCTGTCTCTTACTTTTCTTTAGAAGCTTCAAGGCTTTTGTTTTCTTGCTGGTCTGTCTAATCATGATGTCAGTTCCAGACCAGTAGAGTGTGTTTGGGGAGGGGGGTAGGATTTTTCTAAGAAATGATTGAGGAGTTTGGTGATTTCTTCGCATTTAAGTACTTAAAACTGAACAAGCAGAGGCAGATTAAACATAAATTACTCCCTAGTAGTGCTATGTGGCATGACATTGGACTTCAATGACGTAAGTTGGTTCTCTTGGCTGAATTTATTCTGTGTGCTCTCTGCTAAATGCTTATACTATACAGAAATTCAGGGAAACATCTAGTGAACAACTGTGTTTAGAATAATTTTCTGTGTGTCAGGATCCTAATATATGGTAGGAGGAACTGTTGTTTTAATAGAAATATTTTTCTTCAGATGGAAGAATTAATACTTTTGCATTTCTGATTATCTGTGTATTTTGCCTTTCCATATGTCTTTCAAGCATCTGGAAAATACAGTCCCTCCAGTGAAATCACAAGCAACCATGTGCAATTCATTCTAAGTGCATGTTCTTTAACTTCCACTCTAAATGATGATTTAGTAGAATGACAAATGATTTTACTGTCAACTGCACACAATTAACTTCCCTGACATATGAGCAAGGAGTCTGTATCAGACTGAGCGTTCACTTAAGCACTAGGCATATGTGAAAGATGTTCTGGAAATTTCCCCTGGTCATCTTTTATTGAGGAAAAAAGCCAAAACAAGCCTCAGATGCATACTGAGTCATATCGTGCTGCAGCAAAGATTTCAATTCTGCATCTATCAAAGGCAGATGTTTCTGTCTTTAAGGAGGTAATGAAAGGTGTTATGTGGGGTTATTTATAGCACGCACTCATCCAGGAACTGGAGGACACCAGAAGAAGATTCCAATTATGAACTTGTGATGACATGTTTTCAGGCAGAGACCAGACCTTTGACACTAACAGTTTTGTAAGCACCACAGGAACAGTTCTGCGGTGAAGGCTGAGGAAGACTTCAATTAAAAGCCCTTCTGGGGAACTTCAGCCAAAACATTTTGGTCTAACAGTTGAAAAGCTTGTCATCAGTTTAGGTTTGTGTTACACTCTTAGTAGCTTTTGTACTGTGTATTTCTTCAACTTCAAAGTGTCTTGTCACTAATACATCCTAACTTTAGAAGATAGTTATTGTTCTTCTAGTAAGAAAAAGAATCTAGGGGAATAATCTTTCTCTTATGTTATTTTCATTTTGCTTTCCATGTGGTACCCTTCTTGAATTTTACTGGCACTTAGGTAAACTTTTTTAAAACATGTGCACCTGCATGTTACATGCTGTGTCATTTTCCCTAACTCATTTTCTACAGGTAGCTGAATGTACCCTAAACCAACATATTCTTAAGACTCACTGGCTTTTGGCAAGACCTTAAGTTAAGCCTATTGTGATATTATCTGTTTCACAAGATTGTAGGATGGGATTTTAAGTTGTAAGTAAAAACAACCAAGATTGTAATATTATAGCTGTCACTTTTGCTTCCTTTGAAATGCATATGCAAAAAAAGTATGTAATCATGTATGGAATTAGCTGCTGAATGTCGCTATGATCCTCTTCTTCTGTTTGCAATATTAAGCCCCAATAAAGTTATCTTTAAATCTAAAGGTATATTTGCACTGGGTGAGGAAGAAGAGTGGATACAGTATCCAAACCATTTGATTGTTGTTCTTCATATGCTCAGCAGGGTTTCTGAAGAGCCTATGTGAACATCAGCTCACATAGGCTACCTAGCTTGGTCTTTCAAACTGGCCTCTGGAACATCTTACTAGTTTCTTGACTGTCCAGGGAATACATGATGAAAAGAGGTGTGTAAAATAAAACTGTGAATTTGCCCCTTTTGCAACACCTCACAATTCAGTGTAATTGATGGACTATGTGCCAGTTGCTGGGTCTAATTTGCCTTTGCAATTTTTTGAGGATCTGATCATTAATGCTTAAGTACTCATGTCTGTAGCATAGACTCTGTGACCTTGTTGACACTGGAGCTGAGCTATTGCTAGTTAACCCAGTGGCATTCTCTTGTGTTGAGAACAACACTGTAATGTATCTATATGGGCTGTGGCTCAGGCAGTATGAACATGTTTACTGTGGGTAATTTTGGGAGCATGAGTATTTAATTTGCTTTATGCATTTCCAGTGAGCCTGACAGGACAGATATGAATCATTTGAAGTGAAGCAGAAATTATCAATATTCCCGCTTACTAACATAGCTCTGAGGCATCTCTCACCAACTCTGCTTGGTGATGAAATTTATTTTTAAAACTTGAGGGAGGTTCTCATGTCTAATTGACTTTTAAAAAGCTGGGCATATAGAACTGAGCACTCATTTAATAATAACTGTATGAGTCTGACGTTCTTTCCCCCCATATCAATCAGAGTAAAAACTTGAAAATACATGATATCCGGTGAAATGGAAAATTAAAAAAACCCTCACATTCTTTTTAAGGGTTTTTAAAAATATTTTTTTCCTTCAAATACCTCCACTTTGGCTGTCTTGCAGCCTTAAGAAGCAAAGAACTGCTATGCTTCTCCAGCAGAATACTGAATTAACTGGAATCAGTTCCACTCAGTATTATTTAGCTGTTTTTTTATCCATGCTGAAACAGTCTTAGTGAAGTAAACTTGAGCGGATAGTAAGCAACAGTAACACCAACGAGCAGTCATTCATTGAGTTAGGTTTGAGTTACTGGCATTTTTTTATTGGAAGAAATGTCAAATTACGGTTTTCAAGGGTCTTTTTTTTTTTAGATTAAGAAAACATGGTAGAGGCAGAGGATCCTGTGTTCAGTGTCAATTGTGAATTGCCTGATTAAGGAAGGGACTGATATATATTTGCTTGTTGTTTGACTCAATGACTTTGATGAATGAGACTTTTAGATGGTACTTCTGTGTAAGAGCTAGTAGCTGAAGTGGCAAGTGGGCAGTTTACTTGGAGCACTTAAGAGACTTACTCAGAAAAGTAGTCTGGGATTTTACTTTTCTTTGTCCTTTTGACAGTGAACATCTAAGATGTTTAATATATCTCCCGGGGAATTGAATTTCGTATCTTGAGTTATATTGTTTCTGTGGTTGGGTGTGTTGTGTTTTTTTTTTTTCCAAAGTACTAAAAAGCCCTGCAGCTAAGACCTCCAGATACCCTTTCTCACTGAGCCCATTTAGTCATAGGGTATTTTATCTAGAACTGTTGCTATCCCGATTTCTTTTTCAGGAAGGTAGAGGTCTGTCACCTTTGCTTGGGCGAGTTAGTGAGCCATAACTGCCATGGAGTTCACCACACTGCTGCAGAGGTTTCTTGGTTTAACACTGGCTCATTATTTTTGTCCACAGATGACCCTTTGAAAATTTCTTGCAGTAATACATAAAAAGTATTAATATTTCAGGTATATGGAGTGTATATTTTTTAATTACATTCTGGAAGTGGCATCTAGGGAGTGTATCTCAAGAGCAAAGTGCTATCTATGTATCCAGTTGCTAAAACAAATCAAGCATCATGTAAAGTTTCTCAGAGGTAGCAGTGAGTTTAAGGATGACACATGATCTGCAAAGCTCTATGGACTTCATAGTTTTGAATTGGTGACTGAGTTATTTTGTGGGACTTGTATTACTCATAATAAATAATAAAAAGCAAGTTACTGTTAAGAAACTAAATATATTTCCCAGAAATGTATATATATGGAAGAATTCAGTTGTTTGTACCTTCTCTCCAAAGAATGAGAGGTGTACAGGTTTCTAACTGGAGATTCTCAATGCAGAGACAGTTAAGGATTGTTGATTCCTATGGTAACATGTTGGTAAGGAACATGTGGATCTTACTCTAGCCTTCAAACTGATGGCTAGAATGCTCCACTATGTGTAGAAGTGAAATTTGCTTTGTCTCCTATTATATAGCATTGAAAATGTCTAGGATTGTTTTGATATGTGAACTGTGTGTTCTGCTCTTGCAAACAGTTCTGAGATTGTAATAAAGATGTGTGCTTATGAGAAACATCCTCTTCTCGGTTCCTACAATTGCAAACAGGATATAAGAAATTAACTGAATGCTAGCCATGATTAATTAATGCTATGCAATGGATTAACTGAAAGTGCACTCTGGCTGTCCAGTCATATACCTTAAATTAAGTCAAGACAAAAGGTGAAATTTGGGCCTAAATAAACAAATAGTTTTTGCCAGTGACTTCATTAGTGGGAAGAGTGTTTCAGGTTTTCTTTAATTTGGGTATATTTCTTTGAGGTTTTGTTGTGCTTTCTTAGCCCATGTCTGTCTGTCTGCCTGCCGCCGCTGCCCCCCTTTCCCTTTTCTGTCATTCCCCCCCCTTTCTCCAAAACTTCTGAATTCCTTAACTGTGTTTAATGCTGAAGTCACTGGTATATATTATGGAAACTCTTGACAGGGTAGGGAAGAGAGATTTTAATTATGCCCCCACTAGTGGAAAATCTGTGGTGAGAGGTCAATGGTTCTGTCTTGTTTGGCACCACAGGAAAATGAATGTCAGTACCTTCATTTAGAGGAAGGAAGTGATGGTTTTAGAGAGAAGGTTGATGTCACAAGGGACATGGCAGGGCAGTAAGTAGGGGACTGAGGAGGTGGCAGGCTTCATTTGATCCACTGCTCATGT
The DNA here is from genome assembly GCF_963210335.1 of Falco punctatus. NCBI lineage: Eukaryota > Metazoa > Chordata > Aves > Falconiformes > Falconidae > Falco > Falco punctatus. The sequence goes on from NC_137587.1 coordinate 57,087,997, forward strand.
AACAACTGCCTCATGGAAAAGGGGTCCTCTAGTGTTACCAGCCAAATGCATGTGGCAGCTGGCTTCTTGACCTGTCTCAGCTTCAGTTTCTTGGCTAAATTAGAATGGGTGAATTACAGTTATCTGCCTTGCCTGAAAAACAGAGGGAAATTTAATTTTGAAGGAGTGATTAAAATACTAGCTGTTGGTTGTGTACAATATAAGGAGAAGCTGGTATTGAGCACTTGCTACCTTTCAGTTGAGTCGTATGTGCTGAGCACTCTGGCAGGTCAGCAATGTGTATGCCTGTTCTGAGGGTGAGCACAGGAGTAAATGAGTTAAATGGTGGTAATATTTGCCAGCAGCGTGATATGGAAATGCTGCCCACTGCATCACACAGATCTGCTACCATCTGTTCATAAAGGTTTGCTGCACTGAGAGGAGCAGAAAACTGTATAATTTTCCTTATGTTAAAGCTTGTAGAAAAACTTTCTTTTGTTTTTTCTCTGGATGTTTATTTTCTCTGAATTCAAGTCAAGTCTCTTTGTTTAATGAAATTTCCATAGATTTATAGACTTAAGCAAAGTAGCCTTAGTCACATAATATTTTCTTCTGTCTGATCAACATTGATATTTTGTTTGTTTTGCTTTGCTATTCAAGCAAATACATAATCACAGTAATTAAGGTAGCAGGACAAGCAGTATGTTATGTGGATCATATGGTATTTTGTATACTTTACTGATAATATACCTAAAAGGGATCATTTCACAATGACCTTATGGTCGTAGTTATCAGACAGTCTATATTTTGATTTTTAGAACTAAGCAGATCAGAGAGTATAATCACAATCATTTCCACATTTGTTACTGATGGTGTTTGCCATTATTCTTGGCCAAATATTTTAAGAGTTTTGTTTTTAGTACTGGCTGTGCAGCCCAGCTAAGGCTGTGGGGTAGTCTGTTTGTATAGGGTCTCAGACTATCAGCCTTTAGTATCAATACTGTATTGTAAAGGTAAGGTCAGCTGGTCTTAAATACAGATTTTTATTAAGAGGACCAGCTGTGTAATAGCAAGTATGAGTAGGACCATGCAGCATCTTTGACCGTTTTCCCATCTACAAATGGCTGTTTGGGCACCAGCTGTGCTGTATTACTGAACCACACTGAAAGGTCTGATGTACAGCGTATGGGACTTCTAAGCAGTATATTCTGATGTTCAAATGGTCTCCAGTTGTCTCTATCCCAACACCTCTTTGTGCCCCATTAACCTGTTCAGGCCTGTTCAGGAGTCATCAGCTTTCCCATGCCTAAAGAATTTGTCAGTGTTTTGCTGGTGATGAGAACAATTGTTGCTACCTTTTATCTTCTGCCTCACTGCAGGAGCGGGCTGGAAACTAGGACCATGCGTGGCAATCGGTTAGCTGAGGGGAATGTGCTCGAGCTTGTCTAGACAACAATTAACATGATGAGGCATGTTTGCAGAGCACAGGGGAGTGGGAGACGGATGGCACCAAGGAAAGATAACACCTTGCTGTTAATTGCTGGTAGTTAACCACCAATCAGGGATTGCCTAGTATGCAAGGCTTAGCTTCAAGAACCAATCTGTTTAAAACGCGCAGCTTCTGAAAGTGTATAAAAACTCGTGCTTCTGTACAATAAATTGACATTTGCTTGCATCAAGCTGTGTCCCGTCTCTTCATTCACCGCACCTCACCTCTTTGGGGAATCCCTGGAGCAGGAGACATACACGCTGAACTTCAGTGTTTTCCAGCTGCTTTTTACTAGGAGCACCACAGTATACCTCAGTTGTTGCTGCAAGTAGTGGATTAGATCAAGCTTGAATTTGGCCTGCTTTGTACCAAAGAGCCAAAGTAATGCCCGCAGGCTTAAGAGCAAAGTGCTCTCCATTTGGTTCTTGAACTAGGCCTAGTGCCAGTCCAAAGATTAATTATATCCATTATGTCTTGGTCCTAAATAAATATATAAAATGTTGAAGAGGAGAGATGCCTAGGAGAGAGAATTCAGCATTGCAAATGACTGGATTATTTGGTCCTGCCATGACCAAGAAATGCAGTAGACATAAACTGGCTACTATGAAATTTAGTGATATATTAATTTATTATTATTTGTACAGCTTAATTTGATGCTTGGGTGCTTAGACTTGTAGCATCAGTGTGAATTCTCCATCTGTGCAGTTGTACCAATGCAGTAAAGAACTCAGATTAATTTATGAGATGGCTGTTGACCGGAACCCCTGTCTGAAGAAAAGTCTGAAACATTTTATTGAAAAAATATAAACCAGAACAACTTTGAAGCAGGAATTAAAAATACTCAAAGAGATACTGAGGCAATAATTCTTTTAAGTATTTGGGAGTATCAGACACTGAATTGTCTGAAGCGTCTTCCCCCCTGCCCCCCTCCCCTCACCTCCTGAGGTGGGTAACTGGAAACTTGGGAGCTGATGCTGCAAAAGCACCAGGAATCCTTTCCCATTCCAACTGCAGAGACTGAAAGTAACTCTAGTAATTACTTTAATGGGGGAAAAATATGAGAGTGCTTATGTATGTTGCTATATAGAGCCCAAAGGTCTAAGGGATTTATCCTGTTGTCTGCACCTTTGTTCAGTCATTTTACAGTCGTGTTGACGTGGCTATACAACTTGTATTTTTTGGTGGTAATAGATATATGCAATATATATAAACTGTCAATGCATTTAAAAAACCCCATATCTACATTTTGTGTCCATTTCTAAACTTCGGTCTCTTGACTGTTCCTGCTTCTAGGGAACAGAGTGGTTGAATGTTGCTGGCTTTTTCTCTTATTTCCAGCTGAGAGAAACTGAACAGATGGGAGTGGGAGAAAAAAATAATGACAAGCCAGTGCAGATAGCGTGATAAATTTGTTGGTGTTGTGTTTGGTTTTGTTTTTGTTTTTTTTAATTTGGGAGGACAGGGCACTTCAGAAAAGGTAGCAAAAATACACAAATATGTTTTGAGTGTTTTTTGTCCATGACTCAAATTTCTTCAGGTGCTACCTGGATGTGGTGGGAAGGGAAATAGTCTGTGCTACTATATTTAGAAAGGGTTACATCCATAAGGTAATGCAACCACCAGCATTTCAGAACTCTGCCAGATGGTGTTGGCTGTAAGGAAGTTCTGTGATTCATTTGGTAAAATATTTGTCACTGCAAATAAGGAGCTTCAGACTCATTGGTCTAGTCAGTGGTGGAAACCACCACTGGTCTCACCAGATGCAACACTGGACATAAAGGAAACTTCTTACAATGCTACTTTTCAGCCTGGGTACTTTGCCCAATGAGATGCAACTGTAAATTGGTTTTGCTTGTAGTTCCATCTCAGGGTTCAGCAGATATTAAATTAGCTATTTCAAAAACCTGAAATACCTATTCAAAAATATCAAAATTATTAATGAAATTTTCCTTTACTGTGTGTTTATGGTGATTGATCAAAGGAGAAATGAGTTTTCAATTTAATTAAACACTCTCTTCCCCATTTTGGAATGAGCAGTGGGAACATTAGCCCACGAATGGGATATCTAGTAGAAGAACCAAAAAGAAGGGATGGGGGAAGGCTGGAACAATGCTGTGTTTTTTCGTCAAATAACTCTTTGGGGAAAAGATCTGCATAGTAATATCCAGTGATTTATGCTAGCCAAAAAAACCCAAAACAAAACAAACCCCCAAAACTTTTGTATAGCTTTGAGAACAGCACAACTGAGAGCAAACATTTACTGTTCAGTTTCTGCTTTAGTGTCCCAAAGTTCAAATCTGTCCCTCCTTGCTAGTAATTAGTAAGTAGCAATACTGCAAAATATATCAGAATAATTTCCCAAGGAATACTCTGGTAGCTGCCTTGGAAAAGTGACTAAGCATCCTCAGAGGCGACATCACATAACATGTTATGTTCCAAGAAGGACATACACTGACAGAAGGGATGTCTAGAGAGACACAACAGAAGCCTTTCAGACTTTTTATAAGCTTTTATGAGTTAAAGAAAATACCTCTAGGGACATAGATGGTTTCAAATCAGCTCCCCTCCCACATGTAAAACCATGGAAATCCAAGACTATTGCAATTTACATAGTCAGAATTACCTACTTAGGAATAGGGCTTCCTATGTCAAGAAATGATTATGGAAGAATTCTGTCTTAGTCTTGAGAGAGACAGAGCTTCAGCTTTCTCTAGCAGTGCGAGTCAGGCTTTTAGCTCTGTGTTTGTTTTTTTTTTTTTTCCCAGAAGTGCATGGTTTTTGCTGTTGTGGAATTCAGACACCAGAGAACCTTCAGTTATGAAGTAATTTCTCTGATCCCAGAATATCTATCTTGATACTGTAATCAAGAAAAATGTATTTAGAAAGAACCTGTGCCAAAGAGGTGCTTTGGACCTTGATTAATATACACCAGCACTGTTTTGCTTTCTTTAATATAATTATCTGATTAAATAATGTGAAGTAGTGGTAGCGGGGAGGCTACAGGGCTGGCTTCTGTGAGAAGCTGCCAGAAGCTTCCCCCACATCCAACAGAGCCACTGTCAGCCAGCTCTTGAGATGATCCTGCTGCTGGCCAAGGCCAAGCTCTAACCAGCGATGGTGGTAGCACCTCTGGGATAACATATTTAAGAAGGGGAGAAAAAAATAAAATAAAAAACCTGCATTGGAAGAGAGGAGTGAGACTATGTGAGAGCAACAGCTCTGCAGACACCCAGGTCAGTGCAGGAGGAGGCAGGAGGTGCTCCAGGCGCCAGAGCAGAGATTCCCCCACTGCCCGTGGGGAAGGCCATGATGAAGCAGACTGTCCCCCTGCAGCCCATGGAGGTTAATGGTGGAGCAGAGATCTACCTGCAGCCCATGGAGGACCCCGTGCTGGAGCAGATGGTTGCCCAGAGGAGGCTGTGACCTAGTGGGCAGCCCACCCTGGAGCAGGCTCCTGGCAGGACCTGTGGACCCATGGAGGGAAGAGCCCAGGCTGGAGCAGGTTTGCTGGCAGGACCTGTGACCCCGCAGGGGACTCACGCTGGAGCAGTCTGTGCCTGAAGGACAGCACCCACCGGGAGGGACCCACGCTGGAGCAGTACATGAAGAACTGCAGCCCGTGGGAAGGACTCAGGTTGGAGACATTCATGGAGGACTGTCTCCCCTGGGAAGGATCTCATGCTGGAGCAGGGGGAGAGTGCGAGCAGGAAGACGTGGCAGAAACAAGGTGTGATGATCTGACTGTAACCCCCGTTGCCCATTCCCCTGCGCTGCTTTGGGGGGAGTAGGTAGAGATATCGGGAATTAAGTTAAGCCTGGGAAGAAGAGAGGAGTGGGGGGAAGGTTTTTTTCTGATTTGAATGGTACTAAATTGAAGTAACTTTCCCCAAGTCAAGTCTGTTTTACCTGTGGCAGTAATTGCTGAGTGATCTACCTGTCCTTATCTCTAGTCAGGGGTCTTTCATTGTATTTTCTCTCCCATGTCCGGTTGAGGAGGGGAGTGATGGCTTTGGGTGGGCACCTGGCATTCAGCCAGGGTCAAACCACCACATGATCTCATTAAAATGTCATCCAAATATAGATATATATTTTCTTTAGGCACAGATATTTATCTCTTCCTTTTAACAAAACCATCAAATACACATTTCAATATATAATGAAGGATTTAATTATAGAGAAAAATTCCAAGAGAACTTTGCTAGCTTGCCTGTGCTTTACTTTGACCAGAGTGCTTCATTTCATGTCATCTTGCCAGGTTTCTTGGAGCGAGTGACACATGCTGAATGTTAAATTTGCATAGTGCTGGGGTAAGGAAAGCAATAACATACCTATTGTGTACATATACATTACATATGTATGGCCTACACGTGACCCTATAGAGTTGCATGTTAGATATCTGATGTTCAATCAGAATATTAGAGGAAAGGGAAATGCAATTCTCTCTTTTGTCAGTCAGCATACAGTTTTCACAAAGTGAAGCCTTTATTATGTAGGACCTGATGAGTTTGGAGTGATGTATGAAAGAAATGGAACCACTGGTGATGGTATAAAAATTTATACTAAGGTGTAGTGTTACAGCATAACATTTTATTATTCCTTACATTTAATGTATGCTAGCAAGATTTGGAAAAAAAAGTAGAAAATTTATTCTTTTTGAATAATAATCAATTTTCAAGAATCAAGGGAACGGGTAATGATCTACTTTTTACTGACTAAAATATCAAAGATAATAAAAATTAGAATTACTAATGAGAAAAGAAAGGGCTTAAACTGCAATGATAAACTTGATCTCAGTATTTTTAGATTTAAAGTGATTTTTACAGCTGATATTTCACATCTGATCCTTCCAATACAAAATAAAGAAAACTATTTAGGTATTGTACTTAGAAAACTGAATATTTAACATTGTTCTGCTCTGGCAGAAACTCTATCTTATTTTACAGTGAAGACACTTTAAAAAGGTTTATTTTTGTCCTGAATGATTTATTGTTTGTACATCTTTTGTGAAGTGATTATAAGGCTGACAACCTGACACTTAACAAACCTCTTCCCTAATCTTTGTAATTAATTTGCTTTATTCAGGCTAAAATAGAGCATTGCTTGTTAAAAGTTAATTTACTCCTGGCGAAAAAAGAACTAGTGTATAGAATCTCACCTCTAAACCTCACGTACAGATCAACCATACAGACATAAAAAGCACACTGGAAAGTTCTTGTCAGTGCTGGGTTTTAGTATCAGTGGATAAAAAATGATAACAAAGGATCTTTTGATTTTTACCACAGGAGCACATTGGCTTTTTTGTTCTATTTGACACCAACTAATTAGGTTGGTCTGTTGTCAGAACGATTGCATAGAAACAGTTTCTTTCATGTATTGTTATTCTATGGCAGGTTTTCATTGCTTGCTAAATTGAATCCTATTCAGTTAGACTTGAGGCAGAGATAGTATTGATTCTTGGGAAAGCACCCAGAGCTCCTGAGATTCTGTACTCCTATTTATTCGTCTGTTTAATGCTGGGCCTAAATATGTGGGTATTTTATGAAGGCTTGGGGATTGCCAAAGGATGCAGAAATACTTCCACTGAAAAATACATGTAAAATGCATTAACTTGCTGCCCTTTTTATAGAACATTAGTGACACCCAGTGGTCATGAAATAATATACATTATAAAATCTATTCTAAGCCTTTTTTCCTTATAAAAGCTGGAGCTCAGACAACCCATGGAAAAACTGCTCGAGGTCCAAGTACCTTTGTCAGGTCTATATTCTGCCTGTACTTTAGGTTCACAAATTTAAATAAGCTTAAGTGTAGAGGAATGAAGGCAGTGGGTTGATTAGCATTGATAACATGCAGCTGTGGCCTTGCCTCAGTGGCAGTGGGTTGGTTGACATGGATGATGTGCAGCTGTAGCTTGTTCCTGCTAAGTAGTTAAATAGCCCCGAGGATTAGGGTTGGGGGGGAGTGGTGTGACTTCTGGAGGAATGAGAAACAGCATGAACAGTAGAATCTGACCGGTGGTAAAGTCCTGTGCAGCCTACTAGTTTGCTCTGCAACAACTGGCGTCCCGTGTGAGGCTGGCTGGGTTGGGTTCCAACCGCAACAACTGGTGCCCAATGTACTTGAGACAAGTGGGAGAAACTGGGACCCGTAACAGACACTGTGAGAGGTGAGCCATTGACAACTAATTGATATGGGTATTGCAATATTTGTTGTCCATCTTAACTCAGATTGCAACTTTTGGCACCCAGCATAGATGGGGACTAATTGATATGGGTGCAGAAGAAAAGTCTATGTTAAAAATGCTTATAGATATATTTGAAAAAAGAAGCATTAAAAAAACAAGAAGGCAACAAGAACTTTGCTAGGATGGTGCAAAGTAAATGATGTGCTAGTTACACAGAAAAATTGTCTCCGGTGTTCAGATATGGCAAAATGCTGGAAAACTACTTTTTGAGGCTACCTTGGGGGGGTGGTAAAATTGCAACAACATCACTACAACATGGAGATTAGTCTTAGACTTACTAGAACAATTAAAAGTGGACAGGGAGACAAATTCTATATTTGAAAAAAAAAAAAAAGGTGGAAACTATGATAAAATAGCAGTAAGAATTTTGCTAGTGTGGTGTAAAAAGAATGATTTGCCAGTTGTGGTGAAAAATGTCTCCAGCACTCAGATATAGCAAAGCGCTGGAATGTTACTTTTTGGGGCTGCCACGAGAGGGGACAAAATTGCTACAGCGTCATTGACAACATGGAGATTGGTCTTAGATTTACTAGAATGATCAGAAGTGGACAGGGAGAGAAAGGCCACAGCTGCATATTATCAATGCTAATCACCCACTGCCTTCATTCCTCTACACTTAAGTAAAGGAAATAAATAAAAAAAGCACTTCAGACTTGTTTTGAAATAGTTCTCACTTTATCACAGCTTACTGACAATGGGGAAAGTCCCCTCTTTATTTCACACTTTAAAATAGTACACTGTATTGCCGTGTGATTTAGTCTTCTCTTTTGGTATGGCTTAGGTAAGCATACAGAAAGCTGGGTTAACTGTTTTATGCTACTATCATTCCCCTTTTGTACCTTGCTTGTTTTGCTAGGACTAGATTTGTTGTTTTGCAAATACATTTAGTAATTAATATTTGCAAGCTGTTTTGAAATTATGGGTCGTAAACTATCTTTTTACTATGTCAGCTGTGCCTTATTCACAAGCATAACCTGCTGATGAATTCAGTGAGACTTTTGTCCTACTAAGTTCCTTAAGATTAATTTTTTTGATTCAGCCTACAGCAAGAGGTCTGAGCATTTGTCTAAAATCTCAGACTTGGAAATAAATCTCCTAAATATGGATGGTCTTAATGGGAGTGATTTCAGCAGAGGACATAGAGGGGCCAGAGAGCAAGACTTCATACCCCAGTGACGCAAAGGTGATATGCTCTTACTAGTACCCTTCTATGCTTGAGAAAGTTGGAGGAAGAAAGGAAAAGGTGCAGTGAGAAGGGAGGTGGAAGGGGGGGGGGGAAGGTAATCTAATGCATGTGAGCCTATCTCTGTACAGGTAGGGGCTGGTGTAAACTTAAGGCTCATGAGGAACATTTGGGTTTAAGTACTGTTACATATTTGGGCAAGTCATATAGTTTTAACTGTGTCTGGTTTTCATCTGTAAAATGGTGATATCAGTGTTTCTCTGTTTTTGAGAATAAATATACTAAAACCTAGTGACAGTATTTTTTACGGGAGTCGGGCCACTGCAGTATGCAACTGCTTGATTTGGTGCATGTAAACTGTGCCATCTCTCACACAGAGAAAGGAACATGAATCTTTCACTGATAGGATGGCGGTGTGTGTGTGAAAACAAATAGACTTTCTCCTCCACAAAGCCTTTTGGCATTGATTTTAATCAGAAGAAAATCCTACTACTGTTAGGGAAGACTGTAAGACTTCGAGACTTTTCAAAGACAGGCGTTGTTCAGCAAGCATGGTAGACCCAGCAGTTTTTTATCTCCAATTTAGAAGGAAAGCTTATCTAGGATATCTTACGACTTTATTTCAGTGTCATTGTCTTTGTATGAATTTGTTTGAAACTTAATACCTTTGTTTCTTAAAATGAAGTATCTGTCTGTTTCTTGTCTGGCAGTGTGCTAATCTCTTTTCAGAGATGCTAAGGGTAATCTGAGAGACCATGGCTGCATTTATTCAGAATCTGTTTCAGAAGAGATGCTGTTATTGTGAAGGGGTTGATTTTGAGTCTTGGAATGAGCAGCAAAATTAACTGACCATAAACCTGAAAACAGTCACTCAGCCCTCAGGGTCTGTCTTTTGAACATTTAGTATCTATAACCCTTTCTGTCCACTTCTGTGCAATGTTGATCAATTTAGAACAGGTAGTATTTCCATTCAGATTGGCTGGTACGCTGCTTTTTGATTGCAAAGGAGAATCCATGAAATTGAAATGAGACCGATGTAGGATTGATTTTCTTCTATGTGTCTTACTTTATCAAGACTTGAGCTGAAATATTTCAATATCATATTTTTTTCAGATGCATGCCTTTAACTACAGAATATATTTATCCTATCTCCCAGAGAAATGAATAATACCATGAGGAGCTATTTAATCATGAGCATGGAGATTGCTCTGCAGATTGCTGTGCTCTGACCATGCCAGTCAATACGGAATAAGAAATATAATGTTGGGAAACAAGGTGTCTGATTCATAGTTACTTAGCAGTAAACATAGCCTGTACTTTCTAAACAGCTCAAAGAGAAATATATACAGACGGAAAGAACAGCATCTGTTCTTATTAACTAAACTTAGCAATACAAAATTAAAATGATGATTTAAAGTTCTTTGTAATGTCTGAAGATGTCTCATCATGTTATTAATACTGGGAGGCAGACTTGTAGAGGAGACTGGAATTAAGAATATTCTGAAGGAGACTGAGTTATTTAACTCTTTTTACGGTTAAAGTACTGAGCATATATTCAGTTAGCCTATGAAGCTTGATAGACAATCTGAGACAGTCAGCTCCAAACCTTGAAAAACTTATTATCTTAAGCCTTTTCTGTTTTTTAGCAGTTCTTCCTGGTATAGTTGCACAATGTATTTTGTTTTCCTGGCAGATAAAGTCAAGCTGATATCAGCTGAACTTGTGCAGGTGCAGCATGTGTATGGTGTATGTGTTTCAGTGTGACAATATTAACACAGTTGTGATAAGACATAATTCTTTCACATAGACATGGCCTCAGGCTAATAGCCTTTAGCTTATAAATGTGAGGGCTCCTGTGCACAACAGGAGTTTTAGTGAAAGAGATGGTGCTGTGTGGGAGCCTTCTTAAAGACAAGAGATAAGTGAATGGAAGAAGATCAAGTGAGAGATCAAGTGTAACAATATGCCTGTGCACCTTGGCAAGATGAAGCAGCGATGCTTCACACTGACAGCTATAGGACTTTTGTTGCTCAGCATGACGTTTCTCAGTGTTACAAAGACAGCCTGTATTCTGGTTGTCTACAAATCCCATCTGCTTTAGTGACAGGTCTTTCAAGGAAGGACTTTGTAAATGAAGTATCTGCCTGCTGTTGTTCACTTGACATCACCAGAAAAGCATATGGGTATGTGGAGGCCCACATATGCAGACTTAAATATTTTTGCCTTATCCAGTGGTTGAGTACAGGTTTGTACCAAGAGAGTATAGGTACGCACACGTGATGGAAGTCAGAGTTTGGACTGGAGTGCAGCTATCTGTTTAGGTAGTGTAGAGTTATTGCCATTAATGAGATGACGTGGTTTTCTCTGGGAGATTGTGTGCACGCTTTGTAAGGTTAAGTCGCATTTTAATTTAAGTAAAAGCCTTTCTCTTCTCAAATCATGACTGAGAAGAAAAATTGCAATAAACTGGCAAGAGGATTTCTTTGGCTTTTGCATTAAAAGCCTACAGCTGAGGTGATTAAAATTCTTGGCTAGGTTTAGCTGTTCGGGAGTATGGAATGTGGATAAGAGAGACTTCAGGAGACTGAACCTGTACTCAAAGAAGCCAATGGTAAGAAATATAGGAACATCAGTGTGAAGAGGAAGAGGAACAACTTCTAGGAGTAGGCATCTTCAACAGCACCTCTGCAACAGCCACTTTCCCTTTAAAATAGAAACACATCTGAGTGGCATGGTCTGAATAACTTTTTTATAAGGAAATTGTGGGTTATTTCAAGAATTTGTTACTCTACCAAAATTTTAAGCCTTAACTAATAACACTAGAACATAGTTTTCAAGTCTTGTTATTTTTTCTGGTGTATAAATCAGACGTAGGCATCAGCCAGCAGAGATTGAGGTTGGTACCAAGCATCCAATTTTCAAGTAGTTGTATCTTTCTGTTGAGAAGTGTTTACAGCTTCTTGGCAATAACAGATGGATAAGGGAAATGGCTGAGGCAGTGTGGGGGGTGTGTGGTTTTTTTTTTTTCCAGATTTCACTTCTGGATAGAGAGAATGTCTGAAAAATTTCAGTCCTGGAGTATATGTTTCAAAAAATTGAGAAATGCACTATGTAGAATAGAATGGGTGGAGTCGTTCTGCTGGGTTGGAGCCAATATAACACAGTCTTTTCAAGTTAGCTTGAATTCTAAACAGCTGTTTGCTTGGGTGTTAAATAGGACATTTACATTTCTTATTCCTACCTTTGGATACAGGATTTTCCAGTCCTTATTGTAAGAACACATGTGCATGGAATGTGAATTGGTTACTTTCTATTTGAAACTATTTTTCTTATTATCCTTCTGAATTCAGAAGAATAAATCATACTATCAAGGTACAAATTAGATAACAATTGCATCCTAGTAAAAGGGGAAGAATGAAAAGTGCACAATTCTTCAACCTGTTGGCTCACGTGTATTTATGCAAATCTACGTTCATTATTCACAGTTCATAGTTGTTCAAATTAATAATATTTAACTTGAACAATTTGGGAAAAGAAGAATAGGCTAAATTTAGCAAAGTATTTATTACAAATAATAGTAGCTCTAATTTCATATGGATAGAAACACTTTCTAAACATAAGTAACTGCCAGAGACTGCTGAAGTATTTCTTTACATTTAATATGTTTATCAAAATGAATTGGAATGAGAAGTTGCAAAATTACAGGTTTATATATATATATTAAAAGAAATGTTAGCATTTACAAAACACAGCAGTAAATTAAAACTAAATATGCCTGTGATAAAATTTAAAATAAAAAATCAACCTCAGGAAATTAGAGGTGAAGTAGTCTTAAAAAATATAATAAATCTAATACTGTTCATGCATGCACAGTCTCCTACTGGAGTTAATAACTATGCAGTGAGCCCTGCTGCTGGTTCAGAGTTTCTTCTGTGCATGTTATGAAGGGGGGGGTGGGGGAACAACCCAAAACAAAACTGCCACAAGATTTAGACAGGTGCATAGTCAGGGATGTACCCAGCATGGAAGTAGGGGCTGAGTGCACAGATACTTATATGGAGAAAAATATTTCCAGGTTTGAAAATGTAGCATAGGAAGCAAAATGATGGTGCTTGCAATTAAGGTAACACTTGTAAATATTCTGCTACTAAATAACATAAATTCAGCAAATTTCGAATTTGTATTTTATTTTAAAATATTTACTGAAACTGTTGAAAAGCATTTATAGGATAAAATCCATTAATGTGACAAGTGCGAAAGTCCTGGGTTAACGATTGGACTTGGTGATCTTAAAGGTCTTTTCCAACCTAAATGGTTCTATGATTCTATTACTTTATGTCACATTCTAACACATCTTAACAACAGTATTAGGAAAAAGCTGAGCTACTTTTTTACATTACAGCTTGATCCAAAGCCTATTAAAAAAAGAAGATTGTTAGGACTTTGTCTTTTATACTTGAATTTCTAGCATTGCCCCAGAAATTATTAAAGGCTCTAAAAATATTATTTTGGGAAATCTGTAACTGAAATATAATATTTGAATTGAGTATTACTTATTTGAATGGAAGGGCTGCCACTATAATAATTCCCTCAAAAAGAATCATACTTGTAATAAATAGAGTGCTTAAATGGGTTTGCTATATGGGTTAAACTGCTAAGAACTGATGGCTACTTCATGTCTTCCAAAGAAGAATCCTTGAAAAAAAAAAAGTGCTCAAGTCAAAGGAGACCATTTCTTTTCATTTGGTGGCCCTCTTGCTGTGCTTACAGGTAAAACCCTTTAAGAAGTGGTCATCTACAGAAAATGTTCAGATTGCCTGGGAGTTGATCTGTGCTATTTATACAATCTGGAAAAGGTTGGTTTGAAGGAAAGATACAGAAAACTGATATTTATTTCTTTTAAAATGACAAAACTTTGGAGCAATATATGGGAACAAGTTATCAGAAAAAGAAAATCTGAAATAAGGAAGCATTGACTTGATTTTTATTTTATCTTTGTTTTTTAAAATGCTGGATATCATTGGTGGGCTCAGTAGAAATCCCTTGAAGAAAGTGACACAGCTCTTCTGTGTTCCGTTTTTGCTGTAGTAAGACAGCACAGCAATGAAGAGGATCTTAATAATTTCTGACAATCTCAAGAGAAGCTTGAGACATGGGATAGGACAAATATGACAGCTGCTGGATTGTTACTCCCAATCCAGCATATAACCCGCAAGATTTGGATGGTACAGAATCCCAGTAATTGTTGGTGTACTTGTTTTCCATTTTCCTCCTCACCAATGCTTACATTGCCTTCACATATTTAGGTGATTATTTCCTTGCTGAGGAATGACAATCGTCAGTACTCTTGATTTGAAGAGGTTGTTTGGGTATTTTTCCTTTTTTTATTCCTTGTGAAAACGGTTAGGTCAGTTTAGCATAGTGACTTGTTGGAAAATGTAGGCATTGATTAGCCCAGTTGTTTCTCAAGTACTGTTGTAAATATCCTTTTTGTTCTTGGGTTTGTTTACATTTTGGTCAAAGATGTATTGCAGTTTAATGCATGCAGCCAAAGCACTTAAAATGTTTAATGAGTTTTGATTCCCAGGCCAATACCTTACTTGAACAAAACTGTGGTGGTTTCATTTGAAAAAGGAGTCTGCCCTAAAGAGCGGCTATATCAACATCTTTTGTGATCGCATTTTAAAAGTGGCAGAATATACTAGATACTCTAATACTCTTCAAATGAAAACTGTAACGTTCTAGTCCCCAAAGTGCTGTGGAGAAATCAGCCAGCTGGGATTTGCCCTGAAACAGCTTTGCAGAAGTATCCCCTACTCAGACATTCCTGTTTTTATCATTGATTATGCAGTTGTATGTGAAACTTGCAGGGTAATTTTTGTGTTCCTCTGGTTTGGTTTCCTTTCCATATTTCTGTTAATATTATCTCAATTTTCAGATCTGCATTATTTTTTATGTTCCCCTACTTATTTCTTCTGAGTTTAATGAGTCTGTGAATACCTTTTCATTTGTTGTTGTTTCTTATTTCTAGTCTCTCATCCTATGTCCAAAATTCATCAGTTAGAAACTAATCTTAAGAGCCCTTGCCTGGAATAAAAAAGTAATAATTGCAAAGATGCTAATGTTCTTTGATGTTCACAGGGACTTATTATGGTATTACCTGCGTGTTCTGGGTGGAGGAGCTTGTTTGTTGGAAGGCAGCCTTCAGCAGTTGTGTGGATCAGCCACTTACAAGGGAGAGCTAGTGACTTGGACAGTTTGTAAAATGTAGTTTTGTAGTGTTTAATGGTTCTTGCTAGACTATGAGCTTTTGGCTTTTAAGGCTTCTGATGCAGAGATGAGGTGTGTTAGCTGGTTTCAGGTGAACAGGATTGCTATGCTAAATACGAGTTGGTGTTCATCTGAAGGGTCATAGTAGTCTGTAGTAGAAAACTGTCAATGTGTCAACATGGGCTAATGCAGTGATGTGAGGCAGTCCGTCCTGTTGAGCTGTTACATGCTTGCTGCCACGGCTCATGCCAGCTGGCACTCACCCTGTGGTCACAGGGACAGCACAGGTAGGTGCTGTTCCCAATAGGCACCACTGATAAAGCTTAGCAGTATGAGCACAGGCTTGTGCCATGCTGGAGAGTGAAGGCCTTTTTATATACTGGAATCTTATAGGCTGAATAATGGTTGGGGGACACAAAGATTTGGGCTCCCAAAGTTTGACAGTTTTGTTGATATAAGTGGTTGCGTTACAATAGTACTGCCTATAAATGTACCCTTACCCTAAATTGCCAACTGTGCAATATCCTTTTGCATTCTAATTCTGCTAATCAGTGAGCTGGTTTTGATGTCACCAGACATGGGACAATTTTGCATCAGACCATCCAAATGCACTTGATTTGGGTAAGTTTTTCAGGTTTATTCCCAGTCCAGCGATATAGGATTGTCACAAGAGTTTTATGGATCCAGCTTGAATTTGTCTGGCTTTTTTTGGTGAGAAGTAGACAATATTGAGGCTAGAGAAAGATGAGAATTTGTGCATCATAGTAGAAAGTGTTTCTCTCTTAGGGCCATAGGAGCAGAAGAGTTGTAGCAAGGGCCCTCTGCCCTTTTGACCTCCCAGCAGCAAAGGTAACAGATGGTGCCCTTTGTCTCAGCTGGCTGCACACCAAGCTACACAGGGTGCAAACCAAGGAATTTCAAGTACTGTAGAGCTGGAAGGATAATATGGTTGGTTGGTTGTTTTCAAGAGAAGACAAGAAGGGTGTGTGAACCAGGCCTTGCTGGCTGAAAGCAATTCTCAAGATTTCATGGGGTACTACTCTTCGATTTAATAAGATCTCATTTTTTTGACTTGCAAGTAGGCTACTGTTTTGTAAAACTCATTAAAGTTTGTTCTTTTCAGAAAATGGGTTCAATCATGATGCAATTTAGACAACCAAGTTGAAGACTGTCATCCTGAAGTGTATGATGCAGCTATTAAACAAAATAAATGCCACGTTTAAGAAACTGCTTTTTTGATGTGTTGTTTGTTCCTTTTCTGATTGTTCTTTTGACAACTTGAGTGGAATTTTGTTAATTGGTTCTTGGAAATATTGGAGTGGTTTGAACCTATGTAGGTATCCAACCTAAACTCATCACTGTCTGCCAGTTTTATTTTGGCAGCAGATACTTCCAGTGGCATGGACATGTCTCAAAAAATTGTCCGTGTATGTATTTCCTCTGTGTAGAGGTTTGCTTGCACAGGCTTACTCAAGAACCTCCATACTCAAATATGTTAGGGAAACTTATTAGCAGTGTTAAACAGTGGCATAAGTTATGCTAGCTGGGAAATGTTTCTTCAGAGCAACTAATGCCACTTCATCTTAGTGGACAGTTTTCTCCAAATTATCTTGGTTACTTCTCTGTTACTGCTTCCAACTATCAGTTTGTACCCAAGCACTAATTTCAGTATTTCTAGAAAGCTAAAAATCAGGAGTTTATCTTGTGTGTATCTGTGTGGAAGTTATTATAAAGTAATTGCATACTGATTAATTTTCTTCTCCACTTTGAGAAACAAACGGTTTCTAGAATTCTGTTTCAATACAGTATTCCTTCCCCCCTCCTTGAAAAAAGTGCCTGGAAGGAGCAAATGTGTGCATTAATCATGAAAATTCAAGCATGTTCATTTTTTAAGTTGTCATCAACTAGGAGTTTAACTAGTAACTGTTCTAATCCCTTGACTTCAGATTGCAAGTAACTAAAAAATGAAACATTTACCCCAATTATCTATTTTTGAGGTAATGCAGCATTCATTATAAAAGCACTGAGCTGTGTTTGGGTTAAAGTCTCGACCTCTCCCAGCAGGAGGAGTCAGAGAAGTATGTTATAATAATACTTCATCTTTATGCATTTTTGCATTTTGTAGTAGGATGGATTTTCCAGCAGAGGGAGAAGTATACTGAATTATTGGGAGCTGAGCTGTAATTTTGCAACCCCTATTTTAGCGAAGCTATATGCAAAGCTGAAAATTCCTATTACTTTGCTTAGAAGACATACTTATTTGTTCTGACTGATGATCTTTTGAAATGTCAATATATCTTTCTGCCTAATTTGTTACCAGTAATTTTTATATGATCATTGTTTTGGTATTTTATTAAACATAATCAAATAGTGAAGTGCCTGTTTTGTAAGGTGTTTTTCCCCCCACATCCATAATAGTCTGGTCTAATGAGTTGCCCTTTTCACTGATTGCAGTGATAGCTGTTCCTTAATGCTTAACTAAACCGTTAAAATATACTTTAAGGGACACATCTCTGATAACATTGTTTGTAGACAGTCAATGTCAGAATAATCTATGGAGAGCAGCTGTAAAAACCAACCAAACAGAAAATCCCCCCCCAAAACCCCAAGAACAAAACCAGGAGTACTCTGTTACAACAGTGTGTTATTTGAAGAGAGTGTGTGTGAAGAGTACAGCATGCTCTGAATTAAGAGCAAATCCCTTGATGTGGCCAACCAAGTATATATGTTTTGTCATCACTGTTCTTCCTTTACTAGCCTCAAATCTGTTCTCTTCCTCGCCCCTTGCTCAGTGAAGCACTGTGGCCATGTGCTCAGTGCTGCTGATGGCTAGTGATTTGTTGGCAATGCATGGTTTGAAGTATGTATTTTAGTTTGTAGAGCCACTGTACAAAGTCTTTTAGGTGCTATTTTATGAAAAAGAGTAGTGTCATCCCAAAGACTTTTAAGCAATAGAACATTTTGTTGCAGAACATGATAAATCTTGATCACTGCTGTTTCAGCAGCTTTGTTTTAAGAGACTGTCAGAGAGGCTGGTGGAGGTTGTTTAAGCTTTAGTGAAGCCACTTTAGTTTCTGTAACAAAATTAACCAATATGGAAATAATTATCCTGCAATAACTACATCCTCTGTCCTCCTTGTGAAAGTGGCCATGTTCAGCAGTGAAACTAATGGCACTGGGAATACTACTGGGTAACTTGTCCTCCGAGACCAATTCATGTAACACTGTCAAATTACACAATGTCAGTGCAAGGTATTGAAGAACACATTACAATGACAAATTAGAAGTGCAAGGTCCTTTGAATAATGTAGTTCCTGTGAAGGTGGAAACTCATTTCAGAGTAGCTCTTGGGACTTCCCAGGCTACCTGGGATTTATGAATATGGTAGGTATTTTCCTTCTAGGGTCTGGAGGAGGGGGGACCGTAGCCCTGTATGTGGTAAAGGCTCTTGTTTATAGGAGATGAACTTGCTTGTTCATATGAGATGGCAATATATCGTGCTGCCTCCCCTCTACAGGGAATTTGCATATGACACTTGTTCAGATAATTCTTTAACTCACAGAGCAAGAATGGAAAATTTAATTTATTGCAATAAGGAATTACTGCAGCTCTGTTAGTAGAATCAATGATGTATAGAAAAGGACAATTACAATTTTAAGCCTTTGCAGGGATACAGCCTGCTTTAGCTGGCACTTGGTAGCACTGAGCAGGTGTTGGATCTCTGTGAAAGGACGCTGAAAACTTTTATAACCAAATGGCATTGGGGACTGGGACTGAGCAAAAAAGGTAAAAAGCTGGATACATAAAATAAAAGGATTTAGGAGCCCAGTCCAAAACTGCAGATCTTAAAAAAAACAAAACAAAACAAAAACAACCTCCCCCCCACAAAAAACAAAAAAAATCCACCAAAAAACCCAACAAAAACAAAAAAAACCCCACCACAAAACAATCAACCCACAAAAAAAAATATCAAACACCCCACCCCCAATAACAAAAAACCCCAAACCCCACCACAACAAACACCCAAACCTCATTTGCTTCCAAGCTTGCAACAGCCTGCCAGTCAAGTCCAGAGGAATTCAGTTTTTTTCAGCAATGTTTCTTAGGCACCCTTGGGCCATGTTTTTGGTTCAATGTTCTTGATAAAGCAAAGCAGTCTGGTGCCTAACTTCTGAGCCTAGTAGCATTCTGTCACTTGGAGCTTTTGAGGCTTATCTCAACTTAGATTCTCAGAATGTACCTAGCAGATCACGCTTCTAAGTGTCTTGGAAATATTTTTCTGGGTAATAGTTTCCCTAGTGAGCTGGCATTTGCTACACCCAAACCAAACTAGGAATAAACTATAGTGTGAGACTTCAACAAAAATTCTGATTTTTTTCAGAAGGTGGAAGTTTAGGCTGTTAGTGTCTATGATATGATGAAGCTTTGGACAGTACAAAGACCAAGATGTCTATACATGCTTAGGCAGCTTTTTAATTTGGGGAAATACTCTGTGTTCTCTTCTCAAAGACGAAGATGCATCATTGGATATTATCAATTTAAGTAATTAGTAGCAAGTTTCAGTTGTTTTTCCGAAATGTGCTTATGAAGGTTTTTTCCCTTGGAAATCCTGTGGAATTTGGGATGGAGTGGCTTTCTCAGTGCTGTAGTGTGTGTAAAGTGATGCGTTTGCTTTTTAGAGACCAAGCGGGGTTTTTTTGTTGGTTTGCTGTCTTCCCCCCCCACCCCGTAAAGCATGGATTCCATAGTAAAGAGCACAGATTTGCTTTAGCAACATTGTTTAATTGCTTTACTTTATTAAATGTCTACTTTTATCACCAGAATGGAGTAAAATTTGGAACTTCAGTTCCTCACCTGTGTTCCACTTGAAATCATGTGAAATGGCCTCTTGCTTATGATGGTACTACAAAGCTGTAATTCTGGTGTGGGTCATTTCACAACAGACCTGGTGCATTACATGATTTAGCCTACCATGGCCTAAATTCTAAGGTTATTGCAAAACCTAAAAATGGGCTAACTTGCATGATTTCTTGCTTTATTATGAATATTTCATGATGAGCTGGTTTGGTTCAGTGGTTAGCAAATAGGCTGACAAACAGTCACTGTGTTTTTACATTGGTGAGTTTATCACTGTAACATCTTCAGCAGTATTTGAAAATTTAGGGTTATTTGCTGAAAGCTGTCTGAATTTTTAAGTGCTTGTGTTTTAGCAGTTTAAGGACCTTGAGTTTTCTCTGCTTTCATTTCTTGGTAGTCTTATGAGCAAAAATGCAAGAGCATCTACTAGCTAAATGCCTCTGCTGAACTGTGTAGTTCACAGAGATCCTAACTGGGCAGCAATAAGGTTGGCAGTTTACTCCTTTGGAGAGCTGTCAGCACTGCTGATTGTGGCAGCAGCAGGATGCCTTGGCTAAACCATGCGTCTCAGCGTGGAGAGTCCTTTGGCCGCCTTCTTTCCCTATCGGAAAAGGCACACAAAACAACACGACACTGTTAAGCTCTATTTAGTAAGTGGACCCAATGAGGGACAGACTATGTCAGAGGAGCTTTAAACAGAAATGTGTATGTGCAGAGTTAACTGAGACCTGCCCCAGTTATCACTCCAGCAAGCAGGTGCAGTCAAGCCTTGGGGACTGGATGCCTGCTTTGACTTTTCTCAGCGTAAGGTTGTGTTGCCAGCTCAGTGCCAATCTGTAACTGTTGTACCTTGCACTTTTTGCTTCTTTGTGATGACAGATGTGGGCGTACCAGCTCTGTATCCTTTTTGCTGTGTCTTTTTTTTAAATATCCAATTGTCAGCATAGGCTTCTTATCAAGTTAGTGTATGCTGGTATCAATGGTACAATATTCCAGCAACTTCAGGTATTCTCCTGTTAGTTGTTAACCCAGAAATCCTACCAAGGCTCACTATGCTTAGCTTTAGCTTGTGTTGTCCTGTTGGTCATGGCTTGTTATGCTCAAGTCGTCTTTGTGTTGTCCTCCATGGATCCGTGTCATCCATGGATCACTCAGTAACTCAACTCTTCACGCAGGTAAAGCTGCTGACACCCTTTGTCAAACAGGAGCAATGCTAAGACCACGTGTAGACGTAACTGGAGAGGCATGTAGTTTGGGCTGCATTTATTTTCACTGGAAGTAGTTAGATACTAGCTTGCAGATTCTGTTGGCCAGACCCGGATCTTCAAGCATTAAAGTAACATGTCTATATAGATGTTATAATCTCAACAATAGAAACTCTATTTAGGTAGAAATTATATATAAATCAAACTTGTAATAGCATGAGGAAAAGATCAGAAAATGTAAGGATTTATTTTAGTGTAGCCCCAGATCACCAACATCTAAAGGTCAACTGAAGGATGTGTACATATGGTAGGTTGACCTTGGCTGGACACCACATGCTCACTAAGCCTCTCCTCAGCAGAACAGGGTTGGGGAGAAAATTAGATGGAAAAACCCCCCAAACTTCTGGGTTGAATTAAAGAAAGCTTAATGAAGCAATAACAAAGGTTGCATGCACAAAAGTGGAGGTCATTTGTTCAGAAGCAAGGGAAAACAGATGTTACTCTCTGCTTCCCATCAGCAGGTGATGTTTGGCCACTTTCCGGGAACCAGGGCTTCAGCAGGCTTAGTGGTTGCTCTGGAAGACGAATGTTTTAAATAAGGAATGCTCCCCCTTCCTTCTCCTTTCTCTTAGCTTTTATGTCTGAGCAGACAAAGTATGGAATACCCCTTTGGTCAGCGTGGGCCAGCTGTCCCGGCTGTGTCCCCTCCCAAGATCCTGTCCACCCCCAGCCTATTTGGGGGTGGTGGTGGGAATGCTGGAGAGGCAGCCTTGGTGCTGGGCCGGTGCTGCTCAGCAGCAGCAACACACTGGTGTGTTCCCACCACCTTTCTGGCTACCAACACAAAGCTTGGGGCTACAGGGGCTGCTGTGGGGCTCAGCCAGATCCAGTACAGAACAATAACAAAACCCCTTTCTCTTTGAGGTCTTGGTAGTATTTACCAGCATATTTCAGAAAGAACTGTATTATTTTTATGTAGTGAAACAGCTGACTGAATTCTAATGACAATATCATCCTCAATGTATGGGCAGTTCATGTTAATAAAAAATTGTACAGCTTTTTGGGTTCTATGGTCTGCACAGCAACATCGGTTTGCAATGCTCAGCTGTGAGAAAGTTGGTTTTTGTTAGTGGGCAAGTATAAAAATGAAGGATGCAAAACTGCTTAGTCAACATCTTTTTGTTTTATTTAATTAACCTTCGGAACTCTGCTTAAAATTCTATAGAACAATTTCAGAATTTAACATAGTATTTTCATTCTTAGGCCATGCAGGTGTTTTGTTGTTTTTTTTTCTCCTTTGGCCAAAAATATTTGCTGTTTGTGGACAGTTTTGCTTGACTGGAAATTGGATTTGCCAGTGACTCTTTCTTTGTGCAGTACGTTTTTTTTTGTGGATTTCACTCAGCCTGCTCAGCAAGAGAGCAGACTGGTACACAGTCAAACTTGGCCTAAAGGCATCTTTGGCAAGGCAGTTGCAGTAGCATGGACTGGTCCTAAAGGCATATTGAAAGGAAAAGTGAAACAAAAGGAGGAAAGAGTGAAATGCAATAATACAAGGAAACAAACAGGAGGAAAGGAAGCAAGTACAGGGGAGATGCTATGTGCATTCAGCATCACACCCAGCTTTTTAGAATGCTTGGTGCTCCCTTGAAACATTTGGTAGGCATTGCCAAGAAGTGGAAGTGGCCTGAATGCCTTAGTAATACGCAAAGAAGGTAGATAGACCTATCTGTCTGAACTCCTCCTCTTTTCTTCTCTGACCTCTAAGCTTTCATTTAAGCCCTGTTACTCTTGCCAAGGCTTTCTGAGCTCATCATTTGATCTCACAGTCTCTCTCCCTTTCTTCCATTACAGCACAGCTTCACTAAACTTGGAATAAAATCGTGCTTCATCTGGCTGTACTAAATATGGTGGCATGCGTGACAGGAGCTGGTTGTGTGTAAAAGTGTGATTGCATTGTCACTTTCTTAGCCTAGCGTGCTATGGAAGTGAAAAATGATGAGGTCATGGTAAGGTTTTGATATTATTTGTCAGGCATTACCTGGTTTCCTCTGAACTTGCAGTGTGTTGTTGTAACTGCTGTTACTACAGTTACTGTCATTTAGTTGATTGCTTTAGTGTTACTAATAAATTAGTGTATCCAGATTAACAGTTGTGGTTGGGAGTGTTGCTATGCTTTAATTTATATAAAAGCAGATTTGTGTTTGGTTTTGCCGCTTATATTTCTGGCACAACGTAAGTACAATTTACAGAGATTTCTGCCTAGAGTCATACTGACTGTTGACCAGTTACAGATGCAAACTAGAATAAAACTGTAAGAGTTTAAGTGATGTCATATTTTGGGTACTTCACATGTACATCTAAATCTATTGTAGTTTGACCTAGAATATTCTTAGGTTATTTGGCTGGGGAGATATACCTTCCACCTTGATCTGCTGTGAGTTACAGTACCTGGTATTTGCATTATGAAGTCTTGGCTAAAAAGACATAATGAACACTTAACCAAATGTCCACCAGTCACATCAGATACCGCTCCAGAGAGGTTACATTCAGCGTTTGCTTTCTCTCTTATCAGGAGACAAAGATGCCTGACATTGCTAGACTGTCTGACTGCCAACTGGCAGTGCAATCTTATCTGCTCAATTCAAGTGAACTTCAGTGTGCTTTATTAATGTTTTGCACCTTTTCCTCTATTAGAGTAACTGTTATGTAACCATTCTCATCTACTACAGCAATGAAATGCATGCACAGGTACGTCCTTTTAAAATTTCATGTTATATGGCAACCTGTAAATAATCCCAGCAACAGTTTTTCCTTCTACTAATTCCTCTGCTCCCATTCCTGCTCTCCCAGTGGGAAAGTGAAGGGAAGGGCTGCAGAATGGGGAAACGTGAATGGTTCCTGTGGCCAATGTGGCTGGATGGAAGGCGCTGCCACACCAGCACCCTAGGCTGGCAGTTGGGTGTAAGAAAAGGCATTTTTTAGACTGTTCTTAGCTAAATCCAGACTCTCCGCTGCTCCCCCTGGGGAAGGGCATGGTCTGGATGAAAGCAGTAATGTCATGCTGGGCTGACTAGAGGACCTTGTGAAATCAGTGTTATATTCAGACCTCACCCTCTGCTCTTGAGTGCTAAGTGATTCTAGTCAGGACTGCATATGGACTGGAAAGGGCTTATGCCATGTCCTCGTCTGGATATTTTGTAAACGGCTTCTGGTCTGATTTTATGCATTTGTGGGTACGTGGAATCAAACCAATCTATACTAGTATACATGCTGCTGTGGTGACTGCAACTTGTGTTAATTTACCTGAATGACTTGGGTTACAGCTATGTGGCAGCACAGAGCTTAAGGCAGGCAATGTGCTCTTTAACCAATTTATTAGTCCCATTTTCTTGCGCTATTTCTGCATTTGCACTCGGGCACTTGGATGTTAGATAAACTAAACTCTAGTACTACATGTGCTGGCTGTAGAATCAGCTCTGTCAGCCAGGGATTTCCTCTGTGCTACAGGAATGCTCAGGGTTGAGCACATTTCTAGCTGCTTTTTGCCATTTTGCATAGGAACTCTAGGAACCAATTTGAGTCCTGTGCTCATGGGATTTAGTTGCAGTTGTGAGCAGAGCAACTTCCCTTAGCTTAAATTCAAGCTAGACAAAGATTTTACAGTAAGGGAAAGGTAAGTTTTTCAATAGAATTGCTTGGGCAAAATTTTAATGGAATATTTCACTCTTGCGTGTAGCTGAATAGATATTAAAAGTTGGGAGGTATTAAATGATGAATGAAGTAATTTTGATTATAGGAGCTATGTTAGGGGCAGACTATGAAGTTGTATTCCTCAAGAAAAGGATTAAGTTGAGAAAAGCTAGGCATGATCTTGGTGATAAAAATGTGTTTGCTGCTGCAAAACTTGCTGTATCAGTTACTCTTGCAAGTTTTCTCTTGTGCATGCTGGATTACCTCTGCACATAGGCTCTTTCTGCAGTTTCTTCATATCAGGCTCAGAAGTTGTAAGTGTATTATACATGGGAAAGAAGGAAGGAGATTTCAGTTAAGTTTAACATCAGAAGAACCTCCCAGTTTCTCTTAAGTCAGTGATGGAAACAACACTTTTAGTTAGTGAGCAAATTACCTGATCTGTTGTCTAATGCAGTAGCTACCATGTGAAATTGTCCACACCTTGCATATGACAAAATAAAGATAGACTAATCTAATATACTTTTGAAGTAGCCAGCTATTGTGATTTAGGTAGAATTGTCTCTGGAGTAATAATTTACTCCCTGGTACTTGCTGTAAAATCAAGTTCTGTGAGTTTCATATTTTTGAGGGTGTCTACCCCTTCCTCAGCGGAGAGGAAACATCTCTGAATCAAATTGGATTGCTCTTTCTCATGTTCCTTAGTTAACATTTAAAGAATAGATGAGAAACAAGTGATAAGTAGAGGAGAAAATGCATGAGAAAGAGAGATAAAGAAGATGAAAAATGAGACATTTGCTCATGACAAATGCATGGACTTGTTGTCAGTACTTCAGTTCATTTCTGACTGGCACCACAAAAAGAACAGGTCTCCTGTGGCTTTGATTTTTCTCTTGTGCTTATGTAGAGTTTGCAGGCTGTATGCTTGACTGGTGTAAATCTGTGTAGTGCTGCTGAAGACAGGACATATGGCTGAGAAAGTGCTCTAGAAGAAATTATTCTGGTGCAAATGTGGTGTAAGCAAGATGCAAATGATGATGTGTGCTTTTATTTAGCTCAGATCCTTGAGCAAAGGGAAGGCCAGCAGATGACTAATGTTGTTAGTAGTGCCTTCAGCACTCCTGGGCTTGAAGGACAAAGTGATCAAAGAAGCGGGCAATGGATGGCGTAGAATCACTAAGCAAGAAACACTTTGGTGAAGGCAATCGATACCTTAAGGTAAATTACGGTTAATATAAAGGAGCTGGACCTTGGGAAAGCAGGCAATACCTGGAGGTTTACTGTGTTCTTAGTCTGATGGTGTTGTCTCTGAAGCAGCTGGTCTTCTGCCTATGCCGGAGTGTGTCATGTGAGCTGCCTCTGTTGAAAAATGTTCCCCATACAATTATGTATCACAAACTGATTTTCATATAACAAGATCTACATTTCAAGTGCATCTGAAGGGCTCACTGTGCTGTTTGGATGTATTTAAATGATCCTTCATCTATAATTTATGTACATGGCTTTTGTCAGGTATGTATTGATTACCATTCTATTGGATGTCAGTTCACTCTCTCCAGAGATGCATGGAGCAAAGCAGAGGGCTGGCCCTTCTGTTAGAGCTTTATTAAGCTGTAATGATTTGCAGCCTTGCATACCACAGAAACTGTGTAAGGTCATGGGTCTTGGGACTAGAGCAGGTTGATCTATCCAGCATGGAGTTTGTCCTCTCTTTGGAAACACTTTGCTGTTTCTTTTCACCTATCATAGCCATGCAGATCTGTAGGGGAGCGTTGTTGCAGAAACTTGGGTTGTGGTATGTACCTGTTTACTCAGATTTTAAATGTGAGCAGCTGCTCCTTGGAGTATCAGAATGCAGTGTATGCCCATATGTCTAGGCAGGTTTATGATCTGCATCAAATCTATGGCTTTGTTTTTTTTTAAGAACTATAGCACACACATACTTTCCTTTCCTCTTCCCTTGTTAGTCACAAGACGTAAGATGAACAGTTAGGTTGTTTTTTTTTTTCCTTCTTTTTTTCTTCAAAGGCAGGAAAGGTTGAACATCCTGAAGACAGCATTCATTTAAACTTTAGTAAAGCTGATGCTTTTGACTGTTATTACTGGTCCTTATTACTGCAAGGCTTGAATGAATATCATGGTTCCAATATGTGAAATTTTGTGTAAACACTAAGCAAAACTCAGCTGATTAGCTTTATAGAGTTTACTACCTGGGTAGAATCACAGGTTGATGTTGTATGTGCTCTTCCCCTAAATGACAGTTTGTTGCCAGCTGGATATAATCAGTGTGCCCACTATATAGCTATGGCATGCTACTGCAGTTAGTTTTCTCTGCGTTATCCTGAGGATACATCTAAAGAACCAAACTAAGCCTCATGTGGCCAGATGTGCTGGAAGTGGAAGGAGGTAATGTGACAGAGTTTTTGGGTGGTGTAGTAGTTTACGTTACTCTATTGTGCTTGGTGGCAGAAACTGTTTTGGATGGCTTTTTTGTACTAAGATAGATATCGGTGAGCTATGTGAAGCTTAGGAAGTTGTTCAGGTGGTGCAAGCTTGCATAGCTCAGCAGAAGCAATGTTACCTTGAGTCCAGTACTGCACTAACATTCTCTTGCAGAGTGGGACTGTGCTACGCTATGCAGAAATACTGCTTGGATCGGCTCACGACCGGCTGTCCATCCCACACAAATGTATCCTTAGCTTCCCGTTCCTCACTGCCATGAGTCCATAAACAACTTTCTCAGACTGAGCTTGGCAAGTAAGAAAAGCAGGCCTTGTTAGGTATTTATGAACACTTTGTGCCTTTCCACAGCTGAATTTTCAGTATCTGTGGTAGTAGTGCTGAGTCATGCAGCTTGGTACAGAGTTAATTTTGTTTTGCCTCCTGTCTTGACTGCCACCCTGAAAAGAAAGGTTGGATTAAAAGAATTTTTCAAAAATATATCCAGAGGGAACAAATACCACTGATTAATAAGTGAATGAGCATCATTGCACTACAGAAATATACCTCTAAATTGGATTCTCAGTGCAAGAAATCCAAGGGAAGGAACTTGACAATGACACATATTTCTGTGTGTGGTTTATTTGTAGGCAATGAAGCAATTTGTTGGGTTTGTTTGAGGGTTGATTTTTTTGTTGGCTTTTTGGTTTGTTTTTGTCGGTCTTACGAAGGAAAGCCTAGGTACTTTTATTCATTTTTGTTCACTTATTTATGCTTTATATGCTTGAAGTTAGGAAGTCTGTTATTTAAAATGGAACAGAAACCATGTAAGGAGCTGGGTGTAGGGTAAGTGGAGAAAATTCCTGTTTTCCTTTGGTGCTGTGTTCTGATGTTTCTGAGACACACATCATTCTCTGTAGCATGCTGATCCTCTTCTGTCTGTTGGCTCTTTTACATCAGGCAGCAGAGCTCACGATCTGACTTCTTCTATTTGAGAAGCCACCCAAGAATGCAACATTTAAGTTCACGAGTATTAGCCTGTGCTATATGTAGAGCTAGGTAACATGTATACTCGGATCATGCTTCTGTTGAAAAATAAGTCATGAAGCATTCACAGAAACAGAGCCCTAACGTTTAAAATGTGCTCATTTGGTGGCTTCCTAAGACAAAGAGATGCTTTACTTCTGTGTTTCAGAAAGATTCTAGGCAGAAGGCAACCATCTGGGTGTCCCATGTGTCCTGACACTGGCATACAGGACATTAAGTACAACAGGAAGGATGTTAGACTATTATAGTTATGTACTAAGTAAAAATCTGAGCTTATGTCCTTTACTGCATCTAGCCCTCAGTCTCCTGTAAACAGTAAATTATATGCACTGGGACACATCACAATTTCTTAATTTTCATACCTTTTACCTTAGTTTAGAGACTACTGAATTGTTTCAGAGATAGGTTGTCTTTACATAAAATATCAACTTTTTTCCCAGATATGTCTGTAAATATTTTTATGAACTGATCAATGATATAGACATTTTTTTCTGATACACTGTACTGAAATACCACTTCTTGTTACTGCAGTCAACAAAACCTTATTTCATGCCTGAACGATGACTGGGACAACTTAGATGAGAAATGCTAACATAGTTCTTATTTGTTCAAGGTTTGCCCTTGATGTTTTGTTGTACATCTACAGGTAGTTTTCTCTACTTCGCAGAACTCAAGCAAGTGGCTTATAGAAATCGAAGTGAAAATATTTCTCTTTTATACTAAGCTTTTGAGATAAATAGGATAAGGTTGTGATCAAGGGCACAGAGTCTAGCCTGGAGGCCTGTAGCTGGTGGTGTTCCCTGGGGTCACTACTGGGTGCAGTCCTGGATGAAGTGACAGAGCACACCTTCAGCAGGTTTGCTGACGATAGAAAACGGGGAGGAGCAGCTGATGCACTAGAGGCTGCGCTGCCCTTCAGCGAGACCTGGGCAGGCTGGAGGGTTGGTGGAGAGGAACCCCATGAAGTTCAGCAAAGGCCAGCGTAGGGTCCTGCACCGGGGGAGGAACAGCCCCACGCACCAGGACAGGCGCAGGGCTGACCTGCTGGAGGGCAGCTCTGTGGAGAAGGACATGGGGGTGCTGGTGGGCAGCAAGTTGCCCATGAGCCAGCAGCATGCCGTGGTGGCCAAGGAGGCCAACGGGATCCTGGGGGTGCGTTAGGAGGAGGGTGGCCAGCAGGTCGTTGAGGGAGGTGATCCTGCCCCTCTGCTCTGACTTGGTGAGGCCGCAGCTGGAGCGCTGTGTCCCGTTCTGGGCTCCCCGGTTCAAGAGAGGCAGGGAACTCCTGGAGAGGGTCCAGTGAAGGGCTACGAAGGTGATGAGGGGACCGGAGCATCTCCTTTATGAGGAAAGGCTGAGAGAGCTGGGCCTGTTCAGCCTGGAGAAGACTGAGAGGGGATCTTAGCAATGTCTACAAATACCTTAAAGGCAAGTGTCAGGAGGATGGGGCCAGGCTCCTTCCAGCGGTGCCCAGCGACAAGGAGCACAAACTGAAACGCAGGAGGTTCCATCTGAATATGGGGAAGAACTTGTTTCCTTTGAGGGTGACAGAGCACTGGAAGAGGCTGCCCAGAGAGGCTGTGGAGTCTCCTTCTCTGTAGATACTCAGAACCAGCCTGGATGTGATCCTGTGCAACCTGCTGTAGGAGCACCTGCTTTAGCAGGGGGTTGGACTAGATCAGGGGTCCTCAAACTACGGCCCGCGGGCCGGATACGGCCCCCCAGGGTCCTTAATCTGGCCCCTGGTATTTACAGACACACACACACACACACTCCAGCTAGGGGCTTGGGGGGGGGAACCAAGCAGCCACAGATGACTGCCTGCCACTTCATCTGCGCGCCAGCCCCCTGGTTAAAAAGTTTGAGGACCCCTGGACTAGATGATCTCCAGAGGTGCCTTCCAACCCTGACCATTCTGTGATAATATACCTTGTACTTGTGGAAATCCAGTGAAGAATTTTGCTTTTTGCCATATGAGTTTTATCTGCAGCCTAGATGAGCAAAGATGTATGTTGATAATTTCTGGTATTTCTGCACCAGTAAACGCTCTAGTTAATGTTGCAAACAGACTTTCATTATAGCCCTCTTTTTATCCCCACCAACTATTTTTGAAAAATTCTACTGTCTCAAAACTGCCATCATTAGTCTCAGCTCAGAAGTTTTCAGGAAGGTTTCAATTAAATGCAGTCAGCTATTATGCAAGTGGGAGGAGAATACAAATTTCCATTACTTTTGTTTTGCACATAACAGCTTGAAAATAGTTACATGTGTACTTAAATTGTGGTGAAACATCATTTGCACATGCAGAGCTGTTCATCCTTTTAAATCTTAGACCTGGATTTTCTTTCTTCCTATCATAATAATTAAAAAGTAAACTGACCTAAAATCCTATCAACTTGTTTTCCCCCATTTTCAAAGCATTGTTATAGAATGACAAATGGTTTGTTCTTTCTATTGTATCGGTGGATTAGAAAGGCATTCAGCTGTTTATCCAACAGACTGTATCTATTTATGATTTTTAACTCCTGAGGGTACTTTTAGTGGACAGAAAAAAATATTTATATTTGAATGTAGTTTGAAGTAGTATTCCAGTCCCAATTATAATGTTGTTTGTGGTTTTTTTGTCATGAAATCACATCAGTCTCAAAGAAACTGCCTAATTCCGTCTCCGTCCAGTGCTTTCATTTAAAAAATAAAATTTTGTTCCAACATTTTTTGAAAGTGTTTATGTCAAATTATTTTTTCATGGTATTCTATTAAGTTAGTAGTATTGGGACAGGAGATCACATACCTTATTATGACTTCCATCATTTCCTGACATGTCAGTAGTATTGGCACAAGATATACCTTATTGTACTGTACTGGGGTACACTGTGTCCTGATACTGACACTTCCTGGCAGAGAAACAGACAAGCTGGTCCATTTTTTAATTTTATTTTTTTAAAAGATATCTTATTGATAGCTACGGTTTAGCACTCACTGAAACATCCTGTAATTAAAATCAAGGTCTCACATTTGTATTTGTAATGACAAAGTGTGATATTTTGACACTTGCTGAAAAAGTAGAAACAGCCTCCATGAACTAGAGGCAAAACTGTCTTCAAAACCTTTGTGTTAGTTCATAATATTCTATAATTTTGTGACAACTGTTTTTCAGAAAAGAATATAATTAATATGAAACTTTGAGTTTTATTTTGAATTAGCGTTTATTTTCCAGATTTACTCTAGTTCGGGAATTTTTTCTTTATTCTGACTACTTTTGTTGGGGAAGCAAAAATGGCAAGTTTTGATCAACTCTTTTTGTAGCACTAATGTGGAGAAAGATAAATATTCTGTAGTTTGGAGTTATTTTACCGATAATGGCTACAGAATTCATAATCCTTAGACTTTGCAAAGGTCACACTAGTATTAAGCTCTTTCAGCGGTACATTGGGAAGAATACAAGTGACGGGTTGATTAACTTTATGATTTTTAACCTACTCTCCCTTCATTTTTAATAGGAGATCAGTATTGATACAGATAGTGAAGTCTGCCACTTCCCTGCTTTAAAATTAGTGTTATTTAGATTTTCTTTGGTGAGAAAGTGAGTTTGCAGTAAATAACAAAACCTTTAATTCATCTTGAGCACTTTCTGATGTTTTTAATATGTAATGTATATACACCTCTCTTTTAAATCTGGCAATGTTTTCTGTAATGCCCCAACCCCCTGCTGCAAGAATAGCATGGTAGTCAAATGGGGGATAGAACCTGTGTGAATTTCCACAACATATGACATACACCTTGTTTGATACAGTAATAAGCTGAGAGCACCCTTTTCAGATACTGAATACTAAACCTGTCTACAGAGCGGATCTTTCCGTTTCAGCACCTGTCTGCCTTTTACTTTCTTTTACACCATGGTCAGTCCTATCTTCTGTGATGGCAAAACTTTTTTACTAATCTGACCATGGTCAAATTAGTTCAAGTTCGTGGTCAGATTAGCTCAATTAGTTATGTTTTTAGTTAGTTTTAGGTCATTAGTTTGCGGTCAGATTAGTTGAGCTGAACTGTGGTTCAATTTTTAGTGCCCTACACTTATCAGTTGCTGTCCTTGGGCTGTTAAGTGACAGCAAATATTACCTATTTGTTCTTTAATTGGTGCCAGCAGTGCTTTTCTGCTGAAGGAATCTGCCAAGTGGCTAAAGCAATTGGTATTAACCCTGTGTAGACTCATAGCTGTGAGTCTTGAGGTAGGAGGGTTTACCCCCCTCAGTGCTGCTGCATCCCTGAGTGAACCAAAGGCCACTGGCTTGCCTGGCAAGCAAACTTCCTCAGTGTGCCCACCAAACTGTCAAATGTTTCTCTGCCTGTTACAGATAACCACTGAGCCATTTCCAGAAAAAATGTGGAGAGATGGCCTCCTTTTTTTTGAGAGCTAATACCTTCTGACTGCTAGGCTTAGAGCTTTGGTTCATATAAATAATAATTACTTTTGTTGGCTCAGAGCACTTGCATGTGTCTCTTCTTTTGCATCAGGCTATGAGAAGCCATGCTGTTGGTAGTTTCACTTGTAATTTCTGTTCTATACATATTTTAGAGTTTCCTAATGAAACTTGACTCATAAAAATAAAATCGTACTTCATTAATAATTTTAAAATACATCTTTAAATTACATTTAAATTTATATTTTATTTTTATAATATATATATTTGTATAGAATATATATTATAATAAAATTATATATAAATAAAATAAAATTTAAATTAAAATACAAATTTAAAATGCATAATGATCTATGACCTTCAAATGAATCTGCATTTCAAGTAGACCTAACAGAAAGTGTTCTGCAGATGCAGTATATTTCTGTAGATCAGGCAGTCCAGGGCTGCACTGCTGAAACAGCTCCCATGTGCTGGGGCTGCAGCAGGTGTTTCTCTCATCACTCAAAGCCACCCAGTTGACATTTGATTTCCAGATGCTCTAAAAGACTATCTTAAGATAGTCCTGTTCATGTTCTTATCTTTTATTAATTGTTTTCAGGACATATATTAGTTTCTTCTGATGACAAAAAAAAAGAAAAAAAAAAAGGAAAAAAAAAATGTCTATGAAATGAAGTTGTACATCTTTGTAAAGTCAGACCAAGTTTACATCAGGCTGCAACTTTGGAAATTTACTTCTGTGGCTACAAATGATTATACTCATGGGGTGGCCATCTCAGCAGTGCTTAACTAGAAGCTTTTAAATTCATCTGTGTGATTAGTACTTTTTAATTTTTCTTCTGACACCCTGTTACTTTTCTAGCTTCCACATGTGCTTTTCCTCTTGTATGTCCCTAATTTCTTTCAATATTCTTGACATCTACAGCAGGTGGTTTTTGGCCTGAATGCTCCTCAACACCTGTTGCCTTCTTCCAGGTTTCCTTTTTCTAAGTATCTCAACTGCTATATATTGGGGCAGAGAACAGTACTTGTTTACATATTATGTGAAAAAAATCTGTTCAAACAAGCTAATCTTCCAGTGAAAAAAGAATAGATTCTATTTTTTCCCCCTTATTTTCACTGTTTTTTTTTTTTCCCTGTGTATGGCAAAACCCCCTAATACTTCCCATTTTTATCCTGCTGAACAGATGGGCAATGACCAATGAGAAATGAGATGAGGTGCAGAGAGAGTCTTTTACTTTTTTTCTGCGGGAATGATATATCACTATTACTTTATGTTGCCTTCTTTAAGAGAAGAGATGTAAACCACAGGTTTTTCAAATGCATTTTTCCTTGTATTTTAGTAGGTGAAGAAACAAAAACCTGAGACATTGGTATTCTTCTGTGCTTCATCAAAACTAAACATTACAGTTGTGTAACATTGGGAGGGTTATACTACCCTGAGATTCTGAATATTTAGTTGGTTCTTTGTGAAACTAGCTGATACCAAAAGAAACTTACTACAAATTCCAGAGATGGCAGTAATGTTCTGTTAGTGATGGCCTAGGATTTAAGAAATGCAATGTTCATAGGGGCAGACAAAGTCTTTTAGGAGACCAGCTAGAATATTTGCCTTTTGTGTCTGCCTCTCATCACTGATCTAATAAAAGATAGCTTGTTATTACAAAGCTCGTGTGTCTGGACTTAGGCCTCTTTCCAGGTTTTTTTCCCGCCACCCTTCTTTATCACTAGATTCAACATGTTTGATGAACGCTTTCTCTCTCTGCAGTGTTTTCCAGAGAAAGAGCAGTGATGACTACCATTGATTTTAGTGAAAACCGTGTATGTACACCACCTCTGAAAAGCAGTTCTATCCCAAGCTGATCACTTGGGAATCCAGACGTGATTCTCCTCAGTCTGAGAAAAATTATGGCATTCCTCTCGATTGGAAAACTTCCATCTTAGGGGAATTCCAACTCCCTCCCACCCCTGGTATCATCAAACTATGAATTTGCCTTTCTCAAATAGAGAATAGGGACAGTCAATTCCAAGGTAAACTTGATCTGAAATTGATTGTAATGATAATTTATACAAATAATAGCATCTGTTTTCTTCAGTTCTGGAGCTGACTTCTGGGTCCTTGGGTTTTGAATGCCATATGCTTTTTGAGTCTGTCGTTTATACAAATAACTGGCATCACTATATATATATAACTTTTTAAAAATTGCGTTTATGTTCCAGTTACTACTTTTTTTTTTAATGAAGTCTGAAGAAGTAGTTTGAAAAGTAAATCTGTAATATGGGCCCAATCCCTTTTCTTTTAATGTTAGCAAACATATGAAATGTTAAGTAGTTTCAACAATCAGTCATGAGGGAGAAGCTTTAAAGGCCTGTTCCTAAGGAATCATTTTATGTTACGTAGACTTTGTCTTTTAAAAAGAAAAAGAAAAGAGAGAGAGAAAAGCAATAGTTTTGGAAGAAGACAGGCTTTCCTCCCCAAATCAAAGCACAAGTTTCAGCAGGCAAGTCTGCAAGATAGAGATGAGCACCTTTAATTTTTATCTGACTCAGCCAGCTCTATGAAAACCTTGTTACGGAGGTTTTGGAGTTCCTTATTTGCTCACACAGAATATTTGCATTCACAATAGGACGTGCATCAGGACTGGTATAGGTATCATTGCATATGTTCCCATTTATCTGTTAATAAACCAAGTTCCCGTTTGCCCTGGGAGAAAGTAAGTCTATGAATTTCACACGTTCACTGACAAAGGTCAGTGTAATATTTTAGGTAGACAAGTGCTAGAGTACAGCTGTAGAGAGAAAAGTGATGGGAAAAGTATAGGAAATATCTGCTTCATAACAGTACTGCGGTTTGAGCAACATGTCTGACTGGTATCCATGTGCTGAGGAAACAATTTGTCTCTTCAGAATGTCTGTAAAGATGTAACACGGCTGATTTATTTTGTGAAGCCAGTGTGGTTTCTCTACCTTGTCATCAGACTCCACATGGGCATACAATACTAGGTCATGAATGAAGAGTGTTTTCTGATGAGCCTTGAAGGAAAACAAAACAAACAAAAAACCCAACAGTGTTTGATTTGCACCCTTGGAAAGTTTAAGCTCTGTGAGATGTTATTTTAAAATATTTCATATGTTTTCTTTTACTTACTCTCAATACGTCAGCCTCAGCTAAACGAAGAACTAAATTAAAACTGTCATTTCAGCTCATAAATAACAGATGTCTCACCCACTTAATTATTTATAGTCTTGAATCTTTCAAAAATGAAAATGGCTATACACATTTTTAATGTAGTTCTTGGTAATTTGCTGCATGAATGATAAGATTCCAGATAATCCCAGCACACAAACATGAAAAATAAAACTTTGACTGACTCGCTTATCTTATGTGACTGCTTCTTCGATCCCCTGTGACTTTTTTTAAATTAAAATTTAAGTGAAATCTAATCACAACAAAATGATGTTCATACACTTGCATTAATAATTTATCTGCTAGAGATCACAGTGCAGGTAGTATGGACATTAGAGATTCATTTGCTGCCTGAAAATCAATGCTTTCTCTTTTTGGTAAGATTCATCTTTTCATCTGCGTGAACTGTGTTTGGAGGATGACGAGTCTGAAATAATAATGTTGAAAGAAATTGAGACTATACGGACATTAAAAAGCTACCCACCACCCCCTAAACCCCACTCCTCTGTATTCATTAGCTAATTATGTCACTTGTCTGAATGACTTAATCTCTCTTTATGAACATAGCTAACCTAGTGAAAGATGAACTTACTGGGTTAACAAAGTTCCACGGGCACACAAACCAAAGACCCAGTGTGTGAGCTGAAAGAGGAAATGTGTGGGTTTGAATAGTGCAATTCACTTTGGAAGAAAGCAATCCCCTCAAGCAAACACACCTTTTCCTCTCACCTCCTGAGCAGTGCAATTTCAGTTCCTTTATGAGAAATAAGAGAAGCACTGACAGTCCTTATATAAGGAAAAAGTGTTTGGACTGTCTGGAATCTATGCTGTGTGGCCTAAGAATATTTTATGTTAGAGCTGCAGAGGTCAAGTATCATTCCCTGGGTGGAAGACAGGCTCTTTTGGAGGTGGGTAAACTGAGGGAGGCAGAAAGTCCAAAACAGGTTTATAAAAGAAATCTATGTATGGTTAGAAAAGCATTTGCAGAACAGCTGTGGGGGAAAAATGAGTGGTAGTTGGCAGCCTGCAACTTGCCAAGATGCTAAAAGGCTTAAAACATTGACTAAAGATACTGTATTGCTGTTTGGTGTTCAGGAACACAATCTTTTTCACTCTTTTAATAAACAGAAGCAATATCCAGCACCTGATCGTATAATTCTAGTTGAAGCAGTCACTGAGACCCAATTTTTTTAAAAATGCATGAAGATCAGAAGGGTTGCATACAGAAAGCTTTAGTAGTTAAGGCAAAATGTTTATACTAATAAAAAGAAGGAAATCTGACTCATTCCTTTCTGGAAGAAATTTGGTAGGCTGATTTTGCTACTTCTGATCGGATGCAGCAGCATTTATTAGCTAGGTATTTGTTAACAACCTTTGCAGGCATAAATTGGCTTAGTTCCTTTGAATTAATGGTGTTGCTGTAAATTGCACCTGCTGAAGTTAAAGTCCAGGGTTTTCAGCCAGGAACTGCTCTTTTGATGGGAGGAGATACTCTACCACTGGAAATGGAGAGGTTATACTGGTACGTGGCCTTGAAGGGCTGACTCTGAGAAATAACTTGTACCTGTAGCATGTCAAAGGCACGCATATCTGTTTACTAACTGTTGGATTACTCCAAAGAGAATTAAAAAAGCACTGCCTACCTTTTTGTTGGTTGTTCAGGCTAAACACTTTCATATTTGCCAGAAAGAATTGTGTGTTTGTGGTTTCTCATCATGATGCATGTAAGGGGGATGTTCTGAGAAGCACTGCTGCTGAGGGGAAGGTGGGCTGACTGCAGTCTGGGGTTGTGGGAAGTGATGGGTAAGAAGTCTGGGGTAGAGCGAAGTAGGTTTAAGCACTGATGTTCCTGTTGGTAGGGAGATGAGGATGGAAAGTTTGGGGAGAGAGAAGTAGAGGATGGGAAAACAGAATTGCTGTGTCCTGGGAGAGAAATAGGTAACAACTGTTCCTGGCATGTTCAGTAAGAACTTGGGCATATAGGATAGCTAAACTGGCCTCCTCAAGCATCAGAAGCTGCTACCTATGTGACAGGGAAGCAGGCTGCTGAGCGACTACAAAAAATACAACCTAAGTACTATGAGGAAGGGAGGATTGCCAAGGACAGGAGTAAGATGCCAATTCAAGGAGCTGGAAACAGCTG
The DNA here is from genome assembly GCF_963210335.1 of Falco punctatus. NCBI lineage: Eukaryota > Metazoa > Chordata > Aves > Falconiformes > Falconidae > Falco > Falco punctatus. The sequence goes on from NC_137587.1 coordinate 57,126,151, forward strand.
GGGAGAGCTTCTGGGCCTTGCTTGTTGATGTAAAAGGCAACTTATGAATATGAGTGACTGGAATACCCACGTAAACTGATTAAGACTTCCTCAGTGCTTCATAAGCTGAACCATTATTGGTGAATAAATGTAGAAAAGCACTTTTACACGTGCCAGGTGACAGAGCCAGGCAAATCAATGTTTTGCAGACACCACCCATCCAAACTTGGCTTCCAGCTCAGTGTGTTTTGTAAATATTATGTCAACATGATACTGCATAACAAAGGGAAAAAGGGTATACTGGCATCCATATTCTCAGCTGCAGGGAAATCTGACTAGCTATTGTAATTGGAGAATGACAAATCAGGATTGCAAACAGATTTCCATTCTCAGTTTACTCTATGTAAGGACTGACAAAGGTAAGTAAAATACTGATTTAAAAATCTGATTTAAGCTGTGGCAGTGTCCCTTTTAATGATGTTTTGCACCAGTGCAGAATTACATATTGCAGCTTTTTAGTAGACACTGCCCTTTGCAAACTTTCTGGAAAATATTTTCCATCATTTTGACATTTCATTTAAAATGAAATATAGAAGATATTAGAAATTCATGTTCATGATGGGTATTATTTGTTTGACTTTGAAATATACAGAGAGCACACATTAATGCACAGTGACTGAAGTGTTACAGGGGTGTGCGTCTGCATATTCATGGGATGCTTCTTTACTCCACAAAAAAGCGTTGCAGAATCAGGAGTGACCTTTTATAGTACTAAAAATCTGTGTGTGCAACAATGAATAATTTAAAAAGGGGCCAGGTGAAATGACCTTCTTCCCAATAGATATACACATGTGTGTGTACATAACCAAGAAAGATAGAATGTTCTTTTTCCTTGCAAAGGTGCACAATTCCACAATGTTTTCTGAGTTGCTTCTGTTTAGCAGAATGTTCAGCACAGACATTCTTACCCAAACGGTTACATTTGTATAGGTATATCTATAGTTTAGCTGTAAGCCTAGGATATATATTGAGGCACTTGTACAAATGTGCCTGCTGTGAATACTGCTCCAAATGGGGAGAACCAGCAAATCAACTGACAAGCTGTCTCCTTTCCTGTCATCCTTTTGGAGTTCCACTGGGGGAATATGAAGGTATTTATGTCTCAGGGCTGGAAAAGGGCTTACTGTAAGTTTATACAGAAGTATAAAATGAGAGCTAATAAAGTGGAAGTTCCTGCTGAATCTTATACTTTCTTTTTTTTAATTCTTTGAGAAAGGTGGTTATGAGGCAAATATTTCCTTTATACTAAAGAGGAAACAGGGATATGAATGGTTTAATTGAAGTGCACATAGGCACATGTATGATCAGAGCAGAGAGTAAGTTGTAGAGTGCTTGAAGCTGTTATGAGCGCACCAGAGTATTGATTGACAACTCCTGATTGTTGACTAGATGAAGATAAAATCCATTTGAATTTGAACTGACAGTTGTCTTCCTTTATGGTTTAATTGCTGTGTAAAGAACTAGTCTTCAAGGTCTTTGATGACCCAATTAACTGCTTTACAGACCCAACACACATTGCAGGTGTGAGGAAGGCATTTTAATCTTTTTTTTTTTAATATCAAACTTCCTAAAGATTGTATTGTTACTGAGGGATGTTATTTTAATTTATGCAACTTTTTCTGAGGTGGGATTTGTCAACAATTTGTATTTAACCTCGCGCTCAGCTGACTTCTATATTTAATGCGGTCACAAACTTCCGTATGTAATTGTAAAGCTTTTGTATTTCTGATCCTGAGCTTGCACCTGTGGGTGTTGAAGTGTGTGGCATAGCACGTGAAATCTTCATAAAACTGAGAGCTACTAAGTTGGAAATTTATTTATACAACTGGAAGAACTACAGGCTTTCTTCCTTTGCTGAGATGTTACTGGTTTTCCCTCCAGAAAGCCCTGAAATTCTGACCTATTGAAGCAGAAATTCTAATTGTAACTGAATAGTGCTAAAAAACCAACCACCCTTTAATTCTCTTTCCCCATAACTGTCAATATGGGAACTTTGTTAGTTCCCAAACAAGGTCCGAAGTGTTGTTGTTTGTAGTGGGAATTGACTCAATCTGGTGACACTTCCTGTTCTTTGGTCCTAAAACTTCTACTTAATTGTAGTGATTACCATATTTTTAATGAGGCCCCAGTTTCATTCTAATTTGTGTACCTGTATTTGCCTGTGCAGTCATTGCAAGTGCACAAAAATACAAGAAAATTACCAGTTCTAAGTCAATTATTAAATGCTTATGTGCAATCACTGAATTTACATGTGCAATTGTACAGTTAGGCGGTACCCAGGTTTTGGTGATGTAGATAACTTCTGTGGGGGACGTGCATCATAGGAGAGAATATATGCATCTAATGCAGAATAATTGATTATATCATTACAAGGGTGTAAAATCCTTTTAAAGCAGGATTAGTAAGTAGGTATCTTTTTAATTGGGATATACTTTTTAAAATGGCTGATGTAGATGGAACTGTACTGGTCTACTTCCCATTCTGACTTTAACCACCTGGAACTGATGTTTGTATTTAGATCTTACATCATATTTGTAGGGTATCCAATAGCTGCTGAATAAAACAAAGAGAGCCAGTAGGGAAGAGACAACCTTGCATATATACATCTGTCTGAGATGCTGGTAGAAGTCAAAGACAAAAAAAAAATAATCTAATCTGTGAATTTGCAACTAACATCCATAGACTAAACCAGCTGAATAAGTCAATAATCCCTTCTCAGTCTGAAGTGTATAAAACTTGTGTGTTTTGTATTTTGTTCAAATAAAATAATTTTTCAGCTTCCCTATTTTCCTGATAACTTTAGTTTCCAATTAGAATTGTCACAGACCTTACACTTTTGAATGCCAGTGCTGCATTGTTTTCTCATGCAAAGTGGTCTCTGATCAAGAGCAACTGATTATGTACTCTCCCCACATGCATGTTGATTATGTGAAATCTCACGAAGAATTACAGTCAATGCCAATCACTGTCTAGCTGAAGGTCAAATTTTACATTCTTCTACTGATGTCGTCATTTTTTTCTATACTAATCTATAAACCATGTAAGGAATCCTTGGATACATGTTCTTAACAAAATGTATTTATGCTTTCAACTAGTGTTTTAGCATGCAAAAACAGAGCTCTGTTCTTGTTCAGCATGCTATTTGTATGATATTTATTGATACTGGGAAAAGGAAACACAAAGGAGCAGCCCCCAGGTAAGGAGTGTTCAAAGCTGAAGAGTGATGCTTAGCTGTTACGCCTGTTTTGTGCAAGGTCTGCATGTGCGTAGTACAGAGGGGCGTACCTATGCTCAGTGCAATTCTCGTATTATTAGTCACGTTCACTGTTGAGTCTGCTTCGGTTATTTTAACATCTGGATGATGTCAGCACTGCAGATGATGCTTTAGGGGGGTTAGTGCCATGCTTGTACCCCAAAAGTCCCAGGAGCACAGCCCACTGACTCAAACAAGATTGGTTAGGAAAAATATTTTTGCTCAAATGTCCTTAATAGGCACTGTATCTTTTTCTGATGTAATTCATTTACATTTAATGTATCTGATTAAATGCTACCTAGTGATTGCTTTGTATTAGGCTCCCATATGGAGCAGTTATTTATCTGGCAGATCTAGGCAATCAACAAAAACTTGATCAGTAAAAAGGGATCTTTGTCTGAAACCAGACACCAGCAATGGAAATAGCTATGCAGTGTAGTAAGCCAGTGTTAAGTCATGAAATGTTTGCCCAGCTAAGCTTGAAGTAATTGGAAAGTCCAAAAAAATGCAGAATACCACCAGCACTACTCGCCAACCCTCCCTGCAAATGGAAAGATACTACGTGTTTGTTTCAGATCGGTTCCTTTCATTTGAAATGTCAAGGGCAGAGATTTTGAGAAGGCAATTAAGCTATATCATATATGTAACATCTACATGTTATTTGCAGACAGTTTATCTTACGTTAATATTTTTCAAATATGGAGACTAGGGATATATATGTGGGATAGAAAGATTCCCCTCTTGTACTGAGTTTCTGCTCATTTGAAATAAAATGCTACTCTGCCCCCAGCCCCATTTCCAGTTACCACCTGTATAATAGAAATAATAGCAAGTCGTGCTTAAGAACTAAGCCTTTTTTCTAGATTTTAATAATTTGCTACCACTTTACAGAATACAAAATAAGTATGAAATTAATTTAGCACTTTTTTTTTCCATAATGCTATGCTAACTCTACTGTGTCTACGTGGTAGAAGCGGAGTATTTCCCCTGGCAAAATAGGCATATCTGTTGTGCTTTTTGCACTCCAGTACAGCTGCGTACAATGGGAAGCTCAATTAAAGGGCTAGCTGAAAACCTTTTTCCTGACAAGATCACCTAACACAAAAAGCTTTGTACTCCAAATCATGGCTTTGAATGTATAGTTACATTCACATTGAAGGAACTGGATGCAAAAGTTAACTATGAATTTTTGCAGTGGAGTATGATGAATTTAGCAGCTCAGAAGGTAGAAGTAAGTAAAGATTGTTATGCATGGTACTACCATGGTAGCCACACGTCTCAGTCAGAAATGGAATTTTATTTCAGCCTTTGTCTTCCCTTAGATGAGATGTGTATGAAAGAGATTGGAATGACTTGACTAGTATTTCACTAGCAGATCGTTGCCATGTGTTTTTGTGTTAGGTGCTTTGCTGTTGCTAATAAGGAAGATGTTTGCAGTATTTGAAACATTTCCTTTGAAATAATGGTTAAAGAAAGAATAGGGTTGTTTTATATTGTGTTTTTAGATAATTTTCACTGTGCTGAAAGTAAACTTTCAAAAAAAGAAGTATAGAGGCTTTTAAAATTTTGCTTATAATGAAACCTGAAATCCATCTGAATTCAGTCTGACTGCAGCTCTAACATATTGACATTCGATATTTTTTTCCATCCATGGCAGATTTTATTTCTTAGGATTCAGTGTGATCGGAGACCCAGTCATTGATTCCCTTCGTTGGAAGGGAAAGTGGTGGATTCTGAGAGGTAGAATCTATCTGGAGGTACCTGTTTGTATTTGGTTACGTGTTCACAGTACTTGTAGTACACTGGTGGTGATGCTCAAACAAGTATTTTTCCAATGCTCAATGATGGAAATGAACAGGTATTTTGCTGAAAAGTCAAAAATTTCATGAGGAAGGGACATTTCCTTACAAATGCTAGATATAGCAGGTGTTGTGATGTTACTTAAAGGAGGACATGGTGAGAGAAATAGTTATGTATTTTCTTTTATGGGACTAAAGTCCCTAGAAATACAGGCTCTGTCCTGTTTCAGCAGCCTTGGCCAAAACTGTTTTCCTGCAGTTCTATAAGTAAACTAGGATTTTGCCAATGCAAAATATTTATACGGTTATAGAGGTTTTTCCTGATATGATTTATGTCAGTGTGATTCTTAGCATTGAACTGATTTTCAGTGAAGAATCTCTTTTCTTGTTTAATGCTGGTGTGAAAGGAAGGCAGAAATAGTATTTCTCATTCGTTAACTTGTATAGTCAAATTAATGCCACTCTAAGAAAGATGGCATTTCTCATTTAATTTAATTAATAAAAATCAATGCGGTGAAGAGTGTGATACCCTGGTGTGGTCTCTTGGAACTGCTCTGTCCAGTGTCAGTCAGTAGTAAAATACATATGTCTGTTCAGTCCAGAACTGGGAATTCAGGATTATCAATTTCTTCCACATTAACTGTTCCCAGGATTATGCTGTACCTAGCCCCGCTATTATGGCTTCATGGTTTGAAAAATTACATTTGAATTCTGAATCTTTGTATGGAGCCAGTACTATTGAAATAATTTGCAGGAGTGGGCTGGAAACTAGGTCCATGCGTGGCAGTCAGTTGGCTGGGGGGAATGTGCTCAAGCTTGTAGGTCACGAACCCTGGGAGGACAAGGAGTGTGAATAGACACAACAGTTGGCCTGATGAGGCATGTTTGCAGGGCGCAGGGGAGTGGGAGACGGATGGCGCCAAGGATGGCACCAAGGAAAGATAACACCTTGCTGTTAATTGATGGCAGTGAACCACCAATCGGGGATTGCCTAGTATGCAAGGCTTAGCTTCAAGAACCAATCTGTTTAAAACGCGCAGCTTCTGAAAGTGTATAAAAACTTGTGCTTCTGTACAATAAATTGACATTTGCTTGCATCAAGCTGCGTCCCGTCTCTTCATTCGCCGCAAATTGGTGACCCCGACATGATCCGTTTAAGGATCTATAGTGAAGGGCTCTCGAATCGCCTGTCTGAGCGACATGCAGCGAATCCCACAGAACTTTGAATGATCTGCTGAAAGGAAGCAGGAGCCGGCCAGAAATCCCTCCGGAGTTGAGAGGTGAGCTGTGGGAAATCCGTAACGGGGAATCAGGCTTCGTCCCCAGAAAAAGACGTATATGGACTCATGAAGGGTCTTCTAGTCAGATCAGGGAGTCCGTGCCTCAGTCTCCTCAAATGGTGACCCCTATGGTGGTGTTCCGAAGCCTTGGAGGAATAAGGACGGAACTGGTCGATAAAAAAGACAGCTCGTGGAAGAGGGCTGCGTTCCGGAGGAGACAGCTTGGCTGAACGATCGTCTTGCTGTCTGGACCAGGCGGACAACCTAAACCCCGAGGATAACACCTGTATTCATCGAGACAGGTGAGTAGCCAAGAAACTTTAGAGACTCTGAAAGAATGAAAGTGTGTACATACAGCAGCCAATCGTATGATGCTGCCGCGGAGGGGAACTCCGTGTCGGGAATGCATTTAGCATCTTGGTGGCAAATTCTGACTATTCTTTGCCAAGTGTGGACTAATTCTACTAACGGTGCTAAACCAGAGGAAGCTGTAAATTCCACCGACAGCACGACTCTTCTCAAGACACAGTCAGCGATGGCGATTCCGTCCACACCTCCTCTGCCCCCAGAGCTTCTGTCACTGATTGCAGCGACCCTCACAACACAGGACCAAGCAGGGGAACAGGACAACTCGGACAATGATTCCATTGACACTGATAAACCTTTTGATCCAGGTCCTATAGATCTGGAAAAGGAGCTAGACCTTTCCCCCACCCCCTTGTCTCTCCTGATGCATTGATTGTATTTCTGGGGAGGGTGAAAGGGAGTCTGAGGCATTTGTGGCAGGAATGCAAGTGGGAAACACTTAAGTGATGGGATTTGGGAGTCGCTATGGCATGTTCAGTATTTTGTCAGACAAATCAACCTGCAGAGTGGCAGCCTGTGCAATACGAGGCTGTTAAAGAGTTAAGCAAAGCAGTGGGGGAAGGGAGGATTCATAATACATTTGCTATGTTCCTTCTTGAAGTGATGGCAGAGCCTTATACACTCACACTGCATGATTGGAAGTTATTGCTTTGTATGGTACTAACTGATACAGTATATGATGTGGTTATCTGATTTTTGTGAGCTATGTGTAGTGGCCTTGATTGAAAACCTTAATCGGGGAATTGCTGTTAACTATGAGCAGTTAGCTGGAGCAATTAGTTGTGCCGATTCTGTGACTCAGGCAAGGTATCCCAGGGACAACTGTTTGCAAATGAAGGAATGGCTATTAAGGCAGTCAGGATGCGGGAGTCTTGCCACAGTCTTGCAGGGTCCTAGAGAGTCACTAACTTTAATACTAACTTGATTGATTGGCTTCAGAATATTTTGCAACAAGTCGAACATCAGGAAGCTCAAGGGTTGCTTTTAAAACAACTAGCTGTGATAATGCCAATGAAAATTGTAAATGGGCAACTTTCACAATCGCAACCCCAACATGTGTCAAATGATTGTAACGCAGAACTCACAGCAGACTGTAATTCTCAGGCTGAGTTCTGGAATGCAGCATAACAGATTTTTGCTTCTCTAATCTCTTCTGTAAGAACAGTACATGCTCTTAACTTGCTTATAAATTAGGCTGCTAGCTTGCTAAACAAAGTAATACTACAAATACTGTTCTTTTTTTTTCTGGCTTATTAACAGATGTTGATTCTGTCCATCATATGTTGCTGCACACCGAGTTGCTATTGATTTTTATTGTTAGCACAGGGACACAAGTGTGAAGACTTTGATAGGATGTGTTATGTGAATCTGAGTGACCACTGTGAATTAATTTACAAAAGTATACAAAACTCAAAAGCCTTAAAACAAAGATCTGCAACAGAGCCAGGGGCGGGATGCCTTTGGTCTCTTCTCACGGCTGGGAAACTTTGGGCCATGACTCAAAAGTATTACAGGATTTATTATAATTATCTTTAACCACCTTATTGATGTTTGCCTTATGTCTCCCATGCTTTTTTTCCTGTATTCAGTGTTTAGTTGATTGTAACATAAAGCAGGTCATGGTCACCCAGCTACACACCCCCTTTGCCTCATCACAATTAACAAGCAAAAAAGGGGAGGATAGAGAATGTCTGAAGAGATATACAGGAGAGGAAAATGGGGAATGGCTGACCTAACAAGAGATGAGAGAACAGCTGGGTATTGTGAAGGAGAATAGGAAAGATAAACATGGTTATCTAGTGTTTAATAGGTGTCTGCATGCTTGTAGAGATATATAGTTATGTAACTGCATGAATGATTCCTGCCCTGAGCCTGGTGGAGCATACAGCTGCGGTTTGTGTCCGGGCTCAGAGATGTAAATAGGGGCTTCTCTGTTATGGTAAAGTGTTTCTCTTTGCATAAAAAAAGATAGGGAATGAAGGGAATGACCCCAGAGGTATGTTCAGAGAAGGCATGCTATGTTTCGAACTTTTTGACTGAACCAGTTCTTGTTTGGTGTGCCCTTCCACCTATGTATAATGTTAATCCAAAAGAAGATGATATTGAATGTCGATAATTGTCTTTCTGTAGATGCTAATGTAGTAGGAGGCTACAATGGGAACGTATTGCAGCGGTTCTTCTCTTATCCGGAGTAACAGCAGGGAAAGCATTAAAGAGTTAAATCACCTTGTTTGGTAGGCAGTTAAGAATGTGAGTCAAAACTGCCACTGCTTTTTGTTGTTGGTTCAAGGACATGGCTGTGAGGATTTTGATGGTATGTGCTGGGTGGATTTTAGGCGCCCCATTGCAGCAACATGTTAACAAAATCTGAGAAAATTTCAGCCTTTTTGGCATTCATTCAATCAATTGGCAGTATTGTTTGTCTGCTATTACCTTGGTTGCTGTCATGTTTGCAAGGGCCCTGCAGAACATGGCAAACCTGGTACTAGCTGTTCAAAAACAAAAAGGGGAAATTGTAAAATTGCACGGAACAGAGACAGTGGGTTATTTTGACATTGATAATATGTCTTAGTTGGTTTTTTATTTGTTCTATTACTTACACCTTGTTTTTACTCGTTCGGTTTCAAAGGTTCTTTTTGTGCAACAGGAAGGGGGAGATGCAGGAGCGGGCTGGAAACTAGGTCCATGCGTGGCAGTCAGTTAGCTGAGGGGAATGTGCTCGAGCTTGTAGGTCACGAACCCTGGGAGGACAAGGAGTGTGAATAGACACAACAGTTGGCCTGATGAGGCATGTTTGCAGGGCGCAGGGGAGTGGGAGACGGATGGCGCCAAGGAAAGATAACATCTTGTTGTTAATTGATGGCAGTGAACCACCAATCAGGGATTGCCTAGGATGCAAGGCTTAGCTTCAAGAACCAATCTGTTTAAAACGCGCAGCTTCTGAAAGTGTATAAAAACTCGTGCTTCTGTACAATAAATTGACATTTGCTTGCATCAAGCTGCGTCCCGTCTCTTCATTCGCCGCAGTAATTCTTTTCTTGACTTGGGGAAATATTCAAAGTCATAGCTGGAGGGACTTCTATCTTTAACAAAAACATAAAGAACAAGGTAAAAAAAGCTTTGCCAGGGTAAATGTAAATGTTCGTTGTATATTTCCATTTTAACTTGAATTGCATGTGTAATATTTGTGTTATATTATATTCACATTCATTATATATTCTAGTGCTCTACCCTGGCCGAAAGATACAAATATATTTTGCTAGATGAGATTTTTCTTATGTCCAGTGTTTCTCATTTTTAAATGCATGCAGTGAAGTTTCTAGGAAGCTCACGTGCCATCAACTCTCACTATTTAACTTTTGTGAGTGAGCCTGGCTGGCTAATGAAGCTGATCTGAGCCAGCCAGACTCATGATACCTCTGCATCTGGGTCTGTGAAAACTTTGCAGTAAGAATCTGTAACCTCACCCTGAATTAACCTTTTCTGAGTCCCTGCTCAAAGAAAACTTACACATTTTCAAGCAGCTCTGCATTATCCACTTAGATCCGTGTCTAGCATGTTCATTGTGTGGGACAGTGTTCTCTTTTGTGTCCTCACGTTGTTAGTTTTGTTGTCGAGCAATAACATGTGCCAACATGTTTCAGAACAATGTGCCAGACTCTGTCTATAGTTAATTTCTGAACCTCAGCCAACAACATTTTGTATGTCTAGACATATTTGGGAGTAGATTAACTCTTATACCGTTCAGTTTGGTTGTATAGGTTTTCTTTGGACCCCTATGATGTTTGTTTAGATTAATATACAAAAAGTATAGGTCTAGTTGATTTTTTATTTTATTAAAGAAATTATCTCATAAGGGCATATCAAAGGTCATGTCCAACACTAAAACATTGTGTCTGAAAAATCTAACTGTGAGTATATAACAAATATACTTTCCTACAGGATTAAGCAAGTCACAATAAAAATATCATTTGACTGTTCAGAAAAAAGAAATATAAGTATAGAAGAACAGTCTGTGCATAGTATGCTTGTAAGCAATTCAGTACAACAGTTACATTGTTCAGTAAGTTATTTCATCAAAAATTATTTATTTTTTTGGAATTTAAAACTACTGCTTCTGTATTGCAAATGAGCATGCATAACACCCTGTGACTTCATAAGTACACTTATCAATTATACTTGAAGAGTGATTATGGTAGATGGCAGATCGAAGACTTTATGTTCTAGTGTTACCCACAGAAGATGGGTCAGATGAGAAAAACTTCACTAGGGCAGACCGAAGATCTATCTAGTCCAGCAGCAGATTTTTACAGGAAAAGTATAGGAAAGAGTCATTTTATATTCTTGCAACTTGTGGCAATCAATAGCTTAAGGACATCTAAGTCAAAAGTTACAGCCGAACCATTATATCAAATAGCCAATGATAGACCTATCCTTCAGGAATTTCTCTAAGCCTTTTTCAAGACATTTATAGTTTAGTCTCTGCAACAGCTGTGGCACAGATGCAATTTTTCATAGTGCAATTATGTTGTGTGCAGAAACATTTCTTTTGGTATGTTCTGTGCTTGCTACCTGATAATACAGCTACATAGTCCTGTTTGTGCTGTCTGGGCTCATCTCCTTGCACTGCTTCAGTGTTCATCAGCCTGTCCCTGGAGCAGGGAATACTTGGGGTTTTAGCTGCTGAACCAAGAGTGGCTTCCGTGGAAGCTTGACTTTCAGCGTGGAAGAAATCTCACTGAGGAACATCTTTCATTCTTTGTAGACACACCTGTTGCTGCTGGATTCTGATGTTAGTCGTCTTCATGATTATTAAGGATGAAGGTCTGCAAATTCAGAGAGACACTGAAAACAATGTCTGTGATCTGCGTGCTTATCAATATGCATAACTATAGCTTTAAAAACAGTAAGCTGCATATTTGCGCAGTAAATATTCTGGGATGATTGTCCCCTGGGTCACTTCATACGCACAGCCTATCGGATAATTTTGACTGGACAGGCTTTCCCCTTAAGCATTTTTTTCCTTGCAGATAAGTGAGTTTTGCCCCCTGAGGCATTATTTCCCTCGAGATTGCTTTCCCTCAAAGAACTTATTTATGGTTACAGTTAGTTTTGGGAAGTGTTAATGGTATATTCTGGTTTTATATGATGCTTTTCTTGTTTATCCACTAAACATTTCAGGATAAATAGTTTATAGCTCCAAAGCTCCCTATCTTTCTCCCAGTGCCAGGAAGACCAGGAGATGAGTCAGTATTTCTCAGTAGCAGTTTCTGTGAAACTGAGGATCAAAGAGAGAAGGGATAATGTGCTTGATTCTAGTTCAGCAGTTCTGGGCCACCAGATAGGTTTAAGCAGCTACACAAAATCCCATCCCAAGCCACTATGGGTTTGACTCAAAACCTTCTAGAGAATGATATCACAGTTTAGATGACATTTAAAGTAATTTTTATTTTCCTTGGTCTAACTTCCACCTATTCCATTATGCATTCAGTTTGACCCAGTGTTTCCATCTCCACTCAGGCTGATTCAGGAAAAACACTGTCTTAGAAGTGAAAGCACTCAGCATGTGCCAAGAATATTGATTTTAATAGCAATTGCTGTCTCAGTATTTAGCAAGAGAAGGATTATTCATTGAAACAGAAGTGCACATTGCTGGCTTTAGCGTGAATGCCTGCTTCTGTACTTCTCAGAGAGAAGACCTCTGAGGATTCTTATTCCATTTTAGAGCATTAAGAGCGACCTGTAAGTGGGAGTTTATAAAAATAATGCGGTACCAGGAATATGTTGCAAATGCCCTGGTTGCCATCATAATAATTTAAGTCTTTCAATATAGTTTTTCCCATTTTTTGTGTCATATGATATGTCCCCACTTCAAATTCAAACATAAATTCATAGAATGGTTTGGGTCAGAAGGGACCTCAAAGATCCCCCTAGTTCCAACCCCTCACCACGGGCACGGACCCCTCCCACCAGCCCAGGTTGCTCCCAGCCCCATCCAGCCTGGCCTTCGGCACTGCCAGGGATGGGGCATCCACAGCTGCTCTGGGCAGCCTGGGACAGCGCCTCGCCACCCTCTTAGTAAAGAATTTCTTCCTAACATAAATCTACCCTCTTTCAATTTAAAGCCTTTCTTCTTTGTCCTGTTGCTACTAAAAAGTCTGTCCCCATCTTTCTTATAAGCCCCCTTTAAGAAAATTAGAAACATGTTTCATTTCTAAGCATTGTGTGGATAATACCTGATCTGAGATGTATGCAGCTGCTGACTTTGGTACCTGTTGTTTGAAATTTCAGTTTCAATTTCATCAAACTTATCTGTGGGTGTTTTGTTTTTGTTTTTTTTTTTGTTGGTTTTTCCTCTGTATTTTTTGGTTGTTTTTTTCATTCCATGAACTACTTCATAATCGAGGCAATTTGAGAGATACATAAAGTTAACATTTTGGAAAATAGCAGATAGGAACTGTATAGTACTACTGTGGCAGCATGGAACAAGGAGTGAATTAAAAAGACTGAATTTAAAATAAATTAACCAGTATCTATGCTTTGCTAGTGGGTCATTTGAGACATTACTTATTTAGTGCCATAATGATGTATTAATAAAAATGTTATTTATTTATGATGTATCCATGCATGTGCTAGGCAACTCATAAAATAGAGCTGATATTTACTAAGAACAGCTTACATGCTTAGATGGGATAAAATCTCATGGTGATAAATGGCAATATATCACCTGCAAGTCCCAGATTCTGATGATGGAAGACTGTTGGAAAATGTAGGAGAAATGTGGCTTTTTTTTTTTTTCATAAACCACGCAATGGAATTCTATTAACTTAATTTTTGGGTTTCTGCTTCATTAATCTCTTTTTCTACTTCTTATTTGATCTCTTCTGATGTTTTTCCTAGTACAATACTTGACTGTCATATTTACAGTACATGTTGCGGGGGGCATATGAAAGATGAGCAGTCATTTTTGTATTTGAGGCTAGAAACATCTTACAGAATTGCCACATTTTGTGAAAAGTGAGTTCAAATGATATTATATCTAATACTTCTAAATTTTTGCCCAAAGTATTAAGATTTAAGAGCATATGTATTCATGTTCCTTTCTGTTCAAAACAAAAACAAGTTTAAAAGCGGTCTGATTTTTTTCTTTTTTTTTTGTGTCTGCTATTGTTTGTTTTGGGAAATGGACTAGAAGTAAATGCATATGATGTTGATTGTTTTGTATTTCAGTAAACACAGGGGGTTTTAAATTTTTTATTTTTTTTTTTAGCTAGCTTTGGTTGAATGAAATGAATGCTGTGAGAATATATTTGATCTTTACATGTCTGTTTTTCAACTGATAAGAACACTAGGGCTACAATAATCAGATTTTCCGTCCTGTAACTCAAGAAATATCCTGTAACAACAGATCTCTACCTTGATCTTTAGATGATTAATTTTTTATGTTTTTTCTTAAAAAATATTAGGAGATGCTGTTTATTTCAAACTAAGGTTTTTAGTAAGAATGTATGTGTTGTGTTTTTTTTTTTTTTTTTTTTTTACAAGGGCTTCTTAAATCCACAGTGCAACTTTCGGTGAGAAGCTGAGGAAATGGTAGACCACAGGGCAGAGTAGTCAGTAGCTTTCCAGTTACTAAAATACAGGCTCTGGGATCAAATGATATTATTTCTGCCTTGTTTAAAAATCTTTAACCCAGGTCTTCATATTCCAGGAAAATCCCACAAATCTGAGGCTGGTTTCTGTGTTTATAGATTTACTGAAGGAATGATTAATCTGATCTACTCTAAATGTTTACTTCAGGATGAAATGAATTACTAGACTCCAATGACTTTTAACTAGATTTCTATTGACTATGAAGGGAGCCTAGGGTGAATAAGTCTATAACTTCTAACAGAATATTGAAGATATTCTTGGATAGCTTTAACGTGTGACCTGTAAGTGACAAACTGTGAGTTTTGTTGTGTAAGAAACATCATATAAAATCATATGAATCTCATTTCCTTCAGGTAGACAACCATATAAGTATCCAGGGATGTACTGTATGTATTGAAACATCTTTAATTCAGCTTATTGACTGATCAAACCTTAGTGTTTAATCCATCCTATGACCTGCTTTCTAGTATCATCTAGTCCTGCAGTCCTCTTCCATGAAGTAACAGAAATCAAGGTTTTTATGGCATGGTCACACCTGTATGATGGTGTACCTTCAGCTATGGAGTGACACAACGCTTGCTCATATTCTGACAACGTAAGATACCATATTTGGTCAACTGATGTGGTGCCTTCACTTAATTCAAGACAGTTTATAGGAGATGTTGTGACGAGGCCTGGTAGTGAAATGGTAGATATTATTTTGATTTTGGAGGAGACTGGAGGATGGAGGTTGCTGAATCAGCATCAAGCTGTCCTTTAGTAGGTATGTGCTCATGATACTGCAATTGTTCACCCTGTTTTTCATCTGTTATTATGGTTAATAGTTGTTTGTTTGGTTTTTTTAATCAAATTATACGATAAAACTGATTTAAGTCAACAGCTGCCCTTGCTTTTTTTCTTTCTAAAGTCAAATTGATCAAGAACTAGAAAGATACACAGTTAAATGTAATGTTACTTTAAATGCTAAATGTTTTTGCGAATATGTATTTGTTTCCATGACCAAAGTGGTTGCCTGAAACCCAAGGTAATCATAATCTGAAACAAAGGAGTAGTTAGTTCCTTTCTTGCTGAGATGGGAATTCATTAACACTATTAATAGACTTGCTGCATACTAACCTTACTCTAAAATTATGGGCTCTTTTAAATGCTTTCCTTAACCCATGAATGTATGACACAATCTGACTTTAAAGGCATTCTAGTGAAAGAAAACTCTTTTTCACTAGATAATATCTTGTGAAGAAGTGAGTATGATAAATTGATGTACTGTATATTGTATGACTTTAAACATCTCTACCATAATGAAATGAGTTAACCCAAATGAAGGAGAAAGTGGTGTTCAGGGATAGAAAAAGAACAGAATTGCCTAAGTCAGTGAATGAAGGAATGTGCATTCTATGTAACTTTCTTAATATTTGACATAAATTTTGATGGTTTTCTGACAGTTATGCATCTTCTAGCCACCTGACGTTATTTACAATGTAACACTTGATAGGCAATTTCTATAATAAATACAATTCATTTAATCATTGATTATGCTGATACCAAAACAAATCCACCTTAGGACTCTGAATCACAAACCCACTGGTATGTATCAATCTCTCTGCCATAAATGCTCATGGAAAAGATGGCCTTTGCAAAGTGTCTTGAATATTAATGGATCAAGCCCTGAGTTTTACAAAGCTAGAGCAATTGGAAAGGAATGTCATCCTTGACTGACATAAATCTGCTCAGCCTTAGAAGTCCATTCTCCCCAAATGAGAATTTGACTCCCTGAGCATGATTTGTGATTTAACATCTCATCTGTTACGTAAAGAAAAAAAAAAAAAAAGCGTCTTTCCGTCTTGATGCTAGGATCTACCTGTGTATCTTTTCCTGATATAATTCTGATCTTCAAATATTTATAGGCAGGTCCAAATAATCTCATTTGGTCTAAAGTTATCATGGAATCCTCCCCTAGCAATTTCCAAAACCAGTACTTCTTCTGGTCTTAATGCTGGGGAAGTTAAATAGAAAGAATGTTATTCAGTGTGGTCTGGTGTACTGCTACACTGTGCTTCAGGGGAGAGTTTGACATAGAAGGAAAAGAGAGGAAAAACTGCAGCTGTGTATGTCTTTTTTTTTTTAAGGTACCAAAGAATAGCAAATGGAAAAACACATAAGAGATTTCTACCACATCCTCTTAAGATGTAAAAGTCATTAAATGGCAGCATGATTTAGAATTCTGTGTTATCAAAGGATTCTTCACTTTCATGTTGCTTCCGTGAGCAGAAGTGTTCATTACTGCCGAAACGGCAATGGTACTTTAGACATAGTAGGCTATGTGATGAGCTTGACCGAAGTATGCACAGGGTGAAGGAAACTGCATCCCTCGTTACGCACCGAATTTCACATTGCAGAGTTGTTACCTGATGGTCTTTATCTTCTTTCCTACAATCAGCATAGGGTCATAAAGTTGTTTTTAGAGGTGGTAGTTTGTGAGAGGGATTCACCCTAGCCTTAGAAGAATTTGTCTACATTTAAAAACAGCTATCTTAATAATAGTATATAGTTTATTGGTGGTGTTCTTGCAGCCATTCTTTTTTCCTTGGTGGTTCATTTTTGTATTAGAATGACAGCTCTGTCTGAGATATGTTGGGTGCAAAAGAAGTAAAGCATAATTTCTGAATTCCTGACTGGGAAGAAGAGCAAGAATGCAGAAGGTAAAGATGTTTAGAAGGCAATGACACTGAGTGTCTTCTGGTGCCTCTGTCAGTACTTCAGTGTTAGCTGACAGGAATGCAAACCTGCTTGTCTTAGCCTTTCTGGTCTTGAATCTGGACAGAACTGGGTGGTACAACAGGATAAAACCAGCCAGCTTCTCTGTGGTTGAGTCACGGTAGGATTAAATAATCTTTGATCTTCCTGTTTCATGTAGGGTTTATATTGCATTCATCCTCCTGTAGAACAGACTCTGATCATGGATGACAAAAGTGTCTGATGAGAACATGTGTACTACTAAAATGCAAGATGTAATCAAGACAAATCTACCCTCACTGGAGTCATACAAGTCCAAAATAAAATCTGCTAATGTAAATGCTTGCTTTTTAAAAATCGTTCATTCATGACCTAAGGCTTTCATGACATCTTTTCACAGTGAGACTACAAGGCTGCACTTCATATATTTTTTTTTTTTTTAGGCAGGTAGGGAGACATTTTGTCAGTGGACCATAGACATGTTAAATTCCCCGGTTATCATAAAATTGCCAAGTTGTTCTTTCTTGAAATTCTGTGCTTGTTTTTATCTGCAAGACATGCATTTTGGACATTTCTGTCAGTGGTTACAAAATCCTGTGAGACATGCTGTGGTAGCAAGATCCTTTCACCTCAGGGCACTTGGAGTTCACAGCAACAAATACCAGCGTAACTCCCCTGAGGACACTTTAGAGCATCCTCCTTTTTAGGCCCTATACCAGGACAGAAAGGCAAGCTGAAGTGCTGCTTTTTTTTGCTTTCTCACAAAAACGAATGACGTCTCTAATGTGAGCAGCAAAGGCAATGCTGCAGCTGTCATTCTGTCAGTGCTGAAGGAGAGAAGGCAATTCAGAGGAAGAGGGAGAAAACAACGTGAGAGTGCCTAGAACTGAGGACACAGGCTCATTGAATGATCATCTAAGAGTCATATGTATAGTGGACATGCATCCCACTACGTGAGAGGCAGTATCTGAAATTGTCCTGGTCAGGAGTTCACCACATAAGGAAGCTGTGACTGTTACTGGTTTTTGTGTAATCCCACCAGCTTTCCAGCTGTGGTGTTAATTTTTTATATTATTAAGAGGCCTGAATCAGGATATGGTTACAGTAGATGCTTATACTAACACCACCCCCACCTCCCTTCTTTTTTTATGGCAAGAACTTAACCATTAGAGTGAAATATGAAAGGGCTGGAAGGAAT
Organism: Falco punctatus; assembly: GCF_963210335.1. Classification (NCBI taxonomy): domain Eukaryota; kingdom Metazoa; phylum Chordata; class Aves; order Falconiformes; family Falconidae; genus Falco; species Falco punctatus. The sequence continues at coordinate 57,144,472 of NC_137587.1, forward strand.
GTCTTATGAGGAGTGGCTAAGGACTTCGGACTTACCTAGTATGGAGAAAAGGAGACTAAGGGGTGACCTCAATGCTCTTTGTAGCTTCCTGCGGAGGGGAAGCAGAGAGGGGTGCAGAGCTCTTCTCGCTAAAAGAGGTGCTGAGCTCTTCTCCCTGGTATCCAGTGATAGGATGTGTGGGAATGGTTCAGACTGTGTCAGGGGAGGTTTAGAATGGACATTACTAAGTGTTTCACTACATAGAGGGTGGTTGAACTCTGGAACACGCTTTCTAGAGAGGTGGTCAGTGCCCCAAGCCTGTGTCTGAGGCATTTAGACAATGGCCTTAATAACGTTCTTTAACTTGATCAGCCCTGAATTGGTCAGGCAGTAGGACTAGATGATGGTTGTAGGTCCCTTCCAAGTAAAATAATCTGTTCTATTCTATGTGAGCCAGCAGATTAGAGGCCTTGCGAAGAAAAGACAGCAGCAGTCAGTCTGCTAGGCTAGTTGTCATAGTTCACCCTTAGCCTAATCATCATGTATCATTCTGCAGCCATCTGAGCACGTGAGGTGTTTAAGAAGGGATTGGTAGGAAAACAATGATACTGCTTGGTTTCTGTGGTGCTTGTAAGGAATCTCTTCCATTAGAGAAGGGCAAAGCCCAAAGGTGCTTCATTTCAGGTTTGATGAGCTGATACATGAAGATGGCATTCCTCACAGAAGGTGGAAGAGACCTTGCAAGACACAGCGCAAGATGATGAAGGCAGAAATAAAACTATATAGTCAATGTGAGTGGTTGAGAATGCAGCAGCATGTTCCATGCACTTTTTTTCAGTAGGGAAACATGGTATTGTGGTATATGAGATGCTAGAAAAAGAATTTGTCTGAGAGGACGAGTGGGGAAAAATAGATCCTGGTTATGTTTTGTAGAAATAATCTGCCGGACTGTCAAGTATCACAAAACAGTTGTGTATTTCACTAAAAAATTTCTGGGCTGAATGACTTCCAGATAAAGTCAGTGGAATGTCTTAATTTGGCCATTCTTTTGACTCAGAGCAACAAAACATTGTAGCTGCAATCAACATCATAGCTAAAACTAATTAGCCAGCTCTCCCTGCTATTGCTGCAAAGTAATTTATCACTTTTGCCTATCCTCTGGCCACAGTCTGTGATTTGGTTTTGATGCTACTGCAGCAGTACGGTTTGCAGTGGAATGCAACATGCTGCAATTAAATCTTTTTATCAAATCTAATGCAGAACTCCCCAATTAAGAATATCCACAGCAGCAGATGTTAACCTTTTCCTATGAAGGAAGTTCACCTCTGAATTCTCCCATTTTTGGAATTTTTTCAGGTTTTCTTATTATCCTTACTCAATCAGAGGTGGAATCCTTCGATGTATAATGAGCACTGCCTACTGTATTATTTTAACTATACCCAGTGCAATGTATACTCAGTTCACTCTGTGAACATTATTTGCAAGGCATCTTTGTAATGGCATTTTTGCCTTCAGATTCCTCTACTTACTTTCCCAGGCTTCAAGTGAGTTGGTCAGCAAATTAACCTTACAGCAGCCTTCAATATTTTTTCTTTTCTGTGATGTGCTTTTCCCTGACTAATCTGATATTGCTGTTCGAGCCACTCTGTTACTGTTACAGGGCAGCTTGGAGCCTGCAAGTAAAAATCTATTGTGGAAATAAAAAGTTACCGATCCAGAGTAGTATCACATCTCCTTTTAAGCTGAGTGGAGATTTTGTAGAATTTTTTGTTGGGTTTAGTTGTTGTTGTTTTGTTTAATTTTAAAAATAAATGGCTTGATTTAAAATATTTTTTTTTGTTCATATCGCTTTGGTGCTTTCAGTTTGTGTGGTTCCCCTTGAGATCTGGCTGTGCAGTTTCCTGGAAGGTTACGGGTTTTATTTGAATTCCTTTGTACTTGGCATATCCTAAGGGTGCCCTCTTCCTGTAGGAAAGGAAAATCCTGCAGCATCAGAGATGAGATTGCCATTTGCCACCAATTCTTGGATGACTTCCAATACTGCTTGCTTATCTGAATAGAATTATTCTAGGCTCTGAATCCCAAAACTGCAGTGCCCAGATAACACTTTCTTTCAAGGTACTGAAATACTAGCTCCTTTAGGAATTTAAAAATCTGAATCAAGCAGTAATACTGTGTAGATAAATGTCACTGGCACTTTTTTTTTCAGCAGGAGCCTATATTCTGCTGAGGTCATTAGTTCTAGTAGCAGTTTTCCCATGCCCTGCCCATGTCGTGTCTTTCACATCTGAAATTTTGACCGCTTAAGTGCATTAGGTAGAAACAGTCTCCTTTTTGGGGGTAGGTGGTATTCCAGGAGGTCACAGAGGTTTTGAACATCCAGAGCGTTATGCTTCCACCTAACTGCCTTGTAATGGAATTGCTTGGTCAAGCTTGAAGGGTCACTAGGTAAGTGGACTGGCTGATCAACATCAGCTGGAGATATGGCTGAAGGGAATGTTTCACAATGCTCTCCTCTCCTGCAAAGAGTGCAGTACGTGGGTGTAGCTGAGCAGAAATCCTCTCTTCAGCTCTGCGTGGACTCTTATTTTGTCCATTTGGCTTCCTGAGCTAACTCATCCACTGCCTTTGTAAGTTCTCTCTGCTTCTAAGCCAGATAGCACATGCTGATGGTACTCCCCTCGTACCTCTGCAACAAGTCAGAACGTTAAGTGGGGAGATGAACTTTTTATGCTCATACCCTCTCTTTTTTCACCTCTTTATACACTACTGCTGGAGTGGATGCAGTATTCAGAAGTATTCCAACATAAAGCTAAGGACAGAAAAGTTAGAAGCTCTATGTATTCAGACAGTCGTTCCATTTATGAAGCTAGCTCCTGCATTCCACATTCTTGGCTTTTCCCTCAACTGTTTGAAGGTTGGATGACCTGTGCCATGAACTGTATTGCACTGGTAGTCTTACTGATAAGCATTAACCTTGGTCTCTTGGTAGTAAGACATATTCTATGCAATAGTTCATAATGTGAAGTCAGCTCAGAACTGTTCTGCAGATACCACTATTCATTTATCTTTATTTCACAAACTAGATGTAACTTTTATAAGCACTATATAGAGAAAAATTGTGTAATGCTTGCTGTATATTTTGGAGCATAGTTCTCTGGCCAGGTGAATGGTTTTCCTAGATAATTCTATAATTATGTAATCAGGGTTTGGGAATGCCCTGCAAAAAGCTGTGTCAGCATATATAAAGGAAGAATGTTAGCTTATTTAAATTTCACCAAATCCTAGTAGTAGCTACAGGCAGAGGGAGGAGTCTTAGATACAATCTGAAATTGCTTATGACCTTGTTGGGGGGAAGACAAAGGAAAATATGTGGCTTTATTAGTTTACTAAGAACAGCCTGGTATCTACCAAGTTAATAATGTAAATTCTGAATGTCCATAAATAAATTAAAAAAAGACCAATGATTTTTCTAGATTTTATTCCAGTGTTTCGGTCACCTTCAGTCACTGATTGCAGGAAAAATGCCAGATGCCCAGCAAGTAAATAATGTAGCTCAGGCTGTGATTGTTAATTACAATCAATACTGAAGAACTTGGTGGAGATGATGATCTCTTCAACCCATGCGGAAAAAGAAATATCAAAAGGACTAGACAAAATTCAAATAAGGAGAATACAAGAAAAAACCCCAAAAACTTTCATCTGTGAAAAATCATTGCAATGAACTTTTTATTATAAAGCACTGAGGGACAAGTGTTAGGGGGTAATTTCCTGAATGCCTGCTCCTAAACTCTAACTTCTTTATGCAGAAGATAGTGCTGAAAGGTAATAATTAATCATTTCCATTTAAATCTTCCAGGCATTGCACTAACAAGATTTAGCTGCATAACTCCTGTGGCTAAATCCCATGCAATGTTGAAAATGTAGATGATAATATCTCCATCAAAAAACTCAGTGTCATGGCAGAAATATTGGAGCCAGTCCCTGTGGGAAAATGGTAGTGATCTAGTGGCTGTCAGCTGCTATGAGATATCGTTCTCGTTTTTGTGTCCTCGCATTACTCCCAGGTTTTGGCTACTGCACAATGTGGTTCATAGTTTCAGTTTACTGAGTAGCATTTGATCATACAGGAAATAGAAAGTACACTAGTAAAGATGATGAACCTTTGCTTGAGTAGACCCTTAATGATAGGGTAATCACATTAAGAATGATGGTTTCATCTTGTGACTGCCTGAAAGATATGTCACATGACCTCAGAAATGCCTACAATTCCACTGCATGAAACTGGGGACTTTGCTATTATGAACTTGAATTTTTCCTTTTAAAGCGATTTGTTTTGTTGTTTTACATTCTAAGACAAGCAAGAAATTTAATATTGCAATTAAAGTAAGTAATGCTCCTGACATGTTACTGGCTGTCATCTGTACTACTACAGTAGTAGGATAACGTAATGCTGCTTTTGTTAGTCAAAATGTCTTATTCTGTTAGCAAAAGATAAGCCTATTATTTCTCATATTTATGAGGAAGGTGGTAGCATCTCCAGACAGAAAACCTAGAGCTGTGGACTTGTTCTCACAAAAATGTCTTTGGATGTTTTACTTTGTTTTTTGAATTAGCATGGAGGAGCAGTAATTGCCACTTGCTACTGTTCATGCAGATGTTTTTCCTGATATGAATGCACACTTGGCTAGCACCATCAAGACAGTGACTAATGTGGTTTTATTAGGAAGGATCATTTGAAAAGTGTGTGTTTTTTGTAAGGACTTTGAGTGGTAGAGCTGAAAGTTGTTGGTAAGCAGTCTAGGAGCTGCTGAGCTTCAATGTAGTATGAATGCATGTTTCAGAAGTGACTAAAGCAAAGTGGATCAGAGCAGAGGTGCAGGTCTAGAACAGCCTGGAAACTTTCCTTCGTCTGGTGGAGGTCTGTCATGCAACAAAGATTTAAATAAAGAGTGTCCCTTCCAAGAAGAGGCTGTGTTTTAGATTTTTTCATACGTACATATTAGAATTAGTAAAAGTTGAATATTCGTGAGAATGTTTACTGTTTTATCTGAACATATCATTCAACTTTAGTATCACAGGTATATCAGGTACAAGGAGTAAAGGGGAATTCTCCCAGCCAACAACTGGCTATCCTTTTACAAGCAGAACTCCCATCTGTATAGTCTCTAGAGTGAAGTTGCAGGCCTAGGTAACACTGTTTACAAATATGAGAAAGCTGGAAGAGATAATACTTAAATTTGGGGCTGCTGTTTCCTCTAGAGGAACAAAACTGTAGTCTTTTAATGAATACAGGTCTCAATCCCAGCAACAACGTTATAGTACATCTGAGATACGGAGTTCTTGTACCCTGTCATGAGATGGAGACTGTCCTCTGATACGTTTAGTCTTTTTTAATTGTGGTGTTATATCACCAAATTAGCTGGAAAAGATTGTGCTACTTGAAAAATAGTGCACACAGTTAATGGATATACAGGCTGAACTTTGGGTCCAAAGAATCTGAAAATCCCTGTGAAATGTCAGCTTAATATTAGTGTCTGACTGCTAATTGCTTAGTTAGTATGGAAGTATAACCTTGATTATAGATTTCAGTTTTTAAAATGACACGGATGCAAAAGAAATAACAATGAGGCTAGTAATGGTGAATAGACCAGATAACTCACTAAGGGTAGATTCCTTATCTTGTTGTAGCAGTTAAAATGAGAACAAATTTCCTCACCAGACCTCCCAAACCCTTCCTTCCTTTTTGAAACAATTAGCTTTGTTTCCAGTTGTCATTGCATTTCTAGATATGTATTATTCTGTCTCTTATTTGACATAATAGAACTCATTCATTTTTATGAAGGAAATGCATAATAAAGGTTATTTTTGCATGGTCTTTAAGTATGCTTATCTGTCTGACCTTAGTGTATTTTTCTGCCTAGGTACTCATTCACTTTGTAGTATGTTTGAGCTTGGAGTGACTGAGGGGCCTAGTTTGAACTGAATTTAATTGTAGTGGACTGCAATGACTCAATTCTATGTTTCTGTTCTTAGTGTGCATGGACAGTCCTTCTATGTTTCTGTCCTTAGTGTGCAGTGAGAGAGAATGTATTGAGAAATTACTGCATATGTAGTGCTTGCATGGTTCTTCAGCTGCCTTCAGGCAAAGCTTCTCGACCCTTGAAGACTGACTGGCTTCATAACTGTGTCCCCTTTTCTGCCTGGGATGCTGATAACAGTTTTTGTCACTTTGCTGCTTAAGAGCTAGTGAACAGCCAGCACTGGTGCATTTGCCATTGTGAGCTCTTGGAGCTGGCACAAAGCTGACGTTGCTTCGTAAATTGTACTTTGTGTTTAACAGCTACCTAGGGGTCTGCTGAGATTCTGGAAGGTTTTGAAATGAAAGATTGAAGTGAAGCTGTTCTAGAGGCTGTTACAAAAGTGATGAATGAGTAGGGCACAGTACTAGTGGGGCTGAGATTCTTGTACAGGAAAGCAAAGCTGGATCTCTAGCAGTGAAAGCACTGAGGTAATTAGTGACACTCCATCCTACCCTCATCTGCTTCTGCCAGAATGCAGCTGCACGCTGGCCTTCACATGAAGCAGATTGCAGGGTACTAAAGTTGGCCCAAGCTTCAAAGCTTTCACTATATCACAGTGGAAAGCGTTGCCCTCAGCAGACATCCATTTGCTTCTTAAGTGGAACATGCAGTCTACAAAGTTGCATTTGTTCCTTTTTACAGAGTTCTGGTCTGCAGACATGTTCTCTAAAGAAGTGACATGCAGTATGATGATAGCTGCTGGCACAGCAAGAGGACAGTTCAAATTGAAGTCATCAAATAAAAGAAAACAATTTAGTAGAAAATCTTTAATGCGGCTTTTTAATTCATTAGAAGGAAAACGCTGTGTCAGCACTTTTTAAATTGTATTTTTGAAAGGATGGAAAGAAACAGTCTAGTGTTATTTCTACAGGTTCTTTCAGAGTGAGTTGCGGACGACTTTGAGCAGTTAAATGTATCTTCATTGCCTAAAGATTGTAAAAACATGGAGTTTAAGTTCTGCAATCAATTTCTCATGCAGTGCTTTGAATGGATAAGAAAACATGTTGAAGTAAGAGTAGCGTGATTGGTTATGACTTCAAATCTTGAGGACCTGAGAGACTGGCTAAAATAGTTCTCATGGAGTTTTGTGCTTAGATATAGTCTGCCCTTTGGTACCTCCTGTCTTCTCCCTTTAGGCTCTTGAAGGACATATCCTGTATTTATGACCTGTTTAAAACTACATAATTATCTATGCAATGAAAATAACTCAGTCTGAATGTTCATCTCACAGTTCTGTCAGGTCTTCTGTCTGATGCTTTTTCATACTCTGTTTCAGAGAATATGTATGGGAAGGGATCGAGCTATGCTCCTGCTCTGGTGAAATGCTGCTCCAGAAAGGAGAATCTTGGTTTGAGAGGCTTCTGCAAGCTCTGTACATTTCAGCTTCTGTTGCTGTGTTTGAGGACCGGTTGTATTTGGAGCCAAGAAAATTCTGTAGAGCCATGAGGGTTACTGTTCAGTCCTGGCACAACTGAAAGCCAGAAGTTATTGCTTGCATCAGCCATACCATATCTGTGTCTTGCCACCTTCGCTAGCTTTATCAACCTAATAAAATGAGAAATCTTGCACTATTGCTCAACCATGGCAAGCTGAGGCTTTCTGAAATTCAGAGGTCATGGTTTTCTATTGCTGGTTGGGTAGCTGGTTCTCATTTATGCCTGTGAAAACCTTTGTAAAAAGTCTTCGAGCATTTTTAATTAGACTGTCCCAATATGTTACTTCTGATTAAAGCAGAAGATTCAAGTAATGAGGGTTGTAAACCTGTGCATAGATGTGTGATGGTAATTTCAACATACCCACTGGCTGTTTGAGATTGCTGCTATCTTTAGTTGTGTACTAAGATTAATTTCTTTCAAAAAAACTTAGACCTGCAGATTCCCAGTTCATAGTAACTGAAAGCACCAGCTTACCTAAAGTAAAATAACAAACAAGGATTTAATTGATAATCAATTAGCTGAAAATTATTGGTAGCTGTTTTGGGGCAAAGTTTGTCAGTGCCTAAAAGACTAATGAAATGTAATTTAGACTTTTGAATCACAGGTTCTTTTGGCGAGTTAAACTAAAAATCAGACTATGGATTTGCAAAATCTTAAGTTACACAGAAAGTCCTAGCATTGCGACATTATTGCTTAAAAGCTTATATCCAATAGAATGGTATCTGTGACTGAGTGATCTGTATTACACAGGGTTTTTTAGGCATATCTCTTCTGTAGGCAAGTACCCAGAAAATGGATGATACCAGTATGGGAAACATTAGGCAGTTTCTGTACTTGTAGAGTAGTGATTTCTGTTCTAAATGGCTAAGACAGTTTCGATTGCATTGAGTGTATTTTTACTTCTGAATTTCTTTGTCATACATCAAGAATGCCTGAAATTGCAGAGATAAAGGCATTGAAAAAAATGTTGTTATAGCACTTTCTGAGCTTCTGGTAAACTGATTTACATGCAGCAGATCTGGGGTAAACTGAAACAGTAATTGACCCCATTGCCCTCTTCTGGTTATTCAAGGTGGAGTAACCTCAGGGGGATCTGTTCATCTCTCTACCATAGTGCTAGATGACTGCAGAGTAATTACAAGGAATTCAGGTTTAGACTTATAAAGGTTTGTTACTAGCCAGTGGATATCATTGGGCTCAATAAAATCAACAAGCTTATAATTAGTCTGAACTATCTAACAGTAACCTAATTTAAAAATGCAAATAATAAAAACATCTACCATAACATTAAAAAAGTCTTAAAGTATTACAGATTCTAGTCACAGAAGAGAGTGCTGATCTTGAAAAGCTTGATGCCAATTATGTGCTTCACTGAATTAAAATGAACTCATGTTATTAATAAAGACTCAGATGATCTAGTCTGCCAGTCCAACCTTTCACCACCTCACACTTTCATTAGAAATGAAATTTTCAATTAAGAACTGTCTTCCAAAACTTAGTATTGAGTTCCAAAATTAAGTTTTCCAGACTGTGATTCAGTCACATGAACTTAAGTAATACAGAAAAATCTTGCAAAATTTGACACTGTGACATGTCATTCTCTCATACTGCTTCATGGGTCCTTTCACATTAAGTGATCATCTTGTTCAGGCCATTGACAGTGAAAACTAGATCCATCTGAGCGATGATTTTTATAAGAATAAGGCTCAGAAATAATCCAGATGTATACAAAGCATAACACCTTTCAAAGGCAATATGAAATCTGAAAATTGAAATGCAGCTGTCGGCTTTTCTGATGAGTGCTAGAAGCAATGGATGGAATGAAAAATATTAAAGAAAGCTTTGTGCTAATTTTTTTTTTATAGTTCAAAGAACACTTTCTCATTGGAACACTTTAATAATCCTTAAGGAAATTCCATTAATTAACTTGTGAACACTTGACATAAGTCATTTTTGGACTTGGAGAGATGCTTGTGTTGTGATTATCAAGGCCAGGAATCAGAGGATGAGGGTTCTGTGGCTAATTTTATACTGGAGTTTTTGTTTAACGTTGAACAAAATCTCTGGGGATTTACATAGATATTCAGGCTATATGCTACACTCATCGTTACTTTTAATGTTTATTTTTTATTGGAGTGCTTTGATATTACATACCCAAGTTGGTGAGATTCAGCTTCAGTGGTCAGATACTATTGATATGGGAGCTGTTTCAGTTGTAAGCAATCTATAGAAAGAATAAAAATTAAAAAAGGTGGTTAGCTAGTTATCACATATAGTTATACACGTGTCTGCTATGATGCTTAAAGAATCGTGCAAATAAAATGGCAATGCTGTAGTGTTTTGTATGCAGAAGCAGTTGCACTCGCTCTCCCCAAACAAGTTAGACATAGTATTTGGGCTAAGTAGATTTACTACAAAATGAATGGTGAACTATAAAAGAGAGAACAAAAAGGTTAATTTGGTGTGTTCCTGGAAGTGCCTTTGAGCTGAGCTGGCTTCGTGTACACTCATGGAAGTTGAACTTTTTATTGAAGGTGGGTTTTTTTCTATTTGAATAGCCTTTTTTTTTTTTTTTTTTTTAAAGGTTCCTACATTTGTCATGTCAGAAAAAGTAAAAGTAAGGACTTCAGAAAATACTGTAATTATTTCCTTCAAAGATAAGACAAAAATGCAAATGCTGTGAATGTTGGCATGGTTTCATTTTTTTACAAAATATTCTTCAGACTTAGCCTTTGTTACCTATTAATTAAAATTTTATTGTGGGGAAAATTTAGTTTCAGAAATATTTAGAAAATAGGGCTTGGGGGTGGGGGGTGGGCAGGGCATGTGGAGACAAGGTACTGTGAATATTGGAGTGTGAGTACTAGTTTCAGAAGAATCCTGGGGCTGTGGGGAATGAAGTCTAAAAACCACAATCTGGAAGCTGCTTCATTCATCGGTGTTCTCAGTGGGATATAAAATTCCAAAATAATTTTCTTCACCGCAGAGGAGGACCAAGACAAAACATGAGTCCATAAATAAGGACTGAATGAGACTTGATTTTCTCCCTCCTCTCTGAATTTTGATCAAGGACAAGAATGTTAAACAATTATCCTTACAAAAAGTGTCCTGAATGGTCAAATCTCTCACTGAGTGCTTACGACCAAAGTCTTCTAAAAGATCTCAGCATCAATAGTGTGGCGGAGTGCTTTGAAGATGTTACTGTCCAGTAATAGGCTGGAGACTGGAGGAGTCCCTACAGTAACTGCAGTTGTGCCAGTGAAAATCCCTGATAATCTTATGACACCATTTGTGATATGTTTGGGAGTGGAAATTGTCGCTGTTTTTTCCTGATGTGCACAGGATATTTAAAACATAATTTGTTTGAATGTTTCGTTCTGCTGTTGCACCTGTGATGATTCACAAAAGCTTTCAAGTTCAGGTATTACTTCTCCCACACCGCCTTTTGCAAGTGGAATTAAATTCTCATCCTCTAATACACTTGCATGGTGTGCTGAACCATTGCTTTCTCTGTCCCTTATAACTACGTATTTTGGTCCTGAAAATAATTCCAGCTGCTGTAGCAACAATATTTGGCTTAATCTCTTTAGTAGTATCTAGTGATACTACCGACTTTTGGCAGACAGTAGGGCCTTGTGGAAAGTTGTGTGAGGAGTAACTGGGCTGGTATCCTCTGTCCCTCTTGTCTTTTGTTTGATACACAGAACATAGAGGAAAAAAGCATGTTCTAGAGCGAGCAACTATTTCACTCAAAATTACAAGTGCAGCAATAAAGTTGTTTTTATAAATGGCTGCCATTACTGCTGTCTGCATATCAAGTTCCAGCTAGCACTTCGAGGTTCACTTCACTGCAGATACTGAAGAACTTTAACAGAGGATGACAGAAGAGAAAAAAGGAAAGCAGAAGACCAAGTGAATGACAGTTTCTCTGGGAACCATCCTCCAACAGAGTGCTCTGATAAAATTCTTCCCTGAACTGTTTTCTTTTACTGTACCTGGAGAAGCTAAACAATTCATAACGAAGTGCCAGTCACCACAGCTCTGAGGTGGTACTGAAGAACTTACCAGGGCTCAGAGCAGCCATGTCAGACAAAGGCTTGGAAATATCACAGAGAGAGATAGAGAAGTTTTTGGAATATTTGCCTCAGAGGAAAAGTAGTAACATTATGTAAATAATGAATGTAATAGGAAATAAGAGGAAGGCAGAAAGTAAGTTTCTTATAATAGAAGCTTTAGCATTATATAATGATATTACATTGCAGGATGTGTTGGGTTTGTGTGCAGGGTTTTGGAAGTGGGAAGGCTACTTCTGTGAGAAGCTGCTAGAAGCTTCCTCTGTGTCTGATAGAGCCAGTGCCAGCCAGCTCCAAGACAGACCCACCACTGGTCAAGGCTGATCCCATCAGCAATGGTGGTAGTGCCTCTGGGATAACACATTTAAGAAGGGGGAGAAAAAACCTGGACAACTGTAGCTGAAGAGAGGAATGACACTATTTGAGAGCAACAGCTCTGCAGACACCCAGGTCAGTGCAGGAGGAGGCAGGAGGTGCTCCAGGCGCCAGAGCAGAGATTCCCCCACTGCCCGTGGGGAAGGCCATGATGAAGCAGACTGTCCCCCTGCAGCCCATGGAGGTTAATGGTGGAGCAGAGATCTACCTGCAGCCCATGGAGGACCCCGTGCTGGAGCAGATGGTTGCCCAGAGGAGGCTGTGACCTAGTGGGCAGCCCACCCTGGAGCAGGCTCCTGGCAGGACCTGTGGACCCATGGAGGGAAGAGCCCAGGCTGGAGCAGGTTTGCTGGCAGGACCTGTGACCCCAGAGGGACCCAAGCTGGAGCAGTCTGTGCCTGAAGGACAGCGCACGGTGGGAGGGACCCATGCCAGAGGGGTTTGTGAAGAACTGCAGCCCTCGAGAAGGACTCACATTGGAGAGGTTTGTGAAAGACTGTCTCCTGGTGGAGGGACCCCATGCTGCAGCAGGAGTAGAGCATGAGGAGTCCTCCCCCTGAGGAGGAAGGAGCAGCAGAAAAAACGTGGGATGAGTTTACCGCAACCCCCATTCCCCACTGCCATTGCACTGCTGAGGAGGCAGGGAAAATTGGGAGTAAAATTGAGCCTGGGAAGAAGGGGGGGGAAGATGTTTTTAAGATTTAGGTTTTATTTCTCATTATTCTAGTCTGATTTGATTGGTAGCAAATTAAATTAATTTTCCCAAGTTAAGTCTGTTTTACCCATGATGGCAATTAGAGGGATCTTTCCCTGTCCTTATCTTGACCCAGAGCCTTTCATTATATTTTCTCTGCCCTATCTAGTTGAGTAGGAGGAGTGATAGAGCAGCTTGGGTGGGCATCTGACATCCAGACGGGGTCTACCCACCACAGAAGAGTAGCAGTCACTTAATTTTCTGTTTTCAAAGACTTAGATCATTTTCCAGTGGGTTTCATAAGCATATTCTATCAGCAAAGAGAGATAAGACCTGGAAATCTTTGGTTCCAGTCTAGCCTCTTGAAGTAACTGCATCCCCTCCAACCTGCCCAGTCTTGGCTTTTCCCTCCACGGGCTTGTACTCTCTGGTGATAAAAAAAGTCTTAGTCTTCATAAAGCAGGTTTCTCACATGCATTGCCTTGTCAATACTTTATTAGACTTAGTTTATTTAGCTGGCTGCAGCGTCTGACTTCCATATCTTCACTTTTGTTTCTCTTTCACTTCTCCAGCCTCACTCCCAGATAGTTGCTATTTAACTATTGACATTTGTCTTCAACAGCACTTTGTCTCACCTTCATCTCTTCTCGATTCTACCCTAGTGTCCCTTCTCAGCAGTCTACTTGTTCCTGAGTAGACCTAGTTACATTTGCTCTCCATCTTTCTTTTGACCCAAATGTTCTGGGCCTCAGCCTGTGTCTTTCCCACCATTCTCCAGTCTCCTTTTCATTCCTCGGGCTCCTCCTCCCAGTCTGTTCCCCTGGAGGATTTGTCCTCTCCCTTTATATTTGAGTTTGAGAACTGCCTCTTCTGTATTGCTTGGGCTTAGTAAGGAGGGTGTTGAAACAGCAGCAAAAACCTCTGGCCTTAGTTCAGGTTCTTAGACTCAATTGCAGAGAAAGACCTCCTGAGGCCCCTGGACCGCGTCCAGGACAGACGGAAAGGTTGTGAAGCACGGCAGTTGGAGCCACGGACGTACTGGCTGTGCGCAAGCCATGAGGCTTGTGAGTTGGGCATTTCTGAGCGGCTTTTCATTGAGCGTGCAAAAGGCACAAGATCTCCTCCAGCTTGCGAGTCCTTAGGCTAAAGCGTAGGTTTTCTTAAAGAAAATTCTTCAGGCTGCAGTATTTTGACTGAAATTTTCCGGGAAAATTAAGGCCAAGGAGATACATGACACATGATCAGAGCTTTCCACTGGTGTGAGTGATTGAGAACAGCATCTTAGTAGAGGAACTACTTCAACCTTAATTGAATAATATTCTGTTAGGGAAAGGTTGGCTTTTTTTTTTCTGTCTCTCTCTGGAGGTAAGTATTTCTTAATTCTTTTACTTTTAATACCTGTTCCTTAATGCTTGTTATTCTATTGATCTTAATCATTATTTTTTTATCATCAAATCATTTAGGTTGGAAAAGATCTTTGAGATCATCAAGTCCAACCATTAAGCCAGGACTGCCAAGTCCATTGCTAGACCATGTTGCTAAGCACCACATCTCCGTGGTTTTTAAATACCTCAATAAGCAAGCAGTGACATGAGAACTCTTGACACTTGCAGTGAAGTTTGACCATAGATGCATACTCCTGCGTAAGTGTGTAACTTGCATTCTTGCTAATGTTTTGTGCTATTCTTATGTAAGTAAACTAAAAACCCAAGTATAAGGGAATAAGTCTTTTGAATAAATTTAATACATCAGAAGAATAAAATTTTGATTTTTTTTTTTCAGTGGAAGTGGATCAAGCAAAGATGTATATAACTTAATTTTTCCTAGCATCAGATAAGGGAAATAATAAAGAGGTACACCTTATTTCTCTCCCTCTTGATTTTTAACAGATGTTTTAGCTCCAAACTGTAGTTGTCAATTTATGTCCTTTGAAGACACAAAATCAACCTTTTTAAGAACTCCATTATAGACACAAGGTCAGAAACTCTTCAGCAAGAACATGGGTTTAAGAACTTACATTCAAAGGTGTTTTTAAAAAGTTATGCTGATCTAATTCATACTCCTCGTTGTGTCACAAATTAAATTATCATATCCTTCTCATGGTTCAGTTTGAAACCCAGCGGTGGCAACCTAGTTATTAGAGTCCTTTCGAGTAAAAATTATGTAAGAAGAACTCAATTTTATTCTTAGATTGCCAAGCTTTGTAGAAAAATTGGTCACGTTAGTTAAAAAGCAAAACTGATGTGGAACTTTGTGATATTTAACAAAGACTTGCCTTTTCACCAGTGCCTTTCAACACAGAATTTTCCTGTTGTCTATTTTTCATTAAAAGCTGAATGACTGACAATATTTTTCAGTTATCTCAGACAATGTAAAAGCTTATATTGGAGAGGATTTGTCAGTCTGAATTTTATGTTTGTTTAAAGCAACTTTCTTCAAAATTGCCAATTTTGTGCTTAGCAATCTAGTTTTTCTAAAACTACACTAGAAAAATTTCTATATTTTATATTATTTTCTATATATATTCTATAAATAACTTTAATCCTTTAAATATACAGGGAGCCATGGAATCCTCATTGTGCGTGGAACTTGTTTGGAGAAGTCCTGGATATCTCTTGGGCATTTAGAACACACTGTGCAGTATTATCCATTGTTTCTGAAATGTTGTGAACATTTGAAATCACTCCTAGATAAGAGTTGCAATGAAAATATACATGTATATATACACCAGTATATGTTAATAGATTTTGCCTTTATGAATGGAGTATTATATTTTAAACCCAGTTGTATCCAATGAGATATTTACCTTAGGCATTCTGTAGGCTGACCTGCACTCTACTGGAGTCACCTTAACATGGACAATAAAGTTTAGTGCAAGTGACTGGGCATTTAGTCAACCTATTATCTGGCAAGTTGTTGAACTAAAGGAAGAAACGTGTGAATTCTATAACAGTTCAGTATTCTTGTAGCAATCAAAAAATCGTTTTCCTAACTTCATTCCATTCTTAGAAGACAGGCATGATTATTGTAAGTCATTAAGTATTTACTACTCCTATTTTTTAATCTTTATATCCATACTGCAATGCAAATCTTTTGATTTTTCCCCCATCTCTGGGGAAGAAAGTATGCATGTAGTTTATACTTCGTTCCTTTCTCTCCCCATCCTTTCTTTTTTTTTTTTTTTTTTTTTTTTTTTGTAAAAAGAAGGTAGTAATTCTGACCTTGTGGAAATGGTTTTACCCGCTTAACTTGCAAAGTCTTCTCTGAACCTGTAAAAAGCTAGAATGTTTGTTTCTACTGTGATAAACACAACAGAGTATAGCAAGCTTATGTGGCGTGTGTTATTCCGTGTGGCTGTACAAAACATTCAGTGCTCTTCTACCAATGTGAAATATGTGAAACACTTCTAAGGAAAGATATTAAATGCAGGAAGTTTCATATTTGCAGTTACTAATTTTTGATGGTTTTTTTCTATATAACATTATTTGTCTTTCCCTGGACTTGGAATAACAAGAAACACTGAGTAAGCCCAAAGAATCTGGAGACACAAGAAGGACTGAAAAATCCTTCTTTTTAAAAATACAGATTGAAGATTTGGCAATGGGGTATGGGCATCTGTTCCTAGACACAGCCTTGCATTTAGGCAAGGCTGACAGATATTAAGATTGCTGATACTTCTTGTCCTAGTTTTGTGTAGAGGTATCTAATGAAGACCAGATTGCCTAGCATTTATTGACGCTTGAAATTTAACTGAGAGGTCTAGGAATAAACTGATGTGGAGGCTGACTAACCTCTCCATAGGGCCCATATAGTTGAACTTTTTGATTGGGTTGTATATTGAAGACAAGGCACAAACTTTGACTATTCTATACCTCCCAAGTGGCTAAATGAAATACTTTGTCGTACAGACCTTGTGATGGCATTAATGAAAATAATTTTCACTATTTATGCAGTTATTGGTAAAAGCTTGTTTCTCGGCTTTATTAGTTGTTACCTTATGATGAACGTTCCAGAAAGGGATCTGTTTTATCCTGTCTACATACTGGGTTTTCCTGTTATCAAAATGTACCCTAACTTCATTTTAGATAGAAGATAAAGACTGAAAAGGAAGCATTGTCTATTATATTTTTCCAGCATTATAGTGTTTTTTTTAAAGGCTGAAGACATTTGGTGATATTTATTCTATGTGGAAGAAGAAGCTGGGACTTGGGAAGGATGTTAATAGAGGACAGAGAGCACATATGCAACACAAACTGTTTAATATTTTAATGTTTGTCATTTAGGGGAGTCCATCATATAACTTAATGTTGGGCAGACTGCAACAGTGAAAATGCTGAATTTTTATTCGTTAAAATGTTTGAGTTTTAATAGCAAGCAGCTGCGATGACAAGTTCTAGATCTCCTTGGAAACTATAGTATGATTCAGTAAAGTCTGTCACTCAACGTAGACTTGCTTATGTTCTGTGATTTTTTTTTTTTTTTTTTTTTTTCCTGTGGGAGTAACACTTGTCCAGGATTGCTATGCGAATAAACCCCTTAAGACACCCCACCCCCCCATCACTTACATTAAAAATGAAGTTTGAGTGTAAAAATTCTAAGTCTGTCTGTTTTTTCTATCTGTGGCCTTTGATGACTATTTAACCCTAAAACGACATATTCATTTCTGCTTCTCAGCCTGAAAGATACAATGTCATGTAAAATGATGACCTCCTATAGCTGGCAGCGTAAAAAGGAGCATGTAAAGTTTGTAGAATTCCGCCTGCCTCCACAGGGAACTGCTTCTGCATACTTGGCTTTTCATTCTTGACTCATAACTCTGAACTGCCAGACTGATTATTTAAATTGTAACTGCCAGTTGATCGGCAGAAGGAAGGAAGTTTATCTGTCCATATGAATTATTAAATAGCATACCAAGATGTCACCTTGTAACATTTTGTTAAAATGCCATGATATTCTAAACAGTTGCCTGAAAGTGTGTTGAAAATGGATCCACCTGCAAGTTTGTAGACATCTATTAATGGTTATTGCTGATAAATTACTTGATGAATTGCACCTTTTTCTTAGTGAAATATCTTCTAAGGTCTGTACCTTTCTCAGATTAAGATTTTTTTTATTTATTTTTTGTTGTTATTGTTTAAGATGTCTTTGTGTGATTTGAGCTGAATACAGATACTCCTCAACTGCTCTTTCTGTTCCGAGGTTGGATATTTTGTAAGAGAAGCATTTGCATTGCTGTGTAAGTTTGAACCAGTGTTTTGTGCAGGACAGGAAAGCCCACCCTTTGGTTACAGTGTACGAGCACACAAGCAAGTCACTCTGAGATAATTTTTGATTCGTTACCTATATGGGAAACACTCTTGTGCATGTTCATACCCGGATATACTCAACAAGATAATACAAGATAGATTGCAATTTTTCACTGAGGGATAAGTAACCTCATCCTTTTATGAGCTAAAAATGTGCAGTTACCATGGAATAATTAATTAAATTTGTCTTTCTCTGCAGTGAAGTGTTGCATGTGTCTATTGTCTCTCTGATAAACGTGTTTCAGAATATAGTACCATAGAATCATAGAATGGTTTGGGTTGGAAGAGGCCTTAAAGACCATCTAGTTCCAACCCCCCACCACGGGCAGGGACCCCTCCCACCAGCCCAGGTTGCTCCCAGCCCCGTCCAGCCTGGCCTTGGGCACTGCCAGGGATGGGGCACCCACAGCTGCTCTGGGCAGCCTGGGACAGCGCCTCATCACCCCCATGATGAAGAATTTCTTCCAAATACCTAATCTAAATCTTCCCTTTTTCAGTTTAAAGCCATTCCCCCCTGTCCTATCACTACAGACCCTTGTATAAAGTCCCCCTCTGGCTTTCCTGCAGCCCCTCCAGGTGCTGGCAGGCAGCTGTAAGGTCTCCCCGGAGCCTTCTCTCCTCCAGGCTGAACAGCCCCAGCTCTCCCAGCCTGTCTGCACAGGAGAGGTGCTCCAGCCCCCTGATCATCTTCGCGGCTTCCTCTGGACTCACTCCAACAGGTCCATGTCCCCATTATGTTGTGGGCCCAGGGCTGGATGCAGCACTGCAGGTGGGGTCTCATGAGAGTGGAGCAGAGGGGCATTATCTCCCCCCTCGACCTGCTGGTCACACTTCTTGTGATGCAGCCTGGGATAGGGCTGGCTTTCTGGGCTGCGAGCGCACATTGCCATCAAGGAATTATGGAATAAATATGGGAAGGAAAAGTTTCTCCTTAATCTCTACCAGATGTTATTTATAGAGCTAGGGGGTATGAGTTCTGGATTTATTTTTGTAATGCCTTGAAGCATGAGGGTGCATGTTTTTTATTCTGTTCTCAGTAATAAACTTGTATTTCTCCTCATTATCTGTGTATGTCTAACCTGTCTAGTTTCTGGTGTGAATACTTGAAAGAAGCAAATAAAAAATTCACTTTCTGTGTTCATTCATACTGATGAAACTCAATTAAGTGAATATTCATGTAAAGCAAATACAAAAAAGAAGTAAATGTAGCCAAGACAAATATATTTAAAATTTCAAAACTTTTCTTTTTTCTTCTTCCTCTTGCAGTATCTGCTGTCTCTTTTAGAAATCCCAAGAGAACATATGAGTTATCAGAAAATGGATGAATGAATACCCTCTAGAGACAGGCTTCAGTTGGGGAAAATTCCAAGATACGGAGAACAGCTATCAGTGGACATAAACAATACTGCTGTGTGGAGAAGAGAGTTGGGATTTCTCAAGGCTCACTTAAATACGTACAGTAAGTACAGCTTGAAATTTGAAGGGGCTCCTTTGGGCAGAAAATCTTTGAATATTGTAGCTTTAGATGAAGTAATTTTCATAAATATTGAATCTGAATCTCAAAGCAAACTTGTTCTGCATAAAATTCAGCCAGAGGATGTCCTGGTAAGTTCAAAGTAAGGCTTAACAGACTTGTAGGTAGATGCAGAAACCTTTAGTACTTTTGTGGCTAACAGTATTTTAGGAGCTACAGGAATTTAAATAAAATCATTGCAAAGGAAATGAACAGTGTGAATTGTGAAATTCTTTTTTGTTTGGCAACACTGAAAAGTAGGTGTGAAAAACCTGAGTTAAGCTAAGACAGGCATTACCCAGTGGTTTGGAATTTTTTTTTATTTAAGTAAAAATAAATTCGATTTTGGTGGGGGGGAGAGGAAGGGAAGGCAACTGACAATCGACTCAGGGCAGTTCTGTAAAGAAATACAAATATGATTTATTTTGTTTAGAACAAGTAATACCTTTAAAAATAAAAAGTTATTTTTATAAATGTTAGAAATCAGTTTTCAGCATTGTTTTGCAAATCCCCTCTTTTTAATTTTTTGGGTCAACACTTCTTCAGTCATGTCACTGTCCATTGAGTGGGGATGGTTGTTTGGGGTTTTTTGCAAACTGGTTGAAGTCTGAATCAGGCTGAACTTTACAGCTGAACCCATGAATCTTTATGATATGAGCTCAATTTTCTGTAGCTAAAGCTATTTGTGGGTTTTGTTGATTGGCATATGAGGGGGCAGATAAATGTTGTGCAAAAACTTTGCTACTTCTGTAGAGCTGTTATTCATACTCAACAGTACAGATCTGTGTCTCTTTTTGAAAAGCAGTGGCCTTATAACCATGTGCTTAGTCAATATTCTAAAACAACTTTGTGGTCTATGGTCTTTTAAAACTTTTATTTATTTGAAAACTCCAGTGGGACAAAATACCTGTTTTTAGCCTCTTGAACACAGTGAACTCTGTCTGTGTTCCCTTTAACTGTTTTTCATCAGGGCTGTTGTGTTATCAAGCCACTGAGAGCTCAACGAGAAGTTATAATATACAAATGATAAAGTTGCTGAGAGTAGAAAGTGCCAGGTTATTTGATTTCTTGTGGTATTTCATATCACAACTGTCATTTGAAGGTCTAAGGGAGTATTTGTTTTTCATTAGATGCTCATGTTCTATTTGTTTCCTATGGGATACCTATTTGTTTTTTATAATCTATTTGCATCTGTTATGAAGTGATTATGTATTTAGGGCCTGATTCATGCCAGAATAAATCAGTAATTATTCTAAAGGTGTCATTGACACTCTGCCACTGTTAAACTGGCTTGTGGGAAGAGTACCAAAAAAAAGTGTTCTGATCTGCTGCTTTTTGTTACTGAAGAACCTCAGGCTTTTGTATTGGCTTTGTAATGGTCATACATGTTTGGAAAAGCATTTTTCCTCATGATTAGCTATTATAATTACATATTTATATATTCATATATAATATAGAGATAACAGTTCAGAATATGTCTCCTGTGTATGCTCTCCTGTGTAACTGCAGCACTTTTACTGGTTTAGATCCCTCTGGTTTGCAAACACAGAGAGATGCTCATAGAAGGCAGATTTACCTTAGGCTGTCCATTAGCATTTCCAAAGCAGTTTGCATGCTTTCTTGTGTGATAGGAGAGACATCGATCAACTGCCTGGGAAGTTAAATGGTCGCAGCTTAATCATGTAAACTTTTGCTTTTCCTGGGGATTGTGGGTTCTACTGCTGGGAGTCAATGCTGTAATATTTATCTACTCCTGGCAGAGAAATCAGCATCTTGATTTCTGCCAGTCTTCCAGTTGTTTTTTCTAAGCTCTCTACTATAGAGCAGTACATAATTATGGAATTCTTAAGAGACTTTGTTGCTGCATTTTGTTTCTTCATGCTGTAACTTCTGTGGCCTGTACAGGCTTGCCCTTCACCTATTTTGTTGGTTGATCTGAGAAGGGAGAAGAGAACCTTCCTGCTACGAAGCGTGTTATCTGCACAGATGATCTATTTGTAGATTTCTGAAGAAAAGTCAAATGATGACATGTCAGCTTCTCAGTTCTGGAGAAATTATCCCACATTACCTTGGCAGTGCTAATAGTTTACAACGTTCATGGTCTGTAATGGGCTGTTTGCCTTCAAGGGCTTTGACAGTTTTGCTGAACTTAACATGTACTCAGCTAAGAGATGATCTTTCTTCACTACATCACTTGCCATTTGAATAGGTCACATTTTGATAAGATGTCTTTTATTTGCTGACTGTGGAACTGCTGTATAAATCTTCCTTTATGCTTACACATTTCTCAAAAGATCCACTATATTATTCTGAGAGCAAATACCTAATTATTTGCTGCTGAAAGCCTTGTAAGAACACCTCTCTTTATTTTTGAAATCCTTTGATGACATCTGCCACAGCAAGTTTAAATCCAAAATGAATAATGCAATGGGAAGTTATTTTATTCCATGATCTTGTTGAACTGGAGCCTGGCTTTACGATAAGACAAAAAAAAGCAAAGGCACAGTGCCTGTCGGGGGTGGAGTGGGGGGTGTCCTGAGTGGCTTTGTTAGGGTTATGCTATCATGGCTGAGGAAGTAAAGATCTAGACAGTGCATTGGCTTGTTTGACTGCATTACAGCCAGATGTGGAACTGAGCACTTGTTGATGACATCAACATCGGATCAAGCTGTACAGGTACTTCCACACCTCTTAAATACAGACCTCCTGAGAGATTGCCTCTGAAACTGATTCTCCTTACAGTGTTATGTCTTCCAATTACATATTGGAGGAAATAAATATTTAGAAGAAAAAAACACTGCTGGTGTGATAGATGGAGCTTGCTTATGCTCTACTGACTAGTATCATCATGATTGTATTTGTAGGGCTGCAAGGAAGAAATGTTCTCGGTAAGTCTTGCACTGCAGAATGATCTGGGCATTTTTTCAGGATTTGGATGCCTCTTACGGCTGTCTTCAGATTGTCCATGTTAGTTATGACAGTGCAGGCCAGCACAATTAGGTGATGAATCATCAGCATCATGATGTCTGTTATTTTAACACCAGTGCACCTGTACTAGGATCCCTGTATATGAGTTCGAGCCCTGTAAAAGTTTGTGCATAAGGACAACAACTCTCAGTAAAATTTCTCTAATGGTGGGTATAAAATTAGCATGAGGCTGGCTTTTCATGCATAGAAGCATTTGAAACCTCTCCTGGAGCTGCAGCAAACTTGTGTTAAGCTGTCGTGACAACACTAAGCTCCAGAGTGGTTCACTTCTTGTTTGCCATTTGGAAGATGATCTTAACTGAATGCCACCATACTGTAAATGTGGCATGAATGTACTGCACAAGAAAAGGTAATTATTGTTTTAATGTTGAAGGAAAGGGTAATGAACAAGTTCTGTGACAGAGAGGAAACAGTTTCCCTGAGCTGGTATCTGAGTTCCATGCATAGCTCTTTAGCTGTGTCTTCGGCTATCCTCCAACTGGCAAAGCTACTTGTAAATTGTAGTTCTTTGTCTTTGAAATCCATATAAAGTCCATATCCAAACTATCGTATATGCAAGCAGAGCAGCCGAGTGTATCAGCCCATTGTCTGAGCATCTGACAATGCCCATAAAGTATCTTATGAATATGATACTAATTCTGTTTCATCTCTTGTTTGGATCTGTGAAGAGGAATTTTCTTAAACTGGGCTCCCAGCCATCAGTGCTTACGTTTGAAAATTGGTAACAGACATTCTGTTTATCACTTGTAATACATGCCCATATGCCATGTGTTAGGTGTCAGGTGGAAGCATCCTTACTTCTCTGGATTGTAGGAAGAAATACTGTGAATTTAAACCTGGCTGCATTCAGAAACCACTGAGTGCGTTCGTTTGGCCAGAGGGCATCCCATTAAGTGGCATAAGGAAAGTCTCTTGCAATCACTAAAGACTTTACTTGCGGTAATGCCTGCTGATCCTGGGGATCTGAGGTGGGAACTGCAACCAGATCTTTTTTTGGCTTTGCACAGTTCTATGACAATGCCTCCAGGGCTGCTAATGTATTAGGGAAAAATTCTGCCAAGCTTTTCACAAGGTAACATTCCCCCCCCATATACCAGCTGGCTTTAATGACAATTGTGAGATACTGTTGCAGAAAGTCAGGGTGGCAGAATCTTACTTTGTTCATGAGTGGCAGCTGAATAGCTTTAATTCCAGATGCTTAGAAAAAAACCAGAAGCTAGTAAAGAATCAGAAAGTTTTTGCAGATAAATAAAGCACCTGACCTTCCCTTCCACTTTCTTCCATGACACCCCTAATGATCTGGTATTTGCTATACCAGGCAGATCATCCCTGCAAGCTGATGAGTGAATTATTTTTCCTTATATCCATTCATAGTTCTGCACCTGCGTCAACTTTGGTACATGCCTTGTCTTGATGGCATCAGGCTACATGCTCCCTCTTGTTTGGGATGCTTTATTCCATACCAGTTTAGTGCTTCTGTAGTCATCAGGAGTATCTGTAACCTTGGTGAAAGGCCACCTAGTTTTTCCTTGATAAATAATTAGTAAATAATACATCAGGTGCTGGCATCTTACTTTACCCTGTTGAATTATATAGGGAAAACTTTAAGTGTGGCAAAGATTATTCATGGATTATTCTGTTGGGTTTATTACCAGTTTCAATTTCCACATCTCTCCTGCATCTGAGAGAATGGAATATTTCCATTCTGAAAATAACCAGTGATAGTTGTGTGTGTGTTTTCATTTCTTCTGTGTTTCTACTACTGCTTACCATTCTTTTGTAACAAAGCTGTCCCCCAGTTAGCTTTTTAATGTTTCAGATCACATACAGGTGGTCACGTTTAACAGAGATAATACATTTGTTCATTTTTCCGTTTACCGAATGCACCTATCAATACCTTAAGGTGCCTAAATTTTAATAAGTGAAAAAGATAAGAGAATTCTGAGCATATCAGTAACAGCGTTACAGCAACAGAGATCACGAAATCACTTGTGCTGTAGCTAATGGGATGCCCTTGCAAATGTGCTGGCAAAAGGGCTGATTTAAGTTCTGTACCAGCTGCACTACCACAGGCCACGCTGCCTGTAGGGTGACGGCCTCCATAAAGTCTGCAGGCAAATGCTCAAAGTGCAAGGGCAAGTTATGGTTACCTACTGCAGTGACTTGCAGCTGCAGACATGGATTTCCTAGTGCACAAACGAGAGATGACATCAGATGAGCTTTGTGCTAGAGACTTGATTAAATTGAATGCTGCGCCAGGCAGAAAGGATTACAATTGTGTTACAGGTTCTAGCAAAGCATGTAGCACAAAAGACTAGGCTGTACCTCTGTCAGCTGAACCTGACAGCATTGCTCTATGAAAAAAAGCTTTGTTCTGTGTTTACATCACACTTATGGTTGTTTAAAATCTGGTTTTGGTGCTGCATGTTTGGATAGAGCAATATGACTGACTTCTAATATTTCAGATCTTCCACTGATCTTTAGCTTCTTTTTACGTATGCACAATACACCAAGTGCACGTTCCTTTCTAGGTACTGTAAATTAGCTACAGTATATGAAGCTCAGCGTGTAATGTGATAGTATTTTATTCATGTTGGAAGTAATGATTTTATTATGTATTTCGTTCCCAAAGAGAAATAGCATGACTTCAGGCAACAGAAATTAACAGTATGAAACATTATTGTTTGTGATGTTGTTGATGTTTTAATTGCTGATCATTAATCTGTGTTCTTCAACTCCAGTGTTGGTGGAATTATAATTAGTCCAGTGTGTTTTGCTGAAATGTAGAAAACAATCAGTCTGCCACTAATGATAGGGCATGTGGGACTCCAAAACTGAGTATCAAGTCAGTACTTATGTTCCATAGTGCATATTTTATTTATATTGATATTTCTTGAGAAAACTTATCAGGAGAATAACTTAAACTAAGGAAAACTTACGGAACTTGCAAACATTTTCAAAGAAAACCTTGCATGCTTTATTTATTTCCATTTAAATGCTAATTTCAAAATGATGTAACTACTATATCATGGTACAGTGGAAGAAAAATTTGGGACGTACATGTTTCTGTAAATGTCAGTGTAGTTGATCCTAAGTGTGGCCTTCACACTCTCCTAGCCTAGTCAATTAGAAGCACATATACTCCTTTCATTGTGTTACTTTTTTATTCAGGCAAAGATCAGTTTCATTATAAATGGACACTCAAGATAACGTGTGTGCACATGTCCATACATAAAATTTAAAAAGTGTGTGCTTCAGGATTACTTATGTTGTAGATCCACATCTAGCTGTGTTCTTGGACCAAGCTCATTTTAAGAATAATTTGTTCCTTTTTCAGCCTTTTGTCTCAGGAAAAAAAGATGACTGATAATGCCATTAAAAAAAAACCCTCAAAACAACACCATATCACATTTTCTTACATCAATGCAAAATGAGTTAACGAATTGCAAATTAGTTTTATGCTTGTACAACTTGTTCAGTAAGGCAGATGTTCACCAGAGTAAATATCTAAGGGTTATAAAGCAACTTCTACAATTTTGCATTGTCTGCAGTGGCAGGGCTTTGCCTGCGTGGGAAAGATGCTCCAGTAAACCAAGGTATATGACTATAAACTTCCAAAATGGAGTCGATGTAAATCCAAGTACGGAAGACCTTTGTTTCATTTTCTCGCAGTTTAGGTGAAATCAACTGGAAAAAAGCTTTAAACAAGAAGAGCAGCCCTTCAGAAGCAAACGATGAATGTTCCACTGAGGGTTTTGCACACTGACACTACATTGGCTTCAAATGCATTTAGGTCACACTGATACATACTGCTTTTAAAGCATGTATAATCTGATCTGGCTGTAGATGAAGTCAGTGAGATACTGCCACTTACTACAAGAGGGAGAGAAGGTTGAATCATTCTTTTAAGGAGAGAGGGGCCAGTTCTCATTTGGCATAACCAGTGTTTAAATAATTCATCCTGGCTAAGAATCTATCCCCTTCTGTTTAAAAAATAAACTTATTTCCTAGTTAGCACTGATTCTGTAAAATTCCATTAACCTAGTTTTTCTACTAAAAATACATTAAATTTGTATTCAGTTTTAACACAGAAGCAAAGAAGTGTTTATTCAGTAATTATTTGGTATCATTCTAAAACCAGACTTTGTTTCCACGCTAATCTCTATAATCAATGATGACATTCCTATTGCCAGCAGACAGCTGAATGTCAAGCTCTTAATGACTGCATTTTCAACAAGGCTTCATTTCAGATCGGTTTCAACTGCAGGGAGGGGTACAGCAAAATTACGAAAGTTTCATGGCTGCATGAAGTAGATATCTCATTATAGCTGTAATGGTGGACAGATTTTTGCCTTGGATGTTACTTCACTTTGACCGTCAGTCTAATTGTGTTAACATTAATGTATGATGAATAATCTGAATGTGTATGAAATTAAGAAATAGATGGTTTAAATTCTGGAATCTACTTCTATAACATAATTTTAACTGCCAAGTTCTAATGCCTTGTTAGTTTATGATTAGCACCTGATTCTAAATCAGTATTTGGTAACATATTCTAAGTGGGAGCACCTGCTTGGCTAGTAGAATATACACAACTTTCAAACCTGTACTAAAACAAAGACAGGCTTATATATCTATTCACAAAGAGACATAATAAATAATAATAATATTATATCATGATGATTTAAAATACTTCCAGAATATGGTAAATTTTAGAAATAACACTTTGCTTGACTTTTCTCTGTTGCCAAGCAATGAAAGGTTTATAGCTGAAGTAAGATGTGATGAATGAATCCAACAAATACTTTACAAATCCTTCAAAAGAAAGAGAAATTCTGCCACTTCAGAACTAGCTGTGTGATGAATTTGTTTAATACTGACAACTCAGAGAAATTCCCAGAAGGGATTTTGTTACAAAGAATTTTACATGGAAATTTGTTCAGACAAATTCTGATATGTTATGGTTTGAAGTGTCAAGATCAGGGAATAAATAGCATTGGCTACCATGTCACATAATAGGAACTGTTAAAAGTTGCCCACTGTTGGTGTTAATCCTTCCCAACTGCAAAGCAGATTGAGACTGGGTTGCACTTAAAATGAAAATTGATATTGGAACAAACCTTGACAGCTATATGACTTTTACTGGTGTTGTTAAGACAACACTCATTTCACTGATTCATTCAGTATTATCGTGCTGATTATAGGTCCTGCAGAACATCTACACAACCTAATCGGTCTTTCCTTTGTTGTTGAGTGGATGTGTTGTGTTTGTGAGATTACCTAGCTCCCTGAGTGCTGAGCAAGTGGCATTTCTTGGCAGAATGTGCCATTGCTTTTAATAAGATACACTTTAAAGCACTGTGGCACCAAACTGCGCTCTAGAATGGTTTAAATCCTTTCACTTTCGTTTCTTTGCTTTTCATTCTTTGCACCTTATCTTGGAAGCATGAAAGGCAACCAGCTTTTTGGCTTTCATGCTTGCCTGAGGTGTGGGTACAACAATGCTGGTGCCAAAATGACTTAAGAATCAAAATAAGAAACTCCCTGAATGGAGAAAGGGTGGGAGGGAAGCAGGAAAATGAGCAAAGATGATGAAAGAAGAGCACCGAGGAGAAAAACTACTTCTTAATTACACTACGAACTTTATCTTGCAAGTCTTGGATCTCACCCTAATTAAAGTAATTGGCATGTAGCAGTGTGATACAGATGGAATTCAGACACATTCTGTACTGGGCAAAGAGGTTTTAAATTTGCATTTGCTAGATAGCTTGCAAAAGAGCTGGGTTTTTTTCCTTTCTTTCACTGTGTGCAAAAGGAAGAGTGGGATTACACGGCTGTTAAGAAAGAGAAGGCACGTAAATGCAAATATCTGTGTTCCTCTTTAGGCTCACTTATGCTCACCTTGCATTCAGGAGGAGTTTGAGCTCCCTATGATAAATCCTCAGAATATCTTTGAGACTATTTAGTTGTTTGGGGGAGATTTTGTCTAGTCTGGAAGCAGACAGGAGTTATAGCCACTGGGGACTAATCAAAATCCTTTTAAAATGACTGGAGTGACATTGGATGGAAATCTGGCCTCTTACTCTGCTTCTTTCTACTCTGGGAATTCTCATCAGTTTTGAGGTTTATAAAGTGAAAGCACGGTAAAGGATAATCTGTTTGCAAGAAAGAATTTAGCTTCCACTAGTAGAGAAAAAGGAACGTGTACTAATCCAGCGGATCATGAAGGCAAAGTACTTGCTCACTGCTTTTCTAGAGATCACAGCTCTGTAAGTCTGATCTTCTGGGTCTGAGGACTCTTTTCACATGTCCCTTGATCTCTGGAATGAAGATCAGTTCAGTTAAAAACAGGGTTGGGACAAAATACTGCCCATAACCCTGGAGAAGCCATAAAAAAGACTTTGTTTGACTGAGGTTGATCCGGCCCCTATGCAGAACAGCTGTGTAGGCTCAAGCTGCCTGGAATTGCCTGGAGAATGGGCAGCAAGGTGAAGTTACAAACTACTACTAGGACAGTAGTTCCCATGATGGTCTTAGGGACAAAATTTTAAGTTTTCCAATGCAGGTTCCAGTTTAAGAAGTACAAAGTTTGCATAAATCTCAATGAATTCGAAATAGACTGTGGGTTCTTAGTGCAGCTGTGTATCGGGACGTGTCTGTATAGATGGGGCTGAAAGAAAGGAGATTATCTGCCCTTATCCTCTTTCTAGAACTGAAAATCTAGAATGGTAATAAATCCTGTCTTCCATCTGTCTGTGAGTAAAAAAAAATTGAGCTTCCAAGGGTCAGGAGACTATTATCGTTCAAGAAAACAAGCCTGTCTTCACAAAGACCAAGGAGTTACAAACATAAAGGGAATTCTTATTCAGATCACTAAGTGCATTTTCTCAGGGCCTATTGTTCCCTAATTTTCTTGTTCACAGTCTGAGGATCAGAGCGAGCAAGCCACCCAGAGGCTATTAGGGAGGATGGAAAACCTTTACTTTCATCTGAAAAAAAAAATTCAGTTATCCCGACTGCTTCAGATATCAGTATGTCCCAATTACATGTGAATAACATGCAAGCAGTGGTGTGTCAGTGCTGGAATATGCAATGTTTTTCTGGTATTCACATGGTTGTTGTTGACGTGCCACTGATTAGCAGGCTGTGGTGGTTTTGAGTGGAAGTTTTGTAACATGCTTTTGAATTTTAAGGTTTGAATTTTCTGTATGTGCCAATGGAGGAGTTCAGAGCCTCAGAGAACAGCTGATATGTGTCTTGAGTCTGTTATTCAGGGGATCTGTGTTCTAGTAACAAGTGCCGGTCTTCTGCAAACTGGTATGTCTGCTGGTCCCATAAGGTTTCTTTCTGCAATTGCTGCAGTCTACCTAAATAGGTCAAAGAAGGGCATTATGCTGTTAATTGATTAAAAAGGTTTTTGAAGGCCTTCCTCTGCCCTCAATGTTTTTGATATATCTTCAATTTCTGTGGTGCGATTTAATTTTCCAGAGGCAAACATATTCTTAGGTCATCTCTGCCCATGGGTTAAACACAAAAATTCTGATCAAAACTACTGAAGAGTTTCCTGGTAAAAAGGGATCATTCTCATAGGTGGTGGTATTCTTTCTCTTCACCTTTGTTAGCATTAAAACCAGTTAGAACAACACACTGAATCCTTTGAAATAGCAAAGAGTTTAAATATGCTACTTTGTTTCGTTTCATCCTGTCACCCTTGCAGGGGGTGAAATGCCAGGAAGTGCACCATTGTCTTCTCCTTTTGTCAGCTCTTCTGTCTCTTCAAGCAAAGAAAACTTTAGCTTTCTCTTCTTCCAGTGAAGTCTTCCTTTTTCTGAACCTGTTGTGCGATCAAAGGTAGGGGTTATTGGATGGGAAAGCCTCTACGTGGTGAGCTCAGCAATGGAGAAAAAGCGGAGTGACATGGCTTCCCTCTGCTCAGTGACCCATCTGCTGGAGGTGAAGTCAGGAAACATGGCACATCTGTAGATGTACAAAGCCAGAAAGCTTGCTTTGGAGTGCCCGAAAGGAGGCTCAGCTCCCGTCCTTCTCACCGGGAGCAGTGGCTCTGCTGGAACCTAGTGCAGCTAACCAAATGCTTTAATTAACAAGCCACGAGCTGTCATCAAGAGGCAGAAAACTATATGTAAATCATCATAAAACTCATTGTCTCAGACCCTATTCCTTATTAAATGTTTTTTGGGCTTTTGTAGTGAAACAGAACCAATGATGATTAGTGGTTGTTGTACATGCTTTGCATAAGTTTAGCATATTTCACAGGTCTAACTATTAGAACTGTGGATAGCCCTAAAGTTAGTTTGAGCCAGTGAGGCACAGTCAGGTCTACCTTTAAATGTTTTTCTGGGCTGGAGCTGTATATACAACTGAGGTTTTCTTCTGGTCGTGCTGCACAGATATTTGTAATTGCCTTAAAGGTATCCTGGATTGGCAGTGAAAATATTTTTATTTCAAAAAGCTTGAACTGAGTTGAATAGTTGTTATTAGAATGCTCCATTGTACTTAAAGGAAGTAATTACTGATTCATTCATGGTATGTTATTGCTGTGTGCCTTTGCTTGGGCATCTACAGGTATAAGCAAAACCGCGCTATTTAAAAGACACCATCTCTTATTATGTGCAAAGTGAGTGTATAACATTTTGTAAGGTGGGTGTGTTAGGTTTTAGGGTCTTGTTTTGTTTTTTAAATATACCATTTTTATGGCACTTGGAGTTCTGACTATAAGCAGAAAGCTGCGAGATGAATAGATGGTGCTGTCTGTGCTTAGAGCTGCGTTTCCTGTCATCCTTTTGTGTATCTGACAGATCTGGTATTTTATGGGGGAAAAAGTTATAATTTTTTTAAAGTTAGGAAAATAAGTCCAATGAATCCTGCTAAAAGGCAGTCTCATGCTGTTGTCGTTAATGGCTTCCCCTGAGAAACTGGCAAATTGATAAATTAAGCTTTCCCTCTGTGACAGCCTTTCACACAGTCATGATGTAGTCCTGCTTTAGTCTCCAGCAGCATTAAATCAATCTACCATAGAAATACTTTGCCTTGCTAGCTAGGTACAAAATAGATCTGGAGATTTGTGCATCGCTTCACTATGTTTAGCTCTAAGTCAACTTCTGGCAATCACAAGAGGCTTAGATTTTGTATTTATGTTGAAATGCATCCTTAATTGAGATGTCTATACTGCTTCAAGCGTCTCTTCTTGAAAACCAATTAATACATATCACACTAGAACATAGTCTTTTTATTAAGACTCAATTAAGGATGATATAATGAGGCCAAACTAGGTGAAGCTTTTAGTGTGTATTACACACAGTCAATCTTGAAAGACAGAGACAAAGTCAAATTTCACTTTGAACTGTCTTTCATCTAGTAGTAATAGTAGTAAAAAATCCTATATGGTGCCTATGCTTACAAGAAGCCCATAAATTAAATAAAACAAGCAAACTTAAATAGCCTTCCGTAAGAGATGGGTTTTAGCTATGTCCTCTATGAACATGGAAGACTGCTGTTTTTGTTGCAAACTCTTTTTATAGTGCTGATGGCTTATTTCATGAACTATGACCAGATACTCCTAAATCATTACCGTTTGCCTCAATCTCCTTTTGTTTTTTTAATCTCCTCCAAGTACGAAGAATTTTTGTAACAGTTTTTTAGCCAAATTGTCTTCAAATAAATACTAAGAGGTAGTGTAGTTTCTCAGCATCGTATATGCTCTGTTGCTTGAATTTCTCAGGATTCCATGTGCTAAGTTGCTTTAAAAATGCAGAGTGTGATACTTTGAAAGAGCTATGATACTGTTTGTTACTGTATCTTGTGATACCTACAGAACTGAGAAGATAATGGGAAATCTCCATTGTGTGACGATAGCAGTAACAGCTGGTACTGACTGGTTTTAGCAGTCTGCTGGCCAGACTGGTAGAAAACAAGGTAAATTTGCCTAAGCATTTGTCAAAAATCTGAACTTAGGCTACAGTATTTAAGAAAGTTGAAAGTTGTTCAGTTGATTATGATGTCAAGTGTTTTGGGCAGAATGCGGCTGAATTAAACACAGATTTATATATTATAACCTGGTTTAGTATACGTATTATTAGTGCAGGCTATGATTAAGTAGAATAAGAAAGATGATGAAAAACTTAAGAAGATAGGGTGGAAGGAAAATTGCATAGGTCATCCTTACAAAAACAAATTATGTAATTGTTGTGGACTCAATGAATCTGACAGCGTCTTTCTTGTTAAATGAAGGGCTCAATTGTTCAGCTCTTGACTGCTCTTGTTCAGTCATATTTATAAAAGAAACTAACTTTTTTGTGTCACTTAAAAAAAGATAAATACAGTCTTTCTCAGAAATTGAGTGTGATGACGTTTTGTTCTCTATTACTGTTGATAAGTACTATTATTCGCAAAACACAAAATCTAACGCAACTGGAGGAAGCCTTCATCTTTTTTGATAAATACAATGCATAAACCCAGTAACTCATAACCAGAATAGTAGTTGGTTACAAATGGTAACGCCAAGGTAATTTGAATATTAAGATGAATCTTTTTATTTGACTATGTATGTGGCTCTCAGATTCTGTCTTGGCACAAGTTTGATCAGTCTGGCCCTCTTTGCTGATATAGTATGGCAGTTTAGTCATGTATTGAAATATTTGTAGCATCTAGATGCCAATAGGAAAGCATGAGAAACCAAAGTCACATTCTTAGCCCCTCAATCTTTAGACACTAATTACTGGCTTGTTTCAGTAAGGGAAAGCATATGAGTAACAGCTAACAGATCCCCTTTCACCTCCATCTTTGCCATCATTCATTGCTGCTTCTAGCAATTCATTAACTTCTTCCTTTAGTTCATCATCATCTTCCTTTCCTATGAACCCTTCATCATTTCAGAAGGCATTAACACACAAAGAGTTGCTCTTCTATGTCGGTACCACGAGCTTTGCTAATTCCAAGTGGCAATAATTGGCCATTAGTTTTCTTTCTTTTTGTAACCAAATTTCACATCACATCCTGCTCCCATCTTTTGGTAGTCCTGGCTCACCTCATTAAGTTTTCCTGTCTCTTTCTGTGCATCTAGCTATGCTTACATACTTTATCATGTTTCCAGGTTCTCAACATGTTAATTGTACATTATATTCAAATTGCCATTTAAATTCTGAGGCACAGCGCTTAACTTTTGGTTTAGGAAGTGAAAACCCCAGATTTCATCTGCAGTGTAATAAAATACTCTGGGGAAAAACCCACTAATAATTCAATGTCTTACAAACGGGTGCAGGCTGAGTAAATTCCAAGAGAGCAAAGGAAGGGATTGTGCTGGCATACTGCTGGGATACCAGAAGGAGACTTTTCCACAAATAAACGGGCAAGGAGGTAAATATTTAAGGGAAAAAGGATCAAGGTTGATGACTCCCTTCTCTCTTCAGTTTTACAAATGAATGAGTGAATTTAATTTCATGCTGAACGTTGCATCTGAAACAGCCTTCCATGAGGCAGGTAGCTCACATCATGAATGAGTTTGAAAGTCCAGTGGTTGATTGTTTTAGCAGTGTATGAACATACAGATATGTGAGCTGATGCTGATATGCACATACATATCTGTGCAAGGGTGAACTATGTCCTTTTATAGAAATTTTGGTTTTGGAGGGCTCTAACTTGCAATCACATGCAATTAGTTCACTGATCCAACCCTCAACCTCTATGAAGTCTGCTGAATTTTGGAAAAGAGAATGGAAAAATATTTTGGTTTTAGAAGAATAGGCTATTAAGTTGATCTCAGAGACGTGGAAGTGTGCTGTCATTTTAATGCCATGCTCCCGGTTGAATGCAGCCTACACTGGTGGATAAGAGTCTGAAGCAGTCCAGAAAGGTGTGAACCATTACGTTAATTGCACTAGTTATTTTCATAGTGCTCCACACCCATGCAGTGCCAACAATTAAAAAGCCTGTACATCAAACACCTTTGTTCTCAACTCCTTGAGAGCTTGCTGTATGATTCTATTTAACCTATTCTGAGGCTCAAATGCAGAAGAATTCATATGCTGTCATATCCCAGAATAAGGCACAAGGAAGCTGAATAGCATAAGTTTTTCTTCACATCTCTCTGTCACCTAAGATTTTTCTTCTCCCATAAAGGAAGAGGTATTGTTCTTGGCTATCTAACAAAGAACGTGAATTGTATTTCTTTAAGGATGATAGAGGAAAGGTGGACTTTTGAAGTAAGTATTTGACATGAAACTTGTGATATATATTTTCACTAATTTTTTCAGCATAATTACAAATTGAATAGAGTAACACTCAATGGATGTTGGGGTATATTTTCACATAGATATATAACATGCTGAAGCCATTCTGAATCATCAGTTTGCCAAGATTACTTTGTTCACCAGCATCTGGAAATAAAAGGCTCAGGAACTATTTGCTCAGCAAGTCCTATTTGTGAACAGCCAAATATGAAGTGAGGGCACGGACTCAGAAAATGATAATGCAGTTTGTTTGTGCTGAAAATTGCTGCATGAAACCAAAGTTAAAATGAAAAACTTATGTTGCTTTCTTTTACTCTCCAAAGAAGTTCAGGGGTTCACAGGTTCGCATCCTGGAACATTACTCAGATTATATTGTATTTTATAGGACTGAGGATAATTTGACATCATTTACAGTGAGGGGTTAGTGCCTCCCATGACGACTGAATTTGCTTTAAGTCAGTCAGGTAAGGGAGGGTTAATTTCTCCATGTTTTACTGTCAACACACAACAGAATTAGTAGTGTGTATGAGTTCAACACTATGGAAGACAGCAAATGATCACTTAAAAGCTGCCTATTTTATTGCTTTGGGTTTACTGTTGAAGATCTAGATCTGTTATTTGCCAGTTCTCAACCTCACAATATAAATCCAGTGTTGTGTGGCTGGAACTGGGATTTTTGAGATCTTGAAAAAATTTATTGAAATTTATAACAAAGGATGCATTTTTTCCAAGGCCTTGGTAGCAAGTTTCCTTGGTAGCATCGTTTCTCACTGCAAGATGGATTCCTTTCCAGAAGTTTTAAACTTGTATATACAGAAGACTTGCTGTTTTTCATTTCAAATACATCATAGTTTCTGTCTTGACAGATACTTATGGAGTCTCCTTATGGACTTCTCCTTATGGAGAAATGATGGAGTGATCCCTAACACGAGTCACGTATGCTGAAGAGATTACTTCCTCATAAATGAGGTCTTGTTGAAGACATGGTTACGTGTTAGCCTAAGCACAGAAAGAAGGGGTGACATTGTCAGAAGTGTAAAGGACCTGAATTCCCCAGGCACCTAGGTGCCAGGATATCTTCAAAATAAGTTCCATTGTGCTTATGAGTATGTGTTAGCTTATTGTTCTTATCATACAGGATGCAGCAATAGTTACGTTTGATTATACTACTTTGATAATTGAGATTTTAAGTGCAAAGGTCCTTCTTTCAATCGGTGGGGTTGTTGCCTTAAAAGTAGTTGAAGAGTTGGTTCTTGGTTTCTTCTTATTTGAAGAAAAAGTAAAATCACATGCACTTGACAAATTCTTTTGAAAATAATTAAGGCAGATGGATATTGCTAATGAGGATCACCGGACTGAAACCTGGATGATTGTAAATCCATTTTCAAGTAATATAACTTAACAGAATTTAATTGGAGGATACTATTAAAAGTAATAAAAAAAATAAATGTTAATTAAAAAATATCCAAAAAGTTTTAGTCAGTATAGCTAAATGAGTTCTGTTGATAAATACTTAAAAGGCTGTAGAAAAAGTAGGAAAATTCATCACATCTTTCTGACAATGTTTAATCTATTTAGCAAGATTTGAAAGAAAACACTTTGGCCAGGCTTCTGAACTGTAGTTCTTTTTTGTCTTGTTTTATTATGGATTTTAGAAAATTTAGTTAATTTACTCAGGCCCCAGTTTGATATTGACTTATTGTTAAAACTCTTGATGACATGTCTCCAAGTATCACAAGATTTTGGGCCGTTTCTGGATGGGTGAACCCAGGCTGTCTATCTTCTGAAGAGGTTATTCCAAATATCATTATGGAAGAGGGACTTTTTCCAAAACAATGTGCATGGCTGCAAAGAAAGAGGATATTGGGATTTTGGAGTTTATCATTAAATAAACTTTCAGTTCTCAAGTATAACTCAATTTATTTGTTGGATTTAGCTAGACGATAGTCCAAAAAAAAGGTCATTGGGCCTTCATCCAGCAAGGCACTTAAGCATATTCGTAACTTTTCATACACGAGTGACTGGATTCAAATAATGAACTTAAGTGTTCTTTTTGACGGGGGATCCATTGATTGCTTTTTGGCACCAATCTCATTCTTTCTTTAAATGAAGTTAGTCAAGAAATTAAGAAGGCTTAGTTCACTTCCTTGTTTGGAGAACAATACCACGTATAGGGCTCTGCTGATGAAGCTTTGGAAGGCTATGAGACCTTTTTTATATTGAAGAAAACCGTATTGTACATTCCTTCTGTTAATTAGGCTTGGTCTGAAGATCCTTATGGTTGTCTCAGCTTGGCCTGGCCCCAAACATCATCCCATCAAGAAGAATAGAGTCATTTAAGGTTCTTATTTTCAAATTCAGTACAGCAGTTACTCCTTATCCTTTGAGACTTCCTGTAGATTGTGGATGGCAATCTGTTCTTGTGTTTCTGGCTGTGGGTGTCAATAGTTCGTTTGGTAACTGGGGCTAGAAAGTAATTTTGAGGCAGTGAGTGGCTCTTTACAGTTGCAAAAATAACAACAAAAATGGGCTGTTCTGTGCAAGAGAGCACCATCCTGCCTCAGCCGCGTTCTAGATTGTTTGGGCAGGCTGTGGTGGTGAGTTACCTCAGCTCGTATACAGCAAAGCTCCATAGTTCCTCATCTCCATCTCCTCTGTTACAGGAAAGGTCATGGAGCCTTCCCCCTGTTCCAGAGCTCACCGTAATGTTGAAAGAGCAGGTTTCTTTCAGCCCCTGAGCTCCACCCAGCTTCTCCCCTGATCATCATTCCCGTAATGTCTCCTTTGGTGATTGTAGGAGGCATGATGTAGCAGCTATATGTGTGGAGATCTGCTTGGCTTCCTTTTCTGATATTCCCTCTTCACCTTTCTTTAAACAGCTTTAGTTAATTACCTAAATAGCCCATGTGAATCAGATTAGAGAATTTGAGAATCTTTCCGTATGGCAGAATGTCTGGGTTTGTTTTCCAGTAAGATTAGACAGTTTTTCTCTGAACTCTTCATTTTCTGAAAAAAACACTTATTTGAAGAAATCCTGTCCCACCTCAGGATTCTTATATTTTCAAGAACAAACTAAATACAGGAAAGGAAACTGAGTTTATGTTATTGTCTTTCTTCACTTTCCTTCCTATTAAGGTAGAGCATTAGGGTTCCCCAGCTGCTGTGAGTACTTACTGGTTTGTGTCCCTTTGGTGCCTCTTCAGCAGCCCAGCACTGCCTTCTGCACATGTGCATAAGTGGGAGCTATTAGTAGTGATGATTACACTACACAGGGTGTAAGACCCTTGTTATAGAGGCAGAGTCAAATGGAAGGACTAATTTTTCCCTGCAGTATATATTGCTGAAGAAGAAAGAAAATTTTTTAGATCTCTTTCTATTTTGAGATAAGTATAGAAGCAATTCAGGGGTAAATAAAGAACATTTTGCATTGGCAGGTCGTTAGAATGCTTTGTGTGTGACTTACCATTTCTGGTTCTCAAGCTGAGAATCAAAGAAAAGCAGCGTCCTCAAGTTTCATTACAGGGAACTAATATAATGACCATCCAGATTTCCTGTGATTATTCCTGTTTTTCCGATAGAAATGCACCTCTTGAAAGGAACTACTCAGGGCAGCCTCAAGGATGAGCAGGAAATGGTGTGAAGATACACTTTCTGGTCTCAGACACTGAGATGCCAATTAAAAGGCAGGAACCCTTGTGGGAAATGTTTCCCAGAGGAAACTTGGAAATGCTGTAAGAGCCAGGCTCTGTTGCAGATTTCCTGGTGAGAATCTTTTCTGTTTAGATAGGAAAGATGGTTTCATTAGATAGCTGAAGAATGATTGTGCAGGAAGTTTCCCATGAGAAGGTCACATTTACCTCTTTAAAATTAAACACATCATTAAAAGGTCTTGGCTGAATCAAGGCGAAGGGAACCCAGATCAGTGACTCCACTTTCACACCTGAATACTTATGAAGCAAAATGTGTGAGGCTTTTGAAGATTTATTCTTAATTTCTCCATTCAGTGGACTGGTTTGCAGATAACTGAATTCTCTTATCCCTAAGGATTGTTTTTTTTTTTTAAAAACGTGGTAGCATGCTAACTAGAAAAAAAAAAAAAAAAAAACAAAAAAAACAACCCACACCACCATGCTTATTGATGCATTTATTTTTGTGTTTTAATTTATTTTATATAGATCCAGAAGTGTTTGCCAAAAGTGTTTTCTTAAACAAATGGGAGGATACAGGACCTAAAAAAGCTGTGCTCACTGAATGTATTTGCCAAATGAGTCAGAATAGCACATTTGGAAAGACAAAATGGACAGGGATCAGTGCATTATTGGCCTGACTGTAATTACAAACTGTAAAGAATGGGAGGTAGAGGGCATTTTATGAAGTTTGAGAAGTAGCGTAAAATCATGGCTATAACCCTCTGTATTTTGGTCAGCAGCTCAGTCATGCTGTGCGATCTGGATACTTCCCTGCTTCATCATGCTCTTTGCAGGTGGATTGTACACATCTGCCTAAGCTGAAAGTTAAACCAGGTTGATTTTGACTGGATGCAAGGAAAAACCTTTTCATTTGAGGATGGTCAAGCATTGGAACAGGCTGTCTGGAAGGTTGTACGGTCCTAGGCTGTGTGGGTTCCTGGGGGTTTTCAAAACATTCCTGGATAGAGGCTCAAGCAGCCTGGTCTGAGCTCATAGCTGACCCTGCTTTCAGCAGGAGACTGGCCGATGGCCCTTCAGGTGAGGTCCTTCCAGCCTGAATAAACCTGTCATCCTTATATTCTGCCTGTGCTCATGGTGGGCCGTGGGTACTTTTAATGAAAAAAAAAAATGAAGGTCGAAGAAGGAACTCTAAAATGTTGACAAGTAAAATAGGGTCAGCTGACTCTGTATGTGGAGAGTTTAACAAGCGCTTTTTCTTGAAATGTTGTGTTCTGCCATGCCTTTTGGACCTGTTGAAATGTAGCCTACAAAATAGCTGCTGAAACTACCCCAGTGCTAAGCCACGGGGCTCACGTGGTGCTTACTCAGAGGTGGGAAACATTTAAACTGAAGAGATTTCCAGAGCTGAGATAATTATCTTTGGGTAGTGAGATCTTAAGATACCCACAGAGGATTCCACCAGGTAAACTACATTTCCCTGCAGTTGCTTGCTTCCATTTGAACATAGCTGGAATCCCTGCTTTCTGTGGGAAGCTGGCTTGGCAGGAAAGAAAAAAGAAACAAAAAAGAAAAAAAAATAGGTCTAAAGCATCTTTAGATAAGTTTGATATTAATGAAAAATTGACTTTCATTTATTTTTTGATCGGTTGAGGGATTGGAATATAATATCAGACATTTCAACTAATTTTTAAGTTGCGATGTAGATTCTGGACACTAGACCAGCTGTTCAGTCCCACTTCTACAAATCATATATGCGTTAGAAGGGGGCAGTCAATGTCCTAAGCCACTATGTAGAAGAAAGGACAATGGAAAATATTTTTCCTTTTACCCCCTACTGCTCTTCCCTTCATGCTGACTGCTGAGAGGTTTTTAAAAGCCCATCGCCGTCATAAGCACATGGTTGGGTTTTACCTTTATCAGGCACAGAGGAGGCAGGCCAATCTTTTGAAATTTCTCAGCAGTCAGCAAGAATAAAGTGGGCGTCCTAGTGGTTGGAGTAATTTTCAGCTTCCTGACAACAATTGGCAGAATGCTGGGAAAAGCTATTAAAAATGAGGTTCGATCACCAAAGTCTATTTTGGCCTATATTTAATGAGATGTGTCAGCTAGAATTTACAGTAAGTGGCTAATTGTTAATAATAGGCCTGTCTAAGACACTCTGTGACTTCAGCAGATCTGCACAATTTAACCCCGTGTGCTGGCTAGGTTTTTCTTTATTGAATATCACAGGTCAACTTATCACTGTAGTGAAGGAACAGGATGTGACAGGAACAAAGAGATTGTAAACTTTATAGAAGTTTATTTATTATTGAGCATATTATATGTGAAAATTACAACAAATAAGTTAAAAATTAAAAATGAAGATGTGACCTCAACATAGCAGTGATGCTTCATCTCCTGTCCTAATTGTGCTCAGGAGCAAGACAGCAGGTCTGTGAAGGCTGTTTGCATTTAGGGCACTGTGCAGCTTGGTTGCAACAGTGGTTTTATTGCACTGGGCAAGTTTCTGTGTCTCTTTGTGCTTAATTTATATCTGCAGAAGGGAACAACGCTTCTTTCCCTAGCAAAAGTGGAGGGGGGTGTATGCACGCTGAAGTGACTGAGGGATAGTCCTAAGATCCTATAAAAAGGATTTATGATGTAATGACTTCATATGAACAAATCTAAACCTCACTTTCTTAAGCTTTTGGATACTTAAGTTTTTGAAGTCAGCTATGTCTATTAAATTAAACCAGGCTTAAACTCCAGAAAAAAAGAACAAAAAATTAAGATCATTTTGCTGACAACATGAATGTAGTTTGCTTTAGTTTCAAAGTATGGCTGGCCCTCTGAGTGGGTTAGGCCAGCGCCCAGCGTGGCGTCACCCTCCGTAATGTGTGGGTGTAGAGGTGGCCAGGACTATTGTACTAAGGCTGTCTCCTGGCTGTGCCACGTTCTCAGGGAAGTCACTGCTGGAGGTATTCAATGCTTCAAATTTGCTTTTAAGGAGGTATCCAGAGCTTTGCTTTCCTTTCCTTCTGCCCTTGTCTGCTTCAGTAAAGTTTTCAGGGAGATATGATTTCTTTTATTAAATTAACTGATGTAGTTGAAGAAAGCAGAAAAACTTTAAGATATGAAAATCTTTTCTTGAGTTTGCAACAAACCAGGCCTTGCTTAAATCCCTTCACCATCATATAAAAAATGGCTATGATTTCTGGCTTTGCTTCTTAACAATCATTTTCAGGAGAACAGAGACTACATACAAAGATTATCTACTTTCCAGTTTTCTTTATCAGACTTCTGCAGTTTCTGATAATGAACAAAAACCCGGGAGACTGCTTTCCTCGTATGTTTTCAAAATGCGTTCTGAGGGTCTAGGGTAGCTTCTATAATACCATATATTGTGAAGAATCTTAGAAAATACAGTAATGATCAAACACAAGTAACAAGAATTGACAAGAATGGTGCTCTTTATTCCTCATCTTTAAAAAAACCCTCAGAACTCTTTGTGGAAATTGTTGGAAAACTGATAGAAAGTGTAGACGCTTTTTTAAGGGTACCTGGTGTGGAGACAAGGTTACTGGCAGGCACTAGTCTAGCACTGTGTATGTTGAATAAGGCAACCAGACATTAAAGGTGCTAGAAAATGACCAAGTGTGTCAATGGGCTTATGGTGGGTGTGTATGCTAAATAAATTACTTGAACTGCAAAGCAAGCTTGGGAGATAGATGGCACATCCTTATAGAGAGCCACATATTGGAAAGGATCTTGTTAGTTGAACATGACATCTAATATTTCAGTCATTTTGTTTGTATAGAAGTGATTTTTTTTTCTTGGTAAACTGGGTAATCTCTGAGCAATAAGCTTTTATCCCTTCCTTCCACCTTCTCTAACTACCAGTGTCCTCTTAAAGATGAGGAGTTTATAAACCCATGAAATACAGAAGAAGGGGGGGGGGGGGAAGACTTAAAAACTGAAACTGAAGGGAAGGTGTCCAGCCTTGTAGCCAGTCTCCCTGAGTCTCACTTGTCAGCTGCTCTCAATGAGTCTAAATGTCTGCCTTTCTGTGGCTTTCTGAGAGCATGATGAGATAGGGAACAAATGCCTTATTGTGGTCAACAGAATAAAGAGACCTAGTAGCTGTGCTCCTACTGTATCTGGTACTCTCTTTGCATGTGATACGTTCTGAGGACTTTTTAATACTTCATTATTACTTCCTTAATATTAATTCTTGATATATATTTTTTTTTTTATCACAGACACCACTTTTTCACTCTTTCCCCACTTCTTTTCTCTAAGGAAAACAAAAAAAGGAAGATTTGGAAAGCATCCAAGTAAAATGATCAACTGTCCTCCAGGGCTACAAGAATAAAATTAAATTTGGTTTCTTGGACTATCCTCTTGGGCTTGTGTATTGTGCATTTCATTTCTTACTGTAGAAACAAACGTTTAGTTATTTATTCATGCACCACTTGTCTTTACAAAGTATTTTGTTAGTTTATTAATTTCATTGGGGGAATATACAAGCATACCTTACCATCCTTCTGAAAGCACCGTTCTCAGCTTCACAATTAATATGTTTTTGTAAAGGGGTATAGATCTCATCTAGGATCACCTTACTTCACTTCCCATGGCATATTTAATTTGTTCTTGGTTATCGTAATGCTGTGCTCCTTCAAGAAATATCTGGACCCTCTGAAAGGTGGGAAGATATTTCCCTTTTTTTGGGAAAACAAGGTTTAAGAGATGACAGTTTGTGGCAGGGAAGGAATTCACACCAGTGAGCTGTATGCCTGCAACAAAAGTAGCGAGGCAGCAGTGAGGAGAAGCCAGTGATCCTAGAGGAGACTGAGAGAACCTCCTGTGAATCAGAAAGGACTGGATGGTTTTCTGCAACGTAAGCACCGAGTTAATTGCAGCCATGCCTAGAGGAAAGGATACAAAGGGAAAGGAAGTTTTATGCTACCTTCTCTTGTTGCTTTGATATTTCACTATTTATTAAATCAGTTAAGTTGTAGTTCACTTTCTAATTTTTTTTTTCTTTTAATGTGTAAAAGTGTTGTATGAATATTTGTTTGCTTGCTGTGTGAGAAAGGTCAGCATGAAGGCTCTGGCTGACTCTAATGCCTTCCTATCACAAATATCTTCTTGGGAATCTAATGAACCTCTTGAATCCAAAAGTAGCCATATGAAACAATTCTAGCAAAGATAATTGTAGACCTAAAGAGTTATGTTTTTGTAGCCTAGTGCCTTCTAATGCAGAGAGTGCAGATAGGCGCATGTTCCACTAGGACCTCAGTAGTTTTAGACCCTAATAATTAGATTTATTTTTCAGAAGATCTGTTGCTGTAACAGACTAGGTTATTTGCTGATTTAGCAGTCAGTACAGCATCATGTTGCATGGTGGTGAACGAAGCAAACACATTTTAAATGTATTTAAATGATGTTGCCAGAACAATAGTTATATTGTCAATATTTTAGT
The DNA here is from genome assembly GCF_963210335.1 of Falco punctatus. Classification (NCBI taxonomy): domain Eukaryota; kingdom Metazoa; phylum Chordata; class Aves; order Falconiformes; family Falconidae; genus Falco; species Falco punctatus. The sequence goes on from NC_137587.1 coordinate 57,188,275, forward strand.
AAATTTTAATTTCTGTGATTAAATTTTTTTGAAGTTTTTTCCTGGCAACTAGTGTTGTAGCATGCCTCTGCATGAGTGACTAAGCTGGTATTCTTTTTTAACTAATCAGGAAAATATACTAATGACATATGAAGGACATATCCATGGTGTCATTATGGCCTAGGAACGAGTCATGAATCATTAATACTAGGTGACAACAGTCTCCTGGGTTTCTCTTGTCAATTTTTTTTTTTGCCTTGAAGGAGGAAATAACATGTACTGTTCAAATAGAAAAAATATTAAGAAAGCTTAGGTGAGCTTTCTGTTTAATTAGGACCATTTTAGTGTGGAGGATAATGTAAATGTAATCTACTTAAAGGAAAAGATAGTGATTCCCCTTGATAGTGACTTGAAAATGTGTAATCCTTATATTGCTATCCAGTCATGTGAAATTGGGGCGTACTTTTATTCTAAACCGCTGTGAAGTTGTGGAGGATGTCTGGCTAATTTCCAAGTCAAGCATGATTACAATGCTGTGCCTTCAACAAATTTCACAGAACTAATTCAGCCTTCAAAGGCACGAGAGGTTAAAGCTAGGTCAACTGACATCCTTCTTGAGCAACAGCATGTCTTCAGTTAATTATGTTGCATCTAAATGTGTGTTCTGTGTTGTCATACTGACTAAACTAAGTCTAAATATACTATAAAAGAAAAAACGTAATTGACGAAGATGAATGCACAGACTGCCAGCATGGCTTATTTAATAGCTTCTTCAAATGTATTAGTGAGGAGTTTCAGCTCGGAGCCCGTTGTCCCATACTGCAGCAGATCCATCCTGCAAGCAAAATCTTACCAAGTGCTAATAAAAATAATAAGGTTTTTCAGGCTAAGCTCTACTGACACATGTATGAAACCATTAGAATGTTATCAATTCAGCTTGAGTTAGACTTCTTAAGAAGTGTCTGCAGAATTACATATATAGTGGGAATCAGAGAGCTTTTAGTTAGTAATTATTCCAGTACATAGTTCTAAACTACAACAATGCCACATCATTTAAATGATGCTCTGGAGCCCTCTAGAAGATAACGTAATAAATTAAATCTAGGTGACGTAAAGAAGGATGTAGGGAAATAACAATATAGGTAAGACTATACAGATGTATGCATAGTATATTTAAAGACTTGTACTCTAGACAAACCTTGTGATACTATTGGTTGTTTCTTTGTATGAATCCTGTTCATGCTCATACTAGTCTGAAGGTGCGTAAATGCAGCAGTATCTGCTCAAGAGCATCACATTAATGGATCTCTCTATTCCTGTTTATTCTTTAGGAAATATGCTTACAGCAATCATTAAGTGCTTGTTCAGGTTTGTACGTTATATCCTTTCATACCAATAAACTCAGTATGGGCCTGTAAGCCCTGCACAATTTCTGGTTATGTAATTGTATCACTCATCTGCTTTTCTAACTGATCAGTTTGCAACCTCATTGCAGCATAGCTGCACATTGTGGGACATGGCACCAGAACTCCTGCACAGCTAATCCTAAAATTCCACCCTTCCATGTTCACCGTCCTGCCTGTAGCTGTATCCTACCTACTTTGTTGCCAGCAGTGGTCCTGCTAAGGATTGTTGTTGTTCTTTGCTTTTCAGTTCTGCAGTATCATCCCAATGTCACCCAGATGAGCACAGCTGCATCCTTGAGAAGTACCTGGAGCAAGCACTGCAAGCCATACGATTCAGCAGCTGCAGTTTTCTTACCTGCAGACACACTGGACTACATCGCATTCATAAGACGAGATGAACGTGATCCAGAAAGCTGGAAATTTTATAGCTATATTCCACTGCTGTCAAGAGCTAGAGAGTTCTTGTCAAGGCATTGGATACTCCTTGTTAGAGCCCCAAACACAGATCCACCTGCCACAACCCTGTTTACAGAGGCAGCGAATTTTTAGGTACAGGGAAAAGGAAAAAAATACAAAAGTTGAGAAGTCCTAGAATGTGACTGTGGCGATGACCCTTGCAAAAACTGGGGTGTGAGACAACTCTGCATAGGATGCTGTTCCTATGGGTGTTCTGGGAATGAAATTAAAAAGACCTGTTTAGCAGTGGATCCATGGTTGACCTCACAAGTGAAGACTGAGTAGCTGGAACATCAGTTCAGTAAGTATTGCTTAATATTTTTATTGTTCTGTGGGCCATTTCTCTGTTAAGAACTCTTCTGGTGACTGTAACACAAGGAGAAATTCTGGCTTCTCGGGTGGAAAAAAAAATAGCTCTGATATGGAGCATAAGCCATGTGAGGGATTTGTTCAGAGGCTCCTTCTAGTTATGCCCCTACCATGGGCTTGTCAAGATGACCGGCAGCCATGGGGAATCTGGACAAAGAGCAGGGTATTTGGAAGTACTGTATTTGTCTTTCTGATTATATTCATGGTCAGGTGTCCTTCAGTGGCTGATGCATTCAAAAACTGTATTTCTTATCATCTACTTATAGTATCTATGGAGCAAAGTAGAAGATTCTGAAAATAATGCTAATTAGGCTGATTAAAACGATTAATATTAATTAATATGCATTAACCTAATTATTTGGAACCATTAGCTGAATAAAAGCTATTAAAATGCAGAGTTACTAGGTCTTTGCTAGTGTGATTCAGCAGAAGCTCTGCTCAGTGCAGTGGGACTGTTCTTGCTGGTGTTTTTGGTAAACAGCATATTCATGGACTGCTGGAATACGTATATCCTTGGTGGATCAATCATTATGGAAAAATACCAAGTGCTTTTAAAGAACTTTATCTTACTAAAATGATTTCCTTCCTTTGCTTCCCACACCTCTATGGGAAGGTATCTAGGATGCCAGATGGCTAACTGATGTTTTTTGCAGGCAGAAGACCTTTAAAAAAATAATCTAGGAAGAAAATTAAACTCTGACATCTACATGAATTCAGATACTGATGCCATAGTAAACATTCTCTTGCTCTCTGTGGCCTAGTGATTGTGCAAACAAGCAAGGATGGCATACCTGAGTGACAGAAATGAGAGCTAGTGGCCTTGTAACACAGGCTGTGGATGTAGAGAGAAATGAATTCTAATACTTCAAAAGAAAAGCTAAAGGCAGACATAAACGTAATAATAAAAGTAAATCTATTTAAAAAAATACATTGTAGACCTCTCTGAAACTCCATTATTTGTTTTGCAAACTTTGAGAAATGTCTTTGGTATGTGTAAAAGCTTTCCATGGCTAATCTTAATGCACAAGAAGAAATTAGTGTGCAAATATTTCAAAGTAAGTTAATGTTGGGCTGTAGTCTCCAAAATCAATGTTAGTGCATGTTATTGAATATAGATGCAGCCACTGCAAATGAGGGGAATTTTGTGTTGGCTCCTCTGTGCCCCATTTTGATGGCTTTTGTCATATTATCCAGTGAGACAAGTTTCCTGACAGAAACAAATGCCTGTTTTAGCAAGTGCCTAATCTGTAAATAAAAGCTTTTGGAAATTATTCCCAGTCAATTTGAGTAACTGAGCAGTTTCCTAGCCACTTAACTGCCATATGAGGAATTCTGGAATTAGTTTCATACTAAACCACTTCACTGTGATAGATGCATTTTATTTTAAAGGTAGTTGACAATAGGAGGCTTTGTCTTAGTTATGTGAAATAGGTCATCTTTTCTTTTAGATTAGAGGATTTGTCTGATTTAAAATGTGCATTAATGCTTGCTTTTAAAATCCTGGAACATCTCATGTGCAGAACAAGGCAAGGGTACCTCTAGAAAAAACTGAAATATAATGATCTCTTCTTTCCTTTCAGTGAAAGGATTTAATTAAAGTTTGTAGAAGGGACACATAGGGAGTGTTGTGGCATAATTATCCTTACTAGCGTAACACATGTAAAAATTTGCCATACTAAATTAGTTATTTTAAGGTTGTGTTTGAAGACTACCTTTTTTCTTTGGGTTGTTCAGGTGTGTTGAAGTTATCTGTCAGTGTAGGCAGGTACAGGCTTGACAAAGCCAGAGATGAAAAGCAAAGTGTCAGAGGCAGCTGCATAATTGCCTCTACTCTTACAGAAACTGAACAAATTGGGGAATGAAATATATCAAACAGTTGTTAATTCATCTTGACAAGTTTTATGTGGAAATATATATTACAAAGTAAGTATTTTCTGGGGAATGAGTAAGAACATACATAGAACTAAAAGTTTAGAAAATGGGATGTTTTTACACAAGCACAATGGACGCAGTTTAAAAATGTATCCTTGCTGTAGTTTTATACATGTATAAATATATATTATATCTGTATAGAATTCTCTAGGTCTTGAGGACCTCTGGTTACAATTTTATTTTACTTCTATTTCCTATCATTGGTTTACACTTACTAATTTCTGCTCCCTAAATGTACTGTGCATTTTTTTTCCTTTACTTTCATTTAAGTGTTAAAATACTTCTAGAGTGGTACAAAATTACTTATGAAAAGTTGTGCATATAAAAAGAAACAGTATATATAATTAATAACAGGGATTTAGAACTGTGTTTTTAGAACCTGAGCAATTTATTTTTAAAATTCTGTGGAGTATATAGGTGTGAAATAGAGGCTGTTCTCTTAATGGTTCTGAGCAAAATTACTCTTTGTACAGAAGAACAGCATGAGATTGCTTGTGTACTGCTTACTTCCTTGCACCCTAAGTATCACAGGCAGAAACTGGTCCCCTGCAAAGGGTGGCTATTCCAAATGTCATGTTATTAAGGAGAAGTTAGGGGTCATCCTTTTTTTTTTTTTTCCCCCCCCCGATGCAGCAATCTACACCAATTTGATTTTTCTACGTGGTCCTGGCTGTGACCATAGTCTAGTTCAGCCTCTGACAGATACTTAATTTATTAAGCAAAATAACGCAACCAGAAATAAACTGGAACTGTGGAATCAGTCTATTGGAAACAAACTAGTAAGTGCAGAACTGAAGCCTTACACCAAAACAGCTGGGCCAAGCGTAAGACAGAGTATGTTTTAATTTTGACAAGTAAAATTAGCTGTAGACCACTGGAATTTCCGTGTCTCTGTTTGTCCGCTTTCTTCTGTAACAAAAAAGCTACCTCTCAACTGGATTCGTGGCCACCTGTATTTAAGGGCAATCCTTGGAGCTTCCGTTTTGTTGCTAGGGAATTAATAGGTGACTAGATCCGTGTGGTTCTTAATGGGGCACTTCCTATCAAGCCTGATGTTTACATGCAATCAGTTTTTCCTGTTCAGCACAGAAATTAAGCAGTTCAAAACTGAGCGTAATAATATAGAAAGAGATGGGTAAACAGAAAGGTTCATAGTTACAAAACACTCCCAGCAGGAGCACTTTCCTGTCTTGCTCTCTTTAAAGTGTTCTGGAGGTTTGCATAAAAAAAGAGCAACCAAACCAGACCTCTGTGTTTTTTTCATGCATATGCCATGTTAGTAAATAAGGAAGGAAATGAGGAACAGGAGACGCTGCTGAACTAGAGGAGGTTCTGAGCTACTGGCTCAGGGTTTCTGCCCAGGTCAGTTGCTGCTGACTTGTTCTGGGGTAAAGATTTTTGTACGACATTGAAACGTATCAGAAGTACGCATGGAGAGAGATCTGTGGTTTAACTGCCATAACTAAACTTGGTGAGATGTGGTGCATTTTCAGAAGTGCAGCTATTTTATGTCACATTATACTATTCTTTTATTATTGTGTTAGACTTCTTGTGATCCCCTATTTAAATCAGCCTTCTCTAGCTCTCTGCTGCCCAAGTCCTGCCTGTTCCTTTTAGTCATAAGGCTGCAGTGACGGTTTCTTACATCTCACGTGTATGTCGCTTCTTTCTCCTACTGGTGATTTTTACCCCATACTTAATTGTCACTCTAAATATCTTACTTGGCCTTCTGCAGGCAACTAACATTGCCGTAATTGGATTTTTGTCTATGAAATATATTTTGTTTGCCCAACTGGAGCTGTCATCTTTAGTTTTGAGTAAGGGGCTGCACGGAGGTGTCAATACTTCTTGACCGTTGTGGGGCTTTCTGACTGTCAGGGACTATAAGCCAGACTGTGACAGGAGCATAAGGCCATGTGTTGGGCTTTTCGCTGGTTTATTTGTTATCTCCAAGGGCACTATCTGGAAATGGCCAATGTGCTGGAGGGAAAAAGCCCCACAAATGGGCAAAGGTACAACTTTCTGGGAAGGTGTCAGATACGCTGAGCTGCTTCCACCATGTGGTATCCATATATATGAACAGCTGGGGTACTGTCCGGCTGATTTTAACACAGTATCACAGTATTTGACCTTCCCAACTGAATAAAAATTCTGTGGTAGGTAGATATCCAAAATTACATAGCTAGATGGTCTGAGTTGTCAGTGTCAATAGGAGACATAAAAGCAAATAATGTTTTTTGGCATGGCCATACAGACTATATAAATGTTTCAGAGATAACTGTGCATATATTAAAATATATTTTAAATTCACTTGACTCCCTCCTCTTAAAGACTTCTAGTAATCAATGTAATTAGTATTGCTTGGTGTTGTAGATTCTGTTATCAGCATATGCTATTCCTCTAAAGGCCTTTAGTAGTGTCTCAGTATATTAGCTGTAATTTTCTTATGCATAATTTAATTATTTACATGTAAGTTGATGTTGTTTGAAATTCCATAGATACAATTCATTACCAGCCACAAACAGATTACCATTGTGCATTAGGGTAAATAGAGCTATTTATTATTTAACAAAAGTGTAGAACTGTAAAATGACCTATTAAAAATATTTGTCCACACCTGTTTAAATATTTGCTTAATGAAAAAGTGTAATGATTTTCTTTAAAGTCTCATAAACTAATGAAAGTAAAAGAGCTACTTCCTCCTCCAGAGGTGCTTCTAGCACTCGTTAGCACTAATATGGATGATAAGTAGACACTGAATGAACACATCTCCCTGACAAGAGCAAACAGAATACAGAATGCCGGTGCCTTTGGTGACCTTTGCTTCTCCTCCGAAATGCAGCATGTGTTTGCATTTTTTGAGACTGTGTCAACAGAAAGAAATGCAGGTAGAAAGCAAGTTAATGCACAATGTAATTATTTCAATATCACAGATGATGTGTGAAGTCATTCAGTCTGTTTTTTGTTATCAAGTATCTGCTCTGTATCATAGAAATGAGCATATATATATTTTTGGCTAATCGTTTTACCAAAAATTCAGATTAATTTGTTTGGTATTTCTGATAACGTAACTTTTTTGACACTTTCAAATCAAAGCTCTTACTTTGATCATTAGCTGCTTTTTATCAAAATGTATTTTAACATTTATTACTGTCTTAATTTTGATATTTTAATTAAAATAACTTCTAATTATTTATAGTTTGGAGTGACATTAAATAGTCATTTTAAAAAGACATTTGTATAACAGCTTGGTTCACTGAAAAACATGTTTGGATAAACACACACTTTTATAAAATGAAAAAAAAACCCCACCTTAAATTTTAGAAGTCATAGAGTTAAACAGTATAATAAAAGTAGGTCATTGTACCAATCTGGTTTGTATCTTTCAAGACATTCCTGAAATTTTGTAGATCGGCTGCTTTAGTAAGTGCCTGAATCATCGGCTTGAGCCAGCGATTGAATGAGTGAGAAAGTTAAAGTCTTGAATAGTTTAGAACAAGAACCTGCTTTGCCATTGTAGCCCGAGCTGTGTTAACAAGCTACAGATGCTGAGTTAATGAACGTGTTTAATGAGCAGATGGGTGGTGGGAGTGTTTCTGCCCCTGTATAGGAAGCAAAGAGAGCCCTGGGAAAGACAGCCACAGGGCTGTGCCTGCTCGTATGGTATGTGTACTGCTAGGGCTGGAGTAACTGACCAGCATGTCGGCTTTTTTGGAAAGTTTTATTAAAGACTTATCCTTGTTTGGCTTTTATACTGTAATGAGTGTAGTGTGCGGATGTATTTAGGAGACTGATAAAATAATTTGAAAACTCTAAAATGATTCTCAGTAGAGAGACCAAGGACTGAATTGAGCCTTAAAATTGAAACAATGCACGTAATCGTAATTGAACTTTGTTATCCAGGGAGCTCTGGTAGAACAGATTTTAAAAGGAAATCTTGCTGAAGCGAGTAGGGTTGGTGAATTCTCATTTGCTACTGAAAGAGAAGATAATGAAAAAGGTCTGGGTGCTGTACCTTCTAAAAGCTCTCCTGTTAATCTCCAGAAGCCCTTCAGCTAAGTAGCGATGAGTCTGAAAATGTGACTGACTGCCTGAAACCAAAATGTAGGACTTGGGACCTGTAAGAAAGCATCTTTCTTCCTATGACTAATAGCCTTTACCATAAATTGGTGTGTATGACCCTTTCAGGTATCTGCTCATATAACTAAGAAATGAGCGTGGTTTTGAAATCTGAGTGATATTTCTGTTTCATGTTGGACAGTAAAAGCTTTTTATTTTTCTATCTTTGTGCCAGAACTCAGAAATATGATAGCATAGCACAACTCTAAGAAGTCATTTAACGGAGATGGTCTCTTGTGTCAAATGCAAACATCTATCGCTATAAACTGCTTTTCCTTGGTAGGCTTGATAATTCCTTCCCACCCCTCACCAAGGGAAAAAAGGCCACTCTGCAGTTAGTACACTTCATAGGGATCTGTAATAGTTTGTAGAAGCTGTTAGGAGAATTGCCTTAAAAATATGGCACTAATTTATTAAAAGGTACTTACCGAAGTGTTACCCTTTTTGAAGCACTGCAAGCTGCTCAGTCCAGGATCTTGAGGCGGGAGGAACCTGCCTATCTCTAAGCCACAGAAATCTGAAAGAATTTTGTTACGTAAAGGAGCTTTTTTGGGGGGGGGCAGGTGGGGTGTGGGGTGGTGGTGGTTCTTTTGTGTGTGTGTGTGTGGGTGTCTTTTGTGGGAGGAAAGAAGGATCAATGCAGAAGCAGAATAAATGGTAGAAGGAAGACACAAGCACATCTTACAGTAGTGGTATTGCTTTATGATTAGGAGAAAATGCAAAATCTGTAATCATGGTAATTATTTAAACTGAGGAGGAAGAAATACATTTTGCATTAAGAGACTGGGAATTTCTACCAAAGCATTCATGTTTCACAAGTATTTTGGAAAGATGTCACTTTGTAATTTATTTGGCTACCACAAGTGATGAGTGACGAATGGAATGTTTAGTCTGTATTTCCTGATAAAAGTCTTTCCAGGCAGGGAAAGGGCTCTCTTCTATCCAAAGAAGGGATCCAATTTTAAAAACAAACAAATGAAAAATGTAACTATCAGAACTCAGAAAGTGTTTGCTTTGATTTGTACATTGTAGTTCCAAGTACAAGGCAAAGAAGGGCTTTCTTTTTAATACCGCTGTCTTGTCTCTTTATAGAGCAAATGGATTTGTAGAAGACCAAAATTTGTTTCAACAGCATGCATTAAATAACCTTAGAATAATACTGTTTCATGCTTTGAATACGTAAATACAGGTTGGGTTCCACGACTCTCTTTTTAACTCCACTAATGATTTGGCCAAATGCACTGTTAGTCACCTTTTTGCTGTTTTTTCTTCATTCATAATTGGACAATACTGTTATTAAATTTATGCTGTTGCAAGGCACTAGATATTTTTGCATGACACCTACTCATTAGATTAATGAGATTCACCTGACTAAATCAAAGATGGTAGAACAGTGTGTGGCTCTGACAGATTGAAACTGGCTGAGCCTCCCATAGAGAGTGATCTACCCTAAGAACGTGCCTCTCAATGAAAGATAATTTTCTGTTTACATCAAGACTATAGGACAGCTTCTCTCAGATTACATAAAACCAGTAATGCGAAATTCATATTATGCTGTGGAGGGGGAAGTCACACAAATGGATGTTTAGAAAGAAGCACAGAGATTAAAAGATTCAGGATACCATCTCTGTAAACTATAATTTAGAGAGCTGCAAGCTGTGTTCTGTAATCAGTGAAATTATAGGCATGCAATTACTGTTTTCTTTATTAAAGCTTATATTTCAATGTACTATCACAAATCCATCTTGTTCTCCAGATATCAACAACTCATCCAACCTATCGATACTCATCAGGACAGTATTCAAATTCAGCGCTGTCAAAGTTCTCTAGCAGGTCTGGAAAGACGTAAGGACAGGAGCTTTGCAGCGTGGGGTATACGCTGTAAGGGGTCAGGGAGGGGGTCTATACTCTTCCAGCATGGTCAGTGCACAGGACCAGCTGAGAAGTCACAGAAAAAGTGGGACGCTGCAGAAATTACATTGCAGTGTCCGGTGGTTATAAGTTCAAACCATCGTGGCAGAACGTGTAGATACAGTTATTCTTCAATTAGGCTGCATGCATATCTGTCCAGGTCTGCCTGAAGTGGTTGAATGTATTTGTTTTCATGGCACAGATGGAGAAAGTGCCTTAATCCACTGTAATCAGTGCCAGCTTCATTAGCTCAAAACATCTTCTGTGCTTGTCAGGTCCGGCTCTCCCGTAGGGGGAGGGAGAAGTGACTCAGATTTGCTGGATCTCCTCATTGGATTGAGGTGAAACAACCAAAGCTACACAAACACAAGGTCTTTATTCCGGGTTCACACAACAAAGTGGCAATAATAACACTTTACAATTATCAACAACTTGTAAGCCTTGCATTTCTTGAGAGAGGGGTATCAAATAAGAGAAGGAGAGGAGACAGAGAAAGGAAAGAAGAAAGAAAGTGAGAATTCGCCAGTCCTGGATCCAGCATTGGTCTGGCCAACATGGGGTGCTGGTGGAACGAATCCCCAGAACCTCTGGGGAGTCCCCTTTTATGTATGGTCCTTCTCCACCCCCTGATACGCCTTCTCTGCTCTTCATGTAAATTGGCCCACGTGCCTAGTTTTTGTTTCCAGAACACTTGTCTTTGAGGAAGGGGCTTCACCCTACCTCTGCACAGTTACTGCCCGCCTGCGGTTCAGTTTATCCTCACAGTGTTGACATCCTCAGCTGACTGCCTTGGTCATCGTGGTGATTTCTGCAGTTGCCTCACTGTTGGAGACAAACTTCCCAGCACAACTTCCCCATATGAACTTCTCAGTTCAACTTCTCAGTACAAACTTAGCAGAACTTTTAGTGCATCACAGCAGTGCACTTAAAGAACTATGTGGAAAATGAAGTTATTGTACCTGGCTGATCATCACGGCCCTGTGCTGCCTCTTCAAATTTGTGTGCAAATAAGCAAATATCTTTTTATGGTTGTGCTCCATCATGTGTTTCCACCAAAGTAAACGTAGCTGACCCAGGGTCTGTAACCTGTTTGGTAAACTGGCTGACCCAACCCCAAGTAAATTAGAGCATTGTTCTGCTGCAAACTGGAAGCAAGTTTGTTTGCTCCAGGTAACACCTGAAAGAGCAGTTCTGCTCACAGCCTGAGGAACTGTATTCCAAAGAAAACTTCTTGGAGGATAAAATCTTTGTAGAGCAAGCATATTAATATCTAGCACAAAGTCTCCTTCAGACTTCTCATGGAGGAATGTCACTCTGGGTGACACTGAAGGGTGCACCACCTTTGAGGGAACTTAGCGAGATCAGAGAGGTTTTGTAATCGCCGTCTCGGGCAATCCTTTACTATTGGTCAGAAGATAAGGTCTGAGGCACTTCTGGAAATTAATTCCAAGATGTCCTGAGTTGAGCAACTAATAAACAAGCTGCTCAAGCTTAATGAATGCTTCTACATACTCGGTGGTTTGTATTCTCCGGAAAGACTGCAAGGCTTGCCAAAGGCTGAGGCTGCTCCAGGGTGCCTGGCATACACAGCACATGTAGTATTTCCCAAGAATGGTGCACACCAGCAACTTGGAGTAATGTTGCCGATGTGGTTTGATTTTGTTAGCTGCAGTCTTTTAAAAATGCTTTTGAAATCCCGATCTACAGGAGTCAGTTAGCGCTTTCAGTTTCTTCTGCATACATTAGTCGGTAGATTGTTACTTTAAATTTCCGAACAGGGAACTTGCATTCATATGCAAACTAAATTAGGGGTTGAGGCATGAGAACATACCACTTCTTTTTGCATTGAACTCTCAGGCCTGAGAAATCCTAGTGTGCAGAAGAATATCTCGGAAGTGCTCCTAACCGCACCCGCTGGGAGAATGGTTAATCAGAGATTCAATCAGCAATAAGTTCTTCTGCCATCATCCTTTGCTTTAGAAGACTCATTCTAACAAGATGGTGGCAAAGTTCCGAGTGTAGTTAAAAAAAATGATTTAAAAAAATTCTAAGATAAAGCCATATATATATATATATTATGCTACAGCTTTAAGGACTCCTAGGAAAGATCCCAATAAGTTTACTGTCTTTCTGTCCTCCCAGCTCCAATTAACCATTTTCTCTAGAAAAATGTACTTCTGTTATGTAGATGTTTGAAGCGTTAGATAGTATTTATCATTTGGTGTATGGGGGGGGGAGCTTCTGGCTTTTGAATGGCAGCAGTAACAATACTTGGTGTTGCATCAAACTGCTCACTGAAGGACCGTTATGATACGAATGCAGTTTGAAATAAAGGAAAAGAAAATGCAGGTGTGAATTAAAAAAATGTACAGGTTTCCTGCCCTGTCAAGTTTTGCGTTGCTGAGTTGGAATAGCTTTTTTTTTTACGTAATATTCACTGGAAAAGTATGCATTTAGGCAGGTTTTGAAATTTTGGATATATTGATCACGTGCTTGGGTCTGTTACTTTGTTTCAAGTTTAGTAAGATTTTATTTATTTATTTGGAAAATATGTTTATTTTTTGATGTTGCATTGTCATGCTTCATTTAGTGTTATTTATTACTCTTGTTCATACTTAAATTAATACTTCTTGAAGTTTGTGGGTTGTTGGTGTTTCTAAGTAGGCTGGAGGATGATCTAAATGAGGCTCCCAGAAGCAATTAATTCAACTTGTTTACTTTAGCTGTTGCAACAACCTGATCCCAACTGTCCTGTATCCTAGAATTTAGGTCTGTTTCTCTAGAATACCACTTGGCTTTTTAAAGCTTTCCAAGCTCAGCCTATGGGAATGCAACCTCACTAATATTTCGTTTCATAACAATGCATTTCTGAAGTTCTGATTTTCTGCTTTGAAAATTTTTCCATTTTTTCTCGTGTTTCCATTTTGTCTCATGTTCTTTCGTGAAAATTTTCAGATTGTAATATTTATAAAAGTACAGTCTGGACCTGCTAAATGATATCTTTGATTGGTGTCAGAGGCGTTTAAAAGATTGGTATGTCACACATGGTAGTTCCTTTGTGGTCAAGGCAAACATCTGTGCTTTGATTGTGTGCCTGCGGAATCTTGTTTGTTTGATCTTGAGTCTTGCGGACGTTCCCAAAAGCAAGCAAAGTGTTGAATGCTAATGAGATTATGACCTTAATTTGATGTCCTTCTCAAGCCCTGTCCTTAAAAATGGTTCTTAGGCTTTTTTGTTTTGTTCCTTGGTTTGGTTGTTTCCTTTTCTCCGGCATTTTCTTTGCGCCTCTGTGGGTTTTTCTTTAGGTTTAGCATATTTTCTATTTTTTTGCTCCTAATCAAGTACAGTCTGTCTTATTTGACTTTATGAAACTGGTTTCAGCTAGTCTGTAGCAATCTGAGGAACATGTACATTCCTATTCACTACATGTAAAATTATGTGCACAGGCTGACATAACAAAATGCTCAAATAACTGAATCTTTTGTGTGGTGCATATGTAACAATTCAGAAACATATGTATATAATATGATCTTTAGCTGCCTGCTTTTGTCAGAACAGAGATATTTCAAGATTGTTGCATTGTGAGTATTTTTAGGTAGAGAGGCAAAGAGAATGACTTTTTCTACAAACAGCATTAGAAAATGTGCTCAGGTCTGGTGTTAGTCAAAGCTTATTGTACCATAGCTTTTTCCCTTCAGTAAAAACAATTTTGAGGAATGGAGAAAACACTATACCATTAGAGGTTTAATCTTGAGATACCTTAGTTACACTTTACAATTTCTCCATGAGTGAAAAATTGTTTTAATCCAGCAGAAAATGGTGAAACAGTAGGTGATTGAGAGGCGAAACTGGACAGATTCAGGTTGGATGCTAAATACAAAATATATAAGGGGGAGAGGGATATTAACGATTGGAACAGGCAGTTGAAGTTCTGGAGTATGGTGGATTCTTCACTGGTATTTCCAAAGTGAGACTGAAAAATCTTGTTTTAATTACATACAAGTTATTTTGCTCAGTGCAGGAATAACTCGGTGAGATTTAACGGTCAGTGATATACGCAAGGTCAGCCTGTATGATCTAATGGTTTCTTCTGGCTTTAAATTCTGTGAATGAGAGTTGTAAAAATGTATTGCTTCAAGTTCCTCTATATCAAAATAAGGCAACTTTTAATTCTGCGTTTGGTTCAAATGTGAAATGGCTTTGGTTTTTTTTTTTTTTTCATTCGTCCCCTACAGGCGCAGCACACCTCTCAGATTCATGTACCTGTAGGATGTGTATTAAACACAGAAGCAGCCCAAGGTCATAAGCTTTTGATATTTGTTTTGGGCCCTGGTGGTCCATAGGAGGCATCTGAGACCTTAATAGACTTAACGGGCTTGACCCAAGCATGAAATGCAACTTCTGGCACTGAAGGCTTTATTAGTCAGTGGATCATACAGGTATTAATCCTTTGGTTCACTGCTTATTAACCCATTTATGGGATAAGAAGAGTTTGGGGTTTTTTACCCCTTATACAGTCCCTGTATCATCAGAAGGCCTGAAATTAGTAAATATATTTACAAATATGGAAGAAGCCTTAGCAAATTAAATTAAAATCGTGTAGCTTTTAATGGTGTCTGAGTCTTCTCTATTCTTTGCATCTAGGAAGGAATTGGCAAAGTTAAAATGGAAGTATACCCCTTCTTGCCAAGCACAACATGTTGTTTGTCACTGAAAGTGGCTCAAGATATGTCATCACTAAGGTTGAAACTGTTTTTATTTATTTTTAAGTTTCTCCTCTTGTGTTAGCCTGCTTTGAGGTGAGAAAAGGCAAGGTATGAAATAACATTTTAATTAATACATATGAATACCACTTTCTCATCCATTAGCACAGCTTACTTGTTAGCTAACTAGTTAAGGAAACATTGCCATTACTCTGTTGTTATGGCTGTATTGGTATAGTTAAGATAATATAGCTTATGTGAAGACCCTCTTCTACATTATGAAGATGAATTCTGGACCCTTCCCAAAGGGAAACTCTGGTGGTATTAGTAATTTGTTGTGTATGATTATGCCCATTTCATTACGAAAGTGAGTTTTGCTGTGTGGTAAATTTACTGTATCTTTAGTTTTACTGGATATCACTTCTGCACAGATATTTTTTCCAAACAAAACACGGGGAACTATTCTAATCTGTCTAGGGTTTCCAGGCATTTATTCAGAGTCTGACGTATGATGATTTGTGGGAACTAATGAAAGGAGGCAGGACAGCACCACACCAGTGCAATAATGTAATGCATCCTAGGCAGTACATCATTAAATATTAGGATTGGACATCCCAGCCTGGGAAATCCTATAGGAACTGAATTGTGGCAATAATTCTTCTGCAGACTGTAGATGGGGGGCTATTGCATGTCTGTACTGAGCACAGGAGGGAGGTATTAGGAGGTTAATGATGCTCTAAAGATACTCACCACACTCATTCTGCAGAGCAGCTTTGATTTTCTGTGCCAGTTTGATCTGAGTATCTTGGACTAAAAGGTGAGAGTTCTGTGTGCAAACGTAAACTGAGTGAGGGTTGCATTCAAGTGAACTTTACAATGAAGGCATATTGTAAATATCTTTTTATGACTTCTAATAAAAAGACAAAAAAAATTTACATATACAGCCTGATTGGGAGAATGAGCTTCCACCTTATCCCACTGCAGTTTCCCAAAGGATTACTTTTTGACTTGGAAAGTAGATAGTGTAATCTGCTGACAAGTAACAATGTTTTTTTGATAAGGACATCTGAAACATTAGAGAATCTGGCCTATGAACTGATGTCATAGAAGCTACCATAAAATACCTGCTGGTATTTTTTTCTGTGATTAGTATCAGATATTGGTTCGAACTAGTAAACTGGAGACAAAATTCTTCCTACGTGCTTACCAAATTCTCGAGCAATCAAGTGACCACTGGTAAAACAGTCTTTAGCTACTTCTAGCTTTTAGCTGTGTTTTTTGCTACTAACTTTCTCACTTTGAATGGAAAAGACACTCTGACAAAATAATTGGTAGTAATTGTTGTACTGGTGTCAGTTTTAATAAAGCATTGAAGTAAAAAATATTTTACAGATCCAGCCATTTCCTATGTGTCACCAGATAAAACTTTCACATCCTTCAGCACCAGCAGCTTAAAGCTACTAGTACTTGTATTTTTCTTTCATGCTATGTTTTTTTTCTTGTTAATAATAGAGCTGTCATTTCTAGTAAAATATGAAACAGCCATCCAGGGAAATAACACCAGTGATAGATAGAGCAGGCTGAAACACTAGACTGAGTGAACACAAATGCTCAATAGCTTGGAATATAATTCTGTCATTAAACTGAACCTGTAAAGGGACTAGAACTGCATGCACTGGGGTGAAAATGCTTTGTTCTCTGGAGACTGATTCAGCTTCCATTGGGACTGTTCAGGTCACTGGAGTCAGATAAGGCGTCTGAGATTTGAAGGGAGTCCTACAGCCAAGGAAGAAGTGCTGTCAAAAATCAGGCAGCATTAGACTGACCAGAGGGAGAACCTATAGAAACATGCACCAAAGATGGAGTTCTTTTGTCAGCCTCTCTGCCAAAAGATTCCCCTTATTTGTCACCCATCTTATTGAAGAAAAGGTTGTCAAGTCCAGGCAGAAAATTTGCACACAAAGGGATCATAGGCAGCTCTATAGATCTTATTTTTTTTCTTCCATATTAGAAACTGGGATCCAAGACAGAAGGTACAGTGCAATAGAGAGACTCCTATCTCCCTTTTCTGTTTGAAATGGATGTCACCTATGTATGAAAGATTTCTTATGCATGTGGGTCTGGGGAGCACATTTTATCTTTCTTCCAGCTCTCCTTAGTGAGGTTTGTCCAGTAACTCAAGATATACACTGTCAGCCACCTGGCAAATTGTTTCTCCTCTCTGTGTTTGTTTCCTTCATTCCAAAAATTGAAGTGAATATATTTTTTCTCTATCTTTACAAAACACTGTGACAATTCTGGATGGACAGTGCATTAGGAGACTTCAGTGTCACTGTTATTGTAAACAATGTTGTTTCTTTGTCCCCAAATATTGAAAACAAGTATTTTCTGGGGGAGATTCCAAGTGGGTAAGAAAGGTAAAAACTGCCTATTTAAATGATAATTATGCTCTTCTCTTCCTCCAAATAACAGCTAAAATGTCTCTGTTTTTCTCATTGAGTAGTCTGGTTGGCTAATGGACGATGTCTATTTGCAGTTAAAGCTATTTCAATGTTGACAATTAACCATATACGTGGAACAGGGTAATCAGTATGAATGCAGTTTTATCACCGATGTTAATTATCTAATATTTTCCAGCTTACGATAATGTGAAAATTCCTTAGGCATAAATGAAAATGAACCCATCAATTACAATTTTTCTCAAGATAATGGCTGACAGAACGTTTGCTGCCCCACAAAAAATGAAAGCAAGAGAAGAATTAACAAAATTAAGAACTTGGTTGTTCAGGCTCTATGGTATATAAATGTAGTCATATATTACATGATGTGCATTCTCATTTCCTCATGGGGGGAAGTTTCCAAGTTGGTGACTGGAATTACTGATACAAATCTTTCTTTTTGAAGATGTGTGTGCATGTGTGTGTGCAGCCACTTCTAGATTTTCTAAAGAAAACACTCTTAAAAGCAGTAGAACAAACCCTGGTCTGTAATGTAGGCGGTGACTGCGAGCAGAATTGATCTAAAGCTATTGTTTACTATAATAATTCTTAGAAATTAATTACATCAGTGTCTAGGACAGTATGTGTTGCTTTATGTAGAAACAAGGTAAAAGCTTTCTGACTTGTCTCCTTTGTATTCCTGAACAACTTGCCCTTTTCATTTTATTTCTCATCACCTGAGGACTAATCTCAGTTACAATCATTCCGATCGAACATTCTCAAATGACATTTAGGTGCTGAGGAGAGCCACTGAAGATTATTCGTTAACCTCCATCCTCCAAACTTGAATAAGCATCCTAAGTTAACAGAAAGTGAGGAAGACCATGAATAAGCAGTAATTTTCAGGAAACCAGGTCTTGGCAGTCTTACAAGTCCTGTGAGCAATTTTCATTTTGAAGTTTATCTTCAAATGAAAACTGAAAGACACTAAATTTATCTCTTTAAAAGAAAAAGCATTCCAGAAACTGGGGAACACTAGCTATGGGCCTGCTGAGCATCTAAGGGATGTATAGGCTATATACACTATGTTTAATGACATAAATGTCTGGATTTTAATTTTCTGTCCATAGCTAATCTTCCTTAAGTATTTAGGCTTCTTGAGCAAACTGCAGGAAAGGGGCTTGCTCTCAACAGAAGCCCCAGGCAGGAGCTCTTTCTGCTCCTGGAACTGACTAGGTACTTTACCACAGGTACAGGTCTTGCATTCACTGAGCGATGCAAGTCGGAATATCTTAAATGTCTGAAATACGTGCCTTCAGTTTCAGAACAGGGGGTTACGATTACACAGATTTGACAGAAGAAAAACACAGCTGCTTTCTCTGTCTTCTGTGGTAAGCTACATCAGGCTTAGTTAGCTCCATTAATAACTGATGTAGACATTCCAGGGCTTTTCTCTGTATTTATAGAACAAAGAGATGGTTATTACATCTGATACCTGAAACAAAGCAAGCTAAAGCCTCTACCAGCAATGCTAACTGTTGATATAGGTCATTATACTTTGCATGTGACCAAAGGAATTATATTTGCTGTGCTCACTTTATGAGGCACTTGATGCTGAATATGATCTTAGCTAGCAGACCAGCCTGAAAATATAGCGTTTCTCAAGTAGGTATCATGTATAGTTTTGTTTTGCTGGCAACTGTGCAAATCTGTTTCTGCATGCAAGCTCTGAACAAGAGTATATATGGGCAGAAGCAACATACCCATCCAAAGATGGTTTGGTTTTCTCCCCTCTCCACTCTCACAGAAAGCACAATAGAATTGTACATTCTGTAAGCCTTCTTTGGCGTTCGAGCTCATGAAACTTGCTGGACTATGTTCTCTATCTTATAGGTTAAGAGGTTCAGATTTCTTAAAATGTTTCATTATATTGACCCTGTACTTTTTAAAATAGTATCAGTTTCTATTTCTGCTCAACATCAAGTGATCTTTATCTGTGCCCTATTTTTCTCTGACTGATTTTGGTCTAACACGGTCTGTACTGAACGTAAAGAAATGTGTAATATTTTATCCTCTGAGCAAGCATTAGCTAATGAACTCGTTATGGTTCTCCACTTACTTAACTGGAAGCCCTTTCAAGCTTTAGAAGTCTGGGATTTCAAAATGACTGATGTTAGTTCAATTTGTAAGTGCAGTAACTTCTCACCCAATTGCCTAAGTAGTAACATGGTAGAGATCTGTACATTTTCAGCATAGTAGCAAAATAAAAATGGTGGTGGCATTGAAGGGATTGTGCTCTAATTACTACTTTCATGTCTGTAAGTTGTGGAAGGTGAGCCCCTGCAAAGTAAAAGGAGGGCAAGGGCTTTATGCAACCTGCCACCAATCCTGGTCTCTGGAGGACAGTGTATTATCCTCACTAGAGGAATACCAGCACGTGCTAAAGCTCACCAAGGGGATCTCATTTACGTGCCATAGAAATGGATGCTGCTGCTTAAAGCAGTTTGAAGATCCTAATTTTAATGGAGACACTGTCAGTGCGCTACAGAACTGCATGGCCTTGGCAGAGCTCTGGTGCTATGGTTGCCTGACACATGGAAATGGAGATTTGATGAAGGCATTCCTCATAGTGTCTCTCACTATAAAGCTTGATTGTTTTAATTCCTTTAATCACAGTTTTAATAGAGTTATCATGTGGCCACACTGTGGCTGTAATTGCATATATGGATTAATGTACAACATTAAAAATCTTGCAACAAACCCGCCAATTTAAAATCTTTCTTTTCACAGAGGAATAGTTTTCTAGCTTTTTGCTGTTACACAATTGGATCTAATCGCTTGTCAGTAGCTAACAGCTTAGGAAACATTGCTCTGCGATGCTAAGGAAAAAAAGAGGAAAAGATTACAGCTTACATTAAGTATAGAAAACCAGCAAGTTAGGCAGAACTCTGACTTAAAACTTCCAAGCGAGTACGCTGACTGCTTACATGTTGAATTTTTTTTCGTATATTTAAGTATGCTGAAGCTTTAAATACATTGCGTGATGAAAGAACAGTATATTGTGTTTATATTTTGTTTATCCTGACAAGAGGAGTTTTCTCATAAGTCTAGGTCTTAATAGGCAGGCATTTTTGTAATGTAGCATCATTATGTCTGCATGTTTCACAAGATTGTGTTCCATTTTCTTTCACATTGAATACAATTGTACATATATATGTGTGTGTGTTAATTACGTTTGTTAGACATGTTTAAATGCCTGCCAAAAAGAAATATTGCCGTCCAACAATGGGATGCTTTGGCCATAATCTTTTTCCTTTCCCTTGCCTTATTCCACATAACATAAAATAAATTCATATAGTCTTTCTAATATTTATTTCATTTTCTCTTAAAAAAAAAAGGGGGGGGGGGTTTGGAAGAACAAAACCCCCAAACTTGTTTCTGCTGTAAAACAGTATTAACAGTTCAGCAGAAACAGAAAACACTCTTAAGACTGAGTAAACTTCTCATTTTTAACTTTCATGTAAATTGACTCATCTACTAGACATGAAACAACCTTAACAGATAATCTGGTTGATGTTCCTGTAAATATAGCTTTATTCCCCACAGAACATTTTCTTGCATTTTGTGCATCCTACCTTTAAATACCTCAAACAGTGGAGCACACTCCCTCTGAGACTAATTTACGGGCTTAAATATTTAGTAAACAAGTCAGTTGTGGTTATTAATTATTCTTAGTGTTATTTGTACTGTGATAGGCAATAGGGCTTATTGTGCTAGTCAATGCAAAAAAATGTAACAAAGAAGTAGTCCCTTGTTTCCCCGAGACAAATGACCTCTGTAAGGCATCAGTGATACGAGTGATGCTCAGAAAGAAAAGTCCTGTACTGGAAAGACCACAGCAGACTCAGCCTAGGTCTGTTTTGCTATTGCAAGTGAAGAAGCTCTGCCTTCTCTGTTGTCATGTGCTGTCTGCAGATACTGTTCCAGTTTGCCACACCATCTTTGTATACGATAAAATTATGGTTGGGTAGCTCTGCAACAGTGTGCAAGCCTTTCAGGTTTCTGCTACCGTTTTGGAATTGCTTTCTCCCCCGTATATTGAGAGAGACTGGAAAAAGACAATTCATTTCTTTTCTGAAATATTGCTAGGTGACATGCCCATGGCTACTAAGTCAAAAACCTTCAAGCTTTTAACTAATTCAAAGAGATATTTCCAGCCAATATCTTGCCTCTATTGCTTTGGAAGCTACATAACTACTATCACAGGTATTGGTGACCAAAAAGTTTCCTTGAATCTTTATTTAAAAAAACCAAAACAAAATCATATCTGTCTACGTTTGAGCAGTGCCAGGTACTTTATAGTACCATGTCTGGTTGTAGCCTCTAGGCACTGATATTATATAAATTTACTTTGCTTAGTACTAAACAAAGTTGTCAAGCTTGGAGACATTCTGATTTCCATCAGTGTCACTTGGTTAATTATAGGACGTGATGGACAAATGAAGGTAAATAAATGTGATTTGTATTGATGTTACTATGATTTTATGAAGATAAATAATAAACCATTAGTGCTATAAAGTGAGTTGAAGTCATCAGAAACCACAAAGTTCAAAGGCATTTAATCCATTTTGATTTGTTTGTAGGCAGATCGACCTTTCTTCTCTACAGAGATCTATCTGTCCCTTAAAGTGCAGAATTTTTCATGACATCAGGGTAAAAAAAAAAAAAAAAAGCACTGAACAAAAGTAGTTTGGACCGTATTCTTTGAAAAACAGTTCCTTAATCCCTTTTTGAGTTTTCAGCTCATGTTTTAGTCAGCAAAACAAATACAGCGCTCAATGTTGTAGGCAATGATAACACCAGGGTAAACACAGGAAATGCTTTTATTAATATGATCTAAGCATTTAATTGCTTTCCTTGTAGTTTAATCTTATCTTTACACATTGAAGCAGTGCATATTGTACATTTCTGATCCTCAAAGGACAGCTTTTCATATGGCATTGTAGAATAAGACATTATCACCAGAAACCTGACAGGCCTGTAATGTTCCTTGTCAGCCGAGGGGCTAGAAAGTTTGTTATAATTATGAAGGAGATGTACAAAAGATCATGGTTTGCAAAAGGCAATGCTGAATACCATTTTATAATTAAAGAGTAGGGGTAAAGTCAAGATGTGCCATGAGTACTGGGTTCCTATGAGACATGAAGTGTCAGAATTGAATAAGCCTCAAAGCAGAGAGTTCAGTCTCCAGATAATGCATTTGCAATCAGGTTAAAATTAAAGAAACAAAGCCTTAAATTCTGAATGATAAAAGGGCTATCATCAAGAAGCCTAATCCCACAATTTAGAAGCCATGTTTATGATAAACCAGTTACCTAGAGCAACAGTTTTTCTGTTCAATTTAAACTTACTTTTTCAGATCATGACTCTGTTTGTGGTTTTATATGTAAAGAAACATAAACAGATCTAAGGGACGCTTCAGGTTTATTTGCCAGCTGTTTTAGTTTCCTCTGTTTAAGGCGGGTGGTATAACACCTGGAGCCCCTTCTGTGTTCCTGTTCTAGATTAAGGGGTTTTTCTTGCTTAAATGTGGGTAACTAGGATTACCTAGGATTGTCAGATCTAGTTTCACCCGTGCTTAGTATGTTAATCTTGGTCTTTTCCTATGTACATTAGGAATTTATCTCCTAATATATTTTAGAAATATGCTTGCATTTTTTGTTGGTAGCATCGTACTAATGGCTGAATTTCAAATGTCTTTGTGAAAGCCTGGAGTGAGAGCCTCCCATAATTACAGAGAGTCCGTTCCCTTAAACGCAGAATCTGTTCAGACTTCTTCTCATCCACATGATCTATTTCCATAAATATGACCAGCATTTTATCTCATTTTTCCCTTTATTTATTTTTACTACTTCTATTCCTTCTCTTAAAATGTGCTATAAAGCACTATATGCTGTAGAGAACCCAGAAAAAAAGACATGAAAATGTGAGGAGGCATAAATTATCACTCTGCCGTTACGCTGTACAGCTTGCCTTGAGATGTGTAGCTATTTAGGCTGTTAAAGCCAAGAAGCCAGGCTCCATTGTCGCACCCCTGTATAAACTCTCAGAAGACTGCTCTGATTTAATCCACGTGGCAAATGGTAATATAGTAGGTAACACGAATAGAGCTACATGCATAGTCCCAATTAATATGTCATTATGCAGGAATATAGTTAAACACTAAATAATTTTTTCTCTCTCCTTGAAAGTTTGATGAAACAAATATAAGTATTTGCTTCAAATATTGTGAGCCTATTTCTTTCAAAACATAGTGCCTTTCACAATCCTTTAAGCACCATTTTGCGGTCTATCTTAGAAATACTGTACTAGGCAGCTAAGAAAATCTTATAATAGAATGTGAATTATGTATGACCTGACCTCTTCATCCATAATTTTCTTGCAAAGGCAGAATTATATAGCACGTTTGTTTTAACTAAAATCTGCTACAGGCCAATATCCTAAATTTAGAGCGCTGACATAGTGTATTTTGAGCGTGTGTAACTAATTCATTTGACATAACGATAAACTTGTGTTGTCTCAGTACAGGAGCATATCAGAAAAATTTCTACTAGGCTTCTGATGTGTGACACTAAATTACAGAGGGAATCTTGGATTATCCTTTTGCTGTTTTTAACAAATAGTTGATAATTGGGCTCTCCTTTTCCATCTTGAATTTTCCAGGGATTATAGGCTTTAAAAGTAAATATAATCAAGTGCACAGATATCCTTTAAATACTGCTCGGTTCCCTTGTAGCTGTGGAAACTAGCAGTGAGTTTTCTCGTGTCATTTTTAAGACCTGCAATTTATCAGTGTCTTTTGGACTACTGTCTAAATGGTGTTCTACATGACTTTCTGCCAGAAGATCTGCAATTGGACTATCATTAACTTTTGTAAAAGCAAACTATATGAAATAATGCAATTTTAGTACCATACAGGCATATTCCCCTTTAACTTTCTCAAGGCTAGGAGCCCTATCTCTCCTTTCTCAGTTTCACGTCAGCATGGCGCCGTTTCTCTTAGTGGAATCACTTCTGATTTACAGTGGTTGAAACCAGGCTTTTAGGTAGAATAATTGACTTGGTAACAATGTAAAACAATAAACATCTGCTCTGGTCCCTTCTGTGTAGATTTATATATGATAAGGGTGAGCGCCTGGGAAAGGTGAAGACAGTATTAATATTATTGTATGTGTTTTTCTATATGCCTTCTGCTTAGTTTTTGAACTTGAGGGGTCTATTGGGAAATCTAAGAACTCTTATCAATTACTCTAATAATAAATTCGTCAAGACACAGCTCTTGTAATACTTCGTTCTTGCTTTTGATTCAATTATTTTGACATTACTGAAATGAACCTAGAAATGTCTCTCCACTGGGGAAACAAAAGCAAAAAGAACAACATAATAAAGAAGTCATGAAGAAAGCTTTGTGAAGAGCCAAGTGATTCAAGAAACAGACAGGTAGAATGTTTCTCATTTCCTGCTGTCCCATCTCAATATACTCCAGCAAGTGAACCGTATTTACCATCAGCGCCTTCCATACAACTACAGCAGCTTTGCTCTGATCAGTGATCCTTTGCCTTTTACTGAGCTGAGCATAAAGGATTTTGAAAAGGGGGTGGGGGAAAGACAAGCTAAGGATTTCTTCAGGGGCAAATAGTCTTAAAAACACCCTGTAGCTTAGAGGATTACTGAAAGGTCCGTTTGCTTTTCATGCCACTTGATGGAATGTAAAGAAATTATACTGGAATGAAATAGGGATGATAAAAATGTTAAGATGTAGATGTCTGGTCACTTCTGAATGTGGGACTGAAAAGCTTTGTCACACTTCATATTATTAATACAATTAAATTGTGTTAATGAAGTTGTTAAGTATCAGTTCAAATCCTGAACACCTTAATTTAGATGACACTTATATGGGAATTAGTCGGTGTAACAAAATAATTATCTGTACTTGTTCTATCTCAGTGGAGAACTCTGAAACTTTTGCTGATGATCTGAATGACTCCATGGACATGTAGAACACGTTCTGGTTTTATTGTGCGTGGTCCATCACCACTTGGCCTTTCAGAGGAATGAGAATCTCTGCTCTAGCTCGTCTGCATTTTCCCTCTTTGTTCCATGACAACAGGGTACGATGGTACTCGGTTATGACATGATGCTACTGTAATTGTGTCATGGGCTTTTATCACATTAGTGGCAGGATCTGCTTACAGTAGTCATCTTCTGGATTATTTGTCCTGTGTTTTCAATTGTCTTACGTTGACTTTATTAGTTAGTTCTGACAAATAGGCCTGGACTGCTTTGGGCAAGGCTGCTGTACTACTGGCTTTCCTGAACATGTCTCTTTTCTTGAGGTGAGAAATTCTGCTAGCGTGGGACTTGGACAATATTTTACCAAGATTTCTGAGAACCTTGCAGCATGGTCTGTGCTGGTTTTCTGTGGCTGTAGGTTAGGGGAAGTCTAGAAATCTTGGCGTTTTCTAGTTTCTGTTTGAATGCCTTCCATTGTTCATGGACAGTAGCTGGTCTGCTCAGAGCACACCCTATAGACCTGCCATCCACTTTGGTGTGAGAACAGACAGCAAAACTATTACTGTTGTGGTGAAGTGAGCTACCCCTGTGGTTTACCTGCGCTGCATGTGCATGGTAGCTCGGTCCTAGGTTCACAGGTTTCACTGAACCCATACTGCATGGTGCATCAGCATGAATTTATGTCTAGGGCTTCTTCAGTTATTTTATAAATAGTAATTTTAGGTTCTAATGTGCTTTAAAGTGGACAGTGTCATGAATTGTATAAAGCTAGTGACTTGCTGGATTCTTTAAAGTGTTAATCTGTATGGGAGAAGAGACAGCTCTTGTCAGGTTTGCTGTTACGCTTAGATCAGAGTATCTAATATAGTTATTTTATGCCTGCAGATAAATGCTTTTTTATCAGCATACTTTTAGTTTTTCAAATGAAATAAAAATATATTGGCAAAATCTTAAGATTTCCCACTAGCTGACTGTACCTCTACAGGTGAGTTGGCCAGGGAAGACATAGGTTCTAAAAAACCAACCACCTCAATCGAAAAGATGATACTGTTAGGAGTCTCTAGCATAGTAAAAATCACAAAACTAAGGACAAATCTATGTCCATGGTGAAAAATGCTTCTGTGGTGGGTTGACCTTGGCTGGACACCATGTTCCCACCAAGCTGCTCTGTCACTCCCCTCCTCAGCAGAACGGGGCACAGGGAGAATATAAGATGGGAAAAAACCACTTGTGGGTCAAGATAAAGGCCGTTTAATGAAGCAATAGCAAAAAATGCATGTGCAAAGGAGGCAAAGGAAAACAAAAGATGTTATTCCCTACTTCCCATCAGCAGGTGACATTTGGCCACGTGCCAGGAGCAGGGCTTCAGCAGGCTTAGTGGTTGCTCTGGGAGGCAAATGTTGTAAATAACAAGTGCTCCCCCCCCCCTTCGTCCTCCTCTCTGTTAGCTTTTATGTCTGAGCAGACATCGTATGGAATACCCCTTTGGTCAGCGTGGGCCAGCTGTCCCGGCTGTGTCCCCTCCCAAGATCCTGCCCACCCCCAGCCTATTTGGGGGTGGTGGTGGGAATGCTGGAGAAGCAGCCTTGGTGCTGGGCCGGTGCTGCTCAGCAGCAGCAACACACTGGTGTGTTCCCACCACCTTTCTGGCTACCAACACAAAGCTTGGGGCTACAGGGGCTGCTGTGGGGCTCAGCCAGACCCAGCACAGCTTCCAATCAGAAACCTATTATGTATAGCTCATATATAGTTTGGCACTGCTGTCAGGCTCTTTGGTGTTGGTTGGTTGTTGTTTTTTCTTAAATAGAGTTCAAGCACTGAGCTCTCAAGGAGATAAAAATCTTTTTCTTTTCTATTCATGTCATCTCCATATCAGGTTAAGATCAGTTGAAAGACAGCCCAGGGGACTTCGCATGGTGGCTTTGTGTACATCGGGCTGACCTACTGATGACAGGGGAATTTAGTTACTGGCACTTAGATGTGCCAGTCTGTGGTTGAACAAATATTTACTCAGAAGTGGAAATCGAAACAATACGTGAAGACTGAACTCTCATTTCTTTTGGGACTTGCTTCTTGTCTTCTTTTGGAAAACTCCATTAAAAGCTTTGCTTCCATGGAGTATACTGAAGATGTATCGGGTAAGTCAGATCTGAGTGTGCATCTAACAACTGGGAAAAAATTATTCTGGCTGACAGCTGAGAATTTTTAGAGTGATAGTGAGGTATGTTTAGTGTCATAGTAAACCTACAGATCATCTGCAGCAAATGTAAACAAATACACTTAGGGAGCTGTTACTTCTTCAGGTTTCCATTGCGAGAGGTGCACTTCGCTATTCACCAGTGTGTAGTGTATGAAGATAACAGAAATCACTGCCAATAGAGAAGAGTGATCTGTTTTTCAGATGGGCAAAGACCTTTGCATTTCCTACTCAATATAAAGAGTGGGTACCCAATGGCCCTGTAGTTGAGACCATTAATACTTCATTCTAGTTACGTTCTGCAGTATTACATCGGTGACTTTGAGTGGAGTTATGTATTTGACTTGACCAATTTCTGGCGAAGTAGCTTAACTCCATATAATTTTTTGTTTGTTAACTATTACTAATTTATAGTAGCTGTTGTTATTTTTCAGGTTAAATACAAATAAAGATTTTCACATATTGAAGCTGTTGGATTTTTTTAAATTTCCTTGGGCCATACACTTTCCCCAAACCAAATCCTGAGGTAGTAGTTTGCTAATAAGCACTAATGGTTCTAGACACATCCATGCAATTGTTCTTCATTTTCCTCAAGTAGAGCTTCGTTCTTGAAATAGGAGACGCTGGAAATAAGTGACATGTCTCTGTTGTGCCTTGTGTGACATCTATCAGGCTGGTTCTGTTGATCAATTTAATTTCATAATGCCTGACCCACAGGTGTGCAAGATCTATATATCAAAACTGGAGACTTTTTTTCCATATGCCTCTGATTTGCATTCTCAATCTCTTTCTCCCAGTTATACTTGAAAAAAATTAGCATGTTATAGACTCAGAAAGATAAAGACAATTCCCAGACAGATACATAATTATTTTATACAGGGTAGTCGTGTGTGAGTTTGTGTGCGGTGTAACTTTTTTCTCACTGTCTTGCTTCTTACAATGATTTTGACAAAAAAAGTAATTGCAGACAATACTAAAGAGTCTATAAATTGTTCCAAAGCCAAATCTTCTTGTAAACGAGCTCGTAAGAAGTCAGGAGCTTGTAGATTATTTCTGTCCTTAGATGTTTGGCTTAATGACTTGTTTCCAATGAACCATTACTTGTGCCTCTGGAGTTCCCATAGAGGAAATTAAGCATTAAATTTTAAGTGCCCTTTTTTTTTTTTTTTTTTCATTTTCCACCTGCAATCGTAATTGCAATTTTCAAAGTTTGCTTCCAGTGAGAATGGAAATGTAGGTTAAAATAGAAAAAGAGTTAATACAACTAGGGGTCATAACTCAGCACTAAGAAGAAATGGTTGGAACTGAAACAGAGAGAGTTACTCTAGGACTGGAGCCTGCTGCCTGAAAAAATAAAAAATTTCTTTGAGAAGGATTTTTCTGCAAAGGTAAGATTTAAAACTCTGTCAGTGCAGCTCAGAGATCAGTTTGTAGCACACTAACCTAAGGATGAATCCTAAAAGTAATCAGTGAGGAGGAATTGGTATAGCCAGGCTGGAAATCAGGTGCTTTGCTGTGCTTCGCTGCGTGTCGTTGGCTTGGACATTGGTGTTGGCTTTCTCAGTTCTCAGGGACCTCAGGAACAGGGGGCAGCAGGTCTGTGCTACGTGACCTGGTCCAGGCGCAGCAGCCTTCCCTGCGCTCTTGTGTTTGCTGGGAGGGGACTGGAACTTCATCTTGTGTTATGTCCTGAATGGGCCAAACCGGTGGGGTTCTGGAAGTGTTAATTAGACCTGCTGCATGTGTGTGGGGTTGCCTCAGTGGAGGGAATGTCAGGAGTGGGTCTGAGTGCCAGAGCAGGGCTATAGTTCATGACTGAGCCTGATGCTTGAATGTGCATTTTGCTTTCATTGGTATATAAGTAGATTTATCAGACTAATCACTTTAGGATCTGGATTATTATCTTTCTCAGAGATTTCTTCCATTGTTATCACTCACCCAGTTATTCTTGCACTAACACAGTTCTATAAAAAATATTTCAGGGGTTTTGTTTCTTATGCTGCTTTTGAGCCTTAATTGCTATATTGATTGTGTACCAAAAAAGTTGGGTCTTATTAAGCTTTTTGAAAACCTGTGTACTATTGCTGGTCTGTAATGGTTAATGGTTGAGTTTGTTAGCTCTCATGATCTGTTAAAAAGGGAATCTCTCTTTCGTTGTTCCTTGAAATGAAGATATATCAGTTCTTGCTTCACAGTGATGTGGTGTCGTGATAAAATTACATGCTGGGTATTTCAAGCAAGACACTGAGATTTGTTAGGTTACTTTGGGTCTAGAGGATGGGCAAGATAAAGCAGAGATAAGCAGTTCCGAGTTCTACTGTCTGTTAGATTCTGTCCTGAATGCATTTTGGTAGCAAGCATACCCTAATCTGTCATTGCATGTGCACTGAACAGAAGACTGGCAATTTTCTTATGGATCTCACTTCAGGTTCAGAGGGTGCTTTGTAGATGACCAGTGATTCTCTTACCAGCTCTGTGAAACGGGAAATCAAAGATACCATTAGTCACATGTCAAGTGGGGAAGCAGGGCCCTGGGGCAATTGATGCTGCAACTGTGAGTTCCATCTAAAGCAGCCTGGCTGAGGTTGTACTTTTTTAGTTTTACTCTATAAAGTGTGGGGTTTTTTTCCTCTTCAAGGAAGTAGTGGATTTCCATTAATTTTGTTTTTATTTCTTGAGAGTTGGAGGCATTGGGAGAAAGACAAAACCTAAAAGATAATTAAAATAAAAGGAAACAAATAATCCAAGTTTTCTTCTCTTGATTCCTCTGAGGATAAAATATGTTTGAGGTGGCTCAGGGGTGTATGGAAATGTCCTTTAAAATCCAGTCTCGAAGTAATATATTTTTTTTTCCCTTCTTCCCCCCCCCCCCCCCCCCCCTTTTTTCCCCCCCCCCCTTTCAATAATTCAGCATTATTCCAGCAAACTCCTTGCCATACAAGCCTGCATGGTGGGGCTGCAAGCCCAGGCAATGAGCATTGCTGAAGACTAAGTTAAGTGGTTCAGTAAATTGAGATTGCTCAAGTGAAAGGAACAGAGATCGATCCTGTGTGCCCTGTACGCTGTGACACCACTGGAGACATCGGTATCTTAGTGCTGGCCCAGGGCTCTTTCTGGATTCTTTCTTTGTTTCTTCCTCTGCTAGGTATTGCAGAGGTAATTAAACAAAAGCAGTTCTGTTTGAATATGTTATGGATAGATGGCCTGTTTATAAAGGGATTTGGCCTGTTCTCTTTTTGTTGCCCAAATTTTTGAGAGATTTAGGAAATCTGCAGTTAAAGTGAGCTATGTTCAGACTTTAGGTGTTAATCTTTATATGCATGTCATGTTTGAAAATGTCAGCAGAAAAGACTGAATAATACTTGTTGCGTATAAATCTGAAGTACATAATTGCTCCAGCTGACATGTATGAATGCACTTTCATTATCGTGTCAAGAGGACACTTTGTGCTTGCAAATGAACAATGTTTGGGGTTGGCAATAAAACGGGAAGCACTTGCTTAAATAAAGTTTATTACAGCTTTTTAGAAAAATGTAATTATGAAGTGTTCATACTGAATGAGAACACTGTTTTTGAAGTGTTAACTTTTAATACGAAAATGGAGTTATGGTTTAAAGGGGAAGGCTGCATGGTGTTCAGGGTTTACTAAAGTGAGCACAACACAAATGTGAAATAATGCTATTTGATTTCCATGCCCACACAATATTCAGTGGGTATGTCAGCTGGTTCCATGAACTAACCAAGGACTGGCAACCCCCTGCACTTCTGTAAATCAGTCCACTTAATTTAGTGACCACAGGTGGAAAAACCACATGTAAATGTAGAGATCCAATCTGAGAATCCAATGTAAGGTGTCTAATGCTGCAGTTTAACCAGTAATACTAACCTTTATGAACAGAAAAGGTTCTCTGTTTAAAAACTAAAAAAAAACTTCCAACTAAGAAACCAAACAAAAAAAGAACACCAAAGTGCTAAAAAATGTTTATTGAATAATGATGAAATGCAGTAATAAGAAAAGTTGCATTCAGTATCCATATACTACTTTATCTTACAGACAGGGAAACTGAGGAAGGGGTAGTAAGGCAAGGACTGTTACACTGGGATGTTCATTAAAAACTTTGGAACCTTCTAATACTCACTGGTGCTAATAGCTCTCAGTAGAGATGACCGATTACAGCGAACTGAATGCAGATTGATATGTCTAACATAATCCAACAAATAAAATTGAGTTCTAAACATAGCTTTCCAACTTGCATGGGGCAAACACATCCAAAATTTCTGTAAATTCCAAGGCATCAGAGCTGGTACTCAGATTTATGAGCTGCTGGTTTACCAGCCTTGTGCCTAGTACATTTATTATACAGAACACACAAGTTAGGTTATGATTCTGACTCGTGTGTTGCTCTTGGTTTAAATCAAGGACTGTTGAATTGTGGGTTGCAATCTCTGGAGAAGCACCAAGTGAGTCTCCTGTGTAATCTGTTAATGTCACCTCTGCTGTAGCATTAGGCAGTGTAGGGAAATGTAGGAGATGAAGCACCAGCTGGATGAAGCAAGTAGGAGAGGTGCCGGAGGGTGTATTCTCGGCTGGTGGTGAACATAGCAGTCAGCAGCAGCTGGCAGGACCTAGAGATACACCCATCTGGGGGCTGGAGACAGACTTTAGCCTGGGAAGCTGGAAAATGTATTGATTCATCATCTCCGCAAGATACCCTCTGCCAGCAAGACTGTGATGGAGCCTCTGTCATCAAATGAAAGCTGAAGCCCTGAGGGAGCACAGATGGCAGTATTATTTTTCACTGTGATGAATCCCCTCCTCTATGTCCTTTTTGCCCACCGCCGTGCTAGCAGGAGTGAATCTGACCCACACTGCATTCAGGTGACAGGACCTTGTTTAGCTCTAATATCTTTTGCAATTATTCAGTATTTCTGTTGCTATGTGAAGATAAGCTACTACACTTAAGAGAATGCTCTCCAAATCAGATTTCACAATGCCACGTTTTCCTTTGTTCTTTAAGAGATTTTCAGCAACTCCATCCATGCTGCTGTGCTTAAAAGGACAGCGATTGTCCCAGCAGTGGGGGAGATTTTGCACAAAGGCAGTAGTAATTCAAGTCATGTGAAAGCTCCACTGTCCATTTACAGAGAGTTTTAGATGTATTTCCCTGTAGCTCCTGTATTTTTTCTTTGCATCTAAAACCCAGTGTAACTTTAGTGTGGCTCCTACTTGTGTACAGATGCATTTCTGCTGTCTCTTTTCTTTCTTTTTTTCTTTAGGAAATCAGAAAAATAAAATAAAGTTAGCTTAAAAGTCTTTCCTCCTCTTTTGGACAGGAACACGTCCAACATGAAGTCTTTTCTGCTCTGCAGCTTCCCTCTAGTGCGCTTTCTCTGGTTTCAATAACGCCTTGGAGATTTAGGTGCTCATAAAAGGCTTTTCTGGCAATCCTCATGCTTCCAAAATGGCACTTGTATGTGTGCCACTATTGAGTGAAGATTCTCATAAGAGATTTCTTGTGATGTTCATAGAATCACGTATCTTCCAATAGCTTCAAAGCCTTCTTATGCCAGGGGAGGTTTAGATTGGATATTGGGAATATTTTTTTTTTTTACTGAAAAGGTGGTCAAGCACTGGAACAGGCTGCCCAGAGAGCTGGTGGAATCATCATCCTTGGAGCTATTTAATAAACATGTAGATGTGGTGCTTAGTATCATGGTTTAGTGATGGACTTGGCAGTCCTGGGTTAGTGGTTGGACCTGATGATCTCAAAGGTCTTTTCCAACCCAAATGAGTCTGTGATTCTATAAACCTGTAGTCTATTGAGGAGTTCTGGAAAGGTGAGACGCCACATATAGCTGTATGGGATCACCATCTCATTTTCATGCTGTTAAACTAACAACGAAGAATTTTGTTCCTACCAGTGTTTCTTTGTCTGCTGTTTCTTTCTGGTATGCCCAAATGTCACTCTAGTGAGAGCTGATGGTAGCAATTCATGATTTTTTTTTTTTTTTTAAATAACTTTAAAATTGTTATCCTTTTTTTTTCTTTTTTTTTTTCATTTTTCTGTTTCATACTTAATTACCTGTGCATCTAAGGAGGGGCAATCCCCTCACAGAGCTAATTTCATTTTCCTTTGCTGAATCAAGCACTAGATGCAGAGATAGAAAATACAATAATCCCCTTAATGAAAGTCAGGGTTTGTTACTAAACTCATAATCTTTTCCAAGATTGTGTATTAAGTATCTAACTTAAACTGGTTGAAGGAAAGCTATGTAGCACTGGAGCTCTCTCTCCCTCCTTAACTTGCATTGTATATGTGCAGTACGTTGGTCCTGAGATCTCAGATAGTATTTGTACTATGGGGTTTAAGCATAGTAATGAGAAGCAAAGATAGAGCCACACTCAGCTCTCAGTATTATTGGTATTTTTGGATTAGATAGCACTTCTGTAAACTACTGGCCTTTGTGTGCATTGCCAACTATTGCGTGTTAATTTAAATAAAAATAAAAGAGACAGTAAGATGGACCTCTATTGGTGTAGCAATACCAGATGTTCTGTTGTTAAGGGCAAGGAATTGGCAAAAAACTTCTACTGACCTCATGTTTCTACAGCCTGAAATGAAAGCTTCCTCCTACCCCCAAAGTCTGCTTTTAAACTGCTGGACCCCTTCTGTGGTTTTGGTGGTGTTTTTTTTTTTGTTGTTGTTTTGGTTGTTGTTTTTTTTTTAATGGATAGCGTGATAAACCTTTACAAATAAAAAATGATCTTTCATGTGCACACAGACATAGCATCACGTGGTAATGACTGGCTGGCATTTGCTATGGTGTTGCTGTGAATGCTAAAGAAGGCACTTCCCACCAAAAAAAAAAAAAAAAAAAAAGGAAAATTCTGCTAGTTTTACAAGTGGCTTAGTGGATGCGATTTCTTACTGCTCATGATATAACTTCAAAGAAAGTCAAATACTTAAAATGAAGCAGGCACTGACATAATGCAAACTAATCATTACAGTTCCACGGGTATGACAGCGGACTTGCGTTAGCAGTCTGATGCTAAAGAGTGCTTGTATCTGCTTTTAAAATCAGATCATACACAATTGAGTTTTAATTTAAATAAGGAGGAGATGGTTTGTTTAGCATGGGGTGAATGTGCCCCAGATTATATTTTAAGTTTTGGTTTGGTTTGGTTTTTTGTCAGGAGCAGCTCAAACACAGGTGTTCATTGATCTAATAAAATCAATAGTAATAAGTCTGTTGATTTCACTGAACTACAGATTTATTCATTATGTGTGGAGTATTCCTACAGTGGTAGAGAAGATAATGTTATTTTTTTCAATAGCTATAAAATGTCTTTAAGTTATTGCATTTTTGGACATACCACAGCATTGGAAAGAATGTGGTGCGTCATTTGTTCATGTGAGCTGGTTCTGTTGAAACATACTGTTGGGTTTCTAACCATAAAATAGCAGCATAGACTTGCAGATTAGAAGTTCAGGTTCACTTTACAGAGAAGTTGCATGTTGAATCAAATACCTCTCTGTACTGTGATTTTATCATGAATAACATGAATCCCAAACTTTTAAGTCCACAGGGGACCTTTACATCTAGGCCGACAATCTCCACAGCCCTACAGATAGACTTTATCCATCGGTACTTGTGGCTAGCTCAGTAGTTTGACCAGAGCATACCTGTTGGTCAGGGCTGAGTTACATCTTGAGGTAAGGGCTCTAAATGATGAACAACTCATCTCATTCTTGGGTGATGTAGATAAATGTCTAATCTTCCTGTGAAAATTTTGCAGTTTTTGACTTGAACTCTGCTGACTCCATTTTCCCTCCACGTGGTTTATTATGCTGTTGCCTGTAACTTCAGAAAGTATCACTGCAGTGCCAGGAATTCGGTGCTTCTGATGTTTATATTTCTATAATTCTTACTTTTTGATATTGTGATAGCAAATTACAGTTAGCTTTAGCGCTGGACAAGTGGCAGACTCGGTGGTGTCTGAACTTAAGCCTTCATAGAAAACCCACAGTACCTTTAGGCAGTGCTGTTCTTTGTGTATTAACAGTCTGAGGACAAAAAACCACACACACACACACACACACACACACACAAAAACCCCACCCAACCAACCCCCCAAATAAATCAATTTCTATAAAAAGATTGTTACACCATGTGTATTTGTAGCATGAGGCATAAAAGAGCATGAGCATATAGCCCCACACAAGATACTGCTCTGCTGTTTGCAGGAAAGATTCAAGACTACTCTATTGGAAATACGATAGTTATAGAGAAAGAAGGGCTGCAGTGCTAGGTATTAGCTTAATTATTGTTTGTGTGTTTAATTATTTCCTTATTAGCCCCTACTGCGCACTCAGCATTTATGAGAGAAGCAAGCGATTCATGGATACAATCTTTCACTTCCCATTAATGAAGAAAGACTACATTTCCTCAAAATTTAGTTAGTTTTCTGCACATAGACTCATATGGAACACGAAAGGTATCACATACAATTCTCCATTAGCAGAAACGGGAAAAGAAAATGACTATTTTGCTTTGGGACAGAAGAAACTGGAAGCACACCGTCTTTGTAGACACATAAATAATCTGTTTATTTCACCTGCAAGAACACATTGGAAAGCACAACTAAATTATAGCTGGTATGCTGTGTGGATTTAATTGATCAGGGGTTTCCAAAAGGCTTGTTCAAGTCTTTATTCTTTTAAAATGTTATTTTATTAAGTTCTGTCGTGGTGAAAGCAGATATGAAAGTGTCAGTCATAGCTTAGCTTTTTGCAAAGTCAGGTATGTTTCAAGGTGTTTAAAATGTGAATTCAGCACATTCCTATGGTTAATCTCATTACTGGGTAATGTTTTAGATAAACCTAAGGAAAGAGTGATAAAAAAAGGTTAAAATTAAAGTAGAAAAAGTAATTTCCAAACAAGGCTGTTTTGAGAAGGGAGCCAGGTAATTGCTATGATTTCTTCTTAATTCTGTCTTGCATCCAAATTCCAGAGAGAGCAAGAACGGGATCACCACCCTTTCATAGTTTCAGTGCCAACCCTGCTCATTTGATCCCGAATAGCTTGTGCCCAGGACACACGCAAAAGGGGATATCTTACTTTCTACGATGGGCTGAAGGTGTGCAACAAATACTTTCC
This sequence comes from Falco punctatus, assembly GCF_963210335.1. Classification (NCBI taxonomy): domain Eukaryota; kingdom Metazoa; phylum Chordata; class Aves; order Falconiformes; family Falconidae; genus Falco; species Falco punctatus. The sequence goes on from NC_137587.1 coordinate 57,225,017, forward strand.
TGTGGGTTTTCTTTGATTGTTTGTGGGGGTTTTGTTTGTTTGTTTTGTGGTGGGTTGACCTTGGCTGGACACCACGTTCCCACCAAGCTGCTCTGTCACTCCCCTCCTCAGCAGAACGGGGCACAGGGAGAATATAAGATGGGAAAAAACCACTTGTGGGTCAAGATAAAGGCCGTTTAATGAAGCAATAGCAAAAAATGCATGTGCAAAGGAGGCAAAGGAAAACAAAAGATGTTATTCCCTACTTCCCATCAGCAGGTGACATTTGGCCATGTGCCAGGAGCAGGGCTTCAGCAGGCTTAGTGGTTGCTCTGGGAGGCAAATGTTGTAAATAACAAGTGCTCCCCCCCCCCTTCGTCCTCCTCTCTGTTAGCTTTTATGTCTGAGCAGACATCGTATGGAATACCCCTTTGGTCAGCGTGGGCCAGCTGTCCCGGCTGTGTCCCCTCCCAAGATCCTGTCCACCCCCAGTCTATTTGGGGGTGGTGGTGGGAATGCTGGAGAGGCAGCCTTGGTGCTGGGCCGGCGCTGCTCAGCAGCAGCAACACACTGGTGTGTTCCCACCACCTTTCTGGCTACCAACACAAAGCTTGGGGCTGCAGGGGCTGCTGTGGGGCTCAGCCAGACCCAGTACAGGGTGTTTGGTTTTTAATTCAGGAGTTTTGATTGGTTTTTATTTGGCTGAAAACTGAAGAAATGGAACATGCCAGTTTTCTGTTTTATCAAGAATATGAAACCATGTAGTTATCAGTTCAGCTTTTCACCAGCTTCCCCACACCCCCCCCACCCCCCCAGGAAGCTACTGATTTTAAAAGTGTAGAATCTTAAGATGGTGATAAATTCTGAACTGACCAAGCAAACTGAAGAAATACTTTAATTCTATCTATCTGTTTTAATGTTCTTCTGGTCAGATGTTTCATAGTTTACCTGTAACCCCAGTTAGCCTTGAGTATCAGTTCCAATAATGCACCAGTGAAAGACTTCAGCAGGCACGAAACATGGTGACAGTGGCAAGTGAAAACTGAGCTGTGGAATTTGGAGTGGAGGAACAATGTGGGCTTCACAATGGTTATTGAGATGGTCAGAGGTAAAGAAACTAGGTAAGAGGCATTAGAGCGTGCTTCAGTAATTGAACCAGAAAAAGAGAAAGACGAAAGAAATGTCTTCCAGATGTCGGCGCTGCTGGAAGAGGAAAGCCAAGACGAAGCAATTTTCATGACTGGGAGGATGGGTGTAAACAGGGAGTTTTCAGTGCCAGGTTTGGTGTCTATAAGGTGGCCAACCACTAGGCTGATGTGGCAAGCAGGTACTGTTTGAGGTGTGCAAGACTGACTAGAAGAGGACTGCTGCAATGTATAAAGGTACATTATTATTGACGCAGAACACTCACTGTGCTTTAAAAGAACTTGTGACTACTGTGCGGATTCCCTTTGTTCTGTGCTACCTCTCCAAAGCTGATGTATTTTGTTTTGAAAGTATACTTGCCTCATTTAACTGTTATCACCGAACTGGCATAGTGTGTGTCATGATGTGACATCAGTGACAGCACAGCCAAATTACAGGGAATCTGCTTTTCTTGTGACTTAAAGTATCATCTGCCTAGAGGTTCGCATGGTGAACTCATGGCTCTCTGTAGATTGTTTTCTGGCTCCCTGACCATAATTATCAGTGGCAGAAATTGTCAGTGACAATATAATAATTCTTGATTCTAAAGATTTTGTACAAGAAACTAAAATTACATACTGGAGTTTAGAAGTCAAAGAAAATATTTTTTTTTTTCTCCCCCCCATCAAGTTACCAGTTTCTGTCACTGTCTATGCATGGTACTTTATAGAGACACCTTCTGGCACACTGACAAGAATGAAAAGGAACTTAGGACATGTCTAAAATTGTGAGTGTCCTCTGCTTATGAAGATGATTGTGAAGTCCAGTGTAATTTATTCCCACCATGCCTTAGCTTTTGGAAGACATATTGGCAGTACAAATCTGTGTTGAGGATTTTGAATTCATAATTTATAGAGTATTTGTGGGTACTGACTAATAGCAAACAGAAAGTCGCTTTTCTCGCAACTAATTAAAAGATACATCAGAGGGCTAGGAAGACAAGAAAGAAAACATAAGGAGAAAGCCCGGAGGTGAATCTGAATGCTCCTTTGCGAGCACTAGCATTTTGTTATGGTAAGTTTTATGGAAAGTCATCTACTGTCAAGGTGGATGTTAGATTCCATGGTAATCAGTGACAAATTTTGAAGAGTTTGTACAGCGTTTTCTATTTTAAAACATACAACATTTTATATATAAAGGGAGTATGGAAAATGCTCAGTCCCTTTCTGATTTGGAATGTTGGACAAAACAAGCTTTTATTAACAAACACTGACTAATCAAGGTAAAACAATTTTGTGGAAATGTATTAGAGGTGTTGAACTTCTGGCTCAATGCAGATTGCTTTCTTTCAGAAATCTGCATGGTTTTCGCAAGGTTTTCTGTAAGGCTAATAGTCATTTTTTGCCAATGGGACAGAAACCATTAACTAGAGAAAAATAAAAATTCAAGTAACTCCAGTCATTCAAAAATGAAAAGATTTTAAGTTTATTGAAAATGTCAATACGGTCCATTTCATATTTTAACTAGCAAAAGATCAAATTCCAAGTGTTAACTAATGTTGTGAATCAAAAAATCATAGGTCAGGCTTTTTATCTTTTTTTTTTTTTTTTTATTTATAAGCAGAAAAGATACTCTCTGACTTGTAAACGCCTCATCAATTTCCTAACATTGTTTCATGTGCTAATTTTTGTGGCATTTGGGCTGCTTACCTGTTCTCTGGTGACCTAGTTAGAATGATGATTTCAATTTGGTATATTGTGTTTGTAATTTCTCTATAGCTGGGATGTAATCACTCCTCAAACAAATCTCAAGTGACTTGAGGCAGAGCTGCATTTAGCTTGAATAAACATAGAATAAATCTGTATCTCTGATTTCATTCATTCATTTTGGTCATCCCGTTCACATTAGTTCAGTACCAGTTTGTTATATTGAAGTATTCCTTCATTTTTGAGTCAAAGGCTGCTCAGCTCATACATGATGGAATAAAAATAACGAAGTCTGAAGTGGACATGGGTAGGAATTCTGTGCTTGTGTCCACCCCTGAAGTCCCTGGGGTTAGAAACCCACTTAACTTAGTTGAAGTAGTTTTGCTCTCCCTGTATATGTAGAGGACCAAAACTGTTCCTTCAGGCTCCCCTCAGATCAACACTCGGAAGGGGGTCTCCAACACTTCATGCCTGATTCAGCCTGATGCTTCACAGGACTTAGGGAGCTTTATTCAATCCTGTAAAGAAAAGGCTTGTATTCCTAGTGTCCCATGCCCAGTTAATGGTGTTTCCTTGTTGTGTAGTCATAGCCAAGTATTTCTTAATAATCATACTAGACTATAGTCAAGTACAGAAAACAACTGAACAATTCCAGGTAAATTTGGATTACTCTGTGCTTTATATTAATGATAGTGCATGATGGCATACACCTGTTAGTGCTGACTTGCATTGTTAGTTCTTTTTGGTACTGTGAAAATACTGTCCCATGTTGCATGTATTTGTTTTAAAAGCATTTTGAAGTACTAACTATACAATGATGTTCAATCTATACTAAGGCTTTTGTGTATAAGAGATTTGTTCTCACCGAATGAAAGAACAATTATGCTCTCAAAAGAGGATTTAGAGGGAGATGCAGTATTAGACAAGATTGGAAACAGCACATTTGGTAGTGAAGGATATTGAATTACACAAGTTGACTCCCTGAGTGTATTCCTGCATAATGATTTTGGCCATTACAATGAAATAGTATATTAAGAGAATTAAAAGTTTGTCAATAAGGTATTTAAGCCTCCGCTGCTGAACCTAGAATACTTATATTTTACCTTTTAATAGTGAATAAGCTATTTCACCTTATCAAACTGCAATAGGTTAGGAGTAAAACTGTTCCTTTGGTGTTGTACATCAGCCTTAGGGTGAAGGTGGGGTTAAATTCCTCTGCCTAATGCACATTTGTTCTCATCGTTAAGCTAATCTTGTAATTTCTCACAAGACTGGCAATCCTGGGAGAAATGAGCTAGTACTGAGGTTAAATTACCTCTCACCCTAAAGGAGGCAGAGGATATTCTTGGATGAATGGCTCAGCATGATACACATTATAGATAACTAAGGTGTTGCATAGTACAAGTCTTGGCTTTTGGCTATGGAAAGAGCATTAGTCCTGGTTCTAGTAGCATAACTGTCTGGAAAATAATTCAAGGCTTTTTGGAATAATTCAGTTTTACTGGAAGTCTTTGAAATAAGACCTGTCCCATTTTATATTGTCTTTTGAGTACTGATCTCAGAATTTTCAGTAATGGCTGGAGCCATTAATGCAGTGACTTTCTAGCTGAAGAATGTACAGTGTTGACTTTTTTGATGAAATGTGCAGTATACTGGAATTTAACTACTGGTTTTTGATTTATGCAACAGTAAGTGATAAAAATCCCTTTTTTCGACACAGCAATCGATCTAAAATTTTGAAACTCCTCACAAGGATGCTTACAGATCTGTAATATACACAATATACACAAGAAACTGTATAATGTTTTCAGTAATTACTTTAAATTAAATTATTGAAACAAATGAATCTAAGAAAAGGTAGTTAAAACCCACAAATGTCTTTAAAACAGATTTTGCAGTCTGATTCTTAATTATTGTTTCTTGAAAGCACTGATTCTTCTTTACAGAAACAGTCTAAATTGTAATAAAATATAGAGCCATAGAAGGGCTTGAATAATAATCCTTGAATAATATCCTTGAATAATGTATTTAATGCCTTTTACACAACTACGTTTATCTCATAGTATATTATTTTTCATTGTTTTCACCCAGTCCATGTAAGAATAACAAGGCATTGCTAGCTCAGCAGAAAGTAGGGGTATTAAAATGTATGAGTGGTTATTAAAAGCCTTAAGAAAGGGAAGAATTTCATGGAAAAGTCTGGATTGAAAGAAGTAAGAGTACCTATTAAAATTATTAAGATAACACAAATGTGGCTCATAGTTCAGAAAGTCGAGTGTTTCTTGACAGTGCAATATCCCTTCATTTTCCAATAGTGCAGAATTAATGGGAGAAATGCACTTTACTCGGTGCTCTGTGATTTATCTGTGGAAAAAGTGGATGAATCCAGCAGAGTGTTTGGACATGTTTTGGTTGGAGATAGAAGACATAACAATTGAAATGGCAAGGAATTTAACAGAGAGGCAAGATGAATGGGATACTTAACCAGTGAAACTATAACTTTATAAAACGGGCTGTTGGCTAGTAAGAACGTCTTTCACAGTAATTGGCAATCACAGATATCAACAACTTTTGTGTGAATGTATGGAAGCATTAATTAAAAATAATGGTTTGAGGGATCAGGTAAACTAAGGAGATGGAATATATTGATGTTGATTTTAATCTCTTGATTAGTTCTGAATCACTTTTGGAAAATCCTTAACTACAGTTATGTACTTAAGTTGATGGTATGATATACAGTTTTATGTTGATGTAAGACTTTGATACTTATTAAGAAGTTGTAGTAAAAGCAAATCCATTGTACAATGTAGTATTGAATTGAATTTTGGGGCCAGTAACAACCCATGTCAAAGTAAGAGTAATAAGGAACTGAATTTCTATTGAGAATCTTATAATAATAGCAGTAGTAGTACTGAAATGACGGCAAATTCAGTGAACAAGATAAATAGAAGACATTTATTTGTGACAGTGAACACTAAAGTGTCCCAGAAAAAAGACAGAATAATTTTTTTTAGGCAAGAAAAGAGTTTTCAGTATGAATTTTCAGCAATAGGGAGGAACTGGCTTTAACAGGAAAAAAATGGCCATTCAGTGTATGAGGAAAGAATGTAGTAGGCGGACAGCCAAACTGGGAGGAAGGGGAGACGGCAGAATGCTTTGCTGTCTGCTGTCCCGTGATGATCCCTCTAATCCCACTGAGGGTAGAAATGAGAAAAAATAAGGAGATGGGGACAGGAAGCACAGGGAAAGTAAAAATCCACAACAAATGCATGATTTCTTTCTTTTTTGTATTGAATTACTATGTCAGGCTTTTCTCCAGGATTTATTTTGTAATAATCTGCTTCATAATAGTAAATACTGCAAGAGTAGATGTCAGAGTAAGTTCTAGTGCAAGTTACAAAATATCATTTGCATTTCTGAAATGGAAAATCACGTGCTAATGATCCTAATAGTATTCTGAGAGTGAAGTAGGCTGAGTTTGAGACTTCCAGTGTCTCTCTTTTTTGTTTTTGTTTTCTTTTCTTTTTTTTTAAATATTTGATTTTAATCAGTGTTCTTTCTTCCTGTGTAGGGAAAAGTCGTCTTCTGTGACATCTGTTATGGGAGTAAAACTATGAATTTCATCCATTACTTCCAACATCTGGGCTTTGTGTAGATGGATGAGTAGACATCTGAGTTAGATAAAGAATACATTTTACTGAGTTTCTTAATTCCTTTATCTGGGTGATTATAGCTATTAATAGCAATGGCTGAAGGGCAAATTTTTGGTAATAAGATAAACAGTCATAGTAAGATGGTCTTAAAAGGTAATAATAGCAATGATCATAAATCTGGAAAAGTTAGGAAATTATTACCATCAACAAGAATAGGTCTTATGGAGTTGTTGGCATCGTGGTTCTGTCTGTTGTTTGTACCGTTATGTACTGCTAATGTAAGGAATTAAAAGCTCCTTCAGTTGAGCGTCTGTCTGTTCTGTGTCTGTTAGGTGCAGAAATTGGTGATGTGAATAAACTGCCCAAGTTCTACATGATCCAACTAATAATCAGTTTCATACTGCTCAATAAGGATCTTTACATACAGGTTGCTGGCTTTGTCGTGGCATCCAAATGCTTACTTTCTCCTCCAGTTTTTGATAATTGCAGTGATGTTTCTGGTTTCTTTCCTGCCATCTGCAGAAGCAGCACTAGCAGCGCAGGGAAGTGACAGGGAACCCCCATTACAATGTTAATCTCTTCAGACCAAGACAGACCATGAAAGTCTGAACTCTCCCACACTTGCTTTAGATCCACCACCCCTTGAACTGTGTGTTACGTTGATGGTGTGGGCAATCCAAGTAGCTGCCTTACCCTGAGAGAGCCAGCAGCCCCTTTTCAGAAGAGCCGTGTTTTCAGAACAGCTTCACTTACTCTGTGCAAATCTCTGTCTTGTTCTCTCTCAATTTTAAAAAAGATTCTTTCTGTCTGTCAGCTCCCTGCTACATGTAGATTGTGTGTCAGGGGGCTGACACACAAAAGGCCTCAATCTCTTAAGAAGCTGCCACCAGAACACCTAATAGACTGTCAGCTTGAATGTTTAAGTGAGACACAGCAAGGGAGGGAATAATGCTTTTAACAAAAGGGTGGTGGGTAGGCTAGAAAAAACCTCAGCTCCACTGACAAGGTAACTGGAAATGTAGTACTTGCAGTAGAAGAGAGATATTGATGAAGGCATCAGTAACGTGAAAAATGGTGCTCAGGTTTGGGCTACTAACAGGACATAGAGAAAGCACTTACGGCTGTAGAGAGAAGCAGGTAAGGAATCGTTAGGATTAGAATTACATTAAGCAGATTGTCTCTTTGTAGAATGCAGTATTGTTTGAAACACGCAGCGGTATTTTAAAACTGTCTGTGTATGTAATACAGATTTGTGCATGACTGAGCCCTGCAAATCAGTGTGTGTACATCTCCTAGGTGTTTTATGCCACTGCAGGTAGGTGCCTCTTCAAAACTATAGATGGCATTATGTGGGGTAGGGATTCAGAACTAAATTCTGTACATCAGCAGCATCTCAGATTACCTGGCTCATGAATGAAATAGGGAAGGTTAGAAATTGCAGGAAAAAAATTGTTCTACTTCTGTGCAAGTGATATATTTAAACATTGCCACTGTGAAAGCACATTTACTTTGGTACGTTTCTTTTTCAGTAAGGCCTGTTCCTGTAAAGCTGTGGAATTATAATTTGATCCTCATCTTTCACTTGACACGTGTGCCACTTCTTCCTGCCCTGTTTTTTTTTAAATTACTCTAACCATGATTAATTGACTCATGCTCTGTGCAAATACAGCTTCGCAAAGTGGTGGATTTCTTTTGGACAGTATGTTTGACTGTTGCTCACTGGTACTAAGAGACTGGTTACATAAATTGCATGTTATCATTCCAGCTCTGCTAGCTGACAGACAGCAGTCAACAGTTAGAAGCAGTGGAAAAGTGTTTCTACTATTATTACAAAAGCACTGTTTAATAACAAATGAAAAACTGTGGAAGGAAAAGTATACCCTCCATGATCTATGGGTACAAACTTTTGTTAAAATGATTATAGAAAAGTGTGTGAAAAAGAACATATAGAGGTCAGAACTACTTGACTCTGTCATGATGTTGACTATGTGCCACAATTAAATCATATATTGCCTTCTCTTTGTACTTACCTTACCTGTCTGATGTGGCATTAACACGGGGAGGGTATTCAACTGCAGTCTCTCCCATGTGATCTCTGCATCTCCTCATACCGTAATTAGGGATCCAGCTCATTCATAGTGTGGGACAGTTAAAAAAAATTGTCCAAATTTCATTTTACAGGAATGATGCTCTATAGATAATTGTATAGAAAATGCATATTTAATCTGCATTTTAAATATAATATGTTAATACATAAAGTTTTTAACAGGGTGGCACTTCCAGAGTTGCAATCTTATGACAATCTTCTGGTATTTGTGGTGTATTTCAAAGCTTAGTGGGTTTGAAAAATCTGTGAGGGCTCCTTTTTTAAAAACTGCTTTGTGTAGTAATACTGAAAACTTATCTGAAGATGATTATTTCTTTGCTGTTTTTTTCATGTGCATTTCTGAAGGGGAGAGAACTCTAAAATAATTGATTCTTTAGTCAGACTAAGGACTGATGAACATCTCATGTCTTGAAAATTCAGTTTGATGGTACCCAGTAGTTCCAAGATACGCCTTCTTGGCAAGCTGCAGACTTGTGTGAATTAGCTTTAGATTACTTTTATGATTTTTTTGGTGAGATTTCTCTTATTTCTGTACATTACACTATGAATATAGTCATAAGTGGTCTTTACTTTTAAAGAGTAATTGTATGCACTTAATATTGTGATCCAAGATGATTTATAGTATGTATGAAATAATAGTAAGAGAAATATTGTAAGTTTCTAGTTTGCATGACAAATGTCATATAAAGTAAACATTAGTGTTGCTGTAATGTAGCACGATTTTTAAAATTATTATTTCTGTGTCTGTTTTCTGTCTCATTATTGGGAAGTCTTTAAGATAACAGGAATTTCAACACACTAAAATATCCTGTAGGATAACAACTGATACTTATTTCTACAGCCACTACCTCATTATCACAGCTTTTTCTGATTCCATCTTGAACCTGCTTGCCCATGGATAGTACGACTACCTTTAACTCAGTTTAAATGTGCTAGGTGCTGTCACAGTTGCTATGGCAGGCAGTGATCCCGGAGGCAGAAGGTATATAATCTTGGGCTTAATGCAAGATTAAAGAAGCATGGCAGCCATTAGTCAGAATTACTGTTAATATGCAAATGTAAGATGATCTGTGGAAGGGAGAAGAGCCTACAGCATTTTTGTGTACTCTGAACTTTTAAGCGTTCTCTAGTATGATGTTAATACTCAAAGTAAATATATCCAAACTGATCATTTATTTTTCCAACTATCTGCTTTTCCATTCTGTGTTCAGAATAGGAAGTGTTATAAATTCCAGTATTTAAGCTTCAGTGTACTAGAGGGAAAATTATATGTGATTAAAACATATATATTATATTTTTACTAGGAAAATGCAAGTCATCTTCTGTATCTGCACTACTTCCATAATGCCAGACATCAGTGGTGACCAAGCTTACTTTGCAGTATCCTGTCATGCCACCATCTGACCCAAGTTAGGCTCCGTGACAGTAAAATAACTGCACTTGGTCTATTCTTGCACTACTTGTTACCGGCAGCAGAGGGGTCTGTGTTGGCTCTGGAGAAAAATTTAGACTTCAGGAGTAGAAGTAGATGTATTTCCTCTGCTGGAGTAGTCCAATGCAGCATTGTCCAAGCAGCTACTGGACTGTAGGAAATGTGCTTTTCTTGTAGTCAGGGATTTGCTGTTGGGAGACCAGACAGAGAAGTCTGGATACAATTACGTTGCCCTGTTTACTGCTGTTTGCTGCTTACACAGTTTGGTTTTAGAGCTTAAAGACCAAAGTGGCACAATGGGAATGCAGACGGAAGCTGTGGTGGTTGTGCTCTCTTACGACGTAATGACTTAAACCTTTACTTACAAACGTAACCTAAAACCCTGGCAGCGTTTCTTTCCTGTAACTTGGTTGCAGACAGAATTTCTGTACATATGCAATACACACTAGATCCTAAATATGTGTTTATCAAATGGAAAATCCAGCTTGTGCACTGTTCTGTGCTATATCCCTTTTTCTGGCCATCTAGGTCTGGAAAGAGATTTCTATGCTTGGAACAGTGGGCTCTGAGCACAGAACATGAATCATGCACTTGAGAGGATTGTTTTCAGATGTGTTTACTACAAGAAGGCCATTTCAGAAAATCTTTGGCCGCAGGGGAAAGATTTCTAGGAAGTTAATTAGCATTCACATGCTACCTCGTGGAGTTGCTCTAAATTGCCAAGCTTGTTTGAGTGTCTTTTTATACTGCTATGGATTGATGTGTGCTGGAGTGGAAGAGCCACCCATGTTCTCCATAAATGGCATCGCTGGTCTGCAGAGCTTGCGGTAAGTCCAAGATTTAGGCTTTTGTCATGCATTCATTTTGGAAACTCTTACCAAAGACTCTTCTGCTTTCTTCAAGATGGAAAGAAGTTTGCTTCTCTCTGAGACAGTAAAATACTTTTCCAGTGTTTGGAATTATTCCATGATGATTTTTGGTAGAAATTGGACTTTTTTTATTTTTTTCCCCCAAAAGAGGACATTGTAAGTCAGTTATTGTCTCTTTCTTCCTCCCTAGCCCTGAGTGCTGGATCCGCTTATGCCTTTGGCTACCTGTTTTGCTGATAACTTGCCAGTTAACAGGTGGCAAGTCCCGTGTTGCTGGATGTTATTAAATAAACAGTTTTCCAGATGGCTATAATATTACGTCTTTAAATAAAAGTACACAAGCTTAGTGTCAGCATCTTATTTATGGAATGCTTTTGGCTCCTGAACCACGTGTTGAAATTGTTGTAAGCCATTTGGTCACTGAGAAGTAATTGTGTATTACTGTAGACAACAAGCTGTTTGCATTAATTAGCAATCAAAGCATATTGCCAAATGGGGAATAACGTGTCTTTGACATCTCTGCAGATCCTGGTAACTGAAGCAGTGCAAACCCATGGATTCTCCTTTGCTACATGTTTATAGTATGAACTTCCAGTCCATCTGCCCATATAGCCATCTGCAAAATCACTAGGGCAACAGCTGGTAGAAATAAAATCTAAGGTTGGAGAAACAGCATATGAAGGTACGAGGGAGTTGGTAAAAAGAGATTGTCTTTTGCAGTGAAAGTAGCTTTTGTGAGCATTTCATGCAGTTTCCAAAAAGGGAAAACTGCGAATATTGTGTTTTTCGCAAGCATGCTCTTTTCACCAGTTAAGGAAGAGATCTAGTAAGTGTGATCGTAAGTAGCTTGAACCAGCTTTAGGGAAACACAATAGAGCATGATAGAAGGGCAAACCGTCTGAAGATAGCACAGTAAGCTGCCTTAGATGAGGCAATGTACAGACAATGGATGGTACTGATCACATGGAATTAACCTCAGAAAGGATTAAAATCTTGCCATTCTCTCTCTCCTGCTGTATTTTTGAAGGCATTGGAGTTAAAGCTGATGTCTCTGGACACAGAAGCACATTTGGATATAGAAGGTGCCCTTAGCTTGAACAGTTAGATGTTATATCCTTTTTTTTTTTTTTTTTTTTTTTTTTTGTTAGAAATAGAGCATTAAAAGACTGGGAAAAACTTTGCAAGAGAAGATCAGGAACTTTGTTCCACATGAACAAAGAAGAGTGAAGATTAAAAACAAATCATCTAGAATTAACAGTACAAAGAATGCTATGTTTTTTTTCCCCATTTAACAACATAATTTTCCCCTTCTTTTGTAGCATAGGAATATTATGTGTTATCGAGTGCATTCTAAACAGTAGTTATATACAATAATGTGCTCGGAAAACCCTGAGATTCTCAGTATTTCTTGTGTAGAGCTGTTTTTCTTCCTCAACACAGTTTTTTGAAAATGTTCTTATTAGTAGGGAAGTTTCATGTGAAGAATTAGGAGTAAAGAACCCAGAGCAGTCTGGACCTAGTGGCAAAAACATTCATATTGAGGGTGGGAGCTGTGTGTTTAAAAGTTTAGAACTCTGGAGCCTCACATGCCTCCTCGCTTGGTAGTCTCAGCTGCAATTTTTGGCCAGATGTCCCTGTTTGTTTGTTTTTTTTTTTTTTTTTTTGCCTGATGACCAGAGAAATCTTTGTTTGCAAAGTTTGTCAGGATTTGCATGTTTTTAGGAAAAATTAAATATTAACTACATACATTTATCCTTTAAAATCGGATTAATTATATAAGCTGAAGGTGGCTTTAAGCATTATCTTCCTGAACCTATGCAAAATAACTGCACGTGTTGCTGGGAACTGCTGTGTTACTGCGGTGGACTGGAATGAATTTCCGTGTGTGTTTTGTAGTGCAACTGATAAAACCAGTTTGGACTCCAGTGCTTTGAAATAATGTGGCATTTTGAATTATTGAATGAATGGGAATTGAGGGCTAAAATAGTTTGGAGGCCTTTAAAATAGTTTGGGAGCTGTGTTTTGTTGCAGTGGCTACCAGAAGCCAGACAGAACAGCAGTACACACATGAACCTGGGCGTGCATATTTGTACCTTGCTAGTAAACACAGTTATTTGAAATCCTGCTGTGCCTGTGTGGTTTCTGCCTTATTCTTTTGTGTTGTGTAGAGAGCAAAGACACAATGGGGGTGAGGAAGGAAAAATACATTCAAGTGTAGATCAGTGCTTTGCATTTCGAATTTTTTGAAGGAAAGCATGTATTGGGAAATGCATTTATTCATTTATGCTACGCTTAAGAATTAAAAATATTTGCTACTAAAATTGCCAGGTTCTCTGAGTTATTAAGCACAGTATAATGAACCCTTTGCAGAAAATAACTAGAATGTGATCTATGTCTGCAGGGGAAGCAAAGGAGCAAAACACATTAAAAAATAAATTAATGTAATGCAAAATAACCTTAGTTCCACTGCACAGAAATTTATAATTGCACTGATCTTGTTAAGCTGCTCTTCCAGAAGATGCTGCACATTCTATGCAGTAGTATGGTGATGAGTGTCATTCAAAATTAGGATCTTTCATATTCAGAGTGTTTTCACATGCATTTAATGTGTGCAGGTAGGGGCATTTCAATGAAGCAAGCTGTCTTCTAGACAGGAACTCTTAACAAACAATTCTCACCAGGGTTTTGGGGGGCGTGCTTTTGCAGTGTTTCTGAATTTGGGCTTTTTGGGGGGGGTGTTTGCCTTTCTTTTCTTTTTTTTTTTTTTTCTTTCTTTTTTCTTCTTTTCTCTAAGATGTATTGCTTTTCTATTTACTTTCAAAGGGCAGTGCACTGACATGATCTTTTAGGATCTTACTCATGCCTCCAGGGTTACATTGGAGGCCAGGACTGCATTCTCAGCTCTTAGTGGCTTGCAAGGGAGGGATATGACTGAACTGATTCTGGAATAACTGAACAAATTGCTGTGACAGGACAAGCAAAGCTAGAGCATCTTTACCAAAAAATACAAACTCAGCATAACTGGCCAATGAATAAATAACAAAAGTTCTCTCTTTCTCTGCTGTCTTTCAAGATAGCATCTTTTGTAGAATGTTTTTCACAACTTCAGAGAATTCACAGACCTTAGCCACATGTGACTTCAGGTACTGATTCGAGACTTGTTACTCTTTCTTAGACAGCTCCTGGGGGAAACTGGTGCCCCGTGTCTGTGTACTCCTGAAGGAAAATGCGACTGTGGGCAGAGAAACAGTGTATGATAATGAAGGACATTTAATAGGGGATTGTTTAAAGGGGATTTCTGCCAATAATGCATACATCTGAAAGAAGGTTCAGGCAGCTTTCTTGCCTGTTCAGGACAGTGTACAAAGCCATGTATGCGCCTGTGAAGTTTGACCAAAACATGAAGATGTGCATTAGAGGTAACAGAGTACCTCATCACCACAGTGGCTGCAAAATGCTAGTAGGAGCTTACAAGAATGGAAGGCACAAAGAGGGGAGACTGGAGGGGAAGGGTGGGCAACTTGGAGCTCAGTGCTGGCTGGGGCCCTTGTGTTTTGAGGAGCTGGCGTGTTCGTAGGCTGTCCTTGTATGTGAAGGACATAGATGCACTAAGACATTTGTTTAGATGCATAGGTAGTCTAAGCAAACTAGCAGTCCTGCCATGATGCTACAGACATCTGTTCATAAGGATAGGTTGAATTAAGAATGCCGTGGCGCCTGGAAAATAGTACCTTACTCTAGGGCTTCAAAAGAAGATGGATTTGGGGACTTTCTTTGTTGTGTGAAAAATGTTTGCCTTTTGTTATTTGGGAGAATGCATTGGACATTTTCAGAGTGACTTTATTTGCACCACTTTGTTTGTTTGTTTTTTGTTGAAACAATTACCTAAACTAAAAGGAAAGGAAAAAAAGTGAAATAAATGAGTTTTAAAATGCTCCCAAAGTAGGTAAACTGAACTTTTAATTTTGGTCAACACAAAACCTGTAGGCTTTTATTCGCTAAATTTGTGATTGTGCTCTTTTCTCTAAAGACATGTTTATTTGCATGGAGGCTGTATTGTAACGGGGAAAGGTGTGCCAAAGAATGAAGTTGAATAAGGTGCTTTCAGCTTGCCTGGCTTTGATTACTTGTCAGGAGCACGTGCTGCTCTGTTACTGAACCTGTTAATTTCATTGTTATGCTTTTCTGCTTTTCCTCAAAAAACTCCATCAGATATATTCAAATGCCTTCTTTGATGAAAAGCCACAGAACTAGACAGGAGAGTCCCTGCTAACTCTTGCACTGTGGAGCGGGTGCAATTTTGCTTTTGAATCTGGTATGATGTTTGAATCATGTATCAATGTAGTATTTTGATCTTACACTAATCTTCTTGGCATTGTTCCTCGGACATGCAGATTTTAGCCTTAAACAATTCATTCAGTAGTTGAGATATTTCATAAAACCATTACCTGCACACTTTTGTTCCCCTTCAGTTTTCTTTCCTTGTCACACTTCATTGCGATGAAAACAATTTATTTGCTGCTCTTGCTAGGCTACGTTGGTCTGGCAGTGAAAATAAGATGTCATTTTCTGTGTCTCATTCGATCATCAACATAGACAGCCATCAACAAAATATTTACATTTTTCAGTGATGATTATGGATGAGGATGCATAAATCAAGGATGCTTTACATTTTATAAGCTAAATTGACAAAGAATTGAATCGGATGTTTTGTTAGGAGTTGAAAATACAAAAATTACTCTGTGCAGTCTAAGGATGACAATAAACATTGGCAACAGTCAAAATCAAGGCTTTGTCTCCTTTTATTAGTTTATTTTCACTCCTTTTCAGTTAATTCTTGCCAGTATCTCCCATTGATGTTAGGCATAAAAGAAGGTAAAGTGTATCAGTTAACTTTATATCTAGACCAACAAAAATTCTCCATGGTCCAGTAATTTTCCAAAAATTACTTAAATGAATTGTTAAAATAGTGGTAGTCTGCACCACTTGAGCGCTCATATGTGTTTGGCTTGGTTCTAACTTTTTTCTTACAATCTAAATGTCTGGGTTGCACGTATTACCAAAGACTTGCTGACAGGCAAAGTTAAAACTGCTTTTAGTTTTCCAACATTTTTAAAGAACAGTTTAGCCAATTTATATATTAGCTAAAGTTTGGTATATCTCTGGAATTTCCAGTAGGTTAGGTCGTGTTCTTAATTCTTTGATTTGTGGTGTTCTTCCCTCCTAACTACTTTGAAAACTTTGATTTAAGACCAAATGTCTTTTTAGATGTATACCAGACATTGAGTTACTAGATAATTATGAGAGCTTTGGTGATTGCAATGGTATCTGCTACCTTTAAACACTTATATATGCTTTTATAACGATTGCATGTGTTCTCACAGGTGTTCTAGTAGTGTCCCTAAAACCTTGGGCTCCTTTTTTAATAATCTATAAAGGCATAAATGTAGAATGGTCAAAAAGTACATAATAAACCGAAATACCAAGTAGATTAGTCTTAAAAACTCTTTAAGGATTATTCAGCCACTGTCTCCCATTCAGCGATCCTCTATGCATAGAAACAAACTAGCTGCCTCTCATAAGTCAGCTTGATTTTTCATTTTGGTGATGGAAGTGCTTTCCCGCAGTAGAAAAGCAAAGTTTTCAAGCGCAGATGTTTGTGTAGTTGTGATACGGTACAATAAACACAGCCAGGATAGAGTGACCATCCATTGTTTGTCACACTAATTTGTTGGCCTTGTTGGAGGTATAGAAGTAACTAATTCTTTTTACACATTAGAAGTGCCGGTTTTGCAAATTTTACTTCTGTTGGATTTTTTTAAGCTGTATTTTGATGCCCGAGTTGACAGTCTTGTGCGAAGAGATGGCTAAAACATAACAGCAGCTGCTTGCTCCTGCTGCTGGGAAAGCCCATTTAATGTAGTTGTGCTAGTGCTGAATCCGTGAGCGATATGTGATGATGCAAGATAGGTCTTACTCCAGTGTGACTTGCTCTGGTAATTCTACTCAAGTGCTCTGTCAACTTTACTTCACATACTTATGCAGTAGGCTGAGACTTGTGTGGCTGTGGAACAGCTTCATGGATGCAGATGTTCCACCTGCATAAACGGGTCCCACCTCTATTTCCTTAAATCGTTTCAGTGTTTCTCAGGAAAGGACACGGGCTGTATGCTCCCAAATGGTCTAAAACTTATGTTTTAAGTCAGTATTGTTCTAACACCTCTTCTGAACAGAGACACTTGTCTACACTGGAAACTTAAAATGCAAGTACATGGGGTCTAGATCTGGAATTTCCTGGATTCAAATAAATGGCAACACCGATTGAGCAGAAAACTGCACGTTTCTGAGGGTGACGTGCTTGTATACTGCGTGAGAGGAAGTATTGAACCTTTTTTCAGGCTGGTGACCTTTTTCACGGGGGGTGTGTGTGTATGTGTGTAAAACCTGACATTTTCTCCCTGATCACCTTTCACAACAATGAAAAAAACCCTCTTTAATCAGATAAGGAGTAATGCCTTTTTTTTGGTTTTGAAACATTCTACATTTGATTGCACACAATAACTTTGAAAAAATGCTACAGTGCCAGAATGCCAGGATTTATCTGAAATTTTGTAGAATTTGTTTCAACATGCTTTTTAAAATAGGATTGTATAAAAGTGCCACTATGTTTAGGTAGGAGCGAGATACTTCTTGCTACTTCTAGTTGCATCTGGTAATTATTGTCAGAGGAATAAAAAATGCCTCCTGTGTCTTTTGGTCACAGCTACGTCTTCCACTATGCTGCCTCAATGCTTCCTTTTCTTCAGTCAGAAATGTCAGAATTTTTTCATGTGTTTAGCATGGAAACACTATGCACAGTATCAGTATGCCCAACATGCGTCAGTTTTATAAAGTGTATCATTCATGAGTCACATTGAAAAGCAAACTGTTGAAGGGTATAAACACAGAGAGAGCTAATATTCTTTAAGCAAAGATAAAATTATTTTGATATAAGACAGCTTCTGGCAGGCTACCTTCTGTCCTTCCTGCAGTAAAATAATGGCTTGTGTCACTTGTTTTTAATTTCAAACTGGCATGCTGGATGTATTTATTTCAAAGATGAAGGAAAAGTAAGACAAAAAGAGATTGTTACTTTCCCCAGATCAGTTTGATTTCTGTCATTACAAAACAATACCTTTACAGAAGATGCCTTTGAAAATCAACCAGCGCTATGACAGATAAGTTATAGTTGGTCTGATTATTCATGCAGATATCAGCATGTTATTCCAAGAGGGCTTTATTTCATATTGTTAAAGCAATTCTGTAAAAGAAACAGTAATTTTTTTGATGAGCATGGGGGAAAATTTCTTCAATACCAATCCAATTTATTTGGACCTTCTGATTGGTGTGTTCAGCTCGATCTCTAAGCACAATATTAATTATTCATTAAGGTACTTGAAGGGAGAATATTTGCATAGCCATACTGTCAAAATTGATGAGGTTTTGTGTATGCACCATAGGAATAGCTTTCAACCTAGTGCTAAAACTAGAGATGATACTAATAAAATTGTTAAAAAAAAATAATCCAAAAAGCCAACAATAATTTGAACTTTCTCCTAACCATAGAACATTTATTTTTATAGGACCCACTTGTCCTATTGAGAGATCATGAAAATATTCTTCCTACAGCTGGTCGTGTGGGTATAGAATAAAAAAAAATAATCCTCAAGAACATTTGTGTAATAAAAGGCTATAATGGGGATAATAGATAGTAAAAAGGAAGAAGGAGGTTTTGTATGACTGGGAGGAAAGAGTAAGCCTGGTGTTTAATATACTTATATCCACTTGGAAACACACAGACTGGTTTTATGGCAAATTGTAGTGTTCTGTCAATATATGCATGGATGGGCAGAGGGTCATCCAGCTACTAAAATATTGGGATACTTCTCTTTATGTATACATGTTAAGGTGCAGTTACTTCTAAAAAGGTAAATTTAAAAAAATTAAATGTTTTAAAAATGATAAAAATATTTTAAAATATCTTGGTGATCGGGAAAGCTGCAAAGTGGCTACACTGTGACTTGGCTGCAGTTCCCACATCTTTTTTTCGGGTGAGGGGAACAGGCTGGAACATGCTTGAGGTTTTACTCTTATCTTACTCCTTCCTCCCAGATCTTGAGCTGTGCAGGGGGAAGCTTTTACTTCACACCACACAGAAACAGAAGGGAGTAACTTCAGGAACCGTTGCCCGAGTCTCACATACTTTCATTAATTTTCTCAGTGTCCAGCCACAGCAGCAACGCTCAGTTACTGACCGGTTCATCCTGTCTAATGTGACATCCTTGGTGGCAGAGAAGGAAAGAATGCTCCATGTTCTTGAGCTCAGGGGAACAGTGTCGTAAGTTTTGGTAAACATCGAACTAGCCATTGGTTTGCCAATAAGCAGGCTTACTAGCCCCTGAAGTAGATAGCTAAAACTGATGCAAGAGGTAAATTCTTACTCGCAAGGACATAATGATTGTAGGATTGTCCTGCAGAAGGTGCTAAGGCACATGTAGGAAAAAACTGTTACCTGGCTAACTACTCCCCAAATTATTCCTTCTGCTAAAGCAATGTGAGGTTTTGTTTGCTGAAGTTCTGCCTTTGCAGTTACTCTAGAAGGGTTGTGCCGCATGTGCCTTCCTGGGACCTGACGGGAAATAGTGTTCTGGTCTGTGATCTCAGAAATATCCCGCAGTCAAAGGGAGCATCGTAATGGAGGTGTGCCCCTTCTGTGGCTTGCTTCTGCATAAAGCTTTACCTTGCAGAGACCCTTTTTCCATATCGATGTGAGTAGAAGTGGAGGTGATGCGTGCATGACATGTCTGAGCCCCAAAGGTTATATAGCTTTCGTTGTTCAGAATTAAAACACTGGAAATGTCAACAGTGGATCAAGAACAGCATAGACCCTTTGTGATTTATTACATATCTACAGCAACTGATATCTGCAGTTTTATTGAAAATCTCAAGGTATTGTGCTTTTATTTAAAACTGAAGGTCTGAACTATAAAGTCACGTGAATACGTGACTTTCTTATTTTTAAACAAGCTGAACTTCAGGCCTTTGTGATAAACCTCAGCCGTGATTATTAAAAGCAGAAGGCAGATTGTTTTAAAGCTTAGGATTTTTAAGCCAATGCAGGGAGGTGCAGATGGCTGTATTGCGCTGCATACTTGGGGAAAGACTCTTTTACCTGCTTCTGCATGAGTTTATATGCACCTCCATGAAGTGTAAACTTTTTTTACAGAAAAGACAAAGTTATACCAGAAGTCTTTTACTAAATATTAGAGATTAAAAAATAAGAAATATTTGCACAAGAACTTCAGTGTTTGTTCACTATGAATTTACTTTTAATTCTGTTTTTAATCTTCAACAACTTTTGAAAAAATAGTGCATTTTCAACATGAAACCAGTTTGAAAACTAGAATATAGTACCATGACAATCTCAGGTCGGTTTTAGTACAGTTCTACTGAACATTAAAATGTGTGATTGCTCCAGAAAACTCATTTTAGTGGAGATCTATGGAGAAGCCATTATAATATAAGTGGAAATGTTGCCAAATCAATTACACTTTCATTATAAAAATGAGCTAAATTAAACAGAAAATAATATGCTTAGGTAATATTGTAGTTTAGAAGCAAACCCAGAAGTTAAAGTAATTCCTAGTTGAGTGCCATAGCATTTTTAAACTCAGCTTTGTCATGTCTCAGGAATTACAAAGCAATTATATTTCATGATGCAAGGTTTGGAAATTTCTTCATATGCCAAGATATGAAAAGATCAGAGGCCAGATACAGCAACATGTCAATTTTCATTTCAAGTGTTCTTGCTTTTGTATGTTAGTCTGAAGTTTTCAGTCTCATGGTAAGAATTTGGATGTTCAATTTGCATTGTAACTAAGGGCAATACAGCATCCCAATCCCTTGAGAGAGTCTTTGAAAAGATGATAATCTTATCTAAAATCTCATTTACTTTGTTTTTACCTTTAACAGTTCTATACATAACCTGAGTATTATTAAAATGCCCTTTAAAGTGAGCCTGACAATACTGGGATTCCATTTCGCAGCAAGGGCTGAATATAATTGAAGACATTAGGGGGGAGAGAGACTGACTGTAATGAATGTTAGAAAAGGCATACATACAAGTCCTGTGCTAGAATCGGAAGGCACCTGGCAATGGAATTGGGAAAATGCAGTGCTACATTATAAGAGAATATGAATTTCATCAGTATTCGTAACATATGCTGATATTCTATCAGTGAAACGCTGCTGTAAGCATCAGCCCATTTGCATGCAGAGCAATGCTCTCTTAAATAGGAAAATAAATGAGGAGTTAGTCCTGATATGGGAAATGTTTCAGACTATTTCTTTATATTCAAAATTCAGCAGCCTTGGTATGATGGCTGATTTCCAAATTTTTAAAGAAATAACCAACAGATGAAATAAGTAACCACAAATGAAATAAAAAGAAGTTTTGATAATCGTTTGGGATTTCATCTGAATGCCGTGTTAGACCTCAAAGCCGTTACACTGCATGTCCTCTTTGTCTTTTTCCTTTTCCCTTCTCTTGACATAAGGTCTTCAGAAAACGTGCCCCACGAGATCCTGCAAAGAACCAAAAAAACCCCAAAACATTTTGGATTGCCTCTGCTTGGGTTGGACAACTTAAGCTGAATTTAGCTCTCTGATCCTCATTGATTAAAATGTTCAAACCAGCTGTATTTCTGCTGCTTGTGCAGATCCTACTGGCTACGTCTCTGTGCTTCTCTGAAAAGAAACAATTTTCTTATACATTTCTTCATCCTTTACGTGTTTTTCTGTGGATTTTTTTTCTTTTTGTGGCTAAAATTTACAGATATCTTGGACTGTGTGCAGGTATATTAGGGTAGAGTCATCCTTAGCTTTTACTCAATCAACATGTCAAGATTAACTACTTGTGGTTTAAGGCTGTGCTAATTAGGCAATGGTTGCTAACACCTTCTAATAGTGTACTTCAGAATTCAACACGAGCTTAGCCTGCATGGTTGATTTCACCTATTGAAAGAGCTACAGCTGCTACAATTCAAATTGAATCTGACATCAAAAGTCATCCAGATGCTCGTTAGGTAATAGAAAAGTGTGAACCAAGTTTACAAGTGAGCAAAAGGTATCTGCTTACATACAGATGTAACAGACGTAGCCTTTAGCTTTAATGAAATGGTGTCTTGGGACAAAATCCACCACAAGTATCTAAAGATATGTGTCTGTAATAGCAGTGAGCAGCAATTTCAGCGTTCCCTTCTGACTGTGTGATAGAAACATTCATAAACCTGGTAAAATTTAACAGAGAAAAGGAGTCAGTACACTTTTGCATGTTGTTCATCCCGCTTAGTAGAGTGCAACTAAAGCGTAGTAGATGAACCAAGGACATGAATCCTTTATCAAAATATTTTGTTGGAAATAATTCAAATTCTTTTTGAGATAGTCTCTCTTTGCTTTAGTATGCTTTTTCCTTAGTAAGATTAAGCAGGTAAGAAATAATTTTAACCGATGAAGTTAATGATGGAATTAAAGAGTTTTGAACTCTGTTATCAACCTAGGCAAAATTAATATGACTTGACATGAGATCATTTGGCTACATCTGTATAATTCTATACTGTACGTCCAAAGCCTATGCTCAAAACTGTAACCTCAGAAGTGGAAATTTCCACATTCACGGAAATAACCTGAATGTTGGAACATCCCCATGTTTTATAGTTGTGGTTCAGTGAAGTATCAGTGTCCAGAAGGTAAACATCCTGGATGAAGAGCTTCAATACTACTATTGCTTAAATTTGTAATTGATTTTATTGCTGTCAAATGTCAATATGAACCCTAGCCCAAGGTATGCTTCAAACCTAAATTCTGATTTAAATCTAACTTTCTCTGGATCTGTACTGCCTCTCTGAGTGATCTGACGTAAATACCGAATATGGCTCAAATGTTTAATGTTTAAAAGTACTTTGATTTGAGAAAAAAAACCATGTGAAACTTTAGGAGGAAATACCTGCACTGTGTAGATTTCCTCTTTAAAACAATATGATTTTCATTTATATAAAAGTGGAAGAAAATATGTCTGGGTAGCCTGTACTTTGCAATTTCCACTAAGGATATAGTAGTCATTATAATTAACAAATATTTAGTTACCAAAGATGGAGGAGTCAATCTCTGCAAATAGTACAGCGTATTTTCAGATAAGTGCTTGGGACTTGCTGGGAAAAAGTGAAAGGTTAAAGCACTCTAGTCTGCAGCTAGAACAGTCTGTGTTTCCTTACAGATGACCTACACTTTCAAAACTACCCTATTTTTCCTTTCTCTTGGCAGGAGCTGAAGAAAACCACCCATTAGTTAAGTATTCAGGAGAGCTTGGTTTTGATCTTTCTAATTAGTTTCTTCATCAGAAAAATCTGACTGAGGTGCATATTTAACCATGTTCCCCTAATAACTCTGCATAGTGGTGCTGGTACGATGGTCTCTGTTGATGCCTGAACCTGTCTTGATGTTGTTTCCCAAGCCAGCATTGCTTTGGGACTTTCAGATAACATTTCCGTGGCCAATTGACCTAATGCCATGATGACGTATCAAGTTAAACAGGTTAATTGTTTTCTGCATTTATTGTTATTGCTTTACAACAAGTACTTATCAGTATTTGAACAGAAGGAACTTGAAAGTCACTAATGCAGCTAGAGGTCAAAATGTGGGTGGGGAGGAGAGGATCTTCAGGAGGGTTCTCTTGTCTGTAGTACTGACTAGTACTTCCAAATAGAATTTATCTAAAAGTTACCTCTTAATTAATGCTACTGACTTGAAGACTGTCTATTCTGTTTTGTAGACATGCAGCAGGATGGTGTTTCAATGGACTATGTTACTGGCTCTCTGCCATTTTTAAGCCAGCCAGCATCAGCGCTTCCATTATCTGCTCTTCTCTCCATGCCCCCTTTGCAAGTATGCCATAGGTGATTTCGTAGCCTTTCTCTGTCAGGATCATTGTAACCCTCACAAGATGAGGGTTGTGTACTTTCATATATTATAGGACTCTCAGATTGTATAGATCTCTCAAGCTACTAATGCTGACATAGGTTAATTTTGTAGCTGCCATGGGAGGTTATTTCATATTTTTAAATCCATTTTATTCCAGCAAGATGGCCGTGATTATGATCTTACTGAGCTGCTGTAAATTAGATAGAAGGCATTATGGAGAAACAGATAGAAGTTAGGAACAGTTTTACAAGTAACAATATCAGTTTACTGTTGAAATAGTAAAACCCAAATGGGAATCATGCATGTCATGTATTTTGCAATACATATATATTCTCTCTTAAAATTAGATACAAGTTGAAATTGATGAATATTTTTTTTAAAAAATCTTTTATATATGCAAGTAGCTCATTGGCATTTAGTTTATTGTCATTTATCACTAAAATTCTCCTAGTAAAATATTTTGTGGTTTACCTCTTCCAGCCTTTTCTGTTGAAGCTGATTGATGTTCTATGAGTAATGATCTCTGGACTCAGTTCTTTACTCACCTGTGGCACAGCTGAACTCCCTAGTAGTCTGTATTTCTCTCTGTGGTCCGAGAAAATATCTTACTAACCTCATCATTTGAGAGTTGGGAGATCTGGGTTTGGTTTCTGTCTCCAGCATCAAAAGAAAGAAACTTTTATTCTGTGGGTTTTGGAAATATGGAAAAACAGAAAGTGGGTCAAAAAAGACCTGCCTGCCTAAGGGATTTGGACCTACAGGGGAGCTGGATGGTGGGCAACCTAACCTATGGGTACTGTTCTCATCCTTGGCTGGGAGAAACAATAAACAGGTTAGCAGAGAACAGCCTCAGGCGCTCTGTGCTTGTTCAGTAGCTGAAATTTAAAGATCTTTATTAGCAGAAACCGAAGTGAGGTAAGTGTGCCTCCAGGGTCTAACAAAGGTGTCAAGGGACTAAGTTCTGCTTTTGCACTGTAGGTGATGGTGCAGAATGTCTCCCCTGTGATGTAATGTGATTAGCTGGCAGTGGAAAAATTTTCTAGGTTTATAGTGCTTTGTCAGGATTTGGTGGGCATGATACCTTCTGGGTTCTTTTTCCTGCAACGTGTCTAATGCTTCACATCTGAGCGTGGTATCTGAAAATGGTGCCAGGAGACATTTTATTTCCAGATTCTGTGTTAACATTTCTGGAAATATATTCTGCCAAAGGCAGTAATTAACATACTTGGGCAATCTACTGCACACATCAGTGAGCTGAAATAGTTTGCTGTATTCATTTCTGTGATTTAATGGGTCTGCCCAAAACCCCTGGAGGATGGTTAAAATAGCTGCCTTTTGATTCTGGCTCTCAGTACTCCTCCTCAGCTGACTGTCTTTGTATATCAATACTGCTTCCTCCTGGATGAATTTAATCAGAGGTAGACGAAAGACACGTACACAAACAAGTAACCCTGGGAGAAGCCAAGGTGTGACTGTATGTGATAACACATCAGCTGATTTGCAATGAATTACCCTTTCCAGACATAAAGAAGCTGTCTGGGGAGTAAGCCTGCCCTCTTTCTTTTTCTTTTTTTTTTTTGGTAGTGTGAGAGCTTATTCACAGGTACTAAGTAGTAGAAGTACATCCATTCTTAGCTTAATCTGGAATTTAGTGTCCATATGTTTGCACCAACAAGTGTATATTGATACTGATAGTCTGAAAACCGCCCAGACAAAAGAAGTCATGTTGTATTTATAAACACAACCATTTATAGAAAGTGTTTTCTCTCTCATGCAGAATACATCCTGCATTGGAAAATCTGAGAAAAGTATATGGGATCTGAACTGGATAGAGGAAACCTGAACACAAACCTCTAACCATGGAGCAAAATAAAGCGTAACGATGCCCCTAGCCTTTTTCTGTTCCAAGGAAAAAAGTTTTATCTTCATTTCTGGGTACTTGACTCTGTAGCTTTACTAATGTCCTTTCTTTTGTATAATTTAGTATATTCTTGCCTAAAAAAATGTTATGATAGAGTCTTTGATTGTCTATGTATTACAGTTAAAAATGTGGGGGCACAATGTCATATTTTTACACTAACCACTTGCCTTAAAGCTTCCCTCTCTGATCCTGCATTAGTCAATTTAAGGCTGTGTTGCCAGTGAGACGGGAAATCCTGTCCTGTCCTGTCCTCTCCACCATCTATCTCTGGCTGCAGGTTCCTGTATACTTCCCTTGCACCAGCATTAGTATTTGTATGGCTGCTCGGTATGTCAATTCAGCACTCTGACAGATGGGTTTTTCTTATTTGACATTTAGATTGACTGCAGTCAGCTCTGGCGCCACATCCTAAGTGGTCTATATTTAAGTAAGAGTTAAAATTTGTCTTCAGCCCATCTACAGGAATCTGCAGTTGCTCACGCCTCATTCTTAATCTGAGAGGCAAGGAGAAACCTCCAGGTACAAGGTATAAGCCTCAGTCAGCGACCTCCCTCTCCCTCCATGGGGGGAGGTTTTAAAGAAATGCCTGGAGGAAAGCAACCAGAAGGAGATGTAGAAATCCAACCTGGGTAGGACAGGCAGACAGTTTTGAAAAGGGCAGCCTGGTTCCCAACTCACAGATGAGGAATCTACCTCTGAGTGTTCACAATTGAGATCAGCGACCAAATGGTGCTGTTGGTTCCTCAAGATGGTTTGTACAGGTGAAGTGCTGTGATAGCTGGGCCCAGGCTCCTAGCTGGAAGGTGTGGGAAGCAACTCTGCTCCGGAACGATGTCTGTGCCTGGCTAGCTGCGGGGAGGGTTCATCAAGATTTGGGAAGCAGGCAGACTTCATGAGCAGGAAGACCCCTGTAGTGCATTAACCTGTGACAGATTCAGGTACTCCTTCTAAAAGAAGGAAGAAGGGCTACCTTCCTTGCACTTTGCCGTGAAATCCTTCTGCCTTAAATGCAAAACAACCTCAGGTGCCGTTTGAGCTTGTACAAACCTGGTGTGACTGTGCTGAAACAGCATTCCGAACACATTAGCAGCAATAAATATATCTGACAGTATACAAGCCCTGAACTGCACTGACAGTTGAATTTGTATCTCAGGTATACTTTGCTGAGCTCTTCAGTGACACATCCTTACTCATAAGAGGTTCCACTGCCTCGCAAGCCTGTGGTGCATCAGCTGAGGTCATGGCCGCGTTGGTCTGTAAGTCAGCTATCCTGAACTTGCCCAAATGATGCCAGTATGAACGAGGGCGTGGCTTCCATTTGGGAGCGATGACTTCGTATTCTCCCTTCCAGTTTGGTCA
Organism: Falco punctatus; assembly: GCF_963210335.1. Lineage (NCBI taxonomy): Eukaryota > Metazoa > Chordata > Aves > Falconiformes > Falconidae > Falco > Falco punctatus. The sequence goes on from NC_137587.1 coordinate 57,252,185, forward strand.
GTATAAAAAATTTTTCACTCTCATAGGAAAACCGTGCTTAATAAATTTTCACAATTAATGAAAAATGAAATTGTATCTTCTATTTCAAGACAATTCAGAAGAGAGTTTGAGCACACTTTCAGGAGATAGGGAAGATTCCTCAAGTATGTGGGAGTGATTTAGATGAGCCCATTCCACACTCTGTTCTTTTAGCAATGGTGAAAAGGTCTTGAAAAGCTACTATATTGAGAATTGACGGAGGAATAAAAGTAAGTCTAACTTCCTGGGGAGACCATCATGGAAAGCATACCCCATCAATTATCTGAGTGCTGATTAATTAATGATTATCACAGTTGTCACTTCTGCCTCTGAACTGTGTTCCCTTGGAAAAATGAGAGAGTAAAGGACAACCTTCAGACTTTAAAGCTAAGATGTCATAGGCTTTTTGAGCAGAAAAGTTTGATATGTGCCTTGGCATCCAGTCTTCTAGGAAACCAGCCATCAGTGCTGTAAAATCCTTATTACCAGCAAAACACTGGAGAAAGTCCTCTGAATTACCTCCATCTCCACAAGATGCTACCATGATACCAGCTCCTTTTCAGCTGAACTACAGGACAGAAGATATGAAGCTGGAAGATGAAGTACTTAAATCTAGTTGTTCTTAGGAAAAGACAAATTAGCTACATAGATACTTTACTACCTGTCTCTGCAGCATTTGATATAGACAGCCATGGATTCCTGCTATCCTATCTCAGATGTGTGACAAGAAAATGTCTTTTTCATTGTGTTGAATATGAGTCCTTGCAATAGACACATTTATTGTCAGGATATCTTAATACTTAGTCTCTGATCATTTTTTTTTCTTTTCCCAACCAGTAGGGTTCTATTCTTGCTTTTCTACAGAGAAAAGATTAAACATTTTTTATGAAGTTTAACCTTCCTTCGTAGGATGCTCTGACTTCCAGAATAATACATTATTCTCATGTGTGCTGCAGATTGACTAATGGATGTGAGTAAAATGAGTAAGAGAAGATAGAGAAGTATCCCTTTGTTCTGCAGCTGGAACTATGGCTTTTCATTGCCTTGGAAGTCTCCCTGTGGTAGCAATAAATGATATTACTGATGGACTGCTAATTTCTTTGGCCACATGGATATGGGCAGCACACGTAAACAATTTCTTAACAACATTGAAGAGTGGCCTTTGCCATTAATATGTACAAACCTAATGTTTCCCTATAAATAAACAAAGAAACTATTTTTGATAAATGTAATATGTGCATCTCTGAACATTTCTTTCTGTGCACTGGTTGGTATATTTTTTTCATTCATATTAGGGAGGTATTTCAGTTATGTGATCAAAATTTGCTGAACTGTGGTTTATAGCAGACAATTAACAGCTGTTAAATAGGATTATTGCAGGCTGTTATCTTCACATAGCATTGATTCAAATGCTAATTTCACTCAATTTACTGCTCATAAGGCCACTCTACTGCCAGGTACACTGTACCCATAATGAATGACAAAATATATCTGAAAAGAATATAACCTTTTAAAAATATGTATCAGTAGATTTTATGGTCTGGTTTGTAGCTCCCTGACACAGGTCAGAATTCAAGAATGGAGATGGAGTGTCATGCCTATGAGGAAGAGGTAGAGTCAGGCTTGACCCCACCGAATTGCAACATTTCCTAGTGTTTCTTTGGCTGTGGTTATAAAATACAGTTTTGGTAATGAAAACAAGTCATGCTTTTCACCTTTAGATTGTTTCACCTCCTGAAGAATGCCATTCATGCTGGCAGGTATGGTAGAATAAGGGTCATCTTTGAGTGATGTGCTGTGTGTAAATGATGCACATCTGAAGAACTGCAGTTTAAAATTCAAAGTACACCTTTTTGGTGCAATGTTAACTATCGTTTCCTTCTCTATAGCGACCTTTTCCTCCTCTCATATTTCAGATATGGCCAACGGTAGATGCTTCACTCTTTCCAGGTTAACTTCAGGATGCAATAATTTTCTAATCCTTTTCTGTTGGGTGATGTTGTCGTGGGGAGGCAATATTCTGCTTCCTGCCCTTTACCGTATATTTCCACTGCCAGAAAAAGTGGTCATACATATTGATCCGATCTGACAGGAAAATAATGCTTCAGAAAGGGGTTTCTGGTGAAGTAGGTCCCTGCCTTAGGTCTCTCTGCAGCCACAGGGCAGTCAACGAGAACGTATAGTGGCTGGACACTGGGACTGCTGTTCTGGAAATGAACAGGCTTAGACTGGCCCCTCAGAACCAGCTGGAAAGCTGTACCCTTAAGCCGTATTTTCTTATGAAACTTTGCTTAACTTTTACAGACAGTATACATGGTCCCTTCGTACTCACACTTAAGGTCTTGACAGTTGTTCTTTGCATGCTTCTACACAAAGGAGTACTGGGTATTTTAAATGAGAGTTTGCCAAGTTTATGCAGAAATATTATATATACACACAATTCTTCATATTCTTACCTCTAACGCTTATGAAGGTAGCAAGATACTTTTAAAAGGTATTTCTCTTAAGTTCGATTTTTGTGCTGTTGTCCCTGTTTGGTAAATTTCCAGTTTAGTTAATATTGTCAAATGTTGCACAAGCAGAATTTTAACTACTCTCTGATGAGGAATTAAAGGAAGGAAGGAAAAGGATTGCTTTGCACTTTCAGTTTTACTGTAGTCTCACAATGTCTATAGGGAAGATTATATTTTTTTACCTAAACAAGCAAAAAAGTATGTATAAAACAATAAGCTTACAGCTACTGCACTGAAAGGCCATGTTAAAAAAAAAAAAATATATATATATATTCAACCCAGTCTAATTCTTCTTCTGATTAGCAACTTAGAAGTTATGTATTAGATGTTCTATAGTTAAAGTTTAGACTTGGCTTTCCGAGTCTGTGACAATAGTTTTACTAAGTGAAAGTATCAAACCTGATTTTATGTCCAATACCCTTGCGTAGCCCAGAGACCCACAAAGCTATAGCAATATTCTTTCATATAACGCTTCTCAGATTCTTCCTAAGTTTTATCTAAATGGGTCACAACAGGGGAAATTAAAAGCTTATCTCAATGTATAAAATGGTAATAAAAATTGAATGAAATATCACTGGAAAGTGTCAGACATTTCCAGTTTAAATAAACATAATCAATCACGTCGGCATGACATTTTCTTCACCACATAGGCAGCAATGCATTATTCTTAATTACATGCAGATTTGTAATATAGGAAAATTAATGACTAAGGGATTAGAGCTGCTATTTAATGCTCAGGAAGTCTTATTAGGATAAAGGGTTTAAGATCTTCTTTTCATGTGGGTCGAGATTTGTTGTGGTCTTGCGCCAGTGTGTCTTATACCTGCATTACAAAGTGTTCATCCATTTTCAATACAATTTAAAGTTAAACACATACTGTTTTGTGGACTTTCAACACTTAAGGACCAAAATGACAAGGGATGATAAATGTATGGCTGTCTGATTATAACTACTATAAAACAAATATATTCAATGTACAACTTTGCAGAAATAAATTTTATTACTCAGTTTCTCTGCACAGTAACAAAGTTATGTGAAATAAAAATTATTTTTAAGTAGTCAGTGGTTTAGAGGACATAAATAATCATATGTTCTAGGACAGCGCCACTTGTTAGGCACAAGAAGTAGGCAAATTGTTATTAAATCAACAGGTTTTTGATAAATTAAGCCTGTTTTCTATTCATGAAATACCCAAAACCAAACTTTGACTGTTTATAATAATTTGAAAAACGCTTTCTTCCCTCTGGATTGATTGTTAAGTATTTGCTTTATTTAGAAGCTACTTTTTACTTGTAACAAGTGACCAGTTATTGTAAGGCTCACTTATTTTCCTCTGCTTGTGGATAGAAGCCAGAAACTTTTTGCACTGAAGAGGAGCAAAATTATTACTAATGGCAGATAAGATATTCCTCGCTGAGTCCCCATTTCACGTCTGAAATATGAAATGAAGAATAGCTACTTTCATACGTTTTGAACAAAACCTCACATCTGCACTCTTGATGAACTAAAAAAATTAAAGTTCAGATAGAGCTTACTTATTCCCTATATTTTTCTCAGTCTTGCTGTTAAGTTCACAGGAATTATTAATGTTCCCATTGAAGTAATCTGAGCTTTCATTTAAGAGAAATCCTGGAAAACAGATCCTCCATGGGAGTAGCTCATAGCTGATCAAGTGTCTCTTGGAGATGATGAAAGTCCTGCAGAGACCTTTAGCAAAGGCTGTCTGTAGAAAAGTAGCATGTGACACTTAAACCATCTTGACACGGGCAAAAATAGCTATCTTGGTGTACAGTTTGTATTCCTGTGCCTTTTTGAGTGAAAACCTTGCCCTCAGCTGGTTTTGGAGCTCAGTGGAAAATTCTAATGAAGACTTTGAGGGTCTAGAGCCTACCTTCAGATATTTGCGTGTGGGTCCCATTGATTTAGTAGTCTTTGAAATTCCAGACTTTTTTATGTGCAAGTCAGACTTTATTACTGGGATAGGCAAATAAGGTCTAGCAGCAGAGACTTGTAGATAAAATACTGTATGCTTTAGCACCACAAAGAGCTGTAAAAGCTTTTTGAACCAATGGAGAAAGTAATAAATACAGCTCCACAAAACTTTAGCTGCCTCTTAAATCTGCAGGCAGAGACACCTTTCACTCAAACAGGTAATAGAGATGCAATGCAAATAAGCTTATACTCTGCACTAGATCCGTGACTGCCGGGAGCTATGCCAGAGGTAAAACAGGTGGGTGTGAGGAAGTCATCTTTTGATCTCAGTGCCGATCAGAACTGCAACAATATGATGCTGTCAGCATTAACTCTTAAGTGTAATTAGAAATGTTACATTGAATGTGTTTGCGTTAGGTGGTGTTTGGCACAGTACATGGAAAATAACAATTGAAAATATTGTAAGAGTATAGAGGCAGAGTGGAGAAACAATATTGGCTGTGAGAGTGTGAGACAAAGCTACTAGAAATCTGGATTCATGCTTTTTCTTTGACCGGTGTAATTTAAAAAATAAAAACAAACTAATTTTTTAATATGTAATTAATGGGCATAATTAATGTTTTTCCTTTACTTGGAAACACCTGTGTGAAGCTTGTCAGAGCAGCCATTATTTCCATTACACGTTTGTACAGATCTGAAAAAAAGACAGGGTCATGGTACTGTAATTTCAAAATTAGAAGACATTCTGTGTTAGAGACACTAAACGCAATCCTTGCAAGAATGCACTATGCATGTTACAGTGATAGCTGGCAGAGTAAAGATTAAGGGTGAAATTCCAACTAAGTTGACTTGCCAAAGTTGTTGATGATTTTAAAGCAGCTGAGATTTCAGTCTGCATATTTCAGAAGTGTCCTGAAGAACACCTCAGACTATCACAAAATTAATAGTAGTGTTGATATGTCCTATTCGTAAAGGAAGGCCACAGACATATCACTTTTATTTGTATTTATGTGATGAAAGTGTATATTGTATAGATGAGTAATTAATATGTTTAATCAATTTATCTTAATTTCTTACACAAATGGTTCTTTTTCTGTGCATGGGAGGGACTGCAGAATTCAAAATAGAAGTGAAGTTAAATAAAAAAAGGACACGGTATGACTGCAATCATGGAAAAAGCACACCGTAATTTATGAGCAAAGCATCTCTGTGCCAAGTTCTGGGCCATTTTTATTTATATTCATGAATAAAGTGAAATTGATATGGCAGTCTCACAATCAGTAAGATACGCGTTCAGGCTCATACTTATTTTAGGAACAGCCAATAAAAAAATAATGGAGTAACAAAAATATTTTTTCTTGGTTAAAGAATTTTAGAATGAGAATATTTGTAAGTGGGTTTGTCTGGTTTTGCAGTATCTAGGAATGTTGGATAAGGTGGAGAGATTTTGTTTAGGAAGAGTTTCCTCTTTACCAGAAGTTATTCTAAAGAGCCAAACGACAGGCATCTGCAACTGACACACTCAGAAATTCTTATCAATGTTCTTTCTTTATTGTACCTAAGGCTCTTGTTACAGTCAAAAAGGCAGTTCCCTTGTTCATTCCCATGCTTTGGACATTGTGTTCAGGATTGTTTCATGCTGAGACAACGCAGTGTCTGTTGGTTCTGCAGTCACTCAAGGAACTTTGCTTGTAAGCAAAGGAAGATACAACCATAGAACATGAAGCTCCAAACTTCTCTTTCCCCAGTTGTTTTTCAGAAGCTACTTAATGTAAAGCAACAAGGCTCTAAATCACTACAATTTTTTGAAAGTACTCACAGAGGTGCCTGATTTCTGACCAGCCCTTTACCTGTTTTTTGAAAGATGAAGCAGAAAGCAGATTTGAATTTGAACTGCTGGAGATCATCTTACCAGCATTTAGTATCTCTATGATGATGCCACAGATAAATGGAAATAGTAGAAAAACAAAAATTGAAGATAAAAAGAAAGCACCGAAAAAAGGGAGCATAATTTCTAAGTAGCGCTGTGGATATTTCTCTTCTTTCTGGATCCATTCATGCTCTGTAAAGCCAATGGCATATGAAGGGATAAGCAGTGATTTGTACAGCATCGTACGTAGCTGGTTTGAGAGCACTGGATGATGAATTTGGTACTTGCATAGTCAACAGAGTTCTAGGAAACTCTAAAGTGGTACAGAGACAAATACTGATTTGCCTTTTCACTAATGACAATCAGTGTCTTATGTAGCAGCTTCAGAGCTCAAGCAAATGGATTAATCTCATTCCTTCCTTTCAGAGTCTTAATACTAGGTGTTCTGGAAAGTATTAATTGTTCTTACATAGTAAAACCCTGCAAAAATAATCTAAGTGCTAAAATAACTTTGTTAATGTTAGAAACAGGCAAAAAAAATGAAAGTATGGAGAGGCTGGCAGTTCAGATGTCAGCACCAAAGGACTGAACAAAAATCCCAGCTCCAAATTCTTTCAAACTTAAGAAGAATCTGAATACAAATATTATAATTTGAACCAGCCTTCAGCCAGCTGCATAAATGCTCAAATAACTAAAACCAGTCTAGAAAGTAATGCCTGATTAGAAAGAAACAGAACCAAACCAAACAAACACAAAACATTTACTTATAATGCTTAAGTGAAGTAGAAATACTTGGTTAAAACGTCTGTGAATTTGTAAATTTTAAACTTTCAGTACTTTTAAATGAATTAAAATTTTTTTGGTTTTCAGTGTATTGAATGATACTCCAGGTGGTGATTTTTTTCTATTTTGTCTAATTTGCATCTTTGTAACACTTGAAAGCTAATTCACTGCTTTAGAGAAAGAGTGACAGGCAGATGAATTATAGGCTTATTTTTCAAAGATGAAGTTTTGAGAAATTGCACAGTAAGGAGAAGGAAGAAAGAAAGATAAGTTTTAATTTCTGGTACGTTCAGTGAAACATTTTGGTCAGATCTAGTCGGATAGTTAATCTTTGTTAGCTGTTCTGTTAAGCTGTAGAAATAAAGAAGCTTCTCCTTGTGTCTTGGGAGAGAAATCAACTTCAAGTTTTTTTTTGTGTGTGTGTCACTCGTGTTCTGGTAGGTGAGATAGCTTCTTTTTTTGCTTTCACATGCTTGTGTTTCAGGCTTCTCAGAGGGGTTTATGAGAAGAAGAATGCGTGATAGGTACTTGGCAGGTAAAAAATGAGTAAGGAAAGGCCTAAACCTTGCTTTAAGTCTTGAAAACTTAGAAATTTCTGTCTCAAAATGACCATGCCAAAGCATCAATACTTTACTTTGCAAGTAATATTGTGCTACAGACCTCTTCTGAAAATAAAAAAAGTTATCTGAGAAAGATCAATGTATTTATTGGGAAAAAAAAGAAAGTAACTGAAACCTCAAAATTGCTTAAGTTTCAGGCTCAAATTGGTAGTTTATTAAAAAATAAATAGATTTACTGAATGATGGAATGTCCTCTTTTCTAAATGAAAAATTTTGGAAGAATTGAAAGCATTACCAAATTTGTGAAAGACTTGACAAATACTTTTGTAGTGGAATTGACTTAAAGTGATGACTGTGGCAGGGAAAAAAGGGAACAGGGGCTTTTATTATCTTAAACCTCATCAGAAGTTCTTTCCAAGAATAAAACCCATAACGGTGTAGTCAAAATGAAAATGTTTTTCTTCTAAAATCCTGCAAGTTTCCATGCTGTTTTAGGGTGACCTGATTTTTCTATCTGTATGTGTGAAAGATGAGGATTCATCCCTGAAATTGAAAACTCATAAAGTTCTCACCTTTGCGTGCCTTCGTTAGGCCACTTGTTTGTCTGTCTGTGGGTCACAGGTGAGGTCCTCAAGAGCACCTGAAGCCTTTCAGTGATGTTTTTTCCTTTGAGACATTAATTATCCTCAAATCTTCTTGGGATGTTGTCCTGTTCTGTCCAACTGGGAAAACACAGAACATAATCTGGCAACTAATTTCCACAGCAAATTATGTGTCTGCTGATCCGGATTACCTATTGGAAGGAGAGTGCATGACATTCTGCCCTTTAGGTGGATTGAACTTGTCTTTAATTTCTTGAGTTTTTTTCTTTTGCTGCAGTGTAATGATAGACCTTGCCTAAAATGATGAAATGCTGGTTCCTGGCCAAAAATTTAAAGTAACATATGTGTATTTTCCGCTAGGAAAATTGATATTAGTTCATTAGCATCTTTCACAGCTGAAATAACACAGTGAGCCAATGTGAATCAAATGCTCCCAGGGGGCTAATTTCCTCCCACTGATTGGAGAGTGATGAAAACAAAGAATAAGAGGTCAGCCTGCATCTAATTTCAAAAAGTGCCCTGTTGATGGGGAAAATATCTGAGATCAAAAGACCATCATCCAAGTGTAATCCATACTGACCTGGTTTGTGATGAACAGTGAAATCAGCCATTATAATAACATTACCATTCATTATTATGATGCATCTGATACTTTTCCCATATGGCCTTTTTTTGCACTCTACACAAAATCCATATTTGTATTGTTACACTTCTGTTGATAATTTAGTTGATGAACATCCTACTTGGCAGTTGCTTTGCAGCTGAACTGGCAATATCCACTGTCACCAGAGCCACAACTGCTGGGTTACCTGGCTGATAAACACAGAGCGTCTTCACATTTCAGGTTCCCAAATAGGTTTCTTCCTCCTGAAGCCCAGACCCTCTCTACCTTACTGCCTTTTTGGTACAGTTTTGTTCCCCAGTTGCTCAAATGCCTCTGCAATCAGAAAAAAAGGGAAGTGGAATTAAAAACTAAAATTCAGCACAACAGATGCACAAATGAATGTTGAGATGAATATAGCATGGGCTCAGAAGTTAACTGTCATCACTCCCCATTGCATTTTCCCTCTTCCATGTGCTGTGCACCTGTGGCTTGCAGACAATGGATTTGATTGCATTATAGAAAACTGGCAGTCAAGTTAAAGCTGCTGCTGCCAGTTGTTGTGTCTTTGTTCTCTCCTGTGAGCTCTTTGCATGCTTTCCTCCTGTTTGGTTTTTTTTTTTTCTTTTTAGTTACCTCTGTGTGGTCTTTTAATTATTGTATTAGTACCCTTTGCTGCTGCTTTTGAGATACTAGAAATGTAGTGAAGAAAAAAAAATGTAGTGGAGTGAATGCATTGTAATCATAGATGAAAGAAAGTATTCAGCCATTTTTGAAGTACACAGAAATAGGAGCAGTGTTGTAGTGACTTGAGACCACCAGGCAGTAGAAATGAATTAACAGCAGACTATCCCCTCCCTCCAGATCCTGTCATCGAGAATAAGCGAACACCTGCACTAAATAGAATGGAGCTGAACCAGCCTGAATATTAAATTCTGAGCTTGATTTACTGCTATATTACTCCAGGTTTATGCTGGCATAAATTCCCTTTAAATCAATAGAGTTATATGATTATGAATTGGGAGTAATATGGTTGTGAATCAAGTTGTTCAGGTTCTTTTCTGTGATGTCAGGTCTTGTTTTGCTTTGGGGTATCAATACGGCTGCCACTTTATGTCCTTTCTGATAGAACATAGTGCTAGAAATGCACTGAGGACTGTATGATTTGTGAAAAATATGTTTTTTGTGAATTTTTTCATTGATTTATTTCACAAGATTTCACAATGCTTTGTTTCATGAGATTTTTCAGTTTTGTGGTGGATTGTCAGGTCTGGGAAAGGCAGAAAAGGGAAAATTTCTCATTACTGCTTATTACCAATGAACTTGCTCAATCCACTTGTATCAGAAAACACCATGTGTGTGGCATTTCCCATGGAAGGACTGGCCTGCTCCCTGTTGGGAACTCTGTCCTTATGCAACCATTGGCGTACAGTTCTCTTCTGGACCATGCTACAAGCTTGCGAAAGAGCTTGAATAGAATTCAGTACAAAATTAAAACCACAGAGCATGGAGAGCATATAGAGAACTATACCTGTATCTCCCGTGTTTTTATTATATTGGCTTCACAGATCCATCTGGTGCAGGGGTGCTCAGTGTCAAGTCCATATGCAAAAATAGACAGCACGAGCAGTGCTGAATCCTGACCAGTGCAAACACTGAAAGTGTAAACAGGTGCCAGATAGCCCTACTTTATCAGACTTGAGCAGAACTGTTGCCTCTTGCTTGGCAAGGCTCTTACTCACTGTGACTAGGCTTGGGGTGCCTGAGAACCCAGGATGCTCAGTGGGAGAGAAAAGCCCATCTTGGACTCATCGGGTTTGAGTTTCTAGAGGAGATTTGGGCTAATTATTTTGTAAGAACTATTTTGTCCATCCTAATGATGAATGGTGTAATTTTCCAAGTTGTCATATCTAGCCTAGCCACTTGATCTGTGGTACACGTCCTATTTTCCTATATTTCCTTCTCCATGATTGAGCTAGGTATTTTTAAGCAGACAAGTGGTAAAAAATAGGGCTGTGTGAAAAATGCAAGCAGATATAGACAGGGGCATGCAGCTGCAAGTAAAAATGCTGCAAGATAAATAAGCTGAGAGCCTAACCTCTATTCCCTGTCTCTTAGGGCTCAATCTAAGACCTTTCAAAGACTTCCATGGACTTTAACAGGCATTTAATTAAGCCCTTAATCCTTTATTTTATATTTGCGTTGACCCAGATGGTTGTTTAGCTTTTCAGGAGATCAATGGGATATTTTTTTTTTCCTCCTTCCTTCCAGGTGCAGGGTAAATAATCTCATCTTTTCAGGACTATCAAGACTACCTTATCCTCTCATACGTTGGTGGTTTCTCTATTTATTATGACTTTCTTGCTATCCTGGGTAATTTGTAACAAGATAATACTTTCTTAGTTCTGCGAAAGTATTTGCAATATGGAGTCACCCTGAAAGAAACCCTCATTTCCTTTTACAGTTTACTTTTCTACTACAGTTTGCATTCCAAATTTTTTTTTCTCAAAAATTTTCATATATACTTTTTCATATGTTTCATATTTTTAATCTATTTCAAATATTTTATATTTTCATATATTTTATACTTTTTAGGTCATTGAGCTAACTGCTCTATGATTACTTCAAAAGTTCTCCAGCAAATTCTTGCTGTACTGGTCTAGGGAAAACTTTACTAAGCCATCTGTCAGTAGCATTCAGCTTTCTAGGGATATTTCAGATGATAGTAGGCAGATATCTGCAATAATCAGTCAGCCATGTCTCAGTAACCTTCTTATTTACTAACTTACACTTATGTGATATTCCCCTTTTTCACACACATTACTTATTCTATGTTAAGGTCTTCTGTCAGTGCCTGCTGTTATATGAGACACAATGAATTTGTAGGGTAAAAGACACCTTTCCCACCAAGAGTATCCTTGTTCCTACATACCCAAATGTGGGTCCCTGGTTTCAAAGGCCTGCAGTTCTTTCTCTGAAACATAGAAGGTATCTGAGTACAGGAGTAAGGGATTTCAGGTTTTAACATGGAAAATACAGTGTAAGATTGGCAAAGGTAAGTTGAAAGTTCAAACTGAAAGTGGAAATAGCATCAGCTGAATAAAATATATCAAAGTATAAAAAAATTTGAATTTTTGACATTTTGTTTTGAATATTTTGAAAGAAATTAAGATTTTGCTTGAAAGATATTTTGATTGAAAACTGAGCTTCAAAAAAAAAAGCTAAGTAGGTAAAAATAAAATGTTGCTTTCATATTTTATTTCATTGTGCACACACACACAAATCAAGATATTCCAAAACTTTTAATCATTCTTCAGACTTACTCTTGAGCTTTTCAGACACTTTCTCTAATAGGAGCATTCAGTAGGTTGCCCAGATAGACGCTTTTAGCTATTCCTGCTATTGATTACTTAAGCTGTATAAAAAGGGATTCAGGAGTATGAGTATTCCACCTAGATTTGTACAAAGCAGCAAGCAGAAGTCTGGCAGAGTCACTGGCCATGGTGTTAAGCCAGAAGATTATAATGTTCTAAATACCAGCATGGTGACCAAGGAGGCCAGCAGCGCCCGGCTTGTGTCAGACACAGCGTGGCCAGCGGGGCCGGGGCAGTGACCGTCCCCCTGCGCTGGGCACTGGTGCAGCCGCCCCTCGAATCCTGGGGTCAGCGCTGGGCCCTCACTGCAGGGGGGACATTGAGGGGCTGCAGCGTGTCCAGAGCCGGGCAGGGGCTGGGGAAGGGGCTGGGGCACGAGTCCCACGGGGAGTGGCTGGGGGGGCTGGGGGGGTTCAGCCTGGAGAGGAGGGGGCTCAGGGGGGACCTCATCGCTCCCCACAGCTGCTGCAAGGGGCTGCAGCGAGGGGGGGTCGGTCTCTTCCCCCAGGTCACAAGTGACAGGACAAGAGGAACCGGCCTCAAGTTGCACCAGGGGAGGCTTAGATTGGAGATTAGGAAAAATGTCTTCGCTGGAAGGGTGGTCAGGCGCTGGCACAGGCTGCCCGGGGGTGAGGTGGAGTCACCGTCCCTGGGGGTATTTAAAAACCACACAGATGCAGTGCTCAGGGACAGGGTTTATTGGTGGGCTGGCAGTGCTGGGTCAATGGTTGGACTTGATCTTAAAGGTCTTTTCCACCTATGATTCTGTGTTACCGAACTGATAAATGTGAGCAGCAAGCAATATGAAGACAAGCTGTCCTCCAATGAACTGGTTTAATGGAGTACAGAAACAACTGAAAAAAAATAGTATCTAAGCAGTGATATGTAGTCCCTGTTCACAACCTCTTACTAGTCAGTCTGCCAGATATCTTGGGAGCTGTAGAGACTGCACCCTTTCAAAGAGAGCTTTTCCTTGTTCTGGATGTCCACCAGCTCCTTGTTCTGGTTGCTTTCTACATTTTTTTTCTTTATTTGAGGCTGTAACTCTCCCATTTACTTCAGCAGTTGCTTCTCATCCTCCAGCTGTTACAGTCCTTCGGTTCTCTTTAAGGAGTCTTAAGCAATGGCAGCTGCCCAGCTCATTGTTGGGATCTTTTGGGGATCAGTGATAGATTATTTATATTTACTGTTGTCTGTACAGCTATGGGGTTCTTGTCAGGCAGTTAGGCCTCCATCTTCCAGTCTTGTTGACTCTTACGGCTATATACTAAGGAGGAGCAAAGGGAAGATGATCTCCACATCCAAGCTGGGAACTGTACATGTGTGCCCAGATCACTCATTAGATTTCCATATATTTGCCAGTATAAGATGATTCTGCATTTGTGTCCAGATATTTTGTTTGTCTGTGAGACTGAGTTTTGGAAGTAGTATTGGAGAGTGTGGTTTTATAATTTTAATAGCCAAGCAATAGATACAGAGTATAATGCTCGCACAGTCAAACTTCTGTTCTTGCCAAAATCGGTGTTTGTCTGAGTGTAGAATAGTAGGAAGTAGTTACAGAGTTAGTTCCTTCATGCATTAACAGAAATATAATTGGGGTCATCTGTATATCAGCAGTATTCCTTCATCTAGTGAATAATTATCTAAAAGTGAATTTGAAATGACCTAATTCTTTAACAAGTACTTGCTTTTCACGCAGGCAGTTATGTGCAGTGGTCTGCCGTGAAAGTCTATTCTGGATTTGGTACTCATCAGCTAGCTGCTGATAGGGACTGCAGCAATCTGCCCGATGGACATTTATGCTTGAAATGTTACCCAAAAATCAAGGTGTGATCAGGCTTAGAGCAGTGGCTGAAAGTTGGAAAGATGCTAACAGGTGGGTTTTTAATTGAGAAGTTGTAGTGGAGCAGCTTTTGTTGCTACTCTTCATATGGTATCTTTCTTGTCTGTAAAGGGCCTTACTCCTTGGAGCTGTCAATCCTGAACACTTCCTAAGCACCAGTTTACACATAAACATTCTTTTTCTCCTGAAGAACAAGTAGTGAACATAATGGGAATGTCATCACTGTATAGCAAGTATTTAGCATTTTAATTTCAACAATGCTGATTTAATGAAGATTAGCTCATGCTGCTGGGAACTTTTAAGATTCCCTCCTTCTTGGCAGCAGGTGGATTTCAACTTGCTAATCTCGAAGCAGACGCTAATACAGACTGTCAATTTCTAGTTAAAAGGAAATTGTTATCAGCCCCCTTGATACTTGTTGCCTGACAACTAAACCTCTTCCTTGAAGAGGTTAGGTATACGTAACTAAGCTGTAAACACCCCAATGACACATCACAATGGTTTACAAGAAATAGTAAAGGGAAGGAAAGGCATAACCTACATTACAAAATTAAGAATTAAAACATTAAAAAAATTTCTCTCTGTTAATTTAGATACTATGAATTGCAACTCATTTTCTGAAGCTTAAATTCACTTTACAGATTTAAAATGCTCCAACCTGCTACTGCCAGTTAAGTGAGTGGGAGTTCCCCTTTTCTTCCATTTTAGAGGGACTGGGTTGTAGTTCAGTGACAGTGCACTCTGCCGGTGATTTTTGCCTTGGCGAGCAGTACGCGACTTCCTTATGCCATTTAATTTCACCTGATGTGCTATGCCAGGCATGAGCGGCTTAGCGGCTGAGCTGGAATGCTCTTTGCCTGCTGACCACTGCACATCTAACATACAAGGTTTCTCTTGCCGCGATTGAGAGACGGGGCACAGCTTGATGCAAGCAAATGTCACTTTAATTAGCCTAGTAGCATGATTATATACACACAAGCAATGGTTACATCTTGTTCTGATTGGTCTACAAAATTGCGTGTTCTGTAACTATGTGGCAACTCGCGCGAAGATCTCACCTAGCTATTTAGCAATTCAGCAGTAGTTAAAGGCAATAGTGTCTGCAGTTCTTGCACCTCCTCCTTGAGCAAGCTGACAAACCGCCTTATTCCTTGTATAGTCTCAACTTGATACTTAGTCCCTGTTTCTATACTCTTCAGTGATTTCTCATGCCCCTTATCACCAGGGCTTGTGGCCCACAAGCCGAGCACATTCCTTTCAACTAACTGATTGTCACTTGTGGTCCTCCTTCCCAGGCCCCCTCCTGCATTCTCTCTCTTGGGCTGGCAGCGCAGGCTGCATGGGAACAAACCAGCCAGCGGAGGAATAGCTGACGATGCAGCGGGTGCGATGCTGGCGCAGCCGGCGTTGAGAATGCCCTGGGAGAGCTGCAGGCAGAGTGCTAGCAGGAAGGCTCTTGGTGCTCTCCTGCTGTCCGGCTGTCTTGGGTGAACTGGTATTGCTCTTAGGTCAAATTTAGGAATCCCAGCTTCTCAAGCTATAGGTAGGTAAAATAGGCTTCACCTTACCAGAGGATGTACTGGAGGTGAATCGCTTCTTTTTCAAAACTAAAAATGAGATGGTAAATTCACTTGCAGTCTAACCTTGGTGACAGCATACAATAATTGAGCTTGGTTGTGTGGCATACAGTCGATTTTCAGAAGTATGGAACTGTAAGACATGGTCACCGTGAAACAGATATGTGCATATAGACAAATGTTACACAGGGACTTGCATAAGCAGATTAGATTTAGAGGTATCACATGATCTTTAAAAAGCCAGTGGCAAGTATGTTTTAAAAGGTATATATAGAAATGAGACTTTCCTCTTGTGTATTTCAAATATCAAAACTAAGGTCTCCATTATTCACCTGTAGTTACTCTAGAAAGAGACAAATCACTTGATAAGACGACAGTGTTTTTCAAGCAGTGTTTATATATTCTGTATTTATCTCAATAGGCTAACAGCTTCCAGAAACCTACAGCAACTTGGAGGCAATGGCAAAGATTTCTGGATCTGTTGTAGGTCATATAGTTCAGCCACGGCAGTGGAGGCTCACAGCTGTGATTATCCTCTGCTCAAAGAATGAACAACTAGTTCAGAGAGTCCATAACCATCGGAAATGTCATGATTTGACCTTAAGCCACTCCCTGTTCCCTTCCCATTGCTGTAGTTCGTTAGAAAAACCAGGAAAGCCCCATTGCTATAGTGTTTCCACCAAAGCATGAGAAAGGATGAAATTTGTCACCAGGCACAATTGTTTTTACAAACACAAGTGATGGTTTGATTGACTCTCATCCGTTCAGATGGTAACTGATAACGCACAAGCACAATCAGGCTGGCACTGCAAAACAGACTAACTACCAGGATACTTCTGACAGGGGAAAGGGAAAAATCTGGAGGAGGCATGGCTGTTAAACATGTTCTTCAGTGAGACTGCTGCGTATTTTTGATACATTATTTAAGCGTCTCCTTGACACTGAAAGAAAGTAAAAGTTAGAAAGTAGTGATTTCTTGACACTTGAAGGGCTTTTAAAGATTTATTAAGAAATTTACCGGAATTCAATCTCATAGCTGACCAATGACATACAGCTTCAAGAAAGTATATTGGCAGACACTAAAAGGACTGTTTGTTCCCAACAGAAACATTGACTTATTTGTAACATGAACTTGCATTTTTACAGATAAAATGTTTTAAAGATTCAAGTCTGGAACAAGTCTTCCCTCTAAATTGTCAGATTACAATCTTCTAGTGATGGAGGGCTGTCGGTAGTTTATAGGAGCACTATGTGTTCCAAGGAGTGATTAGACTTGAAACATTAAGCATTTGGTGTAATTGGAATAGGATGTCAACACAGGATAAATGTCTTCTGCTCTGAAAATTAAGTATCTTAGCTTCTCATTAATGTTTATTGAAACTGATACTCCTGATGACAAAATGACTGAATGTATTTTTAAAAAATATTTCAAATGTTTTTCCACAGATGAGAAAAAGAAACTTTTCCATGAAGGCAGCGCTACTATGCCAAAGTCAGTTTGCTATAAATGTTATTCAGCCCTTGAATAAATGAGTACATGATGGCAACTGTGGTTTGGCTGTAACTAATTACAGCAGTACAATTTGATGCTTGCATTTTAGTCACAGAACACCCTCATAGAATTAAAACCATGAACAGTGGGGAGTTTGCAGAGGTGAGCGAAGGAGTGGTGTTCATTTAGAGAATTTAGAAATGCAGTGATTCACTGACAGTCAGTGGCTAGCTTCAGTGACAAAGAAGACAAAGAAATAATTTGGAAGCCTTAACCATGCTGATATGAATTATCCCTAGTAGGCTGCCTGCCACACTCACTGGGCATCTGTGCAGGGAGTCTGGGCTGAGGTCTTCATGTGTCAACCAAAGGACAAAACTCTCGTGGTATTTTTGAGCAAGTTCTCCTTCCATTTTACATCCTCTCTATGTTTGAGGAGGCTTTGATGTCAACATGAATTGCTGAGAAGAATGAAAACAGACAGGAAAGCTCACCTCATGGGGTAATCCTCTTAGTGAAGTTAAGGTAAAGTCTCGAACCCTGAAAATCCCACAAACAAAGCAACAAACTAGGCCAGGACCCCTTTTAGTCCCAATTTGTTAATCTCTTTGCCTGCAGAAAACTTCCCACTTCGCGAAGTACACAGTCTCACTGAGATGGTGTGTGCAACTAATGTTTCAGTTCTGTTCTATTCTAAATCCAGTCCAGGCTGTCCAAAGTATTTTATTTACTTGGAATACAGCAGGGTGCTTTTTTGCTGTCTCTTTAACATTTTAAAATGAAATGTTGTTTTTTAGTAAAAAAAAAAACAAACCAAAACAAAACCCACAAAAAACCCCTAACAGCTAAACAAAAAATCCACACAACAAAAGAAACAAGAGGTTTTTACGTATTTCAAGTCCAGTGTTTTGACATCTTTTGACACTGTTTCAGTTTCTTTGCTCAAGAATTGACTACAATGGATTTGTCATCATCATAGTCAAACTAGGTAGGACTAGAGATGTGGCTAAAGTTAGGCATGTGCACTGCATGGGATAAAACTGGAGTGTACACCTCCTGCTTCCCAGCTGTATGTTAGTGTTCCGGGCAGAACATCCACGGAAGTGAACCGGAGAAATGTCATCTAAGTTAAGGCAGCAGGTTGCAATCTGCAGAACAGTGCCTTGGTTTGACATAACTGGAAAAATGTTGCTTTCTGCCTTGGAAACATTTTTACTTAACACATCAACAAGATTACAAGATGAGCTTCTGTCATGGTTTAACCCCAGCCAATAACTCAGCCCCACGCAGCCGCTCGCTCCCTGCCCCTCGGTGGGATGGGGGTGAGAATGGAAAGGGTTAAAGTGAGAAACTCGTGCATTGAGATAAAGGCAGTTTAATAGGTAAAGCAAAAGCTGCACGTGCAGGCAAAGCAAAACAAGGAATTCATTCAGCACTTCCCAGTGGCAGGCGGGTGTTCGGCCATCTCCGGGACGGCAGCGCTCCATCATGCGTATTGGTTAATTGGGAAGGCAAAATGGCATCACTCTGAACATCCCCCTGCTTCCTTCCCCTTCCCCCAGCTTTGTAGGCCAAGCACGATGTTCCATGGTATGGAACACCCCTTGGCTCAGCTGGGGTCAGCTGTCCCCGCTGTGTCCCCTCCCAGCTTCTTGTGCCCCCCAGGCTGCTCGCTGGTGGGGGTGTGAGAGGCAGAAAGGCCTTGGCTCTGTCGGCACTGCTCAGCAGGAACCGCAACGTCCCTCTGTTATCAACACTGTTCCTAGCACAAATCCAGAAAATAGCCCCGTACCAGCTACTATGAAGAAAATTAACTCTGTCCCAGCCAAAACCACCACAGCCTCCATTAACAAAACTGCTTTATTTTTATTTTAACAATGTGAACAGGTGTATGTGAACAATATGAAACTATTAGAAGGCAAAATAAATAGGGAGAGAAAGCTAGGTTCATTTATAGGGAGCTCCATGTTCATTTCCTATCACTTTGAAAATCTAGGTGGGTGCCTTGAGGCAGTTTGCCAATCCAGTCACAGTGGAGATGAAAGACCCTGTGTTGCTTTAGACCTCTAAGTTATTTGACTCAGACTCCCTATGTTGTCAGTGGAAAGCTATAGGCTTCCAACATAGTTCTGTTTTTCTGTTAGTAGGATAGTATTGGTAATTTTTTTTCTTCCCATCCTTTACTAACAATAATGGTAAGCTTTATGATAAATGTTGCTTCCTTGCCCTATGGATCCTTAATGTTTGCTATGAATTTTAGATGATACCATAATAACAGCAGTGAAAATGGTTATTGGCTGGTAGATTTTTTTACTGTATTTATATAGTTCTGTAATGTCAGCTATGACCAGACTAGAAATGTTCTTAATATGTCTTCAGCTGGGGACGTTGGTCACGCTCAGTTCTGTACTTAGCTGCATGTACATACCATAATCTGCAGAGAGCACAGCAAGAAGAAAACATCACCGTTTTTCTTGCTTAAGATACTAGCAAGAGCTGACTCCTGGTATTCACATATTAACCTCTCTTTTCCTCCCCCTTACTCAGTTTCAAGGTACAGGTTATTAGGTAATTTAAGATCATATGGAGCCTTTGAAGAATGACATTTAACCTGCCTATTAATTTAGAATCTAATTTTGTCTAAAATGGCATTTCACAATGTCATAGTATTCTAGAGAGATTCATGTTTTACTATAATGTTTTACATGAATACCCATGTTTTTCATAATTGTGGCACACTACTATGTACGCTTCTGGTGAAAGTTCATAATTATATGGACAGATTCTCAGTGAACATAATTTTAGTTCAAAACAATGTGAACTGCTT
The DNA here is from genome assembly GCF_963210335.1 of Falco punctatus. Classification (NCBI taxonomy): domain Eukaryota; kingdom Metazoa; phylum Chordata; class Aves; order Falconiformes; family Falconidae; genus Falco; species Falco punctatus. Next base: position 57,272,177 of record NC_137587.1, read on the forward strand.
ACTGTCATCTACATAAAATAGTTACCCTTGAGGTGCTCGTGCCCCTTATGGATATAACTGCAACTTAGAGCCACCTATAGTTTTCTGGTATCCTGTAATATGAGAAAGATCTTGTGGTAGAATAGCATTTAAGAAATATATTCCTCTACTAGTGTATGGAAAAGTAGAATTTAATGTGATTGGAAGAAGGGAATTAAGAGGTTATATGCTTGTGTCAAAGGCAGAAATCTCTTTAAAACATTCCTCTCGGACTCTTGCTTGGCATTCTTAGAAAAACTTCTGCTTTCAGACGTTCTATGAACTCCAGTGTCCTGCACTTCATTGTTTTTCAGCACGAGAAAGTTTTCTGATGTCTAAATATGACATGCAACATAAATTACTTTTTGTGCTAGCCCCAGTAGACATGGCAACAGTATTAGCTTCCTGCATGTGATGGGCTCTAATTATACTTGAAGATTACTATCACCTCTTGCTTTAATCTTCACTTCTCTAGACTTAAGTGACACTGTTCTTTCAGTCTTTCTCTCACTGGTCAACTTTTTAAAGTCTGTCTTTTGTTTCCTGTCTTCCTGCAGAAATATGCCAAACCCAAGTATAATATTTACAGATCAGATCTTAAAAGAAATAGTGCCCTTGCTACATATCAGCAATCAGTAGCATTGTGCAAGAGATCAGCAAGATTTTGAAGTAAATAATTAGGAATTTCTAGCAGTGCATGCTTAGCGTACATGAGAGACTTTGAGGAATGATTCATGCACGTGGTGTTAAGGATTTGTCTTAAGAATTTGGACAACTAGGGTAAAATGCTTCATCTGCTTTGTAATATGAGGTACCATCTGAAAATGCATTTTGTATTCCAAAGAAATAGCTTTATGCTTAAAAATGAGTTACTTTTTCAGTGAAAACAATCTTTTCTGAGTTATTTTTTTTATATCAAATGCAAGGTATTTAACTTCATCATCTATTCCAAATATGAAAGTAGCATTGTATTCGTATTTCAACTGAGATACAATTTGAAGGTGCAAAGTTTCACGAGACCAAATATGTAAAACTGTTTCTGAGACATTCTGTGATGTGTGCACTGTGAATTTTACATTACTTGGTTGCTGTCACTCACTGTTTGTTTGCCCTGTGGAAAATGAGTTTGTGGTCTCAGTTGAGTTCCCAGTAGACAGATCTGTATTTCTGAAACCGTTACTCCAGTTGCTGAGAGATCTCTGTGAGCAGATGGGCCTTGCAAACTGAATTAGTCTGTGGCTCCCAAGAGCAGTCCTTCCTGGTAAGCGTAGGTGTGGATCAGCAGGGGAACGGGGAAAAAAGTAAATGTTTTTTGAATTCTCTCTTCAGCAGGACCTGTAATTTGGGAATGTTCAAATACAGGAGATTGGTGTGAGTACACAGTGACACCATCAGAGTCACGTGAATGACTCCGTGTTGCAGAAGTGCTTAAGGTCTTTGTGAGGTTAAGTTTGTATTGGCAGAACTGATTAATATACATATGTTTGTGAAGATTGCTTTTAAGAAATTACTGTGTGAACCTCTCTGAACAGAAATTGTAGACATCATGGTAGCAGCTGATCATGACCCTTGGACCTTGTGAAGCAAGACGCCATACACAGGGTAGCAAGAAGCAATCTCATCTCAAAATGCAAACAATCTAAACACTTGAAGGCTGAAAGGCTAAATCCACACAGGGACTTGTATGCTCTTTTGCATTAAACCCTCACCTCAGGTAAGGAGTAGTAGTAGGATTCATACATGCAAGAAGAGACTGAACGTAAAGCTTTAGGGAGTGTTAAAAAAGGAGCAGTGCTGTACTGCTTGACAATACAGCAAAGCCTGGCTTTAGGCAAGACAGAAGTGGCCGTCTCCTCCTAGGTCTCAAACATGGTCTTCGTCTAGACTTACGTGGATGAAGTCAGCGCTCTCATTAAAAAATGAACACCACACGTACCAAGAAGGAAATTTCTTACTCCATTTTAGAAAACTGTCCTGTGGTGTGAGTATTCACCTGGAAAGGAATATTAGGCTAGAGACTGCTCCAGTATGCGGGAGTGCTTTAGTTGTGAAGTATTTTGGGGTGATGTCCTTCGGTATCTTCCTTTGAAACCCAGCCAGTGTTATTAATTCGATATTGCCTGGCTTGCAGGGGGGAGAGGAATGGGAAGAGAGAGAAGTTGAATCTATTACTTAGAACTGTCAGCTGGATGGCAGGAAACTCATGTTTATGTTCCTACTCCTATTTATGTATATATCTAATATATTATACATTTATAAGGTATGAAATTATGTATAATGAATACATAATTAATGTATACACACAGCAACACGGGATTCAAAGAAACCCACGCAAAGCTAATTGCCTGGTGGTTTTGGCATTTTTGTTAGCCTGCAAAAAATACAGCTGTTGCAGTTGCCTGCTTTTTTCTTAGGTCTATAGTCTCTGTGATCTGTAAAAGGCAGCCTGCATAGCATCAGTTGGGAAGCAGCTGATTAATCACAGTGTGACTAGACTCCTCTATGCCAGCTTGCTTTTTAAATCTGTTTGGCTATAGAAGATACTCTCAGGTAGAACGGCTTGACAATGCCCTGCTGGGGTGGGTTGACCCTGGCTGGACGTCAGATGCACACCAAAGCTGCTCTAGCACTCCCCTTCTCAACTGGACAGGACAGAGAAAATAGAATGAAAGGCTCGTGGGTTGAGATAAGGACGGGGAGAGATCATTCACCAATTACTATCATGGGCAAAACAGACTCGACTTGGGGAAAGTAGTTTAATTTATTACCAGTTGAATCAGACTAGGGTAATGAGAAATAACCCCTAAATCTTATAACACCTTCCCCCTGCCCTACTTCTTCTCTGGCTTAACTTTACTCCCAGTTTTCTCTACCACCTCCCCTTCAGCAGTGCAGGGGATGGGGAATGGGCCCTGTGACCGGTTCATCCCACGTTGTTTCTGCTGCTCCTTCCTCCTCAGGGGCAGGAATCCTCACACTCTGCCTCTGCCCCGGTGTGGGGTCCCTCCCAGGGGAGACAGTCCTCCATAAATGTCTCCAACCTGAGTCCTTCCCACGGGCTGCAGTTCTTCATGTACTGCTCCAGCGTGGGTCCCTCCCGGTGGGTGCTGTCCTTCAGGCACAGACTGCTCCAGCGTGAGTCCCCTGCGGGGTCACAGGTCCTGCCAGCAAACCTGCTCCAGCCTGGGCTCTTCCCTCCATGGGTCCACAGGTCCTGCCAGGAGCCTGCTCCAGGGTGGGCTTCCTACAGGGTCACAGCCTCCTTTGGGCATCCATCATCCATGGGCTGCCGGTGGATCTCTGCTCCACCATTAACCTCCATGGGCTGCGGGGGGATCTCTGCTCTGGCACCTGGAGCACCTCCTGCCTCTCCTTCTGCACTGACCTGGGTGTCTGCAGAGCTGTTGCTCTCGCATAATTTCGCTCCTTCTCCATCTGCAGTTATGCAGTTTGTTCTCCCGTGCAATATGTTATGTCAGAGGTGCTACCACCATCACTGCTGGGCTTGGCCTTGGCCAGCCGCGGGTCTGCCTTGGGGCCGGCTGGCAGTGGCTCTGTTGGACCTGGGGAAGCTTCTGGCAGCTCGTCACAGAAGCCACCCCTGTAGCCCTCCTGCTACCAAAACTTTGGCACGTAAACCTAACGCACCTGCGTTGCAATGTGGACGTTCTTGGACAGTGCTTGGCCTGCTGGGAGACATGGAGCCAGCCAGGCATTAGTACTAAGGGCATCTGAAATGGTCTATGTCAGCTGGCATTGTTAGGAGGTGGGATAAAATTGTCTAAATGAGTTCTGAGGCACTTCACATGTAGCCCTTGAAAACTCTGAGAGTTCACTTTTCAGAAAATATGATACTGCTGTTGGGGAAGAGGTTATATTTTTGGATAGATATGAATGTTTTAGTAAGGTACGTGCACTAATTCTTACAGGTAATCCCAAAAGTTTTGTTTATGTTGCAAATAACCAAAAGGAGACATTGATGCTTCTACACTAAATCACTTCTGAGGCCACAACAGTAATTTTCTAGTTTTGAAACAATATGGCTAAGAACCAGTCATTGCTCATATACCAATCTTTTCAAATTTGGGAAGAAAAACCATTCTTTATTCCTTTTGAACCTTTTCTAATTCTGTAGGCTTTCACTTAATTTCAAAATGTGTAGATGTCTTTAAAATATTGCAAACTCATGTTCAACTAATCCCAGGACAAACAAGTTTGAAAAATTCATCTGCCTGCACTAATAGACTATAATCCCAAGAATATAAATGTTGCTCTGCTTAGAAAGTAGGATGTGCATGTAACATCTCTAAATTAGGTAGGCTATTCAGTAAAAAATAACCTGTACAATCTTGTCAACTGTATGAAAATGAGAAATGCTGAACCAAGAAGCAGTCTGTGTTCGCACATCTTGTTCTTAATCACATTAGTCTCAAATATGCATTGATGATCTTTGTACTCAAAGCTGCTGCTGTTGTTTATTTTTCAATTTCTTCATTAATGCCAGATTCGTACAGCATTAGGCAATAATTTGCTGAGGTACTGGCATATATTTTATTGCAAAAATGTAATCATGCTTGTCAATTATAAAACTGATTGCATTATATGTCCAAGCTACTTTTGTTTCATATAATTTAAAACAAAAAGAGGGTCGTTAAATCTTCCTGAAGCACAATAGCTAAAAAAAAATGTTTAAATTATTCATTAGTCAACTAACATTAATAGCGTACAATGATTGACAAAACTATGTCCTGTAACAATGTGCAATTGTTTGCTATTGAAAAGGATGCAATTCTGAGACATCCACCATTCCATAAACAAAACTTTATTTCTGTGTCTTGAATTGACGTTTGTAAGTTTGTGCTCTGTTCATTGAAATCCTTGCAATGTGATGAAAAGGTTTTACTCTTCTGAGGGTGATGCAGCCTCTCCAAAGTGAGGATTGTTGTCCAGGTCATTCCAAATGACTGATGGTGCCTGGTACATCATTTTACATTATGCTGTGTTAGACAGAAAATCCGGTTTATAAAATGTGTTAGGAAATTTTCAGTTAATTTATTTGAGAAGAGTATTTATCCATTGTGCTTTGTGAGTCTGACTATACAAGGCTCATAGAGGTGAGCATTGAAACTCTGAGCTTTGTAATGTGAATTCTCAGGAGTGGCATGAGCGTTCCCACTGAAAAAACTGGACACTTGCCTCATGAGACTGAATCTCCTGGAAGGTGTTTTCGAGGTTACCTACAAGAATCAGAATTCTGAGCTCAGGTTTGAGTGGTGTTTGTAGCAGGTGTCAGAGTATGGCCTTTTTGGTTGAGGTAGCGAGTGGGACTGGGGAAAGGGGCAGGTACCGCTAATGGGAGCAGTGGAATTGGAAGGAGAGAAGAAAATACTACTGGGAAAGCCAGCAGTACAAATAGTCCCCATGCAAATTCGCTGTCCTTATGTGGTAGATTAGTGAGTTAAATGCAGGAGAACCTACATGGATGTGTATTTTGGATTTTGAATACATTCTTGTGGTTTTTCACTAAAGGAAAAGACAGGTTTGGAGGGAGTGAGAGACTGAGTGACCAGAGAGCAGGGCAGAGTAAGTCAGCTAGAAGGGGCCAGAATCAGCCAGAAATCCCATGCTTAGAAACTGGAAAGGCAGTTTGCATTGCAGGTGAGCTGCACGCCTGGACTCACAGAGTGCAACGCAGAGGAAAGCTTCACGGTGCAGCAGAGACAGGCAATATATGTGGGATGTGTTGCAAACCTCGTGTGGCTGTAAACAGTTCTGTAAACAACTGCAGCTTAAACTACAAGGAAAATCCTTTCTATATGAGAAATCTCGGTCCGTGAAGGTGTGTTGCAGACCTAGAAAAGCACCTAGAGGTGAAGCATGTATCACCTTTCCTGGGCACAGCTACAAGTAACAGAATTTATGAGAGGTATTCTAAATTGCAATTCTCTTAGAAGACAGGCAGGGAAGAATGGAGGAATAACTCAAATTTTTTTGTTGAATTACAGAAGAGAATAGAGTATTGGAAGCAATGGATGTTAATATGTTGATCTCACACCCTGGGTCATTAATTCCTCTGTAGCTCTTAGCATGTTATATGGTGCTGTGCAAAGTTAAAGGTCAGGCACTCTGGTAGGGATTTTGACCTGGAGCTGGGATAGATCCTGCTGGTTTGAGAAAACATCATTGTTTATGGCTGTGGTGTTCATATTGTAACAAGATGTTCCTTTCCAATACCACATGGGTTTTCTTAGAAATGACAGGTTATGTTCTTACCAGCAGGAAAACACCTGAGATGGCTTATACTGAATGTGTTCCTTTTCTCAGTAGGTCAATCCACATGACAGAGAATAAAAAGCAAAAAAAAACAACCTTGCACCTGTACATTTCCTGACGTGAAAGTTTTGCAGAGAAGCCTGTGGAGAGGACCTTTGCTCTGTGACTTAGGTCAGCTGCAGACAAGTAGTTTGGCTACCTCCTCCTGAAGACTGAAAAAGGAAAAGACAGTTATGAGTGGTTATTACACACATGTTTACGCAAAGCATTGAAATTATATGCTACTTGCAGTCTCATCTTTCCTACTGATAGCTTGCTGCTGGCAAAACAGATGTTTCTCACAGGGTATTGCTTGGTTGTTTGTAAACAGCTTTGTTCAGAGACATTCCCAAGAGCCTGTATTTTGGTGGTACACTGGTGTCTTTTTCCAGTAGTCCTTGTCACCTTTTGTGACCCTAACTGTTGCAAGCCTTATTTGAAAGTTTCATTTCTTCTGAACGCCTGTGGGGTTTAATTATTATAATTAGCTCTGCAGAGTGGATTTCTCTATTTAAAAGTATTTTAAATTATTTCTTGACATATCTATGGTAGTAACGTTTAGTAACTGGAAGTATCAATTTCACTACACCACCAACAGAAACATTTCTTCTGGAAAAAGATTCAATATATTAGAAAGTAGCTGCTTTTGTGGACCTAAAACTAACAGAAGAATAAGGGCATGCCGTATCAATATACCATGACAGTATTATTAAAAGGGGGAAAGTTAAAGTTTAAACACAATTTCATGAAACCTATTAAAATCCTTAGGCATTTGGGAAGAAGAGTAGGACAGGTTTTATTATTATTATTGAAATGACTAAAAATCTGAAGTTTCTCTGTGTAGTGAGAATTCTAGGTTTTAGCTAACTTCAACAAGGACACCTGGAATCTCTTCAAGTTTCATCACTTTTACAACATCCTATTTAATGTCCTACTTTTTCTCTATCTCAAATGAGGATATTCTCTCACTGTCTTACTAGCACAGTGAGACATTTACTAGGATGGGGAGGTATTTTATAGGACAGTGAGCAATTAAGTGTGAAAAATTAATCTCTGCAAGTACTTTGAACTTCTCATGTGGAAACTCCTATTGAAATGTGGGCATTGTTTTTCTGAGCAAGTGAGACATTGAATTTTGAAGCCCTTTAGTGAGGAAAACCAGTTCTAAACAACACCGCTACTCTCAGCTACTAGTTAGGAAACTTGGAACAATAGCTGTATTATGGATTTGCTGTAGGACCCTTGACTGTAAGGGCGTATCAAGTGATTCCAGCCTTCTGTTCTTGCTGTGTTTATAGTCTCAGAAGTAATGGCCTTTGTATTGTTTCCCTAAAGTCTATATTAGAACAAAGTGTAATAACATTGGTGCTCAATTCAGAAGGTGGTAAGGCATCAGTGCCTGCAGCATTATTCACAGTATGAACGCTGTATCTAGTGCCGACTAGGTGCTGCTATATCACCAATTGACAGCAAACTTGCTTGACTACAGTTGATCTAAACCAGCTTTCTCCAGCAGATTTCTACAGGAAAGCACAGAAAATTGTGGTTTGTGATTAATGTTAATCTAGTTTTGTTTAGTGGTGATCTATATAACTAGATGCTGTGTCAGCTACTTTTAGGAGATCAAATATTTGTTGTTAAAATTATCTCACCTTCATATAGCTGCAAGTGTTTTGAAGAATTATCGGAAGATGTGGTTATAGAATACTTTTAAGACATCTTAGCTCCCAAAATAGCTCATGGTTGAACAGTCAGCTTACTAACTGCCCTTTTTAGATAGATAGCTGGCATAATGCAAAGGAGGGACATGCAGTCAAGGATGCGGTAAGATCCTTAGGCATGTATGAAGACTGAGGCCTGCTACAGTTAACAGAAACACTGTTTTATGACAAGCTGACTCTTGATCTTCCACAGTCTGGCCTTTTGAAGTATCATAAGGCATCCCTCATTTGCCACCAGTTAGATTAGTAGTCTGCCATTGATTTGCATGGCATAAGAGCAGGCACATGTTGTAACAAGTGTTTCTTTCTGTTTCAGAAAGTAGTTCTTCTAAAGCAAAGAGTATATTTTTCTTCTTTGTGTGTATGTCCCTGCAACCCCAAAGCCTCAACAATTTTAGATTTGTGTGTAGAGGAGGAATTAGAGTGGGTTTAATAGAACTACCTCAGGAAAACTACTGGTAAATATTATAAGGGGTTTTTTTGGCCCATCAAGGCGGCTATGCTATTTTCTAAAACATGTTTTAGGGTTTAGTTTTCAAGGTGGCAAGTAGATATGTGCTCCTGATTCCTAATTTAGTTCCTTAATTGAAGGCTACCTTCAGCTGAGCTGATGAGAAACAAGTATTAGACCATGTAAAACCCAATCTGTGTTAGCCTTGTTTGTTCGCTGGGGATAAGACAGAATCAAATCTAAATGATACAGGCCAAACCAATTCATGACTGAAGTCTGTCAAAATGACTTGAAACCTTGGACTCACAGGACAAGACATGGGACATGCTTTAGCATGGCTGGGGAATGATGAAACCATTAAGGAGGATTACAGGAGGCAGCTGGAAGAGCTATAGGAATGTTTTTTTTTTCTCATAGAAGTTAATTGAACAAGGTTTTAGAAACATTTTTATTTTGTACATAAAAAATAAATAAAAAAATATATTTCTAATTTTCTTCAGTAAGAAGCAATTGCTTCTCTATGTGTTTGTGTCCCAGTAGTCCCAAAATCTCTACAGACAGCCAGAAGATTTATACTTGAGTGAAAGCCACTGCATCACACACAGGAGCTTGTGAAAGTACAGTAAACATCCTTCAAACAAATTCCCATGTGCCCTGACTACAAAGTAAATGAAAAGCAATACACAGGGTTGGAAAGAAACCACATTTCTAGGTTGGTTTCAATAGACTCTTAGTTTTCCCAGTGTATTAGTACTCACTCCGAGTCTGCTGCATCCTGCTTTCTCCCCCACAACACAGCTGAACTGCACTTTGTCTACCACTGTGACATTTTATGGAAAACCAACATATCAAGAAGGTTTATCTTTAAAACAGTAAAAATAATAACTCTTGGTACTCGTGTGGGGTCTGATTAATTTAATCTCTTAAAATGTAGTCAACAGAGACATAAAAATAACATTTTTCTCCCCATACTAAAGAAGCAGGAAAGAAAGTAGATTAAAGCAGAGTCCAGGGTTAGTTTAAATAGGCTGAGCTATACTGTGCCATTGATTTTTGAACAGAAATCCCCATTGAGCTCGGTGGGGATTTCTACTTAGAAATCAATGGTGCAAAATGACACCCTCAGATTAAGATACAAAAATGGAGGACGAGGCTTAACTGGTACATTCTGGCTGGGATAGCTTTCTCCTATAGAGGGAGTTGCTGCTCTTTTCGTTACATAATAAAGAGTAAAAGTGGGAGGAATTTTCACGCAAGAGGATTGTTATTCTAACGTTGCAAATCTTACCATATATTAGATTTCACCAATTTTATTAAAAAAAACACAGACACATATTAAATATTGATAAATTTCGTTTAGATTTTAGGTAATTTGACGACTATCAGGAACTGGAGCGTACTGCTCGGGCAGAGGGAGGTGTAAGAGTCTAGTACATGCTGTAGTAGAATCATAGAATCATTTCTGCTGGAAAAGACCTTTAAGATCATCAAGTCCAACCGTTAACCCAGCACTGCCAAGCCCACCACTAAATCCCATCCCTGAGCACCGCATCTACTGTCTTCTAAACACCCCCAGGGACGGTGACTCCACCACCTCCCTGGGCAGCCTGTGCCAGCGCCTGACCACCCTTCCAGCGAAGACATTTTTCCTAATCTCCAATCTAAGCCTCCCCTGGTGCAACTTGAGGCCGGTTCCTCTTGTCCTGTCACTTGTGACCTGGGGGAAGAGACCGACCCCCCCTCGCTGCAGCCCCTTGCAGCAGCTGTGGGGAGCGATGAGGTCCCCCCTGAGCCCCCTCCTCTCCAGGCTGAACCCCCCCAGCCCCCCCAGCCACTCCCCGTGGGACTTGTGCCCCAGCCCCTTCCCCAGCCCCTGCCCGGCTCTGGACACGCTGCAGCCCCTCAGTGTCCCCCCTGCAGTGAGGGCCCAGCGCTGACCCCAGGATTCGAGGGGCGGCCGCACCAGTGCCCAGCGCAGGGGGACGGTCACTGCCCCGGCCCCGCTGGCCACGCTGTGTCTGACACAAGCCGGGCGCTGCTGGCCTCCTCGGCCACCCGGGCCCCCGGGGGGCTCATGCCCAGCCGGCCCAGGCAGCCCCCCAGGCCCATTCCCGCTGGGCAGGGCCCAGCCGCTCGCCCCAGGCTGCAGCGCTGTGTGGGGCTGGTGTGACCCACGGGCAGGGCCCGGCGCTGGGCCCGGCTGAACCTCACACAACCGGCCTCGGCCCCGTACTCCACACACCTAACAGACTAAGAAACAAATTGTCCTGGCTTTGGCTGAGATAGAGTTAGTTTTCTTCTTAGCAGCCGGCACAGTGCTGTGTTTTGGATTTAGTAAGAGAATAATGTCAATAACACACTGACTGATGTTTTAGTTGTTGCTACATAGTGCTTACTCTAAATCAAGGACTTTTCAAGTCTCCCGTGCTCTGCCAGTGACCAGTTGCACGAGAAGCTGGGAGGGAGCAGAGCCCGGACAGCCGACCCGAGCCAGCCAAAGGGATATTCCATGCCATGGAACGCCGTGCCCAGTGTATGAACTGGGGGCAGCTGGCCGGGAGCTGCCGATCACTGCTTGGGAACTGGCTGGGCACCGCTCAGCAAGTGGTGAGCAGTGGTACTGTGCATCACTAGGTTTTGGTTTTTTCTTTTCATTTTTATTCCTCTTCACCTCTCTCTCCTTTTCATTACAATTTTTTTTTAATTATTATATTTTATTTCAATTATTAAATTGTTCTTATCTCAACCCACAGATTTTACCTTTTTCTATAATTCTCCTCCCCACCTTGCTGGTGGCAGGGGGGAGTGAGTGAGTGGCTGCATGGTACTTAGTTCCCAGCCGGGGTTAAACAATGACACAAACTAAGACTTTTTCTGTGGTGGTTTCTGCAATATGAGTAATTTCATACCCATTAGTTAATATATGTCAGATTCTGTAGGAAGCAGCAATCACTTGGCCTCATGTCACAGATGGGGAAATAAAGCATTTCCCCATAAATTTCCCCATAAAAAAGCCACCGCCTGACTTACCTGTGTTCTTTAGGAAGGGAATGGCAGTGACTGTGGCTAAAAACTGTGTCCCCTTCTCCAGAGGCAGAGTTACAAAATCTGTGTGGAATTTGGAATGCATGGCTGTTTTTTAATAGGGCACGTTTTGTGTAAGCAATAAAGATGGCCACAGAATACATATTAGGAAAAGTTAATTGCAACTATTACTGTTAAAAAGTGGATTAAAGGATGAAAGGCCTTTCTGAAAATTCTACAATAAAAGAGGGGAAAAGGACATGTTTGAACAAAAAAGTTCCTGCAGATGGTTGTCAAGCAATGAGATAAAAGGCAACAGTAGAATTCCAGACAGAATTCTTAGGACTTTTGCCTATCTTATCTGATTGCAATTAAGGTAGCAGGAAGCAATGGTGCTTTGAATTATCGCCCTAGTTCATTGTATTGGTCCACAGGGCAAACAAAAAGTTTGGTGACTCTTACTGCCATTGAAAAAAGCAGTTCTGGGTGTTACTCAGAAATCTACTGTGATAGTGTAAAGAAAAAAAGCTTACAGATGTTGAGACAAATTTTGACTTGGATCTTGTCCTGCTGAAACAGTGTAATCAAAATACTCTTGACTTAAAAAACCCCCCAAACCATCATTTCCCTGAAGAGAAATTAAGACAAATATGCAGTTGTTATAATCTAGTGACAGACACTGTGAGGCATAACTTCACTGATTCCTGGATAGCCTAGTCAGATCTGTTCAGGATTTATTTCCGTTAGAAATGACATTTTTTTTTTCTTAAAATAAAACATCCCACCTACAAAGGTGGCTTTTTGTCTCTGGCTTCCATAACTTGAATGTAAAAACTCAAAATATTTGTTTCCTGAAAAAAATAGGGGAAAGAAAACCATCTTTATTTAAAAGAAAACAAAAAAGTAGGAATAGACAAAAGGTAGGGTGGTGAGGTTTTTTTCCTTTCAGTCTTATCCATACTCTAATGCTTCAAAGCATCTATAGAGTGCATATGTTTTTGAATTTATTAATACTTATAAATACATGTCTAAGATACTTTTTCTCTAAGGGCATTTTGTGCTTCAAATTAATAATTTTGTCTGAGGCATGACTGTAGTTCAGGGAGAAGTTTTTCTAGTCTTTGGCTGTACGGTTTTGTTTACCCTGTGTCCTAAGTTTTGTATAAATTGTTTTTAAGTGGTGATTGAGGAGGAGCTCATTCAATGGGAAAAAATGGCTTCGTAACTATGCTTTTGACATTGGCTCTGATGCATCCTCATTCAGCCTAAGTGAGGTGGCTGTTATTTGGCAGGTCTGTGTATAGCACAGCAGTGGCTGATGCAGCTGTGCCCGTTTGGCACATAGGTTTTTAATTTTGCAATTGGTAGCTGGCCAATAACAACCAGTTCTGTATGTTTTCTTGCAAATGGTTGGGGAAGGAGTGACCTATGGTTGCTGTATATGCAAAGAACAAGCAATGGCTGTAGCCACATTCATCCTACTGCTAGCCCTCACTATTATAGTGAGGGAGAAGACATGCAGTCTGGGAATAGGCAGATGTAAGGGTTGGAAGACATGCTGGATTCCTCTTAATTCCTCATGTAAAGGTTTGGAGTGTTTGGCTTTTACTGGCTGACTGAAGAAACTGCATAATATGTGTGTGGGGTTTTAAGTGTCATGAATTTTTCTAAGGTCCTTTGAAAAACCAGATGTTTTCCAGACAGTTTCCTTATGGAACTGCACAAAAATTAAAGAACAGACGAATTAATGTACTTCAGGAAGCATAAGAGAAGAATCCAAAGAGTGCCAAGGCTATATTGTGATATTATCTAAACATCACATTCCAGATTTGGTGTTTAGGACCATGCAAGTCTGTGTTGGAGGCTGCTTCTGTCCAGTACAGGTCCCTAGCCATGTCTTATAGACATTATTGTATTTTTTTCTGTGCTTCATTAGCCAATATAGTCTCTATTTCCTTTTCATCCTCTGAATATAGCCATCTTTTCATCTTACTATCTCAGCAGAGCATCATTACTAACAGAAGCGTGCACAATGAAAAAGTAAAAAAGTGAAAGATGACTTATATAAGGTATAGTGGGTGATTGGTTCCTCTTAGACAGGGGTCCTCAAACTACAGCCCGCGGGCTGGATACAGCCTGCCAGGGTCCTCAATCCGGCCCCCGGTATTTACAGAACCCCCCCAACCTCCCCCCACCCCGCCGGGGGTTGGATGGGGAACCCAAGCAGCCGCAGATGACTGCCTGCCACTTCATCCGCGCACCGGCCCCCTGGTTAAAAAGTTTGAGGACCCCTGCTCTTAGATGAGGCACGATGACTTGAAGCATGTGTCTGACAGTGCCTCACCCCAAACGTGGGGGTAGACTGTCAGTGCGTGCCAGAAAAAGGGGCACAACTTGAAAAGTTGTCTGTAAAAGGCAGAGTCAAAATTATAGGGATCTGGGTGTCCCGTCTGTCAGCTGCAGTTTGTGTAATAGAGCAAGACATACATCCTTTACTTTTCAAGTGTGGAGCACTGATTGTTATATATTGCAGTCCTCAAGCATGGATTAATGTTTGAAGGTGCAGCGTCTTTTCAAAACCTTTGTTTTATTGGAAAGAAAAGTTCCTCTAGTGAGTTCACTCTGCTCATGTTCCTTTTCTTAGCCTTGCTGATGCTCATAAAAAGACCTGAAGCTGTGAAAATACCCTTTTCAAAGTTAATTCCATTCTGAGCCATTGTGTCTTTTCAAGCTCCTTGGCACTTGAGCCCCAGGTCACAGTGCAAAGATAAAAAATATGTATGTTCATAATTAGCTTATAAATAATGCAGTGTTCTCATTCAGACTTCATCCTTTCAACATGCCTAAAGATTATTGTTCTCTGTGCAGTTTAAATTTCTGAGCACTCTGTGGCCCAATTTTTCTACAATTTGGTAGGTTAATTCTCTATTACAACACACCCAAAGCCCAAAGAATGCAGTGGTAGGCAGTCTGGGTAAGCATTTTGTTTGGTTTTCATTTCTTTTTCTGTCAAGAATCTAACAAATAAATGATACAGTGCTTGTCTTCAGGTATGAGTTTGTATAGCTGGAGTCTGAACTGTTTGACGCAGTTCGACTCATGCTTCACTCCTTTCTAATCTCAAAGGTTCTATGCTACAGATAGAACTAGATTGAGGGTTTTTGAAGCCAAGATGCACTAATAGGTAGTTTAATAGAATAAAGGGCACGAAAGAGGTACAGAGTTCACCTGAAATATTTGGTCGTAAAAATGAAAGCACCCTTCTTCCCTGCAGTTTCTTGGTAAAGAACCTCCAGTGCCTCTTAAAAAACCTTAAAGGTTGGTCCATTTGAGGGAACAATTTATAAACCCCACAACATTTATTAAAGAGATGCCTTCTCTTCAACAGATGTTTGCTACTCCGATTTAACAAACCAGAATATTTTTAATGGCTACTGGCAATTTGCAAAGAAAGAGGGTACATGAGAAAATTTTCCCTAGTTACCAGTCTGCTTATATTTTTGTTGAAAAGGTGCTGCTATTGATCACTAAACATGGATGGTGCTGTCATTGTCAATGGCCATTTCTGTGATAAAATTTAAAACACGATTTGAACCACCATTAATAGAGGGCCTAATGAGAAGCAAGTTTTGTCTAAAAAAACATGAATTGTGAAGAGAGAATTTAAAATTTCAGGATTTTGAGGTTGAAGAGGAGTCTGAGGAGGACATGGTAATAATTACCTAGGTGACTATAACAAGAATAGAATTCAATCACAGCAAGAAAATTCTTTAGGGAATGCTTTCTTAAAGCAAAGGTAATGCTGTACTGTTTGGGGAGTTTTGAAGTTTCAGTTGAAGTTCTCTAAGAAAGTGATGGAAAAATGTTTTAGGAGTTACAGACATATAATTGATCCTGCCTTGGGCAGTGCAGCCATCAGTGCTGCGCAGTGACCTCTCAAAGCCCCCTAGTGCTCTGTGGTTTTACGTTTTAATGCAATAGTACAGTGAAAAGAAGTGTTTTAGCCAGAGCAGCTCATCCATTTCTAAAAGGCAATCTGCATTGTTCAGAAAGCATGTAAGTGTCCCGTATTCCTGCTATCAGAATTACTAGCCAATGGTTCGTTGCACTGTTCAGCATAATCATCATTGTTTCTGATAAAGCATTTCATCTCAGAGTTCCTTTGAATTTATTATTATATGATGAAAGACTGGTTTGTGGCTTAATTCCCAGATTAGACAGCACTCAGTAATGGAATTCCTTGAATGTGTGACTGACACTAATGTATTTGCTGTGTTGGTGTAAATATTCATAGAGAGATTTTTTTTGTATTAGCTAGTCTGTACACAGAGTGTATTGTGTTTTTGCAGAGATTTCATAGGGGTAAACAAAGACTGAATACTCATGCAGCAGTAAGTGATGGTGAATAAGAAATGGCAACCTTCCACATTCTTTGATTTAATTGAAAATACTTTTTAAAAGTTCTCCATTGTTTTAGATTATTTGAGGGCCTTGGTTAAAGTTTTATTTAATTATATTTATCTATTAATAAGATATTATAATATATTATATATAATATATAAAATAGAATATAAATATTTATATTTATTTAAAGTTTATTTGATCTTTTAATTAAGTGACCAACTGCAAATGTAAGACAAAAGGTTTCTGTTGTTTCACAGGGACAATTCATTCATTAATAAAATTGACAAAATAAAGTAAATGCAAATATTAAGTTTTTCAATTTTACAGGGAATTATTCAAAGCAGAGTGGTTATAGGTATACCTGGTTAAGGTATAGGCCATTATATACTGTATGAAACTGCTTTAGATTGCATTGTGGCCAGTCCTTTCAGTCATTTGCTGTTTCTGTCTGTTACTGTGCTTGTATTTGAACTGATGGTGTTAATGCTGTGTGTGCATTCCCAGGAAGTCCAGATTTTGGTTTGAAATATCTTAAGCAGTGAAAATCAACACTTTCCATCTCAGTAGAATAATTTAAACCTCTTATCTTTAGATGCATAAGATGATCAGGGAGTTTTTGGTGGCATAATGTAGTTAGGTTTTTTATTTTCTTGCTGTTTGTGATGTGTGTTTTGCTGCTGAGATGGGAAAAAACACTATTGGTAGACCTGTAGGCTGTTTCATGTCAGTATGGAGATGGCAATGTGCTCCTTATGTCCTCTATAGGCCAAGGGTCAAATGTTGAACTCCCCTTGGCTGCACGACTGCTTCCCCCACCTGAGATGGACTGATCATTTCACAGGATACTTAGTATAGATAGGGTTAAGAATAATGACATTAGGGAAAAAACAAACAAAACAAAGCAATACTGGTTAGCCTTTGTGAACAGCAAATCTGGAATAACACTCTGATTCTTTAAGATGATGTTTTGCTGTTGAGTTCTTTGATCTGCCTTGTTTTCTTAATTGCACTTTTTTATTTCTGAAAGGGCTTTCACAGACAGAAACCTCCATAGGAACTTGATTTTCTTTGGCTATCCTTGAATGCTTTTTTGTCAATTTATTATCAGAATAGCAAGATATGCGCATACAGTAAATCAATGTAGGTTAACTTTGTAATAGGAAAGGCATTCTACATTTCTGGCATCAGCCTGTGTCTTCTTTCAATTATAAAGTCTCTCACTGGGCTAAGCATTTGTCTGGTAAGTGTGTGTATTGGCGACAACTTAATATTCAAAGGTCAGCCTGCAAAGATCTGGCCAGTGTGATGGCATCTTTGCTCTTTAATAATCAGATGGGATGTCTGTGATGTCTTGAAGTGCTTCTTCTAGGTGGCAGTGTACCGCTGCAGTAGTTAATTGCCTGTTAGCTTCTTGGATCAATGTAAAAGAGAGATGTGAAGATTTTTCCAAAGTCTTGTTTTCTTTTTTTCCTCCTAACACAGCTCTATTTCAGCACTTTCTTCTGATTTATCCAAGAATAACCCGAGTATGTGAGACAAAACTTCAATGTTCAATTTAGGTAGCTGCCTAGGAGCTTTTTCCCTGAAGTTGGTGGAGGAAAGGCAGAAATTTTGCCTTTTCTACACCAGAGGTCGATGATTACTCACTACAAAAGGTCACTGAGAAGAGGTTCTATATTTTCTCAGCTGCCCCAAGGTGCCTTGGTGCTGTGCCTCCAGTGGGGTCACTGATCCTATATAATTCTTAAGCTTTCTCCCATGGGGAGCTGAATTAGTTACTAATGTATTTTGCAAAAGATTTGGAGCTAATCGAACCTATATAGTCCTGCTTCCCTGTCCACTCATTACTGTTTTTTTCTTGATTCCTCTCTCCTTTCCCTCATATATCATATGGTTCCACGTGCAGCTACAGAGATGCTGTTTATGTGCAGCTGAGATGAGCAAGCTTACCTGCTGGACTTTTAGGACAGGCTTCACTAAAACATCACTGACCTTAATGGCCATTAAGAAGGTTATGCTTTAATGCTCTGCAACTTGCTACAGGAATAATTTGTATGGATGCAAATTTCCACCACTTTGGGTACAGCATGCAGCTGTGCATGTGGTGTATAGATTATGTCCACTGCTTGTATACGGAGACATGGTACACCCATTTTAGGAAGATATCATAGAATCATAGCATGGTTTGGGTTGCAGGGGACCTTTGAAAGCCATCTAGTCCAACTCCCCTTAAATAAGCAGGGACATCTTCAACTAGATTAGGCTGCTCAGTGCCCCATCCTGACCTTGAATGTCTTCAGGGATGGTGCATCTAGTACCAACCTGGGCAACCTGTGCCAGTGTTTCACCACCCTCATTGTAAAAAAACCTTTTTTCTAATATCTAATTTAAACTTACCTGCTTTTAGTTTAAAACCGTTACCCCTTGTCCTATCACAACAGGCCCTGCTAAAAAGTCTGCACCTTGTTCTTATAAGCCCGCTTCAGGTACTGGCAGACTGCTATCAGGGCTCCCCAGAACCTTCTCTCCTCCAGGCTGAACAACCTCAACCTTCCCAGCCTGTCTGCACAGGAGAGGTGCTCCAGACCTCTGATGTTCTTCATGGTCCTCCTATGGACTCACTCCAACATGCTAATGTCCTCCTTATGTTGAGGGCCTAGGGCTGAACACAGGTGGGGCAGGTGGGGTCTCATGAGAGTGGAGTAGAGGGGCAGAATCCCCTCCCTTGACCTTCTGGTCACTCTTTTTGTGATGCAATGCCAGATACTGTTGTTCTTCTGGGCTGCAAGCATCAGGTCATGTCCAGATTTCATCCACAAGTGCCCCCGAGTCCTTCTCCTCAGCGCTGCTCTCAATCCCTTCATCGTCCAGCCTGTACTGACACCAGGGGTTGCCAAGACCCAGGGGCAGGACCCTGCACTTGGTCTTGTTGAACCTTAAGAGGTTCACATGGACCCACTTCTCAAGCTTGTCCAGGTCCCTCTGGATGGCATCCCATCCCTCAGGTGTGTCAACTTGCACCACTCAGCTTGGTGCCATCTGCAAACTTGCTGAGGGTGCCCTTGATCCCACTGTGTCATTGATGAAGACATTAAACAGTACTGGTCCCAATACAGACCCCTGAGGGACACCACTTGTTTGATTTCCATCTGGACATTGAGCCGTTGACCGCTACCCTCTGGGTGCAACCATCCAACCAATTCCTCATCCACCAAACAGCCCACCCGTCATATCCGTATCTCTCCAATTTAGAGAGAAGGATGTTGTGGTGGACTCTGTCCACCATCCATCTGGACAGAAGTCCAGACAGATGACATCCATAGCTCTTCCCTTGCTCATTGATGTAGTCACTCCGTCTAGAAGGCCACTAGGTTGGTCAGGCAGGACTTGCCCTTGGTGAAGCTGTGCTGGCTTTCTCGAATCACATCCCTGTCCTCCATGTGCCTTAGCACAGCTTCCAGGAGGATCTGTTCCATGATCTTCCCAGACGCAGAGGTAAGGCTGACAGGTCGGTAGTTCCCAGGGTCCTCCTTTCCACCCTGTTTAAAGATGGGTGCAGCGTTTCCCTTTTTCTAGTCACCAGGGACTTCACCCGACTGCCATGACTTTCATGTATTACGGAGAGTGGATTGGCAACTACATCAGCCAATTCCCTCAGGACACTGGGATGCATCTTGTCAGGCCCCACAGAACAAGGTATGTTCACCTTGCCCAGGCATCAGAAATCTGGACTAGCGTGTGTAGGCCATGAAGCTGGCTTCTTTTCTGACTTTGTCTGAGAATCTAAGAACTGTGGGATCCCAACACTTTAAGAATTGTCATCTCTTTAAGTTCTTTTCTATTTGATGTGAACTTGAATCTTGACATAAGAAAGGAATAATTAAAAATGTAATAAAAGCCATAAAAAATATAACCTGGCCTTCCTCTCTTTAAATATTTTTTTCTGTCATAGCCATACTTCTCAGAAGGCTGAGAACAACACTACTTCTCACATCAACATGCACCCTGTTGGGTTTTTTTGGCCACAGTCGTGTCAACACCTGGTATAAATGGTAACATGGGTTTGGGAGAGTCCCAGTAGCTCACAGTTGTTCTTTCTCCCTGCGGAATGAAGGAGCTCTAAAGCACAAGGAATGAAGCACTGTGATTTGCTAATCTGGGGATTTATTTCACCACTTCGACATTAGGGGAAAAAGGTGGTCGTTGCCTCAAAACACATTTTTCATTTTCCTGTTTTCACTGACTGTAGAGATGTGATAACCTACCCATCTGCTGGTCAATACTGTAATAACGGTTCTTACCGGGACGCCTTTGAATGCCTTTCCATCCTAAATGACCGTATCTTTCCAGGTACCTATGACTCAGGGGAAAAGGAGGAATCTAAAGTGAATCCAGTGTATTTACAAGGTTGTGCTATACTTATAAAAATGAAGTAACTTTTGGTTATCTTATCGCTGTGAAACTGATCAAGTACTTTCAGCAAAAGACTCCAGACACATCAGTGTACCTATGTGAAAGCTTTTGAAAAATTAAAGCTGATGTGTTGACAGTTGTAATACCACTAGCTTTTAATCCTTGGTTTCTTTTTTTCATTATTAGGGATTCCAAGACATGGGTAGCAGAAGATTAGGTTTATCCACTAACAATATAAAATCCTGTAATCCCTTGAAAGTTTAAAATCTTCCTTGGGCTGGAGGAGGAACACTTTATCAATATGTACAGCTAGTGGCCCCTTTAAAGGATAAAAAGCACATCTCCTAGCTTAGGGGAAGAAGAATCATTTTATATTGGCCTAAGGAATTTTGGTTTTGAACCTCTGCTTCAATTCATGAAAAAGGCTTGGGTGAAGCTACTATTTTTTGTTCTTTTTTATTTTTTTTTTTTTCCCTCCATTAGTTATTATTTTGATTCAGGGAAATATATGGGGGGGGTTTCTTCATATATTGCTTCTCATCTGTAGCTCTCTGAGAGCTTTACAAGGGTCAGTGTAAAGCTATGTAACCCTTTTGCCAGGCATCGACTGGCTGCAATGGGAGCCTCAGGAGGTCCTTATGAAATAAAAACCCCCAAAGGTATAAACACCATCCAGAAACCAGGGAAATTGAATTTAATTGTCTCAGTGTTGTCTAAGGGATAGCTTCTCACAAACGATGAGTTAATCAAATGAGCTTGAGCAAAAGGAACTACTTTTGGAGTGCTGGAAACATGAGAAAATGTCATGAGGAGTGGCCACAAGACAAACACCCACACCCCCAACAACTAGTAAGCTAGTACTTAGGTAGTTGCTCTCTCCTTCTTCTCCAGTTATACGACACTCACAGATTGTGAGAGGTGTGTTGAGTTTCTGTGACCTTTAAAAGGCTGGTGAGGGAGGTGGGACCAGACCCTGAATCCGCAGCTAGCCTGTGTTCCTTGTTAGAGTGCATCTCAAACCAGAAAGGCTGGTGGGACTCTAAAGCAGTGTTTCATGAGAAATACGCTATAATGAATTAAGAGAACCTCAGACTGGCTGAGCCAGAGGAAAATGAAAGTTTCTTATACAGCTTTCCTCCTACCTTCTCTCAGAGACCTCTGTCCTCTAACATTTTGGTGTGATGCCTGTGATGCCCTAATTTCTAGCCTAAATTGGAAGCCTTTTGATGTCTTCCTGCACTGTAATAAACTTTCCAAGGACCCCTGTGGGTCACTAGGGAAAGCATCTTTCTTTTGATCCTCCCAGTTTTGGCCACGTCTGCTCTTTAAAGTAGATTCTTACCATAGGCTTATTTACTGTGTTGCCTTCCGCTTCTCCAACTGGCCTGCTCTCTGCTCTAGAAAATCTCATAGCAGTCCTACATGCTGAATTTCTTTCTAGGAAGGCATACTACATCCTTCCTCTCCCTATCCTTTCTGAGGGGACTCAGTTGAAGGTGACCAAGCAGCCTACCTCTCCGTGACCAGACTCACCTGTTTTTAACGGAGCATGCAATACTGATACACTAAACGGCAAATAACCAAGTAAAAGGCATAGCAGAAGGCCTCTCCAAACTACTTCTAATCCTGGAATTTCTCATTAGCCACTGACTCTTGTTGTCTCTAATCAGCTTTCCCATCAGTCCCCGCCAGATGAGTTTGTTGTGACTGCTCCTGTTGGCGATGGCTGTGCAGCCTCATGGCTGCTCCTGCCGGCTGCATCCATGGCTGGGTTCCCCAGGGCTGTTGTCTCTGTGAGCTGCTTCAGCCTGATCCCTGCATGGCTCTGGCCATTGCCATCACCATGAGGGCAGCGGGTCGGCTTTCCCACGGCGCTCATCTGCTGATCCACCGTTCGGGTAGCCCCTGAAGGTAGTTCAGGTCTTGCAGAAAGGTGCAGTGTTAAGCAGGATGTGTCCAGATTTCTTGTCACCAAGCAGCAGCTTTCTGGGTGGATTCCTTCTGATAAATCCTGGGATCTTTGCCACAGTTCATTTGTCACAAAGTTGCAAGTTGCAGTATTAAACCCAATTGACTCCTTCCCCTGAAGCAAGTCTGGCACCATTGAGGTTTTATGCTTTGCACAGTGTGATTACAAATGAAATCATTCTTTCAAATTCACTCTTCAGATGTTTCTAACACAAAAGTCTCAAAATATAATGTATAAATAGGTAAGGAAAATGCTCCTGATAGTGCTGTTGTCTTTTGTTTCTGCTAAAGTCCCAAAATTTGTCCTGTCTACACCCTTCACCCTTTGGACTTGCTTTTCTTGCTGGCATCTTTATCCTGCTTTGAGACAGAAGTTATTTGTCCAATGAACATAGTTAACAGCCAAATACATGAGAGATACCAAATCTTATTACTTTTCAGCATGTCTTTTTAGCTGAGATACTTGGAGGCAGATCTCAAGAGGCATTCATCAGTTTAATCCATACACTAGAAAAATGCAACCAGCAACTAGTGCTGTTGGGAGCCTACAGCCACACCGTATAAAACAAGAACAGTCAGCCATCAATTCTCTGAGAGAAAAATACATCCTTTCTGCAGCGCAGCACCATACCCCGTGTGCCCAAAGCTAACGGAGCTTGTTTATGTACCTGCTGCTGTTGAAGCGACCTTTATCCTTTAAGGAATACTGTTTGTCAGATGACTGTAATGATGAAAATGCTGATATCCTAATTTAGATATATTTTGCTACCTGTTTGCATATTTTGCTACCTGTTTGCTTTACTGACATTATCCCATATGCTTTGTAACCGAGAGCTGACCCCATTTATGAAAATGCAGAACTGAAATTAAGTGAGGACTAATGGGGCATCCATTTTTTATGCATTTTTCCAGTGAGTAAGAAAACATACACAGCTCGATTAGTGAAGAACTGGACTTAATAAATATCTTTTTAAAATGTAGTTTCTTTTTAAAAATATAACTATATTATCTCTGAGATGCTTTTCTGTGTTAAAATGTTCGAGCCTGAAAAATAGTTATACATTTTCTTAGCTTTGCCAATTACTTAGTAGTAAGACAGCCGCTGGAGTTGGGAGAACCAGGGATATGTAATCCCCTCCATGGAACAATGCCCCTCTTGATTTCTTCTAAAGTTTAAACTGAGTTTTTTTCAGGAAAGCAAGTCAGTCTGAAGTCTTACTATTACAAACGTAGCTTCTAGAATAGACGGATTAAAGTATTTACTTCAAACCTAGACTCACAGCAGCAATAAATTTATGCACGCGTCAAAACTTAATTCTCCTTATTCTTGTGGATAAGCATATGGTTACTTTGCTAAAACAACACCTCAGGCCCTGAACTTGCTACTACATTGTGTGAGTTCAAAGGTTTTTTCACTGTAACTTTCTGGGGAATTAGGGTTCTGGAGAGAAAAAACCCTTCAAAATCCTTTATAACTGGATCCCTACAAATATAGGTAGCCTGTGTATACTTTTCTGCCTAAAGAGATTCTAAAAGCCTTACAGATGCAGTTGTATTTTTTGTATGTATTTATTATTAAAAAAGCAATAGCTAGAGACTGAGAGGTCAGAGAAAATACAATGTCAGCTTACAAAGAAATGATAGAAATTTTTTCTGGAATCTCAAAGTTTTAATTTGCATCAATATGCAATATATATATATGTATATGTGTGTATAGATACATTTATATGTTTTGGTTTTACGTTAGAGAAAAATCCTTTTACTGAATTATAATTTAAGAGAAATATTCTGGTGTCCTAACACTAATTGCTGAATCTGTCCTTAGAAGCCAGTAATTTTTTTTTTCCAAGCCTGAGTAATTTTCAAGACACTTGGAAATATGAACCCGATTAATACCTGTTGGAGTCAATGGCAGTCTTTCCAATAACTGCAGTGGGCACCGAAACAATTTCATTTTAATCTCTCTACTTTTCAGCCCATTACTTCTTTTTTTCAATTTAGGGAACTAATCTCTCAGTTTAGGAAGTGTTAGAGTAATGATGAGCCAAGCCTGCAAATGCTTATTTAAATATATACCTTCAGACACGTGAACAATTCTTCTGTGTTCTGGGGGTTATTTGTATGCATTAGCATCAGTACGTGCACTTTTATTTTTGAGGGATTGGGACCCTAAATACATAAGTGAATCACGAGTAAGTTATTTAGCTCCAACTCCGTTGCTTACTTTTCTTCTTTGAGATATGGTCCTAATGGCCAGTTCAGAAGAAAATTTCTCAGATAATAACTAGGGAGAAAGGGAAACCACACTGCACATCTAAATAAAGTTACCCAGTAGAACCATTCCAAGAATCCTCTGAATGTATTTGGAGCAAAACTGAAATTCCAGCGTGAACGTCCTGAATCTTTTTCCCTGTAAGGCACTGCCACTTGTCTTTTTAAAGCTATATAATTTTTTTGTAGTCCTACCCTATGCGTTTCAAAAGAATAAACCACTAGGTACACTCAAAATTGCCTCAAAACAACACTCCTTGATTTAAAACATAGAAGAGTACCTGTAGCTATCACTCCAGTTTTTCTTTATTTTCCAGAAGTAGGAGTCATGGTGAGACTGCAACATATTGTCTTTCCTTTTATGGGTATGGATGCCATACAATGTATTTTTACATACTGCCCTTCACAGAGAACACCATCACCAGCAGAATGGCTTGAGGCTTAACAGGACTGTGTTACTGAAGGTATCTCCAAATATATTGTCCTCTCAAAATCAATCTTTTCCCCAGTTCTGCCAGTCTGGAAATCATTGGGGTTGTGCCACTGATTCTGGCTCTAGTATAAAAACCTGAATAAAACGTGTTAAAATTTCTATGGAATAATGATGTCTTTCTCCATCTTTGTCATTGTAAGTGATACTGTAAGTTATACCGCCAAAAATGCTATGCCTTGTGTACTGCTTAAAGTTCTGGCAAACTGATATCTCCTTGTTTTCAGCTACAGAGGAAACCCTTACTTGTTTCTGTTTCTTTATTTCTTGTTTCTCAACTTGGCATGCATGATATTTTGATATAGTTTGTCCTATGTGTATGTATACACACACACGTACATGCTTGCACACATAGCATCCTTATAGATCCAATTTGCTCTGAAAGCTTCCTTTATCCTCTCAGATTTCCTGTGGTTTAAAATTCATTCATTTTTTATGTGCCTCTTTTGGGGAGGGAAAGATTCTTGTTATTTCTTTACACACTGGTATACTGATGTGCTGGGTGGGTAATAACAGGTCTCTAGTGCACAGACTTCTGTGCCAACTGCTGACTTCACCGGCTTCAGAAATCACGAGTCAAGGCCCAGAAAAAAAAGTTAAAATTATTTTAAATCTTATGACACTTCACAAAAGTCATGCATTAGTGGATCTCTTGCATTGCCTTAGTTTCGTGTGGTATTCAGTGTCATGTTTTTGTAGCTGCTTCTTGCAACCAAAAGGCTCAGTACCTTGCTCCCGCAGTCATTTTTAATGACGGTTGAGGTTATGTTATACTGACTCCCAATAGCAGAGCTATGATGCAAGCATTGATTTCCTTGAACTGCAAATACTTCGTGCCTTTCCCTTCTGGGACCTGCCTTGTAACATCCTCTAATCGCTAGCCCCTGCTCAGCCAAGCAGACAAGCGTGTGCTTCATTTCCTTGTAGCCCTGCTTAAGTGTTCTCTCATTCAAGCAATTACAGTTACCATCGAAAGGCTTGACTATGTTTCGGTAGCATTTTCTAGGCATTTTCCAAATATAGGCGAAAAGGATATATATGGCCTTCAAACATTTGAGTCTTAAGGCCAAGATTCACAGTTTTCATGTCAAGAAATATTCTTGTCTTAGCTCAGTAGAAAAAAGGCAGAGAGATATTTTTTAATTATCTTGCCTTTTTGTAGTTTATCCTAAGCAAATGTTTGAGCATCTGAGACATTTCTATTTTTGGTGAGTGGTAGTGTCAGTCTTTTTTTGCTTCATTTGCTTTTCATGTGAGATTCTTGCCAGGCAGGAACAAAATATTCAGGTCTCATTTACATTGAAAATTAATCTCTCATGGTTTAGGGGAAAAGATAGAGCTGTTTTTTTTCTGACAGGTGTTCTTTTGTTGATGATAGTAAATGCAGCTATATAGTGATGCTCTATAAGGCTTTAATGCTTTCTTTAAGTGTGTAGCTAGTTTTTAAAGCTTGTAAATGTTAAAGACCACTTCTCCACGAACAAGGAAAAAAAAAAAAAAGAAGGGTCTCTGTCTTTGGGGAAGAAAATTATCTGTGATAGCAGAGTACTTTGATTGTGCAAGTTCAAATCCTTGACAGATTCAATCATATGGGAAATTTAAGCAGCTATAGGTGAATTTCATAATTTTTTTCAGACTGAGCTTGGCCTGTAAGCCTCGCAAGAGAAAACTTCAACTGGTTTCACCTCATCTAGTAATGCAAGAGAATTAGGATTTCATGTACTTTTTGAAGAGATTTCAATGACTGACTGTGGTCAAAATACTTGAATGTTTTCTAATATTATTTTAAATCTTGAGCTGTTACAGATCTTGAGGGATGTTTGGTTTGATGGGCTTAAATTTTGAGTTTGGCACATTTATCTGTTCTCTCTGAATGACAGATGTTTACATCATTTTTCTTATTCTTAAAACACCATCCTGCCACTGTAGAATTTTTTTCTTCAACATGATTTCTAAAAGTGAAAACTCTACAGAACAAACACATGAAAATTTTTGCTAGTAGGAATGCATTCAAGTATCTTTTAGGTGATTTTCCAGACAATCATTAAAACAGGCTTCACAGTTTCTGGAGTCCTCGATGGTGCAGTTTCCTGGTTGTCAGACCTAGATACCAAGAACCACAAAGTGAGAGAGAAGAAATGGTAAGACAAATTGAAGAAGGAGAATCCCAGTGCTCTTCAGGAAGTTCAGAATATCTGAAGAACATTGATAGGCAAATGGATTGATTTTATGAGTGGGAAAAGTTTGATACTGAGTAACAGAGAAAATGTCAGGGAGATTGTTGCCAAATGCAAATCCGTTGGGACTGGGAGAACAGGAGAGGAGATAGATCATGAAGCACCATCTTCACTTGTACTTTAAAACCGTGAACTTTTGTCACTACCTATTGATTGTAGTCCTTTAAGGTCCTCTGTTGTGCTGCCCTCAGCTGCTCACATCCTCCTGTATTAATCCTGCTTGTCACATAAATTCTTTGATCTCCTCCTGTACTTTTGTCGTAAAAGCCACTATGAACTGGACTGAACATGTGCAGTGATCTTGCCAATCTGCGTGCAGATGTCAGGGCAAACTAGTGACAAGCTCACAAGGTCCCTGTGCAATGCTACAGAAATTCAGTCTGTCGAAGTTTATTGGATCTTAAAATGCTTGAACAGAGGTGATAAGCAGACAGTTGCATCTGGATCCATAAGCTGTAAACAAACGAGGTTTATTGGGTTCATAAAACTATCACCTTTAGTCAGATGAAGAAGTGAAGCTGATATGTGTTGCTGAAATTAGAAATGGCTAATGATGATCATGAAAAAATTACAGACCAATGCCTAAGGCTTTGCTGTGAACTTCTTTGTCCTAGCATGAACTACAGACTTTTTTGTGACCTTACCTACAACATATTTTGAAAGAGAAATCATGTTGAAATGGGTCTTATCAGCTACCACCAGGCTCTACCAACTTCCTTCAGCTTGTTTAAAAAACCAAAACAACAGCAAAAACTGAATTAACTCAAAAGCAAAGTGGGCTTCTCTTCTGTAAATCTGCTAAAGGGCAGGACAAGCTGCACTTCTAGTGACTTGTAACACTACTCTCTATTTCAGCCATAAACATCGTGTCCTTACCTGCTGAGCAGCAGGTGTTTTGGACTGTCAGTGCTCTTCAGTGCAGAAGCAAAGGACGCATGTGGGGGATGAAATCAAATTGATCACACGTGCTGTGGAACTGTGGCATTTGTCTTACTCAACCTAGTACTTACCGGTTCTACTCAGTGATCTGTAATGCATCTTAAGTTACTGGCTGGGTCTGCATCCTTATTCATAAACAACATGTCACGGTTGCTGCATACTTGGTATTTTCAGGTTGTCTTTGTGTATTGTTTGAAGCATTTCCATGACTTGTTGCTACCTAATGTATACTAAGAAATTATTAATGGTCAGCTAGTTACGGCACACTGCTGCGTTTTATGCACTACTTTCTACCCTATCAATATTTTTTACGATGTTCGTGTTCTATTACTTCCCCTCTCCAGCTGCCACTGTTGAGGAAAGTGATACAGCCACTGCACTGAGCCCCTGGGGGAGCACTGCAAAGTACTTAAGCAGCTGCAGAATGGAGTGGCATCCACAGTGCTCAGGCAGTCTTTCTATGCGTGAGTGACAGGCACGTCTTAAAGGGTCTTTAGATAAAATCCTAGAACGAACACTGATAGCTAACACCTGGTGGTACTCAAAAGCACCTGGGTGAGTCTCACTGCTGGTTTCCAGTATTTTCATAACAGATCACAAATTGAAGGTTGTCTGTGAGAGGAATTTACCTGTGCTAGGTGCCTTTTTCCACAACTTGTTCCCATTTTAGTGTCCTGTTTAGAAGGATGAAGTGACATCTTTGTGGGGTCTGATTTCAGATGGACCAGGCTAGGACAACGATACTTACTCCTGTGTCTTCCTGCCCGTGCCTGACTGTTATTTTGAGACCTAACTGTTGGCACTTGAGACAGTGATATATTTAATTGGATTGTGAAACATGACGGGAGTTCGTTTTTGAGGTTTTAATCTTGGGGAGGTTCCAATGTGCGTACAGGCAGAGTTGTAATTCTCAGTTGTTCCAGAGGCATAACAGATTCTAAAATCATTAACATTATGTTCTTTACAGCACAGGGCTTGGCCATAAATTTTCTTGGTGTGAGCTTGAATAGAACTTTATGAGCTGAATTCTGCTGAGGCCCTCAAACCTTGTGCTGTTACAGTTGTAAGCAAGGATGCAGGAACTAATTAAAAGGAGAAATTCCAACACCCGTGCGATTTTTCAATAGGATCTGGTAGTTGAGTGGAATTAAAGCTCCCTCAAATTACTTTTTGCTATCGTTCTGTTCTAAGGCAGTTTGAAGTGTTGGGGTTTTTTAAAATATTATATTTTCATTTCTGCTTAATTCTGTTTGCTTGTGAAATGCTTTTAAGTCACATGACTTTCCAGTGATACTACTGTCCTGCTTTCAACTGGGATGGTCTTAATTGTCTTCTGAGGAGCTAGTGCGGTGCTGTGCTTTGGCACTGATGTGAGACTTCTCAGTTCCTCAGGCGTTGCTAGCAAAAAGGCTGGAGGGGCACAAGGAGTTGGGAGGGGACACAGCCAGGGCTGACCCCAGCTAGCCAAAGAGACATTCCATCCCACGGGATGTCGCGCCTGATATATGTACCTGGGGGTTGGCCGAGGCGGGCAGATGGTTGCTCAGGGACTGGCTGGGCATCGGTGGGCAGGTGGTGAGCTGTTGCGTTGTGCACCACGTGTTCCTTCTTCCCTTTCCCTCTGGAATTTATTCTTTCCCTTCCCCTTTTCATTATAACTGTTATTGTCATCATTGTTATTATTGTTCTTTCACTTTTATTCTGTTTTATTTATCAAATTGTTCTTCTCTCAACCCTTGAGTTTTACATTCCTTTCCAGCTCTCCTCCCCATCCCTCTGGGTGACGAGGGAGTGAGCGAGTGGCTGCGTGGTACCTAATTACCAGCCAGGGTTAAACCACAACAACTATGCATTTGTAGAAGAATCTGGGCTCCTAGCTGCCCTTTGAAAAGTAGATAATTCCTAGTCATGTTTAGTATTATTATTTTTTCTCTTCTAAGGACAGAGTCTGATTTCAGATTGTTTTTCATAGCGGGTAAGGATTAGTGCCTCTATCAGTGTTAGCCATATCCTTGCTCTGTATACTTTGTTATAACTGCTGGAAGGTGCTTCCCAAAGACTGACTTCTAGAGCTGTAAAATCAAGCTTCCAAAAGCTGAGGAAAATTGAAATGTCACTCTGCTCACAGGGTTTTAGGAGTCAGACTAAGCATTTACCTCAACACAGACCATCCACTCTGTTGCCTAGTATAGAAATTTTCAAAATCAATTTAAAATCTTTTCTTTGTAGCCTTCATATCCTTTTAATCTCCCTCTCTTTTTTAATTATTTTTTGTTATTCCTTAACTGCCATGACCAGAAGAACATTTGTGAAAGACATTGATTTTTTAGCTGCAGTGACTACTGGTCTTCCTTCCTCTGCTGTACCAGGCACCAAATGGGATGCAGAACTTTACGTTTTGCCAGATGCATTATGCTGTTGTGCTGTTTGTCAGACAATTCCTCATACCCATAGGACTAGAAACACTCTTTGAGGCCAAATTAGATTTACGTGGAATGGTAGCTGAGCTAGCAGCTTTATATACCTCTAAGTGACTATGTTAATTAGCGACCAAAACAGAAATAGTAGCATCTCTGCAAAGAGAACACTGGCATGCTAACTACATCTGTGGCAAATTAAGAGAAATCCCATTATCTTGCTTGGGATTCTGCTTTCTGCTGATGACATGTTTCAATGTTACTACAGGACAGTTACTGCAAAGATATTTCATTACTCTAATGTGTTCTCTTAGAACAAACCGTAGAGCCATAAAAACTGAAACAAACTGCTAAGAATGGTACTAAGATTATTATTTACAGTTGAACTAAATAAATGGATTGCCCTTTTTCTTCTCTGTATTGCTCAGGTGAGATGACAGAGTCACCAAAGCACATGGTACATTCATAATTTTAATACTGTATCTAAATACCTTTGTTTACATGCTGTTATCAGGGTAATACCAGTGAGTTCATTCAAAGACAAATATTTTCCATAGTACTTATAACGTTGTATGGCTTTCGGGCTTGTTTTTAGCAGTTTATGAACAGTCTCATAGGAACTAAGTATATTCAGGCATCTATGCATCTCTTATTTTATAACGTTTCGTAATATTCTGCAAAGAGTGTAGAAACCATTGAATTTTCAGTCCTATAAGTGAGATAAAAGCCTAAAAGTAAAAAGCATGACCACAGATAGAAGTACATGTACAAATTTCTTATGTAGAATAATCTTGGGATAAGGGGAAAATAAAAGCAAGCAGAAACATATAGTTGTCCTTTTGCACCTTTGCTAAACTAGAATCACTATGTCCAGCTTGATGGGCAAGATCTGACAGTTAAGTTGCATATTTAGTTAGGCTTTGACCCTGACGTTTTCCAACCAAGAATAAGAAAACAATTAGATTTTCAGTACATAGTATTGTTATTTAAAACATTAAAGATAATGTAGTTTTTTTGGACATTCTAAATGCATTAGAAGCAAAATATCCTCAGAAGGACATAAGCTGAGACATCAAGTACTTTGCCTCACTAGATTTTAATTAGCTAAACCTGAAAATAAATCCTGCTGCTTTTTTACAGCCCCTTTCCCCTCTTCGTTAAAGCTTTACCAATGAAAATTAGTCTGATATTTTTACGTGAAAAGGTGAGTAGCATAATTAAGGACTCTAGTAAACCAGCCATGTTATTTCAAATGTCCTAAGTTTGCAAACTGCTGGAGATACCATCTTCCACAGAAACTTCAATTGAGTTAATGACTATACTTTAGCAATTCCTCTCTCTTCTGATCCAGATTTTAAATTATGTGCGCTATCGTGGCTTTTTACTTCTTTCACTTTTAATCTGAAGGAGAAAAACTGTGACTGTTTTAGAAGAAGACTATGTTTGTACATGAGGAAGCAGACCCTTTCCACCTTCTTTCTGTGGCTGTGCACTGAATCAGTGTACTAGGTACTCTGTTTTGATTCTATCACTTCAGCCCCAGCGTGGACTCAAAGAGAAATGTTGAGAAAATCTATTGTCATGGTTCTCCTGCCACCATGATTGTTATTATATTTATTTACCTTTATTTAAAATAAATATATATGTATTTTTTCATAAAAATAACAGACTGAGAGCACTAAATCCCACAATACCTGAACAAAACCCCCAGACTTTTGGTACCAGCTTTTGGTTCTGATTCTGAGAGATTGTCTATTAAGAACCAGGAGGTACAATATCCATGAGCATTTGACAGCTGGTGCTATGCAGCAGTCTTTTAGATACTTTGCTGTGCTGAGTACTGGACAGTTCTTGTCATTTAATAGTGTGGTACGCAACAGCACTGGAAATGAGCTTTTTTCTCGTATTGGCTTTTTTTTTCAGTTCCTATGTCCATTTGTTATTTGACTTTTGCTTGGACTGCTGATGAAAAATAACAATTGCTCTTACCAACTGTACTGATTATAGCAATTTACTATCACCAATCTAAAAATGAAAAAGTGATCAGTACACGCTGCACATAAACAACAACAGCTCTTGTGGGTGCAGTAGAATAAGTGTGTTCTGCCCCACTGTATTCATTCTGAAGTGGTGTGTGAAAGTTCCACTCACAGGGCACTGGTGCATTGCAGACGGGGGGACTACTTGTGATAAGAAATATCCAAGAAATGTGCTTTTGTGTCATAGGATTTGGAACCCTTCCTGTGCAGGAACAAGCCAGGTTATGCTTATGGGGAGTAACTGTATGCTACAGAGAGTAGTTCTCTTAGTTACTTTTCAGTTTCTGGGTGAGTATCCTCTGGTCCTGGAAATTTGTTACCATTCAGGCTTTGTGGTGGTTTGTGTTTTGTTTTTTTTTCCTGTAAAACATTTATTATTGAAATGTTCTCTCAGACTCAGCTCATACTGGTGTGGGAATATTCAGATGTCATCAAAAACCACAGGTGCAAAAAGCAGATTTTCTTTGGGAATGGCAGATGCCCTTTTGCTGCCTTGATTATCTGTTGATCACTGCAACTCTCTGTCAGCCTTCCTCCTTCCATTGTATTAGATCAGCTTTTCTTACTAGCTTTTGTGCCTGCAGTAAGTTATTCCCTCAAATCTCTCACCCGCTTTAGTAATTTTACATTTATCTTGCCAAAACATAGGCTTTTTTTTCTATGCATTTACATATGATTTTTACTTTTCTGATGAATGTTCTTTTACTGCTAATAATTCCCCTTACTCAGCTATTTAAATCTCCTAGCTTAATTTGGTAGTCCTTTCACTTTAAAGCCTGATATACATTTACTGAGACCCTAATATGATATCTTTTAAAAATGTCTGTGCTGTTTGCAAGAATTTTACTTTTAGATGTTCTCATTAATGAGCCTTCTCTCTGTTATATAACTTTTAAAGGGCTGAAGTGTCACTGATAACAGATTTTTTTTTTCTTTTGGCTTTTCCATCTGCAAGAGTGCTGAATACGATGGCATTTAATTGTCGTTACAGAGGTAATTTCTGTAGTTAGCTTGTGAACTGTGGTCTTTCCCTGATTGTGGATAAATCAAAAGCTGTTTCTTCAAGGCTTGCCCCTAATGCTTCAGGTTCTGCCTGACATCAGTACCCCAGGCCCGCTAGAGTCTAGACAGATGGTGCCTTCTCTGAACTTTGTTTGCTTTTTATGGAACATTTGAATGAATTGTCAAAATCCTTGCCTATCCTTTCATATTTTTGGATGGGATGTTTCAAGAGAACATTCTCAATCTCTGTGTGCTCAAAGGTCAACTAAGAGTTCTCCTCATCTCAAAAGGCCTGTTAAAAAATACATCTACACGCTTGTATCAGTTGCTTGGCTGTTTTCAGTGTCCCAGCTGATCTCGCACACTAACCAAGGTGCAAGCAGGCAGCACCCATCGACCACGTAGCCACTGCTGGGCCTGGGTGACTCACGCACAGCAGGCTGCTGCGAGCTGCGCTGAAACTGGGAAGCACATCTCCTTCCAGAGCTTATAGAAGACTCTTGCAGGGGGTATAATCTCTGCTTCTGCATAGTCAGGTTTCTGCCTTTGCCATGAGTTCTTGGTGCATGAATGTTCGTTGACCATACGCTCTCCTGGGCCGGAGCAGAGGAGGCGTCCTTCTCAAAGTACCAAGGGACTAAGCAGAGGACAACCAGAAAAGTGCATATATTAAAAGCAGATCTGTGATGCTTGCTTACATGAGGTGATGTGCAGCCCTAGGACACGTTGCTGTAAGTACTAAAAGTTATATTCAACATGATGTATGTGTATATATACAGATAGAGAATAATCAGCCAGGTACCTACAGGAAAGCCAATTTCCTGAGACCAGCCACGAGTACTTTGTAAGTGGCAGGTGTCATAACCTTTGCACATCTGAACCATGTAAAGGTTAATTATATTCCACTCCACTGTGACTGTGGTTGCATTGATGGGACTGCGTGCTTAATGCTGCTCTTTAACTAATGTGGCACTTAGAGATGAATTATATTAATGCAGAACTGAGATTACTCATGTCAGTTACAGTAAGTTATTACACTTAAAAAGTACAGATAGGAAACGTATTTATTATAAATTATTATGAAACTAGTACTTTTTGGTTTGCAAAGATTTCAGTAAATTATCTTTACATTCTGAATGCATTTGTTACTTTTTAGCATTTCCTGCCTTGTCTGTACAGATAATTTTCAGCCTATGGGTTGTGATCAGTAAATTTGACTGTTTCTAATTTGCTATTTATCTTCTGTAATGCTATTTTACAGACCAGTTAGAAGAGTCTAGCTTTCCAACAATTACTGAATGAAATATTTTTACAAGAATTTCTGTGGATGTGGGGCAAGTTATGATGTGTACCCAGAGTTACTTAAGGGTTTTTAGTATTAATGTTATCCAAACAACTGGACCAAAATCAATGACTATAATATGAACTTTCAAACAGAATTTTTTTGCTAAACTCATTAGAAATTTTTGCTCTACATCTTTAAGCTGAATCAGTCTAAAGGAAATGGTAGATCATGCACTCTGATTTCTTAAAGGCCTAAATATTTCCTGCTGGTTTTCTGTATTTAGTATGAGAGCTTGTTTCAAAAGGGAAGTTGGATGTGCTTTTACAGATCTGGCTTTATCAGTTTAAAGCTGTGCATTATCACCTCACCACGCTGAGCTGGCAACATCATGCAGAGCACCCTGTGAATTTCCTTTCACAGGTAGAAAAGAGGTAGAAAAAATAAATTCTCCCTTCAAAAGTTCTCAGGCCTGGCAAAATTCAGAGGAGCAGGCTCCTTGTAGACTTAAGTGCTGCACTTGAGGGGGGCTTGCCAAGTTGGAAACTGCTACTTCTACATGATCTGATACTAGCACAGGGCAAGAAAACACATAAAATGCAGACCCCTCCCATTACAGAGAACTATATGATATTGCTGCCTTCATAAACGTGTGAACCTTGTCTCACCCAAAAACCTAGCAAGTAGCATCAGCAGGCTATTTCAGAGTCATAGAATCATTTAGGTTGGAAAAGACCTTTAAGATCAAGTCCAACCATTGACCCAGGACTGCCAAGCCCACCACTAAACCATGTCCCTGAGCACCGCATCTGTGTGGTTTTTAAACACCCCCAGGGACGGTGACTCCACCTCACCCCCGGGCAGCCTGTGCCAGCGCCTGACCACCCTTCCAGCGAAGACATTTTTCCTAATCTCCAATCTAAGCCTCCCCTGGTGCAACTTGAGGCCGGTTCCTCTTGTCCTGTCACTTGTGACCTGGGGGAAGAGACCGACCCCCCCTCGCTGCAGCCCCTTGCAGCAGCTGTGGGGAGCGATGAGGTCCCCCCTGAGCCCCCTCCTCTCCAGGCTGAACCCCCCACCCCCCCAGCCGCTCCGCTGGCCACGCTGTGTCTGACACAAGCCAGGGTGCTGCTGGCCTCCTTGGCCACCTGGGCCAATCTGACTGCTCTGGAACGATCTGGCTGTTTCCAGGCTAAATTTATCACGGCCGATTTATTCTTATTTCTTGTGTTAATCTTGCCTATACTCAAAAATGTCCTTTTCCCTCCCAGTGTCAGGCCATTTTGTCATTTGTAATAAAACAGGTTATCCACTGCTCAGGCCATCCTAGAAGCACTTCCCCGCTTGTGATCCAGATTAACTGTCTACTTTAAGGGTGCTCAGAATTGTTTCAAGCTCAAATCTTGGTGGTGTCATTAACATTAGCTTTAATGATTCCCCATCTTTACTTAAAATTCTTCTGTTCATACATCTGGGATTATAGTTGCCTTTCTCATGGCCAAGTCAGAATGTAGATAATGCTTAGCTTCATTTTTTCTGTTCTTGTGTCTGCTGTGATCAGCTTCAAAGGATGGAACACATAGTTTTTCGGTTACTTTGAGATCTTCAGATAAAAGTTTGTATTACAGAAGGATTTAAAGGCAAAGCACTGGTGTTGCTAGAATCTTTTTTCCAAACAATGTAAATTACTTTTCATCTTAGAGTCATAGCATTATAGAATGGGTTGGGTCGGAAGGGCCCTTAAAGACCATCTAGTTCCAACCCCCCACCAGGGGCAGGGACCCCTCCCACCAGCCCAGGTTGCTCCCAGCCCCGTCCAGCCTGGCCTTGGGCACTGCCAGGGATGGGGCACCCACAGCTGCTCTGGGAAACCTGTTCCTGCCCTCACAGTGAAGAATTTCTTCCTAATACCTAATCTAAATCTCCCCTCTTCCAGTTTAAAGCCATCACTCCTTGTCCTATTACTACAGGCCTTTGTATAAAGTCCCCCTCTGGCTTTCCTGCAGGTCCCTGTAGATATTGGCAGGTGTTGTAAGGTCTCCCCAGAGCCTTCTCTTCTCCAGACTGATCAACCCCAATGTAGAGGAATGAACCTGTGTTAATTAGCATTGATAATATACAACTGTAGGTTGGTTTCAGAGGCAGTGGGCTGGCTGATGTGGATAAGGTGCAGGTGTGGCTGGTTAAGTTAAGTGGTTGAGCCAATGAAGAGAGAGCAGCTGAGGAAGAAGCAGAGAGAAGACATGCCCTGGATGAGGTGAAAGCAGCAGAGGGACCATATGAAGAGTGTGCTGGTATGAGATGGTGAAAGACCTTGTTGTAGCCAGCTGGTTTGGAAAGTGCTGTGACATCCCAACTCTCCCAGCCTGTCTGCACAGGAGAGGTGCCCTCTGATCATCTTCATGGTCTCCTCTGGACTCACTCCAACAGGTCCATGTCCTCCTTAGGTTGGGGGCCCAGGGCTGGATGCAGCACTGCAGGTGGGGTCTCATGAGAGTGGAGCAGAGGGGCATTATCTCCCCCCTCGACCTGCTGGTCACGCTTCTTGTGATGCAGCCTGGGATAGGGCTGGCTTTCTGGGCTGTGAGCGCACATTGCTGGGTCACATCCAGCTTTTCATCTACCAGTACCCCCAAATCCTTCTTGGTAGGGCTGCTCTCAATCCCTTCATCTCCCAGCCTGTATTTGTGCTTCTTATTTATACTTCCTTTTGTTGTAGCAACTGTCTTAATAAACAAAACCCTACCTATCTGAGAGTGTATTTTAGTGGCACAATATGGAAAATCAGGAAGGCAAAAGAGCAGCTACCTGTGGAGATAATAACCGTGATCAAAAAGAACTGTACTTGTAGCTAAGGCAGGTGCTGTTGTTAAGTGTATCTGTGCCTCTGCTTTCCAGAATCTCGGTATGTGCTTTTCCTTTAGGAAAGATTCTCTTTTGGTCTTAGCTGCTTCATTGATAATTACCAGATATTCTGTTATGTGAGGTATCAGAGCTCACTCCTGTGATCATGTCACTACTACATGTTCACTCGGACACTTAAATTACTAGAGACTGGATCATGACTACCGTGAGCTTTTCTGTCTTAGCAAGAGATATATACGCAGCCGTTGAACAAGCAGCATGGGTTAGCAGAGATGCAGGGCCTCGGAGCATCTTTACAGTGAGCAGCTAGTTGATGACTCTGTCCATTTACAGCCAGGTCTTCTGCCAAAACTCCTGTCTCTGTTTCTGTAGCTGATTTGAAAGTGTTATTGTTGGTAAGGTCCTTAACAACCAGAGTGAGTGAGAACAGGGGCCAGGTCCGAGCCATCTGATTGTATTTTAGTGCTACAGAGATTAGCCCTCAGGCATGGTGAATCCACCCTGGGTTACCAAACAGCTGCTGGTATTCTGAGTAGCTTGATACCAAATGCTGCAGAATGCAGAAGCCACAGTGCTCTAGGAGAGCTGTAGCTCTCAGGACCCAGAGATGCACCCTGGTACTTCTGTTGCAGTATTTCTATTACTGCAGCTGCTGCAGGATCTAAACTGGAACCAAAACCAGACAAGACACCTCAAGTCAGAGGAGGCTGCAGTTGTTTTTAGGGTACTGGAGAACTGGTAAGGTGGAATAATGCTGGTGTGCTCTTGACCACACTGCAGCAGTCAAACAGTGCTATTTATTTTGCCTGCTGCTTGATGAGGCACTTGTTCATTAGTTAGTAAACCTAAAGACGCACTGTTTTCCCTGGGTGCCTAGTGTATACTAAGGACCAGCGAGTGGTTTTGCTCTTTAAGCATCAACAACAAAATGTAATAGCAGAGGTTACTTCAGGTGGAGCCCCAAAAGCTTATTTTTCTGGACATGAAGTGTGCCACATCCAGCTGTTTCTGTGTCTATCGCTTAGGGTGCTTCTGAATCACAGAACACTGTGGCTGCTAGTTAAGGGGTATTTTGTTATTAAGCCTGGCAGTGGTGGTATGCTGTGTCTTGGACAGGGAGATTCCTGTATTGCTTTAGTTTAAAACATCTGTCTTTTTGGTCTGAACACTTGTGTTTGCTAATATATGGGAATTACTTCCAGTTTTTCCATAGTAGATATTTTTCCTATTTAGATATACACAACTGCTAAAAAAATCAACCAGTTTAACTGTTAGAAAGAATCCTTTCCCAAATGTTAATGAAACTCTTTCTTCTTTGTTAAGAATGTATTTTTTGCATGCCTGTGCCTTGAGGATCATTAGAAAGTTGCTTCAGTAAATCAGATTTTTTCATACTGAAGTGTAGACTTTTTGTGTAGTAATGTTTACGGAGCAGCTTAAACACGGAGCTTTCTCTAGTTCTGTGGTTGCTAGATTTCTTACAGAATTTTGGTGAGTGTTTGCCCCTCTAGTTACTTCATAGGCTGATGCCCCTCAGAGACGAAGAACTGGTTAGAAAGGGTGAGGTATCTCTGTCAGAAAGCTACATGTCAAACTATACCAAACTCAAGTGTTGCTTTGCAAAGACGCACCAGAGAGAGTGGGGAGCATGTAAAAACTGCACAAGTTGTCAAACTGATATGAATCTTAAGAACTAAAGTTTTTGCCTTAACATGATACATAAAATTAGCAAAATGTACTTTGCCCTGGTTTGGATTATTACCTACAAGTCGGATTATGAAGGAACCTGAACTCAGTGGTAAAAGCACAGCATGAGGAGAATCAGAATTGTCATTCATCCCGTTGCACTGAGGTAACAGATTTGACTTCAGCTTAGTTGGTCCTGTGTCTTCTGTTGCAGGAACATGTTTTTGCAGGTTACCTTATGGCAATAGAGTTTGGGAATTCTTCCTGCCATTATGCTGGAAACGCGTGTTCCTGGTGATCTTTCTGAACGATTATAAGCTATGCCGTCACTACAGTGCAATATCACCATCCAAAATGTCCTGTATGAGGTGCAGGTTGGATGCTACGAAACATTCAGGTCTATGTATGGAGTAAGCATATGTATAGGCATAACATTTCATTAAGTGATTTAAATCCCCAGTTCTCCCATCTAAGTTTTCATAAATGAATCCACACCTTTTCTATAGTAGATCAAAACTCATTCACTGTGTTGTGATTACGCACCACCCGGTTTAGGAGCAACGAAACAGATTTTTGCAAAGCTGAGGAAAGGCTGAATGCAGGGAGTTGCTTCTGATTCCACAACAATGTTAAACTGGCTTATCCCCAGTGGACCAAATTCTGATTTTTAGCTGGTGTGGATTTCAGCTAGTACGCTGCCATCAGTTCACCTAGGTTTACTCCTGCCTTTCACTGGCGTAACAGCTAGACCCTTTCTGTGTTAGATGTAACTCTGTCGTGGCTGTTTGTGCAATTTAAAAAGGCTGAATGGCTGATGGCTCACCATTCATTTTCTGTATCAGGCAATCTGGGATTCTGTGGCATTCTAGTCACGATATGGAACAGAACCCCAAAGACAGATTATGCAGTCACAGTGATGAAAATTGATTACTAAGCACTCAATGAGTCATCTGCCTCAGGAAGTAACTACTTCAATCTATTATTGTCGATGTCCTGATGGGTCAACCAGGATGTGAAAAGGAATTTGCATTAAATTGATTTGAGTGTTTTTTCTAGAAATAACATCACTCAATCAAAGGAAACATTCAGACAGAGCTAGGGAGAACTGACTGAATTTGATTTGGGAAGGCAGAGCAGCAAGGGATGAGCAGGCTGATTCAGATAAAAATATAAATAGGATTTAGAGCACCATAAATCTCACATTACAGAATGAGGAGTTGGAATAACTCTTTAACAATTTCTGCAATGCAGATTGGGCTGCACATTTTTTAAATCCTTTATTTGCTTATTGATCTGTGTGTGAATGTATCTATACACACATCACCCAGTTACGTGAATAGTGTGTTTATGCAAATAGTTTGCTTATATATGCACTCACCAGAACAAGCTGCCTTCAGGTAACTTAATGTGGCCAGTTTCCTGTTCTCATGGGTGATTTTGTTGTTTTGAGCTCATAGGAAAACTGTAGAGTAGAATGTTTCTCTTCAAGTTTTTTTTTCTTTTCTCAGAGCTGAAGACTTTCAGAATGAGCAGCCCACCACTCAATAAAATTCAGTAAGTGATGAATCATACTGAAATGTCACTTTGTTCTCATCAGTCTTAGTCTTAAAGCAATTCATCCTCTCCCTCATTCCTTTAGTATGGTGTGGGTGTGCTGGCATCTTAAATTGTAGTGCGTTTCTGCTATCATGTTATTCCCAACAGCTTTGTATCTTCTACTAAGATCATTACTTACGTCATTTGAGATCCAATTAAAATCACATACTT
Organism: Falco punctatus; assembly: GCF_963210335.1. Classification (NCBI taxonomy): domain Eukaryota; kingdom Metazoa; phylum Chordata; class Aves; order Falconiformes; family Falconidae; genus Falco; species Falco punctatus. Next base: position 57,313,483 of record NC_137587.1, read on the forward strand.
TAAAGAACTCTCTCCTTACCATATACATGGTTTGTGAATTGTTCCTTTATTGATTTTTATACAGTCAGTCTTTATGTCCATTCCAATAAGTTTTACCTGAGTAATGATTTAGTGATTTGGCCTAAGCAATTACAGCAAGATCTTTAAAATAAAAAAGATTAGTGACTTGATCTGTTGCGGTTTTTGGCTTTCCACCATGAGGCATTTATAAAGCTGTGATAGCTGAGGCTGTATATTGTCATCACTCTTTCAGAGAGTCAGGCCTCTTGGAAATGTCTCAAGATGGAACCCCCCAAACTGTGGCATTCACAATCATTGTCGCAGTTGAAACATACTGGCTTTAATATATGAAGCTTAGCTCTGAAGCAGTGCAAGGGGGAGAAGGACAGAGAAGAGTGATTGGAAAGGCATGTGCTAATCCAGTAGTGAAACTGTACAAGTATCAGGATATGCAAGTACCAGCTCAGTGTGCTGGATACAGGATGAACAAAATCTCTCAAAGAGTAAGAGGAAGGACCGCAATCACAATTACCTCTGGCTAATCTATAAATGTCATCTCCTTCTTTAGTGGACTTAGCCTTATCCTGCCTGTTTCAAACAGGCACAAAGAAAGCAGAGAAACTGCCCTGTAAAGGGAGGGAGTTAAAGCCCATCATTTCAGGCCAACAGCTCAAAAGTCCAAATTATATCACAGTTCTCATTAGAAACCTGAAGAGTACATAGAAGGTTTTGTTGTGCAAAGCATTGTACCCTTTGTATATGTTACAGAGTTTTCCTGTCTGAATCATGATCTACAGGTACTAAATATATAGAAATGTGCATTTTATGGAACAAAACCCGTATTACTTTAGCATTCAGGAACCTAGGAGGTAGCAAAAAGTATTGTGCTATTGTCATAGAAATGCTCCAGCCATAATATTCACTATTTTTCTGACAAAAACAAAACATACCATGATGCTATGATGGTATATGTTGCTGTTGAGTAAAGAAGAAAAAAGAAAGTGTGAACTTACATATCTTTTCTTGTGTTCCTGCTTTTTTTCACTCATCATTTGTTCTGGTAATAGAATAAATATGCTTCTTCTCCTCTCCCCCTTTCCATATACAGGTGCTTATGTTTCTCCTTCAGGCAGTCTATTGGTTGGTATTGATGAAGGTGCAACATTAATAGAGTATTTATATATTCTCTTGATTGGCACGTTTGTGAGGATAGAATGTTGTTCCGGGCATGTGCAAATGAAGGGGAATTGGAGTTACGTGGTTTTGACAAAACTGTGAACATATCCAACAAGTAGTTAAATATTTGGATATAAATGGAAGGCCGTTGTCAAGCTACTTAAGATGTACAGTGAGCCACTGATTACTGGGTAGCTCTGAAAAGACTAACGTTGCCACTAGTAACTGCCATAGTTGCATTACTTCATTTCCCGTAAACTACAACATGTTACAGGAGCTGAAGATCCTCTCTCTAATGGTGTATCCATACAGCCAATTCTGCAGTGTCTATTAAATCTAAATAGGAGCCATTGGAGGAAGATCCCAGAGTAGGCCTTAAAATTTCATTCTGTACTAAGTGTTTTACCAATTTGTAACTGGGGACAGTGTCTGTCGGCATTGCATTACATATGTTAAAAACAGCCTGTGCACTTAAGGAGCCCAATTGCTCTTAATATTAACAGTATAATAATGACTTTTGTAATCTTCAACTGCATGGAGCCAATTTGGAATAACTTAGGAAACAGAAACGGTAATGTTTCTTTCCTGTGCTGGGGAGTCCAAAAGTGCATCTGCAATAGTGTTAGTTTGGCTCAGGAGAGAAATCTCCTGACTGTCCCCATTCGGCATGCTTTGGTTTGCATTTGAGGGTGGCCTTGGAGTCATCCCAGATTTCATTCCAATGGAACTGGACTGAAAAAGTGCTCCAGAAATGTCCCTAATTCACTCCAACTGCTAATGAGCATTAACTCCATGGCACCAGACTAAACCTAGTCCAAAGTACATCTCTGAAACGTGTAGTGCAATGCTGAATCCTGGGAACAGCTGTTTCACTAGACAGAAGCACTTCTGGCCTGCAGTACCTGCTAATTTAGATCTATCGTGAGGTCGCACGGAAATTTACCATCTCAGTTCAGCAAAACAATTAAGCACATGTCTAATGTTAGCATTTTTGATGTACAGTTTGTTGCTGGTTTAGGTTCCTGGCAAGAATCAGAATGCACAGGAGTCAAAATGAGAAATGCTTGAATTTTAACAGAGACTGACAATGAGTCAAGGCAGACAGTGCTCTAAGGCAGAGTACAAGCTCCAAGATGGAATGCAGGCATCAATCAGTTCCTGTAAATAACATGGATGAGAGTCCTGAAGTACCTTGAACATAATAAGTAAAACTTTTAAATTACATCCCTGATCTAAAAAAAAAAAAAAGAAAAGAAAAGGCAAAAAAAAAAAAAAAAAAAAAGACGGTCGATGAAGCTTCTTAATCCAAGAGGTAACATGATCAAAATGAATTTTGGGACAGCAAAGTCAGGGCACAACATTCTGAGTAGCTTAAGTCTGACAGACTGAAATGAAAGTAGGTCAAACAAGAAGGCTGCAATAAGAGGAAGAGAGAGTCTTCACAGAAGTTTGGATCCAGAATTTTGATTTTCCTGCAAGTATTTCCTGAGTTTAAAAATGCTCTTAGTCGAGGTTTAGGTTGGTTTGTGGGAGAATTTATAGCTATGCAAATAAGTCTGTAAAAGCATTGTTTTGCTGCCTTAGCCCAGGAGTTCCAATAGCCAACAGGATACTGTAAGAGCTATGTGAGGGAGTAAGGGGACAGTGCAGGGCAGGCAGGTCCGATGCTGTCCTCATCGAGTGATGGAAAACGAGATAACGCACGAAGCCAAGGACGTGCGCCTCTGCCAGTGTGGCCTATTTGAGAAGCAATTCCGAACTGCATTACAGTCTTGAGCGTGTGCTGTGAAGAGCAGTTACCATCTGAAACCTGTAGTCTGCTCTGGAGTAAGGCCAAAGTCCTGGAACAGCACAAAGGCCGTGAATAGCCTTTCTTTCCCCAAAATCACAGTACTGCGCGTTCCGATAAAACAGAATGGAGGCCTGACAGTATTTTGTTCCGAATCAGACTCTTGTAACTCAGTTACTTTGAAACTCCTTTAAAATTCTGTCCAGCCTGTACTTGTGGAAGCATAACTTCAATCATGCACCCCTGCCTGCACACTGTTATTGTTTCAGGCGTGCCAATTAATGCAATAGACTTTCTTAATGAAGAGAGCATGAAATTTGCGGAGTAACAAATCTATCATGCAGGAATTGGTACTTGAGAGTTATACTCACTTGTTATTACAAGAATAGAGTTACCCATGTGTAAGTGAAGACTGCTAGCTGAAAATTGGACTGGTAAATCATAAGAATTAATATTTTTATTATTATTATTTTTAAAATACGTAATTGGTTGGGATAGCAGCTGGCTTCAAAGAAGGCAGTTCTTCATTAAAAATGAGCAGTAGGGGGTTTTATAGCATATTCTTTGTGGAAAACACTTGTTCCCAGTTGCCTAAAGTGAGCCATAACTGAAAACTCCCAGAAGAGTCTAATGCAGCATCTCTGCAGTGATTCTGTCCCATTGAAGGGTCATAAATACATTAGCAGATCTGTTGGCATCAGAGTTAAAGAAACTGAAAAAAAAGTGAAAATCTATCACTACCAAAACTGTTAGCACTGAACATTTACAAATTGTGGCACTCAATATTGATATGAACAGCTTGGTAAGGTTTGAACACTAAATTATTCAGAACAAATGAATTTATTGTTCCCTGACATGAGCAATGTAATTAGAAGAGCATAGCTATAACTTTGTAATGGCTAGAGTACGAGCTGGGATAGGAACACTGATGAATTTTAAATTGTGTCATTTGAAGCCAGCAAGCAGGGGTATTACTTTACATGATTTCTGAAATAAAACATGTTTTAAATTTTGTCATTAAGTGTGCACAAGTCCTAATGCCCATAAGTGCATTGCATCTGTAAGCAGGAAAAAAAAAAAAAAAAAAAAAAAGGGTTAGAGATATAAATTAGTGTGGGACAAACTATCCTAAATTTGCATGTCCTCTTGCTTATATAAGTATGGCGAACCTTTGTGTAGCCCCATATACTGTCTCTGATTTACTGGTAGCAGATGTCAAATAAGGACAAGACAAGCAGACACAGATGCTTTGCCAGAATATTCTTTTGGTCTCCAATAACTTGTGTCTGTGGGCTTTCCTGAACCAGAAATGTCTTTGGTGGACACTTCTGCTAGTTTTAGTTATCTAAAAATGAGGCTACAATGAGTTATACTTGGAAAACAGAAATGGTCCATAGTTTTCACAGAATATAAAGGAAGAAGAAGATAACCATCCAGAAACAAAGCAGTTGAGTTAGGATTTTTTTTAGCAATTGTAGCTACAACCTCGTTGTCTCAGAAAATCTCATAAGCAACTCTGACTATGGAATGACTAATAAATAGGTGTGTCATGACACCTCTCAAGTTAAGCAGCAGCTTCAGGATTGCTGATTTCCAGATTGCCCCTTCCATGAGCAAACACGGTGGAAGATGAAACAGATCTCAATCTGCACTTATTCCAGAACTGGCTGGAACAAGGAGCTGGGGTGAGGTTTGCATGGCCATGGAAACAAAACAATATGGGCTTTAATAACTGAAACAATGAAGATTGGTTTTCTGTATTTAGTGTGTAGAGACCACTGTTAAGAGAAATAAGTATTATTTCCATAAGGCGAGGAATGCTAAATGAGGCTGACTGTATCTGAAAATCTAAATAAAAACCATTTGCTTGCTTGAGGCACAGTGAGGGAAAAATCAATGATGACAGAGAGGCAGCCATAGGAAAACCGTATCAGTTATTCTGTGGCTGTGCACTGTCATCCAAAGGGCACACACTGTCCTAAGCACCAGTTAAAGCTTCGTGGTACCCGCGTAAGTGAGCATCAGTACCACTGACTCATTAATCATCTGGAGGCATTGTACCGAGACCTGCAGTACAATAGAGATGTCCGTAGGGTAAAATACAGGAGTGAACTAATATTTTTTAATTTTCCTGTTAAGAAAAGCTGAGTAAACCACATCTAATGTACGTTTACAGCTAGCCTGAAATGTAAATGCTTAAAGTCGGCTTAAGTAGAAAGTAAAATTCCTCTTCAGTTTACAGTCTTTAATTGGCAGGATTCGTATCCTCATGCACAAATGTGAATCAATTCCCTTTTTGCAGATTGTATCTTGTCTTATAGCATCTAATTTTCCCAAAGGCAAGCAGCAGCTTCACATAGAGAAAAAATAGTTCAAGTGGTACTATTTCAGCATTTCCTGATGAAGCAAAGCTGTCCGATCTTTTTGAATCATCACAAGAAAAAAAAGACGAGATTATTTCCATGTACTTATTTATGTTGTCTGACTTGCTTTGAGAAAATCCCTGATGGGTTTCCCACAATTAACCAAGATTCAATTTTTACTGGTTCTCTTGAATTATTATTTTAATTGATTTTTTAAAATCGTTTTGGTTTGGAAGAAGTCTTTTAAGGATTAATCCATATAAATGCATCAAATTAGATGCAACTATATTCATGTACAGTGGTAAAGGGCTTGCCCCACTATACCTCTGACAAAGACGTTAACTTTCAGGACCCGAATGAGTGAAATATCAGTGACAGTTGCAGAAATTACAGGGCTGTGAAGTGTTTTGCTGTTTTACATTGCTTTTTTTACCAAAGGTAAGAAAGGTATCTGGAAAAAATCCAGGTCCAAAACCAACAGGCAAAAGGAAAGAACAACTGGATAACAGAAGACCTGAGAGAGTAAAGTTAATACCCCAACTGCTAGTAACTGGCTTGTCAGTACAACCAAAAACTGTTTTCAGAAAGGATGAATATTGATGGGAGGACACGATAGGCAATGAAACATACTGTCCAGATGATTTTGGCCCCAAAACCCCCCATGTCTTTTGACTGTATAGGCTAAACTTTCTTGAGAAGCCTTTGATCATACATATTGCACTCTTCAGCATAGTGGTGCCTATTAAAGTAGGTTGGAAAGAGGCTGAAAATGAGCTATAACCAGTCTAAATCCCTAAACAAGGGATATGGGTCAGGTGAAGGGTAATGTCAGGGCCCTGAAATTTTAGGAAAGTAAACTTCCAGCTGTTCAAAGAATTACTCAATAAGACCCCCTGGGAAACTGCCTTCAGGGACAAGGCAGCAGAGCAGATCTGGCAGATGAATGCATTGAGAGCAGCCCTGAGGAGAAGGACTTGGGGGTGTTGGTAGACACGAAGCTCCACATGACCCAGCAATGTGCGCTCGCAGCCCAGAAAGCCAGCCCTATCCCGGGCTGCATCACAAGAAGCGTGACCAGCAGGTCGAGGGGGGAGATAATGCCCCTCTGCTCCACTCTCATGAGACCCCACCTGCAGTGCTGCATCCAGCCCTGGGCCCCCAACATAAGGAGGACATGGACCAGTTGGAGTGAGTCCAGAGGAAGCCACGAAGATGATCAGGGGGCTGGAGCACCTCTCCTGTGCAGACAGGCTGGGAGAGCTGGGGCTGTTCAGCCTGGAGGAGAGAAGGCTCCGGGGAGACCTTACAGCTGCCTGCCAGCACCTGGAGGGGCTGCAACAGAGCTGGAGAGGGGCTTTATACAAGGGTCTGTAGTGATAGGACAAGGGGCAATGGCTTTAAGTTGAAAGATGGTAGATTTAGATTAAATATAAGGAAAATGTTTTTTTACCGTGAGGGTGGTGAAACACTGGCACAGGTTGCCCAGAGAGGTGCTAGATGCACCATCCCTGAAGACATTCAAGGTCAGGTTGGATGGGGCACTGAGCAAATCTAATGAGGTTGTCCCTGCTCATTGCAAGGGGATAGGACTAAATCAGAGGTCCTCAAACTATGGCCCGTGGGCTAGATATGGGCCCCCATGGTCCTCAGTCCGGCCCCCAGTATTTACAGACATACACACACCCCCCGGGGGTTGGGGGGGAAACCAAGCAGCCGCAGATGACCGCCTGCCACTTCATCCGCGCACCAGCCCCCTGTTTAAAATTTTGAGGACCCCTGATTTAGGCCACTATGACCACAAAAAAATCTGATGTAAATTATTATGAAATAGTTTACTCACTGCTTCAGTCTCAAATAGCTGAAATTTTTCTTCTCAATTACTATGAGTCTCTTTTATGGACTTAAAAAAGTTGTCTGGGGTTTTTGCTATTGTGTACTGAATGACTCTCGTATCATGTTTTTGGGTTTGTTTGGTTTTTTTCCTCCCCTACATTAATGCTGAATTATCAGGTTCAATATTATCGTATATGTTCCAGAGGATAAACATGCATTGGATCAAGTACTTTTTTTTAATCCTTTTTATAGATACTGTCTTCCAATTTTCTGTTTCAGTAGCTCACAGGTTGGGAAGTTTTTCACTTCTCTTTCTCCAGGAAGTCTGACATCCCAAGCAAGATGTTTTTGCAGTTTTGTTCCCTAAAGTATGGGAAGGATTAACCAAAACCTCATCGTTGTCTTACAGAATTGTAGTTTTTTAAATGACTGAGCTGAGGCCAAAAACAGCTCACAGTTTGCAAGTTACATGTAAGGAGGCAGTTTAATCTTTTAGGGAGACCATTCCAAATTCAACGGGTCACAGTAATTCTTTATTTATTGTTTCGCAGAAAAACTATGAAAAAATTCTTGGAACTACAGAACAGGTCTTCAAGGTCACTTTGTACTTCAGCAAGGAGGATAAAAAATGATAGATAAATTATATGTCTTATAAGAGGTAATACAATAGCACTTGGTACTGTCTCGATTCTAGCAGATATTTTTCCTATTCAAAGTTAGAATATCTGGTTCCAGTAAATACATGGAAGTATTTAATTTACTCTTTTCATACAGAATGAGTATGAACACGTCTCTAATGAATTAATTATATTGTTTAAGAACAATCCAGTAACTTTTGGGACTATGGATATTCTAGTAAATAAAAAAATAACACAGGAATAGTAATAGCAATAGTTCCTTGATAATGGAAGAAAAGGGAATATTAATTTGTCCTTTCAGAATAATTTTCTTAAATTGTGTTCAAACCTTTCTTACATTAAATTTTCCCTAAGAATTGGGTTCTTTTTCTGTTAAGTGTCCTCAGAAATGTCTGCTTTTTCAATGTGCCTTCAGCAATACTGTGTTCTGGCAACCATATTTTGAAAATAATGCTTTGTTAGCCAAGTTACCATGTCAGGGAACAGAAAGGATACCAAAGGGTTTGAGTAAACAAAACTGCCCAGATGGTAAATACAGTCAATCATTTTTAAGTAAAAGATTAAAATCTCCCATTGATGTTCTATGAAAAGAAAAAGAGATAAAGTTTATTGAATGATACATTTATGTCAAATATTCACCCCACTTCAATTAGAAATAGATTTAACCTGTGAATTTCAGGACATACAGAGGTCATTGTCTATACAGAAGGGAGCTATAAGAGCTCTATAACATAAGAAGAAATGAGATATTAGTATCATTGTTGAGACTCATAGATACACAAAAGAAGATTCTCACAGCTACTGAAAAAAAAAATGAGGGAATAAAACATAAGCATTTCTTAACAGTATAGGCATCTGCTTGAAAACCATCCTAAAACTGCGTTAATTTGGAATGACTGACATTTTTCTGTATAATTTAAGGCTTATATAGTGCCTGTCTGCCTTGCAATTTCTTTATGAGCGATGTTCAAAGGCGGCAAGGCAAGTTAAGCAAAATATAATATTGCCAAAGGAAGGGCTGGTATAGTGGAGCTAAACCAGATGAGCGTTGATATTTAGTCACCACGCTCAGAATATTGGAGGAGGTGAAAGGGGGGGAGCTTAAGTCATTCTTCTATGTTGCTTACCTTAACCACATCATGAAAAATGGTTTATCTGCTATTCATGGGCTTGCAGGGCCACTTCTTGCAATGCTTGATGGTGAGCAGCTGATTCCCTTTCCCTTCCAACCGCTCGTTAAGCATTTGAGGGAGATGAGACCAAGCTTTGTCACAGGCATGGCTCAGTGGCCTCATGACTGTTGGCCCTTTGGGCTCTAGAGATATTGTCTACAAGATTCTGAGGTAATCTTAAAAATTAAATAATGATATTTAGGAGTTGGGTTTTTTTGGTGGTTTTTTTTTTTTTTTTTTTTTCCACGAGGCCTATGGCTGTACAGCCACCCTGCTTTTTCTGATTATGCAGGTTCAGAATTTTCAAAATTATATTCTGGCTGTATGGTATTACTTGTGTTTAGCTTTGGAACAGGAGTGCTTGGTGCGTTCTCTAGATGGTTAATGAAAAGTCATTATTACACGTGAATACCAAGAGTTCAGAAGCTTGCTGTCAACATCTGAACGGAGGTGATACTGAGAAAATAACTTGGATGTTATTTTCTCCTGTTATGTTGCACTTAACATGAATTATGTGGGTATGTTTAATGCACAACTTTGGATCTGCATAAATTTTGAAGGGGTTGGTTTGTGCTGGCAAAATGTCAGGGCAGAGTTAGTCTAGATGTATAAAATAAATGAAAATCCTGCTGTGGCTGTACTTCTGCTTAATGGTTTTAGGATTAATAGAGAGCTATAGCAACTAATGCAACTTAAGTAATTAAATTAGAAAGTAAACTGGTCTTTTCTGGCAGATTTCTTGAATATGCTTTTATCTCTTAGTTGCTTCAGCTCAGGTAGTTTGTATCTATACAGAACTCATAGGGATGCTTTCCATTTTGGTGAGAAGGGTGCTTTGTTGCAATCAGAACAGGTAGGAGGAAACAGAAATGTACCAATGCAGCTAATCTGTGCTTTAGCAGACTTCTTTACGTAACATATGAGGTTGTCAAATCCCCTGTCATCCTTTGGGCTAAAGCAGTTAATAGTTTCACCTAGACCTATTAAGGTGATGGGGGTTACGCTGGATTTCACAGTGTGGTGGTACAAATGTTGAGGGGAGGGCTGGTATTTCCAGAGATGCCCAAAGGACATGTGAAACAAAGGAGATGAATAAAGATTGCAATATGTTGTTGTCAAGTCAAAGCCCCTTAGCTTTTGTGTTCATTGAAACTTCACAGAAAATATCTTTCTAAAGAAGCTCATGTTAACATTGTCTAACTTGATAAAGGCAGAGCATCTCCATAACCTGCAGGCTAGTGAGTCTATGATAAATAGGGATAGTACCTGTCCTTTATTTCCCTCTTTTTGGTTGCTATATAATCAATGGGTATTTACGGAGGTTTGTGAGAGTGCATTGATCACCTCTAGTAACAAGGTAATTTTGCTAGAGCAAAATTCTGAGATGAACGCTGCAAGTCAGTTGGCTTCACTATTCATGGTGTGGCTCTGATGAAACAAAAATAATTTAAACTTCATCTGTACCATTATATTTTAATACAACATTTTATTGTAGATGTTATTGACTGAGTTTCCAGTAGGCAGTTAAAATTGAGAGAAAATATTTTTAGCTCTAGTGTGAGTCAATGCAGGGGAAAAAAAATAGACAAGCACAAAAACTTGCAAGTGAGTGAGCTATCAGATGTTCCTGAGGTTTTCTTTTATCTATTAGCAGTAACAGATATTTTATCAAGCATTATGATACCTCTTTAGCAAGTCCTGGCAAAAAGTGCTCAGTTTAATTTCTGTGTTGGAATAAAGGCAAACTACAGATTATATGCGGTGGAAATGTTAATATTGCTTGTATGTCACAGATAAAAATAGGCTCCAGTTTATGTCGGTGTATTTATGCATAATGTGGATTGGGAAAATAGTTTATTGTCTTCTCCATTTATTTACTGAATATTCATTGTAAGAACAGAAAAGAGATATACTTTGATTGAAAATCAATGACTAAGTTGCTGAATATTGTTGACAAACCTTTAAAACTTATCTGTGGCTCCAAGGTTGTTGTCACATTACTTCAAAAAGAAACATGTTTCAAAATAAAAGATAGATTCCCTTATTAAGGTTTTCATGTCTAATAGGGCTTGAAACCACATTTCAAAATATTTCAAATTAAATAAATACTGTGTGATTAAAGCCCTCTGCTGTGGTATTCCTTCTGCAAGGAAAGGTTGATATACTGAAATGAAAGCATTGTTGAAAAAGGGATGCTGGAACTGACTGTCTAACCTGGTATGCACAGAGCGTGATGTATTTCTCCTGAATTATTAGAAAATCTTCATGGTGAAAGAGGGTAATGGCATCTTTCAGATCTCTCTCTATTGTCTTGCTTTTAATATAACTGTTCTTCTAGAGCCTTTTGATGTTCTTATTTTCTTGTAGGTTATGAAATAACCCTGGGCTTAGTGATATCGAAGGTGGGATTCTTCTGGCCAGAAGTAGCTGTCCAAAATGAGCTGGCTGTCTAGATTCCCTTTGTAGTCAGTGGGTGCATTAGGGGCATGGTGGGCATCTGAAATAAGTCAGATGAATTGATCCTTTAAAAAGTGCAGATATTTCCAAGCTGAGCCATAAAGAGATGCTGGTCTGATTAGCTTAATTGTAGATGCCTGCATAGGAGATGTCTAACGCTAAGTGAAATGAATCTTACCCCTGCTGGCAAGTGATAACTCTGTTATCTTACTCCATGAAACTCTCTTAAAATGAAATTCAGCCTAATGTGGATGGTCAGAGCAAGCTTTCTAGGGCGCATTGAAGTGCAGGGGTTTATTTCTGGCCTTTCGCTATAGTATGAGTTTCACCCCCTCTATCTTTTGGCTGGTGGTTGCTACACCTGGGAAAGGTTAATCCATATAGGCTAAGGTTATATTACTTTCAAGAGCTTATGTTTAAACTTTGCAAAGAAGTGAGAAATATGGCACTATATTTATTTAGCAATGCATTCTCGTTATCCAGAAAGGATGAACGACTTTTCTATGTCATTTTGTATTCTGGCCTGCACAGATCCGCAATTCTAATCTTCTCCACGAAAAATCAGATCTCATATAGAGTGATTATTTAATTTGTGCTTTTCCTTCAGTGTGCTGCCATCCCCTTTAAAATGATAAAGATTTGTAATGGCATAAATTACTTGACACAAATTGTATAAGTAGAATAATAAAAATTTCAAGTTGCAGTGGGATCTAAGGTTTTTCTTTTTCAAGAACTGATTATATACAATCCAAAAGTATGGTTGAATGGTCTTTGTTAGAATCGCTCAGCAGCCTGAACCTAGGCAACAGACTGTGATTCTCAAATCTTTTTCATCAGTTTAGGACTGTTAGTTGTTTTTAGCTCTTTTCTTTTGGCATCCATCTGTCAGTAACATTCTCCTTCTGGCTAGCCGCGGCAAAGCACCATTATAATTTCATTATATGCAAGGACAGAGGGGAAAATTGAGTCTTTAGTACTAGTTTTTAAGGTATCCCTCAAATCCTTGGCACTTCTGATAGCCCTTATGTCATATGCCAAGGGCATATGTATCTTGAGTACTATAATGCAAGGATTATGGAAGGGGAGGACTTGGAAGTTTTTACATGTATCATAATAATGATATAGATAGACATTAATTGTTCAGGAGGCAAGACAAATAGTTTTTCCTTGTGTATCAAAGAGGGGTTATTTAAAGAAAATGAGGCAAGGAAATGAACTATTGGGGAGAAACTGATATAATGATTAATTATACAAGGATATTTATTACACACTGCTCTAATGAGCAGAATATAGCAAGAGACAGATCCAGAGACTTCCATCAAGCATCTTAGTAACTTATATTTCTAATGATCAAAAAGTAGTAAACCAAGGGTGCTGACAATTCTGTTGCAACGTAATGTGGGTCACGAGCTACCCTATCTGCTGGAAAGGAATCCATATGGCCCAATACCTGCTTAAAATCTTTTCCAGACAGTTTTTTGGAGTGAAGAAAGAGTTAAAGGTAGGCTCATGGGTTGTGTTCTGACCATTAAAGGTGAGCAGGTGACAAAGCAAAAGTGAAAGGTGGGGGGAATGACAAGGTTATGAAATATTGATGGTTCCAATAGAGAAAACAGAGAGAGAGAGAAGAATAAAAATACGGAACTTTAAGGGGATACTTACTATCCCTAAGTTACTGGTATGGATACTATGTCAGAGCAAGAGAAAAGACTTTGAAGAGAATTGGTAGTTCCTGAAAGACTTTCTAGTAAGGCTGGACACCAGGCATTGCTATGTGAAGGGCAGCTAAATCATGAACCCTTCAAGGACTTAAACCTCAAGAAGGAATTGTATAGAAAGTGGAAAGTAGGTCAAATTGCTAAGAAAGACTGTCAAAGATTAGCAAAAGTACATAGGGAAAATATGAGGCTAAAAAGAACCAATCTGCCAGGAGCATAAAATATTAGGAGAAAACACTCTGTGTGCCAGTAAGCAAGAACTCAGTCATTTCACTGCTTGGCAGGGCAGGAGAGATGGTAGCAGACACTGCCCAGAAGGCTGAAATCTACTTTTTCCCTGGGTTTTCAACAAAATGTGTTTTAATCATATGATCAAGACTAATATAAAGAACTCGTGATAGATCCTAACCAGATATGTAGGCCTTCTATCTAGTGGATAACTTCAAAATGTTTAGGCATGCAAACACTTTCTCTAAAGCACTTAGAGCACCAGTTAGAAAATCTTTGCACCATTTGTAATTGTGTATGAGAACTTAGGGTGAATGAGGTTCCAGAAGCTACATGTAAAGCTCTAGAGCAACTGTAATCGAAAAGTAGTTATTAATAGCTTTGTTGAATTGGAATCAGCAGGCCTTCCGGGCAGTCCACACAGGATTTGGGGCTACTAGTATGTTTATTAAGTTTGCAGATGATACCAAGTGAAGATAAGCTTCGCAGAACTGCTTAGAATGGTGTTAACAAGCTGAAGACTTCAAAACAAACAAACAAAACATAATACAGTAGTAACATACAGTAAAGTGAAGAGTTCTTCTCTCTGGTAGGCATGTTATTTAAGTGCAATGGCAGACATGTAGAAGATCAGGCCTGTATTGACTAAACGTAAGTCAACAGTATCATATGTTTATGGTAAATGTAAAGCTGGGATGTGTGAAGAGGCACCTGTATAAAAAGCAGATGAGGGATCTCTTTCACACCACTGATGATGATCTGCTTGGCTGCAGATATGGATGCTTATTCAACATGCAGAAATTAGTGTTTTCACTTCCCCTTGCCCCATTCTTTCTCCACTGGGCAAGATGATACATGGTAATGACCTTTGGAGAAGTTTTTGCAGTGCTCCTTGCGTTTAAATTACAGATCAACATCAGTCAGAAAGGGGCATGTTTAGAGTGTGTTTGGAATGCCTGGTGTTGGTAACCCAACGTCTCAAAGTTGTTCTTCCTGTTACCTCCTGATAAAGCCTTTTCACTAGGTAGGGAAAATAATTTTATTTTTAAATTGAATTGTGCTTTTGAGGAGAGAACGTAGAGGCAAGAAGAATAAATGTAACTTGCAATGGAAATTAGGAATTTTAGCCTAATCTTGAAATTGGAGAGTTCTGGAGCTCTTCAGATCTTTCAGCATCTTGGGACTCACCTATCTCTGGCTGCTGTTTGCTGGATTTATTACAAGGAGGCTTTTAGCAGCTGGATGTTGCCAATTTACACAAGCAGGCAGGACATTCTTTTGGTTTAGTCAATACGGGTGTTGCTGTATAAAGGCTTCCATTCCTTTCAAACCAAAACCCACACTCGATGCCAAAACTACCGTATTTTGTGTTTGTTTGGTTCTTTAGAATATTTTCATTAAAAAATTCCCCCAAAGATAGTTTGTTATCAAAATTAAATTGCATTTGATTGTCAACAGGTTAAATCCTGGGGGAGAAACACCAATTGAAAAGAACCTTGTTAAAGCACTGTAATGGCTCTGTACTGTATTTCCTGCTGATTTTACCTACAATAAGTCAAATTACTTCTTCTCTTGTTGTGTCTAGTAAATGTTTTATGTAAGAAATGCTGCCTTTATATTGATTTTTTAAAATTTAATTTGGTTTTATATCTTAACCCTTCAGAGCTCTTGCCCCAGGAAGCAGTTATTTGACTGGCAAGGGTGGTAAATGCAACTGCTTTTCCATTGCAGCAAGACCAAATTACAGTTGTATCTATTTATTGTCCATCTTTTTTTTTTTTTTCAGTGGCGTAGCTGAAATACAGACAAATAGTGAATAAAAGATTTTAATTTTTTTTCTGTAAGAATGGTATTGAAGCCTTCAGAATTAAAATAGCATTCTTGGCAACTGTCTTTTCCAGAAAACTATTTTGAGAATGAGTTACCGAGTGATAATTAGATATTGAAATGCACCCAGTTTCACATTTCAGTGCTCCTTTCCAATTAGAATGGCATTAGAGTGAAAGTGTAGCTATATAATTGTATGAAGAATAGATCCAATTTTCTCAATGTCACTGCAATATCACCTTTCAGTAGTAACGGCACTGAATGATTACGCATATCATTTAGTAATAGTATTTTATCCATTTCACAGAGAGAGATTTTTTAATTTTTTTTTTTAAGTGGACATATGATCAGATTATAAATGAGCATATAGAGAGGAGGCCATCCTACATACAAATATGTCAATGTTAATGTTACTGCATCCTGAGCTGCTGGGAGGAACGTGATACTGTGTTTGCTAACATGCAGCATTTGCAGGCAGAGTACATCTTAACTGGCTCTTTAATGGCCAAAACCAGCAATTGCAAAAAACTCTTAACCCACAAGTTAAGGAAAAGATCTTTACAGTTTGTTTTTGATCTGCTACCATGTGTAACTACAAAATGAACTCCGATATAGGTTTAGGATTAAATAACTCCCATTAGCCTTGCTGGTTAGCAGGCATTTTGTATGCATCCTTCCTTCTTGGTCTCTATGATTCCATCTTGCTGCAGAGCAAAGCAGGCTGCAAAATGGATAATCCCTGTGAGAAGGCAGTGCTATAGAACTCAAATCAATCATGCCAAATGCTACTAGAAATATTTCTTTATAGGTCATGATTGGAAACTTACCCAGCAATTTGCATTTAAATGGCAGCTGCTAGAAGTAGAGTGTATAGAAATAAGTATATCATGTTTAGGCTTTAAGGTACATCCCTTAAGACTCTGGGAAAACATGGGGCTCTTTAGTTTAACACTATAAATATTAGTACGGCAGTGCCTTGCACAGTTGAAACTACATTTTCAGGTTAATCGGAGGCATCTGGGCAGGTTAAATTTGATACAGCATGTTTGTTTGGCAGTGTTTCCAAGATTTGGACAGCCAGGGATCTTTTGCTTTAACAGCTGATGCAAAAGCATATTGAGATTTGTGCCTAAGCTTTTAGGTAAGTTTTTACACATTTCTGTAATATTGATTTCTCTCTCTGGTCTCATCTACTTCTCATGCCTTCCTTTTAAATGCATATTTACCTGAGGCAGAAGTGGTCGCTAGTTATGTGTGTGCTAGTTCCTGGAATTGCCATGACCCATCTGACTATGTACTATCTCGGTGTTAATTCTCACTCTTATATTGGATCTCAAATGACACTAAAATAAGTCAGGTGTGAAGGTTGCCCTGGCTATACCCCAAATTTCTAAAATAATACTTTGGCTAGTCCTGCTTGTGCTCTATTCATTTAAAACTTCCCTAAAGTCATATTCCATGTTAGCAGTGCAAAACGGATGGACCATTTCTGATGGTATTTTGATATCCTAAACCAAATTTTAAATAAATAAAAAAAGGCCAGGGTACAATTTTAAGCAAGGACTTCAAAAAAACAATTGCACATGTCTAGTAGCTTGTTTTGAAAGGCCTAAGCATACCTAATGGTCTTCTGTTTGTTTTTTTTCTAAAAACATGCCTGTAAATGATATCTCATTATTTGCTATAATTATGAATGCAAAAAACTAAGAGGATTCTGAAGTATTTTTTTTGAAAACAATAGTCCTTACTTTCTGAGAAGCTGAAATAATTAAAAGAAGATAATTCTTAGCTCGAGAGTGTAAGGATATATCACAAATAACAAAATTAAGGAGGAAAAAAAAGAATGCTAAATATATGTTTATAAAATGCATTTTAAAAATCCAAGGAATTAAAATTAAAATTGGCACTCGATTTTAACTACAAGTGCTGTTGGTTCTTTACACAGTAGCAAGTTGAGGGCAAAAGATACGTTGTCTAACCTGCATGAATTTTCCACCTGATTTATCGTTGACCAGTGATTTGCCTTTTCTGTCTGTCTGGTCTGTTTGTTTTTTAATTGTGATCATTACAAAGAAAGATGTAATGTAAACAATTGGAGATAGCAGCAGGGTTCTAACATCATTAATGGTTTGTTTGCTTATCATATTGAGAAATAAAACATTTTCAACGCATTAGGTACTCAAATACTGCTATAAATTCCAAAAGAAAATATTCTGATGCATGGAAATCTTCCACCTTGGTGTCAGACAGAAAGCTGGCCTTTGATTGTGCCAAATTCATATTAAATACCACAGAGTTACATCAATTTTTATCCTTTCAGGCACTGAAAAATACTAATGGGACCCTCTTAGAGATTCCTTTTATTTGCGGAAATAAATTTGCAGTTTGCTGCAGTCAGGGCAAGCGTGGTACTTCCAGCAGCATTTGCCTCTTTGGCAATGCTGTGTCAGAAGCAAGAGTTCAAAGTGTGTCATTGTACTGCTGCCAGAAGTAATTCTTGTACTTATCATTCTAGACATCCTTAAACTTAGCAACAGAAAGGACAGATGGCCAGTGAAGGGGACTGACTGACTTGATCAATTTGAAACCTCTTAAGGCTATCTGTGATGGTTTGGTTTTTATTTTTATAGTCGTATTTTTTGTCATTTGTGATGGAAATGAGGAATGCAAACTAACTAGAATATAGCGATGTATCATGGGCCACTAGAGTAATGGAGTTTATAGTACATAAATTGTCCTTCATGTAACAAGGGATTTTCCCAGATAAAACATAGGTGTGGGTGTGTTATCGTGCTTTGCACGCTGCTTTTGTTGTTTGCCAGAGTTAATTTGGGCTTGAAAATTCTATTCATCAGTATTTCCCCCCAGTGGAGCCTGTCCAATGTGCTTTACCTTAATGTATTCTAAACATCTGCATTCAAATAATTTATTCATAGGCTGAAATCTCTAATCCCAGTTTGTGGTGCAGAAATGTTTCTTTGGTCACTTATACGCTGTTAATCTGAGACAGAGACAGGCAGGTCACACAACGTTGTCCTTTTTTTCATACAACTTCTTGAACAATGGATTGTTAGTCATTTTATCAAAGAGCTAGAGGTAGCAGTCTGTGTAGATGTATTGAGAATCAGCTAATGGACAGAAAGTACCTGCTCCGACACATTAATTCCCTTCCCTGTCAGCCTGCATCATTGTAGAGTGTGCATGATGGGAAGCAAGGTCCCATCGCACTATGGCACCTGCTGCTTTTCCATCTGCCAAGTGCAATAGCATCTTTGATTGCCCATTTTTCAGCCTAATGACTTTATTCCTTTTCTCTTTGTAAAGTTTTTACATTTTTTATTGTTATTTCAATAGTCATGATTTGTAGGGCGTTTGTGTTGTTTTTGTTGTGGTTTGTTTTTTTTTTTTTAATTTCCTCCTCTCCAGTGGGCACTTAGAGTGTTGATAAAAGAATAACTAGAAAATAATATTCCAAACCTGTGCCCAAATTCTGCGTGCCCCAAGTGTTGTGTTTCATAATTTATTCTGATAAAGTTGTCATGGTGATAATGTCTCTTGAGACTGAAAGTGCCATGTGCCTGGCTGATTATAGGAAACAGCTCAGATGGTACATAAACTGGTAAATATTGAACCCATGGGCAATAACATTAGCCATATTTTGTCCATTTATTTATTTATTTATTTAATGTAGCTCTAGTCAGCTTGATTATGGAAAGAGTGTGACAATTCATAATTTACTTTCCGTACGCTTAGATTTATGAGGATGGGAGACAGGCTTTTGTTGTTTGTTTGTTTGGTTTTTTTTAAATCCAGTGACATAAATGTTGGCGGAGTTCCCTGAAATAGCCTTTGAATTCTGTCTAAAGCTGTTGATTTGGCTGGATTAGTCAAAGCAGCAGATCATTATTACATATCGAACATCTGTCAAAAATAGAACTTGCAATTAACAGATGTATCGCCTGTAAGTTGTGGCTTCAGCTTGTGAGAGAAGTACCTTTAGGATTCCCGATAAATGCTGATTTTGTTTATTTCAAATAAGGAGATAAAAGCCACAATGTAAAATATTATTCTCTTCCATCAAAAAGAAAACAGAATTTTGTGGTTTTATTCCAAATACTGATCGTGTTAAAATCAAAGCATAGTAGTGCACTCCTTGCAGTTCCCCAGAAAATAATCTTTTGGTGGTGAAGTTCAAAATTACATGCTTCAAGCAGGGAAGTTTTAGATTCTGAGATGCTTTTTTTTTTTTTATGCATTTGTTGGATAGTGTACTCTGTAGTCCGTATTTAAGAAATGCCAGGTAATAGCATGCAGGTTTTTATACGAATATGCACTATTAGTTACTAGCAATATTTTGGCTCTTCCTTTATGTCTTTTTGCATAATACTTTTGTATATTTCTGTTCAGAGATTTAGAAAGACATCAGCTACATTGAAGTGCACTAGTTTTGGGGGTGGGGGTCTACCACACCTGACTGGAGTTTTAAAAAATATTTCTCAATTCTAATTCTACGTATACAATTTTTCAAATAGTCCTAAAGAACTTATTCTGTAGTGCCCTTTAAACTCCTTGAGAAAAAACTCTCCTTGCAGATAGAAATTTAAGGCCTGGCACTTATATTTGAATGATGTACGTAAAATGTACTGATCAGCACGGTTGTGAACAAGATCCATAATTTATCCAGATTTATCATCATAATAATTTATCCAAACCAAGATCAGGTACAGGGACATGGAACTGGCTGGACATTCCCCTGAGCAGATGGGAAGTGGTATTAGTGTAGTGTTTTAACCAGTGTAGCGTGCATGAGCCGAGGAGAGAACTGCTGGCCAAATCCAGAGGATCTGGTGGACTTGCAGGTGGTGGGAAGCAGCTTCTCAGAAGGCCTTTCAATAGGGATACAGCACGTGCATTGGCAGGAGTCAGTAGGTACGCAGGGAAGATGGGTCACTCAAGGACACATCTGATGTTAGACCCAGGCCTACATCTGCTCTTTGTGTGTGTGGAGCAAAACGGAGTAGACCAACAGTTTTTCCAGGTAAGCCCTGTCTAGCAGGACAGCAGCAGGGGTGCCGAAGACACGGCACTAAGTCTTTCAAGGTCATATCAATGTGATAACGGACTGCAGTATTGTGTGATGGACATCTGTGAGAGGCAGCTGCTCCCAGTTTGTAGTACATGCTGAATTCCTAGGAATAGTCTAGATCTTTCTGTAACTTTTGTTAATAAGGATCCCTCTCCTGGTAAGTAGTAACTCATTTATTAGTGGAAGTTTAGTACCAGAGGCCGTGACCCAGTCAGCAGCTGGTTTGGCATGGCTTCCTGCACAAGGTGCACGCTGACAAAAGAGAGGGGTCTGGAATGCACAAAGCGCTGTTATTTGGTGGTCTGGCATATCTGTGCACGGTTTGGGTTATATAGGCTGGACATCCTGGACTCTATCCACTTGCCGTGCTCTTCTCTGTGGCTGAGTAACTCAGATATCACAGCAACCACAGTACTAAGGTGCTCCGAAGCGCCTGCAGGATCACAAAACTGATGCAGAGCAGAAGTTGTCTACACTTGAATTGGAACACCCCTGCTGTGCTCAGCGCTTTAGGACATATATTTGCTTCCACACGACAGGTGGTATCAAGTGTCTACGTGCTTGTCATTCGGCACGTGTACTCCTTCGCTCATCTGTTGCATGCTTTGCTGTAAATTCTGAGGCAAGCCAGTTCCTTACTACTGTTCTCACGAGCAGTTCTGAAATCCTGTCCTAGGAATGGCTGTTGTTACACAGCACAGATGTATCGCAAAAGTAGCAGAGAGTGCCTTATGTATAACTATTTAGTTCAGTTGCAAATTCTTTGGAACATGGTGGTAGGATTATATTGCAGAATTACGTGGGAAGATAATGAAGCAGAGGAGGAGCAAGGAACAGAACCTGGGAACTAGAAGGCTTCTATAATAAATGTGAGACGTGACTTCATAAAAGAATCTAAGGGCTGACCTTAAAAACTTCAAATAATTGCTTTTTTTCTCTCCCTGCTGCCCATCTTTTACTTTGTTTTGAACATGGGGCTGAATAGGTTTACTTGTTGATCACTGGCTCTGGCACTAGAATGGATACTTGGAACAGGCAATTCTTATCCACCCTTTGCTGTGCAGAGCAGGATTCTAGACCTCTCATATTCTTCAGTGTTGTCTCTTTCCCATGCTGGGCAGGCACAGCCTGCTTTCAGTCATTCGTTGCTCATTCAGGAGACACATCTGACTATATGTTTCAACTGCAAATTTGTCATCCCTAATCTGAAGAAGAGAAATGCAGTTTGGCACATCATCATGGAAGGATCTGGGTATCATTGTTGCAAGCTATGTCTCTGTCGTGGAATGCAGAGCTTCCCAGCTCGGCTGCAGGCAGCCTGAAGGGCTGACGTTCAGACCTTTTGTTATTACCCAGGCTTCCTACTACAGGCACGAGAGACTGGGATGCTCAGCTTAAAAATTTCTCAATTCCTCTTGCTAAAAATCACCATCATTCTGCCAGGACTAAAGGTGGAAGACATGCAATTGTTCAGGGTCTTGGTTACAATTTTGTTTATGTTTTGTTTAAATTAATAAGTTTCCCTTTTTTTAAAAAAAAAAAAAAACAAAATACTGACTTCTAAAGGATATTTTGCTTCTTGCTCTATGACAGAACTATTAATTTCTCTCTAGAAAATTGGAATTTCTTGAAGATACTCCACTTTTCAACAGCCCTTTCCCAGCATTGGTCAAGTTGGTAAACCTTCCATGACCTGTGAAGTTTTTCACACGTTTGAAATTTAACCAAATTCCCTCATTGTTTAACATTCAGGGGAAGCCATAGCTTCTGCCTTTCCAAGATGTCAAGTGACAAACTCTCATTAGACTAGGATTTTCCAGTAGGGCCAGGATTTCACCTGTGTCTGTGCAAGAACAAATTGATTCACAACCCTGAGCTACTGCACCAGAGGGGAAAATTAACTGCTTCTGCAAGCTATCAAATTGTTATTAGAAAAAAAACCCCTGGAAACTTATTATAAAGTCAGTGTGAAAGTATTCAGTCCCTGACACTTCTCTGTTTCTTGTGAGAACTTGCAGTGTATTTAGCTCACTGACAAGGTTATACATTACACCTAAAAAGAAAGGGGAAGGAAACACTCCACACTGCAGACAAAGCCTAGAATTATCTTTAGTAGGTGAAAGACAGCTGTGACCCCAGCTTAGTGCTGTGATGGAGAGCTGCCGGTGTGACAGCTCCTTTCTGTGCTCTCGGGTACAATGAGACAGATGGAAGCAGAGTGGCATTCTCCTACTTCCCATTCTGCAGGAATCAGAGGGAGAGTCAAACTTGGTAAAAGCAGAATGAGATGCTTTCAAGGTACTTTCAAGTAACCTGAAGCGTTTGAAAGACTTGAGTTTCTATGTTATCTGAATGCCATTGACAGGAAAAAGTGAAAAGGGGGAAAAGCTGTTACATTTCTTCCTACAAGTGATTCGAAATGCTGGAGTTCACATACCTTTATTTTTTGGGGGCTCAGCTGAAAGTTTGAGAATAGCTCTGTACACATTTATTCCAGGGAGAAATGGTGGTGGTGGGCAGGAGCAAGTCACTGAAGATCCAGAAGCTGAATTCAGTAAAAATATACCAAACCCATCCTCTTTCAGCCCTTAATTCAGTGGCCCTCAAATTGAGATCCCTTCCCAGCTCTCCCAGTTTTTAAATGCGTTCTGTTAAAAGTCCTAACCAATAACTTTGATCAGTAAAACTGAGCTGCCAAATGGGCTACTCAAGCACACACTGCAGCTGCCAAAACAAACCATTTGGATTTTTAAAGACCTGTGGCAACGTTAACAACGTTTATGAGAGATCAGATAACGTGCTAATTAGAAACCCATGAAATCAGTTTAGAGTAGTTTATTATTTTAAGATCTATAGACATTAAAAGCAGTGGAAGAAAGTTTTTTTGAGGTTTAAAATTATTTTTAAACAAAAATTAAACGGCCCTGAACTTATATAAAAAATTCACCAGACTGATGCATATGTGACAGTATACACATAACGCATAGTTTGAGCAGCACCTCTCCCGTGGGTTGTTTTGTGAGCTGAGGTTCTAGCCCTCTGTAGTTTAAACCCCTTGATCTTGAAGGTCTTATTTGGTATTTGTCTGCAACAGCAACTGAATTGATTCTTGCACACATTGTTCCCAGCAAGTTTCTAGCAGGTTTTGAATCCCAGAACAGATGTCCCTTTCCTCTAATAGGACATTTTGATTTTCAGTGGTCATAGCAACAAAATGCCCTCCTTGGCCTTCTTGAAGAAAACCTCGATAAGAAAAGCATTTTAATTAAGAAAATATACTAATTAGCTACCACCTGAAGTGACGATAAGAGCTTCACTTCATTAGCAAGGCTGGGTGTGTTTGGAGAAACTCACCTGGCAACAAGGGGACTCATTTTTCAGGCTATTTTCAATATTTCTCTTCCTGCAGGGAGAAAGCAATCTTAATTAAAACCTGTGAAAAGCAGGGCATTTTTAGCTGGTAATTTACAGAAGTTTGAATAAGTCAAAAGAGGAAAAGACACCTTTTGGCAAATAGTGCATGTAGATGTCTGCCAGCAAGACTGCACTTAGCAACAGGAGCTTTTTATAAACCTGAGAGGTTGCTGGACTGCTGGAACTGCAGGGTTCTTCTGAGATGAAGGCTGGGGTCAGTGGTGTTCATAAGCGTGTGCTCCTTGACCCAGACAGGGCCTTTAAACCCTTCCATCCCATACAATTTATAATACACAGTATTTGTGTGCCTGTCAGGAATAATCTGTACTGCTACAAACCAGAATTTCATGGTCTCATATGCAGTCTGTGCACCCGTCTCAGGGCTATTTTGACTAATTCCAATATCCTTCTGCCTTTGCCACCAGTTTTTGGTTGGTTTGTTTTTTTTTCCCCCCCCAGCCATTTTCAGAGATTCTTAAAAGATGGAGGAAAAAAAGAAAAGTTTGTTTTCAGTATTTAATGCTTGATTCATGGCCTTTGCTCTTTCAGTCTCTTGCACTGACACATAGAAACCCAGCCTCAGGCATAGCTCAAACGTGCTCTATTCAACCGTCACGCCTACCATGAGATCGCAATGCAGCGTGATCTCATTCTTGGTGATTCTTTCATGTCAGTAGCTCCATTTGGTGCTTGCTCCTAGATCAGCTTGTATTTTTTCAGTTGTGTGGGTTTCAATGATTCGTGTTTGTGGGATTTCTCTTCCTCCCCCTTTTTGTCAATTAGAAAGACTTGGTCGTCCTTCCCAGCCAAATGAGCCCATTCAGGTGCGTGATGGGAGGCTTGTGGTCCAAAGTTTCCGTGTTTTGGCAAGCCTAACTGTTGGATTAGAAAGATTGGCAGCCCTTTCAGGAGGCTTGTTAAGAAGCCTGATTAACAATATAGCACAAATTTTCAATACTGGATTAAGGGAGGGTGTTTGCTGACGCCCTTTTGCAGATAATAAGGGGGTATAGGCAAGTGCTGCTGGTCAGGCAGATGCTAAAGGTGGAATTTAATGGAAGACTGATAACTGAACTGATAACACTGGAGTGTTCAGGAGGAGCTCAGGAGTGGCCAAGTCACGTGGCCTTGATTTGCGTCCATTGAAGGTCCGGTGAGCCTTGAGATCTGACTGCAGAACTAAAGTTCCCCTGTGTTCTACCTTACTTCAACTACCTCCAAATTCTCTGATTTAATCGTTTTATAATAGGACATAGCAATGTTGATGTTCATGTAACACAACCCTTTTCTTTTTCTCTTTTCATCAGTATTACTTTAAAAATGAATTAAAAAAAAGAGCTGGCAGCACTTTAGGTGTCTGGAAAAAACCATAAATAGGAACATCCTTATTATGTGGGTGACAACTGAGTCAGATTATTTTAGCAATGCTATTTATAGTAAAGCTCTTCTTAAAATTGCTTAATTAATGCAAACACTGCAAACTGCTGGCCTCATACAGTCTCTCCATTTAAAGAAGGGAAAAGAAGGGAAATGGGATTACTTTTTTTTTTTTTTTAATATCAGTCAAATGAAGCCAGATGCACACACACTGGAGAAAAGATAGTGCTGACATTTCTGTATGCATTCTGGATTTTGTCTTCAACAAATATCAGCTAGAGCCAAGCAGTGTGGCATTTTGGCCCTTAGCCAGCCAGCCCTTAATACGTTAAAATCAAGCCTTGTATACATTGTCTGACAGTAGCAACATACACTAAGCCCTAATCTTTCCTTCTTCATGGCTCCTATTGAGGGCACTGACATGACATTTATCGTAAATGCAAAATCTGGCCAAGTTGGAGAGGTTTTGCTTCCAGAAATGTGTTGATGCTCAGACTTCACCACTGATCTGTGTTTGAGGGTGAATTAAAAATATTACACTATGCATTCATTTCCCTTTGTAGCACAGAAATTGGAAAGAGTACTCTGAAGGATCCAATATTTGGTATTATTAACAACCAAGATGATGTCTTTCTCCCTCTTTTTCTCTTTAAGGTCTCTCAAAGTAGATAGCAAGCAAGTAGGCTTTTCCATTCTCCATTTCTGTGAGATGATGCCATGTGCACATACTTCTTGTTTAGAGAAACAGGGCTACCTGCCTGACTCCCTCTCAACGGGGCACCAGGTCAGTAGTTTAGATGGGAGTCTAAAGAGTTGATTTTTTCCTGGTATGATGAGTCAAACATCATAGCAATGAAAGTGCACACATTTTACAGGACACTGTTGCGAGGCAGCATGCCTGTGCAGTGTCCAGTCAGTTTTATTCTGAGATTCTCAATCAGTGCAAGCATTTTAGATGTCCTTGTGAAGTCAGGGTAATATTCACTGTGATATCCAGGGAACATAGTTTACCAAAGTGTTCACAGTAACTGAAATGCCTTGAGATTGTACAAGTTGGTGATTCTTGGAAGAACAGAGTCTGTACTTGGCTAAGTAGGCAAGTGCTGTACTGCTTTCCCTCCTTCAAAGGAAGCTGTTATGTACATCCCCATCGCTTAACAAGAATAAATAATAATTTTGCATAATTGCCTAAGTATTATTGATAGGACTGGTTAGATGATACACTGTGCTCTTAAATCAGCTGTTTTCACTTAATGGGTAATTGAGATCTTTTACAGGCACAAAATACAAAGCCAGTTTGAAAAAAGCAAGTCACTGAATTTTCTTAGTCTCCACATGAGTAATTTTCTTTCACTGAAAATAATACAGCTTTGCTGGTAGTTCATGTTGGAAGTTAGGAGGATATTAGCATGAATTGTTTGAAAAATCTCCCTGCTTTTAACCTTATTTCTACTCTGTGTTCTCGCCATTTCCATATCTAAGCATAAATCCATGTGAGCACAATTTTTAACTTTTTAAAGTAAAGCATGGTTTATGAGGAAGGTTAATATCTTTCATTTGCCTAACTGATATAGTTAGAGGAAAAACAGACTTTTTAGCATATAATTCCTCAGATCATTGGAGATGTTCTTGGGTTCCTGAAATCTTGTCTGTTTTCTTCTAAATATGTTGGCCTAAGAAGAAGATATTCAATCTCCCTATATACCTTTGTTTAGATCCTTAAACCATAACAACATTATTAATACATCATAATTGTATATGAATAATATATTCTAGATAAATGATCCTCAGTTTTCATGTAGAGCATATTGTCTGGAAGCTAGAGAAAGTGCAAAGTAACCTAATTTATTCTCTTTCAGTGGAAAAGCAATGCTATATGCCACCTAGATTCTAACTCAACTTTTTTCTTTAGCTAATGGCGAGACTATTTTTCCTATCTGTTGGAGTCTTCAGAATTCAAATAAAAATTAAGTATCCATTCAGAAAAATACTATTTGAGGTGCCTTATGATTCTCCAGTTGGCCAAACCTGTATGATTTTATCTCAAGATTATTTTGTCACCTTGTATTGTCACAAACCAAAACCCTGTCCACAGCCAGCACAGCAGGCAAACCTTGCTCGTCTCCATTGACACAGAGTTGACCCCTCAAAAAATGTAGCTGGAAAATAGAATTCCTCTTCTGAACAGGAAAGTGAAAGAAAAACAGTATAGCGCAAAACCTGAAACTTTGTTTCAGGATAAATTGAAATTACATTTTCATTCAGTCATATAAAATGTTATTGACTGATCCAAGTTTTAAAACCGCATTCAGTTATAAGATGGAGTAATAATGCTTCAGTATAGTAGTAGTAATCATAATACACAAAATCATAGAATCATTTGTGTCGGAAAAGACCTTTAAGTTCATCAAGTCCAACTGTGAACTAAACACTGCCAAGCCCACCACTAAACCATGTCCCTGAGTGCCACATCGATGCAGCTTTTAAACACCCCCCAGGGACGGTGACTCCACCACCTCCCTGGGCAGCCTGTGCCAGCGCCTGACCACCCTTCCAGCGAAGACATTTTTCCTAATCTCCAATCTAAGCTTCCCCTGGTGCAACTTGAGGCCGGTTCCTCTTGTCCTGTCACTTGTGACCTGGGGGAAGAGACCGACCCCCCCTCGCTGCAGCCCCTTGCAGCAGCTGTGGGGAGCGATGAGGTCCCCCCTGAGCCCCCTCCTCTCCAGGCTGAACCCCCCCAGCCGCTCCCCGTGGGACTCGTGCCCCAGCCCCTTCCCCAGCCCCTGCCCGGCTCTGGACACGCTGCAGCCCCTCAGTGTCCCCCCTGCAGTGAGGGCCCAGCGCTGACCCCAGGTTTCGAGGGGCGGCTGCACCAGTGCCCAGCGCAGGGGGACGGTCACTGCCCCGGCCCCGCTGGCCACGCTGTGTCTGACACAAGCCGGGCGCTGCTGGCCTCCTCGGCCACCCGGGCCCCCGGGGGGCTCATGCCCAGCCGGCCCAGGCAGCCCCCCAGGCCCATTCCCGCTGGGCAGGGCCCAGCCGCTCGCCCCAGGCTGCAGCGCTGTGTGGGGCTGGTGTGACCCACGGGCAGGGCCCGGCGCTGGGCCCGGCTGAACCTCACACAACCGGCCTCGGCCCATGGGCCCGGCCTGCCCGGGTAAGGACACTGTTATTTAAATATCAGAAGCCTGAAGTTCTAACGAAAAGCTTCAGCAACTTGCCAATGTGATTCATGACACATTCCTGCACAATTTCAAAACTTTTTAATTTATTCTCTTGTGGAAAATATTTCCATCTAGAATTTTGACTGCCTCTATATGCAGTGTAATGGCCTTCTGGCTCCAAGTATTTTTGCAGCATGTGCTAGTGACGTGCTTTGAGAGATATTTGTGGGTTTTTGGGTTCTTTACATTTGGGGTGTTTGGATAGATCCAGTTTAAAGCCTGGAAAATGCTCAAATTATAAGGGTTGATTTTCAAATCCTTTTGCATTCAGCAGATTATGCTGGTTAGATATTAATTTTGTTTAGTTTGGTTTTAACTTTGACTTAGTCTGGGTTTAGATTAAATTATGTCTCCTGCATGCTCAGTGGTTAGGATGCATGTGAGCTTCCAGGAACATTAAACCCTAATCCAGCAAAATGTGTAGGGATTTCTATAATTTTAAGCATATGAGGAGTTTGGTGAAATTCTAAGTGTCGTTCATACAGTCCAAGACACGAGGGCATTTACAATGAAAACCGAGACCCTTAAGGAATATGGAAAATATACTAATAATGTTGGACTTTGAAAGAAGGCAGAGGTTTGACCCTAATTTTACCCATTTCAGTCTATTGTTTTCCCTCCTTGCAAGAGGTTTTCTGAGGGTTAAAGAAGGTATCTACCACAGGCTGTTAGTTTTATCATGTGTTGTTCAGTATAAGAGCAATGATTTGTATCCTGATGTCACCATGCTGACCTTTGCTCTTGTCACAGAAATGCTCTAATCATGAAGTCTGATTAAGTGTGGTTTTAATAAAGAGACTGGCTAGTTCTTTGCCTAAATAACACTTAGATTATTGACTGTTGTAAAATGGCTGTGGTGGGACCTAAACCTCAGTGAAGAATGCCAAGTGGTTTTCTTTGTCTGGCTTTTTATCTAATCTGACATTTGTTAACTACCTGTACATGACAAGAAGAAAAGTGGCTATCCAAGTGCTATACAATTACATTTTAAAAGATTCTGCTTTTTATGGTGGCTGCTAAATAAAACTCTCACAGGCAGATGTATAGATATACTTTGCTATATTTGCCAAAGTCTTTTTGTGATGGCAAGGTTAAGGTAGTGCGAGCACCTTCTTGGTGCTCAGTGAGAAGAAACTTGGTGAGTTATGGGTGAGCCCAGCGTGCATTACCTTCTTCCTATTGTGTCAAGCCTGCCATGGTAATTTTTCCTTTTACTTATACCTAAACCTAAAAGAAATGATGTGGTCATCGTGACAGCAGAGGAATTGTCATTAAAATAAACATGATTATGACATATACTGTATCAAGATTCAGTATGACAGGTAACTACAGCTAGCTGCTAAATGTGTGTGCAGGACTTTATACATCCTTTGAGGGATCAGATGTAAAACAGGATGCTTTTTATTCAAAAAGAGTCGACTGGTCAGACTGATTACTGTAAGTAGGATGCTGTAACTGGGACTTAGGTTTAAATGATCGATAACTCTTTAAATTCTGTAGGACAGTGTTCTCACATTTGTAAGAACCGACTGTGCTGTGCAACCATATTATTTGGTGACTGTATTAATTTGGTGAATCCCCTAGATGGTAATTGAGTTCAGGATCACTGTTGACCCACTGATTTTTATTGACTCTGTTTCAATTTTGACTTTTGCTTGTATCATCTAATTTCAGTTTAGTAAAAGCTTACAGTAGAGAACTGTAGCAATATATTAGATCTTAAGTTTTCTCCTTTATCAGCTTTTTTAAAAGACTGTGAAAAATAAACAGAACCAGTTATTCTTCCAACATAGCAGCTAGAATGACAACTTCAAGTATCTAAACAAATGAGGCAAGGAATCTGAGGGCCACTTGTCAAAGGATATATAATTTGGTATATCTGGGTTATCAGCTCAGAGACTGACTGTCCAAATCAAATGTGGTGGAAAATGCCCTCTGTGGTCCCAGAGCTAAATCAGAAATGTTTAGGCTGTTACATCCCTCCAAAACCCTCATAAATTTGTAAATCAGGTTTACAAAACTTATTTCCAACTGTAATTACATCATAAAAACAAATGATACATATAGCACCTAGGCAACAATGCCAAGCTAACAGGGCAGAATAAAGCAGGTAAAAGAGACTGACACATAAGAGATAAGTAGTCATAATTTGTTTGCAGGCTTTGTTTCATGATTCTGTAACATATTTGTCAGGAAAAAGCAGAGGGATGTTAAAGCAATGATTCTGGGTACTCCTCCAGAATTAAGTGCATCTCTTCATGCCTTAAAGTCAATTATTTTTCATGTTTGTTCTCTAATCATTCATTATTTGTAGATGCACCAAAACAATCCATGAAGAGCTGACAGGACAAACATTATTCCCTGTAGATTTTTTAAAATATTCATGGTATGCTTAAAGTTTGTATAAGGTAGTTCTGTGAACTCAGCAGTACTGAAGGTGGAGAGGGCAGAAATGTGTGAATTTAAAGTCTTTTAGCGCTATTCAATATCAGTCTTATTTATTTTTAAAATTGCTTGGTTTATGTTTTCCCTTTCCTTCTGCCACATGTTACTGTTGGGATAAATCTGTTAAAATATGGGCTGAGTCAGTGTGAATCTATTGCACTGTGATCCTTTTCAAATTAGTATTTCAAACAAGGATTCATCTTTGTCACTGTAATGTTACAAATACCTTTGTCCACCCGATGCTGGCTTGCCGGCTGCTGGAGGCTCATCTTGAGAATTCCAGTAGCATCTTAATTATTAATAGAAGGCAGATATGATCCTTAGCTACAATGAAAGAGTTTCAATGAAGAATGCTCACAGCAGTCATTATGGTTTTCAATTTGATACTGTGAGCTTTGGGTAGCCTGAGTAAAAGCCCAAGTCGTCCACATTTTTACAAACATTAATCTCAGAAAGTTGTGTTAAATTTATTGCCTGAAATATGTATAAAAATAGCGCAGATGAGTCCCCATGGGTCTATACCAGTTAAATAGAATGTACTGGCCAAAAAACTTTTCAGGTGCCCCTAGATGACAAAATGATGCACATGACAAAAGCCCTCTGTTTGGTTTCCTGCTGCCTCTAGTTTTGTAAAAGCAGAGAGAAACAGGGAATAAAAAGTCTAGTTGTGCCTGTTAAAACTTACTGCTCTTTGTACTCGAAGAGAGAAGAAGCATAAAGACAGAAGGGCCAGAGCCGCTAGTGGGACAAGAACAGCTGTGGCATTGTACAGGAAAAGACAAGAGGAGGGGTAGTAAAAGAATAAAACCAAAAAATTCATGGGGAGGGAAAGAAAAGATGTCCAGTAATAGAGAAATGTGTAAGAGAACAAGGGGGGACAGCAGGGAAAGACCTACAAAAGGCCTGTTTTCTACTTGACTGCTCTTGTTTTGGATGCAGACTGCTTTTATGCAATTAGACATTGGCATTTAGAAATGGAGTTCAACAGGACATAAAGGCAGCTTGTATTTGAAAAGCTTTACCATGAGCCCAGTCCTTCTTTCCTATTCCAATTTTGATAATGCCAACAGAGAGCCTGATCTTGCTTTTCATTTGGGTATGGGGCAAGCAGAAAATTTTTACTGGAGTAATCAGTTCACCAGTAGCACTGAAGGCACCTAATTCAACTTGTGTTTTCCATTGTAAATCAGGGAAGATGCAGATGAAATAAAATGAGTGTGAGAGGGGAGTAAGAGCCTGGATCCATTGCCCTTGTGGAGGCAAAAAATGGGTGTTAGTGTGCTTTTGCCCGTGCATCTCTACCAGTGCATAAATCTAAGTGACTTGCCTGTGATGTAATAGATGGACAGCTACTGGCCATATCTGTGTTTGGTTTTGGGTTTTTTTTGGAGAGGGGTTGTTTTATATTCAAAACCCCTTTCTCATCCTTTAAAGCTATTTGTGATGACATCTTCAGCCATAATTGGCCCCATTCTCTTTCCATTTAAATCAAGAACATAATTTCAGTTCCATTTACAGTCTACCCTCTTTATGTCTAATACCTGCAGATGGAAATAACAAGCAATAAAATTAAAATAAATATTTTCTTATTCCATAAAATCACAACCCTCCAGTTTGCTCTTTCAGTTGTACAGTGTATTAGTCTTCTGATTCTGTTTTTAAGGGAAGGTTGGGGTTTGCTTTTGAAAGGGTTAGGAAAACACTAAATTCCTTGCAAAGAACAATGTGCTGAGCCACACCATGGCCCATTGCAATGACTGATTCTGACCCAGGATACGTAGCTCTGGTTCTCAATGCAGACTCTGCCATATCTTGCTACTTTAGGCTCTGCTAGATAATACGGTGTCTAGGATGCATATGTGCAGGATGCTTTGTCTCTTTTGCTATTAAACTAGATAAAACCAGGAAATATAGCAAAATGCTAAATAAATGCAGATTGCATGTTTTCTGGAGTATTATTTAGAAACAGCATATTCAGCTTTGAAAACACAGGGATAGTAGTTAGTGTCCATTGGAATTTTCTTGCAATTGAAACTGACTTGTTCATTCATTGATTAAAATATTAAAACATTTTGGAAAGATGAGTGTTTAGAGGACAATCTAGTAATTAACCACCCAGCTTAGTTCTCTGTCTCTCTCTTTCTCTCATTCCAAAAAAGAAATACCCATAAAATGTAAGTCTAAAAAATGTCATTACAGCATTGGCTAATATAAATTGCTTGATGCAGCAATGTCAGTCTAAGAATGAGTGATTGCTCTGTAGACAAGTGGTTTCATGACTGAAATAAAGAGATGCTGGGTGCTGAAGCACCTTCAAAGTGATGGGTGGATTGAGTGCTTAGGTGCCAGCCTGAGTCTGGTATATACCGAGGAATCAGAAATGATGTTGCTAGGTAAAGTGAAGTATTACAATAGCACTCGACCTTTGGAGACCCATGGTTAAATCCACTGGAAAGGATACCATTTATCATAATAATTCTCATTAAAAACCTGTTTCTACTTTTCACCTGCTATAAACTTTAATGTGGGTGTAAAAATACAGCAAATTAGCACACAATGAAATGTAATTCAGAGCAGAGTCTGTGGGGATGGAAGTGCTGCTACTGTCTTTCTACCTATAGAATAGAGTTAAATTTGAGTTATGTTTTGATCCCATAACTATGAAACTATGACCTTTCATAAGTGCTAGTTTCATTTAAAAGTAACAGCTTTGGGGGGGGGGAAAAAAAAGGAAAAAAAAAAAAAAAAGAAGAAAAAACCACCACTATCAATTCATCCAGCTGTTTGGTTGAAATAGTAGCTATGTTCATACAGCAGAAACTGATTTTGTTTTCTGACAAGTTGGAAGAGCAGAAACTATGGATGTAATTCTGCTTATGCTTTTTTTTTTCAAAAAAGGTATAATCCAAATAACTTGTATGAATCAAATTCTGGCCTCAGTGCGCTGAAAATGGAGATATTCAGCAATGTTAGGGGAACTGCTGCAGGTGTATAGTAGTGTAAGTGGAGCATTCAGCCAAGTAGAGCTGTAGAACTATAAAAGAAAGTGTTAAAGTTATTAAAATCAGGTTCAGTGTGTAATGCAGCGTTCAGCTAAGCTCTTTCCATAGTTTCTATACATACTCCTGAGGTCCCCAGCATGAAAGATAATGCACAGAATGCCAGTCTTAACTCTGAATTTCAGTGATGTGGCTGGCAGGTGTCATGATTACCTGAACATCATTTAAGTTGAAAAGAGGTGGTTTTGTGTATGTTAGTCTCTTGTGGCATTTTTGTACATTATATACAACGTTCTAGATGTGGAGCGATTTATCTATTTTTATAGAGGTGGTAACATTAATTTTAATGTTAGCCTTTGATATGACACAGACTTTATCTTCATTATTCTGAAATATTGTTTGAAAAAAACCCCACAAATCCATTTATGTTTTCAATTTGCTTTGAACTATTTTTCAACAACTCAGGTCAAGACCTAATTTCTACAGCAGTCTTCACTGTGTTTTATTGTTCACCAGTGACTTGTACATGATTAAGGAATCCATCAGGAAAATTCATTTTTATTTTTTATATAACATCTCTTTTTCCAGTGTCCCACTTGCAGTGTACATATATATATATATATATAAAATGGGAGGTAGAATGAAATTCAAGGATGAAAAATGGACGCTATACTTCAGAAACTGGCAAGTTCATTTCAACTACCTCTTTTATAATTTTGCATTTTGTGACACAATACAACATTTCAGTCTTGTGCATGTGCCAAAACTCATTCAAATTTTTGCAATACAGTGTATGCTGGAGTTCTAATAAGGCACTGTTGTTCACTTTCAAGCCTGAGAATCCTGAAAAAAAATGTTCATGCTGGCAAACCTGAGTGACCAGATTCACCAATTCACCTGTCCATAAATAAATACTTATTTAACAAAATGCTTATGTATATATGTATTTTCTGCATATGCAGACATGCATGTGTCTCAAACATGGAAGCCAATCAACTTTTTGAGGCTTAAAATTGGATACCTCTGACATGAGGGGTTTGTGAGTAGGGAAGTAGCCAAGTTCAAAACGTTGGTCCTTGCTGGCGTGTGGCAGAAAGGAGCATGTACACATGTTCAAAACAGAGAGCTTTAACTGATGTCTTGCTTAATGAGTAAGTTCACAAAAATTCTTGTGTTGATATAGTGCTCTTTGCTGTTGATTGTATGATGTATAGAGTCAAAATTGCCTTCTCAGAGTTACCTCTGCAAACATTATTATACTGTGATTTCTGCAGCAGAAATAAACTGTAAGGATACAAACTTTAGCAGTAAGTTTAGTAAAAATTTTGTAACATTATAAAAGGCATTAAAAATCACATTTTTCAACCGCAAAAATATGACAGTCTATTGAACTCCATTAACAATACTGTAGTATCTGACTTACTCATAGTGAAAGGCCTTAGATGTGCTTCTATAGTAAAGTACTCAATTTACATATATACTGTATAGATTTGTATGTACATACATATACCCCACCAACACAATAGAGCCTAAATAGATCAGGTTATAGGTGATCCATGGAAAATGGACCGTGTGCTAATTTCAGTACTCTGATACCATTACATCTGTTTGGTCCGAAGTGTTACTGTGCAGTTACTACACAGGAATCAAACCTTACAGACCAGTTGCAGAGTTGTTTGAAGATGTGAGCAAGCAGGAGTTGTCATCTTTAATCGCTGGGTTCCCACCCAATTAAAGAGAAAAGAGCAGACAGCAGGTTAGACTGAGACTGGTGCCCCAGTCAGGGTTAGGATGGCAAAAGATGTTTTCATGGGCTAGGACCCAGCACAAAACCCTCAGGATTCATAGAAATTTATTTGTGGGCAGGTTCTCTGAGGCTAGGACATGCCATCAAAAGAACACTTGCAGGAACTGTAATTACCTGCTAAAGCAATTAATATCTTTTGGACTTAATTTAAGAGGTTATTAAAGCCTTGTGGGAAAAGGTATGCCCGTTGTGGCGAAAGTGGTAGGCAAAGCAAGGAGGAAGCTGTGGTGCACACAGCCAGGAACAAGGCACAATGATGCCTTAGGAGCAGCGGTGCTGGCTGAGACAGCAGGGATATTCTTCGCCACCCTCTTATTTTCCAAGGTCCAGGAGGTTTTATATGTTTATGACTATGGAGCCAGAATCAGTTTTAGTAGTCTGGGGAATTGAGGCTTTTTTCTCTTCCCTCTCTTTTTGAGCTCTTGTTACCCAGGAGTCTTCAGCTAACTTCCATCACTTGCATATCTTGGAGGCTTGTTTTTCAGACAGTGCTCCTGGGCTGATACCTTCTCGAGATTCTGTGTAATGCAGAGGGGTTGGTACCAGCGCAGCATTTATCAAAGTTAAGTTGAAAAATCCCTTCTTGGGATTTCTGTGTGAATACACCAGGTGGTGCCACCGATGTTTGCCGAGACAATGTGTAATTACTTTTCTTGTTCTGCCAGAAAAGCTTTGAAAGGCCACGTGAGTTGTACTTTATCACTTGCCCCCCTCTTTTCACTCATGCTGTCTGCAACTCACTTGGACTCTGTTCTGGAAATGTCTCTGTGTTCAGTAGATGTGACCCCAATTACTCCTCCTTGCTTTTTCTTCTTCTCTTCCCCTCCCTAAATGCTACTGGATTTTCTTCCTTACATTTACATTATGACTAAGAGAAATAACCCCCTGCCCTTCCCAATAACTCGATAAATGAATCTGCAATCTGCCATCTGATATGAGACATTTTAAGCCATATAGAACTGCTCTGTATCTTGTTGTCTGTTAATAGAACTGAGTGGACAAGGTTAAAAATAGATCTGCCTCTTAAAGCAACAATAGTTCCATTTTAAATGAAAATGTAGTTTCCATTGATTCTGCCCTTATCGTGCTGGTGCCTTCTGATTCTGTACATGTCTAAATTAAGGCAGGTAAAAGGCTCTTTTGAATAGTAATGTGTTTTCCACAGTTGCTCGTTGCCTGGCTGATCTTTGGTAGTCATGATGATCTTGTAGGGTCCCTGTCCAGTCTGCTGCTGTTCCTGCTCCTATGCAGTGAAATGTGAAATTGCAGTCTTCCGCACCAGGAGCGAATGGCTTGTACTGAAGCAAGCATTGGTGCGTGTAATGGCAATGGCCATGGAAAGGAAGTTTGCAGCAAATCACCTTATGCACAAGGCATGGGAGAAGGTCATTATAGGGCTGATACTCGGAATGAAGTTACAATTTATGTGTAAAAAATATTTTATCAGACTCAAGGCTGAAGCTGACAGTCATTCCCTTTTAGGAATTCTTCACCAGATGTGGTGAAGGTCATGTTCATATCATTGATCACTGCTTGACTGATGATCTAAATGATCAAGTACATATTTTTAATGGTATACATACATGCATCCAGCCAACTAGGTGTGACTTTCTCTAATCCCAATGTCATCTATAACAGACTTGCCATATGCAGGATTTTTTTAAGGACAGAATTACCATGAAATTGCAAAGGTATTTAGTAAGCACTGGTTTGGATTATCTTACCTAAATATGTAAGTCTCTGAATTGTTTTTCATAAGAAAGGTATTCAACTTTCAAGATCATTTAGAGCTTGGGATAAAGATGACTTTGTGATAGCAGGAAAGACCTGAAAAGAAGACTGCCAAAGGGCCATTCTCTCAGCAGTCGCAAACCACTTAAGGAAGTTCACCTATTTCTATCTCTTTCTGGAACTTTACGTCTATTTGAGAAGTGTTTCAGTCTGGAGAGAAAAGAAACAACCCCAAACCCCGCTTTTGATTCTGAATTGCATATTTTGAAGACCACAATTGTGCTCAGCTAGTTGAGTTCTTTATAAAACTTACCCGGTGGTCTTTGTGTATGGCATAAGAATAGCTGTATAGAGTTCTTTTTCCTAGTCTTTCCTCTCTAACTCAGTTTTATAACTAGTTTTCCTTGTGTTATTTACCCTTTTTCTGATCCTTTCCCAGCGATCTCTTCCAAATGGAGCTCAAACCAAGGACAATTTACTTAGAAATCAAACCTTCAAACTCCCAGACTCCTAGTGGTTTTTAACACTGAAGTGAGCTCAAACATCCTTAACAAGAAACATTTTGAAGTGGCATGTAAGCCTCATGCACTATTGGGCCTGGTGATGAGGACTAAAATAAAGTTTTGAGCCATGTTTTAAAAAAACAGCCTTGTAGCCAGGTCTGGATTCAGCTACCCTCAGGGTAAGGGGCAGCTGCAGTAACTGTCTGCTGAAGTAAACACTGCAAACGAACGGGTGGTAGTCCCTTAGTGAATCCTTGTGTACTTGTGAAAATGTAAGCATATAAGCACATGTTGGCAGAAGAGAAGGAAAGAAGCTATTTTATGTGCTTAGAATTGCATGTACATACACATGCATATATGTACATATATACACACAACCACTGTGTGTAGCACAGAGATGTCTGTACGGTATCAGTGGTGCAGTGTATTTTCCTTGGCATATCTGCTCATTTGGCCAGCAGCACGAAGTTAAATACAGGAGCGGTGTTAGGAAAGGGGAACCAACAACAGATGAAATGGTGAAAGAGAAGGAAGTAACCCTGGGGATGACACCAGTGTCCTTGAGAGAAACTGTAGGTGAGATGATAGCGTTTGAATGTTGTACCTAATGAAAAGAGATATAATATACATACTTTAACTTGGAGTATGGAACTTTGTTTAGAGGGTTGAACAGAATAAGAGCTGAATTTCATGTTTCCTATGCTCTAGTATCTTTCTTGGATCATATAACCCAAACGAGTTCTTCAAGGAGCATTCCTTTTTCAGCACAGGTCTTAAGAGCTCACCTGTTTCCTGGCAGTATCAGTCAGTATTTACCAAGAAATGTCAATCACCAGTCTCTGGGACAGACCAGCACAAAAGACTACCTTCAAAAAAGCACCAAGGCATGAAACTCCTTCCCAAGGTGACCTGTGCAGCAGGTTTTGGGTTGTTAGCCTTTAGAAAAGTGAAGCGTTCAGCAAGGCC
The DNA here is from genome assembly GCF_963210335.1 of Falco punctatus. Classification (NCBI taxonomy): domain Eukaryota; kingdom Metazoa; phylum Chordata; class Aves; order Falconiformes; family Falconidae; genus Falco; species Falco punctatus. The sequence goes on from NC_137587.1 coordinate 57,352,239, forward strand.
ATGGATGTGACACAACAGCATCTGTAGCATGTCTGTGACAGGGATGCTCTTTCCTAAACTTGGGCAGAAGGGGCTGGGTATAGGCCTTTCGTAAGGATGGTGCAGGTCCTCACTCCCTGGTTTTGTGTATGTTTGCGCAGAGAGCATGCCTGTTTGGGAGGATTATTCTGAGTGTCTGGGTAAGCTTCTAATCACAGGCAGTTGGTTTCACTCCATTAGCGCCATATAAGAAAAATAAGATGCAACAGTTTCATCCAAAGAGAGACCAAATTAATGGAACATGCCACCTGGGATGCCACAAGGGAAAATGGGAAGCTAGTGAGCCTGTAGCTACAGGAGGCTGCTGAAAAAGCCTAAGTGGAGACCTCTAATATGAAAGGAACACAATGTGATGGATCGCGGGTGCAACATCTCAGTTCTTACATACAGACCTTGTGTGCACTCATGGTAGCTGCAGACACGTTGTCACTGCATATACACAGAGGGGACTCTAGAAATGTGACCATCTATGTCTTGTCATAGGCAATTTGACTCAGAGGTGCTGCTGCAGTTATACAGACTCATGGTTACTTCTTCTATGAGTTTTCTTATCAGCTTATATGATCTCATTTCAGTATTTTCAGTGGATTCTCTGTTTGCTCACAGGGCCAAGAGAGGAAAGAAGAAAACCCTCTTGTTTCACACACACACTGGTATGTAGATAAAGCCCCACATTCTTCAATCAGATTTTTTAAATTGGAATTTTGCTGCTGTTATAGTTTAGCCTCAGGCCGGTAATTTGGCATTTGCTTCAGCCACTGGGGACCCTAACTGGAAAAAGTACAGAACAGAAAAGAGTCAGGAGGGGAGGGGTGGGGGTGGGTCACATTTATACCACATAACCAAGTCCCCCAGCACACAAATTCAACCAAACTTTAACTACCCATTTTTTCCCCCCACGAGGAGAGTAGAAGAGAAACAAAGAGATTAGGCCTTGATCTCTTAGAATCTAGAAAAGTATAAAATCTAATCACACTGACTTTCCATCCAACCTCCCACTCATGTATCAGAGGAAAACGTCCCTTGTTAGAAATAATGAAATTTCAGTTGGGCAGGCTTATTTATTTTCTTTTTAATGTTGCCATTCCCACACATACAAGTATACTAATTCTATACTGTGCACGTATTTACACAGATGATGTATCACTAGTATATTTAATTCATAGAGGCTTAGTACAAAACACAAAGAATTTTCTCAATTTTGGGCCAGTTTTCAGAAGTGAAAATGAGCCACACCAGTGCCACCTAGAAACTTGATGTGGCTAGGAATGTGGGTGGATGTCACTAGGCTTTACACTTCTTTGGACATTATCAGAAGGTTCGAAAGTTTCCTTTCAGCCTATGAAAGCTGTCTTGTGGAATAATACATGCTTAGGAGCTCCGCATTATGTGAACAGCACTTCTGGTATGCAAGAACTGAAGGGAATCCTGCATCTGTGGTCTCTCACATAGTGCTCTTCAGTTGAGAACCTTCCTCATGGGCTACTTAAAAAGCTGCAGACAGTCAGCATCTCTGGAGACCTGCTTTGTTGTCCATGTTATTTTGGCCCTGAATTCCTCATCTTCCCAATTTTATGAAGCTGTTGCCATGGTGCAGGAACTGCATCTCTGTGGGTACATACGTAGAAAGGATACCCCTGTGTCTATTTTACTGAGCGGGGAAATTTGTCCCACAGCATTCACCAGTGTAAGTCTGTGTTATGTTAAGTGTAGTAGATGTAGTAAGCGGGATTTTTATAGTATACTGTTTGAAGCAGGTGGCTTTAGTATTCAGGACTTTTGGGGGTTTTGTTCTATGTGTACATTTACTTAGAAACTTGTAGTAATTGAAAGGAATGCTTTTACTCAGCCAGGAGTTATTGAGCACTTTGAAAAAAAATGTGCACTCTACAAAGCTTTAATTACATACTTGTTCAAGAAGGACTAGTACTTCCTGTGGCATCTTCAGTTAGAAGAAAGAGATAGTTACGTTAATCAGGACTTCTGAGGCTGCTGATAACGATAATTCTTTTCTAATGTACTGATATAACTCTCAATTGTTTCATATTAAGTTGAGAAAACTGGAAGAGTTAGAAGATGGTACACATTTTAATAGAAGCAATAATTCTGCTTGAAGGGTTGTCTGAATGTTGTGCCAGGGAAATGAAACCAATAGATCCCATTTTACTGAATATAGCAGTATAGGAAGAAAAGGTCATAGTCCTGGGCCTAATTCTGTTACTGTTTTAAAGCTGGCATTAGTATTTTTCAGTTTATTTTATGGTTTTGAAATGGGGACAAACATACAGGTGTAATATTTACTGCAAAATAAAAAAGATTTTCTTTGCTTGGAACATAGTCTGTAAGCTTATTAGCCAGAGTGACTCATCTGCCTTCTGCTGTCCTCAGTTATGTCAGTTTACACCAGGTAAAGATCCAGCTCACGATATTTCTTTCCTGCTGATGATTATTTCAGGCTGATGGGCTATTAGCTATTATGGGCTACTCGGCTATCTAACACGCATTGCTTTCATACCCAGAAGTCTTGCTAAGTGAGTACTAACAAGTAGCTGCCTTTGAATTTTCATGAGCTAAGCATCGTGGGTCGGATTCTCATTTAGTCTAAGGCACCTTTAGATGCTGTGGCATTATAAAGTGGCCTTATTATGGATAGAAAATAACCCTAGTCATTTGAAGAATGATACCATGTGACCTCTCATAGCTCTTTCATTTACCTTGAGCACTTTGCAGTCTGATCCCATTTTCCTCTGTATTGTTTCCTTTTGGGAAGTCTAAACAGTGAAATCCTTAATGCAGTCCTGTGGCTGGTAGCCTCCAAACCTCAGAGGAAAGTAATCACTGCCAAACCTCATTAGCACAGCCTGTTAGTAAGTACTATGTCATCAGGTTGTCGTTGTTGTTACAAAATCTGGACCTATTTTAGTGCCATACCAACTAGTGATGACATTTAATAAATAATACATTATCAGTCAAACTACTAGTTGAGGAGGTGTGTACAGCCTTTAATTGATACCTTCCAATATTCCCCCTTAATTAAAAAGGAATCCAAAGCTCAATGACCATTTATAGAAGATAAGAATTAAAAATACTGTAAAAACCTCATGGGGAAAAAAAAAAACCCAACACCAAAAAAACAAATCTAAACCAAAAAAAAATCAAACCAAAAAACCACAACTAAATATGAAAAAAAACTATTTTCATGTAGCTAAAATTCAGTCCAGCTTAGATAGTTTGAAGTCATGGTATGTAAAATCATAACAGCCAATAACTTGAGTGTTTTTGGCTGAAAACACCCTACTCTCTGGTATGGAAATATTTGCCTATTCTCATTGTTAGAGTGACACTATATAGAAAATTATGAACGATTTAAGAGTTAAAAAGGTTAATACACCTGGCATGGTGTACATAATTCCTTAAGGAAATTCTTCTTCTTTGCTAATTCTGAAGTAGTGCTCTTGCATACCTTTCACCATTTATAAGGCAGTATTGTTTAATTGTTTTCCATGAGAATAGAACTCAAGAACTGTTGGCTTCAAATCCCTTGTCTATTCCTAGCCCATTCTGAGTCTTGAGGAAAACTCAATACATCAGTTTTACCTTAGAAAAAGTAAGAATAACTAACTAGCCCAATTCACCAGGCTTTGCAAACATTACTATACTCTTTTTTTAAAAAATATGTTTTACTATATGATAAAAGTGCTAAGTGTTTTATAGTAGCTTCTACAATTAATACTATAAGCTTGATAAAAAAAAAGAAATAGATGTAATCAGAACTTGTGTTTCCTAAAAACTGAGATAGGGTTGTTTTTTTTCTAAATATTCCTATATTTTTCTTTTGCACCACTTTCTACCCCCATGGGGTTTATGCTCTACAGACATTTACATTACTCTATAGTTACACCACCTACTTTGCCAAGGTTTCATGGAAACTGGCTGAAAAAAAAAATCGTGCTGCCACTTCCTTTTCTGTATTTATTTCTGTGACTAAAAGAGGACTTCACTTTTCTGGAATATTAACTTCATTTCATAAACATCAAAATGAAATTAATATTTGCAAAGGTCAAGTTACGGTATATGGCAGGAAAAACATGCCAAAACCAATTAAAATTACTAGGGCTGCATAGGAAAGTCACACACAGCACATATTGCTCACAGGTGCTCTGTGTGAAGCCCAATCCAATAAATGTCAGTCCAGTCATTTACACTAGGGAAGTGCCAGTCATGTAAAAAGAAACAGAAGAACAGATGCTTTAAGAGAAACAAACCCAATACAAATAAATTCAAAACTGAATATAAAAAAATCACACTAAACAAGTATTAAAATGCATGTGAACAGCATTTGGGATTCTGCAAATACTTTGTCTACATTTGGGATTCAGTGAACAATTTGTAAAACAAGAGGCAAATAAATGTTAGTGCTTTGTAAGTCTTTTGAAACCTTGCCTCTGCATCTCTGTGAGTTTTTTTAAATTTATTTTCTTTTAATTATTCTCTTTCTCTCCATGCTCTTTGAACTTTGTTTTTCAAAAAGGCCAAAATGTCCACAAAAGTATGGTGAAATTTAAAAACTTCATATGTGGAGGTTTTTTTGTTTCTGTTTGAGAGCTAAAGATTCAACTTTAGCACGTGTTTTGAAAAGCTTACACACCCCTGACATTTTGAGGACTAGGACTGGCTTTAAAATCTGCTTTAAAAAGCGGATTATGTGGGTTTAGCATTTATTGTAAACATTTCATGGTGAAAGCTGTTATCACTGACAAGAGAGCCAGGTTCATCAGCTACCCATGCTTTCCTTCCCTGTTGGCAACTGTTGTCTGTATGTGCCACAGTCATAGCTGGAGAATCCAGCACAGGTTGAAACCCACTTGAGTATAAAAGTATTACACACTGTTTGAGTGTAAGAGTTTGTTGTAACTGTTAGATAAATGTTTGTAGAATCACTTCTTTTTCTTTTTCTTTTTTTTTTTTTTTCCTTTTTTTTTTCTTTTTCTTGCCCCACCCTCAGCTGATGTTCTGCTCCCAATAAGCTGAAGATCTCATAAGAGGCTATGGATTCTGCTCTGGTGGCATTTTTAGTAGTCCAGTTTCATGCAAGGTACAACCACCTCCGGATATAGTTATCCTAACCAGATCCAGTCTACACTGCTGCTGGCCACTTCTGGCCTGCTGAGATTTCTGAAAAATGGGAATCAAACGCAGCTGGGCTGAACAACTTTTAAAGGAAAGTCAGATGTGCGTTTCATTCTTCTTTTCTTTTATCCAAAATAAATGTAGTTGCTAGCCCTAAAAAAAAAAAAATAAATATGTAGTCCTCAAGCTTGACATTTTATACTCGTAAAGACTAGTGCCAAGCAAGCAGCTGTAAAACTCACCAGATAAATTTTCTCAGCTCTGACCAGAGAGACCACCATTCGGGGTATAAAGCTAATTTGTGTTCCTTACTCATTTAATCCCTTGCTTCTCCGCTGACAGGGTTGACAAGGGACTCATTCCCACTAGCAACTGGGCTAAAGCCACACATTCATTTCATATATGCCACCAAAGAGATCTGTGATACTAATGATTTTCAGATTCTATGAACTGGAGTTGGATCTGACCGTGTGACCAGGAGGTTAAAGGCTCCAAATCCAATTACTGAGCCGCAGAGATATCAAGTCACTTTCACTTAAACATGACGTCAGCACTGATGAAAACTGTGGTGAACTATTGTATTCAGCCAGGTAGAGCAGCAACCCGAAGGGAAGTTGCTAGGATATGTCCCTTTCGGACAGTGTATTTCATCTCTTCTCCTTTTCCAGATGCCATATTCATCTTTTTTTTTCAGAAAGGAAGTGTTGAGCAGTTGAGAAGGATCCTGTGAACATAAGATATACAGTCCCATCCTTGGCACTGTGGGTGTGTTAAGTATTTGAAAATACTGGGTGATTCCCAAGTGAAACATTGACTATTGCACATCATTTATTCATGGCCTATTTACGACTGACATTTGATATTCAAGATCCATGCTTAGCAGCTGGTTGATGCCACCTCTTGCCAATGTACTTTTTGCTGGTCATGCTACTGTGTACAGCTGAGAGTGACGTACCTAACAGTAGCTGACAAAATGTAAATGCACAGGGCAAGACCATGAGCAGTTCTGCTTCTGAGTCATCCCTGGTGACCTTCTTCCTCATTCATGAGGCTGTGTGATGGCAAAGGCCCAGTTGATGTGCAAGGAAGACCTCAGCTGCGTGCGAGTTCTGTGACACTGGTGGGCAAGGAGATGTCTTACAGGAACTAGACTTTGGCTGGCAATTTGGGAAGGGCAGAGGGCGTTAAACAGGGGAAAGTAAGTAACATAGGGCAAGAGAGGAAAAGGTAGAAGCTTAACAGTAGCAGAACCACTGAACTGGTAAATTACTTTGATCTGTCTGATGGAGATGTCAAAGAACTAGGATTCAGCTATATTTTGTGCACAGTTAGGGTTTTCTTTGGGGATCTGCTATAGACCTGTTATGTTGTTATGATTGTTTGAGTTTTTTGGAGGGAGATTAAAGTTTCCTAAAATCAACTAATAAATGTGACTTCATGGCTGTTATGTCTGAGAGGAAATATTGTGCAAAATCTTACTGGAGAGCCCAGAACTGGATGCAGGACTCCAGGTGAGGCCTCACCAGTGTCAAGTAGAGCATCGCCTCCCACGACCTGCTGGGATGTTTTTCTGAACACAGCCAGGATACTGTTGCAAACTTGCTGAGAGTGCACTCTGCCTCATCATCTGGGTCATTAATGAAGATGTTAGACAGTATCAGCCCCTGGGGGTCTTGCTTCCAGCTAGACTTTGACCAACTGATCACAAGCCTCTGGGCCTGGTCATTCAGCCAGTTTTCACTTGACCTCACAGTACGCTTTGGAATTGGAGAGGAATTGTGTTACCTCAGAGCTGAAGGTTTTCAGAATGCAAAAGCATTTTCCTTTTTTTTCAGGAAGGGTTTTTTCTTTAACAAGACGACCTCTCCAGAAGACTATAAACAAAAAGTAACTTTCTGAACTCCTCTGAGAAATGTCTAATAAATGACATTTAATTGCTGTTGAGCACATTGTCTTTGCTGAGAGATACAACACAAATATCGATAATTACAATTTAACTACTTTTATAAATAGTACTGTATTCAGTTCTGTTTTAGAAAATAGTTTTAGTCTCTGTGGACACAGGAACAATTTATGTGTGTTTACAATATTACTGATGATTATTCTGAATGAGTTAAGATAAAGGTCTGTTCCTCCTTGGGTGAAAAATTATTTGGTCGGTTTCTTATCTGGAGAAGTCTCTCAACAACCACTACCACTATAGATGTTGCATGAAAAGCAAGAAGGACAAAGGAACATTATGTAGAAAAATACGACACAAATAGAAGGGTGGATACGAGAAAGGAGATGTGATAAAAAGGCAATATTTTAAAAACTTTTTAGCTAAGGAGGGTGATTCCCCCCCCCCCCCCCCCCCCCGAACAAAGGCAGATTTCTTATGTACAATCTTTCTCAGAAACCAGCTTATTCACTGAATGAGCTCTGCTCCGCTGGAAGTGTTTATTTCCAGTGCCAATGGGCAGCCTCTTTTGGCAGATGAACACTACCAGTGGCTAAATACTGCTTTATTTCCTCCATTCCTTCACAACTGAGAACTACATGGACAGCAGATAACTGGAATGTCAAAGGATGGCAGCTGCAGATGTGATGTTAAAGGAACCTCTTTCTTATTTATCTAAAAGCAAGCCTGCCATATTTTACTGTGTTCAAGTCTTCGGAGCTGATGGTATTCTTTATATGCATTTTTTCCCTTTGTGTGCTCTATGATTGTGTAGACCAAGACAAACATTGAATTGTCAAATCGTTTAGGTTGGAAAAGACCTTTAAGATCGTGTCCAACTGTTAACCTAACACTGCCAAGTCCACCACTAAACCATGTCCCTAAGTGCCAAATCTACATGTCTTTTAAATAGTTCATGTTCCTAGGAGCTGAGCATTGGGCTCCCATAGCAAAACCGCAACAATTTTATGTGCGCTTTGTCAGAATGGAGTGCTGCATGATAGGAACAGCTATTGTAAGCCAATTAGAATAAATACATCTGAAACAAACTATCACACCTTAGGAACTTCAGTGATGGCTGTTTGAAGTGAATATTACACATGGAGCCTGTTCTTACTTAATTTATTCTGTTTAAAAAAACTAGAATGCTGTCTTTTGAAAAGGATCTTCTTTAGACAAACTAGAAGAAAAAACTTGGTTCTCTATTAATTATTTCCTAGGCAAAACTGGGACTAGATACCCATTTGCAGAAGAGAAAGGGATACGTATGTTTGTGCATGTATGTATTTCCCACTGGGGTAGATTTCAAACAAAACAATGAAGAATTTTTTTGTTGTTTTAAAGAGCTAAATGAGGGTGGAGGCTAGAATGAGAGGTGAACGTGTCTGGGCTTGGTTTCTTGTTTTGGGGGTTTAATGTCAGATACAGCCTAGAGACTCCTGGGGATTATAAAAAATTGAATTTTTGTGATGAAGGATTTTATGGTATTTCTGAAGTATGAAATGTTCTCAACCATTGCTGCAAGCTCGGGCAAGCTTAACATCACCTCCTCAGCATGATTGGCTATTTCATTATGCAACAGAGAAGCAGTGGAATTTGCTCTAAGATTTAAAAAGAAAGCTTCGTATGCAAGGGGCAATTTACTGGGATTTAAATGTCTCTAAAGGAAAGATTTAAATCTGTATAGGAAAATATAGGCACATTTTCTCTTATTACCATTTCTAACTCTTCATGTATATGCTGTAAATCTTAAGAGGAATATGTGCAGGACTTCATTCTAGAGAGGAGTACGCAGTGGGTTAGTATTTCAGATTTTGCCCATGAAGAAAAGTGAAAAGGACACTATTGCCTTCAAAAGGAATTGTGCTGAATTAATCGCTTCACTGTTCTTTCAAATACTGGTGCAAACAATGGGAATAGAAAAATACATTTATTTGTTAGATGCCCTCTCGCTAAACTGTAATTAAAAAAAAAAAAAAGGTCAATGGTGACAATGTTCACATTTTCATCACCAAGTGCCAGCTCTTGTGCCCATCTCCATCTTGGTTTCCATATTGTGGGGCAGTCTCAGTAGGCAAGGCAAGTTTTAATGAGCAAACTGTTCCTGAGATCCATTTGATTTCATGAGTCGTGCTGTGTCTGTTCAGGCCACTTCTGATGCATCGTTTGACTAACCAGTACCAAGTATGGCTGTCTGCAGGTACAGAGAGCAGAAGTAGTGCAGTAACAGAGTCTCATGGTGGCTCTAATTTACACCAAATGGACAGGCAAATACACAACTAACCATGGATCAGGGAAGTACAAGTTTAGCCTAAAGATATCCTTTGCTATCACTTCCATCTCTGTACTGGAAGGTACTGGCCTGTGTTATCAGCAACCTATGTACTTTGCCGTTACATCATACAAAGAAACACACATTTGAATATTGAATTTCGTACTACTTTTGGCACTGCAGAGTCAAGACGTTCTCCTTACGCACACAAACTGCATGTATGTCTTCTGAAGGGAGTATCCTCCAGATTGAAAAATACAACCCAGTCTGTCTCTCTTCCCCCTGCTCCGGTGTTAGGATACTGACACCAGAGTGTCTAAACCCTGTTGCCAATTAAGCTGTAAGCTGCCGAGCATGAGTTAGGGGGTCACTGCTTCACTTTGTGCTAAAGTCATGCTGATGAACAATTAACAAACCTTTTTTCATGCCCAGAACATGAAACAGGCTTATATAACAAGATCACAATAAAATCCACACCCCCTTTGGTGTAAAATGTCAGTGTTGGTTAGGTTGACAATCCCAAACACAGGTATCTCGGAGTTTAAGACAGGCAAGACTGTTCTGTTTGATTAGATGCATTTGATTATTTAGAATAGAGAAAGGGGTGACCTGAGCTAGAAACCAGGATGACTTATATTGTCTGCAAATATTGTGAGATCTTTCTGCAGATGATTAGTGATGCCAGATCCCTGGGCTGGGCAGGTGTCACCTGCAGGCATAGCTTTTAGAGACATTAAATACCTCTGAAATAAAGGTAGGGGAGTTGTGGGATTTGAATGTCCTTTTTGTTAAAACAAGCATGTTTTTTTAGGGGGAAAAGAAAGGGGGTTAGTATGAAATAAAAACCTTGCACAGGACAATGGAAAAGGCTACAGAATTAGCATAGAAGGCTTACTGAGAAATGAATCTGTACCTTTTTATTTTCTCTGTTCCTCTCCCTCTTTTGTACACCTGGTTGATGAAAAGGGTTTCTTTTACTCTGTATGTACTGCAGGTTTTCAGAATGTTAATTAAAACTAGTGTTTTGATGCTATTGTACAGGCTACTTAATCAATTAGCTGTATTTGCAAGGCACTTTTAAGGACTAATTACTGCCAAATAATAAGTGGGCTTCTTTTATTAAGTTTCAGAAGTGGAGGATGCCAAGAGGAGCGGAGCTTTGTGTCAGAGCTCAGCAGGCAGCTTCTGATCCTCTCTCATTCTGATTCAACAAGAGCAATCAGGTCAGAGTCCTGACACAGCAGCAGGTTTTGTGTAAAGCAGGGCAGTTACACACATAATAGCTGTAGGCTTTGCATTTGGAGGTGTGCTTTATTTATTTATTTATTTATTTATTTTACTGTCTGTGTGGACTTGGGTTTTAGGTAGGTTAGGTGGGACAGCCTGGTCATATTCCCGGGAGCATGAGGTTTGGACACTTAAGCCTGTGGTCAGTCGCGTGTCTGATCTGCTGTGTGATCAGCACTCTGTACTAGCAAGACGGTGAAGCAATGCTCCCCTGCTTGTACTGCTGCCCAAGTGGGCAAACAGGAGGATCCCTAAGAGGCTGAGTTAAGTACACCATTCCTTGTTCCTTCCACTCAACACTGATGTTCACCACCTGTAGTGGTGACAGACCACAAGAAGCAGATTTGACAGGCTCCAGTTATTCTCCATTTTCCTTTCTGGGAAAGAACAATAGACTTTCATGATGCATTAAATGCAAACTGATGGACGCTGGAGAAGGAGGTATTTGTCATTGAGGTACTAATGTCAACACTGCGTGACACCTGACATGAATGATTTCTGGACAGTCGAGCTATTGAACCATTGAAGTGTTAGAAGCAGAGGTATAATAAGAGTACTGGTGAAAATAATAGAGAAATTGCATGGCAGTTTGTGGCTAAGAGAGGAAAGAAAACTAGGAGGCACATAGTCTAGTCTTCATTGAATAGTATTTATTTGACTTATCCATATTAAGCTCATAGAGTGTCTTTCTTGAAAGGAATGAAGTAGAAAGCTCCCAGGGATGTATGTACATGGTGGGTATCTTTGCAATACAAAGGAAGCAGCTACAGAGAGAAACATTTCGGATCTCAAGAGAGAAGGATTTAGTTATTGTCAGCAGTTCCATACTATGAAGAGCATGCAATAATTCACCAAAGGAGGTATGTTCTTAAATACTTCCCTGAATAGAAATTAAATCACTAAATTAAGACCTAAAGATCCAATCCTATATTTGGTAGATGTAGCAGCAGAAAGCTGAGCAGTACTTATAGTCCTAAATAGTTGTATTGACTTCAGTGGGACTCTGAGAGATTTATCTCTAATTTTGGTATAAAAAATTGCCAGACTGGACTCCAAGCATGCTAGAGGTGCAGAATTAAGAGATTATAGTTGTTGGTCCCCTGTTATTCTGGTGTCATCAGACACAAGGACACGGCATGTAGGAAAAAGGGAGGTTTTGGAGGAATCTTAGAAATAGAAAAAATAATTTCAAAGCATGCATTACAAACCTCCCTTTCTCTTCAGTATTTATCAATGTAAAAATATATATATATATAAACTCTGCTAAAATAAAAGTTGTTTATGTGCATAAGTCTGTGTTTATAGCTCAGATTTTTAACCTTAACATGCAATTTCTTTGCTTTTGTGAGAGTTAGTAGGAAGATTAACATCTCTTAGCTGCATCTACTGTTCTTGTTAGCCTATTACCTCTTCTAAGGTATAAAGGAATAAAAGCATAAAAGAAAATGAAAAGAATAAAATACCTTGTGATGGAAATTAAGGTCATGTGTTTACATGTTAATACAGTAAGGTTACTGAAGAAATATTCTAATTAATAGCGTAAAAAATCTTACAGACAGACAGCGGACTAGTTGCTATGATCCCTTTGCACTATTCCAGCAGCACAAAGAGCAAGTAGTTTTACAGAAACACCTGGGGATATCTATTGAATGCTTGTTTTTTTTCTCTCCACTAGACCTTTGTAGTCTTTAATACAGTAAACACACAAAGTTATCCCCAGATAACTAACTGGTGTACTAGGGTTTCAGGCAGCAGTAATTTTTGGGCAATTGTACTCCTTTCTCTAAGCTTACATTATGGTCTCATTTCGGCAAATCATATCCAGATATGAAAACTGGACAATTTACTTCTGGAAGCTTCTCCTTTCAGTAATTCTACTGTTCCATGTGTGGAAGTGCTACTTAGTCCAAGTCTAGAACCCCCTATTCTTCTATTGATTAATAGTATGCCTGGGGTGCTGCGTTATGAATACAAACTTAGTTTATATTAATGGATATTGTGCATGCTAGACAGTAATCACTTAGCAAAAACATGGTAACTTGAAAACTTGGTGTTTCTGAGAGTGCGGTCTGCCTGGCCAAGCGTAAACCCACTACTTGTTTCATTGAATTGTCCTCTTAAAGAACCACAGATTCCCATTTTCATGAAATCCGTGCAAGCCAGATTTCAGCCTAAACCACACTTTTACGCACAGGTTGCAAAGCCTTAGAGACTCCCATTGACTACAGCAGTGTGAATTATGCTCATCTTGAATGTAAGTGCTGCTATTTATAAAAAGTCTTGGCACTAATGCATCATTCCATTAAGACAGATGTGAAGCAAAAGTAGATGAATGGATCAGAAAGAGTGCAAAGAGAGAATCAGTCCCGCAGGCTTATGAAAGGCTGGATATGAGGAAATGCACAAGGAACACTTGCATTGAAACTCAGTTGGTTGTTTCCATGTTATATGAGATTTGAGAGTTCATAAAAACAAGGCTGATATTTGATGTCCTTTTTGAATCAGTTCGCTTTGTGATTTGATCATTCAGTAGCTTAACTAAGTAGAATCTCAACGTCATTCAGTGTCTTGTATTTGACCCATATATTAATCCAGATTTTACACTGCCCTTGGAAACTGAGTATTTAGAAATCTGTTTCATTGGAGGGAAAAGGGGTTTTGAATGTTTTCAAGTGCCAGTCATCTTTCTTTCTCTGTCTTTTTTTTTTCCTTATGATGTTAATAACCATGGTGACTGCTGATATTTTCACATATGTTCACAGTAGTTTTTCTTTTCACTTTCTGACTAGAAAAATGAAGCTATTACCTTAGAGCAGAAAAGGGATCTTTCCCTGAATCCTGTTGACTAGATTTCAAACAGTAAAAAAATTTAAAGCCCTGAATGCTTTTAATGGAAGATAAAAAACAAAGCCACACCACACCCCCCCCCCCCCCCCCCCCCTCAAAAGACACGTTGACTTCAACATTATGTATTATGTTTGTAACAGACACTGTTGTGGAAGGTGTCTCAAGTGAGCACCATCCAGTGGGAAAATGTTTGTCAGGTTTTGCACCTTATTTCGTGCTTTTGACCCTCCTCAGAGATGTTCCATCATGTCTAACATTTCAATTCTCTCCTGTTCATTTGAACAAGTGTCCTTCCTTGGAATTTATTCAGTTAGTTTTTTAATGTGGCAATAGTAAAGAGAAAAATCTTCTTAAAATGTCAGAGGATAATGTAATAGGAACAGTACCTGAAATTGCTCTTTAACATACTGACTTTAAAAGCAGTGTCAACTTGACTAATAAGTAAATAGAGAGTGGATGAAGTCAGAAAATAAAATACTTTGAGTATTCAGTATAGCCTTTTCTGTAGTCTATATGGTTAGCATTTGCCTGTCACTGAATGCAAATGCAATAAAAACATAAGGAAGCCCAATGGCAAAAGACTCATCCTGAGATCAGATGAATAAAGAGAGGATAGCTGGTAACAAGTAACTTATATCTAAACATAAGGCATTTTATTCAGGAAAAACAGGCCAAAAATCCAGACAGTTGCTTCTCAAAAACTTTGATGTATGTTTCCAAAAGACACAGAGCTTACTACTTCACTTTCATAGTATAGCAATCAAACTTTGATTTGTGCTCAGAGAAAACTGTAATTCGTTAACAGCCAGTGCTTCTTATTAGATACCACAGAATAACAAGGGTTATCTCCTCTTGCAAAGATAAGTAAGTAAATGCATTGTTCTTTGACCGAATAAAAAAGGTTATTTTCCTGCTCTAATGCAGTACTTTTGACGTTAGTTCTTGATTGTTTCTGTCTCCAAATACACAGTTTTATTATTATTTAAAATTGGAATTCCCTATTTTCCTTGTTTTCTTTCTTCACAAAGTAGCTTGATATGAAACATGAAACTGGATTCTAATTTCCCATCCATAGAAAGCTGTGACCAGCCCAGAGGCCCCTTGTGTCCTTGGCATAGACTACCTCAGGAGAGAGTGCTTCAAGGACCCAAAGGCTTACCGATGGGCTTTTGGTGTAGCCACTGTGAATACAGAGAAGATCAAACAGCTATCTACCCTGTCTGGCCTCTAGGAGATCCCTTCGTTGTGGGGCTGCTGCAAGCTGAAGAACAGCAGGTGCCAACTGCTACCAGGACGCTGCACCAGTGGCAATATCGCACAAACTGAGACTCCCTGGCTCCCGTCCGTGAGCTGATTCATCAACTGGTGAGCCAAGGAGTCATCAGCAAGACTCACTCACCTTTTAATAGTCCCATATGGCCAGTGCCAAAGTTTGATGGAGGGTGGAGGTTAACAGTAGACTATTGTGGCCTGAAAGAAGTGACGCCACCAGAGTGCTGCTGTACCAGACATGTTAAAGCTCCGGTATGAACTGGAGTTGAAGACAGCCAAGTGTTATGCTACAATTGATACCGCCAATATGTTTTTCTCAATCCCTTTGGCAGCAGAGTGCAGGCCACTGCGTGCTTTCACATGGAGGGCTGTCCAATACACCAGGAATCAGCTGCCCCAGGGGTGGAAGCACAGCCCTACCATTTGTCATGGACTGATCCAGACTATACTGGAAAAGGGTGATGTGCCTGCACATCTACAAAACATTGATGATATCATCATGTGGGGCAACAAAGCAGAAGTAGTATTTGAGAAAGGAAAAAAAGAGTAATTCAGATTCTTCAAAAAAGCTTGTTTCACCATAAAGAAAAGCAAGGCCAAGGGACCTGCACAGGGGATTCAGTTCTTGGGAATAAAATGGCAGGACGGACCTGTGCATTTGGTCAACAAGATAGCAATTATGTCTCCACCAGCTAACAAGAAGGAAACGCAAGCTTTCCTAGGCCTTGTGGGATTCTGGAGAATGCATATTCCAGATTATAGTCAGTTTGTGAGCCCTCTCTATTGAGTAACCTGAAAGAAGAACTATTGGGAGTGGTGCCCTAGGCAGTAGCTCCCGGGCCTGTCCAGAAAGAACCAGCTGTGCAAAATGTACTCTACACTGCAGCTGGGGAGAACAGTCTCACCTGGAGCCTCTGGCAGAAAACATCAGGAGAGACTTGAGGTTGACCATTAGGGTTTTGGAGCCAGGAATACTGAGGATCAGAAGCCCACTGCACTCCAACTGAAGAAGAGATACAAGCAGCATATAAGGAGGTTTGAGCCATTTCAGAAGTCATTGGTACACAAACACATCTCATTTTGGCACAACAATTGCCTGTGCTATGCTAGATATTCAGAGGAAACATCCCCTCTACACATCGTGCAGCCAGCACTACGTGGAGTAAGTGGGTAGCGTGGATCACACAAGCTCAGCTGGAGAAACCCAGCTGCCCAGGAATTTTGGAAGTGATCATGGACTGGCCGGAAGGCAGAGATTTTAGAGCATTGCCTGAGGAAGTGGCTTGTGCCCAAGAGGCACCACCATATAATGAGTTATCAGAAGATGAAAGGCATAATGCTTTGTTTACTGATGGATCCTGTCACGTGGTAGGAAACCATCGGAAGTGGAAAGCTGCTGTATGGAGCCCCACATGACAAGTCATTAAGGCCAACTGAAGGAGAAGAGGGGTCAAGTCCGTTTGCAGATGTGAAAGCCATCCAACCAGCCCTAGACATTCCTGAACAAGAAAAGTGGCCTGTATTCTATTTCTGTCCTGGATGATGGCTAATGCCCTAATGGGGGTGGCTACAACAGTGGAAGAAGACCAGTTGGCAGCTCAGGGGTAAGCCCATCTGGGCTGCTGCATTGTAACAGGATGTAACCGCCTGGGTAAAAAACATGGCTCTAAAGGTATGTCATGTAGATTCTTACGTGCCCAAAAGCCATGCTACTGAAGAACATTGACACATGGAACAGGTAGACAAGGCTGCCAAAATTGAAGTAGCTCTGGTGGACCTAGACTGGGAGGGTGAGCTATTTGTAGCTCAATGGGCCCATGAAGCATCAGAACAACTCCAGGGAGATGCAACAAACAGATGAGCTCATGATTGAGGGGTGGACCTGACCATGGATGCCATCACACAGGTCGCCCATGAATGTGAAATGTGGTGTGATCAAGCAAGCCACACGAGTAAAATCTCCCTGGAACAGAGGGCAATGGCTGCGTTTGCAGTGTGGTAAGGCCTGGCAAATTGACTATATTGGAGCACTGCCAAGAACACACCAAGGTAAGCATTACTCACCATGGTGGAAGCAACTACTGGGTGACTAAAAACTTACCCTGTAAACCGTGCCGTTGTCTGGAACACCATCTTAGGCCTTCAAAGACAAATTTTGTGGTGAGATGGTACTCCAGAAAGAATTGAATCAGACAATGGGACTGATTTCCAAAATAACCTTATGAACACATGGGCAAAGAAGCATGGTATTGAATGGGTGTATCACATCTCCTATTACCCACAAGCCTCTGGAAAGATTGAGAGATATAATGGACTGTTAAAGACTACGTTGAATGTGTTGGGCAATGAGGCATTCATTATTTATGATGTTTGTCTTCTGGAGCAACCGCTACACATACTGAAGCCCTGCTTCCTGGGAAGTGGCTGAACATCGCCTGGTGATGGGAAGTAGAGAATAACATCTTTTGTCTTCCTTTGCTTCCGCACGCGCGACTTTTGTTATTGCTTCATTAAACTGCCTTTATCTTGACCCACAAGGGTTTTTTTCATCTTATTTTCTCCCTCCCTGTTCTGCTGAGGAGGGGAGAGATAGAGCAGCTTGGTGGCCACCTGGCATCCAGCCAAGATCAACCCACTACAAAAGCCAAAGACCTAACTTAGGAAGAGAGGAATTAATTGTTTACATAATCACCTCACTGAGAAAGAGTATGGTTTCTAAAAACTTTGTCTTTAGTGAAAACGGATTCTCAGGTTCTATAGGTAGGAAAATTGGCACGTCTCTGCCATTTAAAGCCCAGATGATTTCACTTTATCTGTTTCTAGTTGTTTCTACTAAGGTTGTATTAAAAATGTAAACTTGCAGCAAACTGCTGTTATTTTTGTTCCAGCCTAACTAGCAGGATTAATAGCACATCCTTATATACATGATCATATGGTTACTGGCAATCTGCATCTTGGAAAATTTGGACTCTGAACAGCCCTAATTAACAGCAAAATGGAGCCGGAAATTAATTGGCATCAAACTATGTGGAGAATAGAATTCAGAAAATAGAACTGTCTTGCAGTCTGGGTACCAACTCACAAATCTCTATGCAGAGCAAATATTTCTTTCTTACCTAGATTAGAATAAGATTTCCACCTGCAGTGTGGATTTTTCCTGTTTTTATTTTTTAGAACTTTTCACTAAGTTTTTGATATTTAGTAACCTTTAAGCATAGTCAGTAATGTTTTATGTATTTGACTAAACAGTGCATTATAGCTGTAACAGGAAAACTGCCTGGGAACTGGTTGTTCTTTTCAATTTCTTTAAGTTCTGTTTGATGTGTATTTCTTTCCTGACTATATGTTGACATTAAGTTCAAGGCGAGGAAAGAAGCTGGAAATACTGCATTTTGGATGGAACTCACATCTAAAAGATGGAGTTCACACCAAAAACCTGTGATTATTTTAGCTGTTGATTATTTATCTAAAGGCAGTGAAGATTAATATTCATTGTTTACTGAGGCCAATGATTCATCATGGAAGTGATATTAATTAGCTCAAACCATTTTCTTGGGACATCTATGATCTTATTTTCTAACTAACGCTTCAGAGGGGTAGAAATTTGTGGTTTGGCATTTATGCATTTGAAGTATAATTTCCATAGGCAAGCTTGGTTTGTAGCATTTAGATTGTGCTGTGGTCTAGCCTCAGGCACAGGAGTTGAAAGAACAAGGGTCTGAGGTTTAGGTGTTACTTTGAGCCAGTGATTATCAAATCTAAGATGTTTTATGTTTGCTGGGTTTTGACGTTTTTCAGGTCCATCCCTTCTCAAGCCATTTTGGTTGCTTACTGTCACTTCCATTAATGTAACTCATTAACCCTGTTCTCTCTGCTGCAAAAAATTATAGCTAGGAGACTGGCATAATTGCATCCAAGAGCAGCTTAATAAAACTCTTAAAATGCAACATTTCTATTCTGCTTCACATAAAAACCTGATTTTTTGGGTTTTTTTTAATGTAAGCACAATTTAAAATTTGGTAGGAAATGGAACTATTGGGAAATAAGTTACAAAGATGGCAGTCTAATATCATTTTGATTTAAAATTTGTGTTATTCCCAGTGATTAAGCAGAATTTTAGCATTGCCTGGAGTGCTTCATTCATGGGGAATGACTGAGGAAATAATTAGTGAGCTACCTCTTTGGCAGTGTCTGCAAACACTAGGATTGTGCTACCAGATTAAAATTACATTTACATCCCAGAATTTATTACCATTCATGTACAGTTATAAGAAATATCTCAACATATTATCTCAATATATATCAGTACCTCAATACACTTCAACAGAACTGTTAGCTATAACACAATCCCACCTGTTGTAAGAAAGGAGCTGCTAGCCTGAAGGTTATTTTTAGGATATTTCTCAGGTTTTTTAGTCCTCCTCTTCATTAGAAAATGCAAATCTCTTGAAAAAGAGTCTGGTTTTGGGCAGCAGAAGAGAGAAAGGGAGTCAAGGCTGTTGGAAATAAAGAGTCCACAGAATTTCTGTCACTTTGACTTCCTCTGTTCACCTGAGCACTGTGAGATACTCACTTTTCTTTTTTTATCAGGGGCAGAGCTAGTACTGATGCCAGTAAGACTCAGCTGTAATTACTCTTTATTTGAATACAGGGATAATTCAGGGCCTGAGAGCAGAGGAGATCAGCAAAGAAACTGGAGTTCCTCTGCCAAGTTGGTTTGGTGCAGCCACACACTTGATAAAGAGACAAATATTAATCCATTCATTTAAACAAAACCAAGCAGTTTTGGATGTAATTTTTGCTTTTACAGCACAAACATCCAACCTTATCTGTATGTGGTCAAAATGGATATTAAAAAGAATTTAAAAAAACTTCTAGGATGTTGAATCATCCAGATTTACTGTGACTGATGAAATCATCCCTTTCCTGAGCACAAGAGCTCTGCTCTCTTACTGTGTAAATGTTGGATGCAGCAGGCACCATAATGCAACAATGGGCCATTAAATAAGGCACTTCTAAAAAGGTCATTTTTTTCTAAATCACTATGCTTTCACTGTGGAGAAAATTAATTATAATAAATACAGTGGCCATAAATTTGTTTTTATAACCCCTTGCCTTCAATCTAGAATAAATTAGTCATCATAACAAGTTATGATAGTAAGATTTATAGTCTAACTTTATCCCCAGTGTTATCTCAGTGTTACACCAGGAGTGACTTTGATCTAAGTGTCTATCCTGTGAGTTCTGGAAGGTGGGGAGCCACCTTCTTGTGCTGTATTGCCGCCATGTAAAGAAAAATCTGTCCTTTTGTTGTGGTTGCTCTTATTCTTTCAGTATTCCTTCCACTGCGTGAACTTTTCCACCATGCCATGTCATTTTGCCTTTAAGGTGAAGACCCTAGGATAAAAAATTCACATCCCTGAGCTTTCTTTACAAAGTAGCTCAGAAGCAGAAGTTTGAGGTGCACTGCTGGACCATACATAGTTGGATTCTTTCTACCTGCCACCTGAAAGAACATCAGTAGACTCAGTACTTCAGTGCTTGTTTGACAGAAGTCTTTGTCCCCTTTTGTTGTATCAAAAAAGCTTTTTACTGATCTTCAAGAGCAGAAGGCAGAAGAAAGGTGATCTTCTAACCTACCTGAAAGCAAACTGCTTTGGGATGACAGGTGTTTGGTTCTCTATGTTTAGCCTTTTTTGTGACTCAGCATCTCGCAGAAGTCTTTCTACACACGTGCCCAGGAACGTAATGAGTGGTTCAGACACTGGCAAGTAAGACTCAACTTCTTTTCAAAATGGATCATCCTGGCTGTAGAGTCTGCTACCCTTAGTGAGGAAGAAGATTTATTTTCTATTTCCACTGCTTCCTTTTAAGTGCATCTGGTTAGAAAGCAGTATTTCCGATGAACATTTTCAAGGATTGTTTTCTTTCATTGGTGTATACTGTAAAAAAAGTCAGTTTCTTAAACCAAGTATTTTTTTTAATTGCTAAATTTCTTACAGACCAGAGGTATGAAGGTTTTCTTGTCCATAAAGAGGTTTGAATGGAAACATTCTGTATTATCTCTCCTTCTAAAGTATCTGCTTTTATCTGGGTTGGTACAGATCTGAAGAGCAAACCAGATAATAGGACAAAATTGCATTTGTACTATTATTATCAACTATATAATGCTAGCTGTCAATATTGAACAACGTAAAGGAACTTATGGGAATCTCTCTCTAACATCCCTAAGAAAGAGAAATTTGGTAGTTAAGAATACTGGGTGAAACTCTGCTCTGTAACAATACTATGACTGCTTTGAAGTCATTACAGTGAACTACAAGAAAATTATTCCCTTTTAGGTTTCATAACCCAGGTATTACAGTAACTGTGGATATTACAAAACTATCTTAAATATTTCTTTTTTGCTAATATCCAGGTTTTCTGTATAAATCTGTCTTCTCAGCAAAGAATCAGTAGTGCTAAAAATACCTTTAATAATTAATGCATGATTACACCAAAGCAAAAAATATATAGATTTATAGGATTGTTTATTCTAACTTTATGGAAATATTAAGATGATTTATTTTTCCCTTCCTTTGAAAATGTGAAGGATTAGGAGTATTTTTGTTTCATAGCCTATTTATCCCAGCCTACACTGCATGCTCAAATCAGCTGTAGCTGGGCATTTTGCTTAATACTTTTACTCTTCTTTCATGATTTTCCTGGGACCTCTGCCACTATGTTGAGTAATATGTCAAACCAAATGTTGTGAGTCAGACTTTTTCTACCTGGAATATGAGATATACTGGTACAAATTGCAGAAATTAACTTTAAAGTTCAGATTGTTTATTAGCTTTTGCTTTTTTTTTTTTTTTTTTTTTGTGTGTGTGTGTGTGTGTGGAAGTGAAATAGCAGGATGCGGTGGTGAGAAAGAGACTCATTTGATCAAATTATCCTTCAACCAATGCTGGGTAAAAAGCAGACCCACAGATGACAGCTGCTGTTAATGTGAATGTTAAGCCTATCACTGTAAGTCACACAGAATAAAATCTAATGGGAAGAAGACCCTAATGTACAGGACTGGAGTTAAGGTCTTTTAATTAAATTTAAAGATTTTCTTCCTCATGGGAAAGGATATAATTAGCTATTTTCTGACAACTATTTGACCTGCAGATGCTTGCATCAGCAGAGAAGTGCATTGAGAAGTACTAGTAGAGTATAATTATGAGATTTTGGGAGCCATTAATTATTTATGTGACATCTTGTTTTCTAACTGCTGGGATATGATAGTAAACAAATATGAGCATCTTATATAATGATAAAGACATGTTTAAACTGAGGGTCAAAATCTAGAGCTGGCTTGAGGAAAGCAGCTGCTACATGTTCAGTCTGCTGTTACTGTTCTTGCAATAGGTACAAACTGTACTCCAAATCAAGAAGCAGCCAAAATGTATATTATGAAGTAATGTAGTGAAGATATGTCTGCATTAACCTTAAGGAGACCCTAATTAAAGGAATATGGCCAATGCAAAACTCTTCATGCCCCTTCTAACTTCAGTGAAGTTAAATCAGAAGTGACTTTGGTCCCTGAGCTTTTGGCACCTATGTCACATCCCAATTCTGTCTAGTTCAGCAAGTAAACCTGTAACGTCATTCCAAATTGGCATTCAATACGCTATGTGCTTATCTCTCCAGTCTCTTTGTGCTGTAGTGGCAAAAGCTAGTGATGTAGAGAGGCGCCAGGAGCTTGATCCTCAATTGGTGCATATAGCATAAAGCCAGCAGGGAACGGAATGTAGCTAAACAGGTGGAGAAACTAGGTACATGCCCTAGAGCACAAGACAGGGAGTTCTGCTTTTTGTGGATCAGATTTGCTACCAAACCCATTCATTTCTGCATATATTCATTTGTATCCTGTCTTAGAAGGTATCAGTAGCCATTTGGCCCCCAAATAACTATAGGGGCCATATACTCATCAAGCGTGGAGGGGAAAAATCCCAAAGCTAGTCTGAATTATTCTTGCTCCTGTACACTAGTGGAAAGCATTATAAAGATTTTGCTCTATCTAAAGTGAAAAGTGTGTTTTATCATCTTTGAACTATTCATTTTAGAGACACAAATGCAGTACACTCGGACAATGCCAAGAGGAGATGTATTCCAAAGCAGGATATCTTCCAAGAAATCAGATGATTAATGTAGTGGAGGTTGCTGTTGATTCCTGTGTATGTTGGAAATGCTTTGAAATGAGCCAGATTTAAGCAGGTACACTAATGGTTTTATTCTAAGTGCTTGAAAAAGGAGGTGGTTTGTTTACTGAATGAATTTGCAGCTAGTGTCATTTTAATCCTGAAAAATTCATTTGGAAAAGGCACCTGGCCCTTCCAATGTGCCGATATAAAATGTGAAGAAGCAATTACAGACACCTTCTCCTTTCAGCAGGGATAATCTAAAGCTGAAGCCTCTTTTTTGGAAGGCTTCTGAAGACAGAAGCTTTACAAGACAAATTTATATCATGTTTTGTTCTCAAATGCCTGGGTAAGGGTGTTAGAAGTCTCCTCGTCTGGATTCCCAATCTGGTGAAAGGTTTCAAGCTTTTATAATTAATGTTTCTCTCTATCAAAAAATAAAAAAAAAAGAAAAGGAAAAGAAAAAGCTCCCATTTAATCTCAAATATAAAACTGAAGCTGCACTACAGACAACTGCTTAGCTGTTAGAGACACACTACTCCAAGACAGGGCTGAAGAAGTCTGTCTACTGCCACATTGGTCAGTTTTTGCACAACTGCTGTCTGCTATATCTGCTTCTTGAGGGGATCAGTAACTGGTTACCGGTGGGGAAAAAAACCCCAAACCTCAGAGTTTTTCAAGTCTTTTTTTACCTTCCCCTAACCGTTGCCTGTCTGCAACTTTGGATTTGTATAGAGAAGCCATCCGATGGCTGTAGTGTTTTCAGTGAGAATGTGACAGACAACAAAAACAGTAGTATTCAAATCAACTACCAAGAACACATCTATGGATTTTTATGAGCAAACAAATTACTCAAGATATGCTTTTTTGCCCAAATACAGAGATTAGAGTAAAACACACATGTATGCAGTTAGAGGATTGTTTTCAATCTCTGCCTAAGGGCCCAAATCATCACATATTGTCTGTATATGGATATAACCTCTGTTTAATTTGAGCAAGAGCTGTGAAACAGATAACTTTTCAGTTAGCTGACTTAGTTTTCATGCATTTATACTACAGCAATTTTACAATGTTTGTGAACATAGTCTAAAGGAATAGGAAGACTAGTACTAGACTAGAAGAGCAATTAACTTAGTACTATTGGTTTCTCTATGGCCGGATGAGAACAAAACCAAAAATTCATGAGTCTTCTCTGGGGATTGAGAATAATATATTTTCCTGAAAAAAGCGCTAAAGTGTGTAGTACAAATAAGATCCTAATCTAAATTTGACAGTTACATAAGAATTGTAAAACATTTAAAATATTACCTAGATGTAATGTTCAAATGGTTTGTTACACTTTCAGGTTAGCCTTTAATAGATATTCCAATGTGTAGTTTTCACTTGCACAAATGCAATCACAAGCAGATTCTGAACTACAGGTCATGAACTTTCAGTAAAGAGGCATTTAAAATTAAGATTTTTTTTTTTTTTTCAGTTATTCAAAGCATGCATTTTTTCCTGGTTTCTACAAGTAATTTCCTTCACCAATAAAGGACAAATTCTGTAATGTTGCATTCAAATTTAGAACTTGAAATCATTGCGGTTTGCTAATTACATGTTCTCTGCTAGATAATCTTGCAACCCTGGAAATCTCATATGCCCCATGTTTTCAACTATATATAGTGAAAACTGGCACACCTTCATGACCCACCATTTGAATGAATACGGATCTCTTGGGACCCTACAACTCCTGTAGTAGCTGAGATGTTTCTAAGTCTGCTGAGTCTGGATGGTTGTTGGTCACTGTATCTACCTCCTGATTTCTCAGGCATACATTCATGCCTGCATCACATGCACATCTGGTATCTTTTTTAGCCTGCAAGCACTGCAGGCTTGCTTCCTTGAACCAGTCTTACAGCTCTCTGAATTTGCTACTTGCTTAAATCTATTTGTCAAACTTGTTTAATAACTGCTAAAGTTTTGTCTTCTGATTTATCTTCTTAAGAGATCATGTGGCAGAAGGACATTGAACAGAAACAAAGCGATCTTTTAGTGATTAGTTTTTGAAACCTAAAATCAGTTCCAGGACCGTGGAAAACAAAAAGCTACTGATCATTGCCATCAGAATTCTGAGTTTGGACCAAATTGTTCCTGTCAGCCTTGCAAAACTGCTTTGCTGATCTTGCTTTTAAATTTAGTGTGGCTTAAACATGTGCTCTTTTTGTAAGGTAATAGCTGTCCTTCAGGCAGTAACTTGTTTCCACCAAGAAATGCCAAACTTGATAGTGAGTAAAATAAACATGATATGAGCACTAAGGGTCTAATTTTCTAGCCTCATTCTTGACTAGAGTACCTGACTAGCAATACAACCAAGCACAAGAATGGGAATTCTCAGCCTTGCTCTGTGAAGGTTCCTTGAGAGGGGAGGTATTTTATCCAGCAGACTATGGACATCCAGGGGGATACCTGTGAATAGTGTGCTGAGAGGATAAAGAACCACAACATCTTTTGTCTGCAGTAATGGTCACAGAACCAAGAAAAGGTAACAATATACCTTCCAGGAACCAGCCCTCCCCCACAGTTATATGGTTGTGTGAAAGGGTGGACTCCTCAATACAGAGATTTAATTTTCTAACCTTGCTGCTGCATCAGGGAGCCATTCAGCTTGGCATTTGGTTTGTGATCAGAGAAGGTACTGGAAGAGATTCCACTTTACAATCAGTATCATTCTTTGACTGTCAGGTCTTTCATAAGTATATTTGCAAAACTGCAATAAAAATTAAAGCACACCGTAATACTCTGTACTCACCATTAACTTCTGAAATATTGTTGTGCATTAATTGTAATGGTTACTTTACAGAACCACTTACCAAAACCTTGGATGCCAGAAAATAATAAAATACTGTTGATGTTATACTAGAGCTTCCCACAAATTGGTTCTTGGTGTGGAACAGCCTACTTCACTCCCTTCCTGACACAGCATCCACCCACAGTGATTTTCTTCTAAAGGGAACAAACAGCTGGAAAACACATGAATGTTATTCTGTTTAAAATTCAGGTTAAATTTAACCAGTGGTTGTGCTCTAAGACAGCTTCAAAATTGGGAAAAATAAGGCTACAGTACGGGACTGATGCTGAGTTAAAAGGAGAAACTTCAAAAGAAAAGAGATGTTTATTTTTTAAGGGAGTATTTGTAGTAGATTTCTAAATTTCCCACTGAAATAATGCCTAGCATCTGCTGGTACAATGGTAATAAACATATACATCAGCCATTTTGCTGATATACTTTAAAATCCTTTACAAATAGTAACATACTCTTATTCAGAAAACAGAGTCACAAAGTAGCTAAGTGATTTATCTAAAACCTCATTTCATATCTTAAATATCATTGGCCTCTTCATTGCGATGCCCTTTTTGACCACAAGCGCTTCTGGGGAAACTGCACAATTCTGGCTTAAGCAAAATTCCATGCTCTGTAGGCTCTGCCAGAATATACACACCGCAATACGTGTGACTTTGATGTAAAGGGTCGAGAAAAGCACTTTGTCTCATATAACTCTTTATAGGGGATACAGTAAAAGCCAAGTGAACTGTATATTTTACATCTGATGCCTCATCTAGAAAAAGTCTGTGTATCAGCCTCATTTTAGGACAATGTCTCCTCTTTTTCTAGAGCTCATGGTGCAATGTGTGTACTGAATAGTTCAGCAGTTTGTGGGTAGGTGTTTTTTTCCACCCCACACTCTACTTATCAACTGGGACGTTTGCCAGAGAATTTGTCTTGATTGCAGAAGGCCTAAGAAAACAGAATAAATGTGAGCAATTCTTCAGTTGCCCTGAAGAGGATAGTGATTCTTAGAAGCCCTGTTAAGTTTGTAGCTGTATGTGTTAGATTTGCTCAGAAAACTCCCAAACAGTCATAGTAGCCACTCAGTAGAGAATCAGAATGAAGACGGAATACTGAGATATACCTAACTTCGTTAATGGGGGGGGGGGGGAAGCATGACGACAAATTGATAAAATATTTAAACCAGAAAATCACTATAATGACAAATGACAGCCCTGTAGCCTACAAAATCTGCTAATGAAGTGTCTGCTGTGGTTGTTATTAAAGCTAAATTTATGATCTGTGATTATCTAACCATTAAACATAAGTGAGGGCTAAACTGCATATCTGCGTCAGAAGATATCTCAGTGCTGTCTGGACTGAGAAAATTACTCATCAAATTTGATTTCTGATGCCTCCCTTCTCTGAAGATTAGCACCCTTAGGAGTTTACAGGTATTTAGAAAGTTTCCTTCCTCCCTCCCTTTATGTCCTCTTTCTCTTCAGTAATTACACTGTAAGCTTTCTTTAAATTTAATCTGTAGTCTCTTAAAAATGGCTGATGTAGAATAGCTGTGCTGAGGTGAGGTAGCTGGCTGCACATTGCCGGAGGAGCAGCCCTTCTACTTGGGTGTAATTATTCTTGTCCAGGTGAAATTTCCTGGTCCTATAGCAGCAATAGTGTAGACCCCTCTGTCGGTCAGGTTTGAATATGTGGGTATTTTTGCCAGTTACATCAGCTAAAATAAAGTTAAGAAAAAGGTGCATTCAACTGAGATAGGAGTTGGCTCATTAGAACTTCTTTTTTGATTGATGTATGATAATTTTTTTGTTGTCAAGAAAACTGTTTACACCATTTGATTAATGGGATGGATGGTCTGATCAGGAGAGAAAATAGACACATATGGCAATGGGAAAAAGCTCTTATTTTGTTGGATTACTGCCCACATACCAACAAAATGCTGCATATGTCATTAGTTCCAGCTTCAGCTGGCTTCTGCTGTAGCCAGCAAGAGTTGAAAGTGGTGGAAGTGGTTATGGCAAGAATGGGATGTTACTTACTGAAAGCAACAAACTACATGAGTACATTTTACCTTTATTCCTGGCTCTAGAAAAGGGGTGAAGTAAGGTCGATATATCTTCTGTTAATTCACATGTGGCTACGCACCAGTTGGTTTCTTTTTGGAGGCTACTGCTTTTCCTGCTGTTAGCAAGTAGGTCTAGAGCTGACCTTCACATGATGAGGTTGCAAACATAAAACCAAATCCCTTTTCCACCGATGTATGAGAAAGTGTTATATTAAGTACAAAATACATAATATGAAAGCACTTGTAAGTAATAGGATGGGTAGATTTTCTAGATAGCTGTGTTTTCCTGGCCTGCTTAATATAACAAAAAATTTGGAGAACTATTTTTTTTAACCCCTCCCTGAATCAGGAAAAACATCAGAAATTAGTAACTTGTATTACCTGGCTCAGTGACGGTGCCAGCCCTTTGCTGATCTCAGCCTTCTTTCAGTAGGGTGAGCAGGGGACTGGAGAGGGTTCTCACCAATACAGCCGTGTTCTGCTGCAGGCCTTTATTTTCTGAGGCCTGGGGTGGATTGACCATGACTCCCTCCACAGGTCACTTAACGGGGTAACAATTTTCAGCGGGAGCTAACCTGAGTAGCTCTGAGCAGGCAGCTTGGAGGAGAAAGTATCTGCCTGCTTTATATTATACCCTTAAACCATTCAGATTCATTCTTCAATTTTTGTATAGCAATCATCCAAATTACAGAGCAAAAGGGCTTGTGAATAATGTGCAAACTCTAACCAGGGTTCTTTTAAAAATCTAACAGTCAGTAAAGTGCTCGTGCTTTCTGGAATGAAGTCGGGCCTTTATATATCATTGATCCTTTATTAATGATTTCATTTTAAATACTGCTATCCTGATTCACAAAGGAAACATTTTCCATTTTTCATCACTCTTCTGTTAAATGTCCAAAGGGAGAATTTTCTGCTTACAGGAAAAGTAATTTCACAGATGACCACAATTGCTGAGGGCCAGATTCAGAAAACTATAATCTTCTCCCCTTTTTCTCTGAAGGTTCCTGTCCTTGTTCATTAGCCATACGCAGCAAGAGATGAACCAAGCTGTATGAAACATTGTAAGTGGGTCTCTCCCACTGATGCCACATTAATATGTCATTAGACTAATATCTTTTCCTGACACACAGATATGGTTTTCGAACAGATTTGGAAACCTGAAAAACTGGATATTGTATTTTAAAAATCTAAAATTATTTATACATTTCTTTTTTTTTTTTTTTTTTTTAACTTGCAGGGTGCCTTAAAATCTGGCTGAGACCCTACCATGTTATCATATCACTATAGAGAGCAGGTTGTCAAAAATACATGCGGAGCAGTGTGGTGCAGTGGTGGTAGGGCTAATGAGAAGTCCAAGCAAAAATAGTACAAAGACCGCATACTCTTAGCCCTGAAAGTGGGTACCCTATATTCCCTGCAAGCGGGTTGCCTACAACATTAACTGCAGCATGTACTGCATGTGTACGGGCATCACTTTGTTTACATGAGGACATACTATCAGAGAAATTTAACTTTCTCCTTTAAGTCATCAGGCAACATGTGCTCCTACATGAAGACATAACCCCAAATTCAATCTCCTTGTGTTGGTCCATTTGAAGCCTTTCAACCAGTCTAACAAAAAAGTGGACCAGAACTATAGTGTATGAACTGCAACTGTTAGATTTCTCTCCAGCCTGGAAATACTTGCTTTAAGTCTTATGTTAGTTGGAAATGGTCTCAGAGCAGGCACTTGGATGTTTATGCATGCTGCTTCTTTCTCACAAACAAATCTCAATGGGAAAAGTGTTCAAGGTATATATATTTTTTTTTTCCATGAATGGCAGATGTAGAACCTCTTTTCAAGTGAACTTGCAGCATGAACACTGTCTTCGAGAGAAGAAAATAAAAGAGAAAACAGCAAAGAAACTGTGAAGATCCCTGTGCTCCTGAAGGGCTGCCTGCCCTTCCTTTTAGCAGCATGTGAGGTGAGTTCTGTCTGAATGATTTTGACATGTCTTTATGCTGAAGAACTGTGTGTCACTAAGCAATATTTAGCAGTGTGTAAGCACATGGAAGTTGCCTTTGGTACTTTACATAGCTGTGCCTGCTCTCATCCCAGATTTCGTTAGTAGGATAAAAGGTCCCTCTAGGAGTTGGTGCAGGATCAAGGTGTATACTGAGACTGGTATAGAGATCAGAAGCTGAGCTCTTTCAAAGGTAAAGGGGCCATAGCAAAGACTACAATTTAAACAAAACACAGGGCTTGATCGAAAAGCCATGTAAGTGATCTCTCTCCTTTAAACTATGAACTGTCTTCCTTGTTGCAACTGCGGCACTGTTTAATTTCATATCCAGTGACAGTAAGAATAAAAATCTATTTAAAGTGTTTAAGGGAGTGAATCACACATTCAAAAGAAATACATATATATTTTTGTGAGAAGTAGCATAGACTTGTTATACAAAGTTAATTGGGTGAACAGAAAACAGATTGAGAAAACAGGTACAACCTATGTCACTCCTGAAATTCTATCCAGAGACCTGGAGCCGGAAAACATTCATGTTACTATAAATTTCTTTCCAGATTGTCATGAAGTATAAAGAGAATAAAGAGGCTGTTAGGAGAGGACTACTTGTCTAATGTAGTTAATCTCACTACATTTTGTGCTTTGATGAAGTGCCTGTATGATCAGATAGGATAGCCTGAGGCTTGATGTAGTAGCGGGTCTGATTTGACATTACAGGAATGTAAACCAGGAACAAGTCTATTCTAGACAGAAGTCTTAAAAAATCCAGACCATAAGGTGTATAAGTTTACCTTGCCGCTTCTGACATCTCCCCCACTCTTAGGAGATTTCTGTGAAGGCAACATCCTAGCACCATTTGAG
The DNA here is from genome assembly GCF_963210335.1 of Falco punctatus. NCBI lineage: Eukaryota > Metazoa > Chordata > Aves > Falconiformes > Falconidae > Falco > Falco punctatus. The sequence continues at coordinate 57,382,952 of NC_137587.1, forward strand.
AGCAAGCAGAGGGTCTGCATGCACTTTTGTTATGCTGTGACATCCTTAATGTTAAGGACCATTTCAGCTGTGACACCTTTGTATTTCCTTAAACCTTTTCTCTGATGGCAGAAAGGTGAGAAGAGGCCTCGAGTGCTCTCAAGCCAACGCTATAGTAATAATTTGGGATTGTTCCCAAATCTAAGTCACTAAATCTAGCTTTAGGCTTGATAGCAACACAGGGAACTTTCTGGGAAATGCTTTAGGCAGCTGTAATTCAAAGAAACCCTAAGATACTCTGTATAGCAGTGTCATAGCCCTTTGTAGTCTTGGGGAGCAGGGGACTATAAGGGCTATGGAATGGCTGCCTGCTAATTATAATGGTGTCCCACAATAATCATAGTTTGCATCAGTCTGAGGACTGATTTCATATAGCATAAGCTTTTATACATCTTCATTCATCCTAAATAAATTTAAAAAATCAAATGAGCTTGTAAGTCAAATGATGAAGTGAGCCAAAGATATAACCAGGGAGGCCAACTTTAATATTGTATCAGGTATTTAAATGTTCAATACATGTGTAAATGCACTCAAACCTTGCAAAACAGGTTTAACAAGTCTTTAGGTAAGTATTAAAATTCTGTGAACTCAGCATTTAAGCTTTTTAAGCTTAGCACTTAGGTGTGCACTTACTGTGAAGTCTGTGTGTTGGCTGTTTGTGACAGGGCTTGATATGCAAATCAAAGGTCTATGAAAAGTTACTGAAAAAATGGTGTCCAACATAACTGAAATGTAGCTGCAGATGCTGTAGTTTGTTTTGCTTAGATTATAAACTCTCTGAGGCAGAGGGACACTGTTTTATTCCCTATAAAATACCTGGCGTGTGTCACGTCCAGGTATAGTTCCTGTGTTTCATTTCATTTAAGAATAAAAAAAACCATCTAAACAATGTAGCTGTTTAGAATTTGTCAGCAGAAACAGCAGTTAGTAAAACTTTATTTCCTGCTTCGCTTAATATGTATGTTCCCTTTGCTATTTGGATATGAGAATTTTATAGAAGGTATCATTACATATTTAACTGTGCAGATTCACTTCTGTGATCAAGGTGAACACACAAAAAAAATCTTATTTTTCTTTAATTTCAAACTCTTACGATGGCAGAAGGTAAATATGCTTTTACAATGTTAAAATGGGAAATAATTTTTATGTAATATTATTCAAGTTGATTTCAAAAAGAAAACTGCCTATTCCAGAGATAAAATTCTACAATATATACTGCCTTTCAGACAATTATTAAATACATAAATTCCAGAGAGGTATTTGACCTGAACGTAGATCTACTGCATGCATCAAGCTTTGTTCATTATAAACTAATTGAGGAATACTTAATTGGTGTTCAAGGCCTTAATTTCTTTCTGTTGTTGCTTAAATTCAGCTATTTCTGTATATATCATAATATATAAGAGGCAATAATCTTTGTTTTTTAACTTTTTGTGGAAATAAGTTACAAAATTAATGGCTGGTTGCATTGAAATTAAGGAGATGTCAGTGTTTCAATTACAAACCTTTGTTTCTGGAGGTTTATAAATTAGTTATAAAAGTTCTCTCCGAACACAAGAAATAAATTAATTAGCAGACATTGTCATAGCTGACAAACATGTTTGTTTACATCTCTAATGATCTCAGGAGTCTTAATAATTTAACTTTTTCTAAGTGCTTTGAGATCCTTGAAGGATGGAGTCAATAAAGTGAAAAATATTAATATTCTCTTTAATTCACTCATGTTAACAATATATATGCCATGAGGGCTATTCCAGTGAATTGTGTATGCTAGATCCGACAATGTTTCTATTTGAAAATGTCTTATAGAAATTATTAAGGATTCAGTTGAGATGTAGTGATCACTTACTTGGACAAGCAGAGGAATTGGCAAGCATCCTTTTAAGGAGAAAGATGAACCACTGCCTCTTCAGAAGATGTAAGAATAGGAAGAAAGAATTTCTGTTACATATATCATAAATTTGGAAAGATTGGTTAAAAACATATTCATATAAAGTTATCATCTTTATAGGTAGGTATCTTTATAGATACCTAGGAGATAAATATATACATACATACACAGATGGAGACAACACAGACATATATAAATAGTGTCCATCATTTAGACTTGGATTCAAACAATTCAGAGGTGCCAGTTTCATATGATTACGCTGCTGAATGGGACTGTTTACTGTCCTGTGCTTCCAGCTGTGTTTCTCGGCACACTGTTAGCCTTGGTCTGAGTTTGATGTGGTCATTTTTGCTTTGGTATGAGCAGGTTCAGGGAACGAAATATGGCAGGAAGCAGTTCCTTTTTTTTGGAGAGAAGGATTAATTTTGTACAGGTTTAGCTACCTGAAGCAGCCCACTGTGGGGTCAGATAAGCACTGAAGCAGTCAGATGAACAGGAGAGGTGTGTAAGTAGGCTAGCTTAGCAGTAATGTCAAGTTTTACTTTGGGGTGGGCGTAGTCCCTCTGCGTTTGGTGGTGGGAGCCAGACCCTTCAAACAGTAGGCAAGTCTCAGGCTGGTTGCAAGGCCCCTTCTTCATTGACTACACAGGAAGAATATGGTGAAAAGACATTCTTAACATAGCCTTCTCCATTTAATACCTATAGTTAGACCATTTTAATCTAGGATAAACCAGGTTTTGCTTAAATAAAAAGTATGTAGTTTTCCTGTTTTTTTTTAGGATTTAAGTTAAAGACGAATATGGCCATTTCTCTTGGGCTTTAAACCCAAAAATAACATTTAAAATGTTCATCAAGTTTTCTTTGACAGCTATTTAAACATCTGAATAAAAGGAAGAAGATGTATTGTTATTTAGAGTTCCTTGGAGAAACTCCAAGCTTTAATTGCACTTCACACTCATTTCAGTAAGAATGAATCTGAATGAAAGTGTCTCTGTCCTGTGGTGCTCTTTCATTCCCCATCTTAGTTCCTGTAAACAGTGCACTGGTGCAGCCAAACTCAGCCAGGCGCCCTCCTGTTGTTGATTTAGACATCTCTTTTGGCTCCTAGCTGATTTTCTCTTGTTTTGAGGATAAATTAAAAGCACGTTTAAAATAGCAGCGTCAATTTTCCTAATTGAGACATGGTGACTATAAATACCACAACAAATATATTCAAGAAAGTTCAGTGGATGATATCTAGACAAATCAACTTTTTACAGGGAATCCAGTGGTACCCTCTGAGATTTTCAGGTGAGATGTTGCCTGTACACTGGATGCAACATGGTTGTTCTGGTTATGTTTGACTTACGTTTTTGTACATGCACAGAAAAATGACCTTATTTCATAAGAATTTGCTGAACATGTTCTCCGGAGTCCCTCTGTGCATTGGCTGATATCTCCAGATGCCACAATAGCCAAAAAAATACCCCAGCCCATCAATCTACTTATTTTTTCCTTTCAGAAATTGTGAGATGAAAGACAAGACAGTTCTGGAGAAACCCAGGCATGTTTATCTTTTATAGGGCTAATGAGAAGAGAACCTTTTTTCTATCTCACATCTAACCACACTTGCTGAGATTTATGGCAGCACACTTAAAACAGTTTCCATGGGAAAGTTGATGACTGAGCTTATCTTAATTTATGCAACACTTGTTTGGCTGAGGCTGAGCTCTACATGTGTTTTGATATAGTGTCAGGAGTCCTTCATCAACTGAGTAAGGAGTTCTTGATGTTCCTGTTCCTCGATGCTGTTCTTTTATTCCCAGGTCTGTTGCAACCAGATTTCCTCTTCCCTCCTACAAAGTATAGTAGATTTGCTACTATTTTCAATACCTTCTGTCATATGAGGCTTCTTGAAATACAGATGATATTTTTGCGTGCAGTTTTTCTCCATAATACCTGCTATTTTTCTAGCTCTAAACTAAACATACATTGGAACTTCCTCTGGTGAGACAGTGACGTTGAGGAACGTTCATGGGATGCTGCATATTTAAGACTTATTTTTACTTTGCTCGCCTTTTTTTCTTGTAAGTTTTTTTTTTTTTTTTTTTTGACTTTTGCTTACTATTTAAGACTTTGGGAGCCAAATTGATCAATCATTATATAATCCTACAACAGTTAATGGCTATGTTTATGACAGTAGGAATGGAAGGACTGGACTGTAAGCTGCATTGCTATAATGATGAGCCTCCTTGTTTAGTAAGTATAGGCCACTAAAACTTTGGCATAAATTTAAAAAGACATTAGGAACTGTGGGAACAGAATCTGGAGTCAGAGTCTGTGTATTTTTGTTATACTGGATCCTAAATGCGCATAAAAACTGCAAAGCAGGGGAAAATTGAACGTATCTGTATCTGTCATTTTAGCTTACATAAAGAAAAGAAAGAAGGGGTTATATCTTACACAGAGTGAGGTTCTCTTTTCTAAAATTAATTCATAGCCCCACTTATACTGTGTTTGAATCTCACACACTTAAAGCACTTGAAAAGTTTTAAAATCAAATAAAGAACCTAATGAAATCTATACTGGAAACTGTTAGCTTTTTCAGAAGCATAGTCTTTTCTGTATCACTGATACAATCATAAACAATACATTCTAATTGCCTAAATTTAAAAGAGAGTGGTACAATAAGTTACTGTTAAAGCTGTAGGTAGTACACATTCTTACCAACGGTGACCTTTACAACAAAACAAAAATGGTTCAGTTGTATTTATTTTCCAGTTTTTTGTAAAAGTCCAGTGATAAATCTTGCATCTTCCTGCTTGTAGGTATGAGTTTGTAGATCTACATGTTTAATATGAGTACTAAAGGAATCCAGGGAATATTTCCATTTTTTAGGGCAGTGTAAATGAGCATGGGGAATTACTAAGAAATGGAGGAATATCCTTGGGACTTATCTTTGGAGGGCAAGGAGCAATTTATGTTCATTGACCTCTAGTGAGCTGGTTTTCTCCAGTGCTGGCTGGTTTGTCTCATTGCTGTTTGTGTTTCTGAGCATCTCATCTGGACCAGTCTGTTCAGAGAAGTTTTTTGCATGTTTTCATTGTGAGGAAGATAGAGCCTGCACCATTGACAGGCTGTGGGCCTTAAGATTATCATATTGATAATTTTTAGCTATTATTTTTAGCAGTATTGCTCAAGGTATTCTCACACACATGAGGAAGTATTGATGCTATTGAACCGTAATATGTGTGTACAGTTCTCTGCTAACATTGCCCATGAAAATGAAATCTGGTATAAGAATGGCTGCAAGGATTCGAAAGCCTGACTTATGCAAGAAAGAAAGAAAGAAGGAAAGAAAGAAAACATCTTTGGACTAACAAAACAAAAGCTGAAAGGACTTAGATTGCTCTCCTTGACAGTCATAAAGGTTGAACATGAAGCTCCTTATGAAATTCAATATACACGTCTTTGTACTGAGATGCTGTGAGCCTACAGACTAATTTAGGTTTATTCAACCTTAATTTTGCAGTTTGCTCATTACAGACTGAAAAAAAGACTTCTAAGACTCACCCACACTGTCAGGCACTTTACAGAGATATTAGTGTGTTGTCAAATTATGGAATGTCTTCCACATGCCTTGCAAAATTTGACCCCAAATATAGAAATTGTCAATGTATATAGATTAAACAGATATATTTGATTTTCATTATGTAGGGGTTTTCCTGTTTCTTCTTGTTGCTCTACTTGCTTCAAAACTGGTAATTTCATTCTTATTCCAGCCTTCCTAAAGCTTTCTCACTGTTAAAACTGATTTCTAAATGAGATGGGTTTGCTTAAGCTTTACATAAAAAATACATTTTTAACCCATGTAACATCTAGTATTTTCATTAACTGTAAATGAAGGAAATTCGTCTTTTGCTAAATCTTAATCCAAGACTACAAGACTAGACAACAGTTCCTTTATAAGCTATCAATGTATTGTTCAGTTCATCTACATGCAGAGCTGGGGTAGTGGTATTCAAGAAGCATATGCGTGGGCTAATTGGATTTTCCATTTTGCATTACTTCATTGTTGAATATGTGCAGGCTTAAAAGATTCAGGGTAATAAAACTAGCATAATGCTACATGTATATAATTACCTCTGTCTTGTCAATGACTTAATCCCAGAGTTAATGTCATTTATTTTTCAGATGTGAGAATGACCCGTCAACTATCAAAATATTAAACTGTCTCTCTCACTACAATATGGATTGGCAGAACTGGAAGTGTCCTTAAAGATATTTTTTTTTCCACTTTGAAAATTAATGCAACAAGATCTAGTTGATTCTAGGTATTATATGGCTTTTCTCCTGGGACATGCTGTCAGAACAACAGGATGGGTGATGGTAGCTAGGGAATGTTTTTAAAGTTGTCTTTTTTGTTAAACCCCTTATTAGCTGAACATTAACCGTAGTTAGGACTTGGGTTTCTGTTGACAGAGCGCTGATTTGCCTTATTTCTCTCTCTTAATAACTACAAGTTGTTAAGATGCACAGCATGTGCAGAAAAACCCACTAAATATAAAAAATAAATAAGACTAGGAGAATTAAGGTAGATGTAGAGATTCAGGCACTTTTTTCCATGGAAATTAAGTATCTAGGACTTGAACACCACAGTTCAGCAGGCACCTTTGAAACTGCCTTCCGCTTTTTCAGTACTCCCTAGTTTGAAGGTAGTAGAAGGATTGATACTGGATATTAGCATAACAAAGAATCTTATCCAGCAGTGAAACATGGATGGAAAAGTGTCAATATGAGAGTAGAGCCACTTACTCTGTGTAGCAATTACAATAGGGCAAAGAGGCTGGTTTTACCTCTGACAGTGTCTAACCAGACATTAGACTTGGAGTCTAGAAATGGACTTGCAGTATTTTCTGCAGCTTTATGTGTCTTGTCTCCCTATTTTCTTTTTCCTCTTTGAAGGGGAGTTGTATACTGGTGGTATCATCAGAGCTTAGTTTTATTGTGGTAAAGCTGTCAAGTAACACACCAGCAAGAGTCCAGAAAAATCCCCAAAAGGCCACCCAGAGCATTCGTGCAAGTAATCAACAGTGATAAATTTAGCATGAAACATTTGGCTGTGTAAGCTGCAGATTGAGAACAATGGATTTCTCCAGCTATAGTAGGGACTAGCTGCCCCTCATCCACTAATTATCTGTGAAAATGGGGGTTGGGGGTTTCTAGCAGGATTAATTACTCTGCAACTGCTGAAAATTATGGTGATTTTGAGAAAGTAGCAGTCAAAGAAAGTGTCTGTACATTTGTTTGCCAAAAATAGCACAGCTAATACTTGGCCATGTTTTAAAGCTTTGAGCAAAATATATCCCTACCATTTCAGTATTTCTTGAATGCTGAACAAGCTGAACTAGCAACGTGATCACTGTGGCAGCCTGAGGCAGTAAAAGCCCTCAGAGGACACCTGTAGATGTCACAGCATCTATAATTTTCCCCACTAGTTTTGTGCACTTGTGGTAGACAAAGGCCATGGCATTGGAGCTGTTCTGACTGTACAGGTGAGGTGGTCTTCCACCATTTCTGGGAGATGTGCTCATATGGGAAACAGAGCCAATGGGAGATGAACAGTGAAAATATTGCAGAGATTTGCTTCCCAGGGCAGGTTTTTGATGAGATGATAATGTGGGCCCACAGTCTGTTCTTGTATGTGCTGGATTTTTTTTTGAGGTCATGGAAAGACTAGGGATGGTATTAATGGCTTGTTGACTATAAACTTTACTCTACCAATTTAAGCAAAAGCATAGTCATCCCATTCACTCTTTAGAATATGCAACTTCTGCAGAAGATATCTAGCTTTACCAATTCAGGAAAAGGGAAGTATTGGAAACAGACTGAGAACTGCCTGCTCTTCTGTGGAGGCTGCTGGCCTATAGGTCCCTCCTGTCAGCTGGCAATTTCCAGCTTTTTCTCCTGGGGTGTGTATCATTGCATAATTATTCTAACTGCTTTGGGGAAAGATTTGTGCAAAGTATACTCAGTCCTTTGTTTTATAGGTAGTTGTTATTATGAAATGAACATAGCCTCAGACACTTAGTAAAAGTGTATTTTAAAAAACAATGAAACTTGAAGAAGACAAGACTGCAAATATTCATAGCTCCCTTAGCGATGGTCTTGAAAAAAATCAACAGTATATCTTTATATTACACTGTACAACCTTTGAGGCAGACATCTCCATCACACGCAGACCACAGTATATTAGACAGCACACTGAATTCTGCATTAATGACTTTCAAATAGTCCTCACAACTCATGATATTGCTTGAGCTGTGGGAACAGTTTTCTGTGAGGCTTACTGCCAAATCTTTCACTTTTGTTATTCTCTTATGAAACTGTGGCAATTTAGCACAAGCCTGCACTAAAAGCTCACATTTTATATACTCAAGAAGTGCAAAAATCAATGCATGAGTAGGCAGAGAAATACTAAAATGCTTGTAGTCTGAAAGGGGGCTACCTGCAAACCCATTTCATCAGTCTGGCTAAGTACCTTGAACTCAGGAAGCTTATCTGATCCATCTAGAGTTCTTGATGATGAAAATCTCACAAAAACAAAGGATTTCTGAGACTTCATGATTTCAGGCATTCAGAAAATGCCATAAGAAGCACTTATGCTTCTTTCATATTACATTTTATACTGTCTGCAGACAAATCAGAAAATGAGAAAACTGAACAATTCTCAAAAAAGTAACCTTTTTTTAAAATCCCTAACGTTTTTGGCTTGTGTCTAATGACAAAAACGAAGTAATTCTGTTCCTGCTTTTCACACAGCTGACTGATCCCTGCTGAGAATAAGTGTTCACACTTGCTTGCTTCAATAAGTAAGACATAAAAAGGATGTCAGGGACCAAATTCCAGCCAGGTGTAAATAGGTGTGATTCTTCTGAGATCGAGGGAATTTTACCCCAGACACTTTTATAGACTTTCATAGATGCAAATTAAGTGCCCTTTCTGGTTCCACTTAACAAATGTTTCGTAATGAAAACAGAATTAGTATGAAACTTCATTATTATGGCAAAGCATTTCATACTGTGACCATCCAGCTCCCTTCAGACAGAATAATAGCAAGACATTGTCTGGACTGAATGGCAAAAATGTCTATTCCTGAGGGGGTTTCAACCCCGAATTTCTTGACTGTGGGATGTTTCCTGATCTGCCTACCTCCCAATAGGTCCTTAGCTTGTCAATACAAGCATTTTGGCATCCTGTCATCTTCCCAAGAGGCATTTAGTCTTTTGCATTCCAACTTCTTATATATACTCCAGTGTTTAAAGAAAGATTTTTCAAAAGGCATGCCTCAGTGAATAAATAAAAATAATGACAACACTCAAAGTGTACTTCTGTTCCAGAGGAATTACTGGTTCTGACTGTGTTGTCCATGGTGCAGGGAAATCTTTGAAACCTCTGCTATCCCAAAAAACCAGAACCAATCGCTTAACTGTGCCCAGGCTCTAACGCAGATCCTGGATTGCAGCAGGACAGAGAACCATGAGAAATGTATTCATAGAGACATGGTATGCTCCTCTCCTCTTTTCCCATCACCCACTACAAGAATAAATCCTGGTAACTAACTTGTCCCTTTTCATAGGCATCTCAGAATGTGAAACATTTCTTAAAATGATTCACAATTCAGCTCCACAGATTATTAGCTAGAACAATCTCCTCAAACTGAAACTAAGCTTTAAATAGAAAAAAGTTCCCAAATTGTATTTCGTTAAAATTGTGTTGCTGTTTATGTGCCTCTGCATGTGTTTAAATAGTATAACTTAAAAATATTAACAACTCAATTATACATAAATGGAAGAATAGCTTGGAGAACAATGCTAAGGCTTTCAGAGTAATTTCTGTTTTCAAAGAAAGGCTCAAGCCAGATCCCAAAGATAAAGAGCCAGAACGCTTATTAAAAATGACTCATCACATTGTGTCCCAAAATAAAACAGTACGTACTTAAGTGTCTCCTCATAGAAGTGCGTCCTGTAAATTTCCCAGACTAGATTTTTACATGTACCTTTAAGTCAAAGGAGCATCGAGCTCCTATTTGCTGATCAAAACCAGAGCAAAGCTCTGTTTGCAGTTCAGCCACCTCTAATCAGTGGAAGTTTAAAGGGCTTTTGAAAGACTGAACAAAGCGCATGTGGCTAAGACGAAGCGCTTGTCAACTCCAGGGAGTAATCCAACAGTTGCAAGCCAGAGTCAATCTGTTCCTTGCATGACGGCACAGATACAGCCGCAAGCAAAGGCCATTCAATTTACTGAGAAATGTGGAGTCAGCTACGACCAGATTCAGGGAAATGTGATCCTTTGTGCGTGAGGTACCTGCTAGAAAGAACTTGTGCCGTGGCCATATTTAATGCTCCAGATGGCATAGTTTCTCATGAAATGGTGCTGCTGCAAGCCCTTCACATTCATCCTGTGACACATTGCTAGGTTATACATCTCCTGCAGTAGTGTTTTCTTCAGCCAGGAAAGGGGAGTTTTTAAATGATGCTGAAACTATTAACAAAAAAAGCATAGATGACTATTTCCTATGCTTAATTGCATATAAAATAACATTAGCAAGAAGAGATTGCAGAGACAGAAACTCCAGCGTTCAAGCTTTCCAGAGCCTGTGTTGCCATCCAGCTTTAATTCTGTATACTTCCTCCTCAGGCATATGCACTTTGATTTACTGTAATATTTTTACCACTGGCCCCCAGCCACCCTTACCACAGTCATGTGAATAGCTGTTCAGGGCTTTGTTCTGTCCCCATAGTTAACAATGTGTCTAGACCCTGCTCTGGAGATAAAATTAATAATTCTCCTATGGGCTTTTCTATGATGCAGATCACCTGGCAAATAAAATTTCAGACCAAATGTTTAAAGTTTGGCAGAGTTAAACGGTATTTGAAAATGGGGTGTTTAAATGGGAAACATCAGCACACTTAATAATAGGAGGCACTGCCATTCCCACCTGTGTTAAAATTCTGCCTTTGAAATGTATTTAAAGTGACTTCAACTATAGCAGGCTGTTTTGCCCATTCCAGGATAGGTCAACAGGGGTAACTGAACAGCAGTGGTGTTGAAGGATCACAAAAAACCTAATGTGTAGGGATTGCTCTGAATCAAACTTAGAACTCACATACACATAAAAGCATCTACCAGCTAATTCCTAGAGTACTTGAGATAAAAATGCATGTTCTCAAATGAGTTATGGCTGTGAGAGTGGCTGTGGAACAGGAGCAGCTGACACCTTTAAGAAGATACAGGCAGACATATCCTTTGCTGTGAATGCTCATTCAGTGTCATTAAATTGCAAAAATATCTACTGTGACTGTGGCATAATGAAGGCGGTCTAAACATTATCAGTAGCATGTACAGATGTGTAGAATGCCAACTATGAAGAGAACATGCATGTTTCATACAAGGTTACATAAATAAATGGGGAGGTTTAGTGCTATGAAGAGAGCCTGTCTGTGCCTAGTCAGAGGAGGAAGTTAATCCCCCAAATCCAGGGAGACCGTAGTTTAAAAATCAGCCTTTCGAAGTCCTGCTGTTAATGGTGCAGCCTAGACAGAGCACTTAGTTGTCCTGGCTCTTTGTCTGTGATAATTCACCTCCAGAGCAATATTATAGATCAGTCACTCTGAATCAATAATATTTGCATGCACTTATGTGTGGTTCATGCTAAGGAGGGTAAGCCAGAGCTAATCAAGCTAAAACATCATTTGTACACTTGGCAGCTCCCTGCTAACTTTGAACAGTCCAGTACATAAAAGCATAAGGATCAAAAGATCTAGTACTGAAATAGTGGGGACAGCTGATTTTTAAATGGAATGACTATAAAAGTCAAGTGCCTCATGAAAGCATATGGGTTTCTACAAAGCTAAATGACAGATCTTGCTAATACTCAAATGCAGGCAATAAATTACCCACAACCAGCCGATAGTTCTCAGATCTCCCTGACTAACAGTATCTGAACACCTCCCACGTATTTAAAAAATGAAATAATTCTTTTTCAGAACCTTTAGGAAGAACAGCTTGCTGGATATCTATTATTTGTTTGATCACAAGAGAGAGCAAAGATCACCCTCTATGCTAATCAGGATTTCCTAGTCTGTGAGGAGATCATTTTCAGATCAGTTTGATTTATTTTATTTAAGATACCCACATCAGGATACCAGATACCTATACCAAGCTGCAGCTATGTTTTGTTCACCTTTATAAAAAGGGGCAGCATCAACAGTGCTTTGAATAAGGGCATCTCAGTAATGACGTTAAATGTCCTAGATTTGTGTGTGTGTTTGTACATTCATTATGTCTGCATTTATACATGGTACACATAGATGTAAACAGCCTCTCCTTATTGCTTGCACATATTTAGAACCTATTTGTGCATAAACTATTTAACCCTTCTGAACTTAATCTAAATTGACCATCTCCCTGTAGAGAACTCACAGCTTTATCTCTGTAGTCAGACCTGTCTTGTTCTGCTCAAAATAAAATTGGTCTGTCCTCCTAACATCACCTTGTGGTTGTCTGGCCATCAGCTTGAACTGAACTAAAACAAGAGCTTTTAATCTTCCTCTCCAAGCTACTTCCCTGTCATGTCCTTCTTCAATCACTAGGGACAACACTGCAATCCTGCTTGTTACTTAGGCCAGTAACTGGAGTGTCGTACTTGTAATGCTTTTTGGGTCCTTGCAGTCACATTACATCTAAATCCTGCAAGGCTGGGTTCTTGGTTTTTGGATTTTGTTTGTCTGATTTTGGTTTGTTTTTTAAAAATCTTAGATATAGCCTCTCCAATCCTGCCCACACAGCTAAAATGCTCATCCAGAAACTGTTCATCTCACATCTTGGTTGCTGCAACATCCTTTTTACTGGCATTGCAAATGCACTTTGCTCTGTCCACATCCATCTAGAACATTGCTGCCAAGACTATTTTCCTAGCTTGTTGCTTTAACTGTGTCCTTTCAGTGGAGTTTAATTTGGGCAGCACGGAGTTCCCTTATATCTCATTTACACCAAGTCAATTAAGGTACCACATTTTATCTAGCACTGCTTGACTGGTTTCCTTCTCCTGACACACTCAGGACAGTTTGCATTCACTTCCTGCACTTCTTGCTGCCTTCAGCAGGCTGGCTTGTGGTGGTCCAGCCATTGTGCTTTTCAAATGTGCATCCAATGTGCTTTTCTCTGTTCTTTTTAGATACAGGAAACATGGTCAAAGGGATTTCACAGAGATGCTTCATTATTCTGCTCAAAACCTAAATTGCCATTGTCTGTACAAAAGAAAAATAAATAATTTTGTTAGTGTATGATGCTGCCACTGATCATTTTGACAGGTATTACTTCCGGAGCATCACCCTTTAGTCTGCCTGGAAGCACCTCAACGCTTTCCTTAAACACAGATTGTGTGCTCACGGGGGGAAGGACTGTGTTTGAGACATCCTTAAATGGAGTAAAGCACACACTTGTGACTATTAACTATAACAAAAAAAAAATACAGTGTACTGGTATAGATGTTCCTATTTCAGTATTCTCTGACTCTGGACAAGCAAAATATGCAATCCATCATCACATGTATGCCAAGTGTTAGGTTTATGCCCCATCCAAAGCCATCTGCTCCAGTAGTGTTTATAGAATGGTGCTTCAGCATTTACACACATGAAAAATTGAACATTTTCAATGTGTATGCTTAGAGGATTGTGCTTACAGCTCACGGATACAGTAGCCATGAATAATAAAGTGTGTGTATGGACAGGTGGAGAGAAATTTGGAAGGAGAAGAAAACCTATGTGTATTAGCAGGTATAATAGTTCTCTGACTATTTTATGATTTTCAGTTTCAGATACAGTAATAGCAATGATTAAAAATCTCAAGAAAACATTTTTTCATTAAGGAGAGGAGAAAAGAAAGACAGAAAACTTAAATCTTTTGCCAGCATTCACTACAATCTTCAACTAATCTGATCTGGGGAAAAGTCCAAAATTAATACTGTCAAACTGAGCAGCAGATGTTGAAAAAGAATCAGGCACTGAAAGAAAAATTGATGTGCCAGTGAAAATTAGACAGACAGGAAATTCTCACTAAATAAAACCCAGCAGGTTACAGAGGCACAGAAAAATTAGCTTAGATCCTCTAGCCAGTTCATTTCTGTGTAACCATATTAGCAGGGTTTTTCTTTTTTTACTTGTTATATGTATATTTATGTAGTAAAAAGAAATCTTCTGTATGCTACTTTAACCTTCTGCAAAACACCTTTTCTCTGTTCACTGGAGACTTTGCCAGATTGGCTTCACCTTACTTGTGAGACTTTCTATGCTGTCTTCTAACTTGTCAGTGCTCAATTCTCTTCAGCACCCATTGTTTGCCTTTGTATCTGGGTGTAGACAGGCTTCAGTTGATTGTTCACAAGAATATGAAATAAATTTACATTCATCAGAGTAATGGGTTTCCCTTTCCAGAGGCTAAGCCAAGGAACAGCTAAATTTAGAAGCAGGCTTGTTTGCAGGGTGGCTGCAGCATCAGTCTGTAAGTGGTTATGCACAGCATAGGCACCTTTAGGGAACAGAGTTTATGTTATCCTGAGATTGTTCAGACAAGAGCCCCAATATTGGAATGGTGTCTGCAGATTTGGAGATTCTTTTGCCAGCTGCAGCTGCCGGGCCTCTCATTTAAGTTGTTAAGACAGATGTGATTAGGTCAAACATTTTTGAGCCAAAAGCTTGACAAACTAATAATTTGAAAACCAAAAAAAGACTAATCTTCTGTGTCTTCTAGCTCATCTCATGTTTTCTCTGAGATAGCAGCTGCTGCATTAAGTCGCACACAGCATTATTATTTTTGTTTCCCTGGTTTGACTCATTTCTTTTGGAAGTAGATTTCTTAGCTTGTTTTTGGCAAGCAGAGTTCTGGCCTGTCTGTGGGTTTCTGTCTCGCTCTCCCTCATTCACTCACACATACTTTGCTTCCTTTGCTGTTTTTCCAGCTTTTTAGCTGTTCCTCCCTCTGCCATGCTTGCTACAAGCACTGGGGTCTCATGCATTAGCATCAGGCAGTGTCTATGGACTAGTTGTGTCCTGGTACCTATGTACCGACTCCGTTAACACATTAACAAATAAAGGCATGTTAACACATTCTTTGGTTTTTTCAGGGATGTGAAAAATAACTTAAAAAAAATAATTTCACCCTCTTTCTGTGTGTGTGTGCATGTGTGTGTTAGAACTGTGAGAGGAAGACTGGAACTGGAGTTAATGTTACTGGCTTTGGACTGAACAAATACATGAGCTGTATGTGAGCGAAGACCCTTACCAGATGGCAAACCTTTCAGCTGAGATGGATTAGGATAGGTAAGCAGCAGTGTGCAGACTGACTATTGCACTGGCAAGATTCTGAGCTTTCCTGTCCTTGTTTAACTGCTCTTATGTTTTCTTGGGATATGTATGAACATAGGTTATAGTGGTGCAGATTTTGGTATGCCTTGCCAGTGACAGAGACAGGAATCCACACAGAATTGTGTACAGCTTTCCCCTGGAGGCAGCACAATGGAAATTTTTCATCAGTGAGACACAAGTAGGGACTGTGCTACTGCACCAGTAATTGCTTATCAGTGCAAAGGCATAGGGAGCTTTTCCTGGGTAAGTTCACAAAAAATGTGTAAAGGTCTGAAGTCCTTTACATATCTATTGTGCCAATAGTGTCTTACTGTCTCTATTATCTGATAATTATCCAGAAGTTTCTCTTCAGTTCCAGAAATTATTCCTTCATCAATTTAGCTACATGCCATTCCCTTCTTCCCAGGCCCATCACTCTATTCCACACAATTTAGAACAACCCTTAGACAAAGTGTAACATGAAAAGAAAGTAGAAATCACTAAAGAGAAGCTAATATCTGTGTTTAGAGTCTAAGGACTCCACAGAAGTAAAGAACAAGTAAGAATCAAATCCAGAATCTCGCTGGGGTTCTGAGAAAGGTTCACCAGACTTCTTCCCAATTCTTGTGCCTCCCTCTTGGCTCTGGGTAGCAGCAAAGGCAAAGAGCAGGTTTTATTACAAAGCTGAAACAATTCAATGGGTCTCATAAAAACAGAACAACAAAAACCCCAGGAACTGTAATTTGATTTTTATAGAGTGAAGTCCCATCTTAGTTCTACTAATGTTTAAATGTTGCAGAATTTTAAGCTCAGATCTGAGGTTTTCATTTCAATGAGCCTGGAACAGCAAGTGAAAGAGATGGATGTAAAAACAAGGCACCCTGGAGCAGCTGTAGGTACCCACAGAGTAATGCAGAACAAAGTGGATCATTCTGAAAACTGCCAGACAGTCAGGCTCTGAAGTTGCTGTCAAGCTTGGAGATTGGCAGGGTAAGTGGATAGTATCAATCCATTTTGTTCTTCATTACAGGATGTTTTCCTGAATTAATTACAACCTGGTGGAGCTGCTGGTGAGTTAATGAATTTAGTGAGGTAGGGAGAATACCAGTGGGGGAGTGGCACAGTTTTTATGTATACAGCTTCAAATACCATAACAGATCTGATTTTCCTAGTCTGAGATTCAGGCCACTGAATCCAGAACAGAGCTGACTGGAAAAGCATATATTTTGTTTAAAGTGTTGCTTTGTGTTAAGCATGTACTTAACTATTTTCCCAAACTGGTACTTCTCTCAGGTTTTATTAGCACTCTTAGTACCCTAAATAAGATCAGAGTAAAGAAAGGAGGCAAAATTTCTCTGACGAATACATCTGCTAAATGTCTTTCTCTTTCCCTGAAGAAGGTTATAATGGTGGTTTTTTTCCAGAACTGCAGAGGAACTGAAGTGATACATGAGCAGTTAGCAATAAACATTTTTAATGGAGACCCCTATCCCCAGCTTAATTTCTGCCCTCAGTCATATTGCATTAATCAATACTAGTGATGTTCCTAGTGGTTTCACTGCACCCTGTGAACAGTTTTGCTGCTTGGAATTACAGAAACGTGCCTTGAGTGTATTTTGATACTCAGATTTAATAACAGGGGATCCAGCATTGATTTTAATGGGAAATTGTTTGTATATGCATGCACATATCTGTGTTTTCCTGTGCACCAGTTTCCCATGCACTGAATAGTCATGCTCCAGTCCAGCACTTGTGACTTACAGTACTGAAAGATTATCAGAAATGGTACAAACCATGACAATAGTGATTAGAGGAAACTAACATGACCTTGCTTTACTGAAGATTATATAGAAGTTCCCACAGATGTCACATTCAGTGTTAGTCACACACATGCAACTTCTACCAAGCATTCTTGGCTATGTGAGTATTCACAAAAATTAGTCTGTAACACTGTTAAACGATAGTATTACTCCTTGTTTAGATGGGTTCAGGTCTTAAATCTGGGCTTCTGAAGCCAGTATTTGTAGTTATTCTCAATTCCTTTTCTGAGAGAAATGTACCTATAGGCAATCAAGCAAGTGGAACCTTAAACAGGCAGATGAGATTTGTGGACTTAGAATGGGCTTTCTGCTGATAATATTTACAATTTTTCAAAATTACATAGCTGAATTTGATTTTCAGTGAACTGTACTACTTCACCAACAGCCAGAAAGAGACATATGTGCTATTCAAACCCATTTCAAGCCATTTTTATAGGGCTTACATGGGCCATTAGGACTGCTGGGGAGTTCAGCCCCTGGGAACAACCTTTTCATGTTGTTTCGCTTTTACCTACACAGAGCAAAAGCATTGGGCTGTGCATAGATCCTAACTTTTAGCTGACCTTCATTGAAACACAAGTGAAAAGTACTATCTAGAAGCTATTTCAGTGCTTCTATTTGAGTATTTTAAAAGTTTTTCTCAAGCCGTTTCTAACTGCTAAGAGAAGATACAGCACAGAAATGTTTATACATATCTGTACTTGTTCACTACTTGCGGTTCAAGAAAAAATATGCCTCTGACATTCACAGAAAATTCAGCCTAAATATTTCACAGGCTGATGACCTGCAATATTTAAGGAAAGGTTAGGGGTTCTTGAGTTTCAAGGAAGAAAATTAAAGTGGCTGGTCAACTTTAATTTCTAATGGCTCATAAATTTCCAGGCAATCAGCAGAACTCTTATTTTTTTATTTTTTTACTTTTTTTTTTTTTTTTTTTTTTTTTTAAGATTGAGAACAGATTATTCCTTGGCATATGGGATTTGAAGGTTCCTATGTGTGTTCTTAAAGCAGCTTGCCATTAAATGATGTATTTTTATTGCAATACTTTCATACAGTCCTCCAAAGTCCTGCTCGCCAATACGTACCAGGTCAACACACTGAGTAGGTCAGGAAAATATCACTGCCTTTCTTTTCCTACTACAAGATGACATAAGAGCAAACAAGGAGAACTGTACTGAAACTGATGATCTTTCACAGGAGCATAGCCTTAGACCTCCTGCTTTCTGTGTAGGTTGATAGAAACCTTTTCCTGTAGGTAACTGCCTTTTTATGTAGGAGGATTTTTTGGTATTATTTAGTAACAAAAACGGACATTTGAAAGCTATGTCTATCTAAATTACTACAGACTGCTCCTACAGAAAGTACTTAAATTAAAATACAGCAGGGTAACTATTTTCTTTAATAACAATACCTTACATTTATTAAACATTGCCAGTTACCAAACCTTTCTGTGACTTTTCTCAGCCGTAAGCTTTCAGCAAAAACGGCTATAGCCATAATATATGTACCTCCATCATATGGATAAAGTGTTTGTATTCAATTTAAAAACTATTTTAAAAATAATTGCACAATGAAGGTGCATAAATTGCTGGAGTTTGCAGCATCGCACTACACATATACAAGATTTGTAAAGTGGTTATATTCAATATTCATAAAATTAAAGAAAATCTTATTAAATCACAGCAGCTCTGCTACTACAAAGATAGAGTGCTGTCTTGAGCCATGTTTAGAGAAGTACCTTTGCACATGGACCGAGAGGATGAGACTAATCCATACACTTTTGGATAATACGTAGCACAGACTGTCTTGCATGAAAGAAAATTCTGCCATTTTGCATGACACATGCAAAGCAAGACATGCATCCTGGGGGTGCCAGGTAACACTTGCTCTGTATTTGTGGCTGTTGTGTTGTGGCAGCAGTGGGAGCTGCCACTGAGAAAGGTTTAAGTGTGTTTTTCCATGCTGGAGAAACCAGGAACACGGGAGGGATAGCTGCCAACCAGTCAGGGCACAGCCAGTCTGTACATGTGGCCCTGGTTCTGGGAACCCAAGGAACTCTGGTGGCTCATCACACAGACATGACCAGTATTTTAATGTAAGCTGTAGAAAGAAAGGAATTGAACTTCTCTCCACAACTCCTGTGAATTGCAGAAGATCTAACGTGTCATTCTTGCAAATGAATTTAGAGATGAGGAAACATTTTCCAACAATAAAGATAAGCAAGCACTAAAACTGGTTACCTGGGGATGTTGCAGGGAATGGAACATTGGAGGCTTTTAAGATCAAGTTGGACAAATGACTTTCAGGCATGGCAGAAGAGATGGTCCTGTGATTTGGCTGAGGGACAGGATTAGATCACTCTGAATCTTTTGTAGTTTCTGTTGTGTGGGTTCTGGCCCAAGAAAGACAAGCTGGGGTATGCCAGCTTGCACTGAGGGCCCGTCTCCTCTGCTTTTCCTCTTCTTCACTCCCAGATCTGCTAAATCAACATCTGCCTGGCTGGACAGATGTGTACACACACATACACAAAAGGGCCAGGAAAGGATTTGGGCCCTTATGTTGTAAAACATGGCTCAGGGAAGTTAGGAGGAGAGCAGCATACATAATGAGACTGATCATCAGGAGGTGAAGCAAATTAGTACTGCTTTTCTTGAAACTTGAGTCAGCAGAGCAAATCCAGAGAGCAGTCGCTGGTCTGCTGCCAGCAGTAAAACAGGCCCCGGTTGGGGTCACCTTTACTCCCCAGACCCAGAAGCATGCAAGAGGAGGTGACCCTCTCTGGGAGCACGAGGAATCACAGAGCATCTGCTCTCCCCCACACCATCTGGGCCAGACCAGCGCTAATCAGAGGCTGGGGCTGACACGGCAGCTGCCCCCCACAGCAGCAGGTTGGTGGGGACATCACCGCCGCCCACCCTTCGCCTCACTGAAGCATCCCTGTTCTGCTGCACTGTCACCCTTCCTCCTCAGCCCAGTGGTGCGGCAGGGCTGTGGACACCGGAGTATGTAAAGCATGGTCAGAACAGTGCTTCTGTCCCTGTTTCAGCTGCGCAAATCAGGGGTCCTCAAACTTTTTAACCAGGGGGCCGGCGTGCGGATGAAGTGGCAGGCAGTCATCTGCGGCTGCTTGGGTTCCCCCCACACCCCCCGGCGGGGTGGGGGGAGGTTGGGGGGGTTCTGTAAATACCGGGGGCCGGATTGAGGACCCTGGGGGGCCGTATCCAGCCCGTGGGCTGTATAGTTTGAGGACTGCTGGCATAAATCATGGCTGCGCTGCTAGGCAGGGGGGCAGCAAAGGATAACCTGCTGGATCCCACTGGGTTATCAGGTGGCTCCCTCCTGCTCCAAGGTAGGCCCTGCCTGGCTCGGCTGGCCTTGTCAGGCATAACTGCCTCAGGAAAGCTTTCCACACCCTCACGTGATGTGGATAAGAGCACAGAATTAAACGGCAAGACGACTTTTCAGGAGCTGAAACAGCCCTGGCAGGTGGGAGATTCAAAACAAGTTGCCCGGCTGCCGGTGGTGTGGGGCTCAGCCAGCGCCCCTCGGTGCTCCCCTCAGGCAGAGGCAGACGGGGGGAGTTGATGCTGTGCCCCTGGAGCTGTACCCGGCTGTAAGAGGAATTACAGAGGAAGGCAGGCACATTAATTAACATTGATAATGTACAGCTGTGTGCTGGCTTCAGGGGCGGTGGGCTGGCTGATGTGGATAATGTGCAGTTTGGCTGGTTCGTGCTAAGTAGTTAAATTGCTCTAAGGGGGATGGAAGAGGAGTTCTGGAGGAAGGGAGACCTGGAAGAAGCAGAGGGAGGAGAGAGCACCCCAGATGTAGGAGAGACAAGAAGGACATAGCAGAGGCAAGAAGCAGGCTGGACTGGCCTGAAGCGTATCAAGAAACAGCACAAACAGTAGATGAACTGTTGAAACCTTGGGGGGGATCTGTGGCTGTGCCAGGGCAAGGTGAGGGAGCTGCTTATTGAAGTTAACCTGGTATGTGATGGTAAAAAAGCCTTGTTGCAGCTGGCCAGTTTGCTACTGCTGTGACACCCGGCAGCCAGAGCCAGCTCCTCTGCCCCGCCACCTCTGCTGGGCCCTGGCAGTGGCCGCTCTCTCTTTTGGAAGGCTCTCAGAGGCCTGCAGGATCCACCAGGATGACATTTCCCCATAGTATCAGGAAAGTGTGAGGTGCCCTGGGGGTCTTGAAGCCAGCAAAGTGCCATCACACCCGGTGGACATCTCCTCCCAGACCCTTCTCCTCAGAGGGCGCAGTGCAGGCCTCAGGTGGCACTTGGGCCTCCCCACCCCATCGGCGCCAGCCGGGTCCCTTCTGATCGTGTGGGGAAGAAATGCATTAACCCTGCCCTTTCACCTGCCATAGCTGCAGGTCATAGAGAAACTCTGCTGGTGCTGTGGCCGTGCTGCGTGGCAGCCTGTCCCTGTGCCCCGCAGCCCTGTGACTCAGCTAAGTGTTACAGGCAGCAGGGACTGCACCAGTCATGTGCTCGCCTGCAAGAGTCAGCCATCTGAGGACACCTAACGTGTACAAATGAGGTATTTTAACAACAGGAAGGGAAATTTGGGCCAAGGACGCAGTGTTAAAGCCCAGGAGTTTGTGGGGGTTTCGGTGGATGAAGAACAGGCTAAATCTTCAGCAAAACAAACTGTGTGCATCCGTCCCTGCACTGCTTTGCTGCCACTTCAGCAGCATCTGGAATGACAAAATACTGTGGAATCAGATGACCTTGCAGCCTTTCCGTCTGCACACTGAACATTCTCGACATTTCACAAGCTCCAAATACCTCTAAATATTTAGATGCTTACACAAAGTACCTGACTTCTAGAAATGAGCTTCTACTATCATTGGCACTATCTACCAAAGCAGAATAAGAAAAGTCTACTCAGGTAAAATTCAAGTTACTAACCTACCTGTTAAGTTTCTCAGAATGAAGAGGAAGTGTGAATCACAACTAATTCCCTTTTTTGTAGCTGTATCCTTGGCAGTTTAAGTATTGGCTGACCATCAGTATAAAAATCTATCCCAGTGAGGCCAGGCTGGGATCTTTCAGAAAATCATGCACATTCAATGGAAGTAATTCTCAGAGTGATGCTATTATCTCCAATCCATTCTTTGTGTTATGTACCTTTTAATTTTCCTAGCAAGTGCTTCCATTATGTTGTATGAGCTGTTATTCTTGCTATAATCTGAAACAATGCCTACCTTGTACCTGATTTGTACATGGCTTTTGTCTCCCCCTCCTTATTTCTTCATGCCAGGGGGATTATAATGTGTCATGTTTGTTAACTTTTTCATAGATCTCTCTGCCTTTTCACTCCAACAGCATGCAATTCCTGACTTTTGTGTCATTCTTCTCCTTTAGATTTCTTGGTAACAAAATTCAAGTGATTGTTTTCTTGATGAATAGTAAATTCACAGTCAGTTCAATATTGAGATCAAACTCCTACCAGTTGCAGGTTGAATTCAGAGAATAGTTTAGGCCGGAAACTTACTAGCATACGGAAAAGCTGAAATGTTTTAAAATAAGTATTTTTTAATTTTTGGTTTAGGTTTTTATTGAATATTTGACACAACTCAGAGTCTAAACAAATCCTTAAATCACTGCAAAATATTTCATATGAGGGCTAATAGAATGTTTCATAAGGAAAGGACAACAAACAATTCTTCCACCCACCCTCATACCCAAAATGAAGTATCAATTTGAATGGATCCTCTTTTGGGGGGAAGGGGCCATACATCAAAGCAAGACAGAAATGATGGCTGTGCTTACAATTCCTGTTTGGCAGGTGTTGTGGCTGGGGAGAGGAGGGGGTCTGGTTTACACCTCTAAGTACCTGCCATTGTCTAGTGGGGTATTACACAGAGACAGTTGGCCTTGCATCACCTCCCTTACACAGGAATTTGCCTCTGCCTTTCCAGCTATCTTTCCAACCCAGCATGCGGCTCTTGTTCTTTCACATGTGTTACTGGTGTCACTTTAATTTTGGTCAACATATTTATCAGTATAACACACCTGTCTTAATGTCTGGTAGACTGTATAAGTCTATTAATATCGTGTTGCAAATTATACTGTACTTGTCAGCAGTTTTGTATGTTGTAAGATATTTACACTGGAGCAAAATCAGTATAAAATGAAACTAAAACTGTTAAATTGGTCAGTGTTTTAGTCTCTCTCCAGGTAAAGATCCTTACTGGTGTAATGTGGCTGCTATCCATTAAAGTCCAGCTACATGACTATTATGTTGAAGTATACTGAAGTCAGTGGAGTGATGCTGCTATGCTCTGGCAGAGGATCTGGTCTGCTTTTTGCCATCATTTGCTCTGCTGAGCTGAGTAAATATGGCAATTTCTTGGATTGTCAGTAAAAAGGTCACTTTTATTCATTCCTCCTCATCCACTTGAATTTGATCATCCAGTTCCAACTTTCAAACTTTTTCTCTTTAGATTTGGCTCTGTGGCCAACGAAGGAGAAAAGAAGGTCACCAGTGCATCTAAAATGTGTGCATGTGCGCACAGAAAACAACAGCACTGCTGTTTCTGCTGCCAGGAGCAAGTGGTGCTGCTGCTGCCTTTGACTTCCTAGTCCAGATGCCTGTGGCCCATGTATACTCTAATAAAAGAGGTGCCTTCAGATCAAGACTTAACTTGCAGACAAGACCAGACCTTGTGTCTCGATATGGACATCCATATTGTCTCTCCAGGGCTCCTTGTGTGAGATTCAGTTGCCTAAATATAGGTTTCCAGTGGTGTTTTATGAGCCCTAGGTGGTATTGTTTGGTCTCTGTCATCCCAGAAAACTCTGGCTTTCCTCTGGGTCTTGTGCCATATCTACTAGCTACATCCAGATCTTTTGAATACTCTAGGGCATTTAAATTACACTTTTTTTTTTTTTTTTTAAATTTGAACTCAGTCTTATGTTTTTGTATGTTTGGTACAATGTCCCCTCACCTGTCTGTAATATTCCTGTAATCTTCAGAGATTCCTACAATCATTCTTGCCTCTTGACTTTAAAGCCCATGTGCTCTGCAGCCATTCCACTGCGTTTTCCACCCACTCCCTTTCCATTCTGTACAGAGGCATATTTTTTACTGAGTTGCAGAATGCTTTGCAATCTGTAGCTAGCACAGAGGAGCACCATGACAGGGTTAATCCTTTCCCTCCACTCCTTATCGAACAATTAGGCCACTGAAAAAGATCTTGTTCACAGATACTCAAAGAGCCTGTAATTTGCTAGGTCTTGTAATAAATTTACATCCATCAGGAGGTAGCCAGAGGCAAATTTGTAGTTTTAGCAGTGGCTAATTTGTAGCCTCACTCTTGTGATAGGAACAGTGTTTTCAAAGTTCCCAATACTAAAGTAATTTGTTTAAATCCCTAGTCCCAAGAAATGAAGGCTTGCTTAAAAAAGCTGTCTGAAAGTGGAATTCCTCACTATAGGATCCATCCTTGGTGTAATTGGAATCATTAACAGAACTGATACAATTTACCCAGCATGCCTATGTGTGGGCTGTGCCTTTGAATTTGGCAGAGACAAGCAGCTGTAGTTCTCAAAGGGTTGTTTCAAAGCTGATTTCAGTGCTGCTGCTCCTTTTTGGTAAGACTTTTCAGCTCTTGATGTGAAGCTTTCTATATTTGGGGCAAAAGTTGATCCCTTCTCACATGGTGTTCTATAAAGACTTGCATACCAGGTAGCAACTATGAGTTCTAATCATCTGCGTAATTTTTACAGGACATAAACAGTGATATCTTTTTATTGTGGTTTTAAAGTTTCATCTTGTAAAGCAGCCTTCTCTAGTATTATTTTTAACATCTTCTAGTAAATGCTGACTGTGTATGGTGTGCACTTTCAGTAGAGGACCTCAAATTGAGAAGTGGATTTAGTGTCCAATCTGAAGCAGCTGCATGTTCAACTCTGGGACAAGAACAGTAATGACTTAAGGTTGTTACCAGTTGATTGTTACTGAGTGGTTTAATTAAATGAGGTTTCTGGAGTATTAGTCAATTTTCCTGTGGACTGCTTTCCATGTAACACCTGGCACCCTTGCTGGCCTTTACTGGTAGTGTTCGATGTACCACAGAAAATCAAACTCAGGTCAGGTGTGAGGTATATTGGCAAGATGCAGGGGTGGAGATTGTAGGTGTATTACTATTATTGCTTGTATTTTATCTGTTGTTTCTGTGCCTAAAGTCCTTTAGGAACCACAAAGCATCACTCACAAAGACTACATGAACATAAGGTATTTACAAACTAAAGAAACTGCTTACAGAGTGCATTTAGTAGTGTTATCAATGGTGTTACGTAAATAAGGAAGCAACCAGAAGAATAAGAAGCCCAGCTGATTTTAGTTTAATTGAAAGTACCACTAAAAAAGGAAAGTGGGCATAGCTATTGAAAGGAAAAGGACAAAATGGGTAAAAAAAACCCAACGGTAGTTGTAAGCCTCTGTGAAACAACACAGACTAAAGAAAATTGCTTTTATATTTTTTGGTTTGTTTGGCTGGTTTATTGGTTTTATAAAGAATCACACAGAAATAAGAGAGAGAAAAAAGACCTGCAGTGAAATACTGTGGAGATTTACAATGCTGTGGAAATGCACAAGTGCTCAAAATACATTGTCCCTTTTTGATTGGAGGTTCATGGCTACAAACTGGTTTATCTCCTTACATCTTGCACAAATGGATTTAAGTCTGCAGAGTGCAAAAATGACTGTGCATTTTGCTCGAGCACACTTGCAATCCATCTTGTAAAGTAAAAATAATAAAAAAAACCACAAAAAACAAAACAAACCCCATCTTTCCTATGGGAGTACTCAACAGACTCATTAATTTTCAGAAGTCTCCAGTGGGACATAATTTTCTTTTATCTTCTCACAAATAGTCTATAGAATCATACGTATCTTGTGCTGGTTTGGTATTGAGTGTGCTGTAGTTATATATTATTTAACATTTTGACCAAATTTTGGTTTCATGATTAATGAAGGTTACCAGCCTGTGATAGCCAAGTGCCCTGGGTTCTCTTCGTTACCTAATCCTTTTTAAGTACATTTTGGTCTAATTTTAGTCTCCCTTTGAACTAATAATTCTTCTCACAGATGAATAATGTCTTCATGTTGCATATTACTAGGCCAGTGTCCATAGGGAACCTACAAAGCTCACTGATGCTGTCATGCCCTGTATTTATTGTCAGGAATTCTAGTAATGCAAAGTGCCCGGGGTCAAAGGGGCTATGGCTTTTAGTTTTTATTTACAGGGATTCTGCTAGCTTTTCTGATTTATTTACTTTTGTGATCAATTTGACAAATGAAGACGTACTGGAACCATGCAAGAAATAGTAATATTTTCAGTTTCATCATGAACATTTGCTAGTGTTAGGTTGTTGCATAATAGTCTGTTGTTTGGCTATTCCCCAGTTTCCACAGGAGAAAATAATTGGTGTTTTAAGACAAACCTCCTTAGGCTCTTTTTTAATGGACTATGAGAACTTTATTTGTCTAACTTTCACAGCTCAGAATTTTCAAAGGATTAGTCAGGATAAAATAGACTGTCTGTATAAAATAATGTCTACAGCGAGTACTTTCTAACCTGTAAAGAATGGTGATGATGTGGGGAATTTTTTTAAGTGCAGATGTTGTTTTTAGGGCTTTTTCTTTTGGTTATGCATGGGTGATCAGGTTTTTTTGGCTCCCTTTGCTAGAGTTCCCCAGTTACCTCAGTCCCAATATGTTTGCAGGTGTGTAGAAGAGTTCCATGAGACTTTCATGTAGTTTTTTTTTGTTTCCGAAATGAAATATCAAGCTGGGGCTAAACTCTAAAAATAATATGTAAGCCTAATTAGGATAGATTTCAGTTAGGGCTTATTGGTTAAATGGTAGGAGAGACATGTCCAGCTTGTACTTCTCTGGAGTGAGCTTGTGCATCTCACTTAAAACGGATGAAATACATTGATCTGTGCATATTGAGAACTGGGCCTGTGCTTTCGCTTGACAGCTTCACAGGTCTTTGTGAGTTGGACTGTCTTCTCTGTGTGAATCAGCTGCAGAGAGTGGAGAGTTCACCTTGATATCGTTAGTTGTCAATGTCACTTTGCAGAGTACTAAAATGATAGCGGGCAATCCAGTGACCTGTGCATACAATACAATGCCCATGCAAAGCGTAGTGCTTTGCCACTGCGTGTTTTTGCTTTCTCTTCTTTGTTTTCGTATCAACACAACACATGCACATGCAAACATACACTCATGCATGCACTTGCAGTGTATGCCTGTTTTATGAAGCTGTAGGAAAATGACTCAGTTATGGTTTAAAAGTACATGGAAATGTACACATCCACACAAGCATCTGTTAGGAAAATGGGAGTTGCAGCCTTTTCATTTTATAACTTTTTACTCTCTTGCTTTTTTGAACAGTTAAAAAAAAAAATAATCTCATGCCACTGTGTGAGATGGAAGTTCAGAGCAGCATAGACTGTTCTAATGGCTGATTTCAATAATAAAAGACAACAGGGGACTAAAAGGTGCAGTGCAGGAAGCTGGGAAACACATTCCTTTCCCCAGAGGGTGTACTTAACTTTGTGCCTTTGATCACTTGAGAAGTATCATTAGAGACAAAATGGCAGGCACTAGGGAACATTACGGCAATTATAATGTGATAGTTTAAAAAAAAAAAATAAAAAGAAGTTTGAACTTATTTGGGAGTTTTCTCTGATGAAGGACTATCACAGCTGAAGGATAAGATTCTCTAATAGATGAAATATGGAAGCTACAGTGGGACTACTCTTCAGATATTGACTCCCCAGTTCTGGTACAGAACAGTCTGTGCAGAACAGACAATATTTACATGTTCAATAAATCTAATCTGTGTACACACTTTATTGTTACTTACTATTTGTACTGCAGTAGCACCTGCAAGCCCTTGTTACTCAACTAGATCCCACTGTGCTAAGAACTGTACAAACAGAACAAACAAAAAACCAGGCCATGGAACAAGAAAAGGTCCAGAAAGCCTTTAGACAATGAGGCTGAAACATAGTTGGTGGCACTCAGAAAATCAAAGTATTTGTCTAATACCTTGCAAATTGCTATACAAACTTTGTTGTAACTTACCATTACAGCTGTTATGGAATGGGTTTTTATTTTTATTTCTTAGTTCTTAAAAGACCAGAGGAATCTAAATGACAGTATTTTCTAAAGTTTTTTTTAGAGGTGCCTCAGCAATACTGAGCCAGACTTTTTCTTCTGTGACCTCAAAGAAACCACCTTTTCAATTAGAGGAACTGCTGTTTGTTGTGGCAGCAGGCCAGATGAGTTAACATTTGTATGTTTCTGCTGTGTCCAAAGCCTTGAACGTAAAGCTGACAGCAATGACAATTTCCACTTTCTGCTTCTCTAGAGGGCAGATAACTCTGGTGAATCATGCCAATTCTAGCAGCTAGGGGTATGTGTGTTTGTAGGTGTGAATAGAACATGAGCTAGAGATTTCACACAACTTCAAGCAGTGTTCTGAAAACATATTGTATGCTGTTAAGTAAAAAGGCTAGGTCACTAATAGAGCAAAATGCAAGACTTTAATATAAAACAAGAAGACTGCAGACTTAGAGGTGTCTTGTACTTTAAATATAAACTGTCTAGATAAAACCAGCACAAGTACCTAACTAATGCAGCAGTCTCACGTCACCTGTATTGTCCTTGTCTGTAATGCACACAATCCAATAATAAGCACAGCTTTTAAAAATGCCTTTTGCTACCTTGTCACAAGCTGTATTGATTGTGCTCACATCCTTAACATAAGAAGAGAGAAAAAAACCTAATTTGTGATGTGGGGAGAGTGGCTGGGGGGTGTTAAAGTTCCCACTGGACACATGTGGGACAAATCTTGTAACATAGCAAAAGAAAGTATTTCAAACAAACCGTCTTATCATCATCAACCAAAACAGGCAGCCCATGCAGCTTTGGCATTTCAATTTTCTGCTCATTTTCTTTTGTTCATATCGGATGTGTTGCTTATTTTCCTTAGTTCATAGACATCTCACTGCAATAGGAGCTTGGAGAACAGCAAGCACAGCCCATTTCCAGAAATGGTGATTATAATGAAAAAGGAAAATGTAATACAATGACCCAGTTGCCCCAGATTCTGCAAATTATTCCATCAAACATAAGTTAGAATTGTTTCTCCTTTTGCTGGTCCTCCACTCTGCCCCTTGCTTTTTGCAGTCACTTAACATGGGGTTGGTGGCATATATAGCTACATAACAGTTATCCTGGCTTACTTTACCTGACTGAGAAGACTTTCTGCTGTGGAAATAGCATTTCATAGGGAAGAGCTGGAATGTCTTTGCGTAGTGGTACTCCATTTGCCTGGGTGAAAGGCCGGAATGATATGTAGTCCTTTTGTGCTGACACCAAGGACTATTTCCACTTTGTTGTTTGTTTTTTGTTTGTTTTTTGGGGTTTTTTTTTGTTTTTTTAAATGAACTTTAAAAGAGCACATTTTACTGAACAGAAGTAGAGAAGGTATCATTAGTTACAGAGGCATCGCACACATCTTAAAGCAGCTGATAAAGAAGCAGGAGACTATCGTGTTTTCCAAAGCAACGGGATTTCCAAAACACTATTGTAACAGCAAGTCGCTTGATTCTCTTGACTTCGCTTCTGCCTTCTGTGACTGGAATATGATTCCTTTCTTTGCTTTGGGTAGTGGGAACTTAAGTGTGCCCTAGGTTGTGAGTGTCTCTTATTCATTTATTCAGGTATTTGTTCCCATTACCCACAGCTCTTGGATTTTTGACTTTTACTCATGAACTCAAACACTGTGGTTCTATTTGGTGTCTAACACCATATGTTTCAATGTGGAATTAATTGCCATATTTTTATGGGCCTGGTACTAAATGACTTGCCCAAAGAGACATAGGAAAATAGAGTGAGCTATTTCTCCAAGCTATTATCTCCTAACTGAAGGACTGGATCACACTTCACTCAAAGTATTATAATTACTCTTAATTCATTAATGTTCTTGAAAGATCTTGTAAACCTCTTAGCAGAAGAGCTCTGTGAGTACAAAATGCTTTTTTATTCATGAACTTCTGAAACCTTCCATACTTTGATTTTTTTTTTTTTTTTTGAAAAAGTGAGAGAATGTAATAGCAGGCAAAGTTAGGCATTTACAGTCTCAGGATTTCAATGTAATTAGGGAAAGGAAAGAAATGTTAGTAAAATGTAACCTTTCATGTGACGGGAAAATGGTGAAACTAGACCAAGGAAAAAAGGTAAAGAAAAGCCATGCTGCCCATACGAAAAACCAGGTTATTTCACTCTGAAGTATTTTCATGTGAATTCACTTTCCCCTACCAGCTTTTTATGGCCATGATAACCAAGGGCAAAGCAGTCTGATAGTTACCCTCAATCCAGAAAACATAACTATCATCATTTGCACCTTCTACAGTAGAATAATTGACAGAAAAAGGGATAGAAGCTTGGGATTTCTGTTTTTAGACCACCAGCAGAGGGCAAAATAAAGGAGACCATGGGAAAAGCCTGCAAAACCAGAGATTATAGGAAAACAGGAACCAATAACAAACACTTCCACAATATTTGGAAGAGGGAGAGGGCATAACCCTAAATCTTGGAAAAGATGTTTTTCCCCAGCATTTCCTACTCATGTATAGTTTGCCATAACCTCTGCTTTGAAAACAGTTTCAGTCTTTCAAAAAGACTCCAGGATGCCTTCTGTAACACAGAAAGGTATTATAACAGTGGTATCCGCACAGAGTATAGTGAGCTGATGCCCGTCCTGCTCCATGTTAGGCTATAATATGAAGATTTCATAGGGAAAAAAAAATAATCTTAAGTGCAATTGATACTACCTTGATTTTTTTAAGATATTCTTTCTTTAAACCTAATGGGCCATTCTTCAGTATATGGAACTGTGTGATGCAGACTGCTGCAGATTCTCATTTGAAGTACATCAACACTGTCTGATTTCATGTGGGAATGCTCATTTGCAGTAATTGCAGATGGGGACTTCACTCTGCAGAAATGAAATTGTGGGATGAAATTCAACCCTGGAGTAATATTTTTCAACACTTTACATTTTGGGAGCCATCAAAAGAGAGTGAACAATCATAGAGAGAAAAACCAATTAGAAAAATGGGATTCAGGTAGGAATGCCCCCACCTCACACCCTAGCATTGCCTCATTCCTATCTATTACTCTAAGGAAAACTCAGTGACTTCAAGGTGAGTTCAGCACATGCGATATACAGACTCCAGATGAAATGCTGGATGGCAGTTTCAGACAGATTGGAAAATGTACCAATCTGCCAGTAGTGCCTTGTCCATTTCCAAGTTTGGTGTCATTGATAATGGTGTAGCTTCATTTATTAAAGACTTTGAAATAGAGCACATTGCAGTTTGCTTCCAAAGTTCCAGCACCTGCCTGGAGTCAGCTTCGTGCCCATGTTTGCCTCTTGGATTTGCTTATGCCAGCAAAGTCAAAGTGGATATTGTCAGCATCGTCACAAAATATATAGTGGTAACACTCCTTCGCTATATTTTGTAATTTAAACTTGGGTGTCTATAACTCCTGCATCACTAATGGTAGTACAAAAATATGTTCTGGTATCACATGTAGGTTATGGCTGCTTTGACTAATAGTCATAACGGCAGAAAGAATTTTGACTTTGAAATGAGGTGCTTGTGGTGGGAGCTCTGCCAACATACCAAATCGAGTGGGAGGCCTGAGTGCAGTGTAAACTGGTATTCCATATGCTCGAGAGACTTTTGGAATCAGCCCAGCCTACATATGCTTCTGTTGGCAAGCTCTTGAATAGAAAGGAAGATATTGTCCTCACCCTACCTAACATACCTCCCACTCATTTGCAATGCTCATTTGCAAATGGAGAGCATGCAAATCTGAGAATGATAATGGCACAAACCCAGTCTTGCTACAGCTGGATAGGAGGAAAAAAAAAATCGAGTAGATTTTAAACCAGAAAAAGTATTGATGTAAGACATTGGTAAAAAAGCATCTGGGGTGTTCTATCTGTGATCTGAGGAGTAGTAGAATAACTTTTGCTATTGTACTAAGGTGAACAGTGCCTGGAACTGTAGTTTGCTGTAAGATGCTCTGGTGAATACAACACTAAATATCATCTTCCTTTGCTTCTCTGTGGTTGCAGTGAAAAAGCTATAGTACAAAATGGTTCAAGTTAAGGTGAGAAATGATAAAAAAATACAGAGAGGATTTTAAGCATATGGCAGAGAGGAAATGGGAGAGAAAGAATCCCTGGATAGAGAGGTTTGGAGAATCTAAGAAGCAAAGTGGTGGGTAGGGGAAGCAATGATGACAGAAGCTTATTAAGATACAGGTTCTCCACTGGGCTGCCATAATTTGCCATCTATGTCATGAACCAGGTGTAACTGCTCTACCCTCCTTCCTTTTGAAATTAGTTCTCAGGTCTCCCAACTTCATTCGTTCTGTTTTCTTTAGTATCGCCATCCTCAGATTTTCAGTTACATGAATGTCAGGCATGCACAGAAGTGTGCTCTGGCCTAACTCTAAATTTGCCCACTTTCCCTTTCCAGAGATAAGAGTCTGCATGTAAAAAAGCTGTGTGAACAATGGTGGGTAAACCTTTAATGTAAAATGCTATCTTGACACAAGTGACACAGATCAGCCACAGAAACATCCTTGATTAAACATTTTGCAAAGCAAGAACTGAGCTGGAATGGCATTTACTCCATATCAAATCCTAGACGGTCCCCACTGAATGCTTTTGCCCTTCTAAATATTTCTGAAATATTCAGTTGTGGCAAGTGATAGTTCTTCTATGGGCCTGGTCCATCTCATGCCTCTCTGACGCTCATGGTGCAGTTGGCTGGGAAAGAAATAATGGCTAACAGCTCACTCCACAGTTATTCTTATTGCTGATATATACCAAGAACTTGGTTGCTGCTTCTCCTCTGCTGCCCTACTGCCTTGCTGATTTACAGGGGGATAATAGGAAGCTTTTCTAGTGTATCTGATTTGCAATACAGATGTGCTTGCTCTTACAGATACGTTCTCTGAGGCTTTTCAATGCTGACCTCAAGACACTGAATGCAGTTGTATTTCCAGCTTTCAGCGATGGTGTTCCTACCACAGAAAACTTCCATTATATGCACTTGCTCCATTCTTATTCTTGTGTCTTGTACCCATCATGAAGCCCATTTCCCCTGCCTGCCTTATGTGACTGTAATTGCCATTTACTAGGAGTTTGACAAGAGTGAAATTTGAATAGTTTGTCTCCAAGTTCTCCTTAGTAACCTTTCTCAAAACTTAAATTTACCCGTCTCTTCTTTCCTACCTGTCTTTGCAACTGATAGGTGGTTAAATAGCAAGTGGGAGAGTTTTACTGTATAGCCAATGCTTCAATTTCATTAGCTTCAGTTTTTGATGGTAATTTTGGGAGAATTTAGATGAATACCCTCTATTTCTGTTGGAAAAAACATTGACATATATAATTTACTAAAAAAAATATTTAAAAAATCTGTCTTAAAGACAATGGAAATTTTCAGAAAATTTTGTAGTACAAAATTTGATTAACATATGAATAACCCCCCAACAGAGGGCAATTCCAGTTATGAAAGTACTTAAACACTGTTGTTATTGCAGATCTAGTGAAACTTGAATGCTTGATATATCTTCAAGACTCATGTGACCCACTACATCGGTTTCTTGGGCATCACAGTAACTCAGCTATAAGTCATCACAGCTTTCCCATGAAATGCAGTTATCACCATAGCAGAAGGCACCAAAAGATCAAGGGAGAGGTCTGCAAATCTGATGAGTTCCCTTTAAATTTGGTTGGTGTGTGGAACAGAGTGATCCTGCAGTCACCCTGTAAACACTTACACTGTCTAGCCTTACTGATATGAATAGTTGTGCTGGAAGAGTGATTCAGAGTAATAACATTAAATGTGTATATATGTGTGTTTATGCCATTGGGCCCTCTGCCAGAAGTGCTCAGGGAGGGTGGTGCATTGTGCAAACCACCTTCAATGATGCTTACATTTTCTTTTAAGAACTTGAATGAAATGACCAAAGCTGCATTTACTTGAAACCATTCAAAAACAGTTGTTTAACTGGTTTTGTGGGGGAAAAAAAAAAAAAAAGGCTGTTCATTTTTCTGTGAAGAATCTTTTTTTCCCCTCCCTGTTTAGATCCCCTGCCATTGAATCGGAATAAAAAAAATCCAGTGTAATTAAAATGGGTCTGAGAAAGCAAAGAGCTACTTCTGTAAGTTTACTGCAATCTGCAGTGAATCTGGCTTTGAACCATCTCTACTGCAATTGCTGTCTCTTTTTTTAGATTTTTTTTTTCTTTTATTCATACCTCTAACATTTAGGAGTTGGAGAAGTTCTTGAGACTAGCCTCTTATAAGATGGGTGTGTATGTATATGCATATGTATGCATACACACATGCACACACAGACATATATACGTAAAGTCCTCCTACTCACTACTGCCTCTTTCCTCTTTATACTTTGCCCTTGTTTATCCTTTTCTTCAGAAAAACAAAAATGAAACCATTTGGAGCTTCATAACTCTTCTTTTCCACTCAAAAGCAGAAGGCTTTGGCCTGCTGTTCCTCCTCCTACCCGCTGCCTGAGACTTCCCATTCTGGGAGTGAGACATGCAAACATATGTCACACAAAAGTGGCATAAATACCATATGCAAACAGATTCTTCTGTGTGGGTGACAAGTACAAAACCCAGCTTCTGGCACCAAAAAACACCACCCCAGTCCTCTGGAAAATTCTAAGGAAGAAAAAATTCACCAGGTGAGGGTAGCATCCAATAAAATGCATCTCTGTTGGTTGTGCATCCTGAGTAGGACTGTGGAGTTTGGGTGTTTTCAAACCTCCTTGAACCATTGCTAAATTTCACAGTGCCCGCAGAATCAGTTCAAATCCATGCTATATATTTCTTCCTCTTTCCCTGAACTTATAAACCCTTGTGGTTTCCAAGGACAATTCAACGTAACAGGGAAAAACACTAGCTAATGGGAGAGCTTCATTGAATTGGGATGGAAGGGCAAATAAAAAAAAAAAAAAAAAGGCTGGCACAAGTTTATGGCCTATGTATACATGGGATTTATACTGACAAGCAGACTTATCCCTGCTGGCATGAATCCCAGAAACCACAGTGGCTGGCAAGTCTGCCCAGATTTGGATTGCACCAATAGTGTGAAATGCCTGTTCCCCCATCTCCTGGGGAGAGCTCAAAACATGATAACTGCTGAGTAACGGGATTTGGCTGAAGAAATTAAAAATGACGCCCTCCCAAGGGAGAGGGATGGGGGATATTTGCAGTAGCAGATTCAAGCTGCTGAATTCTTTTCTTAATTTGAAAGTTTTCTTCAATCTTTCTACACTATCAGCAGTTTTCATCCTATCTGCTCATTGCTAATCTTTTTTTCACACTTTCCCACCCCAACCCCTCAGGTCTCTTCTTGGCAGCCTAAGTCATAGCCTCTCCTAACCCTGACAGCAGCCCTGCTGGGTATTAGCTTTGTACCCCACAACATCAGCAGGTATGAAATGGCAACAACATTCCTTGTTGGGAATGGAAAACTTTATTATGAGAGGTTTCAGGGTATTTTTATTCTCTTTTCTATGTCCAGATCTGGACCTGGAACTAGAAGTTCAAATTCCCTGTCAATTTCTTGGGGTGTAAAGTTTAAAAGAAAAAAAAAAAGAATTCCCCCAAACTCAAGCACAACAACAACACAAACCAAAGAAAAGAAAAAAAAACACCAGAAAACCACCCCTGTACTAAATACTACAGTGGTTGCTAACTTTATTATCTTTATTTCAGCGAGATTGGGGAGGGAGGGGGGATGGAATCACTTTAGCAGTATTAAAATCATCATTTTCATAAGAATATTGAAGTTAGATGTGAAATTGTGCCTTCAGTGAATACAGTGCCAGCACTCATACCAAAAGAAAGTATCAGGCAACTCCAATACACAGATGCCACAGTTGAAATGTGCACCTTGCACTGCTTATCTGTAACTTTGGATTCACCAGCTATATGGGGTCAGGAGTAAGGTAAGTACTGTCTTACTACACTGTAGCAGAGGTTGTCCCTTCAAGTGGTCCCCTAAACTCAGCAAGACCTGTTTGAATGATGTGTTCTACTGGCAAGAGGGCAGCACTGGCATCCTTCTCCTAGCACCTAGGTATGGTTTTTCCTCAATCTCTAATTTTGTCACTGTCTTTCTGTAGAAGTGCCGTAACTAGACTAGCTTCTTATCAGAGATGAATTTTACAGTGCCACTGACTCTTCTACATTTTCTGCATTTTACAGTGCTACTGAACTGAGGATTAAGCTGCTTAGGCGTGCAGCTAGGGACTTCGAAGATTTTTGCAAAAGATAAAGTTCAGTTGCAGGCTCTTGCAACTAAGGTTTTTCTTTCTCCTTCCCTCACACTTTTCCCACCACCACAGATAGAACATTTCAAGTATTTTTTTCATTAAATAGCATGTTGTTTTTTCTTCTATTTAGACTGATGAGAACTAGTGGGAGGTTTCTTGACTTTGCTAGATTTTCAATACTCACTGATATTTCCAAAGTTCAGCAGATAACAAGAAGGTACAATTAATTCTTCCAGAATCTGGACAGCTTGAAAATCTCCTGCTGCCCTCTGTCAAGCATGGCACTATGTGTTCTGTCTTTCTTGTTGCCCTCTGTTTCAGACCTATCACAGCTGCCTGTTTCTCTGCAACCATGTAAAGCTACCAAGTTAAATGCGGCACAGGTGACAGTCATCCTTATTTACAAGCTTCCAAGTCAGAACACAGATGATATTTATTTGTGGGATATTACAAAAAGATCTTGAAACTGGGGTAGAACATGAAGAGTAGGTCAGTCTCATCTCAAATGCATAGAGACATTGCTAATTCAGGGGGTAATCCATAGAAATGAAAAATGCTACATGGAAAAAAAAAAAAACCAAAACCCCACAAAAGCTATTAACATTATGTAGTCTGTGCTCCAGCTTATGTTCCTTTCACGTGGTGTATACTATACACACAGGCCTTTCAGCAACATTGTGACTGTAAATCATGAACCTGTGGTCCAGTGCTATGTACTTGAAAAACGCTGCGGTTCCGTTTATTCTCACCTGTCTGCTGTCTTGATACTCCTTGAACTTACCCATCAGTAAGAGAAAATAAATGATTTATTTGCAAGCTTTGCATCTGCTGAAGTGAAAGGAATCTACATGCAGAAGGTGTCTGAGAGTAGATCTTTTCAGAATAGATAAAACAATTCTATCTGTGGGTTGGAGATATTCTTAATCCCATTTTGGATGATAAAGGAGAGCTTAAACCATGATGAGAGATGCCTGCTTCCTAGAAATACTAATTTTGCTCACAAGTTTTTACAGTAAGGCTTAGGTAAAGGAATTACAAAGAGCTCTAGCATTACTCCATTATTTCTCCCTTGCTTTTTTTATACATGTATTATAATAAGTTTAGATTATTTTTTTCCCAAATTGATCTGCATCTTGAATTTATTTTCTCCTTTTTGCATATTTGTTAAATGGTGTTCTGTATTTGATAACTGCTTTAGTCACCTATACATTCTTTTGTCTGAACTGGATGAATTTGGCTCTTCAAATTTCTAATGTGATTGCAAGTTCAATTTGCTTCCAAGGACCACTGTTCATAAAGTTAGTGATGCAGACAGGAGATACTTGGAAGAACACGGCATGCTAGCTGGATGTTCTAAACCTGCGGAGTTTCACTTTTGAACTGTGAAAATAACAGAGGGAAGAGCTTCCTTCTCCCGTTAGATTTTCATTGTTTTCAGATGCTCTTATGACCTTTTTACTTGAGTTATGTCTTTCAAAAATCATATTTTATTTTTGGTTTTGTTCTCACTAGTTCCAGATTTGTTCCATTATAGTCCTTAATGGTTGGGATGAGGTACAAGCCAGGCTTGCTGATTTGGAATTTGTGAGACTTGAGAGGGAAAATTACTGTATAGAGTTGCAGTGAGCATTCCCAAATGGTAGGCTGCTGCTCTGTAACCAGTGTGCAGGTATCCAGAAATGCAAACTTACAAACTACCGAGAAACTAGGAGACTTGTTTTTGTTTGGGGAATTCTTTTTCTTCGTCCCTTCTTATGACTTTTTCGGATCCCCAGTTTGGTGGGAGCAGTAACATTTTCCTAGCAGGACTGTTTTGTTTTATGTTGCTACAGGTTATTGCATGTCCCAGTCCTTATTATGAAGCTGGTTCTATAAGATGATTATAAAAGTTGAGCTATGTGTGCCCCTTTTCTTTTGACTTTAGTTTTGAGGCAGTTTGTACTATAAACACTTGCCCTTATGAATAACAGAACAAAGACCTTGCTGTGTCAGCTGTTGAATCTTCAGTCTTCTGATTCTGGACCTAAACCATTTTGCTCCCTGGGTTAGAATCTAGACTGCTTAATGTTCAAGCTACTTCTCTTAATAGCAGCCTTCCTAGGAGGGATGTATTTATTTCTCTTTAAACATATGGGTCAGTTTACCTTTGTCAGTAAGGGATTTTTCTACTTT
This sequence comes from Falco punctatus, assembly GCF_963210335.1. Classification (NCBI taxonomy): domain Eukaryota; kingdom Metazoa; phylum Chordata; class Aves; order Falconiformes; family Falconidae; genus Falco; species Falco punctatus. Next base: position 57,421,682 of record NC_137587.1, read on the forward strand.
CTCAAGAACGTAGTGCCAGATTTCTATCACGTTATTTGTTACAGTTACTATGGCTAAGAGTTGACAAGAATAAAATCATATTGTTAAGCACTATACAAACAGTGGTGGATGGTCCTTGCCCCAGTGACATTACTGTCTGTGTGTGCTATGTGGGTTATTCATTGCTCGGTATCAGCACTGAAAGGTATTCATGCCTCGGGATATCTTGGAAGGGGAAAGATTACCACTTCTATTGATGCTACTAAGCTATATTTTCTTAGGAAAATTTCTTCTTTTATCAGACTTGACTAGCTTAGCTGCCAATATTAATGAGCTTCCAGGGGTTTCTTCCTATATTCCACAGACTGTGGATGGGGTAAGATTAAGGAGTCTTTGTTTCTCTGTTGCTTCAAAGGATTCTGTATGTAAACTCAACATAATTCTTTTGTGGTAGGATTTCTGCATGTGACTGCCTCGTCAGCATCAGTTCTTTTAGTGCTCTGTGCATGGTTCAGCATATGTTAGGGAGCTGTGGGGTTGCTTTGTTTGTTTGTTTTTATCAATAGATACCCTGAATTCTCCCAGCAATTCTTTCAGTTTGATCAGTAAGGTTTTCTACACAGGGTTACTAAAGAGAACTAGGCAGTGGAGGGGTGGAGGGTTGGTTGGGGCAGTCTATTTGTTACCTTTTCAGTGATGAGTCAGATACTCTTCCAAGAAATCTTATCTACATTCAAATTTCTTTGCTTTTGAATACTGTTTATTTTCATTTTTTCTTCCTTCTTGTTCTTAGGTACTTGTATCTCTACATCCATATTGTTTTAATCGGTGCTGTCACTTTTGCTTTTGCAAAAGTATATATGTATTTTTTCATCCTGGAATTATTATTTAGCACTCTGTGTCTGAAAGAAAATGTTGTGAATCTTTTCCTCTTCATGTAAATTGCATTTGGATCCCAATATGTACCATGTTTGAAAACTTGTGAAATTTAGGAACCAATATCTTCAGTTTGAATGCACTGCACACATAAAACAAAAGGCATATTTAATGCCTCCTCTTGCTTTCTTGAAGTCAATGATAGATTTACTATTTATCTCAAGAGGAGCAGGAGCACAAATTTACATGCAATAATTTTGGGTAGTAGATTTTGATAGAATATAGCTCACATGACAAGACTGCCATGGAATCGTTGCTCAGCTTAATTTTCTAATGAGAAAATGCCTCAGAAAAGCTGTTGCGAGTCTGACATAATTGTGATTGTTGTTTGGTTTTGTTGTTGTTGCTTGGTTGGTTGGTTTTTTTTACAAAGATCCTTGTGATTAAACCTGGTCTGTCAGTGCATTATTGCATCTCCTGGCACCACTGAGCAAATAGGCTAACACAGCACAGCTCCCTGCTGACCTCCCAGCAACGGCTGATTGACTTTGTAAGGATTTTTCATTTCATAAACATTTGCAATTTCCTGAAATGACTCCAAAGAATCACATCATCCTATTTTGTATTCACATTTGCTTGCATCAGTGTTTTTTGGGGGTAGGAGAGGAGGTGATGAAATTGTTTCATATAAATAAGTTGGATGTATTTCATAACAGGCGGTGTTCTGACCCTAGCACTATTGTCTCTCTACCCACCTGTATTAAAATAAGATTTCGTTGTGCTAGGATATCACAGGTTATCCAGAATCGCATCCATTTTATTTGCTATGAAGAAGTATTATTATAACTCACATTATACCTATAATTAAGAATTAGCACAGATGAGAATCAAAAATGTGAGGTGAATATTTAGAAGACAAACAATTGCAGGTACTGCAATGAGTTGTGCACCCACAGGCTCAGCAGGTTTTGCAGCAATCAGCTTGGAAATGTAGTATTTCTGGTAAACAATCTGTAGATACATGGTTGCTTAGTTTCATTAGAAACTTATTCAGAAAAGCAATACAGTAAAAGGACTTTCCTGGGCCCCAGACTGTTATAATCTTTGAAAGACCTTAGAATTTCCCTAATCATTACTAATTTGATATATTTTCTTCCTCTTTTTCCAGGGAACAAATTGTACACGACCATGAAAAACACTTTATAATCTGCAATGGGCTTAGGCGCAGAAGCGTCCACTTCACGTCACAGCTGACTCTAGTGAGAGCTTCCAGAGGAAAGGGCAAACTGTTCCTCTTCTGGTCTCTTCATTGCTTCAAATTATTTTTGAAGTTGTGGTTTTGTCCCATACCATAGCTATCATGTCAAAGATTGGGTTGTTTGATTAAGGTACATTGAAAGAAAACCCAACATCCCTGTTTCAGGGGTGAGACTCAAATAGAAGTTGGTTGCTCCCTCTACCTCGGACAGCAATTTCTGTTCTCCCTTCCCTCAGTAGTGCCTTAAATATAATCCTGGGAGAATTTAGCTAGCTTGCATACATCAGATGGAAAATAACATGAGAGAACGTGATTGGGAAAGGACTTTTTTTCCTATTTTCTAATGACTTAAAATTGAGGCATCCCTGGGGATGTGTTCTCCTGTTCATCACTACAGGTAGTGAATCTTTTTCTGATCTACTTCTCTTTCTTCAGGAGACAAGTCACCTGTCGATTTGAAGGTGCATTTTTTAGCTAGATGGACCTGTCATCTGACTACAATTTCTTGTGTTAGATTTGGCCTTTCAACCTGAATTGCTGAGCTGAAATAATAGATATGTCATAGTTATGAACTATGGTTGGAACTCCTCAGTTTCTGTAGATGTGAGGCTGCTGGTAGCCTGAACTTAAATGCTTCTTTCTGCAGAAATTGTGGAGGGCTGAGAAGTAGAACTCCCTCCTTCATTTGTGGAACTCACAATTTCTTGATACCATAACCCATATAATTCCATACAAAGCACTTGCCATTTGCAAATCTGACAGAAAGTTGTCCCCACATGATTATGGCAGTATGGACATCACAATGTCTATGTAGATGGTTTTTGCACAGAGTTACAAAGGTGACACAGCAGACTAGAAGCACAGATGAAAACCTAATGGCTTGCTTTAAGAATGGAATGAGAATTGCTGCTTAGAGAGGAGATGAATTACGACTTAAGCTAAAATGTCTGTGTAGAGAAACCTTATTGCTGGTTAGTTTAGACCCTAGCACAGTAAAGTCTTGCTGTGTGCTATCCTTAGACCTGGGCTGTGACATATTACATTATAGGCACTATGAAAACAAAGGTAATGGTAGAAGACAAAGTATTCAAAACAAGTAAGTTATCTATGGCTGTTATAATTGTTCTGTATATTATACATTTTGCCAGAAGTTATACAAGATATTTTAATAACCTAGAGTCAGCTAAAGCAGAAGAAAAAGGCACTTTTTATTTATGATATTTAGTTGTTATTTATTGAGAGTCTAATAAAATGCATGGAACGTGTGAAGAATGCTGGTGCTGGACACAAACCACAGCAAAGCTCACATCATTTGGTAGCACCAGGATTTCAGAGGAGTTAGTGGACAGGATATGCTCCAAGCCTTCTGATGGTGACTAGCAATAGGGCTGAAGCTACTTTATCCAAGTCGGTAACCCATCCACAGCTCTTGAAGTGCTACAGGTCTGTTCTTAATCTCCCTGTGCCCATGTGCCAGACTAGGCAGCTGAAAAGGTTCTCTACAAAGTGAGCAGGTATGGGAGGAAATTCTCCACCCAGATGGTACCCAGATCTTCCTACTTCATTGTGAGGATGCAGAAGTGAGAATGGACCTCAGCCTTCCCGTTTACATCCAGGCAACATCCTTTCTGTCATGTTAGCGTAAGGGCTGCTTTGTTCAGAGGGACATGATTTGATTACATGGGACTTGGCAGCAGCACCAGCAGTAGTTCTTCACGACTCTACCAATGGTGCTCCATCCCCTCATCACACTTGGTACTATCTGCTGAACTGCACTGTTAACTGGAGGAGAGGACAAGGCTTTCATGGAGACCCAGGTGGTCAAACTAATGCTTTTGGTAGATGAATCAGAGTTAATATGTGATTATCATTGTATTAATTAAATCTCAGCTACTCCAGTTTAATGTCAGTTAAACTGGCCTTAATTTCATTGTGGTAATGAGTTAGGCAAAAACTGAATTGATGCTGTTTCACATCTGAATTAAAATCCATAACAAAGTTGCAAAAAACCCACAGTTGTTAAATGAGTTCTGTTGGTAAATTAGATTAACTCTCCTAAACATCCCCGTGTGGACAAAGTCAGTCACTGACATCATATCAGCTCATTAGCATACCATTCCTGTGCTAATAAGTTATACCCAACCTTACATGCAACCATGATTGCCCTGTTGGGGACAATAGAGTGCTTCTCCCTTATTACCAGTATGCGTCATTAAGGCCAGAGAGGCAATGATGGCGCCATCACTATCAGCTTTGTTTGGGGGGTCATGATGTGAATATCACCTGACACACCTCTCCAAATAGCTTTGTGCTTGACAGTGTTTTCAGGTTCAAACTGAGCTGCCTCTGCAACTGTTCTCAGAGATGCTATTGCACCCAGGCTGTGCTGCAGGGGTGTCCTTGTGCCATTCCTCCAGTACCTTAGTTTTGAAACCTGAGAGACTATTTCACAAATTTAAGCTGCTTCCTAGAAGTGACATGGCTACTCTCTCAGTTCCATTGTCAAAAACTTCCCACTCAATCTGTTTTCCTTATTCTTCTTCTATTTTGTGGTTTTACTGATACTACAAGAACCCTATGAAGTAATACTAGAGATGTAGAGCTGTGGTCTGGCTAGCAGAATTGTAACCTTTCATTTGTAAAGCCCTCAGAGTACTGGAAGGAGATTTTCCTGGTCAGATCCTCACCTGTAGCTCTCTGGAAGGCAGTGGAACTATGCTGGTTTATACCAGGTGTAGATCCAGCCTTCTCTATGAGCCTTTCTTGAGAAGAGAGTTCACCTTAGTTGCCTGTTCACCATTTTGGTTTGGTTTTGTGTGTGTGGTTTGTTGTTTTTTGTTTGTGGGTTAGGTTTTTTGTTGTTGGTTTGGGTTTTTTTAACAAACAACCTCTCCAGAAAAGATGCTTATCTTATCCTTGTTAATGCAAATGCAAAAAACATCGGTAAGCACAGCAAATAATTTATGCTAACAAGGGAGTGCTTATGTCTTCACTCTACGATCTTCAATGTCTTTTCCTGTCTAAATGATTCTATGGTTCAGAAGAACCTTGCTAGGTAACCTTACTTGAAAGCCAAAAGCTACACGTTATAGCACAACTAATCAATGCTGCATATTTTATGGGTTTTTTTTTTATAATCTCATGTCCAAAATCAATATTTTGTCATGCAAACAAGTGTGTTGTGTTGGTCTGGGTTTCTTTAATGTGCTGTATTGCAGTTTGGTCAAAAAAAATGGAATAATCTAAAACCAGAGTATTGACTCTACTTTACTGAAATGCAGGAACTGGGTAAAAACTTGAAAACTTCATGGTAATGGCAAAAGTACTGAATTAATAGCTTGGACATGAGAGCTTCCTGCCAGGATACATAGGAAATCTGGGGCCAGAGGATGAGTAAGAATCGAGTAAGGGAGAAAAATACTGAAATGTTAGCAATAAATAAGCTTTTATGAGCAGGAATAGAAATGTGGAGTGTATTGGAAGCACCTCAATCCTGTGCATTCCAGTCACTCAGGTTCCAAAAGTCTAATAATTTTTGTGGCTAATTCTTATTACATTATCAACTCTGCATGCATATGCACAGTGAAGCTCCACCCAAGCAGAAGCACAGTTTCCACTGAACAACAAGCCAAAGAGGCTTGGCATCTTCTGAAGGTTTAGAAGGGGATTTTGGTATGTCTTTCCATACATGACTGCCAAAAGGGCTGGTGCGCAGGGGGAGTAATTTTACACAAGGAGAATACAATCCACTGATCAGTAAGATTTTATGTCATCTGTCCAGGATGGAGCATGAAGAGCTGAGAAAGGTCCTGAGACAGTGGACCAGAGAGAAGCAAAAGCTAGAGCATGGCCTATCCACTTTGATGGACATGGTCTTCAGTCCCTTCAGGCTGAAACCAGGTCTCCTGTATCCTGGCAAGTAATCTAAGCACAGTGGATCTAAGGAACAGGACCATCTCCTTCCCCAGCTCCTACTCGATCTTTTTAAACAACCTCTTGCATGTGCTGGTGTGGCAGGAGGGTTCAGGGTTTAGAATGCCAGTTTGACACCAGTACCTCTCCAAGGCCGGCATCTCTCTGTGGAGAGAGGGCAAGATTTAAGACAAACTCCTCCCTTCAAAGCTTGTTGTCTTCTCTCAAGCTGTGCTCTGCAGTGGTCTGGGCCTTATGAATTCTGCTCTTGTGTAAGTACCCTCTGGATTCATTGCACAGAGAGGCTATGAACATCATCTTGCTCAGACCTTTGTGTTACACCAGGGTCGAAGCCCATAAAAGTATTGGGTATTGCTGTAGTGGAAGTCTAACCCAGCCTTGTAACACAAGTATTCCTGCACTTATGGTACAGTATCCCAGAACCACAAATAACGGCCACAGCAAAAGAGAGCCTGATCTGAAAGAAATAAATTGGCCAGTAATTATTTATAGAGAAAGGCCAGCTGAATATTAATTGGAATCAATGGCAATTACTGTGCTAGGAAGAAACAACTTAAGATTAAATCAATTAAAGGTAATGCCTTGAAGGAAGGACAATGATATTTAATTTAAATGTTTTAAAGGGTATTTCACACTCTTAAGTTGTAATTTCCATTAAGACATTTTAAACGTTTTACATTAAAAATGGAATTAAATTTTCTCCTCAAATGCAGAAAGTAAAAAGGAATATTGGCAGCTTTTTATTCTGCAAGATAGGTCAGGAATTAGTCAGAAACAACTTTATCATACAGTTCTTTGCAAGTTTAAAAAAAACTAAGTGATTTGGGGTTGGGGAGGTGTCTCTAAATGGTAAATAACGTACACTGTTTTTAAATGGATATACTTTATATACTGGGCACCCTTTTTTTTTTTTTTTTCTTTCCTTAAACTGGCAGTCCAAGAAAACACATTTCATCAGAGACGTGTTTGTTTTTTGGGGTTGGGTTTTTTCAGTTTTGATTTTTTTTTCTCACTATTGATCTCTTTAGATATAGTAAGTACCAAGGTCTATATAGTCCCTGTATTTTTAATTTGTCATGCTTATAGATGGAGTTTCGGAAATTACATAAATTTCTTTTGTTGTAGTTTAGCTTCTAAACATGGAAACCTGGAATACTAGCAAACAAAAATATTAAATATTTCTCTACCTTTTTTTTTTTTTTTTTAAAGTTTTCTATAAGGTTTGTCATATGTCCTGAAAGAGAACAATGTCCTATAATTGATCTCAGGTATGAGTAGCTCTGGTCTGGTTTTCAGCACATGAAAAAAAGGAAAAAAAAAAAAGATATATTTTCAAAGTATGTTAATTACTGCCATCTCACAGTCCCTTTGCAGAGATTTTAACACTACCTACATAAGCAATATAGCATACTCCATATAGTATGTCTACACCCATAATACAATCTCCTTTTCTGAGCTTTCTGCTTGTACAGATTGAAGGACTGGTCCTGTAGCAATAATTTCAAAGGAAATGTTTCCTGAACGGTATGGGTTACATATTGCTCAATATTTTGGTTGCTTTCTTTTTTAGTGAAAACCTCCCTCATTCCATAAGGGGCTATAAAACCAACTTCCTATTCTCTTATACATGGTCTAGAACGTTTTTACACACCTGTGCATACAGCAGTACTTCCTCCTGCCCCTGTGCTGAGGATGAACACTTTGTTTGGAACAATGTGTAGCAGATGCCTTAGTGTAAACTGTACTAGTTGCAGTGGGTTGACTCCGCCTGAGATTCTGAGGCAGGAGGGAAGGGAGGAAACTCCCAGCAGAACTTGGTCTGGTTATTAGACCAGGATTTGCAACAGCTCAACCTTCACTGTAGATGAAGCTGAGTATGGCTGATTGGAGGGCATCTCATGCTATCCAGGGCTTTGCCAGATACGGCATTACATGGAGAAGGTTGGGAACAGTTGCCCTAAGGCATATCAAGTGCATCTTTATCAGATTTGTTCTGCACAGTGCATCAATCTTCAGTAAAGTAGTTGGAGCAATCATTTCACAGGAAAACAATAAGATACCCTTTTCTGAAGCTTTGCATATTCTCTGAAGGATGCACATTTTTAATGTGTCAGGCCATCTGCTTGGGGGATCCCAGCAGCTCAAGCTGCTCCTTGGCTTGCGTTACTTGAACTTGTTATTTATAATTTTATAACTGTCTTGATGTCAGTGCCACATTATAGAGGTTTAAAGTTGCCTTTGTAGCAAATGCTGTATTTCTGACATTTCCTTCCTTTGCTAGCACCTTCTCTAAAGAACCTCTCTTCTCTCTCCCTTCCGCCCCCACACCACCCCCCTCCTTAAACCCAGAGAGCCTTCAACCAAGTATCGCTGCAGGGCCACAGGAACACTGTACAGCCTTAACTGACAGTCGCTTTGCTTAATGCAGACAAACTGGCGTTCGGGCCATTTGAACAGCTTCAAGACACAGACTGTTGAGATTAGTACTTTGTAATTAGTTGTTTACAGCAACACTATATTGCTTTTGGCTGCATTCAGAAAAATGGTTTTCTTTTTTATATAAGAAGGGGGAGAAAAAAGCTCATCAGATGTTTTTTACCTTCCTTCTTTTAGATGAGCATTAAAAAGATTCTCCTTTTCATTTACTTGGCATACAAAGTTTCCATCTAGCTCTGTTAACATATGAATAAATTTGTTTTGAAGTTTGAAGGCACATCCCTTCTTAATTCATGAAATAGAAATGTCGTGAATACACTTGGGGAAGTGACTCCTAATTCTGTTGTGCTTTGGGGTGAAACCTGTAGAATATCCAAATAAACCATTTAGACTTAAAGAAAGAATGCAGGCTACTTCTGGAGCTTAGAGCAGATTTTGTTCTGGTGCAGTCTGTAAGAACTTTGCTGAGTTCTTCTGTAATAATAAAAAAAATCTGGTAATTTTGTAACATCTCATAGTTGGATGTTTTCCATTTCACTTAAGCTAGATTTTCAGGGATGTAGGTGCCTAAACTTCATTGTTATTGCTGATTTAAGCAATGCTTAACTGCAAGCATAGTGTGGTATGAAGTCTGCTTGAAAATTGTGGTGACCTTTCTTTTAATAGGTTCAGCAAGGTGTTTATCAAACTTTCTCAGTAAGCAGCAATTAGATAACAAACCATTTAACAGAATAATCTCTCGTAAAACTCTTATTGCTATAAGCATTGAAGTTTTCCCCACACCTTTGATACAACATTTGCAATAGATTTGAATGGCTTTTGCATTTGCTGCATATAAGAAAAGTGATGTTTACTGCCTGCACAAGCCTCCGGAGGAACATTCTGTGTAGCTCTAATTCAAACTAGACCAGCTGGGCAGATAAATCATAATGTAAAAAATACATCATTTCTATTAGAATATTTTATAAAATAAACAAAACTTGGTATGCTTCCCTTCATGAATTTCCCCTAAAAATGCAGAATTTACTATAATTAGTTTTGTTCTCTACAGAAATTGTCATTTAGTGGTAACACTATTAAACAAGTGAAATACAAATTACAAGTGACATTTATATGATCATAATCACTCCTTCCTGGCTGCCAGGAATATTTTTTCAGAGAGGAACCTGCATTTTTGCAGATGGCATGAAAAAAAATGAAGCTTGCAGAACACACCATTATTCCTGCGAGGCTGTCAGTTCGTTAGTCGAAGCAGCCAAGTCTTGACGAGCTGCAACTGATCAGCAAATGGGAAATGAGCAGGAGTATAAATTCCCAGCAAACTGAATCATTAACATTTGCTGCCTGCATCCTGGAAACACAGTAAATCAAAAGTGTCATGATATATCAAGACAGAATATCATTACTAATTGGGATTAATTTGCTGCTGTGGGATTGCCGACCTTTGCTGAAAGAAAAAAAAACACCTGCTCATTAACTCTTGTTACTTAATTTCTTTTTTTCTTTGAGGTTGTAGTAAGATTTCAGGATACAGGCTCTTCTGAAAAGTACTATTCTTGTTGCATTTTTCTGTTTTGATGGATAAATATGGTATTTTCATCTAAGAAATAACCTTCTTGTGGATGTTTATGTGCAGCAGGAGTACTAGATAACAAAGGTGGAATTTTGTAGAACCTTAAGCAATGTTAGATTGACTTAATCTTTTTCAGTTGTGGAATGGAGGAAGATCCACTGCCAGCTTCATTGAGCACTTGTTAGCGTTTCCCAAAAATGCTCATTGATATTTCCAAAACTTTCTGAAGTGTTCTCCTCTCAAAGCATGCTGCAACTGCAAGCCAGCCTCCTGCCTCTCTTCTGAGCAGATGGGGTAGGGAGTGCCACAGATGTGCCAGAGAGGCAGCTGAGGTCCACCAGTCTTCAGCTAACTGCCACAGAGAGACCTGGGGAAACATTTACTGGGACGCAGCCTTTAACCTGTGCATGCCTGGTGGCCAAGCATGAGTATAGAACAGGCTCAACAAAAGGCCAGTCTGCTACCTCATGGTTTACCAATACACTGGTGTGAGATATCACAATTTGGAGTTATTTTTAACTCCTTTGTGCTTACACAAGATGGAGGGCATCAGAGACAAGCTGGACCTTGAAGGAGAAAGATGGGGAAAGGCCAGGCTGGTAGAAGTTATGCAAGCATGCTGCCTTTCAGAAAAGATAACTCATGTGGCTGAGCAAAGTGAGGGATGACAGCCATGTGTGGACAAGGTGTTAGGCTGCCCAATATATGCTAACTGCATAGGATATAGTTTGGGTCAAAACCTGGCCTAACCCAACTGACCTTCCTCCTTTTGCATGCTCCATCCCTATTTATGGTAAGGAGCCAGGAGTAGGAGCGGAAGAAAAGTGTGGCAAGAAACAGAATAGTATGCCTGAGAATGGAGATTTCCTAACTCGTCTGCTACCACCGCTACATTTCAGATATGTTTTCCTCCAGTTATCATGTCTGTCAGCCTACCTGCAGAAAAGAATTAAAGGATTGCTGCAGGCTGGGCTGTTCAAATTTCCCACATCCCATTTTCCATCCTTTTGCTTGTCTATCCAGCTATAGTGCCATCCCTAAAAATGTTCTTACGCTGGTTCTTTCTCAGAAGATAATGCATAGTCAGTTAAACTGACAAAATAATCCCCTTGCTCTTAAAACCATTAGGCATTTTGGTGCCTGTTTCAATATGAAGTCACCATATGCTTGAATCCTTCCCTGCTGATGAGTTGCTCCCCAGATCTTCCTTAATATGTCCCCAAGCTCTCACCAAATTGTAGTTAAGCATCTATTTAGTCTGCCAGGTTTATGCATGTTCTTCATTAATTTCTGATGCTTGCCCCTTTGAAATGATTTCTTGATTCTCCTACACAGACTAAATCATTATGTCTCCATAAATACGGGAAAACATGAAGTTAGTACAGAGCTCCATGACTGTATAGAATTAGAGAATAGTACTGTTGTAACATGTTTCTCATTTGATTTAGGTTTCTAATCTTGTAACCCTCCTCTTTTACTGTCTCAAACTATAGTAACACAAAAAGCTTTTACCACTTCCTTCCATTTCCTTTGGTCTGTGGTCATTACCCTGTGTTTATGTCCAGGAAAGAGGTCATTTTTTCCTGTTGTCAACATCCCTGTCCCACTTTTTCTCTTTTCCCTCCCCTCTTTTCCCTCCCCTCTTTTCCCTCCCCTCTTTTCCCTCCCCTCTTTCCCCTTCTCTCCCTTTCCCCTTCTCTCTCTCTCTCCCTCCCCTCCCTCCCCTCTCTCCTCTCTTTTCTTTCTATGTAGGGGGAGAAGGTGCCTGGTATGCAGAGATCAAACAAGCATACAACAAACTGATATCCTCTGGTTCTTGCATCTCTGTGAGACAATGTTACTAGAACTGTTATATTGACTGTAATAATCCAAACATCCACACTGACACTACAAAGGGAAAAGGACAATGGTGTATAAATAATTAAGAGACAAAAAATCATTTGTTCTCTGTTTAATGCAAGATAAGCTCCCATTTCAGCCTGAGACATGTTACCACCGTAATTTGATAGGCCAAGGTCAGTCAGTTTTGCACAGAGCTCTCCTTGAAATAATATTCCTTTGTTCAGAGAAAGGGACTAAGTACAGCTTTGGTGTAATGCTAATGCCATAACCGGTGGGGCATGTGTTAGCTAATTCCTGTGTAAGCTCTGATTTGCAATTCTTTGGATCTGTCCTGTATCTTCACTTAGGTATCTCCACAGTGGTGTATGCAGGAAACAGAAGAAACACCAGGCTGAAGAAGAGTTCTCCCATGGCAGAAGTTGTATTGGGCCAGTACACACGTACTATGGTTTCTTGCAAGTACTATAGAGGGGGGAATGTTGGCTAGAAATCAGAAGACATATATGAGAAATAGGGGAAGGTACTATGACAATTTGAGGCCACTTATAGCATTGACCTCTTATTTAGCTGTGCCTTCGAGGGATGCAAAAGAGTTTCAGTTGATATGGGGTCGTTTTCAAGAATTCTCAAGTTGAGGAAGGCTATACTTATGCAAGTGATACATTAAACTGGGAAAAAAAAAAAGTTTATTAGGAAAATAAAAGTCCACAATTCAAGCAGCAGGGCAGGAGAGAAAAGCACCCTTCTCTGACATTTGTTGCATGTTTAACTGTGGTGTGAATGATATGTTGGATATGGTGCGTGTTTGGATGACATTGCTGTTCACAGAAGGGCAGTGAGCTTATCAAAATAGAAGATAAATATTAAGAAATCCTGTGCATCTATTAATGACTAAATGAAAACAAAACAAATCCCCTTATTATGAAGTACTGCATTACATTTATGACCCAGATCTTGTGACTCATTTGTTTAATATGTGTATAGGATGACTTCAGATGCATGATACACTACCAGCTCGCCTACTGAGCTCAAGCTGACTTTATTACCCCCACCACTGAAAGCACATACACACTATTCCACAAATTCAAAAGAAAGAAGTTACTTAAATTAGTGTAACTCAAAGTTCCCAGTACCTAACTTTACAGTCACCTGAAGTGGAACAGTGTCTCAAGAACTGTAAAATGGCATACTGGAGATATAGTCAAACCCTCCAGTGTGCCCTGTTATGCTTTTGCATTCTAATTCATGTAAACAGACAGCTATGGATTAGAAAGACTTTCTTAATTCACCTCATTTACAGTGTAACTGAGTTGATAATGCTTCATTCTAGAAGCAGGAAGCAGGTACACCGATGGAAGAAGGTAACATAAATTGTTGAAGTGGATAATTTATACCATGGTTGTGAGTTCCACTTTTTCCCCTGGATCACTTAAAATATATATACATACATGCATATCTGTGCATTCACGTTCCTGTGATGAAGTACGCTGTTTAAAATCCTTGTCTGTTATGGCCATTCTTCTTCCTTTCGCCCAAGCATAGCTGTTGACACAAATAATTACTTTCTCAGCTGATTTCTGCTGTATCAAACAATGGCAGATGACAGCAGCTGAGCATTGCTCTGGGCTGGAAAGGGGCCTGGCATAGCAAAAGCTTATCTGTCTGCTCTCACTTTGCCATACTTCAACTTTCAGAAACTTATGCTGAAAAAGGAACCTATCCATTTCTAACGTAATCACATTGCCTGTCCGAGCAGCATTTAGGCAGCTTGTCATATTGCACCTAATATGTCAAGATGACTCTTGTTTGCAGAGTATTTCTCCTTGGACCCTTTCAGTCTATGTACTGACTGGATATGCTGGTCTTTAGACTCTGTGTTTGCATCGTCTTTCCTGTTGACCTCACTGGCCTCTTTTTGTTACTTTCAGGCCTGGGTTTTTAAAGTCAGAAAATAAGAATTTATAAACAAATGATCCTTCATGTGTTGGTTTAATGCATCTTCCTTTTCTAACTTGAAATAGTGCAAAGTTTTATATTGACACTGTTCTTGAAAGCTTCACATCTCAAGATGAGCTGCCCGGTTCATTGTTTCTCATAAATTGCTGAAACTGGATCAGGAAGTACAGACCACCCTTAGGGTTCCATGCAGATGCCTGGCCACTTTTAATCAGGGCTGGCAACCACTGAGATACGCCATGTGAAAGAGGATAAGAGTGATAGGGATGAACCCAGACAGACTTTTAACTACCTAGGAAATATGCCTGGTTATATTTTTCATAAATGAAGAGAAGCTCTACTTTGTTGTTATGACCTCTGTTATTAAGGAAAAAACACCTATAAAACCGTGGGAATACAGCTGAATAAATCGAAAATTGAAAAGTAACAATGAAAATGCAAGTATTGCTGATTGTATAAGATAAACTGAAAGACAGGAACATTGGCGGAGGGGGTGGGGGGGTGGAGTGTCCTAATCTTTTGTTAATAAAATTTCATGTTTCTACCTATAAGAAGCTTTGTTAAATAGTTTTACCAAGAAAGAATAAGGTTTTTAAATCATTGCTCTTTAAACAAAATGACCAATAATAAACTATCAAAGGGAAATTTTTCAGAGACTACTGTGTGTGCATGCATTACAGTATGCAGACAGCAGCCTCCTAGAAATTGAATGGATTCATGTTTAGGAGTCAGCATATAACTGTAAATGATTATGTGGTTCTCTATGGTAAAAATTAATTTGTGCCTTATGCAGCATACATCTTGTCTCCTAGGAGAAGGGGGAAAATGTGTCTTTTTTTCCTCTGTGACACAATGCAGAGGAAGCTATGCAAAATTTCAGGAGTTTTCCTGAGCACCATGCTGAGTGCAGCGCTGAGTTCCCCAGCTTGCTTAAAGACGATGGTATAATTAGCTGAGTACAAAGAAAGATTCCACTAATAATTACATTCACTGAGCAGTCAGCATAAGGTGCTTTTGATTTTCTTGGAATGTTTGCTGGAAAAATCTCTCTGAAAAGAAAGAAAGAATTAAATCTCCTGCCTAAGATTTTTTTTCCTTTTGTTTTTGTGCAGATGAAAAAATGCCTGCTTCCTTAGGAAGACTAGGCTTTGCACTGCCCTCTGTTACTGTGTTGCATATGGCTTCCTTTGTAAATTGTATTCAAAGGAAGGATTCTCCTGGCAAGCGATTTGCATCTCCAGCTGTCACTACAAATACTGTGGAGTCATTCATAAAACAGTTCATGAATGAATATAGGGGAATATCTTCTGTCCCCACATTCATAGCAGATGAGCACCAGGAACTGAAAGCAGGTTCATCTACCGAAACTTCCCAAACGTTCCCCATGGTGGCATATTCTCTCTATAAGAAAAGAACCTATTTTTTCCCCCCACTATTTACATAAAATGAAGTTAATCCATAGAGGATATGAAGTTAGGGACAAAATGGGTATCTAAGCCTCAGAGTTGATCACGTGTTTGTAAACTAATTATTTTAAATATATTTCAATACCTTTTAAGACTACTTTTGAATACAATATTGCACTGTTGCATTTAAAAGCTCCATTTGAAAAGCACTGACTGCAAATGCCTCCTAAAAACACATGTACTGAGTATTTGTCAGACTAGGCTCCCAGATCCAGTGAGCTGCACTCATAGATTGACTTTTGCACATTCTTAGCCAAGCGAGTGGCTTGCCTTTCTAAAAGCATCTTCCTTCATGCACTCTATATGTGCAAATATATATATACACATTTATACTTAGGTACACAAATCTGTGTGTACATACAGATGTATGCATGTATGTCTTTATACACAGTACCTATTGGTATCTAAGTCAGTTGTTATGTCATTTTATTTGCCATGTATCTTTACAGTCTTAAAGCATACTTCATTGAACTGGCTGAAAGTCGCTTGAAACCTTCATTTCTTCCTTTGAAAATACAAAGTTGCCATTCATTTTTCAATTGCTTTAGGTCAAAGCTGCAACAAAGGAGAAAGGCAGGTGTTAACAAGAGGGAACGTGCTACAGGACAAGTAATTTTTTTGCGGTATCTTGTCACAATGCTTTCAACAGAGCTATTGTTTCAAGCACAAAGCATTGCCAGGAAGATGCAAGAGATCTAATAATATGGTTTTGGTAGCACTTTTGTTTCTGCAGCTGTATCCCAATTGGAGCATTTGAAAATTATGATCAGAATTAAAAATATTTGTTTTCTATAAAGTAATGAGAAGTAATTTTTTATTATTAACTACTTAAGGAGTGAGCTAACTTGAAGACATGTTAGTAATGGCTGGCCTTTAAAACAAACTTCTAAAGTTTTGGCACTAGGTTGAAACTGTGAAGATTTTTAGAAGTAGGCAACTATTTTCATCAAAGCATTTTATGCACGCACGCGCAGACAGGTTTATGTTTGTTAAATGAAATGCATGCTAAAGTGACCATAAATATATTCTTTTTGTTGGTTTATGGAGAACATGGTGGGGAAAAATGATGAGGAGGTAGTATGAAGGGGATTTTGGTGGCTGTTTTGCGGGTTTTTGTTTGTTTGTTGAGAGTGGGGTATATCTGTTTATGTGTTTAGTTTGATAACCAAGGTCATTCCAAGCCTACAGGCAGTGAGCTTTATTAGATGAAAATCCTTGAAAAACTCAAATTACATTTCAGTCTAAACAGCAAAGGCATTTTAGATCCACATCTTCCTGATTTTGAGTAGGAGTCGGTTGAGGGGCTGAGTTACTTTGCTGATGCTTAGTCCATAACTGTGTCTCCTTTAGTTTTACAAATCAAAACAAACCAAAAAATAGGAAAGGAAGATTAATCTCTCTGCAGTTGCTGGAAAATCTTTATGGTGAATGTACATTTTGAAATATGTCATCTACTTGAAATACTTTATATATGGTTTAAACCTTTTACTTGTATAATTCAGTCACTGTACAATTTGCTCATGATATGAACTTGCATTCATGTCTAATGCCTTGCTATTTAGTTCATTGTTGTCACTGGTATCTCTAAGTAAAGATCAAGAGCTCTGAGTGTAGATGTAAATGTTCATTATGCTGTAGCAGTACATTAATATTACCACCAAAAAAAGAGTAGCTATTAGCCATGCAGAAGATTCTCCTTCTCTTTAGAAAGTTTAGTGCAGTCCCTTTCTTTTGAGTCTATTGTGCTGCATTGTCCTTACATCAGGTAATAAGAACTCAATATATTGTTATTATGCCCTTCAAATGGGGCATAATTTCATACATTATAGAAAATAGTAAATGGCAATTTTCTCTACATTTTGAGATATCCATATTACATTTCTTCCAACCATAGATCATTTGAGGGACAAATTGCTTTTGCAAATGTATTTAACACTGGATAATATAAACAAGAATGTACATCTGTTACTCTCCTGGATACGTTTGATCATTCTAGCAGATACACAAGCATGCATTTTAAAGAGGGCAGAGTACATAAAATAATTAAGTGCTTTTGCCACAATATTTCATGAACTTTCATCAAATTTTGGCTCATAGTAGCTACACAGAATCAAATTAAGATAAGTTTTGAAATTGAAGTTCCTAGCTCAACTGCATGAGTAGCTTCAAAGAAGTAGAGTATTTTAAGTTATTGGTACTACATGAGGACCTCTTTGGAGAAGAGCTTATAGGTAAGGCAAGAACAATACTTGGAAGGGAACAAATATGCCCGCACCCACCACTAGTTGCACTCTGTGAAGAACGTTGCTCCCAGTTCCTCCATAGTGAATGCAAGGTGCCCAGAGAGAAGGGAAGGGCATCCTGGAGGGGAGAACTATAGAATTATCACTGATTGTTGCAGAAACAAGATGTAAAAGAAAAAAAAACCCTTAATGTTATTTCATGTTTCCCAGAGTGTCAGTGCTGTTAATGCAGAGAGGGCTGTTCTTCAGGCTTTAGAGCAGATAAATCATATATTATTGATAAAAGGGATTTATTTTTAATTTGTTGGAAGGGTTTTTTGTGCCCTGGTGTGCTTTTCATTGAGTGTGTTAATTTTTTTATTATAGCTGTATATGTAGCTCTGTTGTACCAAGAGGGAGTATTTTCTACTTCGATTTCTGAGCAAATGAGAATGGAGAATGATGCTGCTATTAGTAAATGTGATGTTAAGGATCTGGGTTCCCCAGAGGTGATGCTGCTAATGGTGAATCCTAAATGGATAAAAAGATTACTTGGAAAAAACCCTTCAACAGGTTACCGGTTCTGGACAGTGCTGCTGCTGCGCTGCTTGTGCTGTGATTCCAGACAGTCCTATTTGATGTGAATAAATCTCCCTCTATTCCCGCACTCCTAGCAGTGTAGGCTGTTGGATATTTGTAAGTCTTTTACATTTGCCTGGTTAAATACTCATGGTTCAGTATCTTAAATACTGTTCCTTTCTAATGTTGTTTCATTTCCAACATCTTCTCCATTACAGGGAAACTGCTATTCCTTTTGCATCCCACTTATTACATTTGTAAAGTGGTTCCTTTATCTCCCCTGTTCTCTGAGATAAGTATTTCAAAAAAAAGTTGACTTTCTCTTATAGTTTTGGTCATTGGCTTGACTCAAGACATGAGAAAGTTTTCATTTCCTGGGAGTAAGACTAAAACCTCAGAGCTTTAAACAAACTCACAGTTGAGCTTAATATTTTGGCATATGCTTGAGTATGTTTTTAAGGTTTTTGGGAAAATATATTTGGAAGAAGACCATTTCCTAAAGCCTACCAAGGAATGCAGTTAATGCTAAGCCACATGTTTCTCTTATGGTCAACTCCATAGTAACAATGTCTGTTCTTACTAATTTTTCACCATATTCTTTGTTGCCCTTTTTGTGAAAAATGTACCAGGGATCCAAATGGAACCCGCTCAGAATGGTTCTCATCAGTGGCCTTGCAGTATAACTGATAATTGTAGCAGAGAGCTCCGAACATTTTGAATAGATCTATGTTGCTATGAATTTAAAACTTGTATTTAGCTCCTGTAATTCCCTGAGCTCTGATTTTCTAATGAACTAACACTTAATGTAAGGATAAATTCTCATCACAAAGCACAGCTCGTAACTGTATAAGTTCAGTTTATGGTCTGTTGATTGGCTAAGGCTGAGTTAATTGAAAGTAATTATAAAACAGACAATTTGCAAACCGCAAAAAAGAAAATCACAGTGAAAAATTAAGCCTCCATGGTACAATTCAGTGAGTCTTATGGTTGGAGAAAATAAACTATAATGCAAACATAATTCCTCAGCTACAGTGTTTTTACCACTTTTATTATTTGAAAAATAAATGCAAACAGATAACAGTGCTTTCTACTGAACAGCATGTCCTGTTGCCACTAAATCTCTCTTTCTTCCTTCCTAGACTTGCCCTAAATGAGACTTCACACCTGCACCCAAAACTACCACCAGAAAAAAACAGATGGTAAAAAAATATTTCTTTCAATAAGATTGCATTAATACCAGCTAGGGCTCATGTCCGTGTTCAATTAAGGTACCTTTTTGAATTCCTTATTCAAATGGCAGAGTGTGTTTAGATTATGAAAGGTGATGGACACTTATCTCACAGTGCAAATTGGCTCTGGGTTGTCCTTGGAGAGGCATTTATCCTTTATAGGACTGGGCAATTCAGAGGGAACAAAGCCGAATGAGAGACATGGCTTGGCACTGTTTACGATAGTAGGATCTGGCGCTACACTAGAAACCAGTGAACGGGTGGTCTGCCATGAACCCAGGGTGAGACCTTTTGCAGATTGTATCATTTTTCATTCATTCCCCTTATCCTGACCTGAAAACTTTAATTTTTAAACTCTTTATTAATGGTTCTGTCTGTTGCTATGATATTCAGATACCTGCTGCTTGGATTTTACTGGAGTCTCTGGCAATTGTGTGAAGTAAATAATGCTACTGGCAAAGATGAAGAGAAGATGACTCTTGTCATCATCTAGTTGTTTATAAAGTTCCAGACAAAGCCTCAGTGTGATAGAAAATAAAAGTAAGTGTAACAGTATGGGGCAAGTAATCCAATGGCATAAAGGCCTGTCTAGACTCCAATACTTACTACAGAAAACAATTCATTATGTATATACTCACTTACATACTCTACAAAGTGATTTCAAAAGAGCTTTCTAGCCTCTCAGCTTTTATGTTGACTATCAAAACGTTAACATGAATTTTAATTACATAGGAGTTCCATGAAATCTTGTGGGCACTTGTCTTTACTATTTTCATCAAAAGTTATCGTAAGTAGAGAGAAATTTTATTAACAGTGACCAGCTACCTGGATGTCTACAGCACTGCATAGTGTCATCCTTTTCCTATAATAAGGATACCTTCCAAATTCTTCTATTGGCTTTGTTACTGCACAGATCCCAAAACATTGGCTGGCTTCCATGGCTGTTCCCAGAAACGTTGCTTCTTCTAGAAAAAGCAGGATTATTCTACAAGAATAATATAAAAGTCTAGGAGCATTTTTTTGACTGCTAGCCTATCAGTCTGACCTTAAAGAAAACAACCTTACATTCAGAAGAGCTTCCTCAGTGGACTCTGCATATCTGGAGTTCATGGAGACAGAAAGAAAAACAATAGATTTTGTAGGCTATAAGACAGGGGCTTTTTGCAAACGCATTTGGCTTATATCAGCAGTGAGCACAGAGACACAGATGTTCTGTAGGTGAGATCAGACCTGTAACTGCAGAGTACTAATAGAGAACTTGGGGAAGATTTGCAACAGATCCTGAGTTCATCTGAAAGTATTGTTTATAGGTGTCCACAACTGGGAGCTTTGCATCACCCTCCTGTTTGTGAGATGTATCCCTGTGTTGCTGCCTTGCTGTCTTCCCCACGCTATGCTCGTATGCAAACAAATACAAGCTCCCCAGAAAAAGAATTTGGAACATTACAGACCCTAATCAAAACCAGATTGTGTAGTTCAGTAAGTTGTATGTATAGCTTTAGAATTTAATTTCTTTTCATCCTTCTTCCTTCTTGCAGCCAGTGGAGGATATGTATAGCCAGTGTGTCAACTAGTCAGTTACAGGGAAAAATCCAGACACTGCACTTCTGACAATTTCAAAAGCTTTGTATTATGGACTTTCTGAAAAATAATCTTACATGTAAATTGCATGGTATGAGGAAATAATGTAATTGCAGGACTCTACCAAGACTAATTTTCAGAAATGCAAATAAAAATAGAAAACAGGATCTGCCTAGCTGTGGTTGGCCCTATCAATATGGGAGCTATTACTAGCAAACAAAGTGTGTGCAAGAATATGCAGCTCGCTCCTAATTTAAAACCAGATGCTTATTATCTATGTCTGTGAGGATATTTGTATAAGTAAAAGTAAAAATAGCTGAAGGAATCTCTTATAGGTGATCATTTTGTCAATATATTTACCATCTTTTCCTTGTTATGGAATAACCATTGTAAGTTGTTACATTTACACTGGTAGAATTTAGTCTTCTGTTTCATTAAAGCTAGACTTCTTTTTTATCTTCTAGTAAGTATTGTGGCAATTTTCTCTTTAAAATTTAAAAAAAGTTTCCTTGGACAGCTGAAAGTCATGATGAATGTAGAGCTTAAACCTACAGAGGTTTGTTAATGCATAGCATAAACAATCATTATATGTAGAGCTGGTCAAAATTATTTTTGGACAGAAGAAAGACTTCCTGCAAAACATTTATGACTTTTTTTTTTTGCCAAGTGGGTGTGTGTTAGTATTAATAAACATTTTGCCTGAAAATGGAGAGTATTTCACTAAAAGCACATTTCTGTTTCCTTTCATATTTCAGAACACACTAACATTGCAATTAATCTGCATGTGAGAACTAACGCAGCTGTGGTTTGTGTAACTCATTCTGGCATCCTGGTGTGGCTGGCTGGTTTACCTCTTCCATGGTCTGCCTAGGTCTGCTCTTCAGCTAATTCATCATCAACCTGGGCAGCTAAGCGGACGTGTCTATGCAGCCATGTCAGCATGCTGCTGAGCACTTGATTGAGGTTTACCATGCTGAACATTCACATAAAAAATACTCTAGACAGCACTGGCCCGGTACCCAAGCATGGAAGAAATGAATTGAAAGAAAAAAAAAAAAAAAAAACAAATATCTGAGAGAGCAGGCTCAGCTATCTAGGCATTATGGGACTAAGGATTGTCTGAGCCACAGTCATTTCTGCAGCACACTAGACAATGCAATTTAACTGTAGTCTAAGTTGCAGGGGGAAACACCATACAGTACCTGTAGAGAGATGTAGACAGTGGGTTGATTAGCATTGATAATATGCTCCTGTGGCCTTGCCTCGATGGCAGTGGGTTGGTGTACATGGATGATGTGCAGCTGTAGCTTGTCCTGCTAAGTAGTTAAATAGCCCTAAGGATAGGGGGGAAGAGGGGGTTGGAAGGAGGAGTGGCAGTGTGGTCTGACTTCTGGAGGAAGGTGAAACAGCATGGACAGTAGAATCTGACCAAAGGTAAAAGCCTTGTTGCAGCCTACTAGTTTGTTTGTGCTGCAGCAAGGACCAATCCACGAAAGCAATTAGTATTTTGGTATGGTTTTGGGGTTTTTTATTTGTTTGTTCCCCAGAACCTTTTATGCAAGAAAAACATAGACATTTGAGCATTCTACCAAATTCAAGAGAAAAACTGTACTAGAATGTTGAAATATACCATAATGCAGAAATTCTTAGTTTCATCAAGCTATAGCAAATGTGTAAAATACATATTGTTGAGTAAGATATCTGGCCACCTTTGGCTTTAGTTTGCATCACCAAAATATATGCGTTCCAAGATAGAACAGTTATTGTTATGAGAACTAAATGAGGACTTTGATAATAGCTCACTTTTGGGACAGTTATAGTGATGTACGTTAAGAGATGGTAAGAGGTATTTTATACCATCAAGAGATTAAAAATGTGGGTTTAAAACATCAGGCTCCAAATAAAGCCATCTAATAGCAAGTAAAATGAGAAAGGTGATAAGAGTGTCATGATTCATGGCATGAGCCAACTGCATTATGAATGATCAATGAACATTATCATCAGAACAGTGTCATAGTCTTACAATTATGGTGCATCGTAAATGCAAATATAATTGCTTTGTATGTAATGAAATACAAAAGCCACATTTAAATAGTAATGTTAAGGTTATGATCCAAACTGGCAAAACCTTGAATAGTCAGCTAAGATGACATTATGTCATTCTTAACCTTTTCACTGCTGTCAGAACAGGAATGGGTTTGAAGAAAATGTGTTTATGAAACATCAGGATTTGCTGATGATATTGGAATTGTGTGTTTGTTCTTAGGAGATGGGAGGCTAAAGCAAATAGATATAATTTCTTCTCCTCTGTTTTGAGGTCATCTTATTGATTTTGCAGTTGCTTCTGTGTAGCTAAGAGAAGAGGTGAGCCACGTTATAATACAGTTGATTATGTGGGGGGGGGGGGGGGGGGGTCGGGGAAGAGACTGCAAGAATTACAGTGCACTGACAGAACTAACAGTAAGAGAAATGGTAGCAGACATCAAAAAACACTGTGTACATCCAGTGAGTTTCTTTGTTTAATTCTTCATACCAGTGCAGACATCATACTGCTAGAAATGGATAAAGTGATATTTCAGTTGTTAGTCTATCACTTAGTGTGCAATAGTATACAGGACTATATACACTCTGTAATTCATTTGCTTGTGCCATGGTACTCCAGTGGGGAGGCAGTAAGGCCTGCAGTTTTCATGCCACTGCTTTGAAAAGCCATTGTACATGTTTCTGATATTAGCCGGTGTAAATAAACCACAACATGGAGAGGGAGATGCAATCAGCTGCACAGAGGCCAGGTGTATTCCATTCCTTTTGTTTAAGGAGCATAAAGGAGTAAGGAACACAGCGCAGATGAAATCTTGGCTTCAGTGTAATCAACAGCAAAGCTGATTTTAATGGGATCAGGAATTTGTCTCAACAATTATTCTTGAATGGTACTTTCTTGTGATAGAGTTGCAATGTAACTTTGCAAATGTTGATACTGTGGTCCTTTGCATTCCTCAGTCAATGTGCATTCCTCTGTCCTGATTTACCCTGGTATTTTGATATAAGCATAAAGTAATATCCCATTTGAAGGTAGAAGCACATATTTTTTAGGAACTCTGGATGCTATAATGGCTTACAGTTCCCTGGTTTCTTGGCATAGCCAGTTATTAAAAAAAGGTCAGATTGCCTCAGCTGGTTGAGGACTGGCAGCTGCTATATTCATACCATTCAGCAGGAGAATAATGGTGTCATACTTCAAAACATGTATTCTGACAGATTATCCAGGAACTGTGGCCTTACAAAGTTCCCATCTGCCATAAATGGCTCCAAATACATAAATGTCATTAGTCTCTATTCATTGCTATGGATTTTAATAGGAATATTTTATCAAAATAGTATTTTACATGTAAATGTTTACAAGCCTAGTGATGGGTCAACACGGTACATTAATCAAGGATTCTCCCTAATCTTCTGCACATAAGGGTCTTTAAAAATGGACAAGGTCTATTATCGCCTGATGGCATAAGAAGAGTGGCATTTTCCTGTGCAGTCAGAAACCAGCAGAAAGCGGCCTGTTAAAAATATGGTTAATAAAAAAACAGAGCTGTGATGGCTGGGCTGCCTCTTGTGGCATCATTGCAGTATGTTAAATTGCCTAAAAGTCTCCATTAAACTCTGTCTGAAAACACTTGACCCTTTATTATTATTAAAACTTATTGGATTTTCAGCATGTCAGTGGTTGAGCTGGAAAAAGCAGTTAAGTTAGAACAGGGCCTTGCATGAAGATAATGCCTCTATCTATAAAGTACGAGGAACATTAAGACTGCATATGGTAATGAAGTGCCTGACCCTTTTAGTCCTGCAATTTCCCCAAGTTTATAATTCTAACATTAATACGAACATTGTCATTACCAAGAATATTTTATTTCTGGGCAACTTTACTTTGGTTTAGAATATAGTCATAAAGTATTAAAAAGTTTTCGTTCCTATAACTGTACGCTAATCATGTGACTTGCGCATCTCTTAATATGCATTTTCTGTTAATAGCACTTCCTTGAATTTGCAAGGTGTGATTCAAAGTTACTTGTCTGTGATGGGGATCATGTGATGGTAAGAGATATGAAAATTCCATAAATGCTCAGTTATATATCCCAAAAAGATTATGGGCTGAAAATAGTAGGTATTTAAAAAACTGACATGGGTTAGGATTGCTTTATGAGACAAAGGCACCAGTTCCTGTATAAAAATATTCTAGGAGGATTGGATTCTTCTAGGGTGAAACTGTTGAGTCATAGATATGAGTGTCAGGGCTAGAGTTAAGACTTAGTAACCTACAGAGGATATAGTCAGGGTGTCAGTAAAAAGCAGTTACTGCTGATAAAATAACAAGTCTCAGCATATTGCGTATTGATTCATCAGGTCTACAAAATACAAAGCATGGGACTAGAAAGATCTGCATTTTCAGGTTCTGCCCACTAGCCTGTGATGTCATGAAATCCATGTGTATTGAGGTCTGCCTTAAAACTAATGAGGTTTGGCATAATCCTGTTATTAGATTGCTTGAGTGTCAGGGTGTCACAGCTCTGATGCTGTCCTCTTAAGAGTTTGTAAGCAACTTAAATCTACCTGCTGTTCTACCAGCATTTCCTTCGCAGGTCAAATAGTTCTACTTCTTTAGCAGTGTTAATTCCCAGTATATTTCCTTCTGTTTCTGATATGCTAGTTTTGGTTAAGCCCATGTAGACTTATGTGAGCTAGCTATGCAGCCAGAAGCAGAATAATTCCAGCAGTGTGGTGGCCCAGGTTATTGTAGCTCTGCTGCTTTCAGTGCCTGAGCTAGCACGGCTGTACCATGACAGGTAATGTGTTCAATGCAGGTGATTACACCTGGCCACATCTTTGTGAAACTTTGCGTGGCACAGAGATTATTTATGTCACATTCTCATTATAATGTACATCATATGCAGGGGCGTTTCGGGTGTTCAGGGACAGGCTGTCATCCAGGAAGCTCACAGTCAACTGTCCTGATCCTGAGAGAAACTAAAAAGGTTTTGTCATGGCATTGGCAGATTCCTGCAGGAAGATACAGGCTTTTACCCTGGCAATACACACTGAAGGACAGATGCAGGCTGGGACGTTAGGAACAGAAGCAAAAATAGTTAAGGAAATTATGCACAAATGAATTCAATTTTCTTGAGGTTTTTGAAAGAGACGACTCGGAGGGCAATTGTGTAAAAATAGTAATTTTAGATAATTTTAGATGAAGAGGAAATGCAGCAGAAAGAATAATTGTGGTAGAATTATGTTCAGCTTTTCAGAAGTTATATGACTAAATGAAAACAAAACTTCTTCCTTCATAGTAATATACATCATATGCAATCCTATTTGATCTCTTTCACTCCTAATTGGCAGCAGTTAAATGTCTCTGTGTGTACATATTGATTTTGATCTCTTCTGTTCTGCAGTGGATGAACTGTAGGCCCCAGTCAAGCAAACTGTTCATTTTTTTTCTGTCAACATCTGTTTCTTTCTACCATCTCTTGCCTTCAAAGATGAAAACTTATATATTAAAAATAGAAGTTAGGGAAGATAGAATTCAATCAACTCAATAATCCCCAGTAGCAATAAAACATTTTGTGATTGTTCTCTGTCCGATACATACTTCTAGCTTAACAAAGATTTTTGCATGGGAGCTTGCTTATCTTTAATAAAGGAGTGGAGGAGACAGGCTGTTCCCCTCCACACTTGCTAATTTTCGGTAGCCCTCAAGGGTGAGCTTTGTGCAGCTCCCAGGACTCGCAAGGAAAGGCCAACTTCCCACGAAATCGTAAGGCTCATAAAGGCTGGGGTTACAGCTGCACTAAGTGTAAGCTGCAAGAAGTTCACTTTTGTTACTTTTGTGATTTTGCAGCTTGTGAACAAAAGCCTCATATTTCTGTATGCTTTAGAAACTTACCTGAAACCCATTTAGAAGACGTGTAGGCATCTCACTGTACCAAGTTTCTCTAGGCACTGGCTGGTCACCTACACGTTGCCTCAAATGTCATGCCATGTTATTTGGATGATGTGGAATTGATTGTTGCTACATTTATCTGGGAAGAGTTTATAAGACAGCAGTTTTGGTTTTTGGTTGGTTTTTTTTTTTCTCTCCTTTGACTTCTCGAACAAACAACACAAAGTATGAGTCAATATTTTTTTTCTAGCAAATCCATGGCCAACAAGGAAACACGTTGGCTGAATTTAGCATTAGTTTTGGGAACACAAAGCAATTTGCAAAGACTGTAGAAATGAGCTTGTATTTAAGATGTAGCTTCTGGGTATGGATCCAAGTCCAAGCTTACACCAACCATTCGATATCCCTTTTCAGTGCATCAAACACATCTGCCACCTTCTCACCTACCCCAGAGAAACAGATATTGCTGATAGGTTTGTGGGGTTTCTTTTTCTGCTCACATATTTTATGCATCATGCTTTACAGTATATCCTAATGGTTGACTATGCAAGAATCACTGCAGCAGGCTTTTAAATTATGTATAATCTGCAAAATTGCTCTATCCAGGAAAAAACATAAGTGCACAAAGGCAGATATTTGTCGTTCACTTGACAAAGCATAAGTTTCTATTGTGGCTATTGTTTCTTTTGGGGGGGTTTGGTTTTGGTGTGGGCTGTTGAGGGGTTTTTTTTTGGCTGGAGGTGAGCAGGTGTGCAGCAAGGCGAGCCCCAAATGCCCCTGAAACAGAAAATCCTTTTCAAACCGTGTACCTTGAAGGAACAGCATATTGATACTTCTTCAGGAAAACACAAGTTTTTCTCCTGTCACATGCCATCCCCATTCTTCCTTGCTGTTTTTTTTCTGCTTCATCAGGATGTCTTGGCTAGGCTCAAAATAAGTTAGCTGTCCTTGGGGCTGGAGAATCCCAGACAGCACAGTGCTGTAACAGGAACTGTTTGTGAGGCACCATAGGGTCTACCTTACCTTTCTCTGAACCTGTATCCTCCCACTCAAAGGCAGATATTGCAAAGTGCCTATTACTTTGCCCTTCAACATGTCGTGCAATGATTCTCTCTCTTTTGTTTGGATTTTTTTGTGTGTGTTTTGTTTGTTTGTTGTTTATTTGGGGTTTTTTACATAGTCCTTGCTGGTCAACTGCTGGTTTACACCTTCCAAGAAACACTGGTTCTTATTCATCAGATGTTCCAGAACTGGAAATGTTCTTTCTCCCCAGGCCTGAAGGGAGAAAGGTTTTGGTGTCCTTAGTGCTGATTTGTGGAGTACCCTGGAGGAGGTAGAAGGGCTGTTTGTCAGTGTGAAATACTAAGGAGTAAAAATGTTTTTAACCATTTTAAGTTCCCTATGACAGAAGTAGAATGTTGCACTTCCACAAGAACCTGTGACTTCAGATCATAAATCTGTAGTACCACTTTATAAATCATTCACAAAATATGCACCATGATTCATTCCTTTCCTTATGGAGAGTATTATGAGAGAATATGAAATAAATGCATTTTTAATAGGGTCTGATAGCCAGACCATTGTCTTTTCAGGAGAGACCAGAGTACTAAAATAAACCTTTGCTTGCGGTGTGTTAATTAAACTGGCCTACGTCCTTTGTCTCTACTTCCCTTCTACCTGTTACACTGATAATTGGCTTCTGGGAATTGAAAATGAAATTGGAAGCTAGTGAATGTTGTGATAGAATAAACCATGTGTTTGTGCATATTGAAGTGAAAGGAGGAAAGAGAGAGAAAGAGATGCCATCTTCATATATTTTTGTATAACCTCTTCTGAATTTTTTTATTTTTCTTTTTTTCTTCTTTGTTACTATTCCACAGTACTATGAGACAGGCTACTCTCCTGGTGTTCTGTGTTTTGCTATAGTCAAGAATTTTCACTAAGAAGCTGGATTTTCAGCCTAGAGAGATTTGGGTGACTTAAAGTAAATCTGACCTAAAAGAATTTAAAAGATGTTTATCTAATCTCAGCCTATAAAACTCTCCAGCTTTTTCATTCTGCTACCCAAGCTCTGTTTTGTGAGCTACTGCACAGACTGTATTTCCTGCTTCATCTGCCTTTGGGACTCAGTACCCTAAAGGTCTTATTTCTGTAGACGTGCTTGGGTGACCTAAATGTAATGACCTAAATGACCACAGGTATTTTTGCCCAAAGTTTCTGTGGTTTCAGAAATTCAGGCCCCAAAACCTGAGTCAGAGTCTGTCATGGTTTAAGCCCAGACAGCAGCTCAGCTCCACACAGCTACCTGCTCACTTCCCCCTGGTGGGATGGGGGAGAGAATGGGAAGGGTGAAAGTGAGAAAATTCAGGGATTTAATATAAAAACATTTTAATAAGTAAAGCAAAATCCATGCACCCAAGCAAAGCAACTAATTCATTCACCACTTCCCATGGGCGGGCAGGTGTTCAGCCATCCTAGGAAAGCCTGGCTCTATCACATGTGATGGTTACTTAGGAAGACAAAACGCCATCACTCTGAAAATCTTCCCCTTCCTCCTCCTTCCCCCAGCTTTATAGGCTGAGCATGATGTTCCATGGTATGGAATATCCCTTGGGTCAGTTGGGGTCATCAGCCATCCTGGCTGTGTCCCCTCCCAGCTTCTTGTGCCCCCCAGGCTGCTCGCTGGTGGGGGTGTGAGAGGCAGAAAGGCCTTGGCTCTGTCGGCACTGCTCAGCAGGAACTAAAGCATCCCTCTGTTATCAACGCTGTTTTCAGCACAAGTCCGAAACACAGCCCCATACTAGTTACTATGAAGAAAATCACCTCTGTCCCAGCCCAAACCAGCACAGTCTAAAGTACTTGGTTCATGATCCTGCATCCTCTTGTGCGTGATAAGTTGTTCAAACTGAGATAAATTTCAGGTCATGAATCTGTATAGTCATTCCATGACAAAGTGAGTGACTCTTATTCTGTGGCATTGCTATTCGTCAGATACAAGGGTTGTGTCTAAACAGCCGTAATTTTGTACAATAGAACTAAAGTCAGTAAAGTAGTGAATTATCAGAGCCTCTACCTCTGAAAACCAGCTGTCTTTGGCATGTATCTAGAAACACAGAAGGGTTATCTACTGACAGTATTCTATCTATTATTGCTATCTCTTCATTATTTCAACTAGCATCTGTATGACTCTGTCAGATTGCTATATGCCTGACTGATATAACCTGCTTTTATTATTACTTTCTTTCAAGATATTGAACTTCCAGGAAAAGAAATCTTAAATTCTCCTATCATGATATGTTATTTGTGACTTAACTTCTATCCAACATTAAACAGCATTTCATGTCCTAACACAGTTCCAAAGCTGTATATTTAGTGCCTGATCTAAAGCCTCTTCACACCCCTGAAAGTCTCCATGGATCTGGGATTCACGTAAGGCCTTTAATGCTGCTAAAATATAGTACCGACTGAAAGTGTCTCTGAGCAGTAATTACTGAGGAGGAATTGCAGTGGCTGAAGGCTGGACAGAAACACCTGGGGTTTGTTTGGAGCTACTGGAACATTCATTACTTTTGGTGGGGAAGGTCTATGCTCCCCAAGATACAGACAGACTTAGATTTCATTGTTTGATGCAGTCTTTGAAATTGTATAGCAGATTTCCGTAAGTGGATAAAGTTCTTAATTAAATGAGGAAAAGCGGACTGCAATTGGCACAGGGACTGCTGTGCTGTTTTGTGAGCTGCAAAGTAGAATTTATTTTATCCTTCCCCATATTTGAAGTCTGTGTGTCTCAGGTGTTTGCAGATAATTTTTCTGTCACAAAAGTTGCTGAGGAGAGAGGACTAGTGAAGCAGGGAGGTTGGTATCTGAGGGGATGTA
Source organism: Falco punctatus (assembly GCF_963210335.1). NCBI lineage: Eukaryota > Metazoa > Chordata > Aves > Falconiformes > Falconidae > Falco > Falco punctatus. Next base: position 57,452,423 of record NC_137587.1, read on the forward strand.
GAATTGTTATGGAATTTCAAGTAAGGACACAAACCAAATGTTTCCTCAAAACAATCAGCACTGAAACAGTTAACAGTGTAGGGAGTGGGGGGGGGGGGCTCAGGGTGTTTGAGACAAATAAGACTTTTTTTTTTTGCTTCCCAGGGCTATAATTTCAAGCAGTGCACAGGCTATGGTGGAGAAAGATGAATGAGTTTACATGCAATTCATGTTTTTGAGGTTGCTCTTCGAGCTGCAGGAACTGGAATATGCCTAAAATAAATAAGCAGCTTTATAGAATGGTTTTGTGGCAAGGAATGATTTTTGCCCACAAGTTCCAGATGCATAGAATGAAGCACTACAACACAGTTAACTCTGGTTTTATTCACAGTTTTGTTCCATAGACCCTGGGATTACGCCACAGTGAGTACAGAAGATGTTCTTCCATGGCACCAGTTTTTCTCCGTAGCTGGAAGATACTGGCTTTTATTGTCCTATACCCTGTGGCTTACAAATTAACTCAAGGGAACAGCTATGTAAACACTACAGTTAGAGACTGGGAATGAAGGGATAACCTTTTCAGCCTTCTGTGAAGGATTTTCAGGGTGAGGCAACCTTTAGGAACTTGGGCTAGAAGGGAGTTTAGCTAGCCCAGTCACCTCACACAGCGACACGGGCAAGTGCTGCTAGACCTTCTTTTACAAAGGTTTTGGGTGCAAACAGTCATTCCTGTCTGTGAGACAGACTGCAATGCTGAATCAGGCATTGCAATTGCAAAAATCTCCCTTCGGGATGCCATCCAAATCTCTCAGTCCTTAGGATAAAGCCAGTATTTTACATGGTTATCTTGAACTTACCTCATCAAACATTGCAAAATCTGAATCATTTAAGTTTTTCTTACTGGTGAATAGATTGATTGGTAAAAGGAAAGTAAATTGAAGTAATGTTAGGGGAAAAAAAAGTAAATAAGTAAATATAAGGAAAATCTAGCATGAATTCTCTGACTGCTACAGCCATTGGCCCCTGTTTCTCTAGTGCAACAATTTCTTTGCCTGACTGAAAAACCTGCCTTTGGTTTGACCCTCATGAATTCTAAAACAATTTATAAAAGACCTCTAAAAATAGTTTTAATTCCAAAATAGGTGAGGAGGTATTCATTAAACTCTCGTAGCAAACTGTTGAAGCAGCTACTTTGCACAACAGCAGGAATGAGTAAGATGTTAAGGTGGATGGTACAGGAGAAAACAGTTATTTTAACCCTGAGGTCTATTTACCTGAAGGCATTTAAACTCACTAGTTTTAAAGGACTAAAAAATCACTAAGAAGTAACAGTGAGTCCATTTTACAGAAGTTATATCAAGAAGGAGCTAAGGAATTGTGCTGTTCTGTCAGTCAATAGAATTAACTGACAATTGAATTTAGGAGGAATTGTTTTGCAGATACTGATTTAATTCCTCAAAGTTACTCCTTACTGATACATTTATATATAGGTGTGGAGGGGTTTGGTTGGTTGTTTTTTGTGGGGTTTTTTTGTTAGTTCTTGTTTTATGAAAGCTGACTATTTCTGGAGAAGATATTTCTTTTCATAGGTTTGGGGGGGTGTTGTGTTGGTTTTGTTTGTTTGGATAGAGGTTTTTTGAGTTTTTTGTCTGTTTTGTAGTTTGTTTTTATTAACCTCTCCAAAACTGCTGGAATCCTCCCACTTTCCATAAGTGGTCTTTTTTTAAAAAGAAGAATTGAGGTTTTATATATTCTTATATCCAACTTTTCCATTTCTCTGAGACATAAAGGAAAAAAGCAAAACCATTGTGTTTTTTTTTCCTTTTTAAGCACTTCTGTTTCATATCTTTGCATAAAATCAAAAGTAAAGATAATGAAATTAGAATAGAAGCATGTTCTACTCAGCCTACCCCAATGCAATTAATAATTAAGATCAAATGGCTTGTAAAATACCTACCAATTTGCTTAAAATGCTATGAAAAGGTTGCTGTAAGATAATTGCTTTTTGTTTAATATAACCAAAAAACAAATCCATGGTCCAATATCTTTTGTGTTGTATGTTTTCTGTTTTTAAAATTAATGTGACATAAGGCATTCTTTATGCTAATGTTATAGCTCCTCGGACGAGTTTAACACCATTATCTTCTTTAATGAATTATTCATTCACTGTTGAAAACTTAACTTTATCATTTTTACAGTGTGTAAATGAAACTTTGAAGTGCAATTTAACTTTAAAGAACTTCAGATTGTAGAGAATTCTCGTAAACCACCAAAAATCGCTGTGCTAGTAATACTGTCTTGTAGTGAAGTGTAAGCATGTTATGGTGAGCATGTTTGCAATTTTTAATTTTGCTGCTGCTTTTTAAAAAAATCTTGGAAAGGATTCCTGGTTGGTTTTACTTTTTGGCATTTTTATACACTTTTAGTTATGTCTTTTTGTATATAAAAATACTATTTGTAAGCACAGCAAAGCTCATCTCCTCATTGTTCTTAACTATTGAGATAGAAGTTCTGTGGGATGGTGGTGCAATAGGAGCAGGACTCTTGTTCCCACACCAGATTCTAGTCATCTTGTTAAGAAATCAAAGTCCTTGGTGCAAGTGAAAGACAGACGGATACTAGGAACTTCTCAGATTTTTGTTTGTGTCCAATATTCTTTCCTACCTAAGCAGGTGAGGGCTGCAGTTTCATGTGAAGTTATTTGTCTTTCTGTAGTGATCCCTACACGTTAATTGGAATACTGGGCTTTGTGATTCTGCGTGACTTCCCTGTCTCCAGGAAAGCTGGGCACTGAATCTAAATTTCTTGCTTTCCTCCCTAAAAATGGGGCATGGTATTGCTAAATAATAATTGGTGATTAATCATGATACCATGTTGACCCTGAAGCTTGGTCACAGTACCTGACAATGAATTTCAAGTTTTAGGAGGAACGTTTGGTTAACAGGTCAGTCCCATACTGTCTTCATAATGTTGGAACGTGCATGTTTATGTTTTTGCATCACATGTGAATTTAATCACAGGTTTTGTGGATTTTATTGCATATGAGTAAATGTATGTAAATGTTACAATTCTGGTAACTGGTGGGGAATTTTACTGGGCAATTGGGCTCATTTTTTTGAGGTTGTTAGATGGCTGTATCTAAGGAAATACATATTTATATCCATGTAGCAATGACTTGTTTCCTGATGCTTAGTGAGTGTCACCTGTAGTGGGACATGATTGATTGCTGTGCTTTGATAATAACATGACTGAATGGGGCACTGCAGGGCTAAGGGATCAGATACAAGTCTTCCTGGGTGAAGAGGCAAATGATAAAACAGGACTGTTTCAACAGAGGCATTTTCCATGCACTAATTTCATGCTAAGCCATGGTTTCCTGATATCTCTAAATCGACTCTGAAAGCTGGGGGTTCATCTTACTGTTTAAGTTGTTTTTATTCTCAGTGGAAATAATGGCTTCTGGGTATCAGGGAGCAGCATGTGCTTGTTCTTCCTAGGGGAGCACATTATCAGCTTTATTTTTATGTCCTTGCAAGAGATTTTCATTTTAGACATTTTAAGACTGAGAGCTGCAGTATTTTATAAAACCCCACTTAGCAAGTGTGTGCTTACTCTTTCTCTCTTCTCTCCCTTTCCTTACTTCCATGGTCTCAGAGCTTGCAACTCAAAGGACTCTAAGGAGTGTTTATCTTAAGTCAGGAAACAAACTGGCCAAAAAGCAAATAGCTGTACTTAATTATTTTATTTATTTGTTTATTGTATTTCTTTCCTTTGTGTTAGGGTTTTCTGTATCTTTAACTGATGATATCCTCAAGGAAAACAGCCGTGTGTCCAGATCTGTATTGTTTTACTGCCCTGCCTGTACTCTCCCTAGCCAGGGAGGTCCTTGGATGCTTCTTTCCAGGACTCTGAATGGTAGAAATACACGGCACTGTTGTTCTCAGCTAGAGATAAATCATTTGTCAGGTATATTATCTACAGAAAAGAGTGAGATTGGGGCGTGAGGAGGTATGAATTATAGCACTTTACATAATATGCCATCCCTCTGAATGTATGTGGCTGTGGACAGAAAACAGTATTTCTTCAAATGAAAAGTAAATCCTGTGGTATTATAGGCTCCTAACAATGGCGGTTCAGCAGTCTTGACTTGGCATCTGGTTTTGTGATATTTTTGTTTTATTTCCATGAGCTATCATTACTGAAAGCTTTGCATTTGCCCATCTGCACATGGTGAAACGTGAGCATTTTAATTTTCCTCTCAAATCAATCATTTAAAATAAGAAATGCTTTATGGTTTTGGATTGTAGAAAACATTGAAATAATCAGAGTTTATCCTCCTTTTCAATCCAGAGTTCGTGCTCTTGTCTCCTCCTTTATGTTCCTTCCCCTTCCTTGTAGTCAAATTAAAACCTTTGAAGTTGAACACACAGAAAAATTCATTTTTACTTAGAATAACACAAGCAGTCATCACCATCAACTATTACATAGGAGATTAGCTTTGTCATTAAGAGGCATAATCCCTATAATACTCCTATTCATCAGGTAATGTTTAAAGGAAGATGTGTGCAATTTAGTCCATGGTCCTGGCAATTGTTATTAGAATGTTACACAGAACTCTGGTAGGCTGAGTGAAAAAATAATTAGCACACCATTTTTCTCTTTAGCATTATTTAGCTTAAGGTACTCAAATGTAATTTACAATGACTCTTCAATAACTGTGTTTTCCATATCACTGTTGGGCGTTTGCTGGTCTCTAAGCTGTATCTGGTTCTCCCTATTTGGTGGATTTATTGATCTGTGACACATCTCAGTATTTTCCTCATATATAAGCTAAGGCAGTATGAATTTCTGATCATATAAGATAACTCCTTTTCATCATTTTTTTGATACCAAAAATATGCATTCACTTGAAAATAAAGGTGACATATTGGCTTTCTGCCAAAGAGCTCTGCTTTAATGATATAGGCTGTATAATCTCTTGAAAACTATAGCAGAATGATGATATTCAGTGGGTCAAGGTAAACACATGTTGATGAACACATGCACAGAAGGAAGGTTACCACAAGCTACAGCAGCCAAACAGCAAGACTGTATATAAATTGTTGAGAACAAGATCTGAATTAGGATGCTGCATAGCCTGGATAGAAATGAGACTTCTGCATGCATGCTGCCCATCTGTCCCTGATAACTTTTGAATTTGCTGGTCAATTTTAACCAGCTCTGAAGGAAAAATCATAGTCTCAAAGGTCATTAAGATCTTATGTAGGCCAGAAAATCAGCAGCAGAATAGAAGAGGGAGATACAAATGGATGTTCCCTCCAAAAGCGGCTGGCAGGTTTTGGACATTGTAGGTTCTGCTTGGCATCAGGCAGGCAGCGACTGCCTGGCACTCGCACACCAAGGCAAGCCACAGAGCTCTCTGCCTTTTTGCTAGAGGGAATGCTACAGGAAATGCAGTGGGAAGCTGCAGGGGAAGAAGGATGTGGGAGAGCAGGAACTTGCAGGGTACAAATCCACAGGGAAACTGGGAATGCTATTCCTACTGCTTATTTGTTTTATTGTATACGCTGCGCTTTGTGTATTGGCAAAAGTCTTGAGCAAGGTTGAAGCCAGACCTGAATAACAGCAAAACAAACAGTGCAGGGCTGTACATTGCACATAAGCAACCTAACAGTTTTACAAGGAATTTCACCCAGCTTAAATCACCCTGGAGTTCCAATTAAGTGTGAAAGGATTACATGTAAAGAAGAGCAGTGCAACAATAGCAACCCTTGTGACTGAAAATCAAGCTGGTTGAATCAAAACTCAGCCTTGTTGATTGAGTCATAAGGTGGTTCTATATATGCGATCTGAATTTGAGACCAATCTGAAGAACAGAGGGGAGAGATCATGTAATTTCATGAACACAGGCAAGAAAAAATTGAGGAGAGATACACATTTCAACCATCCCCTATAGAGAAGTGCTTATTGTGGAGTAGGAAGGTCAAGAAGGAGGAGCATCTACTAAAATGGAAATATAATAAGAACTTCATGTCAGGACTTAGGGAGAGAGTAGAAGTTTCATATCTGGTGAGCAGAAAAGAAAAAAATGTCATTGTTGACATTTTCCTCATATTTTTGTCTCATGGATGCTGATGGTATATTGCTGTTTGACTGAATACTTTCTAGCTGAAAAGTGATCTTGCACTGTTGATTTATAAGGAGGAAACTAATTGAAAAAAAGTTGGCAAGGTGACTCGGTAGATGGGGAGGGATTCATCTGTTATGCTCTGATGCAAGTCCTGGCAGAACTAGTTACATTATCATTATGTTTCTGGTGTCAAACAGCCAGTTTTCAGATTTTCTGACCCTACTGGTATTTTTTTATTTGTAGAGAGTTATGTACGGCTTGTTGATTGAGTTCAACAGCAGGGTAGGCAGCAGCGATCAGTTTTGCCCTAACTGAGAATCATTGCAGTCAATGGGAATTTCTGTAAGAGGTTTCCAGGGACAATCTGCCAGCCAAAAGGCAAAGGCAGAACTAAATTATCATAGAAAATTGCAGCAAACCTAATTAAGCTAGGTTTGTGGAGAGAGTTACTGGATTTAACTACATGAATATCTATCCTCTGTAGTCACTAAAGATGCTTACAACATAGCCCTCTCTAGCAAATAATGCAGTACCTAGCTAAAATCTATAAGGATTCTCTCTCATGTGCCTCCATATGGTACAAGGTGTTTAATATTAATCCTTAAGATGGCAAGTTTTTGTGACATTTGAAAAATGCTCACATATGCTCATGGTGAGGACCAATATGGCTACAAACGATTTGTGCAGTGTGGATGACACAGCAGTCTGCTCTCTCAAACAGTGGTTTTGCAACATAGAAAGATCAGAGAAGCATTTTCTGAGCAAGTGCAGAATGCAAAATACTGTTCCTTAAGGAATTGGCATATAGCGCACACTGAGAGTGCCGTATACCATTAATCACAGGCTCTCTCTGCTAGAAAGAGAAGACGGTAAAATCCCATTGTAATGTTTTCATTAAGGCAGATGACAAAAGAGACGATGTGACCTCATGCTAATCAGAGAAGACGCTATCAGTGTTGCACAGTCCCAGCCAGACTTTTCATTGAGTGAAGAATTGATTCTCTTCTGCCCCTTTTCCTTTTCCTTGTGGCTAGGGTTAGTATCATAACTGATTAATGATCATTATGAAAACACTGTCCAGAGATCCCAGTGAAGATCAGAGCCCCATTGCTATGGGCTTTTCAGTCCTGAGTTTTTTACAGATGTTGTGAAACTGGCTCCATTCTTATTGTGAGCTGCTCTATATTCTGTTGTACGCAGCTGCGAGTCCTTCAGTGACTGGTTGTCAGCCATTTCTGTGGTGTCTTTCCCAATATATTTATACTGACCTAGAGAACTGCAATCCTACAGCACCTGCCAGTTGTCAGGATTCTGGCATACTAATAGTGTAATGCGGATGAACTTGGTCATTGGGGAAATTCTGCTACAGCCTAAATAACACCAAATACGGAGACTGAAGGCAATAAAACCAAAATCTAAAGACCTGTCAATTATTCATTTCTGACTTCTGTTTTGCTTAGGACATTTGGAAAGGGGGAGAGAGAAGACCTGGAAAAGAGAAATCAACATCACTTTGACCTGATTTATTATTTTTCACAAGCATCTGTATTAATGGCTCTGAAAGCCATTGCCCTGTCTGGGAGTCACTAGAGGGCAACAGAGTCTGGTACCGGTCCTAGCAGATCTGTTCCGCTGAGCGGTAGCAAGGGCGCGTACTTAAGCTAGCCAGTGCTGAAGCACTAATACAACTTTTTCAGGCTTTATAGGAGGTCTTGGGCTTTGCACATTAAGATTTTCTAGGGTGATTGTTTTTTGCTTTTTATATTACACACAGCTCTTGGAGATGAGACCCGAAGTCATTCCCAGAGCTATTACTCTTGGCAAAAAAAAAAAAAAACAAACAAACAAAAAAAAAAAAAAAAACAAAAAACAAAAAAACCAAAACACCAAAAAGAAAACCACCAACAAAATTTTGTAGGCCTAGACTCAAAGAAAATGTTTACAAGGTAGTAATTACTGCCTTGTGGTGAAGGACCTAAAGTTAGCCATCGTGTCACACAATGAAAACCTTTCTGTGCCTTGTAACTATGCAAATCAGAGCTAAAAAGTCAGCATAGCCCTGTAAAAACTTCTAGTATCTTGAAGAGAGGCAGCTTGGGTCAAAATGCTTCTGTAATAAAATGCACATGATATGCTGACCAAATAAAAGACCTACATTGTTTCCCATCTCCCACATTCTTCCTTGATTTCAGACATAAATTCCTAGTAAAGACTCACTGAATTTTAGTAAGCATATATTTTGCAGTATAGCATTGGAGTTTACAGTGCAGTTTACAGTATGATACAATTCTGTACATGTAGAGTTATTTCTTTGTAAAATGAATAGTCTCATTAAAAAAAATCTTAGCTTCTTAATATAAAATCAGACTATAAATGTGCAAAAGTAGACATCTAAAGACTGGATATTGTGTATGCAGAGAAATGTATCTGTACAAAAGGGGAAGAATGGTCTAGCTCCTAAAAATACATTAGTATAGGATCACACCGAGAACACTTCAGCTGGACCTACGGTGATCATCTAGTCCAACTGCCTGACCACAGCAGGGCTGATGAAAAGTTAAAGCATATTAAGGGCATTACCCAAATGCCTTTTAAACATCAAGAGGCATTTGGCCTTGACCACCTCTCTGGAAGCCTGTTCCAGTGCTTGACACCTTCTCAGTAAAGAAATATTTTCTAAACCCTAGTTTGATCATCCCCTGATGCAGCTGTCAACCATTCCTATGCATCCTGTCATGGAATACCAGGGAGAAAAGCTCAGCACACCTCTCTCCTCAGGAAGCTGCAGAGCAATGAGGTTGCCCCGCAGCCTCCTTTTCTCCAAACTAGATGAAACAAAAGACAAAACCTACAGGGGCTTCCAGTAAAAAGCTGTTATATGGCAATGCATGTTTCATAAAAACACTTGGCTATTTTAAATAGAGGGGAAAAAAGACAGCTTGTGAGATACCACAGTGAGAAGCCCATTACAAGTATAACCAAAGGTCTGTTGTATGTGCTGCTGAGGGCAAATCTGTCCTGTAGTGCTCAAGCTGAATGATGAGATAAGGTGATTTTACCTTCCTGGAGTATTTTATCTCAGCTGAACTCCACCATCTCTATTAGGGCTTTGCCTTAAATACAAGGCCAGTATAAACACTCACTGTCACATTCAAGACAATAGCTGTTAAAAAGGAATCAGACCAACGTTTGTTTGGTTTTTTTTTTTTTTTTTTTAAAGGAACTTCTGTCATTATATCTGTATTTGCCAAGTAGGAGACTGATGTCACAATACAAGCAACTTATGAGGACACATGTGAAAGGCAGTAATTATAGGTCAATTTGTGGAAGATTATCAGGAAAATAGGTAAAGTGGATGGCAGTCTTAATGTTACTAAACATTAAGAACTTTTTTAAACATAAGATTTTCTACCCAAAAAAAACCCAAACCAAAATAACCCACAACCAACCTCTAAAACTTTAAGGATAAAATGCACAGGGTACATAGAGAAAGTGGTAACCTTTTTTAGGTATATAAAATTCCAAAGATATTTGAGAGGATAGATGCTACAAGATGATTTGAACTTGTGTCAAACACAAGAACAAGAGGCATGAACTAAAGCCAAGAAAGGGTGAAGTCCTAAAGGAATGCAAGTAGAGCGTGTCTGTGCACAGAGAACAGCAATGCTGTATTAAAAATAAGGCAATGTTACGAACAGTCATTGCAAGAAATAGGGTTACACAAATATCTATGGATAAAACATAATTGTGGGGTGTTTCAATTGGCTCCAGACAATGCAGTGATAAGAGGATCTGATGTCTGCTTCTGATTTCATAAGTCCCTTGCAGTTTGTGTATTTAGATTAACTGTATTTCTGTTAAGCAAGAACTGTTCTTCCTGCTAGGATACATTGCCATATGTGCAATATTGGAAGCAGCAATACTATGTGTTTGTGCTGCTTAACAAAACATTAATCTTTGTATGCATGCAGCTATTCAATAGAACTTCTATATAAGTAAACTCTACGCAGAATGTGTTCATCATTGCCCCTCCTTGGATGCATTGATTGCTGCATTAGATTTCTTTATTGCAGCTTATTTAACTGAGGTTAAACAAAGCTTGCAAATTCTCTGCCCCACCCATGTTGTGCTGAGTGTAGGAAAGAAAACTAGGTAACCCCCTGGGTAACTAGGGAGCTCTTTACAAAGAACTCATTTCCAGTAGACTTCCAGTGACCTTGGAGTTCCTTTAACTTACATGATGATGGCTATCCCCAGTGTCACTCCCACTTCTTTCCTCAGCATCATAGTACACACCAGAGTTGAACAGAAGTTTGTCTTGTTTGCTGTCCCCAGGTATGAAGTCAGAGACTCCTCCATATATTCTTGAGATGTGCCAGGGCAGGCTGACAGGCTACAGTCCAATTCAGGGCTTTGTGGGTTACTACCTTTGTAACAAATTTTTTATAACGAGTTAAGTCAAAGTAATTATTAAGATCTTTCATGAAACACTATAATTCCTGAAGACTGACTGTGCTAATAAAAACACTCTGCAAAACAAATTTCTTTTCAGAACATAGACTGTCCAGTTTAATGATTAATTTGCACTAAACATCTCATTAATAGCACAGATTGTTTTGCCAATGCTTCTGAACAAATATAATTGGAAAATTTATCAAAAATTCCTTAATGTATTTAGTGCTGCAAAAGACAAAATAGAGAAATTAATGGCAATATCAAATGATTTATTTGAATGTTACGGTGTACTGTTTTGTGGTTGGGATCAGAGCTGTAGATCTGTACAGCCTGCCAGTTCTAGCAGTGGGTTTTCTTCTAGCAATGTTTTACTATACCCCACGTTCCTATGTGAAACAGGTCTTGAACTCAGTCTTAGAAGAACTGAAAGAAGTTGGTAAAACTCCCCATTATCTCAAGGAATGCATAAGTAAGCTGAGCAAAGTGAGCAAAGTGAGCTGGTTAGCGCCCAGATCAGAGCCCTGTTCCTCTAGTAATCTAGCTCAGGAACCCGGCTCTGACTCAGCCAGCTGTCCAAGCTGTGCTCCTTTCATTAAAGGATAAAATAAGGAGCATCATGCACACTTGAGTGTCGCAGAGGCAGGGGCCAGGATGTGGTTGGTGTGCAAACCCGAAATTGGAGGTGCTCCTGCATCTGTCCATTTAGATGTAACCAAGAAGGATGAAAATGCTGGCGCGTTTTCTTTTCCCGTTTGCCATTGTTTCCAGTGTGCGGCTTTCTCAGGGCAGAACTGACATTTCTTATGTGAACCAGAGCATGGAACTTAGAAAACTATGATGTTCTTCTGCTTTGTAGACTATCTATGAACATGTAGCAATGTTTGTCAGGTGCCCACCAGAGCTGCTCTATCATTTCCTCTACTCAAATGGACAGGGGAGAGAAAATATAATGTAAGGCTCATGGTCAAGGTAAGGACAGGGAGAGATCATTCACCAGTTACTGTCATGGGCAAAACAGACTCGACTTGGGGAAAGTAGTTTAATTTATTACCAATCAAATCAGACTAGGATACAGAGAAATAAAACCTAAATATTATAACACCTTCCCCCCACCCCTCCCTTCTTCCCAGGCTCAATTTTATTCCTGATTTTCTCTGCCTCCTCCTCTTCAGCAGTGCAGGGGATGGGGAATGGGGGCTGCGGTCAGTTCATCACATGTTTCTGCTGCTCCTTCCACCTCAAGGGGAGGACTCCTCACACTCTTCTTCTGCTCCAGCATGAGATCCCTCCCATGGGAGACAGTTCTCCATGAACTTCTCCAACCTGAGTCCTTCCCACAGGCTACAGTTCTTCATGTACTGCTCCAGCGTGGGTCCCTTCCACAGCGTGCAGTCCTTCAGGAGCAGATTGTTCCAGCGTGTGTCCTCCATGGGTCCACAGGTCCTGCCAGGAGCCTGCTCTAGTGTGGGCTTCCTACAGGGTCACAGCCTCCTTTGGGCATCCATCATCCATGGGCTGCCGGTGGATCTCTGCTCCACCGTCAGCCTCCATGGGCTGCGGGGGGATCTCTGCTCTGGCACCTGGAGCACCTCCTGCCTCTCCTTCTGCACTGACCTGGGTGTCTGCAGAGCTGTTGCTCTCACATAATTTCGCTCCTTCTCCATCTGCAGTTATGCAGTTTGTTCTCCCGTGCAATATGTTATGTCAGAGGTGCTACCACCATCACTGCTGGGCTTGGCCTTGGCCAGCCGTGGGTCTGCCTTGGGGCCGGCTGGCAGTGGCTCTGTTGGACCTGGGGAAGCTTCTGGCAGCTTCTCACAGAAGCCACCCCTGTAGCCCTCCTGCTACCAAAACCTTGTCAAGCAAACCAGCTACATCTTTGGATTGATTATATTCATTAGTCTAATGTTAAAAAAAAGAAATTATTTAGGTTTTTCTATATCTGGTACCTTGCTGGGGTTTTGGGAGGTGCAGGGATATGAGAGGAAGCTTGGTTATTGTGTGTTTGTCTTTTTTCAGTTTGGAGTAGTTTTGTGAGTATTCAGTAGTTCCTCTTCAGCCTGTAGTATTCATATCTCGTGAGCCAGCAATTAATATTCGTTCTGGACTGCAGAAATTTGAAAATTATTCCATCACAACCTCTGGCTTGCTTTAGTTGAGCTTGTGGCTTCCATGAACACCTTTATATGGAACTTTCAACGATTTTTTCAGTGACTTTCCATGAAAAAAAATTAGTTGCTTTTATAATGGGACAAAGCAAACACAGAAGTATCATGAACATTGCTGAGGAGAACTGTTAACTGTCTTTGTAGAAAAACTGTGCCAGCTTCTTTGGTAGATACCTCTGTAGCTGGACGTGCTTTTTTTTCTGTTTTTAAAGAACCAAACTTTTAAGGCAAATAAGCTTTATAATAATAGTGTTCTTTTAAGTTTTAAAGATGGATAACTCCAAGCGTTCTATGCCTGGTGTGAAACACATAGGAATAAGCTAATCCAATGTATGAATGTATATGCACTCACACAAATATATAAATCTATAGATTTATATACATCTAGAAAGAAATATGAACTGTCACTGCCAAGATGATAAAAAGTGCATCTCAAAAACAGAGGAAACCCTTGTAATTCTTCAAAAGACTTATAAACAATGTTTACAACCATCTTAGAGTCTGGATCTTTTCCTCTAGCTGGGCTTATTAGCCTGGGTGCAGTGTCATGCTGATAAGGCTCTTCCTCTGTCAAAGTCAGCTCAGTGAAAAGTAATGTGGGTACTTGGGCCCTGTGTTGAGTTACACACTACAGATCCCCAGAACTTATTGATTCAGTTCTTGCCTCTTCTGCAAAACACCTTGTGACCTTTGGAAGTGTCTGATTTCTGTTTGCATTGGTTTCACGTTTGCAAATAGGACTAAATACCTTTCTTTTCTGTTTTTTTTCTGTTTTATGTGGTTTAAGTTCTGTGGGATAGGGATGGTCTCTTGGTACATAGTGTGCAGAACTCTGCAAGACAAGTATCCAACTTGAAGTCTCTGGCTGCTAGAGTAGGATGCATAATTTTACTCAATAATATACTTAATAGAAAAAAGTGTTATTAAGAATTTTGCAGATTATAACTTTTGGGAAATGTTCTAAAAATAACACAACAATGACTGCACCAGTTAATGAAGTTGACCTGGTATTTTGCAGAGCTGAAGATACACTTCATTATGCTAGAGGACTAATATAAACAGCCTGTTAGTGCACCCAGCTGAAAGTTACAGAGATTCCATTTCTGGAGTGACATCAGTGGGATTCAAGCACATCCAGAAGTGCAGTGTAAATAGTGGTGGACACTTTGGGTTTACATTATTTAACTGTGATTTTTGACTCAGAGAGAGGTAATGCTCTGAGTATGCTTTCAAGCACCTTTCTTCTGGAGACCTTTAGGATTAAACATTAATTTTCAGATGTTATAAATCTTGTCCAGTAAGTTAGTCAAAATGTCATTTTCTCTTTGCAATGATTGTTAGAAATATAGGAGATACCTGAGCTGTTAATAAATTTTCTGCTTCTGTAACTGGACAGAGGAGTAGGATCTCAGCTGCTGTATTAGGTTAACTACTGCAGAGAGAGCTTTACCAGTTACAAATTATTCTATATTCCCATTTGACAACTAGTGCATCTATGCAGTTTTCAGATCAGATCTTACTCTATTTGCTGAAGAGCATTCCACACCATACTTTACCTGCTAGCCAGAGGCCAGCATAGTAGCCTCTTACGTGTTCAGCAGCACAGCTTAGGTACAGAAAATGGAAGATTCTAAGCTGATAGCAATCTCAGCAGCTCCTTTAAAATCAATGGACTATCTAAGCTGACGCATGTCAGCTGAAGACCTAGCCTTGACGTGTTTTCTGACGTGGTTTTGACATGTTGTCATTGGACAAATTTTCCAAGTAATTATATTTTGCAGCAGTTGTGCCATCAAGGCACTGACTTTACAAAATAGCTTTTGAAGTTCGAACATCATCTAAGCAATACTTGAATGACTTTGGCAAATTTATGGTGGTTTGTGAATAAGCCTGCCAGTAGTTTTCCTTTTCAGCTAGAGTTTGAGACCTTATATTGTGTGCTATAGAAAGAGTTTATCATTAAATCTGCTTCTTTGAAGAGCAGATGATTTCATATCTATGGATAGGTATGTAACTACCTACCTTCCCTGTGTCAGGTTAGGAATCAGAGACCATCTTACTGGAATGCCACAGCAGCAACACGCAATCTAAATAGGACCCTTTATATTGTATGTCAATAGTGAACAGAAGTCACATGGCTGCTTACAGATAGAATCCCTTTTGAGAACAGCAACCAATAAAACACCAATCCAATTTGAAGCATGGTATAAGGACTGTAAGACACCCCTTTTTCCTCAAGAAAGTCAAGCAGAAGCTCAGAGGTCTCTATTTGCATTATTAATTCATTAAAATCTGGACATCATCTAACAAAGACTTGTCCAGAAAGTATGTTCATCATTCAGTGTGCTAAACAAATAATAGGTAAAAACACCAAGTTCATTTCCTTGCTGTTTCCAAGTAGCATGTCATATTGAAAAACAAACCCTGCCTCATGAAAATCATAAATATACAAAAGAAAACCACTCTCTCTAAACTGGAGAGAGATTTTTCAGCCTTATCTTTGCTGGCCTTTCTCCAAGTCCTTCAGATGATCGGCCCCTCTCTGTAAAAACAATAACCAAGAGGCGGAGAGAACTCATTCTTTTGAGTAAAACCTAAAAAGGCACTTTTACTTAATTAGAAAAGAGGGAATCATTTTTCCCCCAAAAGGAGCAGGTGTCTGGGTTTTCTTTAATTTCATTGTGCCACCTTCCATGCTTTGATTCTGCTCATTATAAAGATAAGGCTGAAATAGGAATTCAGTGCTGACATTTTGGAGATGGACTTTGGTTCTGCTTTTGCAGTCAAGCTGTGCTTGCAAGGATGAAATTCAATTTGCTTTGCATTTCCTAACACTATAGGGAAAGTAGTGTGAATTCTACATTTTAAAAAATAAGGAAACTTGAACTTAATTGAAATGGAGCACTATGGGGATTGGCTAGATCTTCCTCCAGCTTTTGGTGCTGTGACTGCAGGTTTTGCACATAGTTAAACGATCACGTATGAATTGCAAGGGTGGGTGGCCCTTCCAGGAGGAATAGATGGAGTTGTAGACCCTATTAATACTGTTCAGTGAAATGCATGTTTTGTCATATGTCTCTGGAGAATTGTATTCCTGCCTCCTTCATTACAGGAGCTACACTGACCCCAGCTGTGCCTGTCGTTGTTTCCAAGTGTTGGTCTCCTTCCAGAGATACTGTGCAAAGTTATTCCTTTAGTTACTTTTATCTATCTGGAAGTGCCTTTTTCCAGCTGACCAGTATACACCTTTCATGTCTGTCCTTACCATCCTTCTTCTCTTAATGAAATACGTTCATTAGATCTTTACTCCAGGTGATTCTTTAAACTTATAGCATGAAAGGAAAGAAAGAATATTTCACAGTGGTATGTTATTGCACTTGTTCCTTAAAATGCTCAAGCCTGTAATATTGTTCAGCCCCCAGGTGTAGAACATGAACTCCTGAGGTTGAACAGAATGATTCACTTGTTTCACTATGAATTCAAAGTGGATATGAAGCATAAATCCCCTTTTTCCCTCTGTAATATAGTAGCCATGAATCACAATGTCACGCTGAGTCGATCATAATCTAACACTTCACGCCTCAGCCAACAACTTGATTTGTCAAGAGAACAGGCTTGCAAGCTGCCAATAGCGTTGATTCCCATTGGAGAAGAAAGGATAATTAAGCCCTCGGCGAGCTAATTTCTTTTTATTTTATAAAAATAACATGTACTTTTATCTTTTAAGTAAACAGAAATGAAGAAACATTACATATGTATAGAATCAGTTAAGTGTTTACTTTCCCTGAATCATTAGTATGAGTTTTTATTCCAGTTCCACCTGATAAAATTTGTCCAGGATCATTTTATTCCACCATACAATAATACATTGTGCTACATCTCAATTAGGGAAACTGAAGCTAAAGTTAATTACATGCAATCTGCATGCTAACTGGCCTGCAACAGGGTACCACTATTCCTGGATACAAGTGTGAAGCTGCCTATCTCTGAGCTTGATTATGAGCATGAATAATCCTTGTGTTTTGTTGCAATTCTAGTCCATTGCACCAAGGTAATGAACCAAATGTGCTTGGAGTTGTGAGTCCTAAACATATAGGAAGGTCAGCACCCACATTTCTAATATGCTGTGGTATGTTTCCCATATGGAGATGTGCTACATGAAGAAATCAGTCTGTTATGAGCAAAAATTCCTGTTTCCTGAGGAGGATGCTTTGTTTTCACTCCTTGTGAATTTAGCCAACAAGCGGAGACCTCTTTTCCATGTAGGGAAATACTGATACAAATAAATATCATACCGACATGCAGGTATTATTTGACTATGCTTATGAATATTTACATTGAAATTAGATTTTGTTCTTGCATTTGTATTCCCAGCGTGCTTGGGAATTTATGAAACACCTAATAGTCCATGCACAGACTGGATAAACCCATTGATCTGCCTGTAATAGATTCTTCAACTATTTTTCCTTTTCATTGTAGAAGAGAACAGTCAGCATTTATCCATCAGGGCCAAATCACGCTATTCTTCTTACTTGCTAAATTTCATGTTTGGCAGCATGACAGAAAAAGAGAAGCACAGACTTCCCAGGCATAAGGTGGGAAGGTTCAATCTTGTCATCAAGTCTGATTTCCTATAATCATAAGTAATATTGCAGAAGACGACCTGAGTCCCTGTGTGCTATAGCCACAAAACACTCCCCAGCATCCTGGAAAAAACTCTGCCATTACAATGAATGATGAGGCTACCTGTCAAGATGGAAAACCAGTCTCTTAACTTCAGTAATACAGAGCAATCTGCATCTCTTTCTTCCATGGCTCATATGTAATGAACTAAGGAGATGTTCGTGTCTTTGTCATCTCTGGGCATCACATAGTCCTAGGAGGAGAGAGGTAAAGCATCCTTTGTATTCTTCCCAACTCCCCTCCTAGCAGCAGAAAATACAGACCAAGAAAGCACCCTCATTTACAGGCTTACAACAAAGCCCAACTTACTTGATTCAGAATGGTTATTTAAAGATTTCTGGTGGTTTAGGGCTTGATTCTTTACTTCCTGTTACACTGGAATTGGATATAGTTACAGTATCTTGTAAACGAATAAGCTTTTGTCCTCCTAGTTATTTCTTGTTTCTTCCTACAACTGTATCTCTTAACAACCCCTACCTGGTTTTCCTATTACATATTCTATAATTGCTGGGATACATGCCATCCATAAGTCTCCTGAAACAAACTCTCTTTTTTTGGCATTGATGAAACTTAATGTGATCCAGTCGTACTTTACTTTTTCCAAGTATTTGCTTGGGTTGAATTGCTAAGGCACCACAGCTCTGCCCCCTCTTCTCTGCTCCACTGAACAGAATGCAAACAGCCTCTTTGAATATGGCTGCTTTTCCATGGATATGTTATCTATATTTTGGTTTTTTTCTTTAAAAATAGAAGTTCTAGTCAGCAACCCAGCTGCTATTCAAATTAAGCTATATGCAAATCATGCTTGGGAAGGGAATTTAAGTGGAAATTTATTTTGACATCTGTTTAAATTTTCTCAGATTTTGTTTGCGGCTAAAAGCTTTTTAAAAGTCTGTTAAAAAAAAAAAAAAAAAAAAAAAACAACAAAAAAACAACAAAAAACCCAACCACAACAAAACCTAAAAACAACCAAAACCCAAATCTTCCTCCTCTAAGTGTCTGTGTTACTGAGGAAAAGCAGCATAAGTTAAAAAGAATTTATGAAATGTGACCACCATGTGTGTGGCTGGTGTTTGGAAGCTATAAAGTATATTTGTAAATGCTATCTACCTGTTTTCAAATTAGGAACAATTTATCCTTACAAAGCAAATTGTTACTACCACTGTGTCCTTACTCTCTACCCATCTGTATGATGAGTGTGCTGTTTTGGGGAGGGTACTATCTTTAATACTGCCTATAAAGTACCTAAGACAGTTCGGCACTAATTTCTGAGTGGTCCTCAAAATGCTAGTGCATATATATTGTGTATGCATCATCCAGCGCCAGAGCTTAGTTCCTTGTTGGAAGTGGCTAGATAATTTTACATTACTAAGAAATGATAATAATATGAGATTTAAAGACTTCTCTTAGTCATCTACATAGAACATGCAGTACCTAGATCACTCATATATATTTTTCATTTTTAGAGGTATGTATAACATTATCCAGAGAGTACATACTTCAGAGAACGGGAAGAGAAAGAGAACTTAAAATCCAAACATCTTAATTATTCCCACTTCTCATAAAATCTCCCTGACAAATTTATTCCCATCTTCCAACAGTCCTTGTAAAATCTTTGCAGTTCCTTCAGCAACTACAGAAATTAACTTTACTAGAAGATTTGTAACTTTCTCCAAATTGTTTAGTTACTACTGTAACTGAATAAATGCAAATGTAAAAATGCAAATATTTAATGGTAGCCCATGACTGCAAATATACTGGTGGTTCTGTTTTAAAAATAGGTTTTGTTTTAAGTCTCCTGCAACATTCATAGCACGTTTACCTCTTCAGTCTTGCAAGATGCATTCCAGCATATAAGTCCTTCAGAACTGGAGAGTCTTCACTTTTCTTGTTTGTCAGGTGTGATACTATTGTGTCAATAAAGTGTTATCTGATGTTGTTCCATGACAAGACTCCTGCAAAAAACTTACTTCAAACCCTGTGGTACTTAACATTTACCAGGCAGTATCTGTAAGATTGCTTACAGTGCATTTTTACCTCTTTAGAGTTCTGCATCTAGGAGGCTTTGTGGCAGATAGAAAGAGGTAACTTTGCAGCTGTCCATAGGAAGTGAGCAGCACCTTAAGGGGAATGTGATTCCATTTGCTTCAGTAATGTCACCCTGGGTGAACTAGAGGAGGAGTAGCCCAAAACATGTTGGGAAAATTGCATCTGAGAACTGAGATTACCATTTTGAGTCACTTTACAAAGGATGTGAACATCACAGTGGAAAATCTGATCCTTAGCAGCTTTAAGAACATTTTATCAAGTAATATATAGAAAGTATTTTGCGCCAAAACTAACTTGTTGGTTGCGTTTTTCCTTTAGTTATCTCTGAATTTTAACTAAGGCAGAGATCAAAACGCGAGTGAGTACTCCATAACTCTAGCAGAACAGTTCTTAATAATAATGGAGTTCACATTTGTATAAACACATTTTGGTTCCCATAATTTGTGCATCTCTCCACAGAAAATAGCAGGATGTTGAAGATAGATGTGTTAGAAGGGGGACAGAGGATTTTTTATCTAATGTGTTGTGTGGCTTGACTTACTGTTTGTGTAATATCACAGACATTTTTAGGTTTTGTCTTCTGGGAAAAAGCTATATGCGTTTGTTCAGAGCAAAAGTTCAATGAACATTAGTATGCAAGAACAAATTTGAATTACATGGAAGCTACCCTTCAGTATCTTTGCTTGTTTAATGTGGTTTTAGATTATGAAAATAGCCACATTTTCTCAAAGTATCATTTTAGCGAAAATGGTATTTCTTCTTTTTCAATTGAACAAGACAACCAGCATTTTGTCACTTAGGCAAAGGACATCATGGCATTCTGTAACATAACATAACGGTATAGTACACATCAATGACCCCATATTGACTCCCTTGACATACTTTTATAGTATTATTTGCATTTATTCACCTGGGAAAACCACTGGTTACTCACATAAAGGACTCCCAACAGACAAAGTGACAGTAAACCTGTAAAAACTAAGTATACTAGAAAACTGAACGTGATATTTTATATTGTAAGATAGCTCATTTGTAGCTTACGTCAGTTAGAAATCTTTTTAATCGCCAAGCAATGTAAAAGGCCATAGAGTACAGTGAATCCCTTCACTTTAACTCTTCCTGTTTTTTCCCCTGCTCAGGAAGGGAACATACTCCAGCAAATGGCTAAGTGAATTTGTCTGAAAGGTCTGGAAGATCAGGGAAGTGCTATAACTACAACTGTCATGCTAACTTGAATAGGAGATTCTTTGGCTGCAAATATGTCTTTGAGTGAGCTCCCGAGAGGAAAGAGTAACAGGCCAGAGAAGATACTACATACCTGAAAAAGTAGGAAGAAGAGTTAAAACTGGGCATCCCTGACAAGATACATAGTTTCCACGATTTTTACCATTTTATTTAGATTGAATGTGACTCTTGACTTATGGAGCCTTGGGCAGATATTGGAATATCGGCTGAAAGTACTTCACAGAAAGCCCAAAAGCTGAGGAAATTAAACCTTGGATTGCAGGACTTGAACACGAAATGTGAATAGCAAATAATACTGCAATGACCAAAGGGGCTAAAGATGTGATCCTGGCTGAGCAGTTTGGCCTTATTACAGCAAGGCACTTAAACTCATGCTTGTCCTTAAACATGGGAGTAGTCCCATCAAGTTGAAGCAGTCATATGCTTGGATGCTTTGCTGGTTTGAGGCAGAGTGCTCCGAGCCTTGCAGGATCAAGCCCTAAACCAACAGCTGCTCTGTCAAAACTTTAATTCCTTTCTAAAGGCTCTCATTAATTCTTGCACTTCTTTATGCAGTTGGATTAGAGGGGGTGGGGGGGTGGGGATCTGCTTGAAGTAAGAACAAGAAAGAATTAGTAAGGCTGAGCTGTCCAAGGAGAAGTATCACAGTGTTTATATGTAAAAACAATGCAGCATAGCCAGTAACAGTTACAATTACTCTTCAAAAGGTTCCTGCTGTTACCAAGTGATGTAGACTGTTACTCACTACCATGATGAAAGCATTAAGGAGAAGTCTTATTTTGGAAAAAAGACCTGAGTTTTTTGTGGGTTTTTTGCAAGACTGAACACATACTATTATTTTTCCTATGCTTTGGTCTCTTATGACCTTGATTTTAATCCCCTTCAGTTATTTTGCCATTGAATCAAAGGGAAGCTATATCATAGTCCATGTTGGAATATGATAGTCAGCAGCACTATTTATAAATCTTCGATCAGCTTTAGGAGGTTCCATTTGCAGTCTCTTCATTGTGTCTACAATTTTAGTCACCTTGAGTAAACTGCTTTTGCCTCTTAAAATGCACCTTTTCTTTCTCTAAGAGGCCAATGTGACTCGAGGGGAGCTTTAGCCCAATGAAATCAGCAAATGCCATTTCTGAAATCCCTGGGTTCTTCCTGATCTTCTCATGCAGAATAAATGAAGTTGCTTTCTCTTAATAGTATGTCAATATTAATAAATATGTAGCACAGGAGGAAAAGATGTCAAGGCAAGCAACCCCTAGACATGAGAATGAGAATTCCACCTGTGAGAGCTGGGACTGATCTTTAATGAGATGTCTTCACAAAGCTTGTTCATGCCAGGATTATGGCCTGCAGTGATGTACAGTCTTCAAAATAATTAAAAAAAACAATCCACCAGCCGTCTACACTCCTAAGCACTGCTGAAACCCTATAGAATAAAATTTCCTGGCGTATTTTTATGATATTAATAACATGGAGCCACTGTTTCTGAAAATAAGTATTGTGGGCCTCTTTTCCCGTAAAAACATTCAAAATGATTTAACTATGTTCAAAGTGCTGCTGAGGACAAGGAAGATATAAAAATCATACATGGCCCATTTCCTAAACTTTAGAGCAGAAGAGGAGGGACTTTAAGTTCAGACAGATAAAAATGTTCCTGATTCCTCTTTTAAATCTCAGTTTATTCCATAGGTTCTGCTAGGTGAGTTTGGATTTACAATGGTGTAATTGAAAACAGAGTCTAAAATATAGGTGAAGCAAGGCAAAAGGGATATGAAAGATGATTCTTGAACATCTTTTCATAGGCTTCTAATGGAAGGGACTTTGGCTGAACCTTAGATTATTATAAGCACATTCTGTCACAGGCATATAGCTCTAACGTGGCAAAGACTTTGATTCTGGAAGTTATAAATCACTTTAGTCCTTCAGCTCCTGGTTTTGTGACTAGTCTTTATTTACCCAGTGTGTGGAGATTTCCATCTATTTGGATTGCTCAAGCAGGGGGTGCATCAGGGACTAGATCTGCATTCATACATTTTGTGAGAGAATTCTTACAGCTTTCTTTTGTTTCTCTGCAATTTGTTTCTCTGTAATAACAGATAAACATTGGTAGTAAGCAGGGATTCAGTTCAGTATCAAAATGTGGAGAGACTCTTCATTTTCAGCAAGGTGAATTACAGTATTAATTCAATTAAAAGAATATTATGAACAGCTATTGACAATTTTCCCTCTCCCTCTATTAAATATGCTTGAATGGTAAACCAGATTCTGTTCTCAAACCAGATTTATACCTGAATAACTCCACTGACATCCATGAAATTACTCCTAATTTGAATCAGAGCCAACGAGATCAAATAAAGATTAAAAGGTCTCTTACTAGCAGTTTTATCCTGTGTTTGGTGAGTTTATTATTTTATCATGGCTCTATTATAGTAAGGTCATTACTTACTTTATTTTTGGTTTGTGTGCTACAGAGCTAGGGCTGCCTCTGTTTATCTCAGAATACCACCACCACTGCCCAAGTCCACATACAGACTTGCTCCTGAGGACAAATTTGCCAGGTCAAGTATTGCCATCAGGGGTCGGAACAAATGCTGCAGGTTCATTATTCTGCAAAGTATATGTGGCAAGAGAACACCTCGTGGCCTGTGTTTGTATGGTAGGTAGTACAGTAGCTCTGTATGCACCAATTGGGGTCCTAAAATTTATCATAGTCTCCATAATGACTGCAAATCGATAAGGAAAAAATTAACTGAATTAAAAAAACGCACATTTTCTAGATTGCAGTAGGACTCTTGAAATATCCAAACATGCTGATTTTTGTATCAAGGCAAAAGCCCCGTTTCCCATTAAACTAATTTTGAATGGCATCTATTTCATGTCAATGTTATGCAAAATGTTTTTTCCTTTTTCTACAATGATAATTACCAGCCTTTATTTTCGCCACAGAAATTTAACCAAAATGTACACAAACCTGGAGGAGAGCAAGTTTGGCAAGCGTAGGTTTGCCCAATAAAAACTTTTCTGGTGGTTCAGAAGTTCAGGCAGTTTGAACATTATATGTATAGATCAATTTGAAAGAGCATGTTTAGATATTCCTGGTGATGATCAAGTGGCTGAAATGGGATAATGTTTATTTCGTAATGAATGACTGCCAAGTTTGCATGAGTTTAACTAAAAGGGCAGCTTACATTCTGGTAGTTCTATCCTGAAGACCCATGAGTTCTTGTAATGCCATTATTTTTGTCAGACTATTTTCTGCTTTGGTGAAATTAATGATTACTTTCTGAAGTTCACTGAGGAAAATACATGGGTTTTCTTTCGCAGTTAAATGTATTATACTATTTTCCTCAGACCAGGCACCTCCTTTAATCACATTTTAGCGATAACTGTATTTAAACCAGACCATCCGTGTTGATGTTATGCCAACAGATATGTAAAGAAGCTATCTGATTATCCTACTTTGATTATCACAATAAGGTGTTACAGGCCACGTAGCATCTTTCTGGTTTTTTAGGCAGAATAAAGAATAGAGGAAAAATATCCATGAGTAAAAAGAACTCCCCAGTAACAAACTTTGTTGGGAGAGAAAAACCCCAGAAAGTTGTAATTTGACGTCTTTTGAGAACTACATACTGTCAGGTCTGGAAACTGAGAAGGGAACAGCTGGAAGAGGAAAGAAAATACAATCAAACTTCTCTGAGGGGATATAGTTCTTCAGCTACCTTTAGTTATATAAATGAGAGGGGGAGAATGAAATTGTGAATATAAGGACTTTTTTTTTTCCTAGATGACAAAGTAGAAAAGTTACCATTTCCATTGAAACACAGACATCTACTGTGTTGGATATAATATGTTTGTGTTAGCTTACCTGAATCTTTCAAAAAGGCAACGCAGTTTTGTTCAGCATTTGTGTAGCAGGCAAAAATTATTTTGCATTTTTATATTCCTTGCATGCATATCACTTCACTGAATAGAATAATCCTGAGAGGTATCACTGAAATAAATCAAATACTTGGATTTAATGCTAAAGTTCAAAATCATCCAGTTCCAGTCTCTACTTCCAGACATCATTGCCATCCATTCAAGTGAAGCAGTATGATTTAGAGATGATACTTCCACCTTCTCAGTACATCATCTGATTTAGAACAGGTCCTTGAGGTTACAGTGCTGTTGATGTTGCATTTTCACTGATGTCTAATCTAATAGAAAGATCCATCCTACCATGTTTTTTTTTTATTGGCGCTGCAGCTGGTGCATGCACCCAGTGTCATATTCTTGATAGAGACTCATAGGTCTACAAGACTATTTTACATTAAAATTCACTTGTACCTCTCTCCAAGACCATGAGAAAAGGAATAAAAATCCATTTAAAATGGGATGATTTAAAAAAAAAAAAAAAAAGCTGGTCCACCAGAGTCTGCACTCAGCAGCAAAAGTGTATGTTGACCTTAAGTTCATGACATATGGCATCAATTTTACATTGGTATAAAAGAGGTCAGAGTCAGGTCCCAGCACATAACAGCAACATAGATTCACTTACGCAAGTTAAAGTTGGGTCTTCTCTAAAATTGTCACAGGGCCAAACTGAATAAGGGAGAGCCTGGGGAGTTATTTATTTGATAGGATATCAAAGCATAAATTCATCACCATTGACTCTGATACCAGAATCCTAGAGAAACAAGAAGCTTCTTTTTCTTCTCTACCACTTGCCCCCAAGGCAAGAGCATTCTAATTCCTTGTCTTCAATAAGGAGAGATCAGGCTTTTCACATAGTTAACTTGATGATGTTTTGATTGTCTAAAGGAAATAGCTTGTTTTGGAAACAGCCTCCAAGAGGCTATTAGCATTTTTAATTACATAGATTCTGTTTAATGCCACCCTATTTCCACTTCCCATTCTTCTCATCCTCTTTATTCCCTTGTGTGGAAATAGCATCTCCTTCCGCTCAGATGCCTTGTTTCTGCATTGTTAACTCTCCTACTACTATCCAGAATTAGTCTCTGTCCTTACTCTAAATGTCTTTTAGTTTCTGCCATATTTTTATACAAATACATGTCTGTGCAATGCTTTCATCAAAATTATCTAAAACTCAGCCACATACATATAAATGCACTTATTTTCATTTTCTTCACCATTGTCATCTGCTGTCCGACTAACATGTTCTCTCAGGAATGAAAACAAAACTGGTTCCCTTGTTTTGTTCTAAACTTTCGGGCGTGCTGTTTGTCATGGTTCTCCCCTTCCTAATTCTGTGTAGGTAGATCCATTAATGTCCTGTCATTGTGATACCTCATTAGAATTCATTTTTTCAAGCATTGCAATAATATTGGAAACCAAAGAAAAACGAAGAGTCATTCAGCCAATACGGTTGATAAAGCTGCATTATTGAAGTCACTGACAACTTACTGAATCAATCAGTAAGAAAAAGGGCAAAAGGTTAGGAAAAAAATGGTATGGACCTTCTATCTTGCCAGCTCTCTTGATGTCAGTGGGTATCTCTGAGATGTTTGCTGTTGTGTAGGCACATCATAAAGAGGCATATACTAAATACTTCTGTAACCAGTTGGGAGGGAGATAGAATACCACAGGTTGTGTTTAGCAATGGTGGAATGGAGTGGGCAGCTCTGCAGTTGTGAACGCATCACATGAAGGCAGTTTTTCTTCCTCTCCATTTCTTCTCCAGGCACGTTCCCTTCCAACAGAGCAGTGCTGGATTACTTGCAGTGCATCTGGAAGAAGCACATGCTTCCTGGGTGCTGTGTAGAGCTTTATCTTCTCCTGTGCTTTGAGAGACCATATTCAGTCGGGTCTGGGTCATGAGAGAAGCCATGTTCACAAAACACCACTCAAAGAGGGAGGGAGTTCCGAATCTTTAGTTGGTTATTGGAAATCAAAATAGTTGGTTGTTTCCCCAGTGTTTAAGATGCCAGCTACTGATGAAGGGTGGTTTAGGCGAGATGGCTAACAAAAGAACTGAAAACAGATCAAAGTGGTTAGACATCAAGAGGCAGACAACGTGGGTGACTAGTGACGTTAAGGCTACTGGGACACAGGTTCTTAGAAGTCTCTAAGAATTTAGAAACTGTTGACAAATGGAGTTCTATGAACATTTTGGGTGGCTAATTTTCTCAGGAAGATTTTTTTTCATTTTGTGAGATGATCTTAAAGTTTTCTACAAAAGTGCTTGTGCTTCTCCTGCTTTCAAGTCGCCAACCTGAAGCTGAGAGAGCTATCAAACTGGGTAAACAGGCAGATGCAACTTCAACTGCCTTTTCTGTGAGCAACCCTGTCAGACTTCCCTTGCCAGCCATTCCACAGAAGCACACCCCCATGGCACTGTGCGCTTGTGTGTTAATAATAGTCAAACAAGAAGCCTTTCCTAATGTCATAACTGGAAACAGATGTTAGCTGCAGACAGACACCAAAGAAAACGAGCAAGAAGAACTGCTCTGCAAGCTGATAATTTGAAGGCTTACTTTGCTATAGGCATTCATCTGTGCAGTGATGGTGATCATTGATTTTGGTCCAATGTTTTCCTTGATTCCTGATAATGCAAGGAAAATATATAAGCATCTGAAACTGCTTCCAAGCAGTCTTCCAGATGCGGGAATAAATTACGATTAAAATGGCCTGGTTTGCCGCTGCACAAAGCACCTCAAGCCATCCTACACTTTGTAAAAACAATTCATCCTGAGTTTGGCAATGGAGGCAACATGAGTAAAGAAAAGAAAGGAAGACAACTCCATGAAGTGTTGAGGATAATGGAGTTACATACCTGTAGTCACATCTGAAAGAAAACACGTAAATGAGTGCCAGCCTTCAGGAGTCTATTGTTTATGGTTCATGCCTTATATTTAAAAGGTTTATTTAGATGCAGCAGTGGGCTTGTTTTCTGGGTCTGTCTTAAGATGGCAGAGCAAGAGTAATTACTCACTTAAAAATGCTATGCAAGAAGATTTCTAGAAGCAAAGGACAAGAATAATAGAAACAGCAGTTTGCCAGGATAAAAACAAATTTGTTCATCTGTATCTAATAAGATTGGTTTAAAATGATACTGTTTCAAATTATAAAGAACTCAAGTGAATATGTGCATACATCTGTTTTCTTTAAGGGGAAATTTGTGATTTAAAATATTCAAAATGTGTTCCAAATCTGGATCCCGAGAGTCACTGGCACAAATCACAAAGCATTAGGAAATAGTAATGGGCAAAACTTGGAAGGCTTTCAGTTCGGTTTCAGTTCAGATAAGACTGCAAAAGTCTGGAGGCTTGCAGTTGATGCTGTTAAAAAGTTTGCATTTGTGAAAGCTCTGATTCAGCAAAACACTGTATTCAGCAAAGTACTTCAAGTTAAGCAGAATTTTAATTATTTTGCTAAGAAGGAAAAGGCTTAATCGGAAGTTTAAGAGTTTTTCTCCACTGCTGCCCAGGATACTGTGCAATGTAATCTGAAATATCTGTTTCCCCCACATCTGCATCAGGAAAGAAATGTAGTTGAATAAAATATATGGATTTTGTTCATTTTGTGTTGAGGTGAGAAAAAAATTGCATTCGGGGTTGAATTCTGAAAGCAACTTACGCAATGATGGTACTCTGCAATATTGTAAAGGACCCATCAAATATCATTGGATTGAAGGATCTGAGCCACTGTTTTCTCCTTCATTTGGTATGGCTCTTATTTTTATTGAACTATTTCATCTATCTCCTCTTAAATCTGCCTTCTGCATGATGCAGCTTTACTGTAATGAATCAGGATGTTACTGAGATATGCTCTGTTCTTTGTTGTTGCTGTTGCCAGTCTTTTTGAAGAAATTTGGAGGTAACAATGGTTCAAATATATTTGACAAGGTAATAAAATTGTGCTCATAGGTATCCTGCATTTCTAAACTCGGGAATAAAATTGCAAGTCAAATCACTGGGATATTTTATTGGCTGTAACTAAGAGTTGAACTTTTCTTCCTTCCTGTCTTTTCAGTGTTGGGTAGCTTTATTTAACCTTAACACTTCAGCTTATTCTTTCACATCTTGTTCCCTTGGTTTGATTTTTTTTCCCCTTCTAATTAATGTTTTCAAAAATAAGTCATGCAACATTTGTTTTGTAACAATTATGTCTTCTCACTTGTCATCTGCGTACAAAAAATGTTGCTGCATCTGGGTGAAATTTAGCTCAATAAGCAAGTAATTCCTAAAGCCTTCAAAGTGACTTAGTTCCTGACTTAGAGAGCACAAAGTATTTTCAGCATTTGTGCCAGCATAGTTTAAAAAAAACTTTATTAATAGTCAGGAGGCATCTCTCTCCTGAGTCGTCAGTGTATTTCTGTCATAAAATAAATATGTATTCATCATCTGTCTTTAATAGTAAATCTTTTAATCAGATTGTTTATTGAGTATCATTTCCTATGGTTTTCTTTCTGAGACTAAAGAATGGCTATTACTGGAATGCATTTATTAAAATGTTTAAATATTTAAGATATTCTTCATTGGCATAAGAACGACCATTTTAATTCAGGTGTGTCATTAGAAGAAAAATACTTCACGATACTGGAAAATACCATAAACCCATAGGAAAAATATCTGCTTAATTACTAAAGAATAATCTCCATCTGGTAGATGAGTCTTCCCAGTTCATTCTAAAATAAGTCTCCAGATAATCTATGAAACAGTCTCCTTAAACACGCTAAGGTTTCTATGGTTATTAGTAGTAATTGTGTTGCACAACCAGGGGAATTTTATTTAGCATGGTGGAGGAAGCAATGTCATTATTAGTTGATTAGTGTGAAAAATCTTTGACAATATGTAGTACCAGCTATGGTTTCAACCACTGACACCTCATTATTCTGATTGCAGTTTGATTTGCAATGTTAAGAGGCAACAGGAAAAAAGCAATCATCCAAATCTACCTCTATCAGCTGAGAACAATGGGAGGGAGTGTGTGCGCTTCACGGTATTCTAGAAATTTCCTTCCCACAAGAAAATAAACCCCACTAATTGACAAATGACTGACACTGTTTAGTCATTAGCACTCATGCTGTGATGTTCCTAACACAGCTTATTGTATGTGTGCTTTGCTGTGTTGGGAGTTGATAACAAGATTAGCAATGTATATTGTTGTAAATGTTGTATTCTCCTGAAGTATATATTATTTAAAGCAAGGGTGACGGATCTCAAGACGTTGTAAGTCATTAATTCTTTGATTTGGATTTAGCATTAAATTAAAGCTAAAATCCTTTGGGCCAAGCTCAGCACTCCACGTGAGCACGTGTGTGGCGTAAGCCCCATTAGCACCAGCCTTTGCCCTGTGGTCGTGGGGAGCACGTTCTCCCCGTGTCTTAGGGCACAGCAGTGACAGGAACGGTAGGAATCTGCAGGGCACTGTGTACATGGTAGGTATCTAGTTTTCTGGGATTCCTACTAGTACATTTTCAGGAGTGATTCGCAGGTTATCGTGTCTATTAGTAGGACATGATAAAAAAGCTACTTTTATTTCCTCTGTGGAGGGAAACGGTCTTGCAGAAAGAATGGGCCCAGGCTTCTGGTGACTCCGGTGCGTGGTTCCTGCAAAAGGATCAGCAGCTCCTGGCAGTGCTCCTGCGAGTGAGCTCGCCCGCCCGCACAGGTGAGGTTACACAAACACACGTGCCCGTTGTCCAGCTGTGGTTTCTGGGGTGTTTGGGACAAGGCTTTAGTCCTTTGACATTGATACACTTGATGTAGTTACACTGTGTGGCAGCAGTATATTCCACTGTGGCTTTTGAAAAAAGAACCGTTACAGTCCCTGTCGAATACTTGGATCTGTACGTATATGTACACCTATGGGGCAGGGTGATCTGTTTTTCTTGGTTCATTGTAGGCAATATTTCTCACATTAGCTTTCCCCTTAGAAATCCCTTGGGATGTAGAGGGCATAAACTGACTTGTTTAGAGCTCAGTGCTCTAAAAGCTGTTCTGGGGTTTTATTTTAACCCAGGGTGACATCTTGGCAAAATGAAAATTCTCAAAAGTCATGCTAATTTTAGGACTAATTTAGTGATTAATAAATGCCTTCAATGCTTGTCTCTCCCTCTTCAAAGAGCACTGATTTAAATGCTGTTTAGTACTTGTTTAATGTGTTTGCTATCATTTAAACAAGTAATTAGAGCACGTGGTACAATCAGTAGCCAAGCAATTGACTCTTTATTAGCAATCTTGGGGGAAAAGAGGAATGAGGACAAGGTGCTCGTATTACTGTCTGTACTAATTTGGAGTTAGGAAAATTAGCACCTGTTCAACCTATATGTATTGGCAGGAGCTACAACTGAGCTGGGAAACAGTGGTAGCTTAGTGTGAGAAGAGATTGAGGATCTTTGTCTTCCACTAAGGACAAGGAGACTGTGAAAAGACATAATGTGAAAATGATAAAGTGTGCCTTTCAGCTTTGAAAATTGTTTACTGGGGTAAATTCCCCTCTTTGTTGTGTAGCAGGAATGTCAAGGGACTTTATTAAATTAAACAGACTCACTCTGCCCTGAGCTGCCAAAATAAGCAACAGCAACATTTGGACCTATCTCTGAATCAGGTGGACCAAAGCCCCTGTTCTCACAAGCATCTCCTGGCTTTGTAAGACACCTGTAGGCTGGGGCTGCACTTTCAACGCAGCTAGAGAAGGTTCTCGTGCTGGAATTGGCCTGTTGGTAGTAATAGCTACAAATACAAGGATTTAGAAAATCAATTAAGTTATTCTTTCTCTTGATTCTATTGATTAAAAGGTACTTGGGATAATGAAAGATATTCAAGTTTACACAGTATGCTTAAGACAATGGTATTGTGGTTCAGCGAATCTTAGCCAACACTGCAGAATAAATGCTTATTAATTTGACTGCTATTCTATTAATAAGATGCAAAAGGAGACATCTTTAGAATTTAAAGAAAATGGGAAGAGCTGTCCTGATTAATTTACTTTGTACAGTACAGAAGCCCATCAAAGCTGTTGAAAGCAGATTCCTGCCAATAGGCCTGAGCTGCGTGCTGGGAGGCAGGGTTACTCTGAAAGCAGCAGGCACTCTGTCACCTCTGATGTCCAGTGATGCTGGATCCTGACTGAAAACTGATGCATATCTGCCGTTCTTACAGGACTGTGATGGGTAGAGGAGAAGGAAAGGAGCCTAAATATCTATTCCTGGCAGTCAGTGGCTTATTCTAGAAGCACAGTGAGTCTTCCCCCACCCCACTTCCCACCACCAGGACTGTTTTCTCAAGCTTCAGGGTGAATAAATAATCTTTTTGTCACTGTATGACTACTTTAGTTTTTATTAATAAAGCGGGGTGAGTTCCACTGACAAACTTCATACAATAACCCAGGTCTCAATCATTTGGAGTTACTTTCCTACTGTGAAAAGTTTTTAAGAGTAGCATTTCTGACTGGCTGACAGTGATATTATACCCACATCAAGTGTTCCCTGCATGCTGTATTTATGATTATAAAGCCTGTCTTGGAAGAAGATATCCCACTCTGAGCTGAGCATTTCTACAGGATTACTGTACTTCTGAGATGGTAGAGTACCCTGGCCTCCAGCTTCATGCTGCATAACACCACCTGAGGAGTGCAGTGATCACTCATTCACCATTGCCTGGTGTAGCTTATTGCTTAAATACAGCGTATGGATTTAGAAGAATGAAGAAAACAAAGCCTGAGTGTGGCTGGGTCCAAACACGTAATGCAGTTTACTGGTTGAAATTGATTCAACGCACTCGAATGATGACACTTGAAAGGCAGCAGAAGGAGTCTCGCATCAATTTGACAGGCAGGAAAGCAAGTAAATGTGGCAGTCGCTGAACTCGTGCTCTCCTGCAGAGACATGTACCGAGATCTGGGTGACCGTCCTGGGACACTCGTGTGCCTCTGGAGTGCTGCAGAGCCGCGTGTACTGAACCCTGGAGGTTCAGTGGAAGTGTTGTAACAATCCTGGTTCTTTTTATTATATTTGAAGAATAGAAGTGTAGATTTCTTTCTTTAAATGACATTGAATCCACTTGGGGTCATGCATCCCTTTTGGAAAACTGTTTTTTCTTTGTTGGTGCAGCTTTGTTAACATTTTTAGATTTTTTTCAATATTGTAGGCTTTAGGGACACTGGGATTTTGCAAATGCATACTGCTAGCTGCTGCAAGACAAGAGGATTATTCAGAAAGGGTTTCCTTTGGCAGCTCAGGCCTGTAGTGTGACTTGAAGTGATTAGGCCAATTGCAGTTAGGGACTCTGACACCTGGAGTAGTACAGTGACTATGTTTAAAAAGAAGGAAAGAAAGAAAAAAAAATACAAACAGCACACCACCACCTCCCCAAAAGAAACCACCATCAACAAAACCCCTGCAAAACAAACAAACCACCACCAAAGCTCTCAGCCAAACTTCAAGTGAACCTGAGTTCATTTATTGGTTTGGGTGGACCTGGAAACTATGCCAAGGTCTTCAGTTTGGGTTGAAACTAAGCCAAACTTAAGGTTTTACTGTGCAGTAATTCTGCAGTCAGGAAAAATACACAGAGACAAACCTCCCATTGTGAGGCCACACAAACCCCTGCTAAAAACCTGTATTTGGCTACAAGCAAAAGCATGACATGCCATGGTTCCTCCTTTCCCTCAGCCCATTTCTGTGGCTGTAGCACTTGGGCTTTTTAGGAGCTTTGTTCCTTGCATCTCAACACTGTCCTCTGTTAACAGCCAACCCCCAAGGAAGTGGCCACATTAGCCCTGCCCCAAGCTATAACCACCTGTGAATTACTTCCAGCACTACTGCTACTCTTGGCACTGGTTGAGGAACCATAAGATTCAAGGAAATGTCACAGACCACCACTCCCTTCATCCTCGTGTAGTCCCAGTCAGGGCCCAGGAAGCATCCAGTGATTTACACCCCTGGGAGGCTGAGCAGGACTCCGGACAGGCACAGATTTATGCTGACTTGGAGCATGAGTCAAATTTCACTGCCTGTGAGGTCAGGTTTTGTGGTTTTGATACATTTTTTTTCAGACCTTTTTATTCTGTGCATATTTTATTACTACAACAGAAGTCTGGGCATGTAGTTGTGTTTTTTGCTGCATCTGGGCATGTGTTCCTGGAAACCTGGTAATCAAAGCAACATGGATTTGGGAATGCAGAACATCAGAAGTACCAAACATGCCCTGGAACAGAGGATTACTACTGTATTTTTACATGTATTATTGTAGTTTTTTTCTTTTTTTACAAACTACTCTTTTTGTTCACTTATATAGTACTTAATCAAATTAAGGGCAAAAGGTGAAGCATTGATCACACGCTACAGTTCATATCATCTGCTGATATTTCCTGAGAATTCAATTCTGTGTACTAATAAAGCCCACTTGCTATTAGCATGCTTGAGAGCATGTGAAAAAAGGTGGTTCAGCACATTCATGTTTGGAAAGAATAACAAAATGTCTTACTTCCAAGAAGCCTGCACTGTAGAGCAGGAGTCAGAGAATGCTACATTTGCTATTCTGTATGTATAATAAATAGCTGGTTAGGTATGCTACAGCTGAAATGTGAAATGTCAGTTTTTATTAATGAAACGGATTGTGCAGAAGGAGCGATGAAGACTGGCGGGCTGGGTGTCCTGAGTGGCTGGCTGTGGGTACTACTTTTCAGAAGTATGATCCAATTGAGGGATGTGCATTGGCTGCAGAATTTGTGATTTGGGGGAAAACACCAATTTAAACCTTGTGATAAAGAAAGAGAAGAACATAAAAAGAGCTCTTAAGTCAGAAATAAAGGATATCATTCACAGCCCATTTAAATCAGTGGACATTATCTCATCTCAGTGGGCATGGGATTAGGCCTCAAAAGGGTTGAAGCAACATAGTGTTATTCAAGCAAATTTCCATTAGTAGCAGAGCATGAGAGCTGTGGTGTTTAAAATAAGAGTGCTTTGGAGTGAGCCAAAACACAGATGCAGCCATGTGATCTTGGTCAGCATCTCCTTCAGTTCATCTCAGCTTGCTCAGAGTTTGGCATAAAATGCCAGTTCTGACAGGACCCCACATGGCCAGAGCATGGAGGTGGTCCTGCCCAACCGTTTCTTGGAAGTGAGAATTTCCAAAAGGATTTCTGGTCTTTAAAACTGCATTTTATTAGGAAACCAAAGTGATACATGGCAACAGGGGAATTCTTTAAACAGAGAAAATTCAGATGTGCTTGGTGAGACAGGTTCAATAAAAGGCTTGCAGGGAAACTTACCCTTAACCTGTTCTGTCCTTGCTGAGGACAAAAGTGTGATCCCTTTCCTCCATCTTTTTTTTTCAGTCTATCGACTTTCATTTTGTTTCTGGGTTACAAAACCTTGGCCATCTCTTTGGAGAGACCTTTGCAGAACTTTTGATCCCATGGAAAGTTTTGGTCTATCAATGATTTCCAGGACACACTTCTGGAGCTGTGTCCAGCAGTCCCCTCTGCACTTCCCAGAAGCAGTCTTTGGCTGTACTCGTGTTTGATGTTTCTTGCATATTGGTTCTTTCCCTTTGACAGCCTAGCCTGGCTTCTACTCCAGAAGAATCTCCAAAGGCATGTATTCTTAATTGCTCTTCAGTAAGGTTTACTGTCATCCCTTCCTCCAGACAGCTCCTCTTGACCCAGACTGCAACAGGGACCAAAATGCAAATAGTTTATTTAGTCTTTTTCTCCCCAACCAATCTGTTTAGCGGAGTATACTTTGTACAGGGACTAACTGTAGCTTGTAAACAAACAAATCACAAGCCTCAGACTAGGCTGTCCAGTAGACACGTGTGTGAAGCTTATGTTAAGTGACATGTAATATATGTGTGACATGGTTTAACTTCAGCTGGTTTAACTGCAGCCGCTCACTCACTCCCTTGTCATCCAGAGGGATGGGGAGGAGAGCTGGAAAGGAATGTAAAACTCAAGGGTTGAGAGAAGAACAATTTAATAATTGAAATAGAATAAAAGTGAAAGAACAATAATAACAATGATGACAATAACAGTTATAATGAAAAGGGGAAGGGAAAGAATAAATTCCAGAGGGAAAGGGAAGAAGGAACACGTGGTGCACAACGCAACAGCTCACCACCTGCCCACCGATGCCCAGCCAGTCCCTGAGCAACCATCTGCCCGCCTCAGCCAACCCCCAGGTACATATATCAGGCGCGACATCCCGTGGGATGGAATGTCTCTTTGGCTAGCTGGGGTCAGCCCTGGCTGTGTCCCCTCCCAACTCCTTGTGCCCCTCCAGCCTTTTTGCTAGCAACGCCTGAGGAACTGAGAAGTCTCACATCAACACCAAAGCACAGCACCGCACTAGCTCCTCAGAAGACAATTAAGTCCATCCCAGTTGAAACCAGGCCAATGTGACAGGCAGTGGAGAAGTAGAATACTGTGTTTCTGTGTGCTCCTATCAGCACAGGCATGCATGTGTGGAGCCATCTGTTACTAGAACCCAGTAATGTGGTTTTCCTGTATTACAAATTACCTTGGTGTTATGATGGGAAGTGTAGAGCCATTCCAAGTTTAGTGATAATCCCCCTTGATGATTTTGTTTCTGTATTGCAAGTGCTAATAGATCCCACAGCCAGCTGTGTCATTACTAGGGTGTCATTCATATGGAAGTGTCTTGCCACAGGTGATAGATGCTGTTGATCCTAATGTCTTCCAAATGCTGAAGCTAAGGAAATGGAATATCTATGAGAAATGAACTGTGGTGAAATTTCATTTGTTACAAGCTAGATTGTTTCATTTTCTGCTCTAGGTAAGTTTATGATGATTGCCATGTGTCTTTTATGCATACTGTATGTGCAAGCATATTACGGCATTGATACTGACCAACAAATTATTGTTAAAAGCAATAAAAAAGTAAAGTTCCTCTCAGATTTGTTAAATAGTATCTATGCCAGATCTGCCTGCAAGAAATCTCCTGTAGCCAAATGCCATCTCAAAGTAACATGGGCACCACTGTGTAGCAGTCTTAGATTTACTTCTCACTATTCTCATTTCAAAACCAGTATTTCTGCAATTGACGAAAATAAGATAACAGAAACACAATTGCTTGCTGATCTTAAAACAGCATTCTTAGAAAAAACATTGTGATGACACAGCGATCTGAGGAAAGATAACATCAATGTGTTCATTGGATTAGAGACTGGGCCAGGTTATGGAGTAATATGCTAATCCTAATTACAAGCTATGCCGCTTTTTTATGAGTTTCAAACTTGTCTACTCTTGAATACGTTGTCATATAGGGCATGTACGGCATACAGCTAAGACATTAAGTATGGTATGCTTATATAGCTGTCACTGAAAGCTGAGGGTGCACTTTCCTTAAGTGAACTTGTAGATTTTTCTTCCAGATCAGTTGGGAAAAAAAAAAAAAAAAAGAAAAAAAAAAAGCAATGAGCCTTTCTAGGCTGCATCATTTTCTAAGAGAAAGGAAAAAATGAGCTTAAACTGAAATAAATTCTTTTTACAACTGTCCTGGAGAAAATTTTCAAGTATGCAGGAGTGCAGAGAGTCAGAATTGCCAGTGCTTGGTGTTCTGACAGCTAATATGACTAAATGAGATCAGTTCCCACCTATCAGAACATCAGGAAGGGTTCAGAGATTGCTTAAGATAAATTGAGTGGCAAAGAAATGAAGTGCAGGAGCTTTCTTCTTTTGAGGTACAGTAGGCACACAAATCCCATTATTTTTCTAATAACATTTTACACTCATCTCTCCCTCACCACTAACTCATTTGAGCTGCACATACCTTTCAAAAACTGCCCTCTTCAGTTGTCTTGGGTGGGACATCCATCTGATTTACTTTGCTGCATACAAGTTAGTCAAAAGAATCAGGACAAATGGCTCTTGGTATTTTCAGCAGAGATTTGGTTTCTTCTCTGCACCTGATGCTATATTTCTTTCAAAGGAGAGAGTTTTTTTAAAAAATAATAAAATGCTTCAGGTCTAAAAGTCTGAGAAAAGAATCCATGGGTTCCCATGTTTTTAATCATTCAGTGTGCTCATAAATTTTTCACTGAAAAATAGGGAGAAATTAATTTTGTTTTACAGATGGATTCAAGCATGTGTTAAGTATTCAAGAGGTTTCAAATGAGTTCTAATATATTTAAATGCAATTTTATCCATGTCATTCTGGTCCACACTGTATGGCACATTGCCCTGTTCTTCATATGGCCTTGT
The DNA here is from genome assembly GCF_963210335.1 of Falco punctatus. Lineage (NCBI taxonomy): Eukaryota > Metazoa > Chordata > Aves > Falconiformes > Falconidae > Falco > Falco punctatus. The sequence goes on from NC_137587.1 coordinate 57,490,304, forward strand.
AGGTAAATTAGCAACCATAGGATAAGTCCATATGAGAAGGTGAAATGATTAAATCCTATGCAAATAGCACAATTTGCATTTCAGTAAGTTTCACAGGTTGCCTCATACATAGAAACTTTCAGTTCTGAGTCTCGATTTATTTTTAGTCCTTGAAAATCCTTTGGTTACAGCTCAGATTTCTCTTTAAGTGGCAAAATGAGTGCAGTACATTTGAGTTGCTCGTGTAGTCTCCTTTCTTGGAGGACATATCCTTGTCCTATAACTCTTCTCTACTTGCCAGGCCTAGACAAGATGGCTGTGCTGAAAAGCTGTCACCACAAATTGTCATTGACTTCACAGAGGGATGATTCTTTCCCTCTTGTCATTTCCATAATGGGATTACAAAGATTTACACAGTTGCACTGTTCTAGGAGACCTGAGAGCTGCACTAGTGTCAGGTCCTTCCACAGGTACGCTGTGAGCTTTGTCACAGATTTAATAATTGCCGTAGTACTTTAAATTAGGATAAAGCACCATATTCCTGTGAAACCATAGAAAACATCTTGAGAGTGTAATGAGTTTCAGCTGATGTCTGCTGGTTATTCTTATTCAAATGCTTCCAGACTGGGAAGGAGAATTTGCAGAGGATTTTGTGGTATCAGCCAGTTTTACATAGCTAGATCGCTGTGCAAAAGAATTAATGATTTGTGTTAACAAGAGTTACTTAACATCAATTTATTTTAATTTTTCTTTTGGCAAGGAAAAGTTTAAGTGGTCCACAGAGCCAGTTGTAGGTGTCTCTGATGTTGTTGGACTATTTTGACCTTGCTTAATTGGCTGCGGGTGAGAACAGAAATGTGTGGAGATGGCATGTCCAGTGTTTAGTTTGTTCTGCTGCTTCTTTTAGGGCTCTTTACTCTTTTGCAGTGAAAAGGTCCCTTACTGACAAAAAATCTTTAGTTGCCAAAAAAACTTGGCATAGGAACTGATGAGCTGGATGCTGCCCCTGCTACTCTGTGATGGCCAGGTCCCCCCAGGAGCAACGGTGTAAATCAGCCTTCTTCCCCTGGAGTCACATCAGCACATCCGCTGAGAACAGGACACGGCGCGTGATTCCAGCGCCCCGTGTGGGGCAAGCCTTTCCCCCTTCCCTCCCTCACTATAGCACAGCGCGAGGCTCACGTCCCAGAGAAAGTGCACTTTTGCTCTCAGTAATGCTGCTTTGAAGTGTGGAGCCCCTTTTCAAGACTATCCTAATCACCCGGCGCTTTAGTACTGCCTGGTCTTGGGATACGGTGCAGAAATCATGTTTTTCCAGTAATAATGTATGTGAGTACCATCACAGGGAAAAGGGGTCTGACTGACAAAGGGATGTGGGGGTGATATAATTGTTCAACTGAGCTTTTGAGGGAAGAGCAGTTAATATAGTGCACGTCTCACATACTTGAACTCTCTAGGCACACTCTGTACCAAAGAAGTTGGCACCAACTCTATGATAAAATGGTTTGCTTAGGACAGAAAACCTACACCTATAGGACACCTGTCCACCTATAGGACAGAAAAACAGGGCCCAGTGGCTGAGCTCACTGTAACTGTTATCCTCATTTAGCAGAAAAGCACACGGTTTTCTGTCTGTCTGAAAGCAGTGAAAAGGCACCCCTTGTCCCACAACACACACAAACGTGCTCCGTTCAAATAGGGGGATGAGTTACCTCAGTAAAAACGAGGCACGTAAGCATTGCCAGTTCCATGGCAGAACCTTTCAGAAGTGCCCCGTTGCTATCTGTAGCCATTGCCACTTGGTCTGAACGTGGACAGAGCTGTCAAGAGCCTTGGAGGAACTCTTATCAGCATGCTGCTGGCATTGTTGCAGGATTTCAGTGCTATCGGTTTTGATTAAAGCGGTGTCTTACGCATTTGTTTCCCTAAATGCTTTACTACCCAAAGTAATAAGCACAGATAGATGTTCTGGACTCTCTCAAGAACAACAAAATTTGTACAATAAAAGTCTACCTTTTAAATAGAGAAACTGTAAAATAACTCTACTTCTCAAGTATTATTTAATGGTAATGAAAAGAGGGTAAGATGAGCTATATTGGAAAAGCAATAACAGCCAAGTTGCTGTACATGACACCTAATTTCTGTATCAATTGATTTACCTGCTATTGATATACTATGATATTTATATACCCTGCCCCCCAAAATGAAACATTAGGCATGGCAAAATGCCTCCTTCCTGCTGAACATTGGTGTCATTAGAGTCTGTGCTCTTTTTTGATTACCTTGCTAATAAGATAGTCTAAGCAGAATTTTTTCCCCTTAATCTGGGAATACCTATAAACAATTAAGGTCATCTGCATAGCTAGCTAAAGAGCCTGCACGCACGTGACAGCAGCTTTGTGGAGCAGTTGTGATTAACCTTGTATTTTGTGAGGGGACTGCATTTCAATTTGGGTGTGCATTTCAAGTAGGGTCCTCAAAAGCACTTGCTCTTGGCCTTGCCCTCACTGAGGTTGCTGGAAGTTGTTAGGTCACCACTAAAAAGAACTGCAAAGCATCTTTCATCCTTCCCCTGTAAATGGCAGATAAGGAACTGTATGGCTGAGGGGAGTTTTGATCCTGGATCACTGGTGAAAATATGATTCGGGTCTGTTGGAACTGACAAGTCATTGCTGTGCTGCAGCTCTCTGGCAGGTTTCAGTCTCATTCTGGTATCTAATGGATAGTAAAAGTTGACAAGAAATCCTGCTAAGTGCTACCAGACAGGTTCTCCTCTTGGCAATCACAGCAAAGAAGCAGAGATTGAAAAGGAGTGAGTGAGCATGAAGCTTAAATCCCTCTCTCTGCTAGGTTATCATGAAGGTGAAGCTAAGGCATATTACTAAGCAGCATGAGGGCAGCCTGGTTTACTGATGAATCTGCTTTGCAAATAAACAGTGACATCTACTTATCACACTGTCCTACTGATATCCCTCACACGTACCAGGGTCACTTGCTTTCTAAATGTAAGAAACTGTTTTTTTTCCCCCCGGCCCCCTCTCGTATTTCCACTCTGTTACAACAGTATTCAAAGCATTTTTTTTTTCTAAAAATAGAAATTGTATGCCCACAGCAGAGGCAGATGCAGTTCTGATTTAAATGAGCAGCATGTCCAGTCAAGGAACTTTGACCATATCACTTGGCAGAAAAATACACAAAGTACTTACTGCTGTGGTGGGAGGGATAACTAAACCCCCTCCGCCTGCTGCAGCACATCCAGCCTACTCCCGAAATCTGAATTAGGGTATATAATGTTGTTGTTCTACTGATAACATACGGTATAGCAAATTTGCTCTATATGGACCAAGAAATTTTCAAAATACCTACATTTAAATTTTCATCATTAATTTCAAAATCCATGTTGTCTCCTGAAGTCGGGAGGCTGCTGAACCAAGTTCACGTTACAAACCTCTACCACTGCTTTCTAAATCAGCCTGTGAAATGGCTTATTGGACACTATTACACCAGGTCACATTCCCTTCACATGACTGTAAATTTTAGAAACTTACTTCTGGCTAATCAAAAACTTGAGGCCGTAGTAATGAGGGCTTTGTTACAAAAGCTCAGGTAGATTTTAGCACTGCCTACACCATTCAGCATCTGGCACTCACTGAGAAATTATAGGCTGTTGTGTTTATATGTGTAGATGCTGTGCAATGTTTCACAGCTTACTAAGGATTTATTTTTTTTTGGTTCAGGAAAGCAAATAGCTTACATTGGCTTGTTCTATCAAATTCAAGCTGACACAGTCACTCCATAAGGAACATCCATATTTCCAATATATTTATGACCAAATGTTTCAGATACCACAACCAGAAAATGTAAAATAATTCACTTAAAAGACAACACAACTGGGAGGTGTTCCAGCTCTGTGCTGGCAAAGGTTATGGGAGATTATGTATGGACATGCACAGCTAGCAGTGCTGCTGTTCTAACAAAAGGATAAGAAAGGGCCTTTAAATAGCCTGGAATACTTGGATAACCTAAAAAGCTGTAAAAAACAAAACCCAAAACATTTTTAGAAAAACAATGGATTGAAAATATCAAAGTGAAACACGTCACTGGTCCTGTGCAGAGGCCAAGACTTGGCACAAGGAACACAAAGCAGCTTTCAGGGTGGCATTCAACTTTTCTCATGCAGATTTCTTTCCTTTTCTGGTGTATCAATTGATTGGACCTTGCCTGCTGTCCCTGTGCATCCTTCATTTCCCTTCGGGGTACCAGGTGGATCTCACCATGCCTTTAAATACATCTTTACACCTCAGTGCTGCACCAAATTCCTACCCATGTACCTTCATTAGGTATGTTGACAAATATCACTAATTTACAATTTTCTTTTTTTTGAAAAGGGTATGCTCAAAGGCAATCTGGACAATTTTAAATGCTTCAGGTTGTCTTTAATTACAGTTCTGTTTTCTAACAGAGTAGCTATTTTAATATACCACTTATTGTTGGTTCAGTTGTATTCACATAACTTTACTCTTTAACCCTAGAATAAGCAAAACTTCTGTATTTTTGTAAAATATACCAATAGAGGGAGATATATAGCTCTGACTGTATGGATGTATTGAGGCAGCCCAGCATGCGTGTATGTGTAAGGCTGAGATCTCCAAAGGCAACTAAATATGGTTATTTCAGTAAAAGCCCAGTGCCTAAATGCTGTGGTGCCATCTAAATCTTCTATAAATGCTTCCAATCTTGCACAGCACCTGAAAAGCTGTGAAAATCGCCACAACTGAGAAACAATGGGGGTTTTTCATGGTTTCAGAAAATTGTTACAAAGACAGTTTACATATCCTTTTGCTATCAACAGCACACATGCTTTGTGCTCTGCAGCATGTCATCAAATGCTTCAGTTAATTACTCACTAATTATAACACTGTTGAATGGCTACACTGTGGCAACCATATAATTATGGAGCATAAAGCACTGAGCAGTTGCAAGGCTGAGCATATTGACTGATTACAATAAATCCCCTGCTTATTGTTGATATTTTTCACCTGCTTAATAGTCGTAATGTTTGCCTATCGTATCCTCAAACTCAGAGCAATATATGAAGTGTTAGTAACAGAAGTTAATTAAATTTAAAAGCAGGTAAACTATCGAAATGGTAGTATATGATGACAAATGTGTGTTGAAACACAAAACCTGGGAACGGCCCTTCACAGCTGCCAGGGCACAGCATTCCTCTCACATCCACACTATAACTCCCCCACTGAAACTGGGAAGAGGAGAAAGGGGTCACTGATGTTTTACAAACACAGTGTGGTGAGTCAAAATCTCAGGGCAGCTCACCGAGACGTTGAGGGGGTTTAGCTCATGTGTGCTTCCAGGCTTCCAGCATCACCAGGGGGAGAAGCCAATGGAAGAGCTGCTGGAGATGTTGCCAGCTAATGAGCCCTACAGGGACTTCCCTGGCACGTTGGGGCTGGCTGGAGCACCACGTGCCCCCACTTTACCAGCGGGTTCCCCATCTCTGGCTGGCGGGAAGCAGGTGATGCACAGCTGGCTCAGGTTATACTTCCCAGACTCTTACATCACAGGAAATGTCAAAGAACCATCTTAGGGCAGTTGTCCAGGCTCCTTTATGCTTGCTGGTACAAAGTATAACTAAAGGGCTGCATCTACCCTTTTTTATGTTTAAAGAAAGAAAAAAAAATCCAGCCGTGGAACAAGATATTTTTCTCCTTGTGCTTTCTATAAATCATTTTTCTGGCCCCTCAAAATACATTGGTGTACAGGATCTGGGGAAGTGTATACTAAGCTGTCACTGCCGTTCATATCTTACACTGTAGCCAAGAACAAATACAAAGCCGTTCAGCAAAACACACCAATTCATTAAAACTCAATGAAAGCCTTGCTTGCTCGTGCTGCTACAAGTAGTTCTTACTTTGTTCTCAGAATGGAACAGTGAAGTCTGATCAAAGAGTTTTCAACTTCATATTTAGGAAAGTGAGTCACTCAGCACTTGTGTAGTTCCTCATTCAGTAACAATGCCACCTGCTGTATAAATACGCACTCAGAGGAAGGCTCGATGACTGTCATGTGCAGAATATCTAAATGGTACATAGTCAACTTTTCACTTCCAAGTAAATGTGAAGTTCTTTCCACAAAGACAAACCTTTCTTATAATGTACTGCTAGTTTCTTCCCTGTGAATAGAGGTTGACTCTTGGAGTGGCCTTGCCTTTTCTATATATTTAAGAGCTCTGAAAGTTGACAGGAAGCCTACAGTGTCTGTGTGAGCTATTAACGTAAAAGGAATGACAGTACGCTTTGAAGCTTCTGTCCTTATTGTTGTGTTCATTATCAAAAAGAATAAAATGTTTTAGCAAGATGTGATAAATTAATGCCATATGGAAGACTGCAGCAATTGGTGGGTCTGGATTTGGACTACACTAGGAAGAAGATAATTGCTGATGTAATTACAGACAGCTCCAGACAGTGGTGTATCTGAACCGTGGTCATTTTTATGCCCGTACTTAAATGACAATAATAATCCAGTGATAGAATGTCACCCTGTTCTTCTCTCTGAATCCTTCTAGCATTGTCACAGCTGATAATGCATCTTCAGTCTGTACATTTTTCTCAGGGCGTTCAGTTTGTTTTGGAAATGTTCCATTCCCCAACCATCGTATAAACTTCAGCATAAGTGATAGCCTGGACCTGGAAGAGTTTCAGGACACAATAAGGGGGGGCATTTACTGCTTTTCAATGCCTGCTGAGAATGATAGACTGGTAGACTCTTCTGTGGATGATATATGTAAAGTGCATGGATGTTTGCCAGTATATTCAGTATATTTAAAAAGCAGGTTACTAAAAAGAGGGCTCTAGAGAAACAGCAAGGTTTTTCATTCTTTATACTTCATCCTACCAGAGCTCTGGTGCCTCCCCCCCCCCCCCCCCCCCTTTTTTTATTTTTTTTTTGTGTGTGTGTGTCTGAATTCAGTTACATCTTTTGTATTGTTGTAATGGGGCCTCATTCTGGCCCTTCTGCAATTAATTCTCTGAGATATTTGTGCATCTTTGAGCTTTTTTGTCATTCAAGACAGCACTTGGAATTTCAAAACAATTTGTCCTTAGGATAATTTTCTTACATTCATTTCCCTAACATCCAGAGTCACAACAGGGAAAAGTTAGACCCCTTTCTCTTCAGTTGTCTCTTGGGAAAATATGACTCATGGGTTTGAAAATTCCTTTTGTTTTGTGAAGATGTGACCTTCAGAACATTGTCAATATGAGGGCAGGTTATCAGCTGGATGAACAGGTTTCCCTTTACCGTTCTTGTGCCTTCAGATTTCGAGCACTTTTGAAAGGCTGATATGAATCTTACTTCTGCAAAACTCTTTTTGGTCCTTAGAATGTCTTGCAAACACAAGTCTTGGGCAGTTTCCCTAGTTTTGTAAGCAGGGATTTGTAGGCAAAAAACATTCAGGCTTTGATTTTGCAGAATGAGGTGCAAGGAAACGTGTTTCAAATCATGGGACATGGGAAATTGCTGCGTTGCCACCTTGCACAGACCCATGTGGAGTGCTGGAGATAGTGGCTCCTTTTAGCATGAGGTCAAGTCATACTTGGAACGCACCACATAGTAGTATATGAGGTCAATCCAGTACTGCTGCAATAAATAGGAGCTTTGTAATTTATTCCCATGGTTTAGCCTCACAACAGGCTGAAGCAATAAGAACACTAGACTGAAACATTGCTTCTGATTGCTGTTCCATGTAATGTGGGTATCAGTCAAGTGTTGTTATGAGCTCTGAAAAGTTCAGTATCATTCAGTAGTCTGAACTTTTACTAATTGTACAATTCAGAGAAGGTGGCTGTTCTTGTCAAGAAAGGAGCCGGAGGCATACCTGATGTAAATCTGCAGTTCCATTGATTTTAGCAGAACCAAACAGAGGATTGTACTACACCAAGAGATATGGTGGGAAATTATCAACAAATGATGGGAAATAAAACATTTTAACTCCTAAAAAGCCATATCAGTGTGCAAAAATCTCTTTGAAACATATGCAAACCATAAGCACATACATTTGAGCACATGGCTGAAGGTACCTGTGACATAGTTTGGACTCTAAATTATCTAGAAAATGAATCCGTAAGTGTTCAGAAGGTGATGGGTGGTTCTACTGTAGGTACTGGAAGTTCACGAGGGCCCAGCTCTTCACTTAGGTCCTTGTCACACTGAAGATGCAGTTCTAGAGAATGAAAAGAGCTAGAACAAAGGAATGTGGTGGCTCTTTTCAGGTCATGGAAAGGACTGATCTTCTTTGTAAAGACTTTTTCCTTTAGCTGTGCCAAGGATCATTTGCTGATCTAAAAGAACATTTCCCTCTTTGAAAGGGAACAAACAGCAGCTCTGTTTCATCTATATCAAGAGGTATAGCAGTGTGCAAGGGTAGCCAGGTGACAAATAGGCAGCCTGTGCCTGAGCACTCCCATTGTTAAATGTGCACGTGGAGCTGAACCCATGTCAGGAGCTGCAGAAAGCGAATGTTTGTTGCACATGCTCCGTTAGTCCCATTATCAGCTTTGTAATGAGCAAGGAAAAAGGAACTGGTTTGTGACATAGCTACTAACACTAACACACACTGTCATTCATGAAGGAAATTCAATCTTGTGCTTGCAATTTATTTCAGAATTATCCATTAATCATTTTTCCTCCCCAGATAATGCCTTTGTACTGAATGCAACTGTGTACGCACCGGGCTCAGCTGGGCATATGGGCACAGGTAGCACAGAGCTCTGCCAGCAGTTTCAGCAGCCAGCTTCTGTTAGCCTTAACACACTCATCCATCAAACAAGCTGATAATGTTTCAGGAAACTAGTGCTCTTTCGAGTCTATAGCTGTAGCTTACCAAATGTGAATTAACTCGCAGCCTTTCCCCCAGCCACCACTCCCTGGGGGAGGGCGTCTGGCTCCTGACTGCTGGCGCTGTACAGCATCAGGCAGGGGGCTCGCATCCAGGCAAGGGCACGGTGGCAGTGAGCGCGGAGCTGTGAGCAGAGGTGGTTCTGTCAGGGTAGCACAGGTAAAGACGGTACTGAAAAAAGTATTTTATGATCTCCCATATGCCAGGCAGCAATGGTATGTGTTGATTTATCCCTGACTTGACAAGCACACTAGCACCTGCGTGGGGACAGACTTGCCTCCAAACTTGCAGAAGTTGGCTGGGGCTACTGGGGAACCTCACCAGAGGTGAACTAGGTCCAGTGTGGAAATTCAAATCCCAGCTTCATCTGCTGAGAGCTGTAGGCAGCATGGACTTCAGCCTAGAGGGTTTTACCAGCTTTCGCCCACTTGTAGATAGTTGACTGAGTGGGTATAATGTTACAGCAGAGTGGATTTCCTTATATTTCAGCAATGGACAGAGTTTCTGAGGAATAAAACTAAAACTGGGGACACAACGAGGAGTTTTTTAAAAGGCCAATTTTATTATATTTTTTCCCCCTCGAAATACCCTTCTCAGCTCTTTTCTTTGGTGAAATACTTTTTATGAGAGCACAAACCTCTGTGCTAATAAAAGAATAGGTAAACTGTCCAGGTTAGATTAAATAAATAATTTTTTCTTGCCTCAGACCAAGTGTTTTTTGATTTACCTGGAGTCTTACATTTTTTCATAGAAGAAATGGTGTAAAAAGAAATCTCAAATTGTTTTGGTTTGACCTGATCACATTTTTTTCAACTTTTCCTTTCTATTTTTGTTTGTTGTTCACATCCTTTCCTCTCCAGTGACTCTTCTCTTTCCTCAAAATCACTTTGTGTTTGTATTAGGCTTGTGCCTGGAGTTGGCACAGACTAAGCAGAGCTGGTTCTTTGACCTGCATAGAGACTTTTGATGCCAAGGGTATTCTTTAATGAGACTTACGTCTGCCTAGTGACCCATCTGCGCTCTGACTGAGCTGGTACAACAGGGCCTTAGGGCAATGATGAAATAAGCATAGTATGCTAATCCACATCCTTGGCTACTTTTCACCACGTGCATGTCAGATAAAATCCAAAACCAGCTCCCCTCTAACCTGAAGTTCAGACAACAGAGCTATACTGCAATCATATGATTCTGTTTTTGCATTTTCCTTCCTAACCAAGCAGGAGTGAGAGACATAGTTCCCTTTAAACCTATCTTCAATTTGACACTCTAAAAATACTATCTGCCAACTTATGATAAAAGCTTTGGATTTGATTATTTCAGGAGGATCTAGGCTACCTAACAAACAAAAGAGACATGAGAGAAATTGCTGTCATTCTGTGCGTTATCCTTTTGTTCCTTAAATTTGAGAAATTATTTTTCACATTTCTACCAATGAAAACAATCTCAAACTGGTTGAGATACAACTATGTAAAGAACAGAGCCTTTTACAACAGGAAAGGGGGAAAAACATACTAGATGACTGGGCTGCCTTCTTTCATTTTTTGACCTTTAATTGAAAGATTGAAGATAAGTAGTTCCTGGGAGAAAGCAAAAGGCTGATTCACTTACCCTGTAGCTTTGAGTGAAAAAGCTTCCTGGAAGCCTTGCTATATATTATGAATCATCCTCTTGTCATTCCAAGAAGTTCATAGCCAAGTAAAATGTTAGAAATGGATTGATAGTGGAGTGATGGGCAGTAGGGCCTAAGTGAGAGGTTAAAGGTCTCAAGATAATACATTCAGGCATCCCTCAGGACATTTTTGTAAAGCTGATGTTTCTGACCTCAGGAATCCTTGTCTCCCTGTATTAGGATTCACTGCTTTCTTAGAATAATGTCATTTTGAAAAGTTCACTTGCTTTATGTGAAGTTTTAGAAAGGAAGACTGTTTTCGGTTTTCTTTCAAGGAAATCAGATGGTGTCATCATTGCTTTATTCTTACAGAAACACAGAATCATTTAGTTTGGAAAAGATCTTTATGATCATCAAGTCCAACCGTTGACCCAGGACTGCCAAGCCCACCACTAAACCATGTCCCTGAGCACTGCATCTACACATTTTTTAAGCACTTCCAGGGATGGTGACTCCACCACCTCCCTGGGCAGCCTGTTCCTGTGCTTGACCACCTTTCAGTGAAGAAATTGTTCTTAATACCCAATTGAAACCTCCCCTGGTGCAACCCCAGGCTGTTTTCTCTTGTCCTGTCCCGTGTTACGTTGGAGAAGAGGCTGACACACACGTCACTACAGCCTCCTTGCAGGCACTTTTAGAGGGTGATAAGATCCACCCTGAGCCTCCGTTTCTGCAGACTAAACAACCGCAGTGTGCCCCAGCCCCTTCCCCAGCCCCTGCCCGGCTCTGGACACGCTGCAGCCCCTCAGTGTCCCCCCTGCAGTGAGGGCCCAGCGCTGACCCCAGGATTCGAGGGGCGGCCGCACCAGTGCCCAGCGCAGGGGGACGGTCACTGCCCCGGCCCCGCTGGCCACGCTGTGTCTGACACAAGCCGGGCGCTGCTGGCCTCCTCGGCCACCCGGGCCCCCGGGGGGCTCATGCCCAGCCGGCCCAGGCAGCCCCCCAGGCCCATTCCCGCCGGGCAGGGCCCAGCCGCTCGCCCCAGGCTGCAGCGCTGTGTGGGGCTGGTGTGACCCACGGGCAGGGCCCGGCGCTGGGCCCGGCTGAACCTCACACAACCGGCCTCGGCCCATGGGCCCGGCCTGCCCGGCCCCTCTGCAGAGCCCCCTGCCCCAGCAGGGCAGCGCTTTGTGCTGTCTCCAAACTCACTGAGGGTGCACTCCATCCCCTCATCCAGATTGTCAATAAAGGTATTAAACTGGCCCCAGTACTGAACCCTGGGGAGCACCACTTGTGACTGGTCACCAGCGGGGTGTAACTCCATTCACCACCACTCTTTGGGCTCAGCTGTCCAGCCAGCTTTTTACCAATTGCAGAGCACGCCCATCCCAGCCATGAGCAGCTAGGCTCTTGAGGAGATGCTGTGGGAGACGATGTCAAGGTCCAGGTAGGCGACATCCACAGCCTTCCCCTCATCCCCTAGACAGGTCATCTTGTCATAGAAGGAGATCAGGCCCATCAAGCAGGACCTGCCTTTCATAACCTTTGGTTATGCCTGGGCCTGATCCCCTGGTTCTCCTGCACGTGCTGTTTGATGGTGCGCAGGGTGATCTGCTCCACAACCTTGGCCAGCACTGAGGTCAGGCTGACAGGGCTGTGGTTTCCTGGATCCTCCTTTCTGCCGTTCTTGTAGATTGGTGTCATACTACCTGACCTCCAGTCTTTTGGGACCTCTGCAGTTAGTCAGGACTGCTGATAAACGATGGAGAATGGCTCCTCCACCAGCTCCCTCAGTACCCTCAGGTGGATCCATCCAGTCCCATAGACTTGTGTGTGCTTATGTGTTTGTAGAGCATATGGGATTGGCTGATTATCAGTGTGCCATTTCAATCCCTGTAACATAAATGAGAGTGGCTATAAAACAGGTTTGATCACAGTAAGCACAAAGGAATCAATTATTAAATCCTTGAGGGTCGTACAGTTTACTATAGGTGGAAGAGAACAAGCTTTTACATCTTGAAGGAGACAGAACAGGGGCAAGAAGGGTAGCAATTCCTCTGCTTGTGGATGGGGATCAAGCATTTCACAGGATGGCAAGAATTCAGTTGACCTTGAAAGCAGGTGAAGCCCTTGTTCTTTTTCAGAACCACATCCCTTGAGATGCTCATTATGTCATCTAATCCTCGCTGTTGACATGTTTGCTATATATTATTTCTAAAATGTAAGTGCTTCCCTTTATTAAGGTATATTTTTAATCAAGGTTATAACTCAGTGACCATTTCTTAAGCTGCCTACCAAAAAACTTGGTGCCAGAGAACCAGCGTTCCTATATACAATACTTTTATGGCCTCATGTAAGTGGAAATTGAGGAATGCTGTATTTTCTATAGTTGTTCATTTCTAACCAAAGGAGAGGACAGGGGATGAACACACCTTTAGCTCTGCTGTGACCTCTTCCATCATACACATTTGACCAGTGTACAATGCTTCCAAATCTCCACGTGGACAGTCCTGCTAGCCTGGGTTCTCTGCAGTGAGAGATGGGGAAGAACTAGTACATTGTTTTCAATGTTGTGGTTTAACCCCAGCTGGCAACTAAGCACCCCACAGCTACTCACTCCCTCCCTCCACCCCAGTGGGATGGGGAGGAGAAATGGAAAAAGATAAAACCCATGGGTTAAGATAAGAACAGTTTAATATAAAGTAAAATAATGATAACAACAACAATAATAAAAAGGGGAAAGAGGGAAAGGATAAAACCCAAGAAAACCTAGTGATGCACAGTACCACTGCTCACCACCCATGGACTGGTGCCCAGCCAGTCCTCGAGCAGCAGTTGGCAGCTCCCGGACAACTGCCCTCGGTTTATACACTGAGCACAATGTTCTATGGCATGGAATATCCCTTTGGCTGGCTCGGGTCTGCTGTCCTGGCTCTGTTCCCTCCCAGCTTCTTGTGCAACTGGTCACTGGCAGAGCATGGGCAACTTGAAAAAAGTCCCTGACCTAGCATAGGCACTACTTAGCAAAAACTGAAACATCAGTGTGTTATCAATATTAGTCTTATTCTAAATCCAAAACACCATTGTACCAGCTACTAAGAAGAAAACTAACTCTATCCCAGCTGAAACCAGGACAACCAGCTTATTCAAAGGGAAAAAATACTCACGTTTTAATGCTTTAAGGCTTGATACTTAGGACTGGCATAATGGTATGACTTCATTGACATGTTCCCAATTTACTTGAGAGCTGAAACAGGCTGAGACGTGTGTCTTAAATTGAGTGAGAGTAACATTTCATATTGCAGCTTGGATTTGAAATGTCACTTCACTGGGGTGAATACGGTATTGAAGAGTAAAGGCTTCTATGCCTTTTTCTGCTGATACTGTTTAGCTGGAGACAGCTTTCTGCAAGACTGGATTACCAGGGCAGGAGTGCATTGATTTACATTCTGAAGGTTATCTTTCCAGTGGAAAAAGGCACAACAGTGTGTGTGGGTTTCTTTAAAGTGAAGGATTTGAGGAAAAATATATGCTAAAATAAAACTCGAGTTGAGGAGAAAAAGTACTGTGTGGATTTCTAAACAGTGAACCTTCGTATGGGAGGAGTGAGGGTTTTATATTCTGGTTGACTTTTTGTTGTTCCTACTTGTATGCTGGCATGCATCACAATGATGTATTTTCACCCTTGCTTTTTGCTTTAGCCATTGACTCATTGACTTGTTTGTTGATAAAAGACAGTCAGCTGAATCAATCCCAGGAGGGGATGACCAGATTTGATCACTAATGGTACGGTACCTCGGACCCCTCTCTATGCAATGTCATTTGATTTTATTTATATAGTGAAGAGTTAATATAATATTATCTAAAGTGCTTTTTAGGATTGATTTATATACTCCTACTTTAACATTAATTGGAAAGTATCTATTGTTATCTCTCTAAAGGTCAGCTTCTCCTCTGCTTACTCACATGAGTAATGTAATTGATTGCAATGCATCTGCTCAGGAGAATAGGGAGATCCTGATTTGATGCTGTGTTGAATGGGAATAGCTTCACTAAGTCTGTATGCAGATGTTGAACAATACAACTTCAGAGCAATACACCTTCTCTCTTGCATATCTTAGTGTTGCTTCCTTTCTGATTTTGTTTGGCTAGAACACTGTTAAGAATAAATTTGGGCCCTTTTACAAATAATTTCCAAGTCTACTTGTGAGGAGATAATCCAGGACAGCCTCAAATCCTTCACCAAATGTTCTGTTGCTTGGTCACCATCTGCTTAGGGGAGGGCTGGACAAATAGTTGGTTGGGGTTTTTTCCAGCTCTGGGTAGCTCCTTTACTGTGCCAGTTGTACTGTCACAGTAAGGTAACTCAGAAACAGTGTTTCTCCGTCACTCAGCATTATGGATGTTGTGTGGTGCAGCCTTGGAATTTCAGCTCAATACAGAAGGAAAATTAAGTTGGAAATTTTAAATATATATATATATAAAAAGAAGTATGCAAAAAGATTGTTTATTAGAGCTAGGTCTTTACCTGTAGCCATGCTTTTGAAAATCACTCCTATAATTTTGCTTTCCTGTCATTTTTCTGAAGTGAATGACATCCATATGCTGGATTTTGTTCAATTATTTTTGACAGTGTTTATTTCTGACACATTAACCAATTGCTTGTAGTCACAATTATCTCAAAGGACTGTAATTAACATTTTAATAAGATATAATCTGCTTTCATTCATAACTTTTGAGTTTTAAATTCTAACGCATATAATACTTCAGTGAATCATTCGAGGGATTCTACAAAATATAGAGATAATTGAAATGAGGATTTAAATTTGGATTATTGAAAGGAGGATTAAATTCAATCTGTGAACATCCTGAAATATTTCATGTTAATACAGACTGAAAAATTCTGTCAGGTGCCTGCTGTTCATTGGGAAGCAAGAAAAGGATATATTTGCCTCTAGATTTGAAATACGTTAGAAATATAAATGGGAAAATGGAGATTTTATTCACAGATGTGAAACTATAGGATAAATAAAATTATGGCCTTTAAGAAATCTTATGCCAATGAATAAAGTTCCTTCAATTATAGAAAAATAAGACTAAGAGGTACCTTGATACATCTTCTAGTCCATCTTCCTCCTTCAAAGCAGGATGTGTGAGATACTTCTGCCAGACCTGACAGATGTTTATCTAACTTCGTGGTCTGGACTTCCAATAGTAAGGCCTCTCCAGTGTCCCCAGACAAGCTATTCCCAAGCTTAACTATCTTTCACGTTAGGAAAAACTTCCTCATTCCTATAATTACACACAGTCATGCGCCCTGTTCATGTGGACCCAAACTTTATTTTGTTCCTCCTGCCAACTGTCATCTGTACAATTCAAGACTGTAGTATTCTTCAAACGCTCGCTTCCCATCATTTCTGCCCTTGGGCTAGCCTACCTCAATTCCTTCTCATAGGTTATGTTCCCTGTGGGGGTTTCTGGTATAACCCAGGTAGCAGTTGCTTTTTTATTTTTTGGCTACATGATACAGTTCCCTCACACTCATCATGTAATCTACTATCAGGCTATTTTTCTCTCCTCGGTACTGCCTTTCTGCCTCTGACTGTTCCTGCATAAGCAGGAGCAACTCCTTATCTTAGGCCTTAATTAGTTTTTATCATATTTTTTTTTCCACACCACTGCTTTAGTTAGTCAAAATCGTTCTGATTTCTGTTCCTGTTCTCTAGCATACCTGCAGGCCTTCCCTCTTCAGTGTCATCTGCAAGCTTAGAAAGCATCTCTCCTTGACAAAACCTTGAAAAGAACCAGACCATGGATACAGCTCAGTTTATTCCTTAGGTGGTTGCCTTCTTACCCTGTCATTGAAGGAGATAAGATTTTTTTTTTACATGATTTGTTCTTACAAAATCGGTGTCAGCTGCATGGTGCTTGCAAATAATTATACTCCTTCCCTTTATTTTTCCAAGAATTGAAGTTAAGCTATCTATCTGATAAATTTTTCCAGCTGCTCTTTCTCCCCATTTTTTAATATCAGAACTGAATTTATCATTCTAGTAAACCCTTCTCTCTCCAAGTTCCCATAGATAATCACTTCTGAGATTTCTTCTGCTTGTTCTCTGCATATTTTATGATGAAAATCATCTAGTCTGGACTGTTTGAAATCACTGTAATTACCTAAATATTCTCTAACCTATTCACTCCTCCTCCTCCTCTGAGATCTTACCCTTTTCTTTGGTATTTAATGCAACAGACTCCTACTTGTAGCTGACTTACTCTATTCGTTAGGAAGGTGTAGATGTCTCTTCCAGGTCCCTGAACATAGTACACTTGATGAAGTTTTGCTACAACAGGATTGAGGAGGTTATGAAGATTCTGCAGCAGAAATTTCATGTGCCCTACTGTAGCTCTCTGAAGAATCTCTGAGTTGCGGAGCAGGAGGTGACTCGGCTCTGGGCTCACCTGCCAGGCCAGGGCACCCACGCACCGGTGCCACTGTGGCTGGGAGGCAGAACTGGTGACAAGACTCCCCTGAAGGTCTGCTCTTCTTTTACAGGTGATGCAGTCCTGGCAATTCGGTTACCTTTGAGGGACTTTCATGTACCTTGGTATAAAAGTAGAATTTTTAACTTAGTTACATCACATTGCAGTTTCCTCCTATAACACACCTAGTTAACATGTGATCTGTTAATTAATCATAGAATCATGGCCAACGGCAACATGGAGAGGCATCCTAGCCAAATGCCTGTGCAGGGACAGAAACAAAAATTGTTGTGTTTCTGGCAGGTGTTTGCCTTATCTGTTCTTAAAAGCTCTGTAATCCTTTTAAGTCGTTCTTTTGATGTCTGTTTTAATAGCTAGGAAATGTTTGCTTGTGTCGTCTAAATAATTCTTGTTGCATTGTAAGGCTTTTATTTCCTATACTGCCCTATCCTAGTGGAAAACCAGAGTTCATTATCTTTCTGTGGCAATCACGTATGTACTGACAGATTGCTGTCTCATGTCCAGGTAAGGTAGTTCTTCAATATTTACACCATTTCCCTTGAAATATGTTTTAAACGTGTTGGGGACAGCACATAGCTCGTTCAGTTTCAGACCTGACAAAATGTGAAATCGTATATTGATTCTGTTATTAATCTAAAATACATTTGATCTGCTTTTCACTTTTCACTGCACAACACTCTGTAATGCTATATTTTATTTTTTATTACATTTTTATATTGCCACAGTTACAAGTTTAAACAGGATAAAACCAGAACCTATGGAAGAATCCAGTATCAAGACAAATACTTGATTTTTGTATAGCTTCCCCAAAATTATCCCTACTGTGAGCAGACACAATTCTTTGGACTTAATAGGGATACACAGAATTATTGTGAGTCTGAACTGGCTCTCCACTGCAATATTGGATATTGTGTATGTATAGCATATCATATAGCATATGTATCACAAATCTCCTGCCAGTAATATAAATATGAATATAAATACGAAAACGTAAAGCATACAGACACATGTATATGGTTCCATGTTAATTTTATTATAACAGAAATTAAATGGAGGCTGTTAGAGTAATAACAGGTACCAGACTTATGTTTGCATAATTAATGAAACAAACTCTATCTATAAGCCAATTTATAGGGCATCGACATTGCAGCATTTTCCAGACTGTGGGTTAGATAAACCGTTTCATGTTTAACAAGACACCTGTGAAGACTTCAAGCTGTGACTGTAAGACACAAGGTCAACCCCTTGTAGAACCAAAAGGAAGAAATATTAGGATAAACAGTTTCATCTCAAAATTTATAAATTGATAGAGTGACTTGGGGGGAGGAAGAGAGGAAAAATAGTATCAAACGAGCATTTTTCAGCAGAAGCAGTAGGAAATAATGATAATGGGAAACTAGGATTAACACCTTCTTATTAAAGATCAGATATTGATCCTTCACCCTGCAAGGGGTGAAACTTGAGTCTAGAGGGCTCAATCAGAGGAGCTGAGGGCATGCAGAGTGATATTTGCATGTGCTTTCATCATCCCACAGTTATAAAACTGAGCACTCTCAATGGTATCAATGCCTTGCAGAAAGCAGTATGTGTCTGAGAAAGGAGGAGGAGGGACATAACAAAGGAGACGATGGTGGAATAGGCTACATCAGCATCGGATTTACTAAGGTGTTGCATTTCACTTGACATGAATTCTATACTGAGGCCAAATTCACTTTGAGGGCAAGTTCCTTCTCTGATACAAAAGGCAGAGTGGAGAAATATGCAAGTAATATTTGTGTTTGCATAATATCCATGCAAGTATAGTTTGTATTATATTTGACTTTCCCTTTCCATAACCGCACGACAACCTATATATCAGTGCAGACATGTGCAGAGCACCTTGTCGGATACTGCTTAGGCACAGCATCTGAGGTGGCTTCTGACACAAACCCATAACTCTCAGCACCATGATCTGCTTGAAATCATACGCGTTCCAAGGTGTTAAGGCTTAGCAGTAACATTGGAATTTAAAATGAAAAGTATAAAACATGTAGTTCTTGTGTATAATTAAAGTGAAATTGGAGCTCATTTAAATACTTTTGTCAACAGTCAGCATTTGACATTTTACAAGATACATGTCTTCATGGAGTGATTAGAGAATCTATACCTTCTGATTTCTGAGGGTTTTTTCCTGTGTTTTCTCTCTGAGTAATATCGTCAAACTACATGATGTGAATTGGATGTTGCTCTTAAAATACAGCATCTCAGGCAAGAGGTGGCACAAAAGATGTTAGCAATAACTGGCGTATGTAAACTCTGCTGGGCCTGAATAGCAGGAGAAATTTGTAAGATCCTTTTTGTAATACTATGCATGTAAGAGCATCCCCCAAAACTTGCACGTGGGAGAAGATCTTTGTGGGGAAAAGGACATAGCCATTGGCATATTTGGGATGATTGAAACCAATGACCAAATGCTTGTTAAAAGTTAGTTATTAATATTCATGCTGAGATTTTCAAAGGAGCCTAAGGGAAATGTATGCTCCTGACTCATTGAAATTCACAAGGAGCTGAGTGCCTAACTCCCTTAGCTGCTTCTGAAAATCCCAGCCTTAATCTCTGTGTGACAATCTGATTTTGATGTTTTACAAACCTTACTTCCAATAATAAGGATATGCTCAGGAAGCTGGGAGAGTGCTGTCAGTGCTTATATTTAGTGCCTTTATTTTGACATAATTGTTTAAAGGACTTTAAATGGAAATTTGTAAAGTGAAGCAATTTCCAGCTGAAAGCCTCATAACGCAGACTTCAGTCTGTATTAATGATGTAAACATATGCATTAAACTTTGTAATGGAATTTATGAAACTTAATGAGCAAATTTTTATTGTGCTGTAATACTATGTTGAAGCTGTTCTTCCTTCTTTGTTTTTCTTTGCCTACAGCTACAAGTAAATTTGACATGCCATGTTATTATGTTGTCCTAGTTCACTGTAAGTTTATAATGTTACCTAAACTCAGAACTTTTATTTGAAATTGCTGGCAAAAGTGATTTTGCATCATGCCTCTCAATCAGAATGATATACCAAACACATCCAATCATTTGGAAAATACGTTGATAGCATATTTTTTTATCATATTTATTTCTAATGTTGTTGCAGCTGTGAATGTTCAACTAACCAAGACAGCCCAGTCAGCTTATTTCTTCAAAAACTCACTGTAGCGTTGTGAACAAATACAAACAGGTAATGGGGTAATTGTAATTTAAATTATCAAATAGCTGCTTTTGTTCAAAGACACTAAGATCTATGTGAATATGCAAATTCAGTCCTTGGTTATACTCCTGCAATCCTGCTATCATCAAGCTGATTGCAGAAGTGTAACCAAAGAAAAGTTTCATTCCTACTGATACATCTGTGAGTCTGACTCACCACCCTGAACTATTTTATTTATAAGGTAGCCAAAGGTGGCAATAAGATTTCAGCATGTGTTTCAGCTAATTTTCTCCCCCAGAATCAAGTAACCCACAAGGTCCAGTTCTTTCTGCAGAACTGGAAATTTTGCCAAAGTCTTTACTGTTGGAACAGGTGGAGGATTCCTAGCTGCACCAGCAACCTCCACCTTCAGTAACTTGGCTTCTTCCACATTATTGTTAGTGCAAACTATCGGCTTAAACCACAGGTCATGTGCTTATAGACTCACAGAAATATACCATAAAAGCTAAACTGATTGCTAATCAGTGAACTATTGTAGTTCAGCTACACTGTGTTATAGTACTGGAGTAGGATGATTTCAGTCTTTCAAATGACAGACAATATTTTCACAATGATGTTTCTTTTAGTTGAAAGCCATATTTTGAGCCCCAAGAGCTGTAGCAATGCAGAGGCAAAATATGTACAATTCACGTTAACATTCTGTTAATATTTAGAAATGTAAATGGCAAGGTAACTATGTAGATGTAAACACTACAGCCGGTGAGAGATGGACCACTTTATCACTCTTCTTACACATTCTGAACAACAGGCCCACTGACTCAGGCCACTGACTCATGAACTGTTTGGACCTAGTGCCATGTATATGATAATTGGTATCGGTAATACTCAGCAATATTATGCTTCACTGTCCAACTGAAACTAGAGGATTCCTTACTTGCTTAAAGAAACATTTACTAAAATGGACCTTAATCTTACAGTTTGGTTGAAGGGCTCGGTACCTGTCCCCCAGTATGCTTCTAGAGCACGGTCACTGCAGGCAGTATGTTACTAGCATAGTTAAGGCTCAGACTTTCCAGGTGTCCCAACCAAGGCTTTGTTTTAATAAAAAAGAATGCTGTGTTCCGGGGCTCAGAGCTCAATTAGCTGTTGGAGTTTAATATTCTTATGCTTGATTAGGAGTCCAGGTAACAAGCAGAGCTGGTTGAACTTCTTTACATATGAAAATGTAGGAAAAAGTAATTAAACTGTAGATAAATGTCATCTTTTTTGTTAATGTTTCTCTCCCACCCTCTTTGGCTAATTATGAAGCTATCTTTTTTCAAATTTGAAAGATAAAAAAAAAAAAAAAAAGGAATTATTCCACAATTTCATAGTTCTTCCATCCTTCTTTTTAACAGCTCTAGAAATGAACCTTTTTCTTCCTACTGTGATTTAAGTTTCTCTGCCCAAGGCCTGAGAACACAAGATTAAATGGTGACCACAAATGATAACATTGGTTAACTTGGCTTCAGAAGCTTATTTCAGCTCCTCCTGTTAACAGAAAATCTTTGGTACTCAAAGATCACATAGTGAAATCCTAGCCCCACTGAAGTCTCCAGGAAACTTAGTTGCACTTAGTGGTACCAGAGTTTAGCATCTATTTTTATGATAAATATGCCCCAAAAATGTATCTGTGCAGCATTGCTTTATAAACTTTTTTAAATCTAACTATTCAACAAGACGTTATCCTTGTTGTAAAGAACCTGTTAAGCATTGCCAATCCTGTTAGCATCATTGTGATGAACACAAGTGCAGTAGGAGTCATCTGACAACAGGCAACAGGGCAAACCCTCGCCTTCCTAAGCAATTCACAAAAGTGTAGAACAATCTTTTCATCTTTGTTTTGCAAGTGGAATGGCACCTTTGTCTTCAGAAATGTGTAAACTGTCACTGTGTGAAACCTCAAGCTGAGCCTTGTCGTGCCCATTTATATGAGAATGATTGTGTAGTGCTAATCTACAGGCTTTGAAACTGCTTCACTTGCTAAATCCAGTTGAAGACTGAAAAGTGCTTGATAAATCCTTAGAGTGCTTTAACTTTGAAGAACTCTTTGCAACGGAGACAAACAGGATTAGTACATGTGGCTTCCCATAAGGGAGCTCTGGATCCCCCTTTCACTGACAGGGCACCCTTGCCATGTTTCCTCCCATTGACACCTCTTGATTGGAAAGATAAAGAGTTCCATAGGTTTGTAACAGCATCTTTTTAGCCTGGCTTTAATAAAATATCTGTTGAACTTGCTGTATTACAAGATTCAGAGCTTCCTAATTTAGCTGTAAAGCATGTTCTGGGCAGTGTTTTCTGTCAGCAAAGTGTGCTGAATTCAGTGGAACACTTTCTGATCAGTTCCAGTGGCTCTGGATTGGGTTATAAAGTTTTATCCTGTTGCTTTTCTTTTCTCTTTTCTTTTCTTTTCTTTTCTTTTCTTTTCTTTTCTTTTCTTTTCTTTTCTTTTCTTTTCTTTTCTTTTCTTTTCTTTTCTTTTCTTTTCTTTTCTTTTCTTTTCTTTTCTTTTCTTTTCTTTTCTTTTCTTTTCTTTTCTTTTCTTTTCTTTTCTTTTCTTTTCTTTTCTTTTCTTTTCGCTGTTGAGGTTCCAGCTCCGTCAGTAAATATGTTCTACTACTTTAAAAAAATACAGATAAACCAAAGCTTACATGATCACTGTAATTAAGGGTTTAGAGATTGCTTGGCTTTCGTAAGTACTTTAAATGACTATTTTTAAAAAGAACCCTTACAAGCTGCTAAAGACTAATCAGTCTGGGGTCCCTTTGCAGGTACTGTTACCTATGTGCAGAAATGGCTTTTACTTTCCCTTTACTGAGAGTACTGGCAACCACCCGCCCTTGTATTCAGAGGAGAAGCGGACTCGTCTGTGGCAGCTGGGAGGTGTGAGCAGGATGGAAAAGCAAGGCCCTTTACTCACCACTCCTTCCAAATGTACATGTCATTGTGACCCAGTTTGTAAATGCAATGGAGAGCCATCCTGTATGCTGAACGTTGTCTGCAGAGCTGAGCGGGATTTTGCTGCCAGGGAAAATGCCTGGCAGGTTACAGCGCCTGGAAATTTAGCTCGTTCATTTTGGAAGTGTTTTAAGTCTATCAAAAAGAATTCTGTACTAGGACATGAAAACACAAGTGACTGAATTGCACAAAAGCCCCGCTTAGCCTCTTCAATGCCTTGGGAGCCTTGGCACGTTTTGAAAGGCAGCCTGCCCATTGTGGTTGAGCTGAGCGCTTGCTTCCCCCTGCAGCCATTCTGGACAGACAAGGTGTTGCTCGCACTTGGCTGTCCAAAACAAAGACCTGCGCAGAACACACGAGCACACACTGACAATACTGAGTCCAGCTAGTGATAGCCACTAGTGTGCAAAGGTTGCTCTGGTATAGTGTGGCTGCTCCCAATCTTCATATAACATTTGAGCAGCTAAAAGCATTGCTCTAGGAAGTGTGAGGTTACTCCCTGTGCTCTCTTCAGGCTGAGGAAGATGAAAGGCACGTTGTCAAAGGAAACTGCCAGCATCCACGCTGTGAGCTCTGGCCGAAGTTGAGGCGCCCTTCACCCTTCAGATGGGATCTGGGCTAGTGCATAGGTTTCATAAGATTAGCCCCCCCAGAAAAGAACAGGGGTAAATGAAGTGGGTATATTTGAGCAGAATACTAACCATGCTGAGAGTAGGTCAGGTACCAAAGATAGCATAGCAACGGTGCTTGTCAGCGGAGTGGTTTGATGCAGGTGAAGCAATGCACTGAAGGCTCACAGGGAGTGAGCTCAGGTAACCCTCTCTGATGCCGTGCAGTGTGGAATGTGAGTATCTACTCATAAAAGAAAGACTTAAGAAAACAATTCTCTATTTAGCATTCCCTATTCCTTCACTTAGGTGTCTTACACCTTACTTAGTCTTCTGCCTCCAGTGAATTCCCTTCGTAACCATGATTAGTGAATTCTGCTGCCAAGGTTGAGTGCATCTGGGCCTTCCTCTTCTGCTTGCCTGTGTGGTCTCTAGCACACAGTACTTTGTAAATAATCACAAATGCTTTGGCTTGCAATGCTTTTTAAATCATGTTTAGCGCAGAGGAAAAGCATCTTTGACAGCTCTGCAAACTCAATCTTGAGATACAATAGACTTTTACATTACTGTAGTTTAAAAAGTTAATAGTATACAGTTTAAAACTGCCTACATAGATAGTAACATGACAGGCTTTAAGAGACTTTAAGCCTCTCTAAAGTAAACAGTACTAATACTGAAAAATTGTTATTCCAAGCCCTTTTTTTTTTTTTTTTTTTGTAAGGGGAAACCCTGCAAAGATGGCAAATGTGTATCTTTTCTGTCACTTCATAGAAAAGCAGCAAAACATACAGAAGAAAAGCCTTTCTCTCTGGCTGATTTCCCAAATGCACTTTGAGTTACCAACCACATTTAAGAGGCTGCTGGAGCTTCTTTGTACAGTGAGAAAGTGCTGAAACAGAAAAAGCATTGAGCAGAATATGCAATGACTTTGTCACAATTATGGGCATCAAACACAGGGTTTTCAGACACAATCCTTTATCCTGCAGATGTTTCAGCTCAGTGTGTTGATCAGCACATTGCCCCAGGAAATTGCCTTGCTGATCAAAAAGTGTCTGTGTGTGCTCCCCTTGCACATATCCAGCATAGTCTTTTCAGGACAACTATGAGTCTGAATATATAGGAGCTAGCAAAATTGTGGATGAGCAGTTGAAACATTCCACTGGTGCACCTTGACTCATTAGAAATGCTGCATCCATAGTAAGCAAAAATATTCTCCATCACAAGTAACATTCAGCAGTTATGATGTGTGTAGGAACATAACCTTTGCCTCTTTGTTTAATGCTCTCCTTAGGGAAACAAATGCCTTTTGAGATATCAGGAAATGCAAGCTCAGTCATGGTAACATTTAGTTTTCCTTTCAACCTGCTATATATAAAATCTGCTAATGAATGAGAATTTTCTTGGTACTACAGACATGAGGCCAAACCTTTTCCTGGTATTATCTCTCTCACTTAGTTGAAGTCATGTCAGAAGAAAAAAATTATCTCTGTATTGTCTTTTTTGCTAGAACTATGGCCACTACATAAAGTTGGCTAGTTGTTTCCGTGCTAGGAGATATCTTTCCTTCTTCACCAAGGTGATTGGTGAATTTGTGCCTTTTCTTCGTCAGATGCCCATCTTGTGCTGTTTTGCATCTGAGTTTTGAAGATACTGAGGACCAGCTGCTCCTGTGAACTCCTGTGACAGCTGGAAGGACTAAACAGTGAGAAGCCATCTTATGGGTGAGCACTCAGAAATGGAGTTTCCATTATGCCTAGATAGTGGTAAGACTTCAAACCACAGTCTGCCTCCCCCATCAGTCTAATAATTAAGGGTTAAATATTTGGATCTGATTTCACCCACTTAGCTATCTGGGCATTTACCTAAGACATCAGGTTGGTTGTTCAATGCCCAGAAAATCACTGCTACAGGGAAGGTTAGTTAGTGGCAGGCAGCATTGTCTATCAGAAGTACCTCTCTCCCCCATTCCCTACCCTCCTCCACGTTGGCATCTCAGACTAGGGCCTAACATCAGTGAGAAGACTCTACTTTCATAGTGTCTCAGGGAAAACAGATTTGTGGCAAGGAAACACAAGGAGGTACACCAGTTAGACCACTACTTGTGGACAGGGGAACAGTGAGTCTGTACTTGCCTCTTGAGAGGCAAAAAAGAGCAAAGGAGGATTGGATCCTTCTCCTCAGTGTCCTCACCTAATGTTCTTCCAAGCCAGCTAAGCCAATCCAGAGGGAAAAATAAGGAAGCAAACTATTTCTGTGCTTGCAAAAGGGAAGGGGAGAATGAAATGTGATTCTCCAACCCACTGTTTCATAAAGAAGCAACATGTGGCCATAATTCAATCTAGTGCTCACTCATTGGTTATACAAAATATTTGCACTTTTATTCAGAAATTGGATTTAGTAAATCTGATGTGTTCTACTGTGGACCATAAGGGAAGTTCATTAGAGAAATTGCAAGGCTAAGGCTTTTTTACCTCTGAACAAGGCTTTGGATTTTATTAATCAGGTACATTTGTCATTTACAGTGATGATAAACATTTGACAAGTAATCAGCTCTGGGAGGAATACGGTTTACTGCTGCAATCTGGGTTTGTGCTATTAATAACAATAATAATGTTTGGCACCAGTATAGCCAGTGTAAGCAAAGGACAGAACAGATTTCCCAAGCTCTAGCTTGCTGAATGTGGTTTTCCATGTCCTGCTGAGAAGGGTTTGCCAGGGACAGGATGTTGGGATCAAAAGAAAACGGAAAAACAAGAGCAGAGGCTTGGTGCAAGTTTTTCATTGT
Organism: Falco punctatus; assembly: GCF_963210335.1. Taxonomy (NCBI): domain Eukaryota; kingdom Metazoa; phylum Chordata; class Aves; order Falconiformes; family Falconidae; genus Falco; species Falco punctatus. Next base: position 57,516,889 of record NC_137587.1, read on the forward strand.
GTTTAAGGTTGAATTACTGAGTTTGATAGGATTTCTCCCATTTTATTTCTCTCAGATTTAATGTAAGACTGTTTTTTTAATGTAGTGCTGTGAAAGGATTTACTTTTTGAAGATAAATTTGAGTAGCGTTCTGAATGAACTCCGCTGAAAACTTTGTCTTCAACTTTTTTTTGCAGAAAATTGGGCATTTGCTGAGATGATGGTTGTTTTTTGTTTGGTTGGGTTTTTTTCCTTTCATAAAGGTGTGTGTTTTCCTTCAAAACTAAAAGAGATCTGTTTTCATTAAAAGAATGAAAACCTGCAAATGTAACACATTTGTTTTGGTTGTAAAATCCTATCCCCTCCCCTAATAATCAAAGTTTAGTTGTTCAAACTCCCAGTATTTTCAGGGAGGTAGGAAAGAAGATCCAAGAAAGAAATTTCCAGAAACATCTGGTATCTGCATGTCTCAAGAAAGTCACCCTCTCTTGGTTATGTACATGTTTTCCTCTATTGCAAAACTGTCTTTGGTCCAGATATATAACTATTTGCAGTGAAAATTATTCCCGCCAGGTCCATTTCTGCACTTTTGGGTAGCTGTTAACTTTTTCTGCAGTTAGGATGCAAAGAATCAATACAGTTGCCTTTCTAACTCAGTTATCATGCAAAGGGCCCATACAAGATTAAGGGCTTTTTGACTGACAGCAGAGCAACTTTGCCATTAAACAGATGTGAATCATTCACAGACATGAGAGCCCTTATCCGACTGAATAGGAGCAGGTATTCACTAACCTGTGCATTGGTGCAGTGTTTCTTTTTTATGGCTGATTGCTTAAATAGTGCAGCTGAGACTTGCGTGGCCCTGCTGGTGCAACGTGATAGGTCTCAGAGGGCAGCAAAGGTTACATGCCATTTTGATGATTTTATTTAGTTTGATTCCTAGCTTTTCAAAGCTGCAGCCTCGCCTGTTACTGAATGTTTTCTGATAGCTGTGTCATCCCTAAGAACTGTCGCCAACATTTTATTCATATATTTACATCTTTATTGAAGAACTGTTTTTCTTTCAGGTATACCTGTTTGGAATGAAAATACTATTTTTGTAATGCACTTGAGTGTTTTTCATTTTGTGTGAATACAAAGTTTGGACTCTATTTTCGTGCTTTCTATTGCAACCTTTGTAATACATTTGATTGATAGATTTTATTACTATGGTTACTGCAGTTTCATATAGCAGACTTTATTTGTGAGAGTAGTATCATGCTCTGCCCTCATTCAGCCTACTTTGTTTATTATTGTTTATTGGGGGGTGGGGGGGTGTTCCACTGCTTTCCTTGAAAACAAGATTGCTGCAAAATGAGGAGTTTCTCATATCTTCAAACCCACTGTGTTCCGCACTGCTACCTTACAGAGAGAATTGTATGTACCAAAGTACCAAGAAATTTTGCTGGCCACAAGAGTTCAGAAATCAAAATCACACAGAGAGCTTCCATCTTATTACATAGCTGCTTTTTTTTTTTTTTCTTTTCCTTAATTTTTATTTGAAAAAAGGTTTTGCAGGACAAGTCACAGTGATTTACTTGCATGCTGCAGGCTGATTTAGGATGCTTATTTGATCAGTCTGATTCTAATGACACTAGAAATACCATAATGGATGGAACATTCCTGGCCTGCTCTAAATTGGATTAGATGGTTTACTAATGTAATACCGGCAAGCCAAATCAGCCTGTGATGCCATGGGGATTAATCTATAGGGAATATTTGATCTCTAATGCACATGTGCTAGTTGAAGTGCAGTCATATCTTTTGATTTAATAAACCATTTTTATATTTCTCCACAGTATGTGTGTGTTCAAGTAGGATGAGCTAATTGGTAGAATTACCCTTTTAAAATGAAACTTGATAACTTGCTGCTAAATGGAAGAAGAATAGTAAGTACTTGAGTCTTAAAAGATTTGGCTGTTGTTTATGCAGTTTCTTCTTGATAGCTTAAATGCTAAGGACCACACAAGGACTTGGTGTTCCCTGTTAGGAGAAAAAACCAACAATGCTGATATATCTTGTAAAATACTCATTTGTTACTGAACTGAGGAGTCACAAAAGGTACATATTCCTGTAAATCAAATATATTAGATCTGGGTTTATTCTGGTCATCACATGATTTCTTTAAAATTTAACCCCTGATGATCAAATATATTGTCAGGAAATAGGTTGAGAAACAAAGAAAAATTATGCGGTGCCTTGTTCGTGGACATCACTTTTTAGCACTGTGTTGTTTGTGAAGGTGTTTGCTGCAGATCTAACCTTTGGCTGGCAGATGGCTTGTACAAGCAGAAGACAGAGAGTCACAGGGGAAGGAATAAGAAAATGGTAGAATTACAAAGCAAAAACTTTCTCTCAGTGCACTTGTACTAATTGATAGCTTTTACTAAAGTGAATGTAAAATGTCTGCATTGTGCCCAAGTAACTTTGCTGTTAAATAAGTCATCCTATGGTAGCTGAAATATGCTGTGACTACAGAGAGCTGAAACAAAATCTTTCCCCTTTGCTTTGCCCTCTGACTTAGCTATCTCTATAGCAAATATTTCAGACTTCCATACAGATAATATAACCATGGAACAGTACCTACCACAATATGAAAATATATAATTTTCCTCACCGAATTATGCATGCGAGACACCTAAGACAGACACATCTTTCCTCTTCCCAGAACTGTGATGGATCCTCAACTGAATATCCTACTAACCTCTGGGTTTGACACACTTACTATATTCTATTAACACAGCTGGGATTACAGGACTTCCAGTTATATGTTTTGAAATGTGTTACACATTGAAAACGTGTTTCTAACCTTGGCCATGCACAAAATATCAGACCATAAAATATGGGAAAAAGATTATAGATCTTTTTAATGGTTTAAATAATTTTTTATTACTGATATTTCTGTCATTCCAAGTCTTTTCACAGTAAACAAGTAAACCTATTTGAAAAATGCTTTGAGAAACAGTACTATAAAAACGATGAGGTCCCTACAATTTTGTCCAAAGCCCTTTTCCAAGAAGTAGCATAAACAAAAATCATAAGAGTATTTGCTAGTCTATATCAGATCTTTTGTATGACTTATGCAACCTCTGTATAGCTAGTTATTAAAATGTCCGTCAGTACAATCACCAGTACATCGTTCTGCCTTAGAGATTGCCTGTTCACCTACTGGTTTGCTGGTAATTAGAGTGGGCTTTCAGGTATTTTACTTCAAATTATAAGCTATCAAATACATCAGACAAAGAAAATCAGACCATATGTTTAGCTTCCCAGCTGTTTTAGGTGATGAAACGTTTGATCTTTTGACTGCTACTGAAACCTGATCTTCCAAAGAAAGCTCCAAACATTACTAAATCAGCTGAAGTATTCTTGCTTGCTGGAGTTGTTTTATCCTTCATTAGACCAGTTGTCTTCAGCTGAATTCTTTACAATACAGTATTTTTCACTGGTACTAAATCATGATGATTTGTGTACCTCATTCACTTAGGTCTGTGAAAGTCTTGTCTCACTATAACGTTCTGTATCACTCTCTCACTTTGTCTTGGTATGTAGGCCAGAATCTCACTATATGATAGTCTGGGTGTATGAGGGACACGTGATGTTAAGGAAACAATTGTAGAGATTATTTCCCATGGCTAGGCTGGTTAATCGTTACGTTTTTCCATCAGGGAGCTTTCTGATACACGTAGACAGCTCTCTTTGGCTTATACTACTAGCTATAAAACTTTTCCAGCAATGGTAAGACACTTCTAGTAATAAATTGGAAGAACTGGTGTGCATTATTTGTTGTGTTTATATGCTACTGACATGAAAGGACACCTTTTCAAATACAATTGCTTGCATTGTGCACAGGTATTTCTCTGCAAGAACAGAGATTGCGTTTTGCATTTGACCAGAGCTTTGCATCTGTTTGTGCATGAATGCATGCTAACTGTTCTGTCTCGAGGAAGTACACCTGAGATGGTGATACACTGGAAATTTGACACTGAAGGTTATACATCATATCTGGCATGTGAGTGTTGCTGTGGTGCTGTAAATTTTAGTAGAGTTAGTCAATTTAGGAGTATAGTTAGAAATAAAATTATCGGTTAACATTTAGAAAACATGCCAGATTCAGTCGTGAAAGAAATATGTTTTGACTTCACTTTTGAATAATGAAGAATAGGCTAAGTAATAGAAATGGAGTGATGTTACACATTGGAGTATCTTAATACATTTTTCCCTATTGGCATACCTCTGCATAGAGCCAATATTCCTGATGCTGTGACAGAGTAGAGGGTACACAGCCTTTGCATCATAACTATACGGAACCCCAAAATGGTTCTTGATACTTAAACTATGCTGAAGAAAATTCAAAATTTTTTTTTTTTAGCTAGAACATACAGTGCTAATTTCTTTGGATTTGGATTTGGATTAAAAAAAAAATTCAAATACTTGTCTGTGTAATTATTGATCTCACATACAGTGTTTATAAACATTCAATGAGTGCATTTATTCAACTTGCCATGTAGTGGTTTCCAAGTAATAATGATTTTGAATGGAAGTGAAAATAACAGGGAGAAGAAGTGCGAGAGTAGTTCCAAATGCCCCAAAAACATTGAGACCTTGTGGAGTCATTTCAGTGACTGAGACACTTCAGTCTGTGTCTAATAACTCCAAAAAGCTGTCATTTTGAGAGCATGTTTGCAACAACTATAACTCCTGATCATCTGGGTTATGTCAAGCTCAAAATAAAGGATCACCATGTTTTGGAAAGTGATAGAGGCTTCTTACATTTCTGGTTTGAAACAATAATAATAGCAGTAGAAATAGAGATGTAACCATTACACGGCTATATGTATGTAGAAGGTAATTACTTTGAATTTGGGATTCATTTCCCTGCATACTGTCTGAGACACTTTAAAGACCCTGCTGCGAATCCATCCCTGCTATTTTCCGCAACTGTGGGAAGTCATGAGAAGACAAGCTTTGAAACCCTTGCTCACCAGTGTATGCATGTAAGCTGTCTGAAATCTTTTCTAACTTTTCTCACTGTCAAGCCATATAACTGATTCCAAAGACAACTGACTTTACCGATGAAAGAACTATAATAAATTGTTCCAGTAAACATTCCCAGAAATGTTCTGTTGACACTTAGAGTCATATAAAGGTAGAGTCAGTAAAGAGCAACAAACAAGCAGTACTTCACTGTCGCTGTAATGCCAGCAAGATAAGCACACTGCTGCTGAGAACTTTACAGGACATGTTACAGGCACACCCTGCCCTGTGCAAAAGAAAAAAAACATAGGAGGAGGAGGATGACTTGGAACAGCACAAGAATAGTGTTCTGATTTTGCATTCTACCACTTTGTACTCCTTGACTTTCATAAGCGACCATTTCATAAAATTCGTATTTGCTTTCCTTTGATTTACAATTATTGAAATTTTAATAAGGATTGTGCAGCGACTCCAGACATCACATATTGTCAGTGAGAAATTATAACTTTATTGCAGCACACACTGACAGCCAACTCATAAAAATGAATGACATTCTATATCATAACATCTCGTAGGCTGTTCAGCATGTTAATAGCTCACTTCATCTTTCTTTAGCATAATGAGGCAGACAGTGTACCAATATTCAACATGAAAATGAAGATTAAGAAAATTTGAATTGAAGCAAGAAAGTAGCATTTAGCAGAGGTTCAGGCAACATTCAGATAAAAAGTTTCAATTAAAGTACTCTTAGGGAACCTTTTATCACTGGAGCAAAGCTTTGTTACCACAGACCAACACTTACTACAAAAAATGTCATTTCAAAATGGCTTTTGAAATGCTACTTCTGAAAGAATCTATAGTCTTTCTCTTATCCCGTATAGTACTTTTTGTAGACTCACTTGTATAAGGTTAGATTGATTTATAATAAGCTGTTTTTTCATAGTAAATCAAACTAAAAAATGGAAGCAATATGTAGGAAAGGAAGTAGACTTTTTTAGTACTAATTTAGATGATACTATTCTTTATGCTGTTCTATAAACAGATAAAAATATTTAGCAGCCAACCTACAAACTATTGCTATATAAAGTACCAATTGCAACATATGAATGTCTGTGTAAAAAATATTTATGTATCGACTTCAATTCCAAGAAATGCAGTTACCACAGCAATATTTACGGTACAGAAGTACTACTTAAAAATATACTTAAAGGAATGTAAACCAAAACATAATTGCCGATAATCTGTCAGATGGTATTACAGATTTATTTTTACTACTTTTATCAGGAGTTCAAATATACCTACCTAAACACAGACAAAACTCTCCGTTTACTGTCCCCAATCTGGGAGTATTATTAACAAAATCTCTGTAGTCGCTGAAAGCCCCGATTAAGACACCACTGCAGACTCACTACAGTTAGCTATGAACATATTTCTCCATAGTATGAACCTGAATCAACCAACTGTAACTACTTAAATGAGTAAAATTATCCAGTAAAATTGTGCAGCTGGAGTTGTTGCTTCTGGCTTTAATTGTGGTGCCATTCAACAACAAACTCTCACTTTAGCTTTGTAAGGACTTCTTCTTCAGCTATAAATGTGTCAAAATGAAAGAAATGTAAACTTTTGGAAAATTCCTAAACCAAAATATTTACTGTTTCTTTTTCAAAATGTGTGCGCTTTTGAAACAGTTTTATGGATCTGCATTATCTAATACAGCACCTGAGCCAAATGTAGTTCCCGTGATGTGGAAATACGTATTGTTTCTGTTGGAGGAATGCATCCCGTGATCTGGACAAAGCGCAGTAGATTGATATTGGTTCTTGGAACAGGATGGCAGATTTGATCCTTTGTCACTTTGGAGGGGTCTTTCAGTGGAGTGTCTTTGAAGAATGTCAGATCAGCACAATGTTTCATCTGTCTCAGAAACGTTTGTGATTACCCAACTTACTTTGGGGTCTACAGCCACCAGTGGCGAAGGTTGTTGGTGCTCCAGAGCACCAGTCCTAGCCAGGCTGCCTGCCACAGAAAGCCCTCTGCTGTTGGAAGTGGCCACAAGTCCAGAACAAAGTGATTTTTTTTTTTTTTTTTTTTTAAATCCCAATGATAAAGAGGGTAAATTAATCTTCAGGGTTGTATTTTACCATTATTCAAACCAAAAAGTGGTTTCTTCTGATAACTCCCATAACACCTGACACCTGCAATGTTGTCAGCTGAGGTACATGAAATAACAGTAACATCCTGGAAGCACTACTAAAGACACATTAGATTTTCAGCCAGTTTAATTGAATTTTCTATCCTCGTTCCAAATCCAAAGAAATGAGCACTGTATGTTCTAGCTTAAAAAAAAAAAAAAAAGACGCTCCTAGTGATATGCTGTCTGTTGAGGTCTACCCAAATTTAATGGTTCTCCTCTGTTTGAACTGCTTTGGGCTGCTGCTTTTTCCACCCTTTTGATTTTAAACTGTTACTCCTTCAGCATGCTTCTCAGCTCATGCCATTTGAGTTTTCTATCACCAACCAACTATTCATTCTGATTTGTTACCTAATGGCCTAAGCTGACTCCTGATTTGATTCTTCGCTCATTAAGACTTTTCATTACGGGTGATTTTGAAATTTATGCTGATGCTTTGGAACATCCACTCTTACAAAGGTTTAACGATTTGTTGAATCTCCTCAGTTTATCACATTATGTTAATTTTCCTTCTTGCAAAATGGGCCATACATTAGAACTAGGTATGTTACTTAATCTTCATCACAGTAATATACTACTTTTTCTCCCTTCACATTTCTTTCCTCATTGTGGACTACATGAAGATTTCTCTCACTTCCCTTGCTTTTCCTGTGGCATTTACCCCAGCTGCCTGAGGTTCAGCAGTGCTTTTAAATCAATCACCCTGCATGAAGACAGCCAAAGCCCCCTTCCAGGTCCTTTTCTCTCCTTTCTGGTCATCTCCTCTATGTCTCCTCCTTCCCTCAGCAGAATGAGATTCTTGCTTGCCGTTCCTTTCTCTTCATTCATTTGATTCAATGTACTATCTAGCACAGAGCGGCCATATTGATATTTATTGCATTTTTTGTTTGTGAAATTAAGATTCACTTCTCTGTATTTCTGAAAACAAAAAAGATTGACTACTTTGCTCTCTTTTGGTGGTTTGCCTTATTTTAAGTACACTGTATCCGTTCCTAAGGCTAATCAACCTTCTGCTGAATATTTCTTTCCACTCAAGGTCAGCTCCTAGCTCACTAGAATATACCTGCAATTACTTTTAGAATTAAGAAAGTTTGGCTAGTCTGACTAAACGTAGTGAGTTTTAATCCAATCTATACCGTTCCTTTTATTTCACTTGGCAGTTGAGAAGGTGGTGGTGAAATAGCTTTTGCAGCAGCTTCATATATTTGATTTTATCAGTAAGTCTTAGTTCCCAGATCTGATTGCTCATTGGAAAAACTCAGAAGTAATTCTCTGAAACCAGTGAGTTTAATTTATCCCTCTGTCATAAGTGAGATCAGCTTAGGACTGGAGGTCTGATGCAGATAAGTACTACTTTAAAGGTTATCTGGCTTCCTCCAGGGCTTAGGAAGTATAGCTGCCGTGAAGAGTAACCAGATTGCAGCCACTGTCTGGCAATGTCATGGGCAGAGTTAGCCATATACATCAGCTGGTGACAGGTAAGGGTTGTCTCCCAGGCTGATGGAATCACTTCTCACTCCTGCAATATGACTGTACCGTATACTTCAGCCGATGACAGCTAGGGACTGTCTCCTTGGCTGATGAAATAAGCTCTGTCTTGTAATACAAATATACTGCAAAGCAGAAATTATTTGGGCAAAACTAATACACATGGGAGGGCTTCATGTACCATGTTACTTCATTTGAGGATCATTGGTTGGAATTCATGAGTTCAGTGATGTAAATCTGGTGCAGTCTGGGTAAAATTATACGGATTGTCCCGTTTTCCACCAAGTCAGAGTTCAAACTTCTCAACTGGTAGTGTGCAGCCAAACAATCGCTCTATTGGATATCTGTTTTCCCACTTACCAAACTTCTTTTTTCATCATCCAGGTATCTGTGATCTTTTCCTCTTCACTTGGGGTTTGGATTGGTTTATCAAATTTTGGGGGTCTATCTTCAGTTATTATTTAATTAATGCCATTTGCCTGAGGAATTATTATTGCAACTACCAAATGCCTTTTGTCATCAAAGCACAGGGATAACATTATTCCTGTATGTTGTTTGTGGTGTCACTGGCATGCAAAAAATAACCAGACATACTTTCCAGTCTTCACAGTTCTTGAAAAGAAGTCAATGCTTTGCATAATTATCTGAGGGATACTTATAGTTAGATGGCTTCATATTCCTTTAAATATAGTGGGTAAAGTACAGGCAACCTGCTATTGAATTCTGGTTTCCAAAAGAGCATTCTGAGTGAAAACTTTATATAATATATAATAACTTTTAATATACTTTATAGTATATTAAATATATACTATGCTTATACTAAAGCTATTTGCAAGTGATATGGGCTTTTTAGTTTGGTCTTACATTTCAGTGTGCAGGTACCTTATTTATAGTTCTTATGTCATCTTTTGTAGAAGAAAATCCTCCCACTTTTCTCTCTATATATGATTTCTCAAGGAAATGCCTGAGTTCTTGTACAATTTATGTAGTCTGCTCACGATTACTGAGGTTTAGTGCTATACTGTTTCCAGGTTTTTCCTCTTTGCTTCCACTTCTCAGAGGAATGGAGATCACGAAGAATAGGAGAAATTAAAAAGTCTTTTTACCAATGAAGTTTTTCAAGCACAGACCTGTTCTCAGCAGTTCAGTTTAGCATGCAGAGGCAGAGAGTAAGAAGCACTAATGTACAGAGACTTCCCGTGCATCTCTTAAAGAACCAGTGCCCTCAACACACTTCTGAAAAATCATCTGCAAAACAGTAGAAATTCAGAAACATCATGAGTAGTATTCTGTGATACCAGTTTTGAGAACGTGTATCACAAGATGGGGAGGAAGCAGCTGAGCCATATGGGATCAGGCCTGCTACTGGTAGCTGGTAGAGAAAGGCTGGAGTATTTAGGTAATAATTGATAGTCAAATAGATGGGACCTAGTGGTGTACCAGACAGCCCTATATTTTTTTTTTGTGGAGAAGAAAGGGGATAATGACTTTGCCAGGAATTCAAAATCTCCGTGCCAATACCTGGCATAATTGCTAGTGATCCATGTACGAAATGCATTCAGCACTGGGGTAGGTGGTCCTAGGAGTAAAAACTTCAGCACTGGAGCTTCCAAGAACAGGCTAGACAAGAATTTTGCAGCAGTACTTTAGGTTTAATTCATCTTGCCTTCCATAAGCAGTTGGATTAGTTGACCTCAGAAGGTCATTTCTAGCACTATTTTATGTATTTCCATGGTTGCATTCATTAAATGCAACCATGGAAATCCTGACTTTCAGGATCAGTAAGGATTGACATTACCTTTCTTATCAGTTAGTGATACTGTAGTTTTAGGTTCGGGGAGCACTTCTTCATCCAAAACTTAATGATTCTTTTGCTACATAGCTTATAAAATCTTATATCCCACTTCTGTCTGAGCACGGTGAAAGCTATTTCAAGCAACATGGGACAGCATATAGGAATATTTCAAATTAGCCAGCCCCTTACACTTTAATTATTTCTAGTGATCTGCCAGGTTATTGCATTCATGGTTGAAGTGTGTAAGGACAATGAGTGATTTATACCAGCTGGATTAATAGCACTGAAATATTAGCAAGGATAATGCATGATGCCATACGTCACTTATTTTAACTCTCTTATTAAGAAAAAAAAAAAAAAAAAAAGCAAGCAAGCATCTAATACAGCTGTTTTACAACCTTTCCTTTGTTGTGTCTGTAATCTGCTTCCATCCATTCAAGGTGGATTGGGTCTGGCTGAGGTGGAGCTAATTTTCCCCACAGCAGCCCCTGTAGCCCTAAGCTTTGTGTTGGTAGCCAGAAAGGTGGTGGGAACACACCAGTGTGTTGCTGTTGATGAGCAGCGCCGGCCCAGCACCAAGGCTGCCTCTCCAGCATTCCCACCACCACCGGTACGCTGCGGGTGGGCAGGATCTTGGGAGGGGACACAGCCGGGACAGCTGACCCACACTGACCAAAGGGGTATTCCATACGATGTCTGCTCAGACATAAAAGCTAAGAGAAGAGAAGAGGAGGGGGAGTATTCGTTATTACAACATTTGTCTTCCAGAGCAACCACTACGCCTGCTGAAGCCCTGCTTCCTAGGAACTGGTCAAATGTCACCTGCTGATGGGAAGTAGAGAATAACATCTTTTGTCTTCCTTTGCTTCCATGTGCAGCCTTCGTGTTTACTTTATTAAACTGACTTTATCCTGCCCCAGGAGGGGTTTTTTCCATCTTATTTTCTTGCCTTCCTTGGCCTCCTGAGGAGGGGAGCAATAGAGCAGCTTGGTGGGCACCTGGTGTCCAGCCAAGATCAACCCACCACACAAGGATATATTTCTAACTCTTATTTTAGACACTTAATATTGTGCTGTTATCCTCAAAAGCATTAGATAAAACTTGTTGTGTACCTTACCATTGTCTTGTCTCTTTCCTCTTCTGTCTGTGAGGTCAAACCCCTTCATGTTTTTATTAAAAAGAACATTTAAATGGGAAGGAAAGAGTATCTCCTATTTATTTTAAATATACAATTTTATTTATAAAAATTTTGCAGCATTTGGCATGGGTATGTGCTGATAAAATATATCTGTGCTTTAATATAATATACCCAACAACAAAAAGGGAGGTGCAGGATAGTTGCATAAAATCAGTAATAGATGTCCAAACAGAATATGTTGCCTGAAAGAACTTCAGGCTAATTTTCCTGATTTTAAAATAGCTGGGATGGAACTGAGACCAACTCAATGAATGTCCTTGTCTGTTCATGTCTGCTTCCTCATGTGTAAAGCAGAAATAGTATTTCCCCCTCAATATGGTGTTACAAATCTCAATTAACATGTTTTCATTGTCTCAGCAATAAAATGTTTTGTTCTGTTGGTCTAAATTCAATGTAAAACCTACACATGGGCAACAGCAGAATTGGACTCTATGGTATTATTAGAGTCCTAATATTCATAACTCCAATCATAGTTAATTTCACTTAGGGATTTAAATTTACAAAATTAAAATATGAAGCCACTATTGTCCACAATCTGAGAAGGGGCAATGGGAGAAATGTGAGATTAAACACAAGCTAAATTATTATCAATTTAGCAAATCCCATCGTGTTGACAAAGCATTAGAGTAGCCTGGAACTACTAATTATAGTTTTCAAAATGTTTGATAGGTAGACAAAAAAAAACCTTCTGTGGGTTAATGCATCAGAATCATATGCCACCCTTTTTAAGATATACACAATGAGCACAGGGAGACAATATACTGATCTTAAGTCTGCAGATAGGAGTGTTGTTCTAGGTCTAGTGTTATAAAATACGTGCTTTTGATTTATGGCACATATTCAATGTTTTTCCGTATATTTCTGGAGTTAATTGATTGAAATCACTATTACCTGAATGGAGCATGTCCTACAAACCAGAACACAATGGATGTTAAATATTGACTTTTCAATTGGAAGGACATATTCATTATCCGACTGGAATTATCCATTCTTAAATGTACATAAGAAAACAGAATCTAAAACCTGTAGAATTCCTCTTGAAAAGTAATGTTTATTATATCATTAATGCTCTTCTAACTCTGTTTTTTTTACTTCGGCTGCTGTCAACTGCCTGATGTTAGGTGCTCTCTTCCCAATATGGCTTAAGTAATGTTATAGTCTCATTTAAAACTGTTGTGCACAATAAACTGTTCTGATAATTGCTGTTACAAGTTTTCTGGAGGGGGCATCACATTTTTTTCATTTTCCAGTACCAAAGAATGGCCTTGAAAATATTATTTTCCTCCTTAATTTAAAACTTTATAGATTATATGGAACTTGCATTACCTCCATAATTAAAGTGCTAATCCTTTTTCTTTCTTCTTTTTTAAAGCAAGTTTTCACATGGGATGATTTCCAAACTAGTGAGGCTAGTTTTTTATATCAATTAAATTGCTATTTGGCATAGCAGACAGAATAGCAAAGGAGACTGTAAATCGGTGTTATGACTCCTCACACCCTGAGCTGTCTGCAGCCCAAAGCAGGACAAATCACTCAGACTTAAATTAAAGTAACAGCAATAGAGTTCTAGCCTGTACGGAGGCCTGTCGGGCCCGACATCTGCTGGCTTCTGTCATTGCCAGTGTATGTCCATTTGCAGATGGTGAATTCAACTATCCCAGCTTTGTCCCTAGCTGATCTTCTGTCTGTCTCTGTGTTGCAATGCATAGGAGACTCAACCAAGACCGAGTGTTATGTCCACTGAATATAATTCCTGGCACAGTCAAATGTATATATGCTTTAGTTTTGCTCCAGTTCTGGTTAATCTTAGGCTGAGGCAGCTCCATTTCAACATCACAGTTTGCATTTAGTTCTGATTGGAGAAAAAAATTATGTCTGAGGCCAGGGTTTGACTGAAGTTTGATTTGATCCCCAGACACACTTCTGCTCTAGCCACCAAGCTATTGTGTCCATCCTTCTTTCTCTGAAATAATAAATATTTATAAAGTAAAAGATTGCCGGTTGTCCCATGTGGCTGATTAGGGCACTTACCTGGAATATTATCCCTGTTCTACATAATCCAAAACAGAGGCATAGTCTGGGTCTCATGTGAGTGTCTCAGCCACTCAGGTATTTACTATCTGGGTCTTTCCAGATATTTTTTCCGCGATACACATTCCATACCCATCTTCAGAAATCATCCTAGTGAAAACAGAAGCTAAAAAATATCCTTGACCAGGTTTAACTTTCAGCTGCAACAGTGACTGAATATTCAGAAACCCCTCCACCATTGCAAACGGCTGAGGACAGGCATGCCTCACATGATGAGAATAATTGCTACCCTTGATAAATCTCTTTAGAAGTGCTTTCCTTAAAATCATTATTTCTGTCCTACCTTGAGTGGGCCTGAGGCTGTGACCTTCTGTCCGGAATATTTTCTGGAAGAAATTAGAGACTGAAAAATCTAGGTTTGATTAAAAGATGTAGAGCTGAGTCACTTCAGCGAACCGGTAACACTCACGCTTTACAGTCATCTCCCTTGACATCATATCAGCTTCAGTCAAGTTGGTGTGGGGAGAGGGGGAAGAGCCCCTTGGGAGGGGGAGGGTTTTAGTTATGTGAACAAGCAGCTATATTTCTGATATCTTAGATATCAGTTTTCAGCTTAGTGGAGCTGAAAGGTTTTAGTTTTACAGCTTTCCACTCTACTTAGCTTCTTACCCAGTCATAAAATCTAAGGTACTGCAATATTTAGTCTATTCATGTCCGTATAGAGAGCGTATATCTGCAATATCCAATATAAAGGTGGCTTTGCATGACTCGTGTTTAAGCAGATGCTTGAAGATCTCTGCAATAAGGGAGTATAAGAAGAATCATCCATCGTGTAACTGCTTGAGAAGGTGTAATGCATTTCTCTCCTACATCCAGGCATCTTTAAATGCTGATTATTCCTGACTCTCAGCATGGCCTGTTGTAGCCACAGGTGTTGGGTATAATTGAGAACATCCATCAGGTATCTCTGAATTCTAGCACAGTACTACGCCTGATCAAAATGAAAACTGGTAAAAAAAGAAAAATTGCTGGAGCAGTTTCCCACTGGAAAATGCAGATTTGAGTTTACCAGAGCATTCCAGAGTAATCTATTTGCTTTATCAATATTTTTAATGGTAATAGCAAAATCTAGCTTTAAAAACAAAACCATGTAAGCTGTTTCATTTTTAGTTTGTGTAATAGAATGTAATCAATTAAAAGTAAGATCAAAACAATAATGAAATGAAAAGCATTACAGAGATGAATCGTTTCTACAGAACTATGTGACATTTCTCTAAAACATTCTTCTAGAATGTTTTAATTCATGGGAAGATCAACACTTTTGACCTTTTCCAGATTCAGCAGGAAAGGAAATTTCATAATAGTGATAAATATTTTGCAGAAATTGTACAGTTAAAATTCTGCAATAAAAAAAAAATTGTTAATAGATTTTGAATGACTGAAAATTTTGGAAAGATCACACAAAGAGTGAAGCTTTTCAGCACAGTTTTTGATCTATATGAGTGCCTGCTTTGGGACAAGCTCACTTTCTATAGAGATTTAGCAGCTCTAAGGGTGGATAAAGGTTAGACACAGGAATCACAGGGCTAAGCCAGAGGCAGAAGCAGGAACCAGGAGTCAGGGGCTGAACAGGCAGGAGTGGGAATACGAGGTGGATGGAAGAACTAATGCACAGCTGAGTTACAGCTTGAGCAAAAGGCAAGAACAGTGGTAGATTTGAATAGGTTTCCTTCCAGTGTGGTACCAAGAGGTGGGCACTGTGCGAGCTTCCGTGGCAAGAGCCATTATCCTGCCTCTGCAATCACCATGTCCAGCAACAGCATGAGACAGTCTCTGAGTGAACCTGTGCGGATTCATTGCCGGTCACCTACTGCTGACTCCCAGTATGTTATCATAGGGGAGGGACTCTTTCTAGCAAAAGTCCTTGCTACTATTAAAAGCTACTATGTTATAAATGAAATCAATCAAAGGAGTTAAGAGGCAGAGTTCCTACATAGGGCTACTCTTGATCTCTGAAAGGGACAGCTTCTTATTCCAATAGTAGCAGAATGCACTGGAAATTAGTTTTAAATGATACTATGGCAAACAGAACCTGTTAAAAAAAAATCCTATAAGGTCACCTGCACTAAAAAATAGTATCATTAAAAAAGCACACATTTGTGAATAATGAATCCGCTAAAAGTTTTGCTTTCCTATTCACAAAAAACAAGGAACAAGGAAAAGAATGGTTTAAAATAACTGCATCTTTACAAATACTTGCAGAACAGTAAAGGATAATCTCAAGACTATTCATTTTGGTGACTTTGCCTCTCTGCTAGAATCAGCTGGTTTAAGAAGGTGTCTAATTCCTTGTCCACACTGGCCACAGAGTTCCAGAGAGAACAATTACAGTACATTTTACTTAAAATCCAATGAGGCAGGTAACTTTGTAATCCTGTTATATCTGCATTACCTGGGATATTCATACTGTTCTTATCAAACTATTTTTACTAGCTAATAGAGATACTTCCAGCAACGTAGCCATGACACCATGGAATTAACATAATTTGGGAATAAAAAAATTAATCTGAACAGCTGGAAAGGGGAGGCAGAACCCCATCCCAGGAGAGACTGTGGTTCAAAGGGTCATTCTTCAGGGACACTGGTGAGAGGAAAAGTATGCAGTGGCTGTGGCAATTCTCTTTTTTTTAAAAAAAAAAAAAAATCACATTGCTGTATTTCAATTTCTGTAAAGGAGAAGACTTTTTTTTCAAAGTAGCTGCTGAAACTTTAATCTTGATTTGATTGTGTCTGGTTTTCTTTTATTTGTGAATATTCCAACATCCATCTTTTGATGTTACCTTTGAGCAGAGCCTTAACAGGTCCTGAAAATAGCTTCACAGATGATTTTTTTTCCTATTGTATTAGCCTGGTTTGAAAAGAGCCTAATTGACTTGCTGTAATAATAGGTTTGACTTTTAAGTTTGATCCCAGCTTACAAGGGTTTGCATCTCTTGGTTCTGTCTTTTGAACACTTAATAGACAGGCATTTTCAGCTTCTAAAAGGCTTTTAGTTCGTCCACATGTATGGACAGTACCTAATGGACCCTACCCATTTATTCACTGGTCTTTACAACTGTGGAATGTGATTCTTTTATGTTTTACAACTTCAAAATGCTTTCTATTTTTAGGTGAAAAAGGAAAAAACATTTGTCTTATTTAGCTTTTAAAATATTTATTTTATGGTATTTTATATTCTTTGTGCTTTTGCCCTGGGGTATTTGCCAAAAAAAACCCAAACAAACAAACAACCCAAAAAAAAAAGCCTTTAATACATGCATGTGATTGATATGATTTTTGAGGCTGCCAACAGGAATCAGGTTTCACTCCCTCTGAAACTGCAGGAAAGTGATGGGGCCGGATTAGAGGAAAGGCACTATTGCATGTGGCTTTCAAGGAAGGAGAAAAGTTATATAGAAAAGAATGATCATGATGGGACTTTGAAAAGAAAGGGCTGGATGTTTTCTGGATCTGTGCTGGCTCTGCCAGGTAAGAATCTGGCCCGATATTTTTTATGTTGTCTGTAACTCGAGTGAGCCATGAAAAGTCAAGACAACATTTTATTTTCCATACATCTTACTGCCTCAGTGGAGAAATATGATGATGTATTACTGAGAGGCAGAAGTAGATTCTGTATTTGCAATGGCTCTCCCATTTCCACTCCACAGGCCAGCGTAATCGAACAAGTCAGGTCAAAGGACAGAAAATTTTCTTTCCAGAGGAAGGCACTGATCGAACCGTTGAAGCCTGATTCTGCAGGTTGCACTGGGGCGCAGTGGTTCCTGCTTACTGAAACAAGCCTATTGATGAGAACTGGAGCTCTACACTTTACAGACACTGGGCTGGATCTGAACAACCTGACTCCATGTTTACGCAGTCAAAATTCTCACATCAGTTAATGGGAATTGTGTGAGAACAAGAATTTAGTAAAAAGTGAGGATGGCAGGAATTGGACATGTACCAAATGCCTCGGAGAAGGCTGTGCTTCCTGCCCCCTCAGTTAGAAGTTGGGTGTTGTGAAACAGCCAGTAATGCCAAGACAGTTGGCAAGTGAGCAAGACAGAAATAATAGAATTAAAGGGGAGAAGGACTTTTTGCAATTAAAATTGCATGTACTGGCATTTCTAGTATGTGGCAGAGATCCTGCACATTTTACCCCTGAGTAACAAAGAACAGAGCTGTGTATGTCACCATGGAAATGTAAATGGAGCTCCTTTGACAAACAGAGAAATGTATGCCATTCCTTTAAGCTCAAATGAACTGTTAGTAGTGGGATGCAAGAGAAGAATGGGATGTCTGTTACAGAAGACATGAAAATGCAATTGTAGTACCTTGTTCTCCCTTCTGTTATATTTTTATTAAGAGTTTAAAAAATACAGGGAAAAAAAAGAAGAAAGAGTGATTTCTTTCTAACTAATTCATTAATACAGTATTTATAGCAGGCAATGATCGAACGTGGCAAAGAGCACAGAGGATAAAGTATAGATTTGTATTCTGGGCTGTCTACCTGCTTATTTAAAAAAAAAAAAAAAAAGAATGGATATTTATGAATGAAAGGATATTTTAAAAGGCGTGGGCAGCCGTGTTACAACATTATGAAGTTAATTGGAGAGATTTTTTTGTTTAGTTTTTATGATCAACAGATGTTTGATAATTTGTGTACAAATTGTGAATTTATTTCTTTCTTGGGGCATGGGTATGTGTAGAGTACAAGGGAAAAACAGAGAAGAGCAATCTATATCAGGACCTCAAGAGCTCATAACTTTTCTAATGTTCTGAAGATATCTGCTTAGGTTTTTGGTTTTTTTATATGTGCCATTTGGAACAGAGCTAGTTAAATAACATCAAATATTTTCTGTTTTCTATGTTGCTGCTCTAACATATGCTTGTGCTTGATTCCACCAAATTCTTCTGAGTTCAGCTCCCACAATGACTGTGAGAACTGAATGCCTGGCTCATATGTTTGGATATTTGAAATAGAAGTGTTTTAGGAGATAGGCAAGGGAGATGGAGTTGCCAAGCCAGTTGCTCTAGAGTGAAAGCATAAAGACAAAGAAAACAGAGAAGGATTTAAATACAAACTCTTTACTTACCTTTTTACTCCCTCTGGAGTTATGTTTTATGACTGTCATAAGATGAAACAACTTTAAACTCTACAGCAAGTCAATAAACTTTACAGTATCTTGTTTTCCTCTTAGGAATAAGACCTTGGAGAAGGTTTCTGCATCTCAGAAAGGAAAAACTTTAATGGTATCTATTGTTCACTTAATTTTGCTTATTTTCATGTCTTTCTAACAAAAACCACCCAGTAGCTTCTTAAACCCGACTTCCTGATTTAAATTAATTCATTCAGAGTAGCAATGATGTTCCATCCAGCTCATGTTTTGAATATGGATCTTAAATATTATCAGAGAAGTTTTTCATCAAGATATAGGGTGCTTTTCATAAGTTACAGAAGACATTAGAGTGAACTTAATTGACTAATGGAAATAAGAAGCAACCTGAAGATTTAGTAATATCAGAAAAGGTCAGTAAGTTAGTAATCACCTCTGAAATATAACTGTAAAGACTGCCTAGTGACTGAATTTCCTTTATTAAAATATGCTCAGGAACGACCATTACCATATTCTTTATACATTATGAATTAGGTCTAATTATTTTTTATTATTATTTGGAATTAATTTATGTTTAGGAAGATTAGGGAAAATGCATTCTAAGATAACAATAATCACATCATTTGTGTAGACTTTTTTTCCTTGCAAAGTAATCTAAGGTGATGCTCCTTGTTTGCTTGGTACTGATTTTGAAACGAAAGTGATAGCAGGCAGCAACACCTCACAGTAATCTGGTACAGAAAGTATCCAGCTGACAATGCAGAATCACTGTAGGATACAGAATATTGTATGGCCAGAATGAAAACAGTGCTGGGGAAAGGACTGTGGCAGATTGTGTCATCACTTTTCACAAGGTATCTATTTTTCCTTTAAAAGTTAGTGTTTCCTTTACAAGTTGGTACTCTGCTTCCAGGATAATCGACCTTTAGGATAACTTTAAGGTAGTTGTTTCCCAAGTACCTTCTGAAGGATCTTGTACTACTTTCTCCTTTCTGACCACCGTGTCTCTCAGCCTAGGTTTTGTCTTGATTCCTGCTAAACAACAGGATTTTGTATAATTTAACGTGTCAAGAGGCTGCAGCTTCCTATTCCCTCACCATATCCATGTACTACTTTGTACTCCTTCCTATTGTCCTTTGGGCTTCTGTTGATGAAGAAGTTACATGAGGTTGCCTTGTTACCTCTTCATGCAACATTTAACTGTACAGAAACGGCAGTGCCATGCTATCTTCTTACACTGGCTTCAGTACCTTGCTTGCCAGCCAGGACAACGTTCCGCACTGAGCTTAATGTTCTGGGAAATGTCTCATGATGCAGCTTTTTCTGGGCTGCTTCAGATTCTGTTTTTCAGGGGTGATGCTGTTGGGGGTTTCCCCACAGCATATTGTGATGTGCTTATGGGGAAGAATAGAAATTCTAGAATGAGACAGGATCAAACTAACAGGTGATTTCCCTCATGAAATACAGTAGTAGTTGCGAGGTGGGTTCTTGAGCTGCTATCCAGTAGCTGACAGAAGCACTACAATATGACCATGATGATTCTTGTGTAAATAACACTTGGAGTCTCACGACCAGCTGGATTTGATGTTACAGCTTTGTATGAGGATGCTGTGGGGCTGTAGTTATAGCAGGAGAAGGAAGAGCAAATCGGTAAATTTGAAGCTATACATTTGCAGGCTGTTATATGGAGCAGTTATTATCACTGCTGTTAGTGTAGGTGCACCCCAGTTACACTGGCATCCCAAGGGAGCTGCTCTGCCTTGCACTGTGCATGCCGAAATAAAGTATGCTCTTCGTCTCAAGTTCTTTTTTTTATGACACCTACAATTCAGCATAAAGCACACGACAATATTAATAGCATTCTGCAGTAATTGTTCTCAACCCAAGGGTTTCGAACAACCCTGGATGCATATAATGCCTTAACGTCTCCATGCAGTTGGAAAAGTCTCTGTAATCTAATTTGGGCTACTTAGTTTGTAAACCCCCATCTTAAGACCAAAATGAATTAATAAATGAAACTGACAGGCAGTTTTAACATTGCTTTTCCTGTACCTGTGGCTGCAATAAACATGTTTGCTTTGCAATATAGTTGGATTTTGGACCCATCTGCCCCCACCTTGAGCTGAGTTTGACAGTAGGAAGGTGAGGAGAGCTGGCATGCCTTTAGGAATAGGGAAGCACGCTGGGGAAGCAGCTCGAGAAGAGGGACATATAAGCAACAAGTGTGCCTTCTGCTTTTAGGATTTGTTACTGTAAGGACATAAAACTTCACAGCATTAGGTTTATGGCACTTTTATGCTATAGTGAGTAACTTGGGAACGAGAGGATTAAAAGACAATAGGCAGAAGGAGAGCTGTAGCTTCTAACTCTTCCCAAAATGGTAATGAAGAGCTGGATACAGAAAAATGAGATTTGAGTTCCTCCCTGCGCAGTTTATAAGATAATGCATTTCATTATATTTAATAATAGATCTTCTTCTGTTCTGTAGATTTTGATGCAAGGCCCTGGTGAGCTGCACGGAGCCGCTGCAGCTCGGGGGGTGCAGGGGTCGGCAGAGCTGCCATTGCCTTCTGCAGGGCAGCTGCAGCTGGGAGCCCGTCACCTATAGCACTGCTCAGTGCGCTGCAATGCTGCTGCGCAATGAAAGTTTGTAATACCTCTTGCTGTGATCTGGTGAAGAAGGGTTTTAGCACAGTTCCTCTTGTCTTCAGCTTTGTTTGTTTGTTGGTTAGCTGGTTTTGCCAAAGCTTTTCCGCTTTGGCTCACTGCTGATGTGAGTATGATGTCTGGTGGTCATTTATTTTTACTGAATCTCGTAGGTGCCTTCACTCTTTGGAAAGGACTGCTTGTGCAGTTCGACAAAGAGACAAATTAAACCCAGGGCCTCTAGTGCACGCAGAAGCACCTGAAAAACACCACTTTTAAGGGGGATGTGACACTGGTTGTATGAACTCTGTTCTGCCTAGGGTCTAAAAACAACTTCTGGCTTTCTAGCAGCCTTTGAGGAGAAACAAAGCAATGAATCCATATGAGCCCAGAATTGCTGTGGGTGCATGAATGCACGGATTTGTGATATAATACAGTGAGAGGAGCACCAAAATAAAATAGGAATGTGTTTTTCAGTCACCTAAAACGAAGAGATGTTAAATGCTGTTACTCCTGTTCCAGATGGATCACTCACATAGAAATAATATGCCGCAGGTAGGGTTTAGATTGAAAGGATTTTAAGGATGACAATGAAAAAACCATCCCCAACTCTGTGAAATAAACTGGTAGTTTCAAAATTGTTCTTAGGATATTGATGTCTTATCACAAAAATTAATGGTATTTATACTAGTTGCATTTCAGCTGTCAGATTCATCAGGGAAAAAGTCACTCACAGACTTAACCAGTGCCTGATTCAAAGTGGAGAGATCTACTGAACCAGCATTGGCATGGTGTGCAGGTCGCTATGGGCAGTCTCACACTCCAAACTTTGACTGTGAATTTCCTCTCTATATAAAGAAAAATGGAGCTTTCAAGGCTGTCAGTCAGGCACCATTCACAAGGAAAGACTTGATTTCAGAAAAAGAGAAAGGAACCTGCCCAGAAAAGACTGGTTTGGAGAGACAAAAAGAGCAGCCAATTTTGTGCATTGTCTGCTAGGCAAGGATACAATAAATGAATCAATGGCATGGCTTTCTGTTAATTGTGGGGAAGGCAGCGTTATGACATGAGTCTTAGCAGGTTTTGTGTTGGTTCTTTTTTTTAAAATGAATTCCAGTAATGATAGTATTCAAAAGAAATGGCAAGATCATTCTCTATATTTCAAAACACCATTTTCAGCTAAATCTCACTCTAGGCAGAGTAGGAAAAGGACACAGTGATGAAGAGGAAATTACAGGAATGGAAGAACTCAGCTATCTAAAAAAGTTTACATACTAAGAATCAAAATATGAAAGCTGTCTGTATCGATTTTGATAACATGGCTCTCACAGACCTCTAAAGTCTCACAGCATAAACCAGCATGAAATATAAGAGGGTCCGCAACAGTAATGTCCAGGAGAAAAACTGCACAGCAAATTTCTTTGGGAAGCACTAAAGAAAAATTCTAACATAATATTTCTAATTTTCTAAAGATTGCGGGTTTTGCCATCTTGGTAAACTGGACAGCTATGCTTGCAGGAGACCTGTGTGTAGAACTTTTGATGCTGATGGTGATTAAGATAATAACAATAATAATAATAATACCAACAACAACAACAACCAAAACATCAGATATAGACCTGAATTAATAGTGCTGCTGAAGCTAGACAGTAAAGTTATACTACAATGAATGACATGTTACCTGATATTTTCTAGAACGTCAGAAAAAGCTCATGGATCAGGTAAAGACTTTAATTTTCAAAACATCATGTTACTTCAAAAATAGAGCACACAGAGTTATCTCTTTGATCTGTTCTTTGAATGGGAATTCCCTAAATAAGTTGTCTGCTCATCAGCATGATAAGATGCAGTATATGGCACACAGCTCATTTCCCAACTTGTTCTTTCATAGTATCAGAAATGTAACGTTAGGCACTGGGTTCACAGGAGTAGCCACATCTGTGAACGGCAGCCTATTCTTCATTCAGAAAGCTAGAAAATTCTCAGTGAAGTAGACAGCTAGAGAGCTTTTCACAGAATAATTATATGAAAAGGTTCCAATTCACTGAATCTTTTTCCCCATATGCTTGAACATCTGGAATACGCAAGAGCTTTCTATATGTGTACATATGTAGCTAGACAAAATGTAATACTGACTTCTACCTACTAGGAATTGGTATCTCATTTGTTCTGTTTAAATGCCCAAGGGATACACTACAGTCAGGAGCTGACAGATATCAAGGATCTACAAAGATTTGTAGAGAAGAACTGAGCAAATGCTTGAAAATAATGAAACAGAGAAGGAAGAGAGAAGAACAGATTTGGGACAGTTATATTGTTCAAATGAAGCAAGGTGGAGAGACTTGACATTGGTAATATCCTATTATGCCAGTGAAGAGACAACTGATACTGTTCTGATTTACATCTGTGTAAATACGAGGTAATTTATGGCAATCATAGAATTCTAGATATGTGTTTTGAGTAAGTTAGATTGGTATCTGCTGCACTAGTCACATTATGAAGTTCTAAAGCTTCTGATTACAAGTTATTAAAAAAAATATATTCCTATAGTGTTAGTCACGAACAGATTCTAACCTTTCATGTTTTCAAACTAATTTTCCAGTATTAAAAGGCTAGTGCACAGATTCATAGAGAATCACTAATAAAATGAAAACTAAAGCACTGTATTCTTTTTTTGGTGCCAGAACTGCATAGCAGTGCTCTTCACAAGAAGGTATTCTTATCTGGTAAAAGATTCCACAACTAAATTCATTCATAAAATGAAGATTAAACAATTTTCTTGTATCTCTTCTTCTTTCTGGAAGGGTCATGACAGCACTAATGAAGGTTAAGTAGTCTGAGGAATGATTTGTAGAATGTCTGTGGGAGATCTCAGATATGTATAGCTTATGGAAAAAGCATAGTAGCACCTACGACATCATGTGTCATGTCAGTTGATAAAAATCTTTCTTCAATTCCCCAGGCATTTCAAATATAATTACTCTAAATACAATGGGTGAAGAATCCTATTAGTTACAAGTCAAGTGTTCAATCTTACTCTTTTCTCTCCTGTTTTATTACATTTGACTGGTTTTTCACCATCACTTTTTAAAAGTACAATTGTGTTGAGTCCTATATTGAAATAATAATTGAAACTGAAGCCATAGGAACATGTAAGACATGCAGTGCCCCAGGTCAATTGGCTATGCATGAGCAGGACAGCAGGCAAGAGCCTTCCTCTGCTGGGTGCCTGGTTCAGGCCCCGTCTGCGTCCTTTGCTGTTAAGAACAAGGGAATGCTAGGACTCTTTTAGCAGGAAAGGGAAGTCTTTTACTTGTCCCTATAACTGTTCATGGACTTGTCCAAACATGGAACTGAGGAAGGACATGTTGTGGATTGTAAAAGGATTTCAATAGATTTGGAGTCATCCTGTGAGAATTTATGAGGCTGGGCATGTTGACCATATTATGGGCTGTATAAAGAGTACAGTTAGCTTAGTAGTGAAATGTCTGCAAGACCCACTGGAAGGAAAAGAATAGCTCATGATAGCCACCTCTTTGCAAAGACTTGAGTTAAAGTGTAATACCAGAACTATTAATTTTGCTATTTTTGCTGTGGCTGTGAACCTACAAAACTTGCTTTGTCCCATAATGGAAAGGCCCATGACAGACTAACAAAAGACTTAACTGTGACTGAAGGAAGGAGATTGACTTATTGCATAAAAACAGCTATCAGGGAACCAAACTAAAATATGAGGCTTGTTTGAATGTGCATGAAGAAGTTAGCCTTGCCTATGTTGCCACCAAGCTGGCGAGGAGTAAGTACATCAGTCTCAGGAACCTGTGACTATATGCTTTATTTCCACTGCTAACGTATATGGTGTTTTGTTTGTTTAAATGGATTTCCAGACCAGTACACACTTCTCCTAAACGGGAGTATGCCACAGATGCTTCAAATCAGTTGAACAGAGTGCATAGCTGTATGCAGGGTTTGACAGTTTCTCAGCCGTTTTGACATTTCATCTCAAAAGAGACAAAAGGTCTGACAACTGGGGATGAATGCACTCTGAAAACTCAGAAAGGAAGCATGTCCAGCTAACTGCATATCCATAACAGAGATTCGTCTATTTTATGAGCACTCTGTAGTGTGTGTTCAGATCCCATCCGGAGTGCTTATCTCCAAGCCCCAAATGGGGCAGGGAGCGCTACTTCTGTTACGCATGAGATTCTCGTTAAAGAAAAGCCAATATTTCTTTTGCCCAGAGCAGGAGTACTTCAACTCTAGAAACTGTGGGTCCACACTTACAAGAGACTGAATGATGTCTATTCTTTTCACTGTTGGAAGGAAAGTCATAGACACTATACCATTAACAACTGCTAGGTCGATTTGTGAAGGAAGACACACAAAATCAGTCAAAAAGGGCAGTCCGGCAAATTAAAATCACAAATGGCAAAATAAAATCCTTCAAGATCAAATGCCAGGGAAATTAGTCACATTGGAAGGCAACATACCATAGGACTCATACTAGATAACAGAGGATTCAAGAGGAATCATATTAAAAATAGGAAAGATGTTTGTATCAGAAAACAGAAATGCAGAAAAATATGAAAAAAAGAAATCTGTATAGACTTACAACAAGAGTGAGAGTTTTAAACTCCAGTGCAGTCTCAGCGCAAACATATGGCTGTGAGACCTGGAGCCACCCAAAATGTAAAATCAGGCACCCTAAAAAGTAAATGTCTATAAAAGAGTCTGATTCCAGATTAATATACTTTTAACCAACATGGAGAGATGAGAAATCAAAATCACCAGCCAGCAGCTTAGAAACTCACCCAGAGCTGTCAAAAGCAAACTGACCAGTGTCACAAAAAGAGGCTGTGCAAGAAAAGCTGTTGGAAAAGCCATTAGCAAGCAGGATGCATTAGCAAGGCAGTCACAGCTCTGTAGGGCCCTTGGAAACGGCAGCAAATGGCAGAAATAGAGACTAATTTCTGATCCATTACATTGGTAAGGAATTATTAAGCCAAAGAATACAATCATTAAAAGTGTTAACATCCTTAGATCAAAATAGCACATTTCTTGATGAATTCAAGTGAACAGAATCTTCTACTAAATCTTTGAATTCTCTGGCACTTGCAGCTAATCAAAGCTATCTAATAACAGCTGCATCATTTGTATAATTATTTTCTACAGAGAACAGAACTTGTCAGAATCCTCAAGTATATAGATGACTAACAGATAAGGACCATGGATTCAGTGTGTCCCAATCTACTTGTTACACGTAGTGTGAAAGGCATTCCTCGTCATGGCTTTGAGAGGCCAGCAATTTATATGAAAAATACAAAATAAGACCTTCCCCTTTCACTGCTTTGAAAGCTGGTAGGATAAGAGGACTGTGCTTAGTCCCCGCATGTTGGCGGAGAGAGAATGCCCGTCCTCCACTTGGAGAGCTCTGCTCTGGTATGACTTCTGTGGGGCAGGCCGTTGGGCAGGTGTGGCAAGAAAGTGGTATATAGGGAAGACGGTTGCCTTCAACAAGAGGGATAATATATACCTACTACAGGTTGGGACACCTGCTTTCAGGTTATAGAGAGAATACATAGGCTGTACTCACAAAAGAGAGCACTTTCTTTGAACCTGAGTGCCCTTCATCTCTCTAATCCAATGTATTTTCAGTTTCTTCATTAGATGTACATAAAGGTGTCACTACAAGGCTCAGTTGCTTTTTAGAAGCTGTGCTAAGCAATTCTCCTTTGGAAGAATTTATTCTGTGAAGTAAATAAATAAATAAACCTGACAAACATGTTTTTCAAAACTGAGGAAATGCACTTTGCCTGCTGGCACTTCTGAATTTAGTGTGCTGCATATCGAATTGTTTCTGCTCTCCTGTATTTTGCTTCCCTTTCAAAAGCTTTTTCTACTGCAATTTGTAAAACATCTTGTGGGCAATTCCTCTGCTTGCAGCCTTGCCTGTCACATTGCTTTTCCTTCACAAATAGTATAAGGAAATACAGAATGACTGTCTGGGATGATATAGGTTCTTTTGTTGCTATTACATATGGACAGACTTGTGTTGTAAACTGGTTACCACCTGTTTCCTTCTGAAAATAGAAAAGCAGTTTTCTTCTTTCTTATAGAACACATGAAACATCTAATTAATTTTGCTTGTATCCACTCATTTACATAATAAATCCTCATAGGACCACATGCTGAAATCTTAGTCAAAATTCTCAGTAATCCATTAAGACTTTGCATGTGTTTAATACCAGCATTTTCATGATTTTGGAAGCGGGGGTGTACTGTCTCATTGTGATACTAAATCCAAGAAATCCTGCAAAGTATTCACACTCAGATTTGGAGTAACAACTCTATTGTATCACTGTGTATGTCCTCTCAGCTCAAGTCTCCCAGAACATTTGCTTCTCAAATCTTACGACTTGAATGTTTGGTACTGTTGAGATGTTCTTGCAGATGGGCTGGGCAGCATTGCTTCCAGTCCTTACACATGTGTTTCTTCTAGGGAACTTGGAGTTTGACACAGGTTCTTGTAGACACCAGGAGGGTGTACTCAATCTCCAGCTATGCAATATCAATGGGATCTGTTGTAGGGGGACAGAAGTCTTGTTGACAACTTTTGAAATTTGGACTTTTCACTCTTTACCATTTTTATCTTCCAACAATGCACAAACCATGACTAAATAAATTTGCTTCCTTCTGCTCCATCAAAATATTACAAACTCTTTCTGTACTGTCTCAATACATTATTTATCATATTGAGAGCTATAAGACATTTGTGCCACAAACACAGTTCTTACGGCTTTTATTCTTTGATCAAGGAAGTATTAAGTCAACAGCATTCCTATTTTGGCTGCACTGGGACACTGAGCAGAATGGCACTGGTGAGCCATTTAGCCCCAAAAGAAACTGGGGCTTAATTATAACTACAGTGAAGCATTTCAAACTTTTTGTCCTTTCTCAAATCCTTGGTTTTTCCTTTAGATGCATCAGTCAGTACTTTACTATTTATGTTCTGTTTCCCAGCAGCTTGTCATTTATAATAATAAAAAACACGGTCGTTGATCTGTCTAGAGGACGTTTTTAAATAAATCTTTGTAAATTTATAAATTCAGGTGAACATATAATTCTTAATGTCCTGCATGGTTACATGATAAATAATTGTCACTGACTTCCCTCATTTTTTATTTCGTCAACAAAAGACTTGTTGCCAAACATTTGAATAGCAGAAAAAATAACAAGGCACAGCAGAATACAATTGTTTGTTGTGTTTTGTGGGGGTTTTTTATGTTGGATATTGAATAAAATTTTACACTTTGCTAAGAGCATTTCTCCATGGAATTTTTAAGGGCACAATTAACTATAGTTGTGTAAAATGTGAGATTTAATTATTCTCTTTTTCAGTGGCATGCTGGGAATATGGGTCTGAGGGGTGCCAGCCTGATAGTGCATCTGTGAGGAAAGCCTTGAATGTTGGGAACAGAGAGGACTGGCTCCATCATCATTTGACTGGAGCTGATAAAGCAGGGAAGTGAGCATCCTCTGGGCAGTGGTCTGTGTTGTAGGTTCTTTGGTCTTCAAATGGAACTGGAAGTGCTTAGCACCTTGAAGGACCAAACAGTAGCCTATGAACTGGAAAGCAGACCATTTATTATTAATCCATCACAAACAAAGGAAAAAAAAAAAAAAGGAGGAAAACAGTGTGGCAGTCAAAGCTGAGCACAGATAGATGAAGTTCAACCATTTATAGCATTTATAGGAGTCTGTCCGGGGACTGTAATGGATTTTAGAGGAGACTATATGTGACTGTTAAATTGCCTTCAACAAACCAGAATTACCTGTAGCAAAATTTGATTTTTCATTGAGAATCTATTTTTTTTTATCTAAAGCACTCAAATTTTTTTCAGCTAAAACAAGTGGAAAAGTAACTGTCAATTTTAGGCCAGAAAGCTGGGGGTTTTTTCACAGAAATTAAATGTCTCCTACAATTTTTTCTGAAGCTATTATTCTCCAATTAAAAAGACTGTCAATAATGAAACATGATCTAACAATTATGCCAAATTCTCTTGTTCATTTAAATTCTGAAGCGGTGCAGTATTGTACTGATTGGGTCTAATATCTCTTTGAAGAACTGCTTTGCTAACAGCAGATAAGATGAGTTCGGTTCTTCTAAAATTACTTTTATTTTCATCAAATTTTACCCCTTCCTAGGGATAAAAGGGCCTGTGGTTTTTAGCTTTTTTAGCTCTAGTGACTGATTCTCCAAGTTTTCCCTTTCTCCATCAGATTCCACATCTCAACATTCATTACAGTGGGTTGATATTATTAATAGTTTAGCAACTCAAACTCAGAAACAGGGCTGTGTTGTGACAACTACCAAGAGGGTGTGTGTCCCAGAGCCACTACGTTCCAAACTGTCCTTCTGAAGGACAGGCGGGGATACAGACAAGCGTGTGCGAGGAGTCCAAAGTCAGCGATGGCTGGTAGATCAGCCTGGCTTCACTCTGGAGCAAGTCATGGTCTTGCTCAGAGTCCCCCCATTTCCTGCCAAGGTCATGACTTTGGCAGCCATCTTCTGAATTCCCAAGGGAACAGCGAAATGGATGCTAACTATCTGAGTGCAAGTAAAGGCCTTTAATATCCCGTATTATGTAGCTATCCTGTTCTGACCAGTTGTGTTTAGTACCTTTATCAGTTATCTGGATGAGGGGATGGAGTGCACCCTCAGTGAGTTTGGAGACAGCACAAAGCGCTGCCCTGCTGGGGCAGGGGGCTCTGCAGAGGGGCCGGGCAGGCCGGGCCCATGGGCCGAGGCCGGTTGTGTGAGGTTCAGCCGGGCCCAGCGCCGGGCCCTGCCCGTGGGTCACACCAGCCCCACACAGCGCTGCAGCCTGGGGCGAGCGGCTGGGCCCTGCCCAGCGGGAATGGGCCTGGGGGGCTGCCTGGGCCGGCTGGGCATGAGCCCCCCGGGGGCCCGGGTGGCCGAGGAGGCCAGCAGCGCCCGGCTTGTGTCAGACACAGCGTGGCCAGCGGGGCCGGGGCAGTGACCGTCCCCCTGCGCTGGGCACTGGTGCGGCCGCCCCTCGAATCCTGGGGTCAGCGCTGGGCCCTCACTGCAGGGGGGACACTGAGGGGCTGCAGCGTGTCCAGAGCCGGGCAGGGGCTGGGGAAGGGGCTGGGGCACACTGCGGTTGTTTAGTCTGCAGAAACGGAGGCTCAGGGTGGATCTTATCACCCTCTAAAAGTGCCTGCAAGGAGGCTGTAGTGACGTGTGTGTCAGCCTCTTCTCCAACGTAACACGGGACAGGACAAGAGAAAACAGCCTGGGGTTGCACCAGGGGAGGTTTCAATTGGGTATTAAGAACAATTTCTTCACTGAAAGGTGGTCAAGCACAGGAACAGGCTGCCCAGGGAGGTGGTGGAGTCACCATCCCTGGAAGTGCTTAAAAAATGTGTAGATGCAGTGCTCAGGGACATGGTTTAGTGGTGGGCTTGGCAGTCCTGGGTCAACGGTTGGACTTGATGATCTTAAAGGTCTTTTCCAACCTAAACGATTCTATGATTCCACCCTAAAGTAATTCCAATAAGGTAACTGGTTAATTACATATTTCTAACTAAATATTTGTGTAATTTTAAAGGCGTATTTTTCCCAAGGTGGTCATAAATTGCAAAGATAGATAGCATTAGGCAATTACCATTTTGAAGAATAGATGTTGTCACCATTAAAAGTGGGTACTTAGGACATATAATGGCAGTGTCACGTTAATCACATCATCTAAGAGACAGGATGCTTAAATGCAGTGAGAAGGCTATTAATGCAGAAAGGTTTTAAAACTGCCATCAGATCTCTTGTAGTCAATACTGGTGCTTTACATAAAAATTGCCTGCAGTGATGGTAAGGTAACTTGTCTGGGCTCAAATCATTAGAGAACAGTCAAATATAATAAATGATTGCCAGCTGCTGCCATTTTCAAAGTAGAGACACAAACTTAAGATAATACAGCCAAGAATTCTCAGAAACTTCAGGGGGGTGACCCCTTCAAGTTTTGTGTGATTCCTGACACTCAGTCAATGTAAATTATACCTGATTTTTATAGGCAATAACAGGTTTATTTTCATTACATTCAAGAACATCTATCTGTATATGGCAGACACAGTCTACTGAAAAACAGCATTATATATTTAACTTATCCATAATTATTTAGAACAGCTAAACTCATTATAGAGACTCCCATAAAATATTACCAGACCATCTGTAGTGAGCAACTGCAGTTGTTAACTTTGTTCATGGTCAAGGGTGCGCAGCACTGTTGCAAGTGCCTGAGTGAAGCTCAAATTCAATGCATTAGCAGAGTAGGCATTTAAATTGAAGTATGATTTTGATTTTATAATAAAAAATTGTTATGAATATTGTATATTTTTATGTTCAGGAAATTTCCATGAGCTCACATGCAGCAGGGTGAAAATATACCTATTTTTTACAAAAAGAAAGGGAACACCTGTTTGGGGACCAATTATAAACTTCATAGAACTATCAGTCCTAATTACTAAATAGCTACAGGATTCTCATTTAAGCAAAATCAACCATACTTGAAAACTAAACCTAGAATGTAAATGATGCAATCATTCATAATTCATTCTGCCACAGTACACAAAAGTAGAGTCTACAGAAGGCTCTTTTTAAATCTTTTGTGCAAATTAATACAGCCAATACTAGATTTTAAAAACATGGTAAGGAGAAATAGATCTTTCAAGGGTACTAATTTTTATCCAGAATTTAAAAAGTGATCTTAAACCTGAATGCATCTGCTTTAAAAGAAAGATTTAGAAGTAAAGGCAATGTGATAAGCAGTCTGTCTTTGAGGAAAGTGATCTACATGTGCTGCTCAACAGATATATTAGCTGCTCATTAAAAACGTTGCATTACCATTTGCAAGACCCATACTTAGTTGTGAGTGGTAAGTTAAATCTTAAATCTGGCAATAGATAATATCTACTGCCCTTACATTAGTGGAATCAATGATCCAAGGTAATCCAAGGATAATTTCTCAGGAAAGCTAACTGAGGGCAAGACCTCAAGATCTCAAATACAGCTACAGCTCTCCTGGGGAAGAAGAGAAAACTCTCAATATCAGTCCTTGATTTGCAGGTCTTAGCCTTTTTGCAGGCTAGAACGACCACACAAATTAGTTGTCCAAGCTCAGGTTGAGGTTTGCTGCTGTTACCCTTATCAATGGTAACGCATTGTAACAACTGAATATCAATGCGTGTTACGTGTCGTTCCTATGTGAAATTACTTTTTGAGCTCAAATAAATACCAGTCTGTGCACGCATAAATATAACCCCACAGAAAGCTAGTTACTTAGTACAGTACATTCCAAAGGAGCAATTCTATGGTTTACAGTGTTATTCACTTATCACATGCAAAGTTTAGCTGCTGAGAAGTTTAACGTCTATGGTATTTCTGTGTAGCAGTACTAAATACTTTGTAAGCCACTATTAATCCTATGAGTAGCTTGGGAAAGAATTTGCGGTAAGAAATATATTAATCAAATTGAGTCGTCCTTTCTGTTTGCAAATTGCTTGAACAGATTGGTAGATGATCTTATTTGTTTTCCATCAGCTATTCTTTATCAAATATTATGTTGAGGAAAACTGAGCCTACTGACTGATCACAAATTGTTTGCTGACGTTGTAAATATATATATATATAAATGTAATGTACTCCTGCACATATAATAATTTCATATGCCATCTGTGTGATCCATCATTTCAGGAAATTACTAAATAACCTGTGCCTTAACCTTTTTTCAACAAAAATTATTACGTTTCTCAAAAATCACTTTCCACAGACATTCCTAGCAATGGATCAGTTTTTCATGTGGATTCTACACTGTAACCACTTGGAGTCTGCCTGTTTATCTCACAGTGACAGCATCCAATCTAGTGTTAGTCAGATCCGCGCTGGGCTGGCAGTCTCAGTGGTCCCTGTGTATGTAGCACTCACAAAGGTGACTGGATGCATACTATCCTGAAAAATCTGTTTGTTGTTAAAGCTGATCTAGGACCTTCTGTTTACTCTTGTGTACTTGTCTTTGTAGAGCTTAAGTCTGGAAATACCACATATTGCTTCCATCTTTTTATTTGCACTGGTAACTCGTATTAAATAGGGCCTTCGTGCAGATGGTCCCTCTATGAGTACATCTTTGGTTGAATATAGGTGGGAACAAAGGAAGGTCCAGACTGCAGCAAACCATGGATTCTAGTCCCTCCTGTCATATTGAATACCTATACACTCACTCAGGCTTTCACTTGATGTAAGGTTTGGGAAGAGTTGAATTCCCTAGAGAGTGTGCTGAGATTTTTAATTTACCGCTGATTACTTCAACAAACACAATGCATTTGCATTTCCAGGGCAGGAAAAGCAATACTTAAATGAGACTTAATCCCATAATTTGAAAATCTGCAAAGGTTTTGAACTCTGTTACTGGTCACTTTGGATTTCATTAAAGAATAATGGCATGAAAAAACAGCAAGCTACAGTATTTCTTCATAACTCGAAAATATAACATTACAGATAATCGAATGTAATTGTCCAGAGGTTTGAGGAAGTGTTTCCACAGGCAATGATTTATATAACAAGAAAGAAAACCCCATTGTCCACTTAAAAGGGTTAAAGGTGAGGGAGTGGGAATATAAACTATGCTATGCAATCAAATTCTTGACTTAATTGCATTTAGGTTTGTGTTTTGTGTGCAAAAGCCACATACAATCGTCTTTTCTAGGAATAGTATTTACTTCAAAGAAATCTTTCTGCACGTGTATTAGAAAATAGGAAAGAAACTATGTAAAAGTTCAAGCATTCAGCACGTTTAATAATTTATGAGTTGTTTATTATTATTTTATTAACTATTGCTTAAAAGAACAGGAAAAATGCTGCTCACCAATTCAGAGAAAGTAAGTGATCTTTAGTTTAATGATTTAACATATAAGCTTTATGAAATTATGAAACATGCTGGTATCTGTTGTACACCTGCATTTCACTGACAAAGTGGGAAAGTAACATCATACACTCTGCATTCTCTTGCATGAAGAATATAACTCCTCCTGAATCTGTCTGACTTTTCTTCTACAGACTTAATTTCCTATCTTTACTTTTTCTTACAGAATAGTATTCTTTGCTCATGGTAAAAATGCATCCAGCAATTGAATTGCCCCTCTTTCGAAAGTGGTCAACCTTGTGATGCATTTTTTTAAAGTATCTGTTGCATTTACAGCAGTTGAACTGTGACAGATTTTGAAAGATTGTGAAAAAGTATTGCTATTTCTGCCAGCAGGAAGTGTTCCATGAATGTGAAAGCTGTGCAGAAAATAGAACTCAAATTCATACTGTACAGGGTATTTTTACCACCTTGTGTATGATACACTATACATCATAATCTCTCCCTAATTTCTGTCTTACCCTACAGGATATACACTTTCATGAACCATTTATAATAATAATAACTAAAACAAATAGTGGTTGTTATTTTGACTGTGATTGTTTTAAAATGTCAGGTAAGCATGACGGATTGTGCTGGTTTGTGTAGACTCTGAAACAAATTCTTGGTGAAGGGGGTACAACGCAAGTTACTGAAACATAAATCACTTGTGTGACTTGAACATTAAAATCTGATAGTAATCTCAGAGATATAAAGTTGGTAGAAAAAAATCAGAGGACAGCGTGTAATAGTGAGGACATTTAAATGTATAGACATCTCAGAAGAGAAGAACCTAAGCATATTACAGACAAATGTGTTAGCTAGGGAAGTCCAAAGGCACACCTTCGGCAACATGTACAGATCATCAAATCCAACTAAAGAAGAGATGGGTATATCCTTAACATATATAAGAAGAAGAAAAATAAGGTTGTATGGGTGAATCAGTTTGGCAGAAAAACACTGGAAGTAGCATATGAACACTAACAAAAGTTCTGATAGTTTTCTATTAAAAGGCCAGTTTGCCCCAAATCGGGCATTTTTATTTTTTACCTGAAATCTTTGGTGTGCACAAATAGGACAACCCCAACAATAATGTTTCAAAAGGGGAAAATGTTTCACTGGTGGAAAATCTGATCAGGACCCAAAGAAATTACAATGTATGTGAGTGAAAATTCGTCATCAGATGAGCATACTGTCAGTGAGTTTTGGTAGGGCTAAGGGGGAAGCCTGAATCTTTTCTGTAAAGGTGTAGATATTTGGGTGACCACACAAAAATAATGTAAATAGCCTGTAGAACTGCCTTGAAGAAGTGCTTTAAGACAGGCAGAAACAAAGTCAGTTGTCCTGGGATGCAGAAAGCTGGCCAAAATACATAAGATGAGACCACATCTTTAGAATAGACAGCAAGCATGTATATGCTTCAGGCCAGTGTGTTGATATCCAAACAGGCTGTAAACAAGCCAGCTCACACTTCATATACTAGAGCTATGGCAAAACAGAGTCCTAAATGATCTAATTTATCCCGCCAAGAAGTTTGATAAAAACTAGCTGGAGTATCTCTGTGATGCACTACTATCTATGATGCTGATACTGATGTACTCATATGTTTATAGGTATGACTTCCATATCTAGAAAATATACTTTATAACAATGAGTTGTTTCTGGTTGTTTACTAGACTTTTTTAAAGTTCTGTACTTGCTCCTCTCTTCCTCCAGGCAAGAAAATTGAAATAGGTAATTTTCATCTTCAGAAATCTGCCCCTGTTTTCTCTGATATCTGTGTGTGCTTAGAGTAGAACCGTTGGCCTCTAGTTACAATGGTGGCATCCAAGTTCTGATACAGAGCTTCTGTAGTCCAACTTGTTAAAATATAGGTATTGCATCTAACATGCTGGTTCTCTTTGTTCTGAGATCTCAGCTGCCACTTCTTTCATGCTTTTCATCAGATAATATTAATGTTTGATGGGTTTGTTTAGATCACATGAAGCAGTTCATTTCTGTGCTCATTTGGGTTCGCGATAACAATTGTAGAACAAAATATGTTTGTAGGCTTGTTTAGCTTTTAATTATCTCTCAGTTCTTGCATGTGTCAAATCCTTTTTTTACATTTGTCTCGAGAGATGCTTTTTCTCGGTGTCAGGTTCACTAGGGTAGCTGATTTACACTGCAATGGTGTGTTCTCCTTTAAAAGGTTTGAGAACAGACAATTCTGAGAATTCTCCTGGTATCTCTGCAGTCTGAACTAACGTGGAATTTTGGCAAGAATCTTCTAAACTAACTTCATGTCTAGGCAGGTTTTATTGTAAAACTGCTCATAGATCAGCATTTACTATTTGGATTATTATTATTAAGTCACACTGTCTTCTAAAACAAGACAGAATAGTTAGTTGCCCTTTTTTTGGTATGTTATGCCCTGACTATGAAATAAATTTTGACTTACACTTTTGTACCCTTGCTAATCGGAGATATTATCACAAGAATAACAACCCATTGTGTGCCATTATCTGCTTTGAAACAATTCTGCTATTAACGCCTAGTTGTGTTCTGCAATCTGAAGCAATTTCACATGCGCTCACTGAGCCTGATTCTCTAGGATGCTGAGTTTGGTATAATCAGATTAATATTGTAGGACAACTTTGCTTAAGGATACATTATGGTAGTTAAAGGTAAATAAAATTTACATTAGGGAAGAATCAGACCTTTCAGTTTTCGTTGCAAAACTTTGTTATATTCCCTTTTTTTACAGATATTCTGTCTTCTGATTACTTTACATATTTGGGTTAATGTTGCAACTCTAAGAACAGTTCAGATTCAGATTTTTTAAATGAAGGCTGAAGTTCCCAAGCATTATTCTGTAAAAATAATCAAATTACTTTTCCATGATAATAGAGCACATAGAGATTCACTTATATGTTGCCTATTCTAAGTTGAAATACTTTGAATGTAAATATTGTTCTACCATGACAAGGAACGATATTTGAGATGCTGAAATGGCTAGTGTACCTAGAAAGTTCAAGAGAATGTGGCTATTTATTTCCTGATAGCAACAAGAAGAAGTAATGAGGGAACAGATATTTAAATTATAGATCTAAGTATTCTGACATCCCCACTTAGAAGTATGGAGATACTAAAATTTTCTAATTAGAGATTAGATTGTCTGTGAGATGCCCGTTTCCTGGTTATAGCAGAGGAGGTTTTGGTTGGTTTGGATTACTATTGAAACAAATAGGGAAGTTCTAAAGCAATGCAAAAACAAGGTCAGCTAAATTTTGCAGGGAAAAGATGACATCAAAAACAACATGCAGTGCAAAAAGGGTAAACAGTGCCAAGTAAAGAAATTCAGTTAGCAGGACAGGGACAGAGACACAAAGATAAACTAGTGTATCTGCAGCAGAGAGAAAGAAATAAAAAATGCTTACAGGAGATGAGCAGTCATGGGGCAAACCCAAGGATTTCATATTCCACTGCAATAACTATATATAAAAAAAAAAGGGGGGGGGGGGGGTGTGAGGTAGGAGGGTGGGAACAGCAGCACCTGTGCTTAAGAATATTGAGAATTCCAGGGAGCAAGAGGATATCTACCATATGACCTTAACTGCTTCTCAAAGTCTTGATTTTAATGCTCTGCAGGAAAAAAAAAAAGCTGCTATATTTGCAATCAAGCTATTAGATCACAAACCAATTCAGTTGCAGCTGAATCACAGGACCAGCTGCAATATGAGCCCCAGAAATATTGGTGCTATTACAAATATTACACTAGAGAAGTGTAGGTGAAAGTTGCTGATATAAAGTATATGTACTCTGAGTCCTGTAAACAAAACCAAGCTTTTTAATAAGGATCTGTGAAACAAGCAACATTATCTCCTGAAGTCTGTTAACAGTAGACAGGCAGAAATACCTTGCTGAGCAACAGCGTAGCATGAAATAGAGCAAATTGCTCACCAAGTGCCATAAAAAATACTCGAGACTGAAAGAAGGAGGACAACAGCATCCCGGTATGATGGGGATCATCCACTCTTCCAGCAGCCCTAGTCAAGCAACCGAAGAAGGAACAGGCATATCTTCAAAGAAAAGGTGGTGTTATATCTGAAACAAGCACGGTGTGGACCTGCCTCCAAACAGTGGTGAAAATGTTTTTTGAAGAACTAGACATTGGCATTGGCTCAGAAACACTTAATAGGTGAAGAATAATGTTGCTCACCAACAGCCTCTGAGGGCTCTTGCCCACTTTGCTAACATTCAGCAGTGACTGTTACATGCTAAATTATACACATTCTTCTGTTGCCTGACAAAGTTTTCTTCATCTTGTGGTAGGTACCTCTGAAAATTAGTAACTATGGATGCTTCCAGGAAGCGTTCTAGGTTACACTGAACTTAGTATAAACTGAATTAGATACTCTCCAGGTGTTAAGATCAGAGCAGGTGATAGTTTTATTTTAGGAAATAGAAAGGGCAAGGAAAAGTTATGCAGTGCTATGACATCAAGTTACAGTGACTTCTAAGAAAAGAAAGAACACTGGGCTGGGCGGACAATAGCTGATAAGTTTCCCTGCTTTGGACAGGTGATTTCTCTATCCATCCAAATCCTAAGAAAAGTACCAGAAGAAGTATCACCACAAGAGTTAAAAACACCTTAACAGTCTGAACTCAGTTCACTTTCTTGTCAGTGAGTTGCATCCACATTCCTATATCCAGGGCAACTGTCATTCAGCAGGCTGCAAAGTGGGGCTCCTCCAGCTTCTCTTGTGGGAGCCCGGTTGAATTCCATGTGGAAATAAATGCCGACTGAGAAGTATGAGCAGGACTCTAGCCTCCTGGTTCTCACCTGAGAGAAGACTCTGATCTAATTCCTTCTCCAGTTAATGTTATTTGTACATACTGAAATAGTATTGGCAGGAAAATAATCTCCTCTTCCCTCTTCTCACACCCCCAAATAACTTATAACTTAGTAGATCAATAATGAGAACTCAAATTCACTCAGGCAGAGAACAGAACTAGACCTGGATCTCCTACATGCTTCAAAACGTATCTAGCCTTTAAGATACTAGAAGAGGAAAAATTAATGAGAATGACTCTGGACTATTTGTGAATCCTATCCTGAAAATGCCGCCAAAAAAAAACTATTCAGCAAAGATAATCCAAATCTGTAACTATCTGAGGCAACTAAGTGAAACTGCATCTTTGTTGATTTTAGTGCATGGGGAAAAAAAAAATTCACCCAGCATTTATCTACAATTTTGTTTAAAGGGAATAAAGCATAAATTCCAGACAATTTAATCACTGATATTATAAGACAGACACATGCTCACAACCTAAACCAGAGAAATTCTCAAGAAGCTGCAAAAGAGGGGGAGCATTCTGTTTTCCAGTAATGAATGTTCAATTGAGATCATTTATGGGACAGTAAGGGAAGTGCAAAGATTATAGTGATTGACAGTAAAAAGAGATTTCTGCACCATGTGGTCACAGTGTAATTCTGCCAAGGGGACTATGGGATACAAATACACAAGCTGACCTGCTCTGTTCAGATAATGTTACACTGCAGTGAAATGTGAATGATTTTTTGCCAAATGGGAATTTCCACAAAAGGTATCTTCTTGATACCCTCAATGCCTCCTGCAGAGCCAGCAGGAAAGGCAGCCAAGAGATTGTTGGTGGTGGCGGAACAGAGAGAAAAGGACCCCTCTCTGGTAGTACCGGAGCGTCACAACACACAGAAGTTTATAATGCAGCCTGTACTGAAACCAATGTGTTCTGAAAAGGATTCTGTTCCCCTTCTGATGACTGCAGCACCTGTGGTGGGTTGACCTTGTCCAGATGTCAGCCGCCCACCCAGCCGCTCTCTCACTCCCCTCCTCAACAGGACAGGGGAGAAAATAAGGTGTAAAATCTCGTGGGTCAGGATAAAGACAGGGAGATCACTTTACCAGTTACTACCATGGGCAAAACAGACTTGTTTGGGGGAAAATTAATTTCTCCCTTATTAAAAATAGAGTTGAATGATGAGAAGCAAAGCCAAAAATACTTCCCCTCCCGCCCCCCTGGCTCACTTCCTTGCCTCACCCGCAACTCCTCTACCTCCTCCGACCCTGAGCTTCTCCGAGGAGCTCAGCTGGGCCATGCAGTGGGACCGCTGGGGTACCAGCTGTGTCGGGCACAGGGCAGTGCCACCCACTCCTCACAGAGGTGGCCCCTGCAGCCCCCCGCTACCAAACCCTGGAGGTGTAAACCCAGGAGGAAGTGTGCACAAGGCAGCTGAGCAGGGTGAGCAAAGCCAGCAGCCAGCGGGGAGAGGTGCCAGGTGTGCACGAGCAAGCAGGGCCTCCGCACCCACACAAAGCGCTGCCACCAAGCCAGGCACCATCTTTCCAGCCAGGGCATCATAGCAATGACAAAAAATCAAATGTGATTGCAAAATAGTGGCCAACAGCGAGTCCCTTCCTAAGGCAAGGCAGAGCTCAGCAGGGCTGAGAAGGGAGAAGGCTGCAGCGCTGGACCCCACGTGGGTGGGAAAGGAGAGAGGGATTTCAGCAGGGATAGCCAAGTCAGCCCCCTGCTTGCGGCCTGAAGCCCAGCTGCTATTGCAGAACCTGAGAAACAATTGTCAGTAGAGAACTTCCAGCAGAAATAAATGAATAAATATATAAATACAATTAGTGTATATTTGCGTCCTCATCCCCGCACAAGTATTGCTTTCCTCTCTAGCAGTTCCCTCCCTTGCTTGCAGAGGAACCTGTACCTGGAGAAGGGCACGGTGATTTCCTGAGCAGGTTATGCTTGCAGATAAGCCGCAAAGTAATTTCTCTTCTATATGCTTTAGCTTCCGTTTATTTGCGAGGGGAATATCTAGATTCTGAACTTGGGTTAGAACTACCCAGGTCATCAATTTAGTGGCTTTTTGGTTGTTTTTTTTTTTCTTCAGTGAAAACGATGGTAAAACAAATTCAGACTAAACACTATGTTGCAACTGCCCGAAGATGAGATTTTAATAAACAATAGCGGCCAAACAGAGGCTGCATTAAAAAAAAAAAAGCTTAAATTTATATTTAGGTTTCAAATGTAAAGCCAACTCTCTCTGATGTTGGCTGAGAAAAGGAGCATTCTGAAAAGTCATCGTTGCAAAACTGCAACGACGCCAAACCGCGATGTCTCGTTCGCGCCGCAGTCAGAGCCGAGGGCTTTTGCTGGTGAACTCGGCGGCGGCCGGTCCCGCTCCCGCTCCGGCGGTGCTGCGCGGCCGGCGGCCCCGGGGGCAGCTCGGCGGGACCCTGCGCTCCGCGGGCGCCCGGCGAGCGGGAAAGTTCCGCGGGGCGCAGGGCGGGCGCAGCGGGGCGCTTTGCGGAGCGGAACCGCCGCCTGACGCCCTCCCGCCGCCGAGCCCGCCGGCTCCCGTACCGAGTGCTGGGGCGCTCCCCGGCGCCGGCTGCAGCCGGGGCGGGAGGCGGCTCGGGCGGCCGCCGCGCTCCCCGTTACGGCCACTGCCCCCCGGCGGAGCAGGGCTGCGACACGGCCGGGGAGGCCGCTGGGCACAAAGGCGGGGGGGGGCGGGCGGGGACACAAACAGGCCGGGAAGCCCCGGGGGGGCACGGCGGGGGGGGGGGGGGCACAGCGGGGCGGGGCGGGCGGGCAGGTGCGCGGGGCGGGCGGGGCCGCGGCGGACAATGGGGCGCGCGGGGCGGGGGCAGGCGCAGGTGCGGCGCGGGCGGGGCGGGGTGTGGAGCGCGGCCGCGCGGGCGGGGCGGGGCGGGGCGGGGCGGGGCGGGGCGGGATGCCGGCCGCCCGGCCCAGCCCAACCCAGCCCGGCCCGGCCCAGCCCAGCCCGGCCCCGCCAGCCGCCGAGTTCGCTGCACCGCCAGCCGCGCCCGGAGCCGCGCTCTGCCCTGCCGGAACCCCCAGTAAGTGCTGCCCGCCCGCCGCCTCCGGGCGCCGCGGAGCCGGCTCCAGCCGCCCCCCATCACCACCCCGCCGTGCCGCGGAGCTGTGCGGGGCGGGTCTCGCCTCCCGCCCATTGTTTGCGGCGCCCCAGGCCGGGGGGGCCGGGAGGTGAGATGGGGCCGCGCCGGGGCGGGCTGAGGGGGGCGGCTGAGGGGGCCGTGGGTGTGGGCGCCAGCCCCGGGCTGGGGGGCTGCTGAGGGGCTGCGGCGGGGCCCGCCGGTGCGCGTCTCCCCGCCGGGCACTTGGGGCGTTTTGGACCCGGTTGGCGCTGGGGCTGCCGTTGCCGTTGATTCTTCTCAGGTGTTTCTACTTTCCAACCACCCTCCCCGCCGGAGGCTCGGCCCTTTCTGCTGGGTGGGCTGAGGGGATGTTTATTTATTTGGGCAAGATGTGTTACCCCCCTCCCGGTCGCCTTAGAGTGAGGGGCATGCCGGTCAGGGCTCCGTAGCACTCGCCGTTCCCTTTGGAGCGGGCGCCCAGTGAGCGGGGCCCGGCGCCGAGGGGCGGCTGCGCTCCCGCCGGCCGGCACCCGCGCCCCGGCCCCGCCGCTCCCTGCCCGCGCCCCCGCCGGGCCCCCGCCTCAGCTGCGCCGGGGAGCGACGGTGCGAAATATCTCGTGTGGGAACCGGTGCGACCCGTGGCCCTGAGCCGCTCGTCTGCATCGAGCGGTGCTGGGCGTTAATCTCAGTGGACCCGACGTACCTGACCGCCTTGAATGCTTTTTGTCTGATGGTCCTTGATGGACTCGCTAAGTGCGCTGCTCGGCTGAGGCTTGGAGTTTTCTAGCCCCCGGGAGCAATGCGTTCTGTGAACACCGCTGCCTGTCGTGGAGTTTTGATTTCAAAGGGAAAATCCACGATACGGAGCTGGTGTTGTGATTGTGAAAAGTGATACCTAATTTCTTTGAAGAAAGGAGAAATCCTGAAATGATTTATAGAATGGAATATAAGGTTTTTGCAGGAATAAAACATTAGCATTATCTATCATTAATATAGCCATTTATTCCCTCTCTGTTGTAGTAGCAATTTGTTTTCATTTTCCATTTTTATTGCCCTTTCCATAATGATTTTCTATTGATTTAATTCCTTCTCTTTTTTGTCACTATGGATGTTGGTCCCTAATCCAATTCTTGACAGCATTTGCAACTACAGTTCAGTTTATGCCCTCATCTTAGGGAAAAGGAAAAAAAAATCATATGGGCAGTGCCATTATTCATTTCACAACTTTGAATGTGTAGGATTCATGCAATATTTGATCCCTTTATTGTTTGTTTTGTGATCTCTTTCAAATGTTAATGTAACTTGGCCCATTCCAGGCAGATCTTGATTGAGAAGGTGAAATAAAAATGCATTGGCTGTCTAAAACGATTGCTATAGCCACTTCCATTGTGTGTTCTCCAATTACAATATGATGAGAGTTGTAAGTCTTGTGTACCTCTTCTCCTGCCCACCCCCACCACTCACCCACCCCTTATATTTTTCCTCTTCACCTAAATATTTAGTAATCAGGAAGCCCATTTTTCACATAAGTCAAATGTAGTTAAATATGTTGCTAAAACAGGATTGCTATGATTCCCCCCCCCTTCCCTAAAGAAAACAAAAAAAGGTGTTAAGATGTCTATAAGGAAAGATTTAATAGGCAGTGGAGAACCAGAAATATCTTTCTTTTGGAAAAGAACCCTTGCTAATGTTTATTGAATTTGCTCGTCTGCATGAAGAAAAGAACTGTTGTTTTGTTATCTAGCAGCTGTAGGAAGATTGACAGCTACAAATTGCAAATCTATGAAGGATC
The DNA here is from genome assembly GCF_963210335.1 of Falco punctatus. Classification (NCBI taxonomy): domain Eukaryota; kingdom Metazoa; phylum Chordata; class Aves; order Falconiformes; family Falconidae; genus Falco; species Falco punctatus. Next base: position 57,561,086 of record NC_137587.1, read on the forward strand.
TGTCCATGATACAATTTTTAGTTCATTTAGATCGTTATCCTGCACATCTTATCATTTTCAAAATTATATAAACAAGATCAGTAAGTTTGTGGAGAAGATATAAATGCAGTGAATATACTGTAAAGATTTTGAAGCTCTTTGGGATAATTAGCAGAGCATGGTCTTGCCTGAAATATGACATTAATACAGTTAATTTAAATTCAGATATGAACACACCATTGTAAACATTGTACTGTAGAACACAAATACATATTTTGAAACATGCTAGCTCTGTCAGAAGAACATTAAGTGTAATAGTCTTTTTGTTAAGATAAAGAGAACATCATTGATGTCGTGGCGTGCTTTGCATTTTTAAACAGAATCTAATGAATTACAAACATTCATTATGCTACAAGCAATTGCTGAAACTTCTCAGGACCCCAAAATAGAGAGTTATTTGTATACTGATAGTTGCATGTTTTCTGATTATGGTTTCACTGTAAGAACAGAAATAAATAAAAAAACTGTTGTTCTGAAATGAATTCTCTGCTAGCTCCAAATCTTTTGCTGGTCTACTTCTATCTTGTAAATTTATGTTTAAATACCTCAGTGTGTTTAGGTTATGGAACTTTCTGTTGGGAAGTGTGGGAAAGCTTTGGGAGGGAGCTGGGAGCAATCTTTGTTGGATCTTGGAAGAGTTAAGGGCATATAATCTGCTGCAGAAGGTCAGGTTTACCAAATCTCTGAGAGAGAAGGTAGCTGAAACTTTCAAAGGTCAAAAAGAGCGATGTGCTAATTTTAAAGGACATCTTGTATAAATATTACTTATCTTAACATGTCAAGATGCAAAAAGAAGGAATTCTTCATCTGTGTTTTTATCTAAACTTACCTTTCTTAAACGTGATATTCGTGATATTTGTAATGCAGTTACTGTTCTTCTAATGCTGTTTCGTTCTGGGTGGGCTGGAGAGCAAACCAGTGGAAATGGGACGTATTTATAGGCCCAAGCCAACTTGCAACTTTTGAATGCCTCGGTTTATGACTGTTCTTGGCACTGCGCGTTGTGGACTATCACTTTCGGATAAGTGACTGCTTTGAGACGTGGGGTTTGGAGTTCAGGTTCGTTTTACCTGCCGTTTGGTTCCCATGTGTGCATGGTGGAGCTCCTCACTGCTGTCTGCCTTGACCACCAGTGTGCAGGTTGACGTGCCTACGGTCCAAAAGGCTGATTGCCTTGGGCAGGTATGGATAAAGCTAGGTGGTTCCTTTGGGAATGTAGGTGGAGTAGGAGGCTGACATCCTCTGCTCTTCACCAAGGATAGGTACTGAGAATTTATTGCTGAACTCCGCTGCTATTTACAACTGTTTTGAATTTGGTTTTATATACTGTCTCGTAATCCTTTATCTTGAAGAATTAAGTCCTGCCATGGCACTGTATTTTTAAATTAACTCAGACCTGAGTGGATTCGAAATGCAGGGGACCTTTTTATAAGTGACAATGCTAATGACAGATGACAAAATACAGGGGCTGGAAAATATATACCAGTTGTTTCACTAATGGGAGCTCACCTTTCAGTGTCTCTGACCTTTTTTCAGTGAGGTTAGCTTCTACTGAATCTACCCTGCCTGTTCTGTTAGGTTGTAATTCCCTTTAAAAAGTCAACTTTTGCCTTTCTTTATTCTGTCACTTCTGGTTTTGATCATCTTCCCTCGCATCCCAGAAATATTTTGTATTCATTAATCCTTACCTTTCCCACTGATATACCACTTCTGTCTCCCTTAGTGTATCCAGAGAAAACAATTCCTTCTACTCCAACTGTTTGGTTTGCTCACTAGCTCTAAGATCTCTTTACACCTACAACTTTTTCTCCCACTTCAAAGCTAGTCATGACAATGTGACAGCACACATTTTCTTTCTCCAGCTGTAACATGTATCTAGTATTATGTTTCTGAACTTGAATTTTCATGCCACTAACAGTGCACATGATGTTGTCCCTGTGAAGAGTTCATCCTGACAAGCAGTACTACTATGAAAATGGATGATCTATCCATGTTCTTGAAAGCCAGCAGAAGTGATGCTTAAGGACTTGCATTCTGGTGTGTGAGAGAGGAGAACCATTGTGCAAATCATCCAAGAAATGTATGTGATCCAAATTTTGTTAAAAAAGTTAACTAACAGACTGCTGATGGATTCTATTTGCTCCTTAGAACAAAAAGAAACAGTCTTGACTCAACAGCCCATGCCCCTTTTCGTTGCTAGTCTTCTAAGGCTGGGAATTCTCTCTTGAGATCTGTTCCTTTCTACAGAGTTTAGATTTTGTTGACAAAATGTTTTAGAAGGCTCTTCGTGAGAGCCTGAAGTACAGAATTCTACTTTATTGCAGCTTCTGTAGAAACAAGCAGTCTAGCCCTGTGTTTTCTTCATGGGTGGTATCTTGCTAGTCCATCATGGGGAATATTTATTGTAATTCCAATACTAGCCAAATTTGCAAAATCTACTTTAAAAATGCTTTAACTTCATTTATTTGTTGGTGTGGGGTAAGGAAGTGAGTGAGTTCTTGATGTATGATGGAAGTGCCCAGTACAGAGTCAGATGAGGCTAACCTGAGAATGTCAGATCATAAAGTTCAGCCTTTTTGAATTGTGTTGAGGTGGGGGAGACCCACTTATACTTGGCCATTCCAAGGAAGTATTACTTTTTTCACTTTCCTGTAATTTGGGAAACAGGTGAATGAACCTGTTTAAGGCTGCAAAATTTAAAAGAAAAATCGTCTTTGGAAGGAAGGGAAACCAACCATTTTACAAAGTGAAAGATCAAGATGGAAAATTTTAGCTATAAATGAGAAATTACACAAATGTTATTAGCTTGAGTATATTATGGGCTTACAGTACAAAGTCTAATGAAGTGATCAGTCCCTCTGTTTCATAAAAGACAAAAATTGAAAAAATCCCAGTATATGAACAAGTCAGTCAAGTATCCAAAACTTTTCAAAACTAGAACTTGTTTCCAGACAGTCTCTAACTAGATCTCTTAGTTATATGATTACTTTTTTCAAAAAAAATCTGTGAAGCGCCCAAATCGAGAGATCTTTGAGTTACCCAATATCCATCCTGTTCTGCATGTCACACACACGCACCGTTTACTGATTATTGTGACCCTGCTATGAGATCAGAAGTTTAATAGTCAAATATATTTTCTTACTGTATGTCACAGCTTTTTAATGTGTTTTTCAGAGTAGCAATACCACCTGGGCTCCTTTTGATACCCTGTAGCAGGTGCAAGCATTAAACCTTCTGCAGGTTGGACCCTGGGCTGTCATACTGGTCACTGAATAACTGAGGAACATGCAATTAGCAGTCCTGTCTGTTAAGCTTGGATCAAGGGCTATTCTTTGCATTTCTATTGTAGACACAAGATCAGAATCAGTTCTCTGGAGCAACTTCCAGTTGCATTTATCAGTGAAGTCTTCCTTCAGTCTTCTGTCTCGTTCACGGGAAACCTCTCAGGTTTTACTACAAAAAAAGGGTTTGGGTTTGTATATAATATTTTTTTTTCCACTTGCTGCCTAAGTCTTCATTATATTTAGACAAGACTAAGCAGGCTGAAACTACCAGCAGACTTGTTATTCCCAGCTTGTGAATATGTCACGCTACAATTCATTGTTTTTAAGTGGGTTTTTTATGCTGCTTTGTGTTAATACCTTCCTATGCTGTTAAAAGAGACAAAGGGATTGTGTCTGCTTCCTTTAGTCTGTGAGCAATGTTTGAACCTTTGGATCACTAGGCAGGTTTGTGCCACCTGAACTAACGAAGTGTTAAGGAAAAGAGCTGGCTCTGCTTGAACTCTGTTAGTGGAGAACATGGTACGTACTTTGCCAGATCTATTATTATTCCCATGTTATATACATTTTTTCCCAGCAATCTTGAATCCCATTCAAGTCTGGAAGAGTTTTCCAGTTCATTCATCTAAGGTCACATCCTGGTGACTGAACATCTTCCACAGCCACATGTTCTGTGCTCTGGTACTCCACATAAATCTGACCTGTTTTCTCATTCCAGAGTTTTCCACTGTTCACCTTCTTCATCCTGGTTTTGTTTTACATTCCTAGACTACTTCTCCAGACATCGTGTCCGGTCACCGATTTCTTCAAACAGCCCCCTCCATCCTCTACAGGTTCACTGATCTCAGTATTTCTTTATTGCTCTCATTTTCACTTCCCACATGACCTCACCTGTCTGCTCTACAGTCTCCTTACTCCTATTCTATTCTGGTGGAAAGTCAACTCTCTTTCCCATTTGAAAACTAACAAAACCCTGCTCTTTCTCCAAATCGGTTGAGGTTGTGAGGAGAACAGCTTTACCTGCTCGTTTCCTAGGTGCCCAAAACTGTGCTGGCTCCACCATATTAAAAAAAATAAATAAATTTAAAAAAATCTGGGGAGAGTTTTGCCGTGTCCCTGAACATGTAAGATAAAATACACTGAGCACATGCTGAATTTCCAGAGAACACAGCTGTTAAACTCTAAACCTCTACAGAGAATTTCACACACTTATAGACAAGCTTCTCTTCTTCCATGTGAAGAATTTGTCTCTGTCATTAGGACACATTAGAAATGTTACTGTTTCGATCAAATGTCAAGTCCTTCCACCGATGCAGGAAAACCTTCAGATTTTCTCAGGTAAAATAAGACTTGTCCATGTTAAAGCATTTCCATTTTCTCTTAGTAAACTATACACAGCCAACTGAAATTTTGATAAAGCATTTATTGAAAAGGCATAAGGAAAAGGTTTTCTCTCCCCCGCCCCCCCCCCCCCCCCCCCCCGTGTAAAATGTCAGCATAATGACATTTGTACAGAACTATACCTGGCTGTACTTATAACTGCACCCTGTAACGGGGAATGTTGGGCAGCCTGAGGTAGGCACTAAGCTGCCAGCCTACCTTTGACACATTGGGGGTAGTCTGGAATATTTTTTCTGTGTGCAGACCTGCAGGCCTGCTGGTACATGCCTATTCTTGCACTGTGTGACACTGCATTGATACGAAAGCCAGTTAAGTAAGAAAAACAATGTGAATTAATGCAAGCGGAGTGCTCTACTACTAGGTCTTTTCCGTATGGTGTAGTTCAAGACCTCAGTACACCTGTGAGTGTCTTGGAAGACAGAGCTTACTACATCTGTGGGTATACAACTAGCGTGTCTACAAGGGTACGGGTGTGAGAAGATACATGATAATGTTGTCATCAGATTTCGGTAGCAATTCAACCTAAGATGACTGCATTACTCACAACTGGAAGAGATGTATATGTTGATGGATAGATGCAGAGAGTGAAAGAGATTGGTATGTACGTAGGTATTTATCTGCTTGAAATTAAGACGGAGTGAAGATAAAATGCAGTTAAATCTTAAAGCGCTACAATCTGAGATGTAACACTGTTCTGCAAATGTTTTACCCTGTAGAAATGTTCACATGGTTCAGCTTATTATCTTTGAGTATGGACTTTCTAAAGGCAGCAATTAATTGCCAAATGAGGATTTATCTTGTTATCCTTTCAGTTGTTTTAAAAAAATAATTTATAATTTAATTTTATATATGATGAGAGGAAATACGTGATTTTTATGGGGCTTTTTGCTTCATTTAAACAGTAAAGGTAGAACTCTTCTTACCTGCATTATTTGGTGTGCTGTGAGCATCTAACAGACATACTCACACAGAAATTGTTGAAAATGTTACCACTTTGCTTTCTGGCAGACGGTCTATAATCCAGTTTGTCAAAAGAATTTTCTTGATTGCCTTGCAGCATATGCAAAGTACTTCAAAATGTCATAATTACCTCTCTGAGGGGGGGGGGGGGGGGGGGGCAGAAGATATGCAAAAGAAAACAGGCAAAAATTCAGCTTTCTGTACTTAGTATAAAGAAAATGGTACTGTACAAAGGCAGCACGAAAGACGTAACAGAAATGTTATAATGCAAGCAATCAAGTCCTTAAAAAATGCTGAATAGTGCTTGTACCATTAGGGCCAGGGGGGAAGCCACAGACTGTTGTGTAAAATATTGAACATGTATTTGTTTTTATTTAACAAGCTAAACTTAAGCTACCAAATGCACTTACTGTCTGACTTTCACTTGAATATAAATATTTGTTGTCAATTCTGCAGGACTTACAAATGCGGGATGCTTGCTGAAGTCGATGGTTATCTCTCTGCCTCTAAGTCCACTGTTAAAAATTGCTTTAAAGATCAAAAATAATGTAACTTCTACTACTGTGATATTTAATTTATTTTAGAATGCATGTAAACAATTGCAATCCTTGGCTTTCTACAGAATTTACAACTTCCACTGACTTTGTTACCTACACAGAAGCAGCCAGAAATGTTTTTCCTATGTGCTGTCATGTTTGGGTTATAGGTAGTCTTAAGCTATTGTTTCTTCTAGACTAATGTTCTTCTTACCAAAATCATGCCTACAATATTTGTCAAGAATCTGTGGAGGGCAAAGATATAAACTCTTAGCAAACACACAAGGTTTCACAGAGGACTGAGAAAACACTTTGCAAGATTCATGGTATGAATTAAGCTGCTAGTTGATTAGCTTTTGCAGCTATTTTTCCAACTGCTCAAGAAAGGCCAATGTGTGGTACAATAAATCTAGAGATCTTAGAGGCTGATATTCCTGTATCTGAGCTTCTTTATTTCTAAAATGTCAGTAGTGCTTATAAATCAGAAGATTCTGCTTGGTATTCTGGGCAGTGTGCCTTTCGAGCCAGGCTAGAGGAAGCACCATGATTGTTGCCTTTTGGCTGAAACCCTGAGAATTGTCTGGAGGAAAAATCCTTTTATGTGGGAAAAGACCACCTCGGTTTGTTGCCAGGAGGTGTCACTACAGCTCAGGAGGAACTTTTTTGTCTCTTGAGACATGCTAATAGTTCCACGGTCTCATAGAAGTGCTGGTGTCATCAGGTGCAATAATGCACTGCCCTTTATCGTATGTCTGAGGAAGATGCTGAAATTGTGCAGTCTACTAGTGAATGTATGGATGAGTAAAGACATGATGCTAATGTGTGCTGAAAGTGTTGCCCCTCAAAAATACCCTTACTACACCTGATACTGGAATATGCACACAGCGTGGTATGTGGACAGCCTTCCTTTGGGGAATGAGTGCTTATAGAGAGCCATCTGATGCAGTCATTTGTGCTCCCTTGGTCCTATTCATCTCTCGGGGTTATAGCAGAATCTCAGCAATCACTGATCAAACGTATTACGCGAGAATTAGCGTGGCAAAATATCTGTTGAAAACCATGAGGGTGAAGGTGTCACTCTGATGGAGCCAGGAGTAGGTTTGGGAATCATATCCTTAAATGCTACTGATACCACTCTTTCAAAACAATTTAAATAATTTATTTTAATGCATGAAGAAGCTTTTTATTCTCAATCAGTTTTGCACAGCATATTATATGTATTTTATACAGCCTGCTAATGAGCTGAAGACTTGTTAATTATATGTGTGTGGAATGGCATAGCTGCTGAATTATGCACATTATTTTTTCTTTACAACAAAGCCTTCTTAACTATATCTACCCTGGTTGAAAATGTACACCTTGCATTGCTATTACTAACTTGTCTGCTGTCACTTCGTTAATCATCAGTCTTAGAGTTTTGGTAGTATGAAGAGTCAATCTGAAAGCTGGAAGTGTTGGATGGGCTATAAAAACATGCACTATTTAAAAGCAGCTTCTTGTGTTGCATAAAACAGCTGTTGGGAATTTTATATTCCCTGAAATAAAAGGAGAAAAATTTAATAAAGGAGTGTAAAATCTGTAATGGTTCACTTCATTTTCTTTCTGGTTTGTAATTCATTAGAGTTTTCCTATTTAATATTGTCCTCCTCATGTGGAAAAACAAACAACGAAAAAAACCTGAACAACCCAAACTGATGTTATATGTGTTATTTACAACAAAATGTTCTATTAGAGATCCACGTTGGGAGAATTTGAATCTAAGTAGATAGGTGCATTGTTTCCTGAATTTATTACCCTTACAAAGAATATAAAATGTAATGGTAAAACTGATCAGCTGTTTCTTACCTTGGATAATTCCAGAAAGCTACAAAAATTTGCAATGCTGGTGATACCAGTTACTTACTAAACAGCATGTTCTTATGTAAACTTGATGTCTGGTATAGAATTTAAATCATTATGTGGAAATAAGATTTTCAAAATCCCTGTGTCTTTTACTATGAATTATTCATATTAATGAATACTGATATCTCGCTCAGTATGTGTTGAATGGGGATGATGATTAATTTACATATGTTGGAGGTCATTCTCATGGATCGTGGATGATGAAAGCAAACTGGTATACCTTTGCTTTTTATTGGGAGCTCTAACCTCCACTCATATTTACGCTGTGAGGTTGCTGTTAAAGCCTGGCCATGCAGCACTCTTTAGTGTACGTGTGAGATCAGAACAATACGAGTGTATCTTAAGCTTCCATTGGTGAAAGATGTGCCAAAAAAACCCCAGTGAAAACCTGTACAGAAAACTTACAAAACCACGTTAGTTGGACTTCAGGCATCTCTGTCGCTTCTCAGTCTGCCCTTGGTGCTTTCAAGTTTCAGTCTGACACTTAAAGGGAGGGGTAGTTTTGATTTAGGAGCCTTGGGTGGATGGAGATCAGCTTATGTTAGCAGTTTTCTCAAGTCAGCATCACGCTACCTGTGTCGGAAGCTTCAGATACTCTGGGCTTGCTGCTTGAGTGTGTCCCCCTTAAAGAGCACTTTGATTTACCATGCTCTGTACTCCCCAAGCTGGGGGTTTGCCCCAGGCTGATGAAAGACTTGTGCATTTCTGCAGGTGCCGTTGGAAAGCAGAGGTGGTTTAAACCAGGACTTCCATCATGTTGAAAATTATGAACTTAATGTTATGATTGCAGCAGGACCGGTAGGCTGAGCAGCTGAACTGCTTTTCAGAGGCAAATGCTGGTGTTTTCAAAAAAACCCAAAGCCAAACACCCAACAAAACAAACAAAACTGCCCAAACCCAACAAACACCTCAACAAAAAACCTGTTTTCAGTTTGGAAAAAGTTGGGCTTTTTTTTTTTTTCTTCCTCCCCTGAGTATAATTCTGTTGTAAAAGTGAAAGATTTGTGGAAATAGGTAGCAAAAAGTCACTTTTAAAATTTCTGAAACTTTGTGGGGGAAAGAGAGGGTAAGAAAAGTAAAGCTTTAATAGTAATATTATACATGTAGTAGGAACCACAGCTTTATTTGGTATCTTGTATTTTGGGATTCATTGGTTTAGATGAAGTATATGGCTAAAAGATGCAGGAGAAAGTCATTAGACCATCTTGGTTACAAGCCCTGGCACATAAATAAGTTTTTCCTCTAACAAACAAAGTATTTGTAATTCCGTCACTTGAAAACCTGACCAGAAATTGTGTGTGTTCACACTCGGCTGCATTAGTGGACTTCACACTGAGGGTCTGCTATGTTTTTCTCTAGTTATTGGGTATTTTTTGTGATCCATAAGCAACTTCAGAAAAGTTGCAGTGTCAGACTATGTGCATCTTGGACACGTAGTCATGAGGATAGGAACAGGTCCAAAGAAAAAAAGTAATCCTGAAGTAGCTTGAAGGCTTCTTCAGTCTTTGTTGTTGTTTATGCAGAGAGTGTTTGAGAGATTTAATTTGTTGCACTAACATCAGCTTGTTTCAAATAAGCCATGAAATGACTATTAGATAGATTATCAGCCTTAAAGGATTATATGCATCTTTCGTCTTAGGTACTGCCGCAGTATAAACACAATAACCATAATCAGCTTAGTTAAGTTCAAGCAGGTGGTCTAAAGGGAGAAGTGCATTTTCCTGTGATTGTATAGACAGTGAGGGAAATTGCTTAGAGGCATTTTGAGGTTTTATGCTCTAGGTAACTAGGGTTGTTTTGTTTTTCTGGATATTCTTTAACCTACTGGTTTCATGACATGAGCTGGACTTGAAGAACTTCAATTTTCTTTTCTGCTTTGTAAAGGAGAGTGGTGCATCGTGGCGAGATGGTGGGTATATTTCCCTTCTCTACCTAGTTGATGACCTTGCAGTCTTTCAAGTTTTATTAATGAAAACAAATTCTGCCCCCACCCCCACTGCCCATACAGAGTATTATTATTTCTCTTCTTTCTTCTGAAAGGTAGTAGTACCTTCGGTGGCATGGATGTGGAAAGTGGTGACAGCAGTAGAGCTGAGCTGGTGGCTTTCAGTGGCTGCTTTGTGTTCTCCCTTGGGCTGGCTGGCTGCTGCAGAGCCAGTGGGCCGCTGAGTGTTACTCAGGCGTGTAGCATCTTTGTAGTGGAGGGTTAGGTCCAAAATAACTTTAAAGCACTGCATGTTTCCCAGTAATTGGGATTTGCCCTTCCATAACAGACACATTTTATTTTCCTCAGGTTGTTAAATGTCTAAATAAGTTTGTTTCTTTGAAATAAATTATTTGCTTTACTGGCTATTTGTATTAGTAAATGTATATACCAAGTTCTTAAAGGGATAGTGATGCTATGGCAAAATTTTTTATACCTGTAAGAAATAACTGTAAGAACAAAAAAGGAAAATGGTGCTGTACAATTACTTGTGGAGGTTCTGGGACTGAATGAGTTATTTTTAAGTATTTCATTACAGGACTTAATTAACTGCTTGCCAAGCTTTGTAGATTGATGTCAATTGTTCGTAAACAATTTGTTGTATAATTTATTGTACTGTATTGGAGAAAATTCATGTGACCAAGAAAGTGTCTGAGGTAAGCAATCATTTCTGTCATCATTTAAAAATATTTTCCTTTCTGCAGAATTCCTTTGGGTGTTTTCTATGGCAGGTATAAAACCATGATAGCTTTAATTTTGTTGAAAAGTATTGTTAATAACATTTATGGCAAAGTGCTATAATATATGGCTACAGAAGTAAACATGTAAAAGAGTCTTAAGACTTTGAAATAAAGCCATAGGAGCTATGGTTAACTGGAGATTTTTAAAAAGCCTTTTTGGTTTTTTTTTGGTTTTTTTTTTGTTGTGTTTGGTTTTTTTTTTATAATGGTATAAACCTAGTTTAGAAAACTGCATGGAAACCCCTTGACCTACAGATCAAAAAAGTAAAGGCATGAGGTGCTGTAGTACTAAACACTGCTACAGTTGACCAGATCAGTGTTCTGGGGCAGGGAATGGAGGAAGGAATGATAAGGCAGCCTAAAAGGCTGTTGCACAGCCTCCAGGGAAGATGGTCTTTCCTAGGTATAGCTAAAAATGTCTTTTTTTTTTTTTTTTTTTTAACCCCCTGTGTTCAGAGGAAAGCTTGTGCAATTTGCATTTCTTGAATGCTCACTTTTCCTAATTTATGACCAGATAATTTGTTTCTACATCATGTGGCTTTGTTTGGGACAACACTTGGAAGACTATTCAAGTTTGAATATTAAACTCCGCACAAAGTAAGTTTCGAAGTAAGGAGCCCAGGAAGAATGAATAGTACACTATAAAAAGCCCCTTTGTATGCCTGAAGTCTCTATATATGGCAACAAGATTATTTACTACAATATTATGAGTGAATTGATTGATTTCATCTGGCCAAGATGAAAGTACATTTAGGACAGTGCATTTTCAGACTTTTTGCCATGACCTTGTTTTTGATTCTTCTTTATGGATTGTCCAGATAGAGGTGTCAACATAGTGTTATATTGCAGAGAGTGACGATACTTAAGAAATGCGGGGGGGGGGCGGGGAATAAATTTCCCCGTGCTGTGCCACGAATAAATTGTAAGCAGAATAAGCAAGAGACTGATTCCTCTTGAATTGTGGTTGAAGGAGGGCATTTCATCCTTCTGTCTCATGTAAATCTAATTGGATTTTTTGGAAGTGAGATGATATTTACCCTCAAAACTCTGCACTAGCTTTCCTCATTGCGATAGGTTTTGCTTATAATAATGCAGAACATACTGTATGTTTCGCACAGATTGATCTGCTGCGAACAGAGTGGAGACATACATTAGTGAGACAATGTAAAGATTTCACACTTCCACTGCTTCTGTAGTGCTTGTGTTTGAGATAAATGACAGACTCCAGGACACCAATTCTCCTCCTCATTTGCACTTTCTCTAGGCACCAAGAAAAAGATTTGGAAGCCTAGACATAGACATCTAATGCCATTTTAGATGCTTTGGGTACCAGAGACATCTGTCAGGGCTAGCAGGTGTGACAGATGACTTAATGCCGCCTTTAGCAGCAGTTGAAAGCCACGTGGGATACCCTCAGGCATCTAAAACAGCACCAGATTTCTATGTTCAGGTACCTGCATTGCTGCTTAATGCTCTCATGTAAAATGAAGTAACTCGGGTAAAGATGATTCAAACAATTGTGTAGGTTTGTTTGTGTTTTAAGAAATTGCTTGGGGTAATTTGGTAGTGAAAGTTAGTGATAAAAGTAAGAGTTAAGCTAAAGTTCCTTTTGTATCAGTTCAGATGGCTTTAAAAATTTCTTGTAGTACAACCTCTATGCAAATTTGAAATTGTATACCAAGTGAGGTAGAATTTTTGAATGATTGGTTACAAAGCTCTAGATAGTTGCTCATATTAAACTTGGTGCATATTGAACTAATAAAGTTGCTGCTTTTAAGCTAACCAGTGTCAAATTCACATTGCTAGCTTCAGGGAGATTTCCAGCATTTTGAATAGAAAATTACTGTTTCCATCTAACTGGTGCCATTGTGAAGATAAGACTGTAGTTTGTCCAGCACAACGTTGTGGTCACACAGAGCCTTTGACCAGGGGTATGCATGGAAGTGAAGCTGTATCACTGGCAGTGCTCCTGCTTTGCTGTTAGAAGTGCCTTCACCCACCCAGACTGGTACCTGTACGCTGCTGTCATCCTTCAGCTTTTATCACAGACAAAACTGCAGGGACTGGGAGAACTGGGATGCAAGTTCTCTCATGCAGCAGATGAGAAATACAGAACCTATCTGCCACCTCAAAGACTGTGCCTTGGACGCACTGTTGTTTTAGAAGTAACAGTAGCATTTCTTATTTTATGGTGTTTGGTAACCAGGTAATATAGATATTTAAATAGATTCAATAAATGCTAAATAACAATGTTCTGGAAGTTGTAGTTACCCATTGAGCTCTATGGTCAAAAAGAAATTTTGAGAGTTCCAGTATTACATTATGTATTTACATTCTCCATAGTCAAGGTATAGTTAAACAGTAAGGCACAACAGGCATTAATCCCTTTGAAATATACTCCTGATGTCAGAGGTATTGTTGGGAATGAGCTGAAGGGCGTGTTACTTCAGCTACCTGAGTGGTACAGTAATCTTTCATGAATTCGTTACCTGGGGCGTCTCATTGCTATTGATAAATGGTTAATTTAAATAAATAAAATCCTCAAGGAGTTGGTCTTCAATTTACAGGGGATTTTAACCGAAGTTTGACATCACTGGTAGCTGGTAAGGAAAACTATATTTATGTGCTGCATTCTGAAGATGTTTGCTTCATTCATCTGGAGTCTAGCCTGTGACGTGGTCATAGCTACCAGAACTATAGAAACTTCAAAGTATGTGTACAACTGCAGTCAGTAGTCTAAGTAACTTTTCCTGTACCTGCTATCCATAATTTATTGTAAACAAAGCCAGAAATAATTTATGCTTTAGAAACAGCTATGGTGAAAACCACAATGCAGTGCAAGCCAAACTTTTTTTAGAAAGATGGAAAACAAATTATGTGAACAACTTTTTTAATAGCACTTGACGCTCTCCAGTATGGAACATCTAGTTAAGCAGTGCATTATTAACAAAGTGCACGAAGAGCAAACAAAAGCAGGAGCAGACTTCTTGTTTCTTTCTTCCTTTTTTTTTTTTTTTTTTTGTCTAATGCAATCTCAGTTATTGCAAGATGTTTCTATTTTAAAATATGAGAGTGTATATATTCATAGGTTTCAACATCTGTTCTTTTCCAATTGTTTTTTTACCAGCTATTCTTAAATATTTCAGAGAAAACCCAAGGGCTTATTAAAATTAGTAAAAAAGCTTATTTTTTTGCAGGGCACACAAGATGTTATCTCTGAAGAAATATTAGTGAATTACTACTTTCCCTTGACTGTAATGATTTTATAATTATACTTTGTCATAAAGGAAATCTACACAGGATAACTGTTTCAGTCTTTTCTGGGTAAAAGCTAATCTTGTCCTGGAATGTGGACAGATGGAAATAAGCATTGTAAGCATTAGTTATGACTGTTTCTTTGCAAAACCTAGTTGTTTTTTTTTTTTTATCTTGATTTTTATTTTGAGGATGAAAAAAACAAATACACACCACCACCACACCAAAAACACAAAAATCCATACACATTCCACCATGTTTTGGTTGTTACCTGTATGGTGATAAACTGGAGAATAATGACATAGAGTACTTTTGTAGGCTGGAAGTGATGACTGCAAAATTGACATGGAAAAATAATGTGGTGTTATGAGATTTCACAATTAAGAAGCGGGCAAGAATGCATTGACTTGTTATACATTCATTTTCTTATGAAGTAGTATCTTGCCAGATGTGGACTTGGGAAGGGTCTTTTCTGTTAGGACCACTGGGACCTTTTTCTTCTCACCTTTCTTGTGGGGTACAATCTGTTTCCCAGAGCTGTTTCAAATATTTAATTGGTTGTTTGCACGTGAGTATAAAATACAGACAAAGCCTTTGGTTTCTTCCATATAGTGGTGTTACTGACGCTTTGGGTTTTAGTGCTACAAATCTCATTTTTGCTTTAGGATTAAGTTATCTGTAGAGTATTTTGTCGTAAGCAAAGAGGCTGGGGAAGGGGTCCCCTTGTGGAACTGGCTTGATAATGTCTGTTAGAAGCTGTGTGCAAGCCTATGAATTCACAGTTAACTTCTCATTCTGCTTTTGTACTATAGTGCTCCAAGCATTTCATAAATGTGATTTTTAAAGTATCCTGCAATACTGTGCCCCTCGTAAATGCAAAGAACGCAAGATAGAAGTTTTCACATTAAATCTAATGGCAGACAGAAATGTCTAAAAACTTGCAATATCTCATAATGAATGGCTAATCCAAAATTGTTAAACGAGAACAAAATGTGTTCCTTACCCTTCTCAGTAAACAGCTGACTGAAGTATAAGAATTTATATATCGTCCTTAAACTTATTTATTTAAGCTCAGCTAGAAGCCGATACTGTCTTGCGATTTATTTATTTAAATATCTAATCCTCTCTGAGCCCTTCTAAGCTCTTGGTTGCAAGTGTCTCCTGTAGCAAGCTCCACAAGTTAGTCATGCACTGTGCAAAAATACTGTATTCCCTTAACTGTACGTTTTTGCCTTCCAGACTTGTCTGAGAAAAATGCCTGACTTAGCTCTTCTGTATAATTTATTGTTCTGCATAGCTTTATTATATCAGATATTGTGAATTATCTCGTGGAAACTAGACATTCTTAGTCTTTTAAAGCCTTCTTCCATGCTCGTCATCATTTTCATTGCCCATCCCTAGACCTCCTCAATGATTTCTAGTGTTTACTTGTGTAATTGCCTTATCATATTTTCAATGTTTATTCTATTTCTCGGTGTACCAATACTTTTTCCCCTGTGTGTTTGCAGTTCATATTGAAACCAATATGTAAGCAAGACTATGTAGGAGATGGTTCAGTGCCATTTGCTAGAACTTCCTTCAAAAAATGGTTTAAAACCCCATGTGTGGCAAGCTCTGCTGCCTTCTTGGATCTTCCTTGCTCTCTTTTGCTTCTGATTTGGGCCAGGACCCAAAAGCATTTACTCCAGTGCAGGAGGAGGGAGCTAACCCTTGATTCCTGACTCCTAGACTCTGGGGGTTCACTGGCAAGCCCACCCCAGTGTGGTGTGGCAGCTGCATGTAAGTTGGCGTACTGCTCAGGAGCTATCAACAGGGACTTTGCTAGTCTGGTTTCTCTGCTTTCTCCTGCTCATAAACCCATTGTGAACTACCTCAAGGACTTAAAAGTATGGAAAATTGGTACTTGCAAAAAAAAAAATAAAAAAAAAATATTGGGTTATCCTTCCTTGTTTGTGTCTCTGAACTGGCGTTGCTCCAGAGGTCATGCCAGGGGAGAGCTGAATGACTGTATTGATAACAGCTAGTTGCAAAAGCTGGCTTGCATTGTCCAGCTGCACCCAAAGAGCAGTCCAGATTGTTCCTTCTGGAGTGTCTTGCCTTGTGTTTGAGCTTATTAATTTGCTATAGTAGTTTGTGTTACAATTTACAACGTCTGCTTTAGAGAGGCAGGGCAATTCATTATGTCGCTCTGCCTTCATCTCTTTTTGCTTTGGTAACCGCACCCTGGGATACTTAGGAAGGGAAGGGCATGGTAGCACGTTTCCTAGGGTCTGGGTAGTAAACCAGAAAACGGGCTAGATCATTAAAATCTGTGTGCCTTCGCCCACTGACTGTGGTTTGTTTGTTTGTTTTGTTTTGTTGTTTTTTTTGGTTTACCGTCACTCTTTCCAGAACAAGAATGTAACATAAGTTGGTCCTGTTCCTTTGGTGTGGTTCAGACCTTCCAAATCCTCTCTGAGCTGCTTAAGTAGCAGAATTAATACTTGTAAAATTTAAAATACTTCGTCTTTCAGGAACCAGATAAGTGGCAGAATTTTATTATAGACTCTACCCAAGACCTGATTAAAGCCAGCCAATTGCATGGCTGCAGAGACTCTTTGAGAGGATAAGCAGTGGAATCAGTTTTATATTAAGCATAGAACCCACATTTCAGTAAACTAGAAGGGCTTTTTTTGTAGCTGGTGTGTGTGTGAAGTGAGTTCAAAATAATTACAAATAAAGACTGCTGTAGCATATATGCTGACGCATGTCAAATTAATCCTTTAAACTGGTCAAGGGCTATTAAATTTTTTCTCCACTTTCCAAATCAGATATTTCAGAAAGAAAAAACATAAAAGGATACATTTTTGAAAGTAATTAGCCATAGCTTGCAGTGCTAGCTATTTGCTTTTCTTAAGCAAGCTCTAATGCATTTACCCACACCTGATGATATTACAGGTGCTGAAGGAACTTATGAGGAATTCACATATTAAGTGCTTGAGTGGTGAGAAGTTTTGAAGCATTTAAAAAAGAGGAAATGTAAGAAGTGAAAGATGCCTGAGGATTTTTACAAATACGTGGATGCAGGCTTCTTACACAATCTATCCTGTAGTGTTCCAATGTTGTTTAACTATAGAATGAATAACTTTGTGTGCTGCTCAAGAGACATGAGTTTGTAAGAAATAAATCTTATTATGGCATGATGCTGCCCTTTCTAAAATTGACTTTAAGATCCAAGATACTATGTGTTGTTCCTGCTGTAAATGTAAAAATACTGTTTGATCTTCATATTTTGACAGAGGTACTATTATTCAACAGTTTCTTTAAGTATGTGTGTAACTGTATATACAAACAAGAAAAATCTGAAGAATAGTTGTGAATAATGTGCTAGAGGCTTTCTTTTGAGTTTGTCATTGCAATATTTATTGTAGGGTATATATATAAGTGCTTTCAGCCTTTGAGTATGAATCTTCCATATTGTGAGTAACTATCTGAACTGTGTTTTATTTTGTACACGTATGTGTATATAGTTTCAGTCTTATGGAGAAAAGGATGAAAGTCTTATTTGAAACACAGAATAAACTCGTATTTCTTCCATGTGGCAAGAATGAATGTTAAGGGGTAAAGGGGAGCCATAGCTGAAGTAGGGGAATAAATATTCTGTTTTGCTAACTTGGTGCACAGATCTGCCCTTTCTCATGACTACTTAACTCACTGCAGAAATAGCTTATGTGGTCTCCAGGACCTACGTAACACATACACTCTGGTAACAGAGGGTGAAAATTCAGTGATCAACATGCAACACCATGGACGGCTTGGAAATGTAATGCTTCTTGTGTGTGCAGGTCTTGAACTTTTTTAATCAGACTTCCATAGTACTTGCTGATCTGCTAAAGGACTAATAAAAATAATTTAGATCCTAGACTAAACTGTGGAAATTGCAGTCATACACTTTGCATGCAATCAATAGGTGCCTTTCAACATTTCCTCTGTTACTGGAAGCGAGTGTGCAGTATAACACGGTTCCAACTCCTCTGCTTAGAGATTACCCCCAGTACAAGCTAGTAAGGAAGCACATTTATAGAGGAAGGCAGCTGAATACAAAGAGGTTACAGGTGTATTATAAGGTCAGTGGTTATCTGTGAGAAACACTGCATAGCATCTGGACTATAGCATGCTTCATGTCCTCCTTTAGAAGAAAATTATACATTAAATGCTGAGGTAATACCTGAAGACAGCAGATCAAAGTCATTATTGATGTAAGCAGATACAATCCCACTGACATGTCCATTGTGAGCTGCAGGTTTGAGGCTTGGTATTAACTGTAAAAGGAGCAAATAAAGGCAGGTGAGCAGGATGGCACATGAAATTGATTTTCGACAAGCGAAAAACTGCTCATACTGGAAGGACTTAATGTACATGCTGATTCTTTCTCTTCAGCCTCACACAGCGCAATGCTCTACCATCAGCTTTCTTTCAGGTGATAAATCATTTTGAGGTCTCATCTACTTACTGACTTCTGGTGTATGTGGAATAAGGTAGCAGAATCTGTCCCTGGTAAACCTAATTATATCTCTCTGTGACTGTGAGAAATCATCTCTTTGTCTCAGAAAAGATTGCTTGTATCTAAGACAACCCTGTGAAGCCACAGAAATCCTGGGGAGGGCAGGGAGAAACAAGCTTGCGTGCAGAAGCATAACGCTGCCATTTTAAGGAATTTGCCCAACCGCTTAAGGAAGGAGAGAGGCACTGGCAAGTCTCAGTGTTTGTGTCTCCTGCTTGTTCTCACAGAAACTTGGAAGCATCCAGATATTGACAGAAACCTATGACCAAATGTCTCCTGTTCCAAGGAACTGTTCAGCAAATGTGAATTTCAGGAAAGTGTAGGTCTTCATTGAAAAAACAGTTAATGTGCCATAAATCACTTTGGTTGCATTTGCTAAATAAATCCCATGCTACTCTATAGCATAGAATATAAAAATCAGAGTGGAGATCTTAATTTTAAGGAGAAGGGCAAAACTGACTTCAATTGGGTCGTTTTTCACACTGAATCTCTAGGGTGCTAGAAAGGGAGAAAATTAGTTTCTAGGGAAAAAAAGCCCACACCCAAAGGAGGTACTGAATTTGGAGCTGATGGTGATCCCATCTTAGTGTTTTAACAATTGCTGGAGTTCTCTGATACATTTTCTTCTCTGTTTTCTAGACACTTTTTCCTTTTTTTTTTTACTGCCTTTGGCCCTGTCAGTGCATTGTATTGAGTGCAGTCTGATGGTTTTGCATAACTTGCATGTTTGTTTATTGATTAAAATTGAAGTTGAGTTAAAATCCAACAGCACAGATTAAAACATAGTATCTTAAATTATTAAAATGGATTTTTTTTTTATCAAGACTTAGCTTTATCTCATGTCTTACCTATCTGTCAGTTGTGCTAATGCTCCCACTATCAGCCATCACATGCATGATCTTTGGTCTACCGTTGTGGAAGAAAATTATTAGATTCAAGGGACAAAATGAACAGGTTAATATTTTCAAAACAATTGTCAATTTTTCACATTAGGTGCAAATTAGAAGAAATATTTTCGTAAGCAGATCTTCTAATAGGAGCTATATTAATAATGAGAGATAATTTAACACCATGACTGCACAAGCAGAAAAAGCCTTTGAAAAGGTCTGAAATTATGACTGTGACTGAATAAACCCATTAATTCCTTACACGTTTCTGTTCTCATTCCCAGCAATTGAAATGAAAATATGCAACTTTTTTAATAATAAAGATAGATGTGCTGTTGTATCGTGGTACATACATGGTTGTCTATGGTTTTAGATGAGAAACAAGTATGTATTCTGTCATGGATGTTTTGCTTACAGAAATCCCCTTTATTGGTCATGTTTCAGGTTCATTGTGCTGAAAAAACTTAATAAAATCAGAGTAAATAATTAAAAAGTTAAAAAAGCATAACATCTTGTTGATTTCTGATGTGCAATGTGGAAACAGAAGTAAAGCTACTGAAGCATTACAGCTTTTGTTGTACTGTTGATCAGACTATTCTTGCATGTTTTTAGATGTGCCAGTATAACATTGGAGAAGTCACTCTAAATATATACCTGAGAGGTGCTGCTGTGCTATGTTGATTTGTCACTTTTTTTTTTAAAAAAAAAATTCTTTGTAGAGAAATTCTGTCATTAGGTAGTGGACGAGAGAGGATAGATCTTGCTTTTAAAAACAACAGAGCTGGTGAATTGCTGGGGCTGGATTTGCAATGAAAGAGTAGGGGTAGATAGAGACCTGTAACCAGTTCCCCAATCCTTTGTTGTCCATTTCTGACCTGCTTTAACAGACCCAAGGTCCTAAATGACTCTGCATACTTTGGGTCTGTGTTGCTACTCTCTAGCCTAGCTATTCTTTCATAGTGTAATGAGGGGGAAAAGTCTAGTACAGCCTTTTCTTATTGCTGCTTATAGCAATTTTACAAATGAATAGAAATTCCTCTCTTGAGCTCCCCTGCCACACCAATACTGAAATATCTGATAAAAGAAGTTGCCTGAATACGAATAAATTTGATATGATGGGGGAAGAAAATAGAGAACAAGAAGGAATATTTCAAGGGGAGAAATGAGGTATAGGGGAGCAAAGGAGACAGAAGGAAAAGATTAAAAAGTTTACAACTGAGGAAGAGAAAATAAGGTGATAATAGGAGGTGATGCACTTTTTAAAGAGACGTAGGAAAAATTCTACACTGTAACCTGTGAAATGAAGGAAGGCAAGGAAAAAAGAGAAATTGAAAGAGGATGGTCATTTCAGTCTCTCGAACTAATAACTTCTCAACCTATTAATGTCAAAGAAATCAGAGAAAACATAGAAAAGACTTGCTGAGAAAGTGGCTGACAGCAATCAGGAAATTCAGAGTTAATGCTAACATTATCTCTGCTAGCTATTGTTCTAGTTCATTACTGGGGTGGCTTGCACTTGTTGTCCTAATCTTTAATACTAGGTGTAATAAGATGTATTTTTAATACAGGATGTATACAAGATGTATTGTGCTCAGAAATGGGAGACAGTACCCAAATTGGGACACCAGTTACTACTTTTATCATTTCCTGTTTAGACTTTGCTTCAGGTACTTTCAAATGAGAACTTCTGAAATCTTGGAATTAAACCTCTAGTTATTACACGTGATCCTTCAGACCTTGTGTAGGGAGTAATTCCTTTTCATTGTGTGTTCGATAGACACTTCCCTGCATATATAATAGAATGGGCCTGAATGAATGCATGTAGGCTTTTGCCCCAGGGAGAGCAACAAGGTTAGGCAGATGACTCTGAGTATGATCCTTTGTCTATTGACATTATTTTAAAACTTTTCTTCCTCAGGCTGTGGCAATGTGTACTAAATAAATGATAAACATCGTGGCTAACAAAGCACATGCTAAACACTTGAGCTACAGAGGCTTTTTCCCAGGTGTTTAAAAGGTTTGTGTGCATGAGTTATTTATTTGGGGGAAGGGGTTGATGGTGTTATCCTGTCACCAATTTTCTCAAACAACTGGTATTCAGGTACTCAGCAGTGGAGATGGATATTATCTAATTTATTTTAAAAATATTTTAAAATCACTACAATTCACTATTACACTGTGTCTGAACTATTCAGCTAGTGTCTTGATCAAAATGGGAGAAACAGCTGTTTTTCCAAGTAGCTGTACTGCTAGTCTTATACCTTAAGTCTTGTCACAACGATTTGTCGTGACAAAACATAAGACTGGTAGTGGTAAAAGTGCTAATTTCTTCTCTGATCAAACAGATATACTAACTGATGAAATACTCTGTAAGACTCTTCCAAAGGCCAGTTTTATTGCTTCTGATAAATCGAACATAAATAATCAGGGGCATAATCACATCTAGCAAACAACTTTTAATGGAAGTTGTGGGTGTCCTTATTTTTCTATGGATGCCAAACAATTAATATAATTTGCTCACTTGCAACTTTTAGAGCGATGAAGTTTCAGATGAAACAGTGGTAACCGTGTTGTCCTCATTCTGAAGCTGATCCGTTAAGCTGTCAGAGAAAGTCTGACAGGAGGGGTCACTTGAAGAAAGGGAGCATGTTGACCAGTTCAGGCTTGTGCTACTGGGAGAACCAGATATGAAAACGGAGCTGAAATGACTTCTGAGTCCAAAAGGACTGATTATTCCGCAGACTATGCCTTCCATGTTTTATGTATTGTGCTGTAAATATTTATTACTCTCATATTTTGTTTGTGGTTTCTAAACATAATGAGGTTTTGTCGTATAAGCAACCTCCCTGCTCTGCCAGCCCAAGACGAGACAGTGAGTGCAAAGGCAAGTGTCAGGAGAAACGCAGCCTGCCCATGATGTGACACTTTGTCTAATACATTGCCATGTTATTCCTGCAGAAGTTTGCTAATTAGTCATTAAAATAAAGTTACCCATACAGTCTTGTCTAAAATGTCACATGAATAACATCCATTCAGAACCAACAGACAAAGCTGATAATTTTAAGTTGTCTGCATAAAGTTGCATTATTTCATGTGGTGCCTTTCAACCTTCGTGCATAGTACATGCCCTTTTTTTGAGCAAGTGGCATGAACTAGTTTTTAAGTGGGGGAAACAGTCCTAGCGCTTCAGCGCTAGAGCGACAGGCCCACGTGTAGCCGGGGCTGCTATATAACCGTGTACCTTCCAAGTTCTGATACGTTTTACAGTCCTTGCTAGGTTGGGTGCAAGATTTGTATGGGGAAGCGACTGGGGCAATACCTTGAGTCAAGAACTCTGCTCTGGGTATGCTTAGGTTAGAAATAGATGGCATCCATTTTATATTGCCTCCTACTGTACCTTTAAAAAATGTTACTGAATTATTTTGTACGGTACTGTAAGCAAGTACGGCTTAGGAGGACCTGTGTACCAGCTTTGTGACCTGGCTGCAGAGAGACTCCGGCTGCGTAGAGGTCCAGTACCAAGTGCGTGGCGCCTACACTTCATGGAATTTCTTTCTGGTTTCAGTGCCATTTTTAACTGAATTAATAACCCGTTAACTTGCTGCAAGCTACAAACATTTGTAGTCTGCCCTAGGGGACAGACGTTTGGAGAGTGCCCAGTGTAACCTTTAGAGAGATGTTAACCTTAATTATTTGGCTGTTACTTGAAAAGACTTGTAGCCCACTGAGACCCAGTGGGCACCTCTATGTGAGTGGGCATGCAGGGGGGCCCTTGTGGCCAGCCAGGAGGTTCTTCCCTCCAGAGACTTGTGACTAAACCTCTTTCAGCGTTAACCTCCAGTGTCAGGGCTGTTGATGGCGCAGTGAGCTTCCACAGTCATCTCAACAAAGTCTTCATTTGTCACAGCTTTGTGTAGTTTGTTTTCCTGTGAGGAATTACGTGTGAAGTTCCTGTCTCCCAGCGCGAAGTTCAGCTGTTCTCTCAGTTGTCCCTTTACAGTGCTTGGCTGCCTGGCTGCATTTTATGGGTTGAGTATGGAGTAACTACTAGCTTCTGTTGTTCGTTGGGGTTTTTTAAAATAAAACCAAAACCCACTACCAAAATAACCCCCCAAACCCACACAAACCATCCCCCTCAACTATCGTTAGCTGAGATAATTTTTAACAGGGATTCCTTACCATATAGCAGCAAGCAGCATTGTATGTATATACACTTTTGGGTTTTCAGATATGAATGTTGTAAAATGTTAACATGGTACCACAAAGAACCATAGACCTGTTTGAGGAGTGGAGGAAGTACCTGTTGCGAGAGATGTAATGAGCCAAGCCAGTGCTTTTTATCAAAGGTTTATTAGACGATAGCTTAATTAAGATCTCTAAATTTGTTGTAGGCAGGAAAGCAATACACAGAAAGGCTACCTTAATTCAATGAAAAAGGATTTTTAAAAAGTTCATATCTGAAAGGGGACTTTTAGTGGTTGGTGATTTTTGGTGTGGGTTTTTTTGTTTTTTTGGTGTGTGTCTGTTGTTTGTTTGTTTTTTATTAATGGATTTGATTAACTATTGAACAGATGCAGTGAATTTTATAAGTTGTGTTGTTGATTTGGAAGCATATGCTTGAGAAAGTTCCCAAACTTTTAAAGTGAATAGGCTACTATCAATACTTTTTAATTCTTAGGGATGACCCTTTCCTCAAACTTGTAATTGGAAATACTGGAAGTATGTTATAATTAAAAAGAAAATCCTAGGCTTTGTATGCTACCTAAGGATCACTTTGTTATGGCCTTGTGGATCATAGCAAAAAGAGCTATTGTGTTACTCAAAAGAAGACCTAGTTTAATTGGAAAATGGCTATTTTGGTTATTAAACTCATAATTGAATTAAATGAAGGTCAGATTTAAATAGCTAGTGGTCTTTCTGACTTTAAATTCTTCTAAGATGAGTAGTAGTCATACCTCTCTTAAATCAAAAAAAGTCACAAGAATGTGAAAGTCCTAAAATCTAGGAAGATTGAAATGGAATAACTATATAAACTACTTAATCTTCTTTTGGCCTTAGTTACCGAGCAATTGAGAAAGATGTCAGTAGCAGCCAGGAACTCTCATGGTAGAACAGATGTGACTGAAAATTGAAACAGATCATCCCATGGGTGAAGATGGAAAAATCAGCCACTATTGAGAAGACATGGAAGTGATCAGGTTTATATGTGCAAAGTTCATGTAAATGAAAATTTCTTTTTCATATATATAGCAGTGTTTTGAGGATGATTCCACAAAACTTGGAGGAGTAAGAAACATCATTTGTCTCTTCTCAGTCTTTCGTCAAGAGGAAACAGGATATTAATGTCTTAAGTCTACCTGGGCACCTGTCAATCACTTAAAAATCACAGTCTACAGACAAAAGCATTTCAACTGACTCCATGTTGCTGAGTTTGTGATGCAGTGATGCAGTTGGTGCAGTCAATTTTGACAACTTGCTTGGGCAGACAGTATGTTGTGGGTACGGCTATGTCAATATTCCCCCCATTTCATCTCCTGAAATAGCTGTTAGTTGCTGGTATGCCCATTGTGAATCACTGGAGATGCTAATACCCCTGGCAGCCTGTGGTCTTTTATCCAGAGGCGATGGCATGCCAGACAAATGCTCTCTTACCTGCCTTCACTTCCAGGAAAGCTTTGGTCCAGCAATTCTGCTCATAAAAGGAAAACTTTGGGAGCTGGATAATTTTTATTTTAAGAGAACCACCTTGGTAGTAGTATTTCTCTAAGAAAATTGAAACTGAAATTTTGTTTTCAAACCTAGATAGTTCTTTCATTTTTGTTTGAATTATATTGAGGTGAGATACTGCCCTTGGATTTGGATTTGACCTACGGGAAAAAGTTGAGGGCAGCTCTAACTTGTGTTTTAAGACAAGTGCAAGCCTTAAAACTGCTGATGTGAATGATTGGCTCTTAAGGTATGCAGGATCTTTATGGAGACTTTGAGATCCGCTATTGTGGAAAAATTGTGCATTTAATGTGTAGTAATATATGGTAAAGTCAGTATTTCTCAGTGCTCTGTATATTAAATGTGTCTGGTAGACAGACATTAGGCCCTATAGGTTGCTCTTTTGGAGTATCAGCATCACCTTCAGTGAGAGCAGGATCAGGTCCTTTCTGTGTAATCATTTCACTATATATCAAAAGGTCTGAGTAGTCATTTGTGCATCAGCAAATGGTTATGGAATGAGAAGCTTGCAATGCATTTCCAATATTTCTTTCAAAGGCAGAGTCAATTTATCGTTAAGTGACATACTATGCTCTTTACACAATTACTTTTGGGCCTCAACCAACAGCTGTTAAGTATATGGAAAAGCTCCCATTGACTTTAATTAGGGCTGGCTTAGTTGCACACTGAAGAAGACTTAATTGATGTCTGAAGCTAAGACACAAGTGAGAGGTGTTTTATAAATACCAGAGATAAACAGATACTATTAGAATGGTTTTGTTTGTATGTAACTAGGAAATACAACTGTCTGTATAATTCTTACTATTTTTATTACCTGTTGTTTAGTAGCAAATAAAAAAAACTTACATTTTAAACTGTTGATTAACGTCACCATGACTGCACTTTAGCATAAAGTGAGAGTGATTGCTGTCATACTACCTGATTTTAATTTTTAGAGCTGGAACCCCAAGGCATTCTCTTTTCTTTTGGTTTTGACTGTCTTTGTATTAAATTTAAAAAAAGGTAAAGTGTGTGTAGCTCCAGATGCTTCTAGACATGAATTTTCATTACTTGCATTATTGCTTTTAATGACACTTTTTTTGGTATTAGAAATGTTAAAGAATGGCAGTAATTTGCAGTGAAACAGAAAAGACTGACAGTTCAGAGTACTCTTGAGAGCTACTGTGAACTAGGTCTAGGACATACCTTTTGGATACCATAAAGCCTTCCTCAATTAAATTTTGCAAGGAGAAGGAGGCTCTTCCCATGGCATAAGGCAGTTGGACAGGTTGTGGGGTCTTATGAATGTTCATTTCCCATTAACTTTAATGAGAATTGCACGTGCACATTCTGAAATTAATAAACTAGCTGGTATTGCCCCAGATAGCTTTAGATTATTTTCACATTTTATACTTTCTCAGAAATATTTCAAACTTCTGCAAACAGTACCTGTTTCTCCAAAGTGTGCATTTATGTGGAATTGGATGTGACCAAGAAAGGAAAACTAAGTAGTGAATACAAAGAATAGTGTAACATGACCAAAGCAAAATCATTTTCACTGTAAAGTTATTAGTGAATAAGTTCAGAGAGGGCAGAAATCCACCAGGAAGAGAAATTATGCAAAACGGGAGTCCAAGCTCAAACTTCTAGATTAGTGGATGAGAAATAGTGTTGCATTAAACTTGTATGTGACTTGGTTTAGGAAGTGTTTTTGGTAATAATGGTTAGATTTTGTCACTTGGAGTCAAGAGAAGGATAGATTTTTCCCTCTTGTTAGTTGAAAGGATCTGGAACAGTGTAGGTTTTGTGCCTCGTTGGGGCAGGTATAGTAATCTCACCCCCAAGTGCAGAGGTAATTATTCACAGGCAAGATACACATGAACAAAGAGATCCAAAGGTTGAACAACAAGGTTCTTGTGAAGAACGTACCGAAGAGAATTAGAGAAGTAGAGAGAGAATCGGGAGAAAATGGGGACGAGAGGGAAACATACTGAACAGGGTATGGTCAGTGCTTCTGAGCCAGGTCTCGGGGTGAAACAGGAGGCTGGAATATTGTCTGGTACTGTGTTTTGTTAGGAATCATTACGCTTCCAGCAAAAGCCGGGTGCATTAGAAGGCAGGACAGATGTGACCTATTGAGGGAAATGGTATGGGGGTGGCAGTGAGATTGAGGGGGAAGAGTTATTGGAGCAAAAGGGTTATAAACTATGAAGAGTGATGAAAGACTTGTGTCTTCATTGATAGCAAAGAGGTGGAAAGCGACAAAGGATGACATAAGGAAAATCAGCTTGCATCAGCTCCCAGAAAGAGAGGGAGAAAAGGTTACAAAGGAGAAGGGAAAGGGTTTCAAAACAAAAAAGACAAAAATAGTATAAAGAAGTCTAGGATTGCAACCATAGCATTCTGCCAGGGCATAGAATCCGAGTATTTTAACTAGGGGAAGATATCAGAGCTGAAGGGCAAAAACATTTATAGAAAAAGATGTCAAGTTGGTCAGTTCATTCCTGCCAGGAATGCCCGCAGCAGCACATAATAGTAGAGAAAGCAAGATGTAGATGAACTGGGCCTGTAGGCTGGCAAACCAGGCATTGCTCTTCTAGGGAAAGAAGAGTTGTGGTTAGGAGTACAGCCGGGAGAAAATCAGAAGTCTGCACAAATAGACCAAAAGAAAAAGAAAGAATTTTTGGAGCAGAAAAGAAGTCAGCGTTGTGCGTAAGCTGGAAGTTGCTGCACAGATACGTATGAAATGGGCAACTGGGAAACATTTTGGATATTAAGAAAGACTTGTTAATTTTGTCAGAGCCCTTCTGATATGGGGACAAAGTTGGATTTTAACATGCACACCAAAAAAAAAAAAAAAATAATTAAAAAAATGTAAACTTGGAGCCACTTCTATAAGACAAAAAAAAAGTAGTTGTGAAGGTATATTTATTTAGTACCTTTTGGCTATATAAAATTGCTTTTGGACTGTTTTTAGGATTCTTCATAAAACAAAGACTTATTAAATTTACTTGGCAGCTGTGGGATAAGGTTAAAATGAAATAAGCTGTGCCTGGTTGGGCATTTTTTTTTTCTTTTAAACAACTTTTGGCAGTTCTCCAGCTTTTATTTTAAGCAGATTAGACTCAAAAATAGTGATTACATTTAACATCTTTGGAAACTTTTGATCGTATTTGGCTGTCATGAATTGTGGTGGGAAGCGTCTTGGAGCCCAGTTTGTGACCTAATTCAGTGAAGGTTTAGCAAATGGACTCTGTGTCTGGGTTGGATGTGGCTGCCCTGAGAGGTGGCACAGTTCCTCTTTCATTGCGTGACATGGGGACTGTGCCACGCTGAGGAGTGTCAATGAGACGGGAAGTGTTCTGAGTTACTGCTGTTGAGCCTTGCAAACTAAAATATTATAATTCTAAATAGCAGGTTTTGAAATGTCACTCTACAGGGATTTTAAACATGAACGGCTGCTTTGATAGGACAGAAATATTTATCTTTTTTGGGTTTGAGTGTTGGTTTTTTTACTGTGATATCTCAAAATGTTTTTATTCAGCCTCAAGGGAGTCTCATAAAATTTTTCCTCCTTTGTCCCATTTCAAGTCATTGCAGATTCTTCTTCCCTGCTCAAATCAGTCAGCAACACTATAAACCATGGTTTATGCATGGGAATGCCACTTTTTTTCCCTCCATTTTGTTGGGGGAAAAAAAATATTTCCTTTAATTTGTTTCAGCAGTTCCTTAATTCTGTTCAGCTTTATTTGCTGACAGTAGTTCTGTGCTCTCTGCTTGGTCCGGAATGTGATACAGCAGCTCAGCTGAACTTTTCCATGCTGGTGACTGTAGTTCCTGGGTTTTGCACCCATCTGTGGGGCAAGAGCACTAAAAGAAGGGTGCAGGGGAGCCTCTTCCAGCAGTACCTGCCTGAAAAGTATATGCATATTCCTGTTCATTCTCTTCTCTTTTTGTGTCTAAGGGCCAAATCTTCTCTGTTTCCTTGTCACTTGCAATAGCTTCTCATGTTTTGAATTTGTTTGGACTATGCTTTATTTTTCTCCTTGAGACCATTGTCCATTTGTCCTCGGGTGGTAGGTTAGATAAGAGAGTGTCTGGCTGTCAATTCCAGACATTGGTTTTCTAGAGTAATGACTAGATTAGTCACTCTAATGTCTGGAAGTATTGTACAACCACTGGAGGGTTTTATCTTGAACTGTTTTTTTAGGACTAATTAGTCATTTCCACCCATTCTTTTAAATGAAGAAGTTAAGATTTAAAGAGCTGTTGTTCAATTGCTATGACTGACAGAGCAGTATTCTATATATATTCAAAATAATATGCTACCATTTCCATTAGGTATAGTATTCAATAAATGAAAAGCTTCATATGTTGACCTGCTGTCTTTCATGTTTAAATTTGAAAAATAAAGCAATTGCTACCTTATAAATATGGACCAGTGTTTTCAGAGGTATAAAAGTGGTAGGCAATGGACTAAATATGGACTAAAGAGGAATTATCTAAAACAAGGTGCCTGGTAGGTATTTCTTTATTGCTTCTGGTGTAAAAGCACCTTTTTCTATAGAGGTTTGGATTCCTTATTGAATTGCAAATGTTGAAATATTTTCCATCCTCAGTAAACTTTATTGTAGGGCTATGACTTCTTTTTCTGGCTAACTTTGACTATTTCAGTGTAGATTAATTTTGGATACCTATGAGATTTTACTGAAAATTTCCATTTCAGTTTCCCCTTTTATTGGAGTCTTAGGTCAAACCTCAGATAAGTTACACATTTTTCTGTTTCATTTGTCATCTTTACCTTGTGACTGAAAAGAAATACTTCATCTGTTTTTTGTTGTTTTGGTTGGGTTTTTCCCCATTGTATGCAGGACTTGAGTTTTTGTACCAGATTTCCCCTGCCCTGCCTGTGATTGAAGGCTATATACTGCAGTAGCTGACGGCTCTGCAGACCTGACTGCTGTCAGCTTAAGTGATGATTTCTTTAAATACAAAGCAACCTAGTAACTTCTTTGATGTTAAAAAGTAAAACTTTTGGCAAAGTGCTTTCAAGGAAGAGGTACTTCTTAAGCTGTAACTAAGCTACTCCTGTGTGATCATAAATGTGATGTATGAGGTTACTGGGGTTTTTTCGGGTTGTTCCTGAGTTGCTTTCCAAATGCACTAAGCAGGCTGAGCTTTACTGTTCACTGCTTCAATGCAAATGCTCATCTTGCATTGGTGAAGTCAAATAGGATCAGCAGTTAGAATTGCTGGCAGAACGCAGCAAATCAGATTTCTAGTGTACTGCAGATTTAATTTGAATTAAATCTAAATAGTCTCACCGCTTATCTGCCTTAGCAGTTCAATTGTCTTTCAGCAACCTTTAAAAGCATTCTGTGCTTCCCTCTTTGCCAGTTGGGTCTGCCTATTTTACTTTGCTGTTAATTTTGTAATTATTTTCAAGCCCACTTTTGAAAAGTTTAGTTTATTGTTGTAGATTGTTTTACTCATAGATGTGTTCTGATGTTGTGCTTTTTAAGGGGAATGTACTTGTCTTCAGATGGAAGGATAACCTCTGATTTGTTTACAAAAGAGCAGAAAATACAATGAACATTTGAGATGTACTTACCAGTGCTCAGTTATAAGGAGATTTTTGCCAAAGCTGATTTGGTCTGTGCTTAAAAATAATAGTTTGTTGTTTATATATTAGAAAATCTGAAACATGAGACTTGGGCAAACTGAAAAGCTGTCTT
Organism: Falco punctatus; assembly: GCF_963210335.1. Lineage (NCBI taxonomy): Eukaryota > Metazoa > Chordata > Aves > Falconiformes > Falconidae > Falco > Falco punctatus. The sequence continues at coordinate 57,592,055 of NC_137587.1, forward strand.
CAGGAAGAAATTGAAGCTAACAAGACATCTGCATTGCTACATTTAAGTAAAACTGCATTGAGTCTGGTATGTTCTGTTTATTATGGCCCGAACCTTTAAATTTTTGTGCATGTAAGTAATTATTTATTTGAGCATTGGCACAAAAAGATTCTTGGGTATTACAAAAGCTGTACAGAATTGTGATGCAGATCTTGTTACCTTTATCTAAAAGTTTTAGTTTTCTGCTAATTAAAATGTAATGCAGTATGTGGCCTAGCTTAACATGTGCTAATTGGTTTGGATTCTTGCATTGTTAAGGTTTAATCTGTTCCAGATAGGAGTAAACATCCCTCACCCTGGAAAAGATTTATTGCAGGACAAGTTTAACTCATTTTTTCTATACACTTGGCTATTTTGTTCTACACCCTTAAAATGCAAAGGGCACATACAAATGCAGACTCACTGAGTAATGGCCTCCAGCTAGCGAAGGAAATAATTCTGAAGACTATCTAAGACAAGGATGGGATTTTAGGACTGCACGAACACTTCAGTGTATAATTCAGAAAGGGCACCTGTGAGGAAGGAACAGATGCCATGACAGGGAGGTGAAAAAAAGCACCCAAGGAGTGGTGGGAGTACACCACTGAGGAGCTGGGAGAGTGATGAAGTAGCTTGATTATACCAGGCACTTGCAGGTAGAGCTGTGGTATACTTTAGTAGCATAATGTCTCTACGTGTATGCAGCTTCCATACTAGAAATTATGTATGACCTGTTAAAAGTGAGAGAGCTTACAGAATGCCCAGTGGAAATCCATCTAGACATTCAGGCAGTGAAGAAACAATCATCTGGAAATTGCCTGATCTAAGGGAGATTAAAGAAAAATGTTTTTTCAAAGGCATCAGGATTTGTTTTTCTCTCTACATAGGCCCGTTATACAGGAAAAGACACGAACCTTAGTTGCAATAAAGAGTATTAGTCAAGAAAGCTCACGCTGGGCTCTTTCTCCTCACCCATTTACCGTCTGGCCGTAACCAACTCAGCAAAGAGCACACAACGAACAAAAATTATTATCGGCCTCGGACTGTGGATGTTCAAAAAGACTGACATATTTATTTAAAAATCAAGAGCAGCACTGTCCTTGCAAGCACGCCAGTCACTTCTGGACTTCAGGGTTTAAAAGGATGAAATTAACTCATGGCAGTATTAATAGTTGGCTCACATATTACTTCAAATGCAAAAGTCTGAAAATTGCGTTAGCTATTGGTCAGTACACTGTTATGCCAATGCAGTATAAAAAGTTGGTTTTACACTGAAGAAGGAATGTGTGCAAATAGCAGATTTCTGTTCAACAAGTGTCCCCTCCTCTAGGCGTGTATTTCACTCCTTTGCTTTCGTGGGGTGGGCAGAGGGAGACTGCTGTGTATGGCTGTCATTATGCCAGGTGGCTGTGGGCATGTAAAATAGGCTAATAGCTCTGTGTCTTCTGTGTCTCCCAGAGCAGTTGTCGGTGGCTGCTTTGCCGTTCCAGGACCGCCTGCAAAGCCCTTTCTTCTCAGTTCCTGCATTTAGTGACATTGAAGTCAATGGTGCTTTAATTGCATCATTTGGGGATGAAGCAGTAGCTCAGAGTAACTGAGGGCACTGTGGGTCTGAAAAATCTGATATTGATGAGACTGGAAGAAAATAAACTGACTTCCCTGGTTTTGTTTTTGAGACCTAGCAATTAGTGGGTGGGGAGGGAGGTTGGGGAGCAGTTAGGGGCAGGGAGAGATCACCTTGTTAGCCGGTTATGTGTGATCACTTTTGCGGGACAGTAGATATGGAACCATTTGTGGCTGTTCTTAAACGAGTATTTTTCTACATGGAACAATACTTCAGTGGTATTCACTATTCAAATTACTGTCTGGATGTGTAAACCTGGATTTCTGCAGGGGTTCTGCTCTGTTTTGGACCACATTTGGAATTTGTTTTGGTTTTATTATATAAATTGTAATAAACTAAACTAGAAGTAATGGCAAAAATGAATGGTAGGGAGTATAATATAGTAGCAGTATGGAAAGCTAACATTACTTCTGGTATTTACCATCCTGAGCTTTTGATGTTTTAAATGTGCAGCTTTATCATTGCATTAACATAGTTTTCTTGGAAGAAGTTGCCTATGCATATTAATGTCATGGGGATAAATATTAGATGTTCCTCCTTGAAATGGTAGCTGAAGTATAGCACCATGTATTGAACTCCAGCCATACTTCTCCATGGAAACTATCGATGTATATGAGGGCCAGGGGCAGTGGTGGCATCTGGTTAAGAAATGGTGTCTTTTTGTGTGTGCATAACTTATGCAGGTAATTGAAATATTACAAACTTGAAAAACATGCATGTAACACATCAAACAGTGTTGTATTCCTCTCCCCTCACAACACTCTAAGCAAATAAAAATTAATCTTGCTAGTGTATCTCAAATTCACATCAGTGGATTTTGGATGCTTAAAGTATGCATGGGCAAGTTCCCATTTCAGTAGACTGCTAAATACAAAAATATCAGTTATAATATTAGCAGCCCTGACACTAATGAGTGAAAAACCATGAGAGAGCATGAATTTTCCTTCAGTCTTTTGATTATATTCTAATTATATTTAATTCCTGTGACTTCATTGCAGGTTACTAATATATTGAAAATGATGGTCAGAATCTGTCTTGTCTTTTACTGCTAATAAAGTTTGATTTTTCAGTAGTTTACATTTTAAAGTTAGATATTATAAATAAAAAAACTTTTGTCAGATCTGAATGGAGTCTTCTGCTTTCTGGAAATATTTTAGCATAGGGTTTTGGCTATACATTGAGACCAAGAGGGATTCCAAGAAAACTGTCCTTTTTATAGCATAGAAAACCTAGTAGCTGCATAGCCACATAATATATAAGTGTAATTCATTGGAACTTGAGTAGGTAATAGAAAATAATTTGAGAGGAAAAATGTTAACTAAAAAACAATTTATACATCCCTATATGGTTTACAGCAACATATGAAATTGAGTTGCATACAATATTTTAATGTGTATGTTATTTTAGAACAGAATAATATATTGCTGTGTTAGTATTTTATCAAAATGCAAGGCTTATGAGAGGAACTAGTCACTTTTGTTTAACAGATGAGTAAATAGCGCAGTAAATACCTACACAAACTGTCACCAGGTGTAACATATAAACCTGTGGTAGACAGTTATCCTTACAGGGCTTTTTAGCACCTTCCTTTTTTCTATTAACACACATGAACCTTGTAAATTTTAAAGAAGTTAAACTATGAGGAAGGGGGAGGAAGCTGAAAATACTACAATTTATTTTCTTTTTTTGCTCATAAATAGTAATGAAAAATCTAATAAACAGTAAGAAATGGGAGATGCTGTAGTCATGTAATCAAGCTTCATGAGTAATCATCTCAAACACATAGGTAAAACCTTTAGTCTTCTGAGTTCTCCAAGGTATCTCAGTATCTATGGTTTTTAAAGTAATTTTTAATACATTAGGGCCTTGCTGACTGTCATTCTGCATGTCTGTGCAAGGCCAGGAGGGGATGGGGGACACTCTCCCATGTAGTCTTGTGGCAGCTACCTAATCAAAGCTAGTCAGAGGTAAACTTGTAATGGGTGAGACGTGACCAGTGGGGAGTCCTGCACAACAGGAGCTCCCTTACAAGGTGACGTAACCCTTTCAGAGCTGCCTGTAATCCGCAGGGGAGACTGGGTGATGTCCTGCCTGTCAGGTGCTCTGTGGTGTAACAGGTGCCCAGGCTGGCATCTGGCGGGGGACAAGGGACACGGACGGACTCTGTGTGGTGTCGAGATTCTAACTTTCCAGACTGTCTCTGTTATGTGTAACCATAGAAAAAAACTTGGCCGCAGTTGGAAACTTGTACTAGTTCATGCCCTCAGTTTTGTACTGAGACATTCACCGCAATGTATCCCACATTAAGATTTCCAGCTAAATAACATTCATAAATACTGTTGGAATTGGTTCAGGGGCAGAATTGGTTGAGCAGTCAACAGTGAAAGGAGAGACCTGTGCCTTGAACCATGAGGGACAAAACTAAATGAAAGTGGTCCCTTGGGTCCCCAGCATATGAACAGAATTACAGAAGTTTCAAAATAGTGTTTGGCAATGTGATTATTTTATGTACTTCCCCAGCAGAGATTTCTAAGCGAAACTGAATTTAGACAAAATTATTTTTTCTTCTTGTGGAAGTAGAGCTGTATTTTAATTTCCAGGAAAGGCAGATATATACTGGTATTGTGGAAACATAAAGGCTGCTTTTATAAAACTAACTACCACTAACACAGGAGTATGTAATCTTTGAAGGCAGCATTTACTCAAATTAAGGAATAAATGATGTGCATTCAGAACTTTATTTGGTGTGGTTTTGATTGCCTTGGGATGTTTATCTTTGGCAATAAGAGTGAAGTTGATCAGCTCAGCCAAGAAACAACAGGCTTTTCAGTTTTATCAGCAGGAGAGCTTTGTTATGGGTAACAACTTTAAAAATTATCACAGGAGGTGGGATTAGTCTGGGTAAATGAAACTAGTTAAACTGAGATTTAATGAGGTTCAGGTAAATCAAAGTCAGGAAATTATTTTATTGTTTTAGATTATGTAGCAATTTTGTCATTGTAACATAGAACTGGGAAGAAACATGACTCCTCATCTGAATAACTTTCTGTTCTCTGAAAAGGTCTGGTTTTACATTGATGTATTAGTTAACAAAAGCAATCATGCAAAAATAGAGTACATTAATGCTAGCCAGATAACTTCTTACTGTGTACAGCTGTATGGGAAACAAATACAAAGTTAATGTTTAAATTTATCAGATGTTTTCCATTAACTCTCTATTTAACAAATGATCAGCTATTGTATATAATATCCAATCTCCAAAAGTCTTAATGATCATGGATGTGCACAGTAAGAGATTAGCATAAAATTAGCACTCATGCAGCTATTAAAGAATCTCAAAAGATTCTGATATCCTGGTACATCAATTAGGCTGCAGAATCTCTGAGCTTTGTCAGAACCCCCAGGCTAGCTGAGTTCAAGCACGCTTTTGTTCCCCTGGGGTGTAGTCCCAATATTCCTACCTCCTGTTTATTACATTTTACTAATCTTCAAATTCAAGGAAATAATCTACAAAGCTGTAGGGGACACTGCCAGCTGATGCATCTTTTAGGATCAAACCTCAAAAACGATGCAAGTTGCTGAGTGAGTCCTCAGCAGGGGGTACTAAATGTTTTCATATCTAAATTTGCTTTTTCAGCATAATGCTCGAGGGGAGGGAGGGAGAGGGATGGGAGTTGGGCAGTGTCCTTGAGTGTTTTGGGTTTCTTTGGTTTTGTGTTTTAAACTTTCTGAAGTTACCACTTCTTGCAAAGGTATGCAACGGTCATGTTGTATAGCTAGTCAGGGTATCTAGAGTATTATGGCTTGATGTTTGGTATTTACTGTAAATCAATCTTTTTTTTAATATTAGAAGCAAATTAACTATTTTGTGATAACATCCCATTTTCAGTGATTTCCCTCAACCCTGCTCTTGTTAGATGGTCACACTGAAATGCAGCTCTTTACCCTATTTCCTCACTCTACTGAATGCGTCAGTTTTTAGAGTATCTAACAGGACTCTCGGGGAGCCAAGCATATTTTTTTTAAACAATCTGTTAGCCCTGTAGGGAATATTGTCACCAAAAGGAAATATTTCCAAGATGAAGCAAACTCTTTAAATAGTCTGAAATGAATTCTGAATCTTTTCAGCACCAGAGTTTGGGATGATGTGTTTTCTTTCATATTCCTCCCCCACCTCTTCAGACTGACTGGTTTGTCCCTACTGGATACAACTTCCTGCTACTTGCAAAGTAGTAATTATCCTAATTACGCTTCAGCATTTAAAGCCATCTTCTGGAAGATGATTTACAAGAATTGCATAAAAGAGATCTATATACAATGACACACTTGCTTGTTTGGCCTGAAGCGTTTTATGTTTTCCAGCTTAACCGGAATTCTTATGATGAGTAGAGAAGTTCTAATGAGTTTCTGCATGAGTCTGTGCCTGAAGATGCATTTAGAATTGTACTTGGCTAGTTTTTTCTCTATGAACAGCTGAGGTGGTAAAGCAATCTTTCATTACTCTGAGTTGCTACAAGGTGTCTATTGTGGCCATGTGAGATCACAGTATGACAGTGTATGCAACAGTTTCTACTAGTTAAAAAGTTAAGAATGAGGAAATACTGGGTGGAAACTAAAAATGGTATCAAGAACAGGCAGATTGATACACTGATATGAACCAACAGATAATTCTTTTTTTCGGAGAGGAGAATTCAAAGAAAATATGAAAATGAGGTAATCCACAAAAATCACTGAAGGATTTCTGTCTCTGCTTTTTGATATCTCACAGGTGAAGCTTGGGATGTAGATCAGACCTCTGGGTGGTGGGAGGGGAAAGAGCTGTGTATTTTGGGGTTTTTACTTGGTGGTGTTGTGGTGGTCGTGGTGTGGGTTTTTTTAAGACAATGCTATGGCAGAATTTTGTTCTTCTTTCTGTCTGTTTATCAGACAGTTATCAGAACAGCTGAAAATGAATGGTGGAGCAAGACATGGCAGTGATTTGATTTATGCCCGTTTTGGAGTTTTCTAGTCGTATTCAAGATTAGTCTCGACTTTGTTCTTCGTGTGTAACTTGGAAAGTTGGCCATTGACACATAGACAACATGCATAGTAAACTGATATCCCGAGATAACATAGTAATGAGAGTCATGATTCAGTGAGCTTGAATCAATCCTGAAAAGCCCATAGAAATATGACAATGTGCCTGATGATTTAAATTAGAAGCCCATTTCAACACACTCAGTCATAGATGGAATGCTTTCAATGCAAAACGTTTTCTGAGTAATTTTCCAAGCTCCCAAAGTATAGTTCTTATAATATTTCTGAGGTACAGTGCTTACTGTGGTGCAGTACTAAAAGAAAAGGGCAGTCTTTAAAAGCTGATTACTTTCCACTCTTCAGGAGTCTCACATGAAAATTTAGAATGCATCCCAATGCCATTTTACCTATTGCATCTCTATATACGCTACTAAGAGTCTGAAGCAGGTTAATATACATCTAAATCTGATTATAGAATCATTCAGGAGCTTTGCTTCTCGTAGGTTTTGCCTCTGCCTCTAAAATAGTGATTGGAAAGTGGTTCAGTACAGAAAGTCTGGTGGTTCTCATGGTAAGGCTGTTATACCAGAAGTGGATGTAATGAAGAGGAAAGTAATTGAATCATCCACCATAACATATCCTAATTTCAAAATGGTGGGGTTATGATGATATGCAATCTAGTTCTATAAAACAGTTACGTATTTTCTTTAGATGAAACAAGATACGGTAAGTTGTTCTATTAAGTGAAACGCCGTCCTCAAAGGCCTTAATATGTGTTACTGCTAGCACTGGGGAATGGCTTATAAGAAAAACAAGATTGGCTGATGCTTTCTTAAAATATAACCTTCTTTCAAGCATATAGTGCCTCAGTTTTTTTCTCATTGCCTTTAATAGTGAAAAGGGCATTGCATCTAGTTTTTCACATGATGCTTATCAACAAATATTAAACCTTTTTTACAGGGCAGGTTTTTGAACAGGCATTTTAAGTGAATTTACAGAATTACAAAAATACTTCAGCTGCTGACCAAGCAACAGAAAACTTTCACCTACATTTCAGTATTAGTTCAAATCCTGTTCTTCCTGACTATGACCTTAAGTTACTGGATGGGGGGAGCAGCTTAGAAACCTTTACGTGATGAAGTTGTGGTCGTGACTGAGTTTCTGACAGCTAGATATTCCCAGACCAGGCAAGGATGGTACTACTAATTCTCTAATCACATTAATGCCGCTTAATAAAGAAAAGTCTGCAAAGTAATTGAGATGTAAGTGAGCATACAGATTTCATGGATATGGATTTCACGTGGACACACATCTCATGTTTTGAGAGGTAAAATGTAAAAGGAAGACTTCTGTCTATATGAAGATTTATGAACACTAGATTAATTTGGAAAAGGACTATGTCCTCTGACCAGCGTGCAATATTTTTCAAGTCAAATATGACCTCAGAAACTTAGCTATCAAATTGCTTTCTAATTTCTTGCTCTTTAGCATGCTTTGATGCTCATGTATATTATTTGCCTGCGGTGGGTCAAAGTGTCCTGTATGACGGGGAGAAAAATAGGCAAAAAGTAACGAATTTTCAGATTTTGCATTTATTTGGGAAAATTAAGACTGAAGAAGATTGCATGGCTTAAAGCTTAGCTAGTGGTCAGCATAATGGAAGGTGAAATGTGATATTGACTAATGCAAAGTAATGCACATTAAAATAATTTCAGCTGCTCATAGAGTTTACAGGCCTGTAATTAACTGTAATCACTCAGGAAAAAGGCCTAGGTACCTTTGTGGAAAGGGTAAATAGATATCCCTTTGAAGTAGAACATGGTGGTCAGGAAAGTTCATAAAGTTGGAAAAGCCTAGAGAATAGGATTTTAGAAAATAAATCTGAAAATATTGTAATTCTCTGTTTGGAATCAATTGTTTACCACAGTTTTAAACGTTGTATTAGGTTCTGATCAGCCATTCTAAAATTGGTATTGCAAAGAAGATAAGGATTGGTGGATTGGTATTCGCTGCTGCAGGATATCATTGTAGCAAAAAGCTTAGCAGGATTCAAGAAAGGATTAGACATTTCCTTTTAAAATGAGAACACCCATGTTTACAAAAATAGGTTAAAAACATCTGTAAGAAATACACCGCAAAGCTAAAAGACTGAAAAGTCATCCACTGACTGAAGGTAAATAGAAAGCAATTTCTCTTAGGACAGTTTCTATGTTGTAGGATTTCTCTTGCATTTACTGGAGCTGCTCTAGGAAGTGCTATTGTGGACAAAATACTAGTGTGGATTAGCATAGCAATGGTTGTGCCTAACTCTTTCCCTCCAGTGTGTGAAAGTTGTACATCTATGACAGTATTCATTGTGATGAAAAATACACTATGTTGACTGCAGATATTATATGTTTACATTTCAAAACTAGACAAATTCAAGCTTGCGTTCTTCCTTGTAGGGATTATCGGCACAATCACAAAGAAGCTCACCTTTCCCGGTGGGTTTTGAGGCCTCTTGCTGAGTGTTTCCATGTTACTAGTACTATAGTTGGATGTAAATTTTAGAAAAGAAAATTCAACAAAAAACAGTCAGCATGAAGTCACGCAGCCTAGATCCTAGTAAGATTATTTTTCAAATTACACTTTTCATTTCTGTAAAGTTTACCAGAAAGTCTTTCCCCTTGTTTCTGTGCTTTGCCATCAATTTTATTTTTTTAAATTTAAGATTTTATATTCACAAAATGTGTGCTTTATTTTTTTTTTTTATTTAGGCAGCAGCAAAACTCAAGACAAATGCTGTATTGATACTTTTTTTTTATTTGGAACTTTTAGAAATATTCATGCATTTGATTATTCTTATTGAACAAACCACCAAGAGACAAAGTTCTAACACTTCTTTATTGTCCTGTGTTTTCCTTCCAACCTAAACCCCTCCTTTTTGCAAAAGACAGCGAGTGAGTGTGAGCTTGTTTAGTGAGGCATGGTTCATCTGTCTGGAAATAACGTCAGACCCCAGAGCGGTACACTTCATACCCCGGGGCCGTCTCTGCCACCACGCCAGCACAGTTCAAACCCACAAGACTTGTTTGAGCTGCAAGTTCCATTGGCATAAAGACCCCTTCGCCCTTCCCTGCTCATGCCAACCTCCATGCATAGAGAGCAGACTTGGGGAGAGGTGGGAAAGCACAGACAGATGTGGCTATTCCTCGGTGCTCTACTGTCCCCATAGGAACTTGATCTGTTCTGACAACTTCAGGGTTGAGACTCTGGCCAAAAAAGCAGCTTGCTTACCTTTTATTTCCACCCCAATCCCCTTCCACCCAATGCATTTGGCCTAGAAGGTCCCTGCTGTAAAACAGTGAGCTTGTATTCCCCTTGATAGTGTGTTCCTTCCCTTTTACAAAATCTTTAGCTGCGTATGGCACCAAAAGATAGGAAAAAGTGGCATCGGTGAACAGACTATTTCTGCTTGAGACTGTGTGAACTCATTAATAACTGGGCCTCAAAGAAGAAAGTGGAGATACTTTATTTGCTTACACTTCTCCTGTTTTCTTCCTGTGATAAACCGCCTGTATTGAAGTAGAGATTTTATCACTTAGCATTGCATATGGAGGAAGGATGACTGCTTAAACAGTCTTTTACACTGTTTTTGTTTGTGTTCATTCCTATTCAGTGAGACCCTTTTTTTTGCTGAATTAGCTTTTCTGGAAACAATAAGCAATACTTCCTGTCAATCAGTTGGAAGGAGGTGGTGTACCCAAGAGAACCGATTAAGCAATACATTGAACCAGAGCCTATAGGAATCACTTAGGGGGAAAAAAATCAATAAGAACATTTTATGAAAATTATTTTGGTGGGTTTGAGTTTTTAAATGAAACATAAGGGGAGGACACAAAGGATGGCAATACTTGAAAGCATAAGAAAAATAAGATGGGAATGGAGAGAGTTGATTTAATTTTTCTCGCCAATTTACTCTTACTCTGTGCGAGTCCTTTTGTCTCAAAAGTTGAAATTTCCTGTTTCCCCCAGAAAGCTGTTATGAATTCATATTATTGCTTTTTCTTTTAACAATATTACCGCCTTTCTGGAAGTCTACCAGCATCCTGATAACATCACAGCTTGACACCCTACCAGAATGATGCATCAGTGATGCAGAATTTTTGTAACTTATTTTATTACATGCAAATAAGCAAGCAGTGGAAAAAGAGGCAGCTGCAAACACTACACAAGCACTCCTGTCTTCCAGAAATCTCAGTTTGCAACATCCAGTTCCCAGGAATTGCTTCCAAATATAGAGAATAATACAGAGAAAACTCTTCTATCTGCCACTGATTTTACACTAATAACAATAATCTAAAAAAAAAACAATCCAAAAAAACACTGAACAAAACCAGCCATTTGTCTTCATGGAAACTAAAAACCTGTTCACACTTTGGATGAACTCATAGACCTGTGTATAATAGTACTTTTTAAGTTCCTTAAGACAGAGATTTTGCTCAATATGATATTAAATAAGGACAGCTGTATGGAACCCTGCTAGAAAATTGCATCTAAATTATTCAGTATTGTAGCCATGCTTATGCTCTTTCAAAGAGACAGGAAAGATCCTGATTTTAAATTTGCTTACTGCTTTGTGCCAACTGTCTTTTCCTCCTTACCTTTAAAAACACATCACACGCTTCCACGTTGCCCTCAAATTGCACTCCTCAGACGTACACCCACATAAAGCATTTTATCACTTGCATTTTGGTGTCGTGCCATAGCTGCCTAAATAATTTGAAGTGCTGCTCAATGTTGGCACTGGTCTGTAATCCAGAAAGCACTTGAAGGGAGCACAAACCAAGAATTCCCAGGGTTGGAGGGAGATCACGGCTGTGCCACGAGCAGGGACAGGGCTCTCAGTGTGGCAAATTCAGGTTGGTGTTGAAAGCTCCCAGGGAAAGGCAGGATGAATGGAGGTACCGGAATCTGCAGCAGGCAAAGGCTGTTGAACATAGCAACCAAGAGAAAGCCCCTTCCATCGCTTCCCTGTGCTCAGCAATTAGAGCGTTTTGATTTCATGAGCTGGGCAGCTGGAGCTGATGAGGCTGTGTTTTCTTTTGTGTGTGTAGGCTGAGAACTTGTCATAATCTATACCACATTTGTGTTTCTTTAGCAATTCAACAGAGTGGGATAGGACATAAGACTTGCTGGGGTAGTGATGGAAATAGGAACTGTTTTCTCTTTAACTCCTTGCTGAAGTGGCTTATTGTAGAAGTAGAGATGTTAGGCTCTGTGGGGCTTCTGAAATTAAGTGTAGTGAGGGCTTTTCCACAGCTGAAGGCTTTGGAAAATACCAGATTTCTGAAGGTTTTATTTTGACATGGAAAGCTTCCACTAAGTAGAGCCTTCAATAGCCAGGAGGGTCACCTCTGTGGAACTCTAAGTTCAGCACACCTGTAGTAGAACTGTGGAGGGGCTTGACACCTGCTGCGTTGAGAAGTGCAGTCCTCTACAACGCTGATTTGTGAAGCATTGTGTAGCTGAGCTCCAGACAATGCAAATCCACAGGCTGCAACCCACCTGCTATTCACTCAAGGTGTAATTAGTATGAGTTTGGAAAAATCAGCAGTGTATTAACCTCATTGTGAAGTCTAATAACAGAGTATTGCCTGTCTACAAAATCAGAGGAAACATGGAGCATCTTCTGCTGAATAAACATCTGAGGCTTTTGTTTTTCTGCCCTTCTTACAAAGCTAATGCCTTTTCCAGGTTTAAATTTGCAATATCAAGTAAGTTGCTATTGCCAGAAGTCCAGGCTGTTAAAGTATTCAGCAAGATCCTGTAAAATTATTAGTGAACAGGGTTTTTTTAAAATATGTTTTTTATGACATGTAATGACTACATTATTTACCCTTGCACAGGGAGACTTACTTTTTTCATAGATCAATCATTTATTTTTGTTTCCTTGGGGAGAAGAACAATGGGTGGGGTTGTTTTGTGGAAAAATCAGAACTTTCTCGCTCCCTGGGTAAAGAAAAGCTGATGCGTGCCAGATTTGTGACAGGTTTGGCCTTAAGTGGATAAGGACTCTTGGCTTTTTACTGGTAACTGAGAGAGCCCAGAACTAGCCTCCAAACCAGGTCCTGATACTGAGTGATAGATGATTCTGTCTGAACTGCCTGCAGCTTCTCCTCTGCTTTGCCTGCAGCAAGAGAAAGAACATTAATTTTCTGTAAGTGTATTGCTGCAAATATGACTTTAATATAATTCTCAGATGTTTGAGTAAAACCCTAATGTCTTCCAGTAATTCTCTTCTATAATCCTGTCTCACTGATGATTGTAGACAGTGACAAATGCCAGGCTGTGTCTGATTGCCATTTTCTTTGTCTCCTGCCTCCAGTTGCCTTACTGGTTTGGATAATGGAATATTCGTTGTTAGGCTGTTCTAAGTTTATTACCCTTCATCTAAATCTGGTACAGGTGCTTGATGGATAGACATAATCCAACAGTAGATCTAGAGAGCTGCTAAGCACCAAGGAAGGATGGAATGAAGCTGGAGGCAGTGACCACTGCAGCTGAAGGTATAAATGAATGTGTGCTTGTGGCTTATATGTGCGTGTTTTTCCCTCAAACCACTACTTTGCCAAAGCTAACCTTTTTGCCTGTTCCTTTCCCCTTCACATATATACTACACAGGTATCTTGGTATTGCTCTCTTGCTGAATCACTAGGCTTCATTTTCTTTATTTACACTTCCCATTACTGAAGTCCAAATCATGACCCATGTGCCTTGAAGAGTCTCGATGTCCCCTGGGTATCCAAAGCTGCCCTTGCATCTCCCTTCCTTCCTGTACATGTGTTTCAGCCTATGCTTTGTCTCCCTTTTATGCAGTGTCTGTAGCTGGCAGAGTGAATACAGAGGAGGTAGATTTGCAATGAGAAAGTTTATCTGCAATGATTCTATTATATTATTTATTTACTTTTTAGCATCCCTGCTGGAGAAAAATACTCAGAAGTGCTGCATTTGTGGCTTTAAACAGTGTCCCAGATACCAAGAGAACATTCGTGTAGTCACTGATTACTTGCTACTAGCATAATTGAATTTGGATTTGTAGGAAATTTTGAAGGCTTTCAGGAACGGTAGTCGGCATTAAATTACTTTGAACATTAGAAATACAAGCAAGTGCAGCTGACCATTTGCCGTTATGAAATGGCTCTATAAGCAGTACAGCATCTGAGAGGCAATACTTTGTGGAAAAAAAAAAAACCAAACAAACCAAAAAAAACCCAACATTAAAGGGAACAGATTTTCAAATGCAATTGCTACTAATTTCTTAGCTGCTGGGCAGAAAAATATCTGGAACTAAATTTCTATACAATCATACTTAAAAAAAATTTGAAGTCAGCAGCCACTGGGAGCTTATTACTTCAGAGAATTTAATAAATGCTATTTTGTTTTTGACCAATGAAAATAATTTATCTGGCTTAATAAAGAGTGCTTTGCACTTTGCTGTCTGTGAAGAGGAAAGAGACATTGTTTAGTTACTGGCTTGTGAATATTGACTGGGTTTCATTCATTATTTCTTTAATTATTAAAATAGTTTTGCTGCTGGCCTGTAGCATTCTCAAAATATTCTCTGTGTGGGTTGAGCTATCTAAAACAAATCATTAATGTTTATTTTTCTATATTGAAGAGGACCCATTGAGTATGCCGAGGTGCATTCAACCTGTTTTTAAATGGATGTTGTTGGAATACCATTGTTCTCTGCTGGATAGGCTTGCACGTTGCCCCATCTTTTCATTTCGCATCCTTCTGTAGTTGTGTGGTGGGAGAGATAAGTAGGGAAATGTATTTCCAGTGGGCCAAAGGACTTGTATGGAAGGCAGCTGGAAAAGCTAAGTCATCATATTGCTGAACTGAGGCGTAGCTCCCCACTAACATTGCTTCAAGGTTTTGTGCAACTTTTTCCAGTGTTGCTTTTTTTGTGTCTCTTTTCAGACCAGAAGAATAGGGGTAAAAGGGGATTCAGACCAGTATAGCCACCAAGGGCACGGGTGTGGTGCGAGAGGAGAGGATAAGGGAATACACAGAGGGCCAGATGCTCTCCAAAGATACTTAAAACACTGAGAATGGGGTTCATGCTGTTTGCCATTGACAGAAAAGATGTCATCTCCAGTCTCACATGCACACACATCCACCCGGCTCCCTCCCACCAGAGGCAGAGTCGAAAGGGCATACATGGGCCCTGGCAGGCAGAAGCCAGAGCAGCTCTGAGCATCAACTGTTGTCACAATGCTTCACATTGCAAACCTGTTCACAACTTGGAATGTAGTAAAGACTGCAGTTCAGTAAGAAAATGAATGTTTAGAAAGAATGAAACAGCTAATTAAATTTCTACTAAGGAAGAAGTGTTGCCTTACTACCTGTAAGCACTGACAAAAGAGGATGCTATCTTTCTTTTCCAGAATTCCTATGAATATTTCTAGTTTCATGGCTTCATATTTTAGGGATAGGTGGTGCTTTTTCATTGGGAAGAGTTGAACTGCAACTGTTTTTGTATTTATCTAAAAGGGCAATGTCTTTTTTTCTGTTCTTGTGATATTTGTCTTGACATTTTTTTGTTGTAGCACAGTGTCATGAGATTAAAGTCCATCACCTTGCTGTTTACTGTTATTCTAACACTGGCCTTGATATCTCCGAATACTTATGGACATTGTTTTCTTGGCATAGGATTGTTCTCAGAAAAAATGAAACGATCATGCCATGGCTGAATACAGGTTTCAGTCCCTTAATTTCCATGAGCTGGCAAACAACAGGCCTTTGCAAATTGAGATACGTAATTTAATTCACAACATACCTTCTGTAGAACTGACATGTACTGCAGCTGATCATTTTTCAGAAGACAGTTCTAGTGACTGTATGGACGTGTTAATGCTGTCACTATTCTTCCACTGAATAACGTCATTTTATGTGTGTAGTCCTTTTGCTTTTAATTGAATAATTTGGTGAATGGGAAGGGAAAGAGCTTACTTCAGGAGGACTAAGATGGCAGCATCAAGAAAATGGATTAAGCAATGGTGCTTCAGGGAGGAGCATTAGACCTTAATATTCCTGTTATTGCTGCTGAGATAAGTATCTTAGGCTAAATTCTCAAAGGTTTGTGAAGGATTTAACCACATGTGCCATTCAAATCAAGGGGAGTCACAGAGCTAAACCCCCATGTAATGTTTTGAGAATGCATCTCCTGGGTGTTAATTTCATCATCTAAAATATATAACATAATGGATAGTTGCTGCATGAATAGAAAGTTTTAAGTCCCTCTAGGGGTTCTGCTTAACAGCACAAACCATAAGAGTGTATCTGAGTTGTTTATGAACAGAAACAGAGTCCCAAGAGTGATACACAGCTATAAATTCACTCCAGTCTGTGCCTATCTATTGTTATTTGTAATAACAGAGAGAGCAGTTTTCCTCTAAAATTACTTCCTCTAAGAGGTTTAACTGAGGAGCTCTGCTGGAAAATCAGTTCTAGTAGCTGAGGAACTTTGCTAGAGAAAAGACTCCATTTTCTCTATCAGTATTTGTGATTTTATCACACATTCATTTTGTCCTTCGTTATTTAGTCAGTTCATGTGACTGTGCCATTTATTTGCAAATAATTTAAAAAATGCATTTTATTTACTGGACCTTATTTGATAATATATATTCTGTTAAGCTAATTATATGTTTTGTTAAAATATACTATTAATGCGCAAGCTATAAAGACGTGCCTAAGAGACCTCTTTACACAACCAAAATGTTGTGCTGCATGTTCTTTCACTAAGACATAAGAAATGAAAAACCTTATGAACTTTTGGAGAGTTCAGTTGCATCCTCTTCCTGACAGCAAACCCAACTTAAGCCCAGTCAAAGAAAAGGAATAACCTATTGGAGTGGAAAATTTTGATTTTTAACCTTGGAATTTTCTACACCAAATTTCTGACAAGAGTTTTTATGAACATGGAATTTTATAGAACTGATTTGTATTAAAATGAGCAAATGTGGCTGTAGCTGTCATTATAGCGACCTAAATAGTAGCATATTACTTAAGTTGTGTTATATGTAGATATTAAAAAAGATACTGTATTTATTGAGTGTGTGACAGTGTGCAAGGGTGCTGCTTCGATTGGTAGTGCTGGCTGGTGGGTGCAGCTGTGCAGGAAGCAAAGCTGCGGTGTGTGGGGCGGTGGGCAGGCAGTGGGCAACACTCACCAGCTTTGTGAAACAGCGGGTGGAAAACTTAGGAAAACATGGAGTTCTAGGAGCAAGGAAAGCCTGTAATACTCAGGATGATGCTGGTAACGAGTCCCTCAGAGAAACAAACGGGATGTTTTACACATTGCTTCTGTATTTGGTTAGTAAAAGGCCCCAATCTTTATTCTTATCCTGCACTGGTTTTGGCTGCTACATGCAAGAATTTACCACGACTTGTTTGACAGTATTCTGGGGAGCTGTAGTCCTGATGGTATATTTTACTTGCTGCATATACAACACTGTGGATACAGTTTTGTCCAGCATAATTCTTCTGTTACAGCATTTGGATCACCAGCAACTGCTCTTCTGTTCATTTTGTACCCTGTTTTGTTTGCTTTTGCTTTCTTGTTTCCTTTCTTGGAAAGGTTACCGAGCAGTACTTTACACGCTCTTTGGGTGAGTGAAGAGGTCTCTCCCAAAACAGTCACAACACTGAGACTGGCTCAGGGTTTCATACCTTCAGGAAGCGCAGCAGGTGAAGGATGCACCCCGAGGCTGCTGGGGCTGAAGAAAACCGGGTGCCGGTGTGTGCCAGTCCTGCCTGCTCGCCGCCCCAAGCACCGGGCTATTTCAGGTTATCGACCTGCGTAAGAAAATGGGGAGGGTAAATTCCCACAGTACACTTACTGAAATAAAGGAAAGAAACACCCAACCAAAATGTAAACAAACAAACAAAAACTAAACCCCACCAAACCTGCAACATTTTTTGAGGTCACTAACTGGGATCATACTGTGTTTGTGTTCTGCCTTTTTTTAACAAAGAAATAGTCATCAAGCCCTGCCATCAGTAGATATAAGAGAGAAGGCTTTATTTTTTATTTTTAGGTCAGCAGCGATAAGAAACTTGCATGCTTTAGAACAGATATTATTGTGTTTGGACTTCAATTTCGTCAATACTAGAGTTTTTGGTAACATGTGTCTCTGCAGTAATTCTTGAAATTCATTTGAGTTATGAATCTGTGAAGTTCCTAGTTATCAGAACAAGCTTTCTGTTACTGTGAAGCTGCATAATAGCAACACTTCTGTTCAGGTTTTCTGGCAGTTGGTTTTGGAAACTAACTGGAAAGGGTTCCATTATCTCCCTGTTATTTCTTACAGAAATGTTATTCCGTTGAAAGAAGTGGCCCTAAAATACAATGTTTTTAAAAACTTATTTTGGACTACTGTGTTTAGTTTGATGGAGATTTTTCCTAAAGAGGCTTCTGTGATAGCACCACAGTTGAGTACATATTGTAGGGAGCAGCTCTTTTAAGAGGGAGACTTTACTGCGCACACAGCAGTCTTCTGTCTCCCTCCCCCCCCGCCCCCCCGTGAAGAGCAGGAAATAGAAAAAGTATAAAACCAGTAACTGAAAAGGGCAAGTTGGCGTAATACACATTGCAGTCAAAAATACATGCAGCGAAGTTTTGTATCTATAGAGATATTCAGACTGTGAAAATCAGTAAAGTAAAAAATGTCAGGTTTTTTCTTTAGTTTTTCAGACCGGAGCCGCCCTCTGCAAATTCAAAGTGCCTAAGCAACCAGGACAGGAGCCATTCTTTATGTCTTAGCTCAATCTTGCTAGGATCTTACTTTTAAAAATGTTAGTTATTCAAAGGAGGCAGCTCAGACCATTCCATCATCAAAGATGCAGTCAGCAAAAAAGAAATTCAAGTCAGCTGAAGTCTTCCCATGCACTTCAGTGCTTGTTAGATTGGCTGCATGGCACTTGGCATCTTGCATTTATCAAATCCCAAAGGCAAGTAAATTTCAGGAACTTGTAGAAATCACATAATCTTTAAAAGTAAAACTTATTTTCAGCTATGCAGTATTTCTGCTTACAGCCTTAATGCTCTATTACGATGCTCTTGCGTGCTGGTTGTTGTAAAGGAAGCCTTGTCTGGAGGCCACCGTAGAATTTTTAAAATGTGTCTTGAGTATCTCCACCAGTGAAGTCAATTTCCCTCATTTCTGTGAAACTTACTTTAAGTATTTTTGTGCAGAAAATAAATATTGTGATACCAGAAAACATCTGTGGGTAGCAATATTATGTTATAATAGAAAAAGTACTCAAAGTTGTCCTTGTTTTTTGCAGTATTACCGTGTTTGGATGAAAACCGTGTATTCAATGGGAGCGTTAGGGCTGCTGCAGTCTCTCCTGACACTGGAAGAGCAGCAGGTGACGGAGCCTTTCCTGGCTGTGAGTAGCCAGCCCTGCTGCTGCCTATGGCAAACAGAAAGCCCTGGTCTGCACCCTGGGTCAGGAGGCAAGCGGCGCTTGCCCAAACCTGCAGCTGGGCTAGTCAGTATGGAATGGGTTTTAGTGGTCGTGTTCTGTACTTGCGTAACCATGAAAATCAGTTTTGTGTTTCTTCTTTAAGAAAAATAAAAACAACAAACCACAACAAGACAAAAAAACACCAAAACAAAAACATACCAAGAAGCCCAAAAAACACCCAGCATCCTTCAGTATCTTTAGGGCCTGAGGGAGGAAGGGTCTGCTCAGTTCCTGTGAAATCCTGCAAAGTTTGGGAACTGGGCAAAGCAAATAAATTGGAACCTGTTTTTGATGACTCTAAGACCTGTGAAGCCAAAGTTGTGCAATTGATGTGTGACACTGAAATTTCATCTCTAAACCATGGCATTCAGATTTACTTCTCTTAATTTAGGCCATTAGCATAGTGAGAAAGGTTAAGCTGACTATTATGAATAGCAGATCTCAAGAACGTGTGTTCCAAAGGCTATTTGAAAGTCTACAAAATGTGGCTTAAAGGAGCCAATTCATAAAATATTATTTGGTCTGTTTCTATGGGATTCTTGAAGTATTTCCCACTGATAACCATCCTTTGTTTACAGTTTCTAAGACAGTTTTCACTCTCTTGGAGTTCTTCCACAGTCCTTTGTGCTCCTATTTTTAAATAAGCTCCCCCCCCACCACCACCACCTGTTTTTTGGGGTTTTTTTCAACTCCTTTTGAAAGTCTGGGAGGAGACAACAGGGAAAAGTTTGCATCTCTTAGCATACAGTGATTTCTAACCACGGGGGGGGGGGGGGGGGGGGGGGGGGGCAGGGAAACCACAACAACCCATTATTCCTTTTAATTAAGTTTTTCCAAATTTTGCTGGCTATTGCATGATAACCTTTGTTTTGCACAAACAATTTACTTTTGAGTTGGTTAATGAAAGCTTCCAATAGTATTCAGTACAGTGACAGCAGAGTGATTGGCGTGGAGCAGGAAATGAGATTGTACAGCAGAACTAAAAAGTGGCACAGCATTTGCCAATATTCAGTCCTCTGATTCATCAGACATAGAAAAAAATATCGTTCTGCTCTACTGCTCATTTATTTCACATGACTAAAATCTTAGAGAAAGTAAATAACTCTTATACAGACTACAAAAAACCCTCTTCATGGTTGTTGTTGGTTTTTTTGTCTTGAACAGACATAGTCATTCACATAATTAATAGTATTAATAAAGCTAGAATCTAGATGGATAGAAACAAAATGTCAGGATTTTTGAGAAATGTATCTAAGCATGGGAGCTCATTTCTGCAACAGGAACTTGTTCTGGAATTAAATAGTCTGAGGTATTTCTGTAATTTTGTAATTGAATAGAAAAATTACATTTGAGGAAAATTACAGGTTTTGTCCAGCAATCTGTAATAATGACTCATAGCATTCTATGACCTCTGTGTCAAGATTTTTATCTCTACTTATACAATCTTTTAAATGTAAACAAGATATCTAACGTAGAATTACACTTTACACATAAAATATGCGAAAATTTGCACATCTAAAAATTACACATTTTAAAGACCTTTCCTACCTTTTTTCTTATTTTTTTTCCAAAGGGGCACAGAAAGCTTTACCCCAAATATATTATTTCCTGCTTAAGTGTTGACTGTTAGGACTTAATGTTACTTGCCCAGGAGACATCTTGTATGGTTGTCATCTGATATAAAGGCAGACAGTAGTTATAGTAAGAAATGGCTGCCTGCCATTCTGTTTAAAAGAAGAACTTGTGTGATTTTTCTAAAGGGCTTAAAATCCACATTGAACCAACCTCGAAGGCTGGCAACATCAGTATAGAAAAGGAAAACCAAGTAGGTTTATTTAACAGTTTAGTCTGCCTAAAATGTGTGTGTCCAATTGTCCATCTCCTTGGAATGAAAGTGCTCGGAGAACAGGTTCTGAATTCATTCTGGGTTTATCATCGAGATTCTGCACATCCCTTAAAAGCTATTTAAGCTAAGAAATAGCAGGAGTGAAAGCAAAGTTTGATCTGATTAAAGATGGCAAAGGTTTAGATTTTTCCCATGAAGAGTACCAGAATCTACCCTGATTTGCTAACTAGGGTTCTATATTCTTTTCTTATATGGAGAAATGATCTCAAATATGTGTAACAGGTGATAAAAAGTAAGTTTGCGATAAGGTAGACATTTGGAAAGGAAAAAATCTTGAGGTTTCAAATATTAATATTTATACAGAATTAAGTCTCCCTTGCAATTTCTATCAGTTTTAAGATTTATGGTACTCTTCTTTCTCCTCCCTAGTTCTCCTAGAACAAAAAGAAAACCATTTTATTTGTCAGTGATCGCTTTCCCACACTGAACAGTATCTCACTGTGAAATTGTCGTATTGAAAGTAGAATCTAGCCTGAAAAATATGCAGTGAGAACAAGGCTGGAAAAATCTATTTTTATACTTATTCTGATCAGTTAAAGAAGTATGACTTAATCTGTGATCCATTGATCATAGGCAGCCCAGTCCATAAGCAACAAATTCACTGTGTGGTTGTGCTTACAAAAATTGACCCTATTTCTGCAAGTAAGCAAACTGTGGTGGAAATGGAAGTAATCGATGAATAGCTGAGCTTAGGCTATCTTCACTTGGCTGTAAATGAAGACCGCTGTATAAAATGGTCCCCCAAAAATTTTTCTTGTTACATAGACTACAAAAAACAGTGACTTGGCATATTCCTGCTGTTGAAATGTTTAGGTATTGCAATATTATTTAAGAATAAGAAAGAAAAGTCATAAGCTTAAAAAATTGCTCATTCTTACAGGACGCTATCAGACTAAATGGTGATGGATTTTCCTGGTAAATTATTTTTGATCCACAAGTTTTGGTTGTGGTGCTGTATTGGTGTAGTAGTTTGGTTATCTCAGGATGCCACTACATTAGCATTTTGGTTCAGAAGCGCACTTTTGAAGTGAATCTGCCAGTCCTTCTCCATGTGCTTTGATTTGCTGACAGAGCAGCTGTGAAGTGCAAACAGAAGGTCTTCTGCATGAAACTAATCCGAGGATGTGCTGCAGGTGTAGACCTTGTGCCTTCTGGCTTCTAGCTGGCCTTTGGTCCATGGGGCCAGGCTGTAATGGCTCAAGTAAAACAACTCAAAGTGTACAATATGTAGATAATTAGGTTCTTGCCACAAACTTTAGCATCTGATGATGTGATTAGATTGTGCTTCCATGACTCCAGGTGCACCGTAGAATTGTTCCATGGTTGTCTTCCTTCTTGGAACATGCAGGTACCAGGAAGGCCACACTGAAAAAAGAACATACATCAATTCCCCTGGCAGTGCCTGTGGATTGAATAGTTAAGGTTTCTTGTTTCTATACAGCTTGAGGAATAAAAAGGGAGAGTAGGCTTTTATCAGAACAAATTTTGTTGTGATGAAAATTCAACTTAACAGTTTTACTGAATCTTTTTTAGCAATCCATCCAGTTACGTGTCAAGTTAAATGATGCTCAGATGCTGCCGTTTCATTGTCATTGCGCTAACAATAATAGAAAGAGTAGAATGTGTGCAGCGTTTCCTTTAACTATCTGAGGCTTACTGTGGAGACAGTGATTTGCATGAATTGTCCCGATTTAGGCAGTTCCCTGCCTTTCATAATGGCGGCATAGTTGGTTGCTTGGTTACCTGTTTGAGATGACTGTATTTCAGATAATCATTGATGGAAACATTACCCAGAAGGTGAGTGAGCAGCGTGATGCAGATTTTCAACAGGCCGCAAATGTAAAAATAGATCTATGCAAGCACAAAAGAAATTGTAATAGACATATGTAATTTACATATTTGCTGACACTTGCTGAACATGTTTACATGCTGTTTGTATATGCCATATCATTGTTGTTCTTATGTTCTTAAGCTAAAAGAAAGTAGAAATTGTGGAAGTGTGTGCTTTAGATCGGCAGGAATGGTGGCAATGGATTTCCCATAAGATGTTGAGAGGAGGAGTCGAGAAGGTGTATAGAGAAATCAGACTCTTGTAGCTGATTAGAAATCCATTTATTCTGAAGTTTGCAGCAGCTCAACAAATCTTTATTTTGTAAGGAAAAGTTAATTTGTGTATAAAACATAAGTAGTGCGATCTTGAGTATGTGAAATAAAAGATTTGTTAAAATACTATTTCTGATGAGAGGTGCCAGCTGTTGGAGATGACATGGTGCAGCAGATTAAGATTAAACCTGCTTAGAAGTGAAGTCATGCCATATAATGCAGTGACACTTAGTTCACATCTGCTTAATTACTTTGATTAGTTTTTTTTTTAAAAAAAAAATATATAAATTTGCTAAACACAGCTACTAATGCAGCTGTTAAAATGAAATTTCTACTGGGATGACTCAAAAGAATTAAGAAGAATGACACAGATATTCCAGGTGAGCATTTTAAACTGCTTCTGCTCTGTTAAACCTCAGAACACCAGCGTGGTCAACGCTTATGATAGATAGCTTTTTCTCCCTGAAGCTTAGTCTCATAGGTTTGAGCAAAAGAAGTTTATCTCTGATGACTGAATAGAAGGGCTTGAAAAGACAAAATGTGACCAGAGGACGGAGAATTTAAAAGAAAATAAACTCAGAATAAATATGATAAAGGCAATCTCAAAACTTTTAGAGATATCTGAAGATATCTCTATTTTCTCTCTCTGGCCCGTTAACTGTCCATTAATATTTAAACACTTTGATCCTCAGATTATTTTAATCTGAAATTAATTTGATTGACTTTATTTTTTAAACTGCGATGCAAGTATCATTGATTTTTTTGCCCAGAAATACTGGTCATGAATAATTGGAGAGTCAGAATGGCGATTTCCAGTCCTTTCATGAGGGCTGACTGTTCATAGTCGCAGGCTCCGTGTTCTCCGTACAGGCCCGAGTCTCACTGCGCCAAGCACTGGGACAGTATATAGTGTAAAGACGCTCTTCCTTTAAAAGATTTTACCATGTGATGAAGACTAAAGGCAATTTATAGGCACAATAAACAAAATGGATATAAAAAGGAGAATAGGATAAAATTCTTCATGGTTGTCAACATCTTTGATTTTTGGAAGGGAGAGTCACCAGAGCATGGGGGAGAACCGAGCTATGACTACAGGTTAGTATTCTGCAATACTTCCAGAAGAATAAAGCTTGTTTTCTTGTAATTCTATGTATTCAAAATAGACATTATTCCCCAAATTACCAGAATTTTGATGTTTTTTTCCCCTCAGGATACAAGGGGTTTTTTTATTCCAGCTTTTGAGCTTTTAGGGTGTGCTCTGATTGGTTTCAATTTCAAGCTTTTGTCTCGTAACTACAAGTGCCAATAACTCCGTGTTTGGCTTTTTCTTGGATGTTTAGGGGTTTTTTGTTTTGTTTTTAAGAAAACAGAGGTTCTCATTTAATCATTTGTCTCCAGGATCTTGAGATTTCAGAAAAGAACTAGATACTGCAGACCTGGCAGTTAGAAACTAGAATTTAACAACAGAGTCCAACTAACCTAAAATCCATGAAAAAAGTGTTCTGGAAGAGGGTGAAGAATCAAATTCTAGGGGTGGCCTTAGGTAATATTATATATGAGGTAATAGTATTACATCAAAACTGGGATGTGTATTTCTTTGAGCCCAAATTTCTTGAACTGTGGTTAAATCAGACGTGTACAGTTTGATGTTGTCACCCACTGGGATTGATTGATTTTTTGTTGGCAATGTTTCGATACTTCATGTCCACATTCCATTTCAGGAAGGGATGAAAACAGAAGGTGGTAGAAGCTGGAGCTGAATATAGCCAGGACAATTCATCACCTTCAAATACGCCTAAATCTTTGTGACCTACTTGTGTTATGTTAATCTTTTTTCTTCCTTGTTTAAAATTCCTTCTAGTTGGCATGTGATACCTTGCTTTGTTTTTGGTCTGTGCCAAGGTAGGAAGAGATTTCTGTTAAAAACACGTCTCTCTAATCATTAGAAACCCTACTGCCATATAGCAGCTGTTTAGTGTTTTAACTGCAATAGTACTTCTGCCTTATGGGTCTTTGTATTGATTTTCCTTGTGGGAAATTTAACCCTATAATTCAAGAGTAAATGGTGGAATCAGCTGTTTACAGTGAAAGGACAACTTCTCCACCAACACTGGAAAGGGCAGCATATGTTGTGGCTGGCCTCCTGCTAGTTTTATCGATACAGTTTGGAGAGTGGTGGCTTTTAGTGTGGATATCAGGGCCAGCAAATAAAATGACTTTGCAAGTGCATCTAACATGCACTTTGCATTATTACATGACCTGGAGTATAGTTGTGGTATTGGGCAGTACTGCCACTGGGGCAGGTGCCAGCCCTGCTCCTAGAAGAGTTTGGTTATATACCGTCTGTGTATGGACAAAGGTAGCGTGTTCATCTTTACTTGTATTTATAATGCAAATTTCTGATGTGTAATTTTGAATCAATTCTTGTTATCTTATTACCATTACATAGCTAATCCAGTTCCACAAGTGAGGCTGGTTTTTTTTGTGTTGCTTGTTTTGGGGGGGGGGGGGGGGGAGGGGGGCTGTTCTTCCAAAATGTTCCTCATGGGCTGTCCTCCGTTTCCAATCTCAGCAGTAAAACACTGACTTTAGTGGAAGTAAAGGTGGATTGATATCAAGTGCTTGCTCTTTTCTAAATAGACTGTCTCTGTGAATCAGTAGAGTGGCAAACTTCTGCAGTGATTTAACAGTGATAATCTGCTTACCGAGTGAGGAAACGTAAAGGACAGCAAATCTGAAATCACATTCTCCATCAAAATTCTAGCCCTGTAGCAAGACTCCTGATTTTGGCAAGCATCTGGAATTGTAAAGGGGGGTCCTGAAACTTTTAGTTGAGCAAATTCCCATTGATTATGATAGAGCTGCACTTTGCTAGCTCTTCATAGAGTTAGAATGCTCCTTTTTTGGTGCTTTTATATTGGAGATTACCTATATGCAGGCTTCCAGATTTTAAATATTTTGCCTTTTTATATTGCATCAGAACATTTAACAGATATGTCATTTGTTTTCCACACCAGTGTGATAACAAATGGATGCCATCATTTTTTACTAAAGGAATATTAGTATATTTATGTATGTGTGATATTAGACGGAGCGGTTTTGTTTTAGCAAAAGCACACTTCGCTTTTGCCTTAAACTCTTACCTGATTTTTAAAGCCTGAATTTACCCATCATTCAAGTCATCATGGAAGAGACTTTACCTAGGATTTGAGTCCTTTGGGCTGTATAAAAATAGGATTATAGAACATCTGGCAGCACAGTAGGAATATTTCACTCTGAGGTACAAAAATAAAACTACAAAAGATAGAGAGAAAAACATTCCTGGCAAGAAATTATTCTTTCTTTATGTTTCTTGTCTCCATCACGCACTAGCATATTAGAGTTGGAAGGTAGGGAGGCAATGAAAGAAAAATGGAGAGCATTAAAGAGCCACACCATATCATTAATACTTGGGCAGTTTTGACAGCCCTGAGTAGCAATGAAAAACGCTGCTGTTTCAAAGTCTGCAATCAACAAGGAACTCAACAGGTTCTCGAAGTCAGGCCCTTGGTTCAAATTCACAGAAAACAAGCATCCCACACTTACTGAATGACGATGTACTTAGGAGCAGAAAATTAGAATGATCAAATGTACTTTTGAAATAACCCCCAAAGAATGTATTTTTACAAGTCTATGACTAGAAAGGAGAGGTGTTTTAAAAAAAAAAAAGTGTTTTTTTTTCTAAAAAGTCTGACTTTCGGGAGTCATTCATTCACATCTTTAGTAATTCTCTGTGTCTTATTTAAGAACCTAAAGGGAGCATATACTGGAGCTGAACAAATATTTTTATATTTTGCTAATCATGAAGATATCGCAAGGTGTGGTCTGCTGTATTTTCATTAAGACCTCATCAATCCAAAAGTAACCATTTGTGACAGTTGTTGATAGCATAAAATGGTAGCTAATGTCTTGAATATTACTCAGATATTAGTTATATGGCAATGGAGCAAAGAACCATGTTAATAATTAGAAAAATAATTGCTTGGTTCCAAGATAAAAAGCATTATAAAGATGTGAAATATTTTAAAACTTTTAGTTAAAACCTTGAAATACCTATTTGAATTAAATGAGTGGTATCTCTACATTGTGACTATATCAGCAGATATATTAGATATACGAAGAGATATATAGTATATTTCATGATTAGGAAGGTATTTTGCACCTCAGAGTTGCACAAAAATCTGGTCAAGAAAGATGAATTTGCAAATGAGGTGTACTTAAGATCATATAGCCTAATAATATCATATAACAAAACCATTGAATAAGCTATACTTAAATAATTTATTTAAAAAAAAAAAAGGGCAATTCAGTTTAGGGAGAAAAAAAGCAAAACAAAACAAAACAACAACAACAAACCCCACACCAAAAGATCCCCTAGTACCCTTGGTACATCTGTGTCTTTGAAGTTGAGCTCAACAGCCCAGGCTGAAGACTTGTTGGCTTGAGACATAAGAGCAATGCAGGGATTAGCTCCCTGGTACGTATTTTGTTGCCTGTTGGGATGATGTTTGCCTCCTTTAGCTGGTACATGTATTTAAACTTCACATTCTGAAGCTTCACTCGCAGACAGGCCGCTAGTTGTGCTATTTCCCCGTTGTTTTCTGGCTGCTTCTGCTGTCTGTGTAGCAGAGGATGAAATGCTGTAACACAGCCTGATGACAAATGGCAGCTCTTTTTCTTGTAGAAGTCAGTATTTTCTGTGTTAAGGCGCTGCAAAAGTGCAGTATTAGATGATGACCTGCTTTGAGTTTCCTGATAGTCCAGAGGCCATGATCAATTATTACCTGGTTTTATAGCACATGGAATCAGGTCCCCTCAGCATCTGTGCCTGCACACTGCTGGCTGGTTTTACCTATTGTCTACCCTGAAGGAAGGGAGATTAGAAGCTATCAGCAGGAGTCTGTGATGGTCTTCAGTGCCTGCATTTTTAGTAAGCGGGAAGCTGAAGTCTATCACGTTCCTCTCGTTTAATGTCCACGGTCTTCAGGGAAGAAGGAATGTTTCCCAGTTGTGTGTTGACAGCACTAATATCTGTTAAACATTTCAATTAAAATAAGTTGAAGCAGCCCTATGTTTATTTCTGATATTGCTGGTGACAAGCTTTTGGCTCACAACCAGTTCCATTTGACAAAATGAGACCTACTAATTCTAAGAAAAAGAACCTGCAGTCACTCGATGTTCAGCTTTCCTGCATGGTTACGTTTGCTGCCTGCCAGCAACTGCTTGGGCATAATTCAGGCTAATAGGAAGGCTGCAGAGAACTTCAGCAGAGACAGCGTTCCTCTTTGCACGGTGATGCTTCTGTAGGACAAAGTGAGACTTCAGCAAAATGCCTTGCTTTTTTTTAGGCGAGCCACTGTTACTCCTAGAACAGATAGGATCTTTTAGAATTATAAGAAGATTTATGTAATTTCTTTCAAATTGTTTGACATCTTTACAATGTATTAAAGACTTGCTAAGGAAAGACAATAATAATTTGTAATAGATGTAATACCTTCTTAGCAAATTTCCTTGCCATATATTTTAATTTTCCATGATGTTTCACCCACACTACTTAGAGAGCAAAATCTGAAACTGCTGTTGTAGTTTTGAATTCTTTTCAATTGAAGTTGAAAAGGTAGCTTTTTCTTCAACACTAAAAGACAGCAATTATCTTGAAACGAGGTTCAGATTGAATCTTGCTCATTATTACAGTGATCAGACTGCATTTTAATGCAAGCATAAAAGTTAGCATATGAGAACACTTTTTTAAATTTTACTTATGTCTTAAAACACGCTAAACAAGAAACAGAAAAATGTCTTTTTTTCTTTTTAAGATGGGTAGGTTTAATTATTAAGCTTTTTCTTGTTAGGGGCAGTCTAAGTCTTAAATAGTCATTGTACACATTGGCTTTGGATGTGTGTGTATATATGTATCGCACCAGAAGCATTTGCAATATCCCAGTACAGTGATGGGGGGAAAAAATGTGGGTTTTTTTCACTTATCCTCTCTATATGAATTATTTTCTATATTAAATATCATTATAACCTTACCTATTCTAACACTAAGGATTTCTCTGCCAGGGAAGGCTGTGTGGAACAGGTGAGAGCACAGCCATTTCCCAGCTGATTGCTAAACTGTACCTGCTAAACTACCCTGTATGAAGGATATTTACTGTAGACAGATTATTATATGGGATTTTTGTGCAATTTATAGTGCATTGTAATAGTAGTTTATAGTGTGTGAAAAATTTATTAATTCCATGTTAACTATTAGCTACTTAATATAGACAAGCTTTGGTTTATTTTTAACTATTTATATTACACCTCACAGAAGCCTGTCTGGGATTGCTGTCCAAATGACCTAGATAACTGTGTGCAATTGCAGTAAACTATGATCCTCACTCATAATTGCTTAAAAGGTAAATGGTTTGTAAAGATAGATGGGATACAAAGATACCAAGTGACCTGTTCAGAGTTACACTGGAAGCATGTGAAAAAATATCCAGTGATAGGTTTTTAGATTCCAGTGGTGTAGGCAGGCTCCTCTTTGCCCTAGATACAGACAACGTAGCACTGGCTTGTGTTGTGTACCCACAGCTTTTTGCAATGGCAAACCGAGCCTTGTGAAAGCATGCTGTCTGCATCTGTCCGTCTCTCCTGCTGCCCTAGTAACTTCTGAACCAGTGGGCCAGTTTCAGTGAAATTAAGCGAAGATGTGGAGAGCTTCATGATAAGTTCTCAGTTCTTCAGATGGGGAAAAGAGAGACTGTGACACTTGAGTGAAAAGCTGTGGAAGGAATTCCTGCTCACAACTCTGAGATGTCCGTTCCCTAAGTTCTGTGCCCTAACTTATGGGAGAGATCAGTCAGCACTTTGCACCTTGCCAGGCAGATAAAAGCTGAAGACGCAAATCTGCAGAAAACCAGATTGCCTTAGTTCAAATGCTCAAAACTTCTCTTCATTTTTAAGCAAATGGAATGTATACATTATGGACTATTTCAGCCAGGTCCTTATGCAGCAGCAGAAAGGAAGCCTGGGCAAAGGTGTATTTCAGGTCATGGCAGGTCCAACTGTCCCTTATCTTGGGATAGTAACCAGGGCACAGGCTGTGCCATCGTAATATTGCATGTAAGGAGAAGTAGAAGTTTCATCTTCTGGAGTTCATGATAACTCCAAGAAGAGAAACATGTGGAAAACATGTAGAATGGAATAAAGGGGAAAAGGGCACGTGGGCTTACCTTAAAAAAAATTACTCAAAAAGTAATCCAACCAAAATGACCAGTCCTGAAGCTCCCATTAAACCAGACAGATATAGCTTTCTAGAACAGAGCCACTGTTTCATATTCCTACAATGAGAAAAAATTCCAATGATAGGGATATATTAAACAAGTGATCCGTACTGTGGTGAAATGGTCTTGGGACAAATACTCACAAACTTGCTGAAGTGCACTGGAGCTAAATGAACATTTTCCAGAAGAGGATCTGTCACATAATTTAGAGAAATAGAAACTGGAACTGCTCAGTAAAATAACCAAGGAGACTCTTAATGCCCAACTTGTGTTCCTGTATTCATTTTTTCCAGTTTCTGTATTAATCTAGTTAAGTGAATATCCCAAAGAACTATTTTACTCACTTATAGAAGTAATATTAATAGGGAAAATTTGTGTGACTAAGCAGGTAATAAAAACATGGACTCTGAAGTAGCTTCTTAAAGACAACCATCTAAATTATCATTAACAGCTCCACCATTTCTGTTTTAAGTATTTTTCAAGAAAGGCTTTAGCATCATATAACTGTGTTCAATTTATTTATTTTTATCCTCTGCTGTTATTTGCAATTAAATTCTAAAGAGAACAGACGTTACTGTTCGAGGACTGAGTGCTAATCTTGTATTTAAAAGGGCTTTTTTCCTTGGCAATTGAGTAAGTTCAGCCAGACGTAGGATGCTGTAAAATTTCCAGAGCATCTACTCTGTGACATGGGTTTTTTGTGTAACTCTGCTTTTATGGATTTTAAACCTAGAAATGACACGTTTTACATCAAAGAAATTGCACAGTTTGGGGCTATCCAGAATACTAAAAAGAACTTGCTGCAAAGTTGAATACAGGCTGCAGACTGATACTGCAAGTTTGCTAAGTGTTGGGGAAAGATCGGTTTATGAATGAACTGGTTACCTCAGTCCCCTGTATTGTTCTTTCTAATCTCTTCATCAAAACTTTTCGTAGTTATACCAGTGCCATGTTTCCAGCCTGGCTGCAGTAACCATCACATCATAGTATACATGTCTTCCAGTGCTCATGTCAGAATCTGTTTATGGGCATAGTTTTGCCTTCACTATCCTTTTGTCTTCTGTAGAGGCACTATGCTATTATATCTGTGGCCATCCATAATTATGTGAACTGCTGTTTCTAGTTCAGCTGAAGTATCATTAACAGATATTTTGGAGATGCGTAAAGAGTGGTATATAAGATTTTGCAGTTACAGACTCTCAATCTAACATGGACCCGAGTGGAAAATTTTGAGGGACTTAATTTGCTGCCAAGAAAGAATTTTTGTGACACACATGCACGTGTGCGTGTGCACACACACCCCACCCCCACCCCCCATTTCTAACCAATTTAGATCTGCTAATTTTGGAAGCGTTCTGTGGTATTTATGTCTATCTTGAGGCTTTGGCTCTGCAGCGAGTTACTCAATAACAACCATTTCTGAATGCTGGTTGCAATCCAAACATTTTGGTTAACTTGGGGCATTTGTGAAAGAGTAGGAACAGGCTACAGGCATTATTTACAGAGGGAGAGGAGACAGTGGCATCATCTTTTAATCTCTGCAGAAGATAAAGGATGGCCTGGTAGCTTAGGAACGAAGACAGTAACTTCTCATAACATCTGGACTTCAGCATCCAATTCTGTGACTGTTTAAATGTTTTGTATGGAGGCAAGTGCCTTTCAGAGAACAGCTGGAGGGCGAGGGGAAGCACAGTTCCTCTGTATTTTCCTAACACAAGGTCTCTGGACTGACCCATATTGGGACAATCCCAGCAGAACTGGAACTGTCTGTGGGCTGTGTTAGTTGTTCTGAGCTTGCTTTTAGTCCTGGCACGGAGGACTGTCAGGCCTGCTGAGTGCCTACAGGACATGGGAAAGTTGGTGGCACGTTAGCCGCTCAGGGCGTTGCAGACCTGCAGCTGTGGCTGGTTAGCCCAGCTGCAGGGCAGCACTGTATTTCAGAAGGGATGCATGAGTATTGGTGTTGAAACTTGGCTGTTGTCTTTTCTTGTTACAAATATTTATTGTTATTAATGTTGGTAATATTGATTACAGATACTCTTGTTTAATTCATAAACATAACTGTAAGTTGTGAATATACAAATGTGAGCCGATAAAGCCCTCAGCTGAACATGTTTAGTTGCAAGCAAACTTTTTTTTTTCTGTGAGGAGGTCAGAGATGCAGTAATCCCGTTGTTTCAGAAGCTATGCCAGATCCCTAGATAACGTCTGCCCGCATGAAATGCGAGATGAATCTGAGCAGGATAACAAGGAAGCGCAGCAGAGATAAAGAACTGACATTGTTTGAAAGGGGTATCCAGTACCATTTTCTAAAAGACTAGATAATGTTAGCTTCAAGCCAAACACAAAAGATAGCAATCTTTTTTTTAAAAGAGGTGACCATGTGTTTAACAGCTGATCAATTCACTACAATACAAAGAATTAGTAGGAGGAAATTAGGAAGAGTCAAGAAGCTTTGTTGGATAATCCATGTTCTTTTTTTGTGCCTTTCTAATCCAGATTTCCATTTTATATTACTCTTTATTTCTAATTGGTTGCTCTTTACTGTGCTGTTACCTTTATTTCAATATCATTAATTCATTTTGATCTTGCGCACAGTTGGTTGCAAACTGCTGTCTCTCCGTTACAAATTGATTTGTCCTTTAAATAAAAAGGGAGAGAGACAGACATGTCAAACTTGTTTCACAACGGAAATGTTGAACATAAGAGTTGGCTCCAATACAGCGTCCACCCAGTGGTTCTATGAATAAGTGTTTATAGATTGTACTAAGCTTTCAAGCCAACTCCTAGTGTCTCCTCTAATTGCTACTGGAGGAAACAAAAATGTTAGTCTGAAAAACCAAACTCTTCATTTGAGCTGTGTAAAGCTATTATTCTACTTTATGTGTAGTTTGCTAAAGGACAATAAATTTACGTGTTTAAAGAATACAGAAAAAAGGATTGACTCACTGCAGATTTCCTTCCAGCTCCATTAATGGTTGACAATAACACTGGGGTTTACTTGACTTATTTTAGGGCCCTTTCTTTTTTGGTTGGATTCGGGTTTTTTTTTTGGTGGGAGTTGGAAGGGGCAGTCCATATATCCATCTTGGTGTTTTGTAGGCTTGAGGTTATCTTTTTCTATTTTTAAAAATGTTGTGGGCTTTTTGGTGAAATTCTTGTTTTTACTCGAAAACCTTGTATCATCCTCTCTGTGTCTACATGCATTCTTTCTGCTGTTTCTCCTGTTGGTTAAAAAGGTAGAGAAGAAGAAAATACAAAAAAAATTTAAAA
Organism: Falco punctatus; assembly: GCF_963210335.1. Lineage (NCBI taxonomy): Eukaryota > Metazoa > Chordata > Aves > Falconiformes > Falconidae > Falco > Falco punctatus. The sequence continues at coordinate 57,625,821 of NC_137587.1, forward strand.
AATCAGAGAAAAATTGTAACAATATTGACAAAAGTAACCAGGCACAGCTATAAAAGGTCTGTCTATCTGATAAGCATTGGAAGAATGTGCAAAAACACATACTTGTGTCTAGCATACACCTTCACACAAGTGATGAATTTATATTTTTCATCATTTGCATTAAGCAGGTGCACGTGAATTGGTCCATATTGCTTTAGCTGATTGATATTGGTAATTGCCCTTTGAATATATTAATATGGGACATATACTAAATCTTTCACTAGCTCAAAGTTGTTATCTCTAAAAGTAAAACAGTTACTAAAAGGTACACGGTCACTAAAAACTCTGAAATATATGCTGTAGAAGCTGGCATTATACTACAGTGCTGCTGCTGCTTTTTAAATAAGATGGGTCCTATCTAAACACACAAAATGCTGTACAGTAAAAAGAGGGGAAAAAAATAAGGAAAAATTGTATACCACCTGCTGATGTGTGAATTGGATAGCAATGCAGGAAATGACATGTGTTAAATTACTCTGATAGAAGGAAGAAAAGTTAGAAAGTAAATGATTTATTTTAAAACACTGAATTAGAACATAGCATGTGTTCAATTTGAAATACAAAAGCTGAATTCAATATAATATTGGTCACTGACATTTAAAGTTTGAACAAATGCAGCAGTTCTAAAATTCAGAGATGAAGTAATACTCGGAGCATACTGCTATAATGTGTGCAAAGGATTAAAGATTATACTTTATTAAATTTGAATCACAAGTCTGAAAGCCTCTCAGCCTTAAAGTCCATTTGTGTAAGAGTATGCTTGCATGGATGAGTGTACTTGTACATATGAAACACAATTCGAGTTTTCTAAAGCCCTGTGGACAATGCACTTGTGCTTTCATATGCCAAGTGTCAGATACAGATCTTTGTGCTATACTTTTTATACACAGGAAAGGTAAATTTTTAACTTTACCATTTGTATGTGCTATTCAGCACAAAAACTGGAAGGTTAATTCCAGAAGCTAATATACTCATTCATGTAATATGATTCTCTCTCTTCATATGATCCTTTAATTGAGACATACTGCTATGTATCCAGAATGTCAGACTCCTATTTTGTATTAGAAATATTAATTGCAAAACTTAGCAGCTTCTGATATCACATCACTAAAGGAGGCAGTCTTGGTCATAAAAGAAAATAATCTCTCTTCAGAGTCTCTTTGACAACAATTTATTATGGTGAAATTGCGGGGGGGTGGGGGGGTGGTCAGGATGACACACAACAAAAACAGAAGTTTAAACTGGGGCTTGCTTAGGAAGAATGCGTTTAGTGGCTAGAAAAAACCCGAGTGTTCTTTCAAGAATGAGGGAAGCTTTGGGTTAAAGGCTACTCTGACTTGGCACTGGAAGTAGACTTGACGACTGGAACTAATAAGAAATTAATAATAAACCCTGTAACAAAGGAAAGAAATTATAGTAATCCATATGAAGCTGTGAAAAAGAGAATTGAAATGGAAATTTAGAGCTGTCAGGACAAAGTTGCTACAGCCACAAAAATAAGTAAGTTATAGGACCAGATCACATTCTACGTGTAGTTTTGACCTGCTAGTATACAAGGGTGGCAAGATCACCAGCAAAATGACCAAGACTGAAGTGTTCATTTACTATTTGTATTCTGTACTGAGAAGGATGCAGGATAACGTACTTTGATTACACAAAGAAAGTAAATTGTCTGAAGTCACTTAGTAAGCAAGGAAAATATTAACCATGAATTAGGTCTAAAGAATTTATACAACATCTGTGGATCCACTATTTGAATGCTCTATCCAGTTCAGAGGCCCAAAATTTTAAGGGATGCTGATGTATCAAGGAAGGTGCTGAAAAGAAGGATAAGGTGATTATAGTGTTTCCTCTCCGTGAGAAAGGCTCTTTATTCCGCGTAGTTGTTTCATTCAGCAGGTAAAATCATAACAAGAATAATCACTTAGAAACTGAAACATAATAAATTCAAATGAGAAATCAAACAGAAAGTGAACAGTAGTGCTGATTAACCTTGAACAAACCCAAGGGAGCACGGAGGTTTTCCAGCTCTCAATGAGCTGAGGTCAGGACGAGGTGCCTTTTTGGAAGATCACACACAGGATTTTAAGCTCAATATTGGAGCGACTAATGAAATGTAATGACCTGTGGTGTGGAAGAGGTCTCATGAATGCCTCTGACTTTAAATGTTCAAATTTATTAATCTTGGAGGGGTGAGGGAAGTTGAAACTCTGTGTTGGTCCCTGTAAGACAGCGGGCCAAAGCCCAGAGATCCGCCTCAGGCTGGAAGCCTGGTTATGCACAATCTGTTGAAGGGAGGCGGCGGGGGGGGGCTAGCATGGGGGGCTAGCACGGGGGGCTGGGGGCTGGCAGCCCAGGGGCAATGCCATGCCAAGCTGGCACTGCAAGGACAGTAGGTAGCTGGCATTTTGAGGTGTGATCTTCAGAAGAATTTTTTTTGGTGGCTGTCCCTCGAGGTTGCTCGTGCTCCTCTGACTGCAGCTCGCGGCACACTGAGGGAGCTGCTGCTTCTATGCATAGTCAGAGTCGTGGAAAACTTTAAAACAAACGTCTGCCAGCAACACATAATTTCCTGTGGTTGTCCTAGCCTTGAATTTTTCACATTGCTCTGCCTTCTCTCTTACACATTTCAAATCTCTGATCACGCTTCTTTCGCCCCTTTTATTCACTGGAGTCTAGGTTAGCTTTAATGTAGAGACCAGCTTGCACTGCTGATCGCTGCACTTTTTTTTTTTCTTTTCTTTTTTTCTTCTTTCTATTCTTCTTTCTTTTATTTCTGAACTGTGTGGAAAGACTAGGTCAAGTTGTTACTCCTGCGCTGGCTAGTTATGCTCAGTATGTGACATTCCTCTACAGTTGTTCTGATTATGCCACGTCCTACTTCATTCCTTAGGCTGTGTGCAGAGCCAGATTTGCAATAGTCGCTTTTTTCCTATTCAGACAGGTAGATCTGCCCATCTTTTTAGATGGTAAGTACTGACATATCTAGAGCACTAGTAATCGGGCTTTTTACTGCTGTCAGCAGCTAGTATCATCTAACACTGTTGTGCTGTGCACCCAGCAATAAGAAAATGAGGAAACCACAGAAATACAGCTGTGTTCCAAGTAACTCTTGTTTACTACTGTGCATAAACACGCATGGCTTTTCTATTTAGATATGCTGTCTGTCTCCAGTGTTCTGGTAGTTTCTACAGCAGATCACAGGGAGAGCACTTTGAATTGTGTAAATAAAACTGGTTTTTCATTTCTAGCACATGAAATGATCCAAAGTGAAGATTATTTCTGACAAATTGATATGTGCATTAATGTATTTTTGCAGGGCTTTTTTTTTTTTAACTCAAAATGAAATGTTTTGAGGCATTATTCCAAAAAAGTTTGGAAATAAACCAGAATCTTTGACTAGATTCCAGTTCTTCTGGAAAAGTGGTAAAGAAGGTACTCTCCACCCCACTCAGCTCAGTGATTCGATGCTTAACCCACAAAACAGAAGGAAAGTACAGTCAAAGCAACTGTGAAATTCTGTTTACGCAGATACTGGGAGCAAGTCTAGGATGGGTAGGAGGGGGAATGTGTTTGGTTTTGTGGGTTTTGGTTTTTCTTTTTTTTCTTGGAAGCTTGTATCTGAGAAGGAAAGATGGGTTGACACTGAGAGAATGGTGTACTGAGCAATCATAGCCCTCTGAAGTATTGCGCTCTTAGCACGAGGAAGTATAAAGGCTGCTTAATAAACGGAAGGCAATGGGAAACACACAGAGGAACAAACAATTGAGAAGCAGGTAGACCAAAACAGTAACAATGACAGTGCTGTGCCAGGGAGATGGAAAAGCAAATTGTGATTTTGGTACCATCACAAAATTAGTAAAATGTCTCCAGAAACAGTGATGGGTTTGGTGGCATTTGGAGTTTGGTTGGGGGGCGGGGAGTGTTGGCAGGGGGAGTACAGAAAATATGAGAAATTTGTGAGTCATGCAAAGGTTAATATTAATCCACTGGTTGTATTGATGGTTTGAAAAAGTTATTACATGTAGAGGCTTTTATTGAAAAGATGATGAAGTTGTTACTTCCTGCAAAATGTCCGTGTTTGCTTTTGTTGGTGGCAGAACACGTGGGGTCCTGCATCACAATACTCTGCTCAGGAGGGGGCCTGTGCTTCTTAATTTTTTTAGTACTGTAATGATCCAGTCTGAGATAGAAATACATGTTTAGCAATTCTGATTTAATTTACAACTCAGCTAGAATATAATTATTTTCTGATTATACTTTAGATTTTGTGATAAGACAGATTATTTTTGATGTTTGCAGGAAGAGAAAAGAATCATAACTTTCTTAACATTTATTTCTAGCAAATGGATTTTCTGCTAATGCAAGTAAGTAATGATTTTTTTGAGTTTGATTTATTCTAATGTCAGAATTGATTCCAAACTGAAGATAGGTAAGGGTTAATGGATTTCTTTATTACAAATTTTAAATCCTAATGGCTGCACAACAGAGTCCTGTTAATTTGTACTGATGACTGAAAAATTTGCAAATTGGCTAGTAAATATGATTAGAAAACCCACAAAATTATGCGCCATAAATGTCAGTATTCATTGACAGACACTACATAGGATTTGGGTATTATAAAGCTGCTGTATTAGCAAACAAAAACTAATGAGACACCAGCTTAGCACCATGTTTCTACTTCAAGCAGTTGTTATATTCTTGTACCTCTACTAATGCATATGTCGTGTGGTTTTTCTCTTGAATACTTGCCAGGCGTATCCCTGAGGGACACATTCAGCCTTATGGACTTTGTGCATCATACAGGACACATGGAAGGCCAAGCGTGCCTCCTGTATGTCAGCTCTCACACATCTCCTTGTCCATGCCTTTTACTGCCTGTGTCAGGACTCTGAAAATTCCTTTGCTGTACTGTACAACCTCTCTCTTAATCACCATTAATTTAATACATTTAAATATATTCAGTTCCTTTCTTTCCTTCATAAATCTCATTCGATCTCTGAATCTCTGGTAGCATTACCAAGGCCACAAGTCTTGTCCTTTCGAAATGGCTGTACCAATTCAAAGCAGATGCTGTATGTATCTGTAGTTCTTGGAAGAAATATGTATCCCTGGTGGTTGAATAGCACATTTATCTGCTAGGCAGGAGACATCAGACAAAACACTAGAACTCCTCCACTGGTTTCTCAGGAGTCAAAGGTACAGGCAGAGGTTTATTATCTTATAAAAAGCCTGCATCTGCTCTGGTATACTGTGCATCAGTGTGGCTGAGAAGTCCTCATCAGAGGAGGTAAAGAGCAGAGGGATTTTTGGAGACAAGCCCTTCTGAAGTATTCCTCTTCTGGGGCACAACTCCCCTCCTCACATTCTGATCCTACCGCTGTGTCTCTGTCCCACGTAATTCCTGGGGGCTGGTGCATGCTGCAGTGCTAGGAACTGTCACTGCAGCTCCTTCTCTGAAGCAGTAACCGCTGCTGGCACAAATTCTTGAGATAGCATAGACTCTTACGAGACTCTTACAGAGTTGCTTCCTCACTGCAATCATAGTCCACATGTTGGCCTGCATAAATGAGAAATCACAACACTGGCAGATGTGTTCCCTGCTCAAAAACATGATTCCATGCTGCTCTTCTGGCTTAGTCTGGCCTCTGGTGCCAGGGTTGCAAGTCCTGGACTAGCAAATTTGTATCCAGCCTTGTACACCCTCTCTATCTGCTTACTCTGTCACAGCTGTCTTGAGGACACCCACATGCACCAAGAGCAGTGACTTCCCCGTTGCACTTAAAGTGAACTGGTTTTGACAGCTATCACTGACAAAAAAAGATGGTGCAGTTGCTATAATGTCACTTCAGTTTTTTTCTTCTTTAAACTGGTGCAGTTTCTGCATTTACTGACAGGATCCCAGCATGCTGGACAAGAGGCAGCAGTGTCACTCACCAGGATCTTGTTCATCTCAACACCTCCAATACACTGAGGTTCCCTGACCTGCAGGGTCTTAGATGACTGTGAAGCCTCTAAAGCTGATGCTAGGTTTGGTGAAGAGGTGGTCCTGTCACTGTGGGGACAGCTCTATACCATTCCAATTACCAGTAGTAGAATTTGCATGTGTATACTTACTCAATAGTTAGGGCACAGTTATTTTTAATAACTTGTAATTTCTGCAAGAGATATTGACTGCATACAGGTCGCTTGGGGTCTTTGGCACATAAAATTTCTGCAGCTGAAAACAGAAGTAGGTTCACAGAGGCACTGGTCATGTATTTCACCCTTTGTGATCTCAGGGGAAAAAAACCCAGAAAACAACCAAGAGAAACCTTGGGGTATGGCTAGACAAATATCTCTGAGTTCCAGTATGAGAAACTCATGCATGTATATTTAAATAATGGCACAAAAAGAGTAGCTTGTTATTGTAAAGCTTTTCTTTAAGCAGGGAAAAGAGAGAGCTAGTTTTCGGGGGACAATTATTTTATAGCAATAAATATCCGAGTTACCTGAGGCACAAGTTTCCTATCTTTTGGGTCACTGAAGATACTTTAATTATATCACTATATTGGGTGCAGGTGGCAAGGTGCTGGCAGCTGGGGGGCTGCAGGGGCAGCCTCTGTGAGGGGTGGGCAGCACCGCCCCGGACACAGGCAGCTCCCCAGCAGCCCCACTGCCAGCCACAGCTCAGCCCATCAGAGAAGCTGGTGGTGTCTCTCAAAAGGTATTTAAGAGCAGGCAAACCCCCACACAGGTGGTGAGGTGTGAGGAACAGCCCTGCCAGCACATGGGTGTAGAAGAAAAGCAGGTGGGGAGTGGTGGAGGTGTTGGTAGTCTTTGTCTTTGTTTCTTACCATCCAACTCTATTTTAATTAGCAATAAATTAAATTAATTTCCCCAAGTTGAGTCTCTTCTGCCTGTGATGGTAATTGGTAAGTGATCTATCTCCCTGTGTTTATCTCAAACCGTGAAGTTTTCCATCTTTTCTCCCCATCCTGTTGAGGTGCAGAATGAGAGAGCAGCTGGGCGGGCAGCTGGCAGCTGGGCAAGGTCAACCCACCACAACTACTTTGATGTAGAGCTCTAAAACATTCAGACTCTGCATCAAATATGTCCATGGTTTCTGCTGACACTACAAGGAGTCTTTGGGTTTTATAACTTCATTCAAAGCAACACAAGAGGAAAACGAGTACAAGTGGAAAATCCTTATTCTGCTGAGCTGTTTTGGGGGTGAGGGATCACAAAGGGAACTACCCCGTGGCTCGTGTAGCTGCAGTTTGCATAGAGGAATGGGTCTGTCATATTGGTTGCAGTCCGTGGGGGAAATTGCTGTGTTTGAATCTCGGTCTGCTCTGTTAGAGATCAAACCACAGTGTGTCTGGGAATAACGCTGGCAGGCAAGCGTTTAACAACAGAGCTAGCTTTTGTCAGCTATGCTTGAAATGGAGTCAGGGACTCCCAGAGATAAAAGCAAAAGCTGTTGCACCCAAAGAGCTACATTTATGTGCACTAACAACATACCTTCTCTGTGAACTGGTGCTGAGGGAGGCTTGCAAGACACACTAATGGTTTCCTCCAGCACTCTCACCTTCTTGGTCTGACTGAGTTCACTGGTCGCTTTGCAGTGCCATACCCGGTTGCAGAAGCTGAGAGGCAACTTTAGTCACAAGGATGAAATTCACCCTTGTGCAGCACCCTAATGGAATTTGAGGGCTGTCTTCACAGAGCCGAGCTTAACCCTGAAGGAATAACAACTTCACAGATAATGCCAAATTTCTTTTGATTCCCTCCCCACCACCACCCCTGACTGTACAGTTGGTATAGGGAAGCGAAGTAGTTGGAAACTGAGGGATGAAAACAGCAAGCTACAGGCATGGGTATTACAGAAAAATGTAGTTAATAGTGTTGCTGTGTACATGAGATACAACTTCCTGATGACTCAATAGCATAATCCCATATTTAGTTAATAAATATTTGAAGAGTATTACAATGTTTTTTGTCACTTGCAGTCTTCTACTAGCACCCTAGAGATAGGGCAGCTGGTTAGATAAGCAGATCTTCCTCAGTTGGGGCCCAGTTTAACATCAGTATTAGAGCTTCGGTGTTGCAGATACTACCTGTGCAGTTCGACCCATGTAAGGAGGGAATGCCGGGTCTGCATGTGCTTCCTGCTGATTTGCATGGGGAAAAAATGCAAGGGTTAGAGAGAAGACTTGTAGAAATACTTTACCATTCATGCAAGCATCTCAAATGTCTTAATTTATGTATTTTTTATAGATAAACTTGATTAAAATCTTCAATGTAGGACTTTGAATCATATAAACAAGCAGATTTATTAAGTACATATTTACATATTTTAGTGAAATTAATGTCAGTGGGCAAAAAATATTATCACCTACAGTTGAATACATTACTCTTTTAAAATGATGTTCGTTTTCAAAAAAGAAGTGGAGCAGTAAGAGATGTGGTGTTAGAAGCTGGTAGATGCTAGAGTGCCTTTTATTTCAGTAATGCTAGCCTTTTCCGCTTCCCCTGTTTAAAATGGTGGAATTAGATTAGTGATGTCCCTCAAAGGATACCTAAACTAATCAGGAAATATCTGAAAGAGCTTCTCTTCTCCCAAAAGGACCTAGTAGGGCTGTCCCATCTGCCATGTATTATTTGCAATAGCAAAAAACTTCTAGGACTACTTAATGAGAAAGGATAATGGAATCATATATATTAATGGTCAAAGCCTGAGTAAGAGCTGATGCCCTGTAAAACAAGGTCTGAATATGTCCTTTGGGAAATGTTTCCTGCATAGATTATTTTTTTAAAATGTATGAAGAACATGTACCAGGCAATACCACTTCCAGCTTTAAGGGGCTCACATGCACGTGTCAGCTAGTGAAGGCCAAACCCTGAGACCTATAGCATCCACAGTCCACAGCTTGTACCCGTCTCATTAAAGGCAGAAGGTTTCACTCCAGCTAGATGACCAGGTCGGATATCCTTATATATCATAAATCACTGCATTCCACTTGGTTACAGCAACATGAGTTTTAATAGGTTTCTTTAACTGAAACAAATTGCTAAATCATACCCAATCCAATTTGCTAGTGAATGCACCGCTCCTCCTTACCGTTTCTGATAGGCAAGAAAAAGGGAGCTGTATTCTCAACTTTCATCTGCCTTGTTTCAGCTTCTAACAATTAGTTCATGTTATCCCTTTCTTCATGGTATTAAAGATTGTCTTTGTAACAGGTATTCTCTCAGTTCCGGTCACTTCTCAATCTTTTGTATAAACTTCAGCAGATAGAACCCTTGGAACACTGGAAGCCCGAGACCTTCACTTGAGTCCTCAAAACATTTTTCTGGTTCTCTTTTGCACTCCTTGATGAGTCAGGGTTTCTTGACAAATGGATTCCTCCTCTCTAAGAGGAAAAATATCTAATACTCTTTTTTTAAATCAGTCACCTCAGGCTCCCACAGTGGAGATTTACTGGAACTGATTATTGTTTATGTTGACTAAACATAAATGATTTTCACCAGAGAATAGAGTATCTAAACCAAGAATACTACTCTCATAGTGGATGTTTCATGATGTTTGTTCGGTCCTGTTCTTCTAAAAACATTTTTAGGCAGCAAAAGAAAATCAAGATTGCAAAATCAAGCACTCAAAAGGTAATAGATGCTGAAACAAAGGTTGCCTCTTCTTCTCCTCACCTCACTCACACCTAAACCTGCCGCTTCTCCTGGCACTGGCAGCCAGCACTACCCTGGCTGTACATCTGGCACCAGTTCTACCCAGGCCCCTCACAGAGTGTCCCCAAGACAGCCTTTCAGGACATGCTCAATGTATATATCTTCAGATTATTTAGTTTCCGGAAACTGATTTGTCTCCAATGATCTTACACAAATAGAGCTTTCAAAGTTTTTTGTGTAGCCAAACTTGCGTTCCCTTAGGAAAAACAAAAGGTATATCCTTAAATGCAACTTAAGTGGAATGTTCCCTGTACCACAGCTCTTAATAACTGTTTGAAAATGTATTTATATTGTGACATATTCAAGCAAAGTATTTTCAAAAAAAACCTCAGCTCTGGGCATAAGCCCAGCATAGAAAATTTCTCCTGTTTTCCCAAATTCAAGGAGCAATGAGTCAAAGACCTGGATTGCTTGGCCCTGCTGTACTAAGAATCAGCTGCATATTTGCAGATACAGAACCATAGGCAGCAAGAGAATTTTAACACCTGTGAAATTTAGCATTTTCCAAGAGAACTGACAGCTAACTGATTTTTTTCAGACTTGTGTTTTGGGAGTAAATACCAAAGACCTTTACGGATTTTGTCATTATGTCCTGAAAAAAATCTCAGAAATTCTCAGAATCAGCATTTTAATGAAATTCTTGCTGATAAAGTATGGATGATTCAAGGTTTTTACAAACCACTTGTCTTCCCACAGCTCCTTAGTAATTCATTGTAATTTCATAGGACAGGAAAAGAATATCCTTCACAAGGGAAACAGTTGATGGAGTCCCAGATGAAATACATAATTAGAACACCCATAACATATATAGTCTTCTCTCTTTTCACTGTTCATCTTCTTCCAAATTGCAATTGGTTAGTAAAGTTATTTTCTTTTCTTAAGTGTGTTTTTTGTGCTGTGGCTGTCAGCTGTTTTTTCACTTTTCTTTCAGACAGGTTTTAGTACATTTTAACTCTGACAGTAACAGGAGTTCTCACAGAACATTTTAAGAAATTATATCAGTCAATTAGTCCCGATAGCCAAAGAACGAGAGTCGCAGATCAGTGACCAGGTTTGTAGTGTAGCATCAAAAATATAAAAAAACCCCAAGTTTTAAACAGGGATGTATTTTTATTAGTTCTATCAATAATTTATCCAGTGATTTCCATTACAAATAGGAGTTTTAAATAAAGAATTCCAAAATTATTAAGAAGTAAGGTCTGAAAATTACTGAGTGAAATTATGTATTTTATTAGAGGTTTCGGAAAGTACACTTTTCATTTACTTGTTGAAACGTATAACCAATCAAAAGGCTTTATTTGTCCCCTTACTGAACATCCTTTTACAGAGGAAGTCAAGAAAAAGCAATTCTTGGCATCAGAAATCTGGAAATAATGGAACTGTGGAGAAGGTTTCCTTTCTACAAGCTGTCCCTGGGTATGGGTGTTAGACTGCCCCAGTGCAGAAAGTCCTGTGATGATCAGTGTAGTTGTGAGGTATGTCCAAAACACGTTGCTGCTCTGCCTTTGTAATTTGCAGTATCTGCCAAGATTTTCTTTTGCAGTTAGTCCTCCAGCCGTCCAATGATGGACTAGGTGAAATATGGCAAACCTCTTTTTTCAAGTTTTGTTTCCCAGGCCAGCATGTGACGCTTCATTTTCACTGCCTTGCAAATGTCACATACATTTGTTTCTTTGTGTAGCAAATCTCAAGATTTACTTAAGTCAATACTTGCAGCATTCTTGAAGCCACAACAATGTACACATGTGTTGGAAAGTGGTGAATTAAAAATTATATTTGACTGTCCTGTTGTGAATAAAGATTTAAATGACTGAAAATGTTATTAATGATATCAGTGTAACGTCTTCATACTGATGTGATTAGGATGACAGGTTGACCTGGTATATTTAAATTTTTGTCCCTTATTTTTAGCATTAGCTTCTCCTGAAGAAGTTTGAATTGGGAAGAATAGAATGAAGCAGAGATGTAGTCTGCATAGTGAATTTACCTAACAGATAGATCAAACGTTTTCAGGAGAAAACTTGTATGGAGGCAAGACAAAGTGAAAGCTTTTGCTTAGAGCAAAATGTGTCGGCAGAGTTTTAGAATATCTGTATGTATTATCCCTTCCATATTTTTTTTTTCTTCAATTCTACCACCTTCTGTATAATTGCCACTAAACTGTGTTTTATTTCAATCAAAAAAGGTAGCTTGGGATTCTAGCTTAAGTTTCCTAGCCTGATTGCAAATACATATTGAGAAAGTCTAATAAAAATGAACTTCAAGGTTCTTAATTCTGGTCAGGTCCCAGTAGTTTATCTTGATGATAGGTAATGGTCTGGCATCATTTTAGGGGTCTGAACCAGCCTGGCAGCATTGCAGGTTACTTGGTACCCTTGGACTTAGTACAAGTGTGATGAGCCAGGGTAGGAGTGTGCACATACAAGTGATTTCAGTGGTGTTGCAGCCTGAGGTTCTCTCTCTGGATACCCCTCTGCTGCTCTGGTTGGGCAGAAAAAGGAGGACCAACCAATTCTATTACTAGTGCTTTCTGTGTCCTTAGCTGAACTGCAGTGCCACCATAGAATCATAGAATGGGTTGGGTCAGAGGGGACCTTAAAGACCATCTGGTTCCAATCCCCTGCCATGGGCAGGGACCCCTCCCACCAGCCCAGGTTGCTCCCAGTCCCATCCAGCCTGGCCTTGGGCACGGCCAGGGATGGGGCATCCACAGCTGCTCTGGGCAGCCTGTTTCTGTGTCTCGCCACTCTCGCAGAGAAGATTTTCTTCCTGTTATCTAATCTAAATCTACCCTCTTTCAATTAAAGTCATTCCATCTTGTCCTATCACTGCATCTGCAAAACCAGTAGAGAGCCAAGGTATCCCCTGGGAAGGAAACTGTTGTGAGACACCCTGGACTCCTCCAATGGCGTATTTCCATAAGGGATTACTCAAGACACTTGATTCTTACTTCGAACCTGTTGTGATTGTATTTGGCAATATCTGTATATCTTCATATTTGCACATGGGAACCTTAAGACCGTATGTAAAGATACAATATAGCTACTGTTAAAGTTTTCTTATTGGGTGAAATGTCCGCTACTACCTGATCATGGCATTTGTCTGTTTTCCTCCTGCCTTTCTGGCATGTATCTCTTGGGTTTTTTTGTCTGTTCTTTATTCTTTAGAAGGTTATTTTAAAAGATGATAGCTTTAATGGTGCTCAGAAGGCACCTGTCACATATGGGACACTACTAGGTGTAACATGTAATCATGATAATCAGCCCCAGAACTTGAAATGATGTGGTAGTAAATGTGAAGCCTGTAGATTCACAGTTCCTCTGAAACCTGTCAGTTATCTTTAATCTTTAAGTAGAAGAGCTGAACTGTAAAAAGAGCTTCATGTGAAAGTTGCAGATTGAAAATGAATGCCTGGCTATTAAAATTAATAGGAGTCTAATAGCCAAATTATTTCAAGCATATGAAAAAAAAATCTGAAAAATACTGTTTACAAGTCCATTTTAGCAAAATTGTCTTATTTAAGCTTGTGGTACTTTATCGGTGCCATAGATGCTAAAACACATGCAAATGTGACCCATATTATGATTTTGCTAGTAATTATTTTCAGTTACTTTGTAATTATATATAGCCCTTTACCTAAGCACTTTGTAAAAATAGAGATCTTTGAAAAAGCTGAAAACGTATCACAAGGAATAAATACATCATTCTGCCAGTTCAGCTTTTAACGTAATGTGGAAACCATTGGATTAAAAGCATTCGGTATCACAGGTCAACTGCACTTACTAATCACTGCCTCAACAAAAGAGATTGACTTTGTTGGTAGCTGGCTGCAGTAAGAATAATAAATCACTTCATAGACTGTATCTATTCAGCTCACAGCTTGATCACCACTGTTGCTCACCTTTCCTCTGAAAAACATTAATGCTCTTCGCTTTGTCCAGGAAATAGAAATTGCTCATGGAATCTCCTATTTGTTTTAAGTGAACGAGCAATACAGCTTAGGCACAGTGGTTCCTGAAATGAAGCATTGTCAGCGTGGTGGTTGCAATGAATATTTATACTGAAAATTAGAGGGAGGGATTTTTGGTTGGGGTTTTTGTGGCATTGTTATTTTGTTGTGGTATTTTTTTAGACAGCCTCTGACAGATGATTGTGCTGCTTTATGCCTTACAGTTTCTGTACTTTGTTATCTGTGAAGACTGCCATAATATAACTTTGCAGGTAGAACTGCAGGCAGGCATCTTGTGAAGGATGAGCCTCCTGGGATACTGATTGCATTACCATGCTGAACAAAATTGCTGTAACAAAAAATGTTTAGCCAAATCTCCATAGAAAAAAGTGACGTTCATTCAAATACATTTTCAAAGAAAATCTTCTGAAATAGAGGAAGTACCTAAATATGTCTTTGAAATAACTAAGTATGCAGATGGAAGATGAAAAATCAAGTACGCTGGCATACTATTTTGCTTTCAAGCTGCAGAGTTTTAATTTTATTAAGAATGAAAGTGATGCCCTGAATACTTACTGACACCAATATGTCTCTGTGCCAAAAAGAAAAGTCTGTCTATCTAGAGCCAGGTTTGGAATGATAAATTTGGAGGAAAAATTGGGCCTAGAGCGAAGCACTGACATGCTGGGGCTGAGGGGCATAGAGATGTAGGCATGTTCTTGTTGAAGCAAATACCCTTCTCCATTGACTTCATTGGTTCAGGCTTATGTCTTACAAAAGGAGAAAACTGCTTCAAACGTGAGCTACAGATGGTTAGTTCTGTAAAACCAAGTTTTGGAGCTGACAGTATACCCTTTTGTAGCCAACACCTAGATAAAAATAAGTTTAAACGCTTTGCTTTGATTGCGGATGTTTCTTCTCTAGCTCAGCCTAGTAACTGAGTTGTAATTTGAATGTGATTATTATCATCTAGTTATGTGACCTCGCTGTCTTGTAAAGAGGAAGAAATGGTTTGAATTCAGAAGTGTTCCAGCTTACAAAACGGGTCTTGGAAGGTGCTGGATCCTTCCCTGCATAAATATTTCAGATACTGTTAACAGAGTAACATCCTGCTATTAAACAATGAAATCAAAGGTTTATGATAGTCCTTTGTAAATCAGTGGCAAGAAAAACGAAAGTGCAACAAACGCTGTTAATTTAAGTCAGTTTCCAAAACTATGTCACACATATAGGTGCATTTAAATGAGTATGTTCTAGACATGCAATTAAGTTGGTTGTGGTTCAGCTAATGAAATACGGGCATTGGTTTTCACATACATCCTCCTGAGCATTCAAACTTTAATATATTATTGTGCTTAAGGCAGGTTCTTGAAACACAGGGGTGGGGGGAGTGTTATTGCCTGTTAGTCTCAAATGCAGGAAAACATAATATTGCTATAAAACGCTAAGGATATTTTGATACAGAGGTGATAAAAGAAAAGCTGTTCAATTAGCTATTATTTTAAATGATAAATTATAGCATGTCATTCTTCTAAAATAAGCAAGTAATAGCCATTCATAAAAGCGTCATGTATCATTGTTATTGGGTTTTCCATGCCTTTTGAAATAGCGTACTCTTTGCAACTACCTTTTCAGCTTTCTTTTGCAAAGAGGTTTCTCTGCCTTGCTGCTTTAGTGTACTTCCAGGGTCGTGACCGACTGGCCTATGAGTTGCATTAAATTCATGTATTTAGTCTGAAGTTTGCATCCTTCTGGAATAGAGGCTAGGTGGAGATGACAGCTAAACAAACTGCATTATTTTGGAAAGGGCTAATTCTTGGAGAACTGGGAACAGTTACGTCATGGAATAGACTACTCATACTTGAATGGAAAAGAATACAGCTTCAAATAGGTTCAGCTGTACCTGGCCTGGGCTATTAGCTGCTTTATGCTGACAGAGAATGTGGGCATTTTACCACATGCATCTGTACTAGATGAATCAAATGCTGGAATAATTTATGTGGCAATGAATAAACATCTATTTATTTATATATCTTTTTATAAATATCTATATATAGAGATACAGTTATATTTACGTGGTTTTTAAGAATAACATGGGACACAAATGCATAGGATGTTTACAATTGTGTTATAATGAATATTGAGACCGCGATTCCTACACTTTCTTGGGGATCATTAATAACTCCAGCCTAATAAAAGCAGGGCCAAGGAAAGAAGAGCATCCTTGGAGGACAGAGGCAGACCTGCGGTCCTAGGCTTGTTTCCTGCTGCTGTAGGACGTAGGGGTGCTGAGGCAGGGGAGGGCTGCTATGTGAAGTCATGTACCTCGCTGGGGAAGTGTCTTTACAGGGGAGTCCAGATGTTCCTGTTTAAAGCCTGTCTTTGAAAACCACCCCTTTTTCCACAGTGGGATGATAACCACAGCCAATAAAAACCTTTGTCTAAAGGGAAATGGGGAGCTTACCGCTCGCTGGGCGGGAAGAAAAAGTAATCTATAAAATGTTTCCATGGTAGTGGTTTTCTATCTCTCTTCCAGGCCTTCAGAATATTCCAGTTCAGTAATACCTATTATCTGCTTCTACTTCATTTCTTTAACTAATGTGCATTGAAAATGTTCGCTTATCTGCCTGGGCTGAATGGAGCTTTATATACCATATGTATTCCTGTTAAAGGCTGAACGTATTTTTATATTACTTCAGGTTTTCAATTAACCTTGCTTCCACGTAATTTACAGCATTAAGAGCGGTTTAGTGTTAAACAGAACTCGCATCTCCTCACAAGTAGTCTCCTCCCCCCATAAATGCAGCTTTTCTATGCTGTATGAAACCTTGTCATAGCTTAGTTACATAACCAATTCAATATTGGATTTACATTATTTCTAGGAAAGAACAACAGTGGTAATTTTCCAGTGTTTTACCCCACTGTTAGATATACTAGCAGGTGTTGCTACACTGAGCTGCATTGCTTCTTAATAAAGCATGGACATCAATTTTTATTCAAGGTGGATAGGTAGATGCAGCTTTTTAATGTACCTGCATACAACTACAGAAATAAAAATTATTATTATTTTGGAAAATTCTGTTAAATTCCGTGCATTTACATGGCAATAGGTGAAGAATAGATTCATGAAGGAGAGGAAAAATGGTGAGTAATCTCATTCTCAAATGTATTCGGTACTACTGGACTTCTGTTGTGTCACATAGATTAGTCTGTGTAAAATATTTAACTGATGTGTAAATTAATGAGTATTTTATGATAATCCATTCAGACAAGTTGACTACAATAAGATGTAAAATCAAGCATTGGGTTCATAGTGAATTATAGGGTATTATCAGTTCAACCATTGTTTACTCTTCCTCATCTCTAAATTTTTAAAAGTGCTTGTCAATGTTTGGTGAAGATTAATGTTTCTCTTGCTAAGGTCTTTCTCTTTGTTGTGCTTGATACCATCTGTGACATGTTGTTTAGCAATCTGATGTCATGGGTGCCATCACAGACCATAGTGTTTCACAATATAAATTTCACCTTTAGGGAATCATCAGTTCTGTCTTCTCAGCTAATTGTTCCCCTCTGAATGTACGTTTGGATTCGTCTTGAGAATATGTTTCTTTTAAGGCTTTTTAACTTAGAATTTTGACTTTTTTCTCTCATTGTCACTCTAGTCTTAACTTTGCCAAAACAGTATAAAATTTTATCCGAATCATTAATAACAAAATATCTTCCTCAAAAAAATCTCCCTTCTCAGTGTCTTACAATAGTTTACTTTTGCTAAGCTTTCTGGAACATAAGTGCTCATATTATCCCCAAGCTCTCCTTGCTTCCCAGGACTATAAATTTGCCTTATATAAATCATAACGTTAGTATTCTCAGACATTGTATCAGCCATTTGTCTGCCAATGCTTTGAGGGGCTTGCTACTGCCTCTGCTCAAAACTGTATGTTCAAAAATCCTTCTGGATTGCCAGAAATATAGTAGGATTGCTAGCATGCATCTTTCTATCCCTAGAATGGACTTGACTGTGAAGAAAACAGAAATTTGAACCCAGATTATCAAATGTTCGTGTCCTCACACTGAAACGTGTCCCATGAACATGAAATACTTCGTATGTTTTTCCTCAAAGTACAAATCATAGGATTTTTCTGAGGTAAAAAGCACAGTGGAATAAATATCCCTGTGTCTTTTAGCCAGTTTAGACATCATGTCTGAATGTAAACCAGGTATTCAGAGACTTGCAGTCATTTTTGAAGTGCTGCAGCTCCATGGTAAATTAAACTCATCCACATGTCAAGTTCTATTCATCTGTGACAGATACCACAAGTTTTTAAATAAAGATCCACTTATGACTTGGTCTAGCAAGGGTGGAAAATGCCTGGTGACTTTATTGTCTCTTCTCCCTTGGTCTCCTTGCACAAAAGCAAGCGATGTTCCTGAATTGATTGAGTTCAGCATCTGCCTTCTCTCGGAGTCTCTCAAAGCCCTCAAGACCACTATTCTTATAGATACTTTCTCTGCTTGTTGCTTTGTGCAACAAGGCATTTCTAGTGACCAAGCTGCCTTCCTCCATGGTACAGTCATTCTTTTTTCCCCTCTCAATTCTGTCAGATGCCTAGCTACTATAATCGAAATCTTTACCCACAGTGCTAATCTCCTCTTCATCACCTTTGACTCGTTCCTCAAAGCCTCTTCTCCCACCATAGTTTCTTTCTCTGAGAAGGATCTTGACAATTGCTTCCCAGTGAAAACTAGTAAATAGATGATCTTCATCTTCCGAACTCGTCCTTTCACTCATTGTTCATTCCTGACGCAGTCCTCTAGCCTGTCACAAGTTATGAAGTTTTCCAGCTGCTAGCCTTCTCTGCTCGTCCAGTTTATGGAGTGGCCCCATCTTATCCCTTGTTTCCTCCAGTCTGTCACTCTGTTCGTCCTCTTTTCTCACACAATTCAAGCTTGCTTTAGCCTTTCACTTCTTCAAAATGTCCCAGCATTTACCCCACGCGCCCTTCTAAGAAGCTCCCATCCCTGAACACCTGGAGCACACTACGGTCACTGCCATCTGATTCCCGTTCTTTGCAGTCAACAGGAACTGCTCAAACCAGTCTGTAATGATTTTCTCCAGTCCAATCACAATGCTCCCCCTTGAACCAGGTGAACCGATCAGGTGTTTCAATATATATTTAACTTTGATAATCTTCCTGTGATCCTTTCTTCTTTGGGCTTCCATGACAGTGCTCTTTCCTCCCTGTGCTCTTGGTGAAGCTGCCTTATCAGACTTTGCAGGAGTGTACAGGAAGGTCAGGTTTTTACTTCCTTCCTAGTTTATCCTTGAGGTGTCCCCCATGAAAGCACAAATTCAGCTACCATGTTAACGAGGCTGATTAGGAATGATATGGACCTCTGTACTTCAAACCTGCCTCTTCCTACCCAAACTAAAATCTGTTTCAGTGTGAATATTGAAGTAGTATCTCAAACCAAAACTAAACTCGTAACTAAAACTCCGGTCCTTATTCTTTCTGCAGAAGCCCTCTCAGTTACTCTTTCTCATGGTGTCTGTTAACAAGATGTCACCTCATCTGCCACCCAAATTCACTCCCTGAGCATTTTCTTCAACTGAGATTTCTCTTTGCCACCTCAAATCCAACTGGCATGTGAAGTCAGACACGTCATCCTTCCTGGCCATCCATGTTGGCTTTCAGACCTCCTGCACTGTAAATTTGTTTTCTCAGATCTTGACAAACATAATCTTACCCAACTCAAATAATGCTGTTAGAAAATTCCTTTTCCTAGTTTATTTTTTTGTTTTGGCCACATTGCTTTCTGACCGTAACACTCAGGCAATATGCAACTCTCCCTTTGCTCTTTTAGGCAGCTTATTTGTCTTTTTGCTGCTTTGTGCCATCTTAGTCAGCATGAAAACAACAGCTTCAACCTCAGTTTGAGTCATGATGTCCATTTCCCCCTCAACTCTTATTTTCAAGGAGCACCTTCATGCTTTCGCCCATCAAAACTCTTAAGGCACTTCTGCAAAACTGATTCTTCAAATCTTTCCTGAAAATGTGCCTTTGCCAGGCCACCTACAAAAAGTACTGCTTGACGTAATGGCTGTTATCTTCTTTTACTTCATACTGACCAATTGCCTTTTGTCCTCAATCCACTGTATAAATTCTGAGGAGTTTTTTCCACTGTGCATTTAGATAGGGCTAATGCTGTAAGGCCGGGCCCATGAGCAGGACGCAGAGGTGCTGTGGTAAACAGCACTGAAGGGACCAGTAAAGGCCGGGAGGAGCTGAAGTCATGGCTGTATCCCTGCAGAACGGGCCTGGCACACGGTTCTAACAGTTAATATTTTTTGGCAAAAACACAGATATGGAAACTATGTCCGTGGCCAGATGTGCACACAGAGAGCTGCCAAAACAGAGCGGTATACTCTGTAAGCCGTGCTGTTTTCCTCAATAATGTACGCAGAGATGCTGGTCCTTACCTTGGAAAAAGTGAAACACTGAATAAACTCTGCGATCTGCAGCTATGGTTCTGGGGTGATTTAAAGTATTGTGAACTGATGCTTAACCAGCTAAGCCATTCCCTCCAGCACCCTTTTCTTGTAATCTCTCTCCAAAGATATTAAAAATACAGAAACCTTGGCCAGGTTGTAGTTGATCTAATTTATAAAACATTTTCTGGGTATTAAAAGCTAGGGCAATGCACTAGCAGTTTTTAAATTGTGTTAAATATACTGTAAACTCCCAGAAAGAACCTTTCATTGAAGATTATTGTATGAAGATTTGAAGATTAAAGTGTCTAGATTAAAGATTAATGTGAAGTGCACTGGGAAATTGTTTGATGTATAAGGAGCTATATAGTATATTAATCGTGCACTTTTCAAAACTGCCTGAGGGATTTAGACACCCAGTTCTCTTACATGTCTTTGAAAATCTCACTCTTAGGAATTTGTTGTTATATAGTGAAAATGGTAGTATCTTCATTGGGAGCCTAAGTAAAAGAGGAAAGGAAAGGTGTGGGGACCCCCTGTATTCATCTAGGGCTTGATGTTGGCTCCCTTACTGTTTTTCCTGTTTTGAATTTGCTCTGTTGTTGTATAGAGGCAACTTGGATTTGAGTGCTGTGACTTCATAAAACTGGTCTGACCCAAGAACGCTGCACCACCTGCCTGTGTATTTCTTGTCATCAATTCCATTTCTTTGCTTTCACATCAAGATAGTTTTTATGTTCTCTTAAATAGAAGTAATTGGAATAATTTTTAAAATAACCATGTAAGCATTAATGAAACAAATGTATATATATGTACATATCTGTATTTACAATGTAGGATGTGTTAATTAAAAGTCAATAGCAAAAATAATTCTATGTTATACATATATTTCATAAAATAATCCTGGTGCTGGAGTTTCTCATGTTTTTTTTAATACAGAAATTTCAATACTTTAATGAAAGAAACATTCCACATGTGGTAGAAATTACAAGTTTGCTTGTCCCTGAACTGCTGCAATACAAATAAGCTGTTAAATGCCAACTCTGAATGTTATTTTTCAGATGTTAAGAGAGATAATCCTGTATAAAACTATTAGGAGGCAAATTTATTTGAGCTTCAAAACCTCTTTGATCTGAAATGAAAATGAACTGTGCATGAGTGTATGCTTCATTAATTTGGGGTTGGCCAATTGTGTGCATTTTTGTTTGTTTCTTCCATGAGGCATCTTACTAATGCAGTTTATTAAAACAAATACTGCAATAGAATGGTTTTTTTTCCTGGTAAAATCTGTTGCGTGGCTTTCATAAAAGGACAGTTTCTCTATAGAAAGTACCAAAATACCCTGTGGGAATCAACACTCAGGTTCACAGTCACTTGAAAAGCCAACGTGCTGGTGTGTTGCATTCAGATCTATTTTAATGGTCTTATCATTAAACCTGTAGTAGGCATTTATAAAGTAAGGCTTCCATGGGTACTGCGAAAGTGTGATTAAAAATAATCATCTGTCTGATGAATATTTTCCTCTGACTTTTGGCAGGATCACTCAACTGAATTCGTGCCAGACTACAGGAACACTGATGCCAGCAATTTGAGGATCTTCACATTTGGTCTCAGTGGTAAGGTCTAAAGATGCCTTAGCAAACCACATTAGAATATTACCGTTTTCTGTTATTTTAAACTGAAACTGTGTGAAAAATGAAGTATTTCCTCTTGACCAATGCAAGGATAGAGGGATGTAAGAATATATATTGATCTGCAAGGGATTGAGCTCAGAATGCAAGTTCTGAGCTATTTTCATCAAGCTAAAACCGGAAAGGCCATTTTTATTGTCCTCTCTACTAAGTAACTCCTCTCAGAAGGCTTGACATTGTACATTTTGAAGAATGTAACCATTTACAGAAGGATGGTGGGCAGGCTCCAGAGAGAAAGTAAAATGCACAAAAAGGAAATTCAGTGGTTTCCTCTTGCTGAAAACTGAGCAATAAGTTGTAAAATTACAAATTATTTTTCTCTCTAATGCTATCTTTGCGGTAACTAGTCTGATTGCTCAGACCTTGAGTCAGATTCTCAAATACTGCTGTGGAGCCCTTGTGAAGGTATGCAATCTCTCTGCATCTTGAAGCTCAGAATTTCTGGTGCAGAGATAAATTCTCAGCTTTGGTTAAAGAGAAAAGGAAGAGGGAACAGCTGAGTCCTGCCATACTTCTGCATCAGTTTGGAATAACTTTTCAGGAAAAATGTTACTGGGTAGTGTGGGGTAGTTCTTTAACAGGAAATCTTGTTGGTTTGTAAGTGTTCAGCTTTTGGGGGAAGAAAGTTGCAATTTTTATATTATAATATTGTCTGTGCTGATATTTTCTTCAAAATTATTCTCACCATTATGCCACATACTGCATTAAATATTTTGGGACCTTGGGGAAAGTGGGAGGGCAGGGGAGGCATACCACTGCGCGCTGTACTCCAATGGCCACTGTTAGAGGCAGGATATAGAGAGCCCTTCGACCTCACCCTGTCCAGTCATGCTTATGCTGGTTTTAGATCCCTGTGATACACATATGAAGCATCACCACTTCCAAGTCCTGATGATTCTAGGCTATTGAAGTATATGGTTTTTTGAATTAGATTCAACCACAAAACCTAGAACTCTTCTGATAGGGGAAAAAAGCCCCCAGTATTCAGCATCCCTCTAGCAATTTATTATCATTAACCAAGTAGTTCAATAAAATCTCTGCTTCAGTTTAAAGGTGTGTTCAACAACTATAGCATTTCTATCCGATCATGCTCTTTTCATAAAAAAATGAGCATAATAATTTGTTATCATGATTCCTCAAGACAGATTACATTTCCTTATTGCTGGGTAACTGTTATAATGTTGGAATGTGTTACTAATAAAAGACAGTATCTCCCTCAGAGCATACTGTACTAGTAATGCACTTTATTAGAAATAAAAGAATACAGCATTCATATCATGTTACTTGATCACATAACCAAGGTGCAGAACAATGGACTATCAAGGCAGTTTTGTAAGGAAATAATATGATCCTAATAACACAATTCTAAACTTTTCAAATGGTTGTTTGACACTAGTAAGTTCTGTGTGCACTCATAAGTTGGAGAGCTGAAAGTCAGTGCTGTTCTGACAGACAGAATTCCTGGAAGCTAGGAGTGACTGGTACTGAACTACTAGATCTTTTTCCCCTGGAAACAGAAGACACTAATGACTCAGTAAAGGAAAGCAAGAGAGCCTCATTTGTTCTGTCTTAATGAAGGCAAACGAAAATCCATTATAAGTCATCCAAGGCCCAGCCCTGTGACAAAACTCCTGTTCACTTCAGCAGGAGCAACATGGGTAACAAACACATAAGCACTAAGAAATACAACTGGTTTCAGATCAAGTCCTTTAGGACCTAGGAGAAAAATTTGACCAGCTATAAATACACACAGGGAGAGAGAGAAATTTCCATGTTCACGCTATCAGTAAATATGTAGCATATGCCTCAGAAGGATTAATGACCTTCAGGGCATACAGATGACCAGTTCACTTGTTCCGCAGTTACAGAGTCAAAAAATAGTTCATTATTCTGTACAATTAAAAAAAAAAAAGTGTGTATATGCACGTGTGTTAAAGTGAGGAAAGAAGAGTGTTACTTCTTAGTGCATTTCTTTATTTGACCACCCCTTCACACTTCGTTTCAGCTTTTATATGTTTTTTTGTGTTCATACTTTATTATATTTTCTTGAGGCAAGAAAGGTTTTCAATGAGTTGATGAATGTCCGTATTAAATTGGATCCCCTTTTTTAATTAAGTTCATCTAAATTTAATTTTGCAATTTTACTTCAGTAAACTCATCCGACTCCAGATGTTGAATGTGCTTTTCCTATTCCTGCTCTCACATAATTGTACCTGTAAAAGATTTACGACTTAGAGAGGCATTTCTGAACACTTTTGAGTGTTTTCAGCATATGTTTCATGGATGGCTGGTAACATGACCAATTAGCATCCAAAAATACTGCTCTGCACCCAGGCTTTCTTTTAATAGGATGTTAGTTTTATTAGCTTGAACTTTAAACAAATAATCAGTTTAAAAGAAACATTATCAAAGCATTTCAAATTATAAAGGGATATTGTGTTCAACAGACATTTTAAAAGTGAAAGAGGAGTCTCCAGAAGCTGCAGGATGCCATAAGAAAAAAATATAACCAAGAATTACTCCTATTGATTAAAGAAAACCCCAAGCAATTTGTGTATGTTTGGGCCCCTTCCTTTCATTACAAGTGTGGTGGTGAATTATTCGGTGCCATCAGTGTGTTACTTGAACTTTGTAACCATGGGAAAAATATACTTGGTTTTGATCTTGTTGGTCTTAAAAATTTCAAAATGCTTTTACTGATTTTGCTAATGCGAGCAATGACTTTGCAGGCTATCACCACATACTTTTCGTATTCTGTCATGTCTTCTGATCAGTGTGAATGGCTCTTATTCTATGATTTACTCTGAATTTGCTCCTTAAATCTGGGCATATCCAACAACATTTTATGCAACACATGAGGCATTATATTATGAGGCTGTGGTTCTCGTCAAAGAAACAGATACCCCAATTAAATTTTCAGGTAATATTGAAAAGAATATTCCAATTATAAACAATAAGATGGTTGTATTCTTTTTTTCTTCAAAACAAAATCACTTTCCTTGAGGTTTTTTGCTGATGTAAGCCCTTTTGATACATTTATTTGAAATATTTATCCATGCAGTAAACAAATCCAGTTTGAACATTTGTGTCAATTCAAGGCTCATAGGATGCAAACTGCTCTAGGCATGATTGGCAAACTGTCACTCCAGGATTGTTTGGAGGTTTCCTCAGAACAAGTAAAATTACCAGTTCCAAGCATCAGTAATGCTACTATGAATTACCTTCTCTGGTGTTTGGGTTTTTTTTTTTTTCTCTTTTATATTCTTACAAGCCTTCATAATATAACTTGATACTTACTAAAGAATTCAAAGAGTTGTTATAATTGTAGCTGTGGTCCATGTGTTAGGAAAGGGATGGACTAAGTGACCTAGTAGTTTACTCGGGAGATGTCAGTGTCAAGGCAGGCTATAGAGCAGTGTCTTTGATGACTTTCTGTAGGCAGCGGAGGAAGGCAGTCAGGGAGCTCCCTCAGTCAGAGCAGCAGCCCTGGAAATTTGACTCTTCTTTTGTGCTCAGGTTGTATCTTTCCTGTGAAGGTCAACCTTGTGGTGAAAATCTCTTCTGTGAGGGTTAGACTTGGGCATCTGTCTCATAACACATTTTACTACCATTATTTGAGTTCATCTCTGTTTCCCAGAAGGACTTTTCTCCATTCATGAATAGAATGTGCGATTTTGCATCATTTTCATTTCCCCCAGAATTCTTGGTGGTGCTGGGTTAAAGTAACTGCAATACATAATGTGAAGCAAGTATACACTTAATGGAAGTTTTAGCAAAGCGACTGAACTGGCTTATTTAATTTCCAGCAAAATAAAGAAACAACAATCCTCCATTGGGTGAAGTGCCTCTGAGCTTGAGAGGCTTCATGCGGAAGTTTGGATGAGACCCAAAGAAGGAACCACTTAGAAATTACAAAATGACACAGTTTATGTTATTGTTAAATTGTCAAGATTTGCTATATATTTGTTGAGATGGTAACCATACAGGGTGTTTTCAAAGACACTAACTAGAGAAGGGTATGTTAAACCTCCAAAGTCTAAAGAATGGCTAATGACTGCCTGCCAGTACAGCTGAATCCTGCTGGGTAATGGGGGAATGCCTACCATGTAGATATAAAGGGGGTTATTTAGGAGACCCAGTGAGCTGTGAATTATTGCCTAGGTTGTCACAAAAAAAAAAAAAAAAAAAAAAGAAAAAAAAAGAAAAAAATGAGTTGTGAAGAGGAAAGAACGTGTACTGAGTTCTGAATAGCTTTGTGATACTTTTTTTGAGATAGATGAGGAAACTTACATACAGTCTCTGCAAAAAGAGATAATCTGTTTTGTCAGATTGCAGATGCACCAGCCACCTAGATTACTGTGAAAAACCCATTAAAGAAACAAAACTGGGTTATTTTTATGCCTGACAAATGCATGAATCATAAGAAAATAATACTTGTCCAATAACTGAATTTAAGATCTGTATTGATCTGGCTTCCGCTGAAGTCAGTGGGAACATTTCCACTGGTTTTAATGGGACTTGGGCTGAAACCTGGGAGAGTTAGAGTTGAGAGCTGGATTGACAGGAGAGGTGGTGGGGAATACCTTCTGAGCCCGCTTGTATTGTGCAACATTAGCACAAAGCAAATGGAATTATAAACTGGGAAATACTTTTTAAAAAATTGTCACATAGTGTGCTGAAGCTCATAATCTGAATCCCAAATGAATACTTGGGAAAGCTATACTCTGTACTTATAGAAGGTTACATATATGCAAATAAATTTTTAAAAATGGGAAGAATTTCACCCAAATTATGAAGCTCGTCTCTCTGTTCCCCTCAGGCATTTCATCACAGACTCAGGGTAGTAGGATCTAAACGGCCTGTTGTTTCTATTATATTAAACTCATACAATCTCTGAATTTTCTGTTCCATTATATAGTAACAGGCACTTACATACTGTCATCTTCTTACCTCTTTAAATGGAGTATGTGAGTTTGCAAGTATGGTGAAAGAAAGGGCATAGGAAATGAAAGTAACTTACATCAGCTGTGTTTAATTTTTTACAGCTACTTCCTTTAAGCAGATCTAGCTGGAAATATTGTCTTGTTTTTCAAAATTGTAAATAACTTTTCAAATTAAAGCTTTTTCTTTTTTAAATCCTGCTTTCAGCAGAATAAGTAATATTTTGTACAAAGACTGAATAAAAGGGTGAGTCTAAGACCATAGGACTGCTAAGACCACAGGAAAGAGTATTTTTCAAGGGGTTGACCTTATTTTTCAATAAAAATGTTTGAGATTTTATTGCTGAAAATGAACAGCTGGAATTAACAGGAAGAGTAAATGTTTTTTCATCTACATTTGGAGGTGGAGTAGAATTCTTCAGCTCTCTCTGTAATTGTTGGTAAGGACTTTCTCTGCCGAGCTGAGTGATTCTAATTTAAATGATTTGTTTTTCAATATGAATAAGATTTGCTTATCAGTCGGCTTACATGTAATCAACTTAAATGCAGTTTTAGAAAGAGATGAACCATGTCAATGTAATTCCCAAGATGAGAAATGAATACCTGATGAACTTCATTCTTCTAAGATAAAAAATAATGCATTCCTTTAGGTTTTTGTTTGGGGTGGTTTTGTTCCTGGGGATTCTGTTAAGTGGCAGTCATGGGGTGGGTTCTTGTTACAAAGGGAATATTCTCCACGTAATATATACACAAACTTACTTGTCTTGTAACATGGTTCCATTAGTAGTGAAATATCCCCAAATATTTTAGTTTTACCAACAGATCTGTTTAAAACACAGAAAATAAGCATGACAAGTCAGGCTAGCCAAAAAGGAAGACTGGGTATTGAACAAAGGCAGTGGTAGTTCAATGTGAAATATGGGCACACACCTTGAACCATTTATTTCTGAACCATGCCTTACTTCTGTAGGTTTCACCTGACAAAGGTGAATGAGAAACAATGGTCTGACAGTAAAGCCGGGCCCCAGAGAGGAGGGAGGTATTTATAGCAGTAAGACAAAGTGAGGTAGTAGGGAGGATTTGATGTTAAGCTGAGTTTCCTTAACTAGGCTGTGAGCTGGGATTGCAGAGTCCATGAGAGATCTTGGAAGGGGCTGCAGGCGGCTCTTTGGGTGCCTTTCGTGCAGTGTGGGTTAGTCCATAACTGTAGTCTGGAGAGAAATATAAAAAATGGTGTTTGGGAAAGAGTATAGCAAAAAGGCAGGGCAGTAAGAAACCTTACACGACACTGTGGTGCTTCATGACTGTATGTTACATGTCCAGCAAGGTCCTCTTCAAAAATTATTCCCCTTTTTGCCAAGGTCTGAGCTAACAGCCCTGTGCATCTCTGTGTTATGGAGTGATGGGACCTTACTGTATCCCATAAAAATGGAGTAATTCTTCATTCATGAGACTTATTAATACACAGCACAATAAATTCATTAACTAATTTCTTATTTTATTTTTTACTCAGTTTACTTTAACTTACTCAGTTAAAGTGCAAACAATAAATAGCAATTAAAAAAAATAAAATAAAAATAATAATTAAAAAAAAAAAAAAACAAAAGCAAAAACAAAAGCAAAAACAAACCACAAAACCCTGCTGGTCCTCCAATTGTTTTTGTTAGATGCTAGTGCAAGATTACTAATGAGAACATATTTAGGTATAAATAAATCTTTTATCCTCATTATAACTCCACTGTGTTCCTACAGTGAAGTCATCCACACAGATCTGCTTATGGGTTGAAAGCCTCAATAGCCTCTTTTATTTGTAATAAATATTGCATACTAATGTTAACAATGTCATTGTGTGATGTCTCAATAGAGGATTATGACTTCATGTAATGTTAGCTTGATGTCTCTTCTCTCCTGTAATGGAGTCAATTTTCCTTACAAAGGGGATGAGAATCACTTATTCAAGAAACCTTGTAACAAATATTCTATGTTAAGGTGGCACAATGAAGCTCAAAGCCTGTAAACACAGAGTTAAAGTTCAGTGCTTAATCATAATTTACCCCTGCTGGGTACACTGAAATACACTTTAAAGTTAGAAACCCGTATTTCCCCCAAAATAGCATTTGAAGTTTGAATTACTGCATTTTCAGGTGTAATTCCACATATAGGTATATGGAATATTCCTGAAATGTGCATGACTATAAATAACATAATCATAAAAATGATTCTGTGGCACATAGCTAGTGCAAAGAGAGGATAAAATGTATTTATATTAATAAGAAAAGAGTAAAGCAATCTTCCGTCATCTGCCAGAGACAAACGGCACGTTGGGGAATAGGGCCCCAGCTCAAATGGCACTTATGCACATGCTTAACCTCAATTATGGCGTCAATGGGACTTCAGTACGGTCTTAAACACCGGGGGAAAAGGGAGCTAATGCATTGGCGTAAAGACTCATATTTATATAATAATGCAAAATATTAAGTAAACTATAGCACAGTCATTTGTGATGCATGAATATAGATATCTTGTAATATTAACGTAATACAATTGGATGCTTAGCTCCTGAACGCCTTCAAAATAATTTATCTGAATGCTCGTGAGAGAAGTTCAGGCTAAGATGAAAAGCATAAATCTGCCT
Source organism: Falco punctatus (assembly GCF_963210335.1). NCBI lineage: Eukaryota > Metazoa > Chordata > Aves > Falconiformes > Falconidae > Falco > Falco punctatus. The sequence goes on from NC_137587.1 coordinate 57,655,288, forward strand.
AACAGCTAACAAATAATTCACATAACTGTCTGAAGACATGTTCAGAATACAGGATTTTATGAAAACTAAAGGGCAGAATATTACAGCTTTTGTGAAAATACCAGCTCTTACTTGTGCAAGATTGCAACTTAACATGAAAAATAAAATTAAACAAGACTTATCCTACAACAAAACTCAAACAGAAGCTGAATCCTTAGTAGAATAGGACACCTCTCGTAGGAAAAGGTTTCAGAACCAATGCTATCACCCCAGTTTTTCACATCTGTACAAAAAAGACATGTCACATTGTATAGGCCAGCAGGTACTGAAATTACATGGATACTTCTTATGGAGAAAAGAATGTGTGATGCTTGAGAAAGATAAAAATATTAGCACATCAGATCTCCAGACAAATCAGGCAGATTTACACTGCAATTGGAAGTGTTATTCTGATGAAAATATAGACATGGGATTCGTTTAAGTGAGAAATTATTCTATGTTACGAATATGCTATTTGAGAGCTATTATTTCATTTAGTATAGTTAGGAACTGTTAGCTAGATTGTCTTATTTCTGCCAGTATAAATTTGAAGATCTTCCACTCGTGTCAGCAGTCAACTTCACCTTTACACCAATATTTCTGTACAGGATTAAGCGTTTCCCCTTTAGTCTGTTTTCTGAGTTTTAACTGCATATTCATAACTTTATATTTGGAGTTTCCTTTTATTTTCACTAGACTATGTACTAACTAGGAATGATTTTAAACCACATAGTGATGTGGGTTGTGTTGGAGTGAACAAAACAGAGGATGTGTACATGATTTAGATTAGATATTAGGTAGATTTAGATTAGATATTAAAAAGAAATTCCTCACTGTGAGGGTGGCGAGGCGCTGTCCCAGGCTGCCCAGAGCAGCTGTGGATGCCCCATCCCTGGCAGTGCCCAAGGCCAGGCTGGACGGGGCTGGGAGCAACCTGGGCTGGTGGGAGGGGGCCCTGCCCGTGGCAAGGGGTTGGAACTAGATGGTCTCTGAGGTCCCTTCTAACCCAACCCATTCTGTGATTCCATGACACCCCTGGCTGAAATGGGTGATCCGTTCCCGTGTGCACAAAGGAGATCGGTTAGGAATCACCAAATATTTTTTGCCTGTAGTCACTGGGATGACGTGAGCATAGGTTTGACATGCCTGTGAAATGAGGGCAGCAGTGAACAGATGTAGTTTCAACTTGTTGTTGACGAGGTGGGTGTCAACAAGTACCGTTTCAGGGACAGCGTGCAGTGCTTTTGGTGCTCGGGTGCTGTAGATGTGTTTACCTGTGGGATGTTACCTCTGTGGTGATAGTTCAGCAAAAAAAAATTCTAGACTTTGTTCAAGAAACTCCAAAAAGACAGGCTTCTGAGTCTGTGCAGGGCTCACTGTAGGATTCGTGGAGCCTTACAAATTCCCATTACCTCTGACTTTATTTTGTGTTACTTTACTTCAGTGAGGACTGTTCACCCACTTACAGTCCAGCATGTCAAACATGTCTGCAGGGTCGTCGCTCTTTGGGACACTGCTCAGCGCAGGGGGGGTCAGGCATGACAGTGCCTTGAAGTTTTAGCATGATGTAAATATTCAAGAGAAATGTGAGGCTCTAAACTTGAGCTAGCTTTTGGATTATCTTAAATGTATTTATAAAACAGGAAAAGCACTATTTTGATCTCATTTTCATAACAAAAAAAATTCTAAGGGGATTTCCTTTGAACTTTACAAATATCTGTGGAAATCATGTAACAGCTTGGCAGGAAAGCTGCAGGTTTTGAGAATTAAAAATGAGTGAAAACAGGGATTTTTGCTGAGAACACATTTCCAGTTCATGGGATGCACTTCCAACTGGACTTCAACCTGTCATAACAAGGGCCAAAACTTCCCCATCTGTGAGGGAACCCCTTGTGCATGTTCAGTCTGGTCATCTTGGTGGACATGAAAGGAAGAAGCTGGATGAAAGGGCCTGGAGCTGTTGTTCCCTGGGTCCTGCCTCTGCTGGGGGTCCCTTCAGGGTGCCCTACAGAGCAGTGCGGTATGTGCAGTAGCCTCCTGCCTGGCAGCAGTGTCAGCCCTGGGCTGCGACTACAGCCTGCCTGCACAGCCTCCCTGCAGTGAAAGCCATGCATTAAAAGAGTCCTTGTAAACAGATAATTAACTTCATGTTTAATTATATGTCCAAAAATTGTCTGAAAATTGATGTTCCAAAAATTAAAAACTAATTCAAATTTTTTAGCTGCTCTCTCCATACTCATTAGGAAAATCCTCCAAAAATTGTCTCTTGAATAAATAAGCCTCCACTTACATAAATAAAAGAGCTATATTTAGATTCTAGTTCAACATGCAGGAGAAATTTGGCAAATCTAATGTTTTCAAATCGATTTGATATGTGTTATGAGAATAATGTCAGTGGAAAGGTTACTTTTTAATTTTTTTATCTTTAAAAATGTGAGGGAGGAGGAAGAAAGTTGGCTTTGATAAACAGAAAGGCAATGCTTTAAATAGCTGGAGCAGAGATAAGGGAAAGAGCTTCTAAATAAACGAGGCGTGATTTTTAAAAAAAAAATCCAAATGAAAATTGTGTATTCGACAGAACAGCTTTAAATTTTGTGAAACAGGACAGTGATATATTTTAGAGTTTCAAGTAAGGAAGCAGAGAGTCTTGCCATGAGAGAATATGTACTACATCCATGCAAAGAAGACAAATAACAATATCTAAAATACTTTCACCTTGACTAAAGAAATTCTATAAGATAGAAGTAATTTTGATTATGCCACAATAAAAGAACATCAGAATTTGGAGTTTGATAAAACTGTTCTGTTGGCTGGGAAGTTTGCCTTTCAACTGTGTTTGATGTGACGTTTGGTTCATTTTGCCAAAATGTTCCATGCCAAGTATTGCTATTAAATCTTTTATGTTGCAGAGATTTTTGTCAACAGGCACACAAGGATAGGGTTTTAAGTGGAGTTAATCATTGAACTTGGAGAAGAGAAACACTGGGGAAGTACTTCACTTACACAAACCAACCATCATGCAAGCTTCAGCCATTTCTGTAATTACTACCCTGTTTTCAGAATCGTGTAGGTAAAACATAAAATCTGGATCCCCCTCTGATCTCTACTCGTGTTTGTCTTGTAGAGCCTATTAGAAGTAGTAGATTATTAAAATAGAAAAAGGCATGTATTTGCTGCAGCTGCTGGTGTATCAAATCTTTTGTAGTCTACTTATGCAGTTGTGTCTGAGCACTTATTTTAGAAGCCTAAGAAATAACATAGAACTTCCTAAGGTATCATCGTTTTCTGACTCATTTCTTTGCAAGTATTATATCATTTTAATGACAGATTAAATGTTAATCCATTTTGCCTTCAAAAAACAAACCTTAAAAGGACCCCTATAGAATAAAGGAGCGCCTTGCCTTTTTTCCCTGTACCCTTCAGTGTCTTCAAAACAGTCACATTTTCAAAAAATATTTTTAGTTGGTGTTTGTGGTTTCATCTTACTATTTGATTTGCATTTGGGCATTTCTTAAATGCAATGGTAAACATATGTTGGCAAGGTGTGGTTCGGTGGTTTTGTTACTAGTGTGGACTCAGGTATATGTAATCATTGAATGTAGATTAGCCCTGTATCGAGAGCTGCTAATAATTGTAGACATTTGGCAAGTGATCGCTTTCCATACCAGAAAGGAGAAGTAAGGACATACTCATACACGGGTTATACTGAGTAATGTTTAGCAGATATTACTGTGGTATTACTGAAACTCTAACTTATAATTCTTAAAGCAAAATCTACCCTCCATCACCAAAAGCAGCGAGGTGTGGTAGTCAATTATGATTGGTATGTGGGAGACAAAATCTGTGGCACAATCCAAGCTAAGAAATAGATCATAGCCTGACAACAGGGCAGCTCTTGCTACCTAATGAAGCAATAGTTCCTAATGAGCTTGTCCTCCTGAACCATACAGGATAATGGATATATGCAATTCTGGACTCCTTTCCCCATTTTGCAGAACCCAGGTCCAGCTGGGAGGCACTATGGTGTAAAAGGATGAGTGCCATTTTCCATTGCTGACTCTTCGGTTAAAATGATTTGTCCTTGGGTTTCTCATTTTCCATAGCAATCAGCACCGTAACTCTGCGTCCAGTGGCATTTGACTGTGAAAGTGACACCCACACTAGGGAATATGTCTAGAAAAGGAGCAGACATGACGACTGTTGCTAAAGTAGCATCATCCCTCATGGGTTTGTAGCACTCTATCCCAAACAGGGACAAAAAATTATGACATGGACCACAAAGTCAACAGACTCAAGCCCTGCACTCGCCAGGGACAGCCCTAGTCTGGGTCTGGTCAGGACCAGGGAGGGTTGCAGTGCCAGGTGGAATCCCAATCCCAGGTATTGTTTAGGAGCTGGTGGCAGGGTGTAACAAAGCCTGCTGATGTTCTTTGCCTTTCTTTTGGTATGCTAATGGATCCTCGATAAAGCTGGCATGCATTTGAGATGGCTTGGCAGTGCAACAGAAAAATCCCAGTATGGATGCCACGAGTAATCTTTCTTCCCAGATGATGGGAGTTTTACAGGAACTGTGCTAGTCCGATCTGGCAGCACCCAGAAATCCCAGTTTCCCCCGCTACTCACTTTGGCTGCTGCTGTTCCCACTTCACTTATAAGCCAACATCTCAGACAGAGCCTGCACCAGTGAGCTCGTTATAAAGCCGCAGACAAAAGTCAGGCAAAGAGTAATCCCAGTAAGATGCTGGTTAAGAAATGCCTGTGCCACTTGCCCAGCTCCCTGGAGATACCAGAAGAGACATACCAGTGACTCTTACAAAACATATTGTTCCATTTCTTGTAATTTTAAAGAAGGTGGCATGACTACCTTAAATTTTGGAAGTGTGTATAAAAGGGCATAAATAACAGCTCTCTGAGCTGTGTTAAACCTTTTAAAAGTGGTATTAATCAGAAATAATTTCTGTTTAAAAAATAATCCTTCCAGTAGAGACATGTCTGTTGCAAGTACTTAAAAATAGATCCCTTAACTGAAGTTTCCAAATTAAAAGTTTTATTTCAAAATAAAACATTCTAGCACATGTTTTTTTTCTGAGGAAACTGATTAATTAGACTCTCTGCTAACCTGTTTCTGCTGTAAAGGCAGTGATGGTGTGGAAGGGTGGTTCTTCCCATGCGGTGGGTGGCTCCAGAAGATGGAGCTGAAGTGCAGCAGGAGGAAGGGAAAGACCCCGACTCATCTGCCCACCCACTAACAGGAGCTGTGGCTTGTGCAAGCCCTGGGGCTTTAGTTTAAAGAGTATTTTTGTTGAGGGAGCTACCCGCGGACTCCTGCATCCCACGTTACTTTGTTGTGCACAGAACGACTGTTTGTGTGGCCTCTGTTAAATAGAAGAGCCTATGTATTTTTTTTAAAAAGGAGGAAAAAGGTCCAGTTTACTGCTCAGTCCCACAAGCATCTGTTCTGGGGACAGTGCAAGGACAGAAATAAGGATGCAGAAAATACCTGGTTATTTTTCAGCAAAGACCTTTTTCCTCCAGGTACACAATGTGGTCTTCGCTTACTTCAGCCCAACTGGGGAGAACACTGGGGTACAGAGGCAAAGCATGTCACCGAGGCTCCTTCAGCGGTCACTGCTGTGGAAGGAGACACTTGTGTCTGTAAACATTCAAGTCTTGAGAAGCCCAAACAATCCAGGAGTAGCTAGGTCTTGCACCCTTGTGAGTCCACAGAAATCAAGGCTTGAGGGTATCACCAAGACCTGTGCTGTTATTTTCATCTTTGCCTGCATTGTAACATATCCAGATGTCTAACAGATACAGCAATGCCGTGCTGGCGGAGATGGGTAAGGAATATTTTTCCAAACAGAAGCAGGAACAGCTCCTCTGTAATGGCTTTGAGTTACCTCGAAACAAGAGCCAGAGAAAATGCAATGTGTCGCTTGCCTATACAGTCCCTCTGAGGCTTTAACTTCGTGCACATTAAAAGGTTTTTACATTCCAAAAATTACTCCTCAGTTAAAAAGAGGGAAGATGCCCTTTGCTACTTTTGCCTAGAGCCCAATATCCTCCAACATTCCCGAGCAGCTGTGGCAATGCTCTGCTTAATGCAAAGAACATCTGGGCTGCCTGCAATTCTGGGGAGAGAAGTGTCAAAAGTGTCATAGACATCCTTGAGCAAAGAAGAATCTTTGCTTTTATTACACGGAAGTGTCAAAAACAGCATTATTGAACACCAGGTTGCAATTTGGCATGCAGAATATAAGCCTGAATAGATGTGACAAAACCCCTTCTACAAAATTGCTACTTAACATTTTTTTTTGTAGTTTCAAATTAGCATTTAAAGAAAAAGAGCAAGCAGGGAGCAGCAAGGTAGCCCTGACAATGAAAGATCCTATTGTTCTTTTTTTGGTCCTTATTTCACATCCTCGCTGCTGTCCACTGAGTGACTGAGATTGATTAAATCATTGTCATCATCAGTGAAATGCACTGCATTGATCCAGCCTCGCTCACAAAGCCAGCCTATGTGACGCAGCTAATTTGGCATAATTGAAAGTTCCAGCTCCAGAAGGTCACTGAGCTGGATTCAGGATACTAGTTATCGTTTTGTCCTTGGAATAGGGTCACCTTTCCTGATCAAATATGATGGTGTTGTGTTGCACTCTTAATTGCTTTTTCATGGTTTGCATAGGATAAATCCAAGCTTTCGCATTTTGATTGAATTTTTGTGGTGGACAGGAGATAATTATCACCTTTTTATGCTAAATGTGTTTTTTTTAAACTCTGATTAGACCAAAACATAGGATTGAGCTCTTGTTTTTCACTCAACTACAATTCTACTAAGGAAACCCTCAGATCAGGACAGCAGATGTCTTTAGATAATGATGGCAGTGTGATAAACATCATCAAGTATTTACAAAGGAAAATTTGGCACTAGTTAAAAGTTTGTTGGAACAGTGTTGAAGGTGATGTTCCTCTCTTCTGTTACCACATCTCTCTTTCCCACATTCTCCTCTTCATCTGTTTTCTGCTGTTCCGTCCTGCAGCATGAGTGCTGTGGTTGGGATCTCAGGCTGAACCAAGTTTGAGACCATGGAGTTAAGTAAACTCCAAGGTCACACACAGAGAACAGAGGAGCCGCATCTGACTGGGTTGTCAACTTCTTAGTAATGCCAAGTGTTTCAGCTGAAACTCCTCTGAACAGGGTCCAGTTTCCTGATGAAAGGTTGTGCCTTCAGGAAAATGGCCATCAAGCCATTTGCTTCATGCTTTAAGATGGACACCAAAATCCCACGCCACTTTCAAGATGTGTGGTTGATGTAAGCAGTGCAGTATGAATATGCATGTGTAAAAACTGTTTCTCATAAAGAAAAACAGTCAAACACTGAAGTGTTTGGAAAAAATGTTTCTTTGTACTTTACAGAATCCAGTGGGCAAAGCTAGGAATTTAGATAGGTCTTAAAAGCTGTGTGATTGCTTTGTTGGCCCTTTGCTCACAGCGAAATTAGCAACATCTCGTATTTCTTTCCCTGTGTTCGCTGTTAAAAAGTCAGCATATCCCAATAGCTTCCATTGCTTCCCATTCCAAGTGCAGGTCAAAATGCCAGCTTTCTAATGGTGAATGTCATGTATCATTTATCATAGAAAAAAGTACTTGATAAAATCTCTGCAATACTTTCTTCTTGCTTTTTTATTCAAATAAGGGGTTTTTTTGTGTTTTGGGGGGTTTATTGGTTGCTTGCGTTTTTGGTTTTTGTTTTTTTGTTTGGTTGGGTGGTTTTTTTTTTGGGTGGGGGGGTGGAAGCATGCCTCCTATCAGCTATAAAGCAAGCAACAAAGAAAATGCACCAAAATGCTAATGTAGTGGTAAATAAGGTAAAGGACAACTGTGGTACTCTTGTGGGACGCTGGCTTGACACAACATTTTTGTAATGGAGTAATATACCTTAATTTCTGAGTTGTTCAAAGTGATTTGTGAGGGATTTTCATAAAGCAAGCAACATAGAATTGTTATGAGTTTGGTGATACAACATTTTTTATAATGATGAACAAAACAGTGACTAAAGATAGTTGGCTTATTGAAAGAATTTAAGATGTAAAAAGCCAATAAATCTTCCTGTAACATTTTTAAAAATCTAGTGTTTGGACATATGCACAGAAATAGGAGGTAGATCCATCTCGAATACATAACTCTCTTCGAAAATAAAGATCTAATCTAGGCCAAAGGGAAATAATAAGCCATAATGCAATAGTTCTGATTGTTTTATGTTTTGTAAGTCTTTCAAAAGTTTTGTCCTAGCAGCTTTTATAAGAAAACTTACAATCGACAAATCCCAGTGGGCTCCTATTTATAGTATCCTAATTTTCAAAGAAAGCAAATCAGGCAACAGTTTTTAACATGAATAATATTGCTCCCAGCATTCTGCCTGCAGCCCACACATTGTGTTTTTTGGCATGATTGTGGCAATTAAAAAAAAATAAACAGATCTTTTTAATATTTTTTTAATACATAAACCATTGCAGTCAACGCTGACACAGCTGGCAAAGAAACTCAGTGAAAGGTAAACATTCTGCTCAGAATGTAACATAACATATTGTTGCATTTGGTTGTTAAAATGTAATCTTCCTAAAATAATATTTTAAAAGTAAGTTTGGGGGTTTTATTTTTTTTACAGAGTTTCTAGTGTATTGCTATCTGATTAAAAAAAATAACCTTTTAAAGAATGACACTTATAATACTGGATATTTCAGTCAACAACTTATTGAATTTTTTAAAATATTCTTACCAAACAAAAATCAGGAAAGAAAATGAGGTATGATGTTTTATCCTTCAGCAGAATGTAATAGTCTGAGCTAGTAAAATCAATTTCTTTTAATAAAATTCTGTCAAAAGCAGGAAGTTAAATAATAAATGTCTTCAACTATTTAAAAGGAAGAAAACTTCCAACAGAATGAAGATTAGTTTGTGACTTGCTTCAGCAACAACAAAAGATTGTCTAGTTCCTTGACCTAATTACTGCGAGCATGTATGAGCTGAGGTTACGGACTGACATATTTCACTAGGGAAAACATGCAAAGGTGTTTCTTTTAGGTGACGGCCATAGGGAAATAGCTAGCTGTTGCACTGTCTAGAAGTTCTCTAATTTATTTTTATTTTATTTTTAAAGATCATGACTTTGTGTGATCGTTTATGATTAAGAAGCTGCCCTCCCACATTTTATTCCCTGTTGGAGGCAAATGCAGGGGCAGCAGAGTGGGGCTGGGTGCACACAGGATCCTGGTGCTCCCTGTAGGGCTCAGGAGGATCCTTAGCGAGAGCCAGGGGGTACCTGTGTGTTGCAGACCCTCCAGGTGTGCTGGTGCTCCCAGGACGGCTTCGTGGGAAGTGTGCGTAAACAAACTAGCGCAGAAAGCACTCAGTATAACCCTGTGGAAACTTGTGGACATGTTGAAGCGACACGCACCCCATGTTGCGTGGCAGCTCCACAGTTACTGAAAATCCTGCTGATGTTTGCTGGCCTGGCAGGTAAGAATATGAGGTACGCTGTTTTGTGCTGGCTGGGCAATGGAGCAGCGTTCTGTCTCTAGCCATCTGAGTGTCCACCACAAATGGTGTCCTTGTCAGCTTGCCTGTCACACTTCAGTTACGCTTGAAATGAATTTTTGAAGAGATCAAACTTTTCCTTTTACTCATTACCAGTACATCTTTGGTATTGAGGTCTTCCAACTCCCAGTTGTTTCTCCTTTTCTCAGACTGAATTATAAAAAGGGCAGGTGTCTGCAAAATAGGTATCTGTCCTTTTATAATCTAGTAAATAGCCCTCTGGGTACAGAGTTGGGAGTATATGGATTTTATAAAAGCGACTGAATAGTCATTTTTAATGTGTATGACATGAGATGAAGAGAAGCATTTAAAGTTTAGAGCAGTCTTCAGTAGAGAGGAAGATTATCTGGTGCATCCTATTGTTGATCTTGGCATGTATTTCAGATGTTAGTTGTGGACTTCGCAACACCCTCGGGGCAGTTAATAACAGCTAAACAAGCATTGACTCTCCCAAAGTCAGGGGAGTTCTATTGGTGTGAATCCAGGGGGTTTGTTGTCTTTATGTCTCATCACAGGATAAGTTAAAAATAATGGTGCAGTAAAAGCAGTGTAACAGACACGTTCTGAGGTCTGGTTCTGCCGTCATTCAGATCTGTTACACCAGCACAATTGTGAACCAGCGCAACTGAGACCAGGACAGTTGTGAACCCAACTTGTCCTCCCTGACTAGGACAAATACCATGCCAAAGATTTTGATTACAATAGAGATATATTTTTTTTCCATTGGAAATACCACAATTAAAGAGGAAGAGAACTTCTGGGGTGCAAGGGAGAATCCTGGATTTTTTGTCTAACTAGACTTTTAACAACCTGTGCCTCACTCTGTCCATGGAGATAATCATACCTGGTATCATAGCATAAAAATAGCCAAAGACTAGGAGCTCGATGTATTCCATGTGAAAAGTCAGTTGCCCTGATCTGATCCTCATATAAGAAATGAAGGAAAGCTTTTCCAGATTCAGCAGGTTTCAGTACAGCCTGAACTGTTAGAATATGAGTATTTGGGGACATCCCACATCAGGTTTTCTGTTGGTTTCTTAATCTTGATAGATCAGCCCACGCAGCTGTCCGAGTGTGCATGTTGGTGGATTTGAGAAGTCATACGCTCCTGACTGGGGTCAGTCTCTTGCTGCTCTTACTGAGTTTCAGAGGAAGCTCCTTGCCAAACGCAAAACCCAGACATGATGAGTGAATAAAGTGAACTATGTTGTATCAATCAATTATTAAACTATAGACCTCCAGGATCAGAACAGATGAAAATTTCATGTACCCCTATCTACGATTGGCAATATTTTTGGTTCAGGCTTTCTGAGCCATTGATACATGTCCATCTGCCTTCTGCTGGTGTTCTTGGCAGCCCACATAGGCCTGCACACAGCGAAAGGTCATCTCTAGTAGGTAGAGTTGAGATGAGCAGATTCTCACCTGTAGCTCTTCCCTGGGAGTGTCAGCTGAGCAGGTTGGGGTTCCCAGTGTGGCTTCTGGTGTGCACATGCCCGTGATGCACAGCAGGCTCTGCGCTCCCAGTCCAGCCCAAAGTCAATAGGAAAAGAAGTGCCATGCGATGAAAGAATTGAAATCTGTCGTGATATACAGCACTATGATTGTTATTGTGGACCCTGTATTAGGCCCATGTAAAATGAAGTTGTTGATGTTAAACACAGAAATATCCAGGATAATTTTATGTCTATTCAAAATAAAGAGGTGGAAGGGGAGGAAAAGAGGAGAAACACAAGGGATCGGTGTTTGCTTAATAGAAAAAGACAGCATCTGTAGGGAGAAAATTATAATTCTAAGTTTTTTAAGACTATTACAAAGAGTAGAGAATAAAAATCGAGTGAGCTGGAAAAAGTAGTAAAATCTATAAACATTAATTCATAGTGTGCTTTTTTGAAGTATATGACATTTTTTCCCACAAACCCGCTAATAGGGTTCTAAATATGAGTGAGAATAGCAAATTGCTTTTTCCATCTCTGGGATCTATAGCTTCACCTCTACACTTGAATAGAAACATTAACCAAGAGGCAGATAATTCTTTCTTTTGTTTATGCTCAGCCTTAGGAATTTTTCAGCTGAAATCAATTATTAAAATGTTTATTAGTAAGTGTTAGATATTATTATTATTATATGTAAGTGTTAGAAATGCAACTCTGTTATACACATATGTATATATATCTTGAATAAGCGAGATATTTTTGTCCAGATTTTTTTGCCAGGTAACAGAATTTGGGAGGAGAGACAATGTATAACCTCATATTTACTCGGTAGATACTGTATTCATTAGGACATTCAAATAATTTGATATCTTTTAATTTTCTTTACATAAGAGAAAGCAGCAGTTGGTTCTTAAGAAGAAACAGGTTCACACAGGGTTTATTTCAAGTGTTATAGCAAGCATGGGGTTTAATGTAAAAGCTTCTAAAAGATCACAGAAGAAATGTACTAAATGATTGCAGGAAGTAGAACTCCTGGTGCAACCAGACTTTCAAACACTCTTCTGAATGAATATAGGTCTCTGATTAATGAAAAATATTCATAATACCTACCTGAGGTTTCATATGTAGTTTTATATATGCATGTAGAACAAGACAATTTGGGTGTATATTTGAAGAGAGAAGACAAGACCTTAGGATTAAAATATGTATCTTGGCTTGTAATGTCTCTACTAATGTCTGTTTCTTTACCTCTTTGCTATTGTCTGCTTTCTCTATTGTTGTCACTGGTGCTTAGGAAAGAGAAGTTTTATTTCAGAAATTTCAGAACGAATTAGCTGAACACCATCTCTGTGTCATGTGCAAGGTATCAGCACATGGACTGATGTTCACACCAGGTGTTTTGAGTGCATGTGTTGGACAGAAGAGGATCGAGTGCCCGTAGCACAATACTCTGCCTTAGCGGGGCAAAGGTTAAATAGACCCACACTTCTGTGCCTCCTTTTCCCATGGCACTCCGGGCAGGAATGGCTTTATTCCTAAAGAATGAAGACACAGGTCTTGCTTGTTAGGCTTTTGGGATCATAACACCGAATATAGTGAAATAGGCCTTAAGTTTTTGGAAGCTGGGAAGATTTTCTTCAGACATCTTCCTGTCTGAAGAAAGGATTACACATCAGAGAAATGTAAATCTGTTTTGGTTTTTCTTCTTTATTTTTTTCAAATTTCCCTTAACAATTCCACCATATCAATTACTTTGCTCCGATGAAACAAAATGCAGTTTCCTCTTTCTGTTCCCTCTGAGCATCCCTAGCTCTGAAGTGGAGCTGCCCATCCAGCTGGCAGGGTGCTGACACGGGGGGTGCTACTGCTCCAGCAGTAGCTGGTACCTTTGCATTCAGCTGAGATCCCCTGGTGACAGCCAGTCAAGCTCTGCTGGATCCTTCGTCCCAGATACAGACCACAGTCCATGAAGCAAAATAGTTCAAAATACTATGTTGCCCCTTACTCTTTTCCTTACACCAGTGGTGCCAGCTTGGATTACTTCATTTTCATGTGCATCTCTGTTTTTCACTCCATGGCTTGTCTAATAAAATACTTTAGTTTAATGAACATGTAAAACACTGCTCTTCTGTGTCTCTCTCTCTCCTCAAAGTGTCGTCTGCTGTGATGCCACAAGAAGTCACTCACACCCAGGGAGAGCAGGGTTCTGTCATAGCCAGAATGAAAGGTGGAGATTTTTGTTAAAAACTTTCAGATGATTTTGGAATCATTGAAGTGTGAAATAGCTATTTCGTTAGCTTACGATTTTTCTACACATAACATTTATTCTTCATCATTCCCTGTTTTTGCTTGTCATTGCTATTTGTTGCATCTTGCTTCAGATGAAAGTGTAAACTCTGAATAAGCCTCATATATTCTTGCTCACTGACCTAGCACCGTAAAGCCAATGGCAACATTAGTGGAAATAATAGTCAGCCCTCTGAAAGAAGGCATAGGCAAGCAATACCCTTCTCAGTGTGAACAGCCACCTGGCATAGGTATGGTTCATACTGTAGTCCAGCACATTTCTTAGGAATTATATTCTGTGGAGTGTACTTTATTGTGCATTTCTTAGAATAAAGCTATTACGCTATAGGCCAAATTAATACGTCCACATTTTAAAAGGAAACCAATCATTTTGATTTAAACCTTCTGGTTTGTGTTTGCAAGACTGGAGAAAATTGAGTCTAATATGAAACCCATGATTATAAATCCAGTGTAATAAACATTAACAACAAATTTCTAAAGGCTACCCAGAACTTGCAGTAACATCCTCTATTTTGTTCTCATTTATGGCGATGATAATACAAACAAAATCCTTACAACCCTGTGAGTGTGCTTCCTCTGGGCTGTGATCAGAACTGGGGCTTTTGTTTGCATTGATTTTTGACCAATAAGGAGCTCCCTGATGTTGTGCAAAGGCCGGGCGGACTGAAAGCGCGCTGTGCTTCTGCAGGCAAAGGCACTCTGGAGTCAGTGCTTCCTCGGAGCAAGCAGTGGCAGGCTGAATTTTGTATCCCTGAATTAGCTTCTGGGTAGATCTCTGTAAGCTTCTGGAAGGATAAGTTTTAAATTACGCGTATTTTCTTAGAAGCTGTGCATGCCAAAATACGCCCTTCTCTTTGCTTTCTTCGCTGTTGCAGTTTGGAAATAAGTAGCACAGCTAAAAATGTCGGCTTTTTCGAAACTGATAAAGGATAAGTATCATGGAAGAATAGTTTATCATTTCTGTGTGTTTTTCATTTAATTGCCAAAACATTTAGCCAGAATGAAGGAAAAATATTCATACCGTATGGAGGCTGTGAGATGAGCGTCATTTTAAATACCCATCCCCTCTTTTTCATCTCAGCTGTAAAGAACAGGCGTAGTGTAGCAAAGGAAAGTGCAAGGCTGGTAGGCTCAGCTGTATTTTCAGAATACTGGACACATTGTATGCAGCCTGGTGCATAAGCAAAACAACAACAAAAAAATCAACAGACATTCTAACAAAAATTAATAATTCTCAGCCAAGGGAAGAAAGCGTATCTGGTGAAACTACAAGATAGGAAGGATATCAGTATCCTGCTCAGCCAGATGGAAGTAAGATGGGGTTTGGATCTACTATGGCTTTCTATACTTGGCCTGGAAAGTGCAATGCTGTGTGTGAAACTGCCAGTTTGCTGGTGCATTCCCATGCCAGAGTCTCTCTTGACACTACTCAAAAAGGAAGACATTTATTTAAGTGAGAATAAGAAGAGAAGACCCCAAAGATATGGGCAAATCCCCCTATATGTTAGTCTAAGCATATTGTAAATATCACAGGATCTCTTTAGAACAAGAACCATCTCTTTTTTTTCTTCTTCTTCTTTTTTCTTTTTTTTTTTTTCTTTTTTCCCCCTGCCTCAGTACAAACCTTGGGTGAGAGAAGGTTAATCCTTAGCATTGATGCCCAGTTTAGAGATACCACGGTAGGGAGTGGCTCCTTCCAGCCTAATTTTGTCTAGATTAGCCCAAAGGGACTTCTCTGCCCATAGACCTGGACTGCTTCTTGTCCAGCAAAACTCAGTTAAGTTTGCCGATTCGATGGGGGAGGTACTCCTAGGGCACTGGTCAGGACCGGGACTTTTCAGTATTACAGTAATACAAATAACACATTATGTTAGGAGGCTTTGAAAGAGAAATCTTTGACTGTATTGAGCAAGTAATGATGTTTGATGTACCTCCAAGGTGGCAGTCAGTGGGTGAGCCTTGCAAAACTCAGCTGCTTCTCTCTTAGCAAGTTTCCGCCTGGTAAACAGTGCCTTTGTTTTCTGTTTATGTGGGCTCTGACGCCTTAGATTTCCCTTTGATGTATGAATGAATCCAGTGCTTCAAAACAAAACTCAAACTAGAGCTGGAAAGGCATACAGGGAGAGAAGAAAGAAAGGAAAAGGAAAATGTAGTTTTGAGTATCGCTATTAATAAAGCTGGTGAAATGATCTGTGCGCAGGCAGGATGATGGCGTACTTGCTGATTGTGGCCATTTGGGGCAGTTGAGGCTTGCGGGTATACTTGAGGTTGCCTGAGGGTTTTTCTGTTTGCTGGCATCCACATGGATGTGAGCAGTGGCAACATAAAACTATAAAAATTATGGCCACTGACTCACTGACCAGAAACAGTCTGATTTGCACTGACTATTTAAAGCGTGCAGTTGCGCGGACGGTGCCTGAACAGCCTGTCTGTCTGTAAGCAGCTTGAAGGCAGAACTTTGTTTGCAGAAAGTGTCTGTTAAATCACTGAATGCAGCAGCTAATTCAAGTAAAAACAGTCATCTGGTTGTGGACAAACCGCAAGCAGACAAACGGGTCAAAGACAGGGCTGCCTGTGCATGGAGGGGGGCAAAGCAACCTGACCTCTCCTGGCTGGGAGAGAGGAGGCTTTTTTCTTTGCACCTGTCCTTCCCGAGGCTCTTGACCTCCAAGGATCCTTTAATGAATTGGTTATCCCATACGGAAGGGGAACTGGGGGGATATGCCCTCTGCTGCTGTCACATGTCGGTCTGAGACGGAGAGGTGAGGCGGTTCCCTGGGTTTGGGGTCCGGCGAGGCAGGACAGGCTGCCCTTCTCCTCCACGGCTCAGAGCTGTGAGGCAGAGCCCAGCTGCGCCGGCCTCAAGTTTTGTACTATAAATGGATCAGCCAGTTGGGACTGGAACCACGATCCTCGGGGAAGCTTTCAACAAATCTGCTTTGAGTTTCAAGTTGCGGTGAAATATGAAACGAGGTGGGTTTCGTGCAGTTTCAGGTTTTGTTGAAAACCTTTCAACCAGCTCTAGTCGGTAGCTGTTGCTTTTTCGGTTTCCTCCCTCTAATGTCGCTGCTATTTCCAGCTGAATGCACCTCAGGTTAAGGGGAGTTAGGAGAAGGGGTGGAAATAAAAGCCCCTGAATGTGACTCCACACGCTGGGAATGGAGAAAGAGTTCAGGGGGTGCCCTCTCCCTGTTAAATTCCTCTTTTGGTCCCCCTTCCTCAAACTTCATTTTCATATGGAGATTTTTGGACTGTTTAGCTAACTGTGATAATAGCCCTATAGATCATCTCCTAACTGGCTGGGGCGAGTGGAAAAGGAGCCCTGCAGACTCTGTTTGGCAAGTGGACAGGAGACCTGGAGAAGCAGTCGGATTCCCAGCTGGCCCGCGGCGCTCGCAGCCGGGAGAGCAGCCTGCGTGCTGCCTGCCGCGGGGCCGGGAGGCGAGGAGGTGCTCGGCTTCCCAGCTGGCGAGGGGAGCGCGAGGCCTGCAGAAGTGGGCTGCTTTCCGTTTGGCTTCACAGGTTGAGCGAGAGGCCAAGAAATGAGGTTCAGTTCCCATTAGCCTGTCTGGTTCTTGATTTGCTTCCTTTAGTTAAAAGAGGCAGAGAATACTGATGATGTTTTGCCAGGCACAGGATTGAAGCTGAGTGGCATGGAAGAATAGAGACTTAAATAAGCACAGCTCGCTGTCTCCACTTGCTTTTGTCAGTTCGTGTAACAACCTTGCTGCCAGCAACCTTCCTTACTAAACGGAAGAAAAAACAGGGGTCACTCAGAGGTGATTGTGCAGTTCTTAGGGTTGTTTTAGATTATTACAGAACCCTTTGCATCAGTAGAAACCCATTGTTAGCCTAAGCAGTGCATTGGTGGTTTAAATATTTAGGAAAAGATTAGAATTTAGTGATTCCTTCCTAGGTATGTTGGAAAATATACTTAATAATTTGCCTGTTAAAAGGTTATTTTAATATTTCACAGGTATTTTATGTGCAGACAATTTAGGCTTCATCCCCCCTGAAAACATATTTGTAGCATATTATTTTTTTTTAATACACAGTAGTTATGGGAAGGACAACAATAGGTCTTCTGTTAATATGTGGCTAGCTCCATTGTAAAACCTGATTTATTTTTTTTCTTTCCCTTCATTGCCTGTAGTTATTCCTTTGGAATTTGTGGTCTGTTTTTTAAAATCATTCCTGATTTCTGTGCCAGTCTTCACTGGAGTTTGTAATAACACACTGTAATTTAGGCAGCTCTCTGAAGTCCCGTGTGTAAAGTTATCTGTGTAGCGCTTACATGATCAGAATCCAAGACAGCCCCATTTTCATTGAGTGCAAGATATTAACATTTTAAAAATGACTTCAGATCCGTGATTCAGTAAAAGGCAGTGGAACCTGAACTTCAGGGCTCTCTACACTGCAGGCAGCAGCGCATCTGTTACCTCACTTTTAATGCAGTGCTAATAGCCGAGGCAGTGGCAGCACATACTTCAGCTGAGAAGCACCCAAAGCCTTTGGAAGCTGTGAGCAGCCTGGGTTGAAGTTTGTGCTGATGCAGCTTCCCTTTTGATGTCCGAGTTGGCCAGTGAGCCTCATCCAATGCCTTCACAGGGGCAGCTTTCAGTACCCGTCTGGTCCCAGTGCAGGGACAGCATGAGTAGCTTTTGAGTTTTCCTATGGCTTTTTAGCAGATAACTTCTATACACGTACGTAGCCAGGGCTGCTCTTACACTCGAGCGCCCTTTATAGTAGATGCTCTTTGACACTAGTCTCCCAGTCTCAACACACCACAGCCAAAGCCAGGGCCGTCAGTGAACTCACAAATGCAGTCAGTTAGTGGGACACTCGTAATCTATCAGCTCATCTTGGGAACTGTGTGTACCTAAGGACATGTCCCCAGGGCCCAACACAGGGTTCCATGAAGATAATCCAAGCTAGTTCAGTTACTACAAGCAGTATGACCAGCTTTCCCTGGCAGTCCCCCTGGGCTCATTAATTGTGTTGTTTCCTGTGGTCTGTGGGTCCTGAGTGGGCTGCCGGGCCCTCATCTTGGGGGATGAGTCACTGGTAAGGACCTGCGAGTTTATTCATCAAAGCCCAGTGTCCTGAAGCAGTTTATCAAGGAAAGCTGATCAACCAGCTAGCATCCTCTGAACCATGGAGGGGGTTGCAGAGAGCCTCAAAATGTAACGCTATGTGGCTGAGACGGAAGAAAGGCAATATACTCATGACCGAGTTATGGCTGGAGGGCCCAGTAATGAGGTTAAACCACAGTCCAAAACAGGCACTCTCGAGCCTTCATTGAACCCCATCAGCATATTTTTATTGAAACATATCACACCTAAGAGGTGCATGAGCAACTTGCTCTTTGCTGATGACACAAAACGGGGAGGAGCGGCTGATGCACCAGAGGCTGCGCTGCCCTTCAGCGAGACCTGGGCAGGCTGGAGGGTTGGTGGAGAGGAACCCCATGAAGTTCAGCAAAGGCCAGCGTAGGGTCCTGCACCGGGGGAGGAACAGCCCCACGCACCAGGACAGGCGCAGGGCTGACCTGCTGGAGGGCAGCTCTGTGGAGAAGGACATGGGGGTGCTGGTGGGCAGCAAGTTGCCCATGAGCCAGCAGCATGCCCTGGTGGCCAAGGAGGCCAACGGGATCCTGGGGGTGCGTTAGGAGGAGGGTGGCCAGCAGGTCGTTGAGGGAGGTGATCCTGCCCCTCTGCTCTGCCTTGGTGAGGCCGCAGCTGGAGCGCTGTGTCCCGTTCTGGGCTCCCCGGTTCAAGAGAGGCAGGGAACTCCTGGAGAGGGTCCAGTGAAGGGCTACGAAGGTGATGAGGGGACCGGAGCATCTCCTTTATGAGGAAAGGCTGAGGGAGCTGGGCCTGTTCAGCCTGGAGAAGACTGAGAGGGGATCTTAGCAATGTCTACAAATACCTTAAAGGCAAGTGTCAGGAGGATGGGGCCAGGCTCCTTCCAGCGGTGCCCAGCGACAAGGAGCACAAACTGAAACGCAGGAGGTTCCATCTGAATATGGGGAAGAACTTGTTTCCTTTTGAGGGTGACAGAGCACTGGAAGAGGCTGCCCAGAGAGGCTGTGGAGTCTCCTTCTCTGTAGATACTCAACCAGCCTGGATGTGATCCTGTGCAACCTGCTGTAGGAGCACCTGCTTTAGCAGGGGGTTGGACTAGATGATCTCCAGAGGTCCCTTCCAACCCCGACCATTCTGTGACTTGAAAGCATTTGTGGTCACCTTTTTTCAGGAAGCCAGCTCCAATGGTATTGCAGGAGGGAAGAATGCATTACCCTGTTTTTGCTCCACTGGAGAACTGGTGTCCTTGCACCACAAACACAGGGAAAGAGATTCCAGGGGAATCAATTCACCAGGTTCCTACTTTACCCCCTAAACTGGACTCCCCCATCCACTTGAGGAAAATGGGTTTGTATATCTCAGCATGTTCTCAGTGCACAGCTCACCCGCATAAGGAAACATGTAACTGGATTGCCTTTACTGTCACAGAATTCCACTTTTTCCGTAATCAGTTTTAATCATAATATTTATAAGTTGGTTCATTTTACTTTTTTTTTTTTTAATAACAGTTGATTGCCACATTATATAGGCAATAACCTATAAACTGGAATTGTTTTACACTCATAAAGGCTTAAAATAGCAAGTCTAATTTGTTTATAAAAAAGTGATAAAAACCAAAGACAATGCCCCACGCTGAGACTTCGTACACCACCTTTCATTCTGTAGTACATCTTTATGGCTGCGTTATAAACCCCTCGTAAATGGGTTTTGTAGTAAAAGTGCTGACACAACTTTAACTATAGAATCTTGAACAGCAGCAATGCAATAAAAGATCAAACTGTAACGCTAGAATATAAAGACAGGCTCATGATATGCAAAAAAGAGCAAAAGGTTTTCAGGAGTGATGGATCCTAATACAAAGATTCTAGATATGGACAAAATAATCTGACAAAGTCTTAAACCAGCCCTTGGAACATTTATCACTTGGCTCTTAGACTGCCTGCCCGGGAGGCACTGGGCTGTTGGCGTACATTGATCATATCCAGAGAACTGCTGAAGCTCAGCTCGCTCTAGAGGATTTCTGTTGTCCGCTTCTGGCACGAACAGCTGACTGTTTGTGAACAATGGTCAGTTTGCACTGCACTAAGCAGTCAGTAAACTAGTGGCCTGAGAGAAAAGTGCTTCTGTAAGGGGCCTTTAGTGAGGCAGATCCAGTGTAAGACGTTCCTGCAGCGATGCAAGCTAGTTGCTGTCCATCCATGTTCTTGACAGCAACTAAAATGGCATCCAAGGCAATAGCAGCTGTCTGTGTTACAAGAGAATCCTTCTGGGGTACCATATGCCAAACAAATTTTTACTATTGCTTCACATTTGCCAGATAAAAGGTCTGTTTGAATTAGTGGAGATCATGAGGAAAATTAAGAGCTTAGCCAAAGAAAGATATAGAGCAATTGCGTATTGTGATGGAAATGGCTGGGAGGCCCTTTTGGAAGTGGTCTGGCTGTGTCAGGTCACTTTGTTGTTGTTCAGCTTGGATGTACCTGTAACACAGTGTACCTCACACAACTGAAAATCAATTTGTTCTCTTTCAATTCTAAGCTACCTCTCAAATTAAGCCCTATAAAACATTTCAAATAGAACAAAGAAAGCTGGCTGAAAAAATATTTCATCTTCTGAAATAAGGATTTGTCAAAGCCAGTTGCATTACACTTGGCCAAGGAGGACACTGCTCATTTGAAAGGCTGTTGAGAATCTGAGAGCTCATAAGTTCAAGTCCATCTGCTGCAGACTTCATGCACTACTAGCTATTACAGTAGCTTGACAATAATCTCAGCATCATCTTCTATTCCAGTCACAAAGGGCTGTCAAAAACCAAATAGTAGGAATTACTATAAACAGCAATGATTCAGTCTCAATGGCAATGGCTCTCTATATTCTAGCAATGTAATCTACTGCTCTACCCTTAAATTGGATATAGCATATGAAGTCCGTCAGCCATGCAGAAAGTGAAAATGTATATTGTCAAGGCCTTTGCTGTCTGCGAAACTGCTGATGAAGAGTCACAAAAGGAGTTGTAAATGCCCTAGAAGAAATTCCAAGTAACATTAAAGTCACAAATAGCAAATTTGACAACTCCCTCTGGACCAAGAAACTGCCTTCAAAAGTTTTATATTAGCTTCATGCATCATTGTTATAATTTATTAATGTACAATTTTTAGTTTTTTCAGACTGTATGGCTGGGGAATGGTAACTGTAACTTCTTTTTCATGATAAACAGCTGTTGAAAGGTTTGCCATATTCCCTCCTCTTATAATTAAAAAATGCATGCATTGCTTTTCATGTTCCTGTTTCCCCAAAAGCATAATAAGATACTATATTTATGATTTAATCGATGAAACCTGTTCTCTGTGGATATTACTACATTGTTTAGTTTGCTAATGTGCATATTTGCACCTAATCTATTAAAAATCTAATATCGTGGCTGCATTAGGGCGTATCCTGGGTGTAAGCCATCTTTAACTCTTTGGCTTTTTCAGTATTCAGTAATTCTCTGGCAATTCCTGTTCATCTTTGATTACAATCTCAGGAGCTCGGAAGAAAGAGAGAAAATTGATAGGCATTAAAAATACAGAATTTTGAAAAGGTCACCTGCTAGCAGGATTAAAACTTTGATTCCACCTGCTCATTATGAATACTGTACCAAACATGAAGTGGTATAACTTGAGTCTGTTCTTCCAGCAGCCATTGGTTTATTTGACTAGCAAATGCCTTATACCATTCTTACGGCAGTCTGTGTGCAGAGAAATTTTTGCCCTGGCTGGGTACTGAGTACACCAACAGCTGATGCATGTGCAGTTCTAAGGAAGGATCTTTTAGATTGTCCAGCCTCTGTAGCTGCTGAAATTTGCAGTGCAGGTCTGTTCCTACCCCCTACAAGTACAGTACGTGTCTTGCAGTTTTGCATCTGAATTTCTCCATGATCCGTAAGAAGACACTATTTCCAGTGCCCATAGGTGTATAGTCTGTGCTTGATTTTTTGTTCATCTCCATTTAGCACCACAGCCAAAAGACCATGGTGTTGTTGCTATGAAATATGTTGGAATTATAGGATCCTTAATTTAATCATACAATAACATTCAACACTGGAGTTATTCGCAGCATTCCTTCAAAAGGAAACCATTGTTCAGTTAGAGGCCTGACTGAAATAATTTAAAAGTTAATTAAACGTAATGAACTTCTTAATAGCTATTATAGGCAAATTCTTCATTTAATCTTAAGTAACTCTCTAGGGTAGATTCAAGTAAATGGTAGGGGAAAATCTAGAATTTTCTATTGAATTCCACCCAAAGTATTGTAAAGGCTAGGTAGTGTGTGTGTTAGATTATTCCCACTAAATTCAATGACAAAAATTCTTGATTTTATTTCATCTTTTGTGTACCAGTTGTTATGAACAATCTGCTTTTTGGTAATAGTTATTTGAAATCCTTATCTCTTTTCCTGAAATAGTGCTGTTACTGGCAATAGTTGATCCATGGTACAGTGTGATTTAGCTACTGATACAAAAATGTAACTTTTCTGCTTCCCTGCATCACTGCACATAACGCTTTCTGCTTCCTTTTGTGCCTCCCTCAAGGATGGATTCTTGTACCCTTGCAACCCCTTACTAGTCTAAGGAAGTTCAGGAGATAGCCTTGAGGATTCTTGCATTACAAACCCTGTTGTTTATATACAAGCTCACATTGCCCTCAAATAGGGAGCGAAATTTATCAGTATCAGAGAAGTGTTAGAGAAGAAGGCTTCAAAAGATAACTGAAGGAGAAATGGAGTCACTACATAAGAAAATATGCAGTGGGAATGTGTGTGAGATATGATAGGGTGGCAAATGTTTTTCATGTGCTTGTTTTTAAGTAGCTTTCATTTCATGATATCATTACAAAAACAAAAGGTGGAACAAGCCCCGCTTTGGGGGTTTGATATTAAGTCATTGTTCTGTAAAAGCAGTTAACTAATATTACCATCCACAGGCTGTTCCAGCACATAGCGTTACAATGATACTGGAGAACAAAGATAGAAGTCATTTTGCCTTCTGTTCTACCATAAATGAAACAATTTAAAATGTTTTGGAATGTTTGCCCAGTACCTTAAATCAGCACAGTAACAGCAACTATCTTCATAATTTCCCAGCGACAGATAAACTAATGGTACAAGCAAACATTTGCTGTGTAGGCATTTAGGCAATGGTACTAGCGAGTTACGATAAAGTGAAGTAATATTATATTTTGTTTTCATGGCACTGGCCTCAGGAATTGCTGTGCACCCTGCAACTCTATCCTCTACCTGCTCACTCACCCTAGTGCAGGGGTCCTCAAACTACGGCCCACGGGCTGGATAGGGCCCCCCAGGGTCCTCAATCTGGCCCCTGGTATTTACAGACACCCCCCCGCCGGGGGTTGGGGGGGGAACCCAAGCAGCCGCAGATGACTGCCTGCCACTTCATCCGCACGCCGGCCCCCTGGTTAAAATGTTTGAGGACCCCTGTCCTAGTGCATCAGGTCTGATCATCTGGCGTATGCAACTGAGACATGCTGGCATTTCTGGCCATAGTTCATGTTCTATTTACACTGACCCAAATTTGAGGTAATCCCATTGATTTCACTCGCCCAACAGCAATTTAAACTGCGTGAATCTTCCAGAAGTTTATCTTCAGATCAGGGGCCTAGCAATGTTGTAAAAAAATCTTTAAGATTTATGTGGATGTTGCACACATTTACGCTGTGTCTGGGACCCAGCAAATTTTGGTTATCCTGAGAGCTTAAAGTGAGTAAATGGGAGAAGCAAGATACCGTTTCAGTTTTACATGACATCATAGAGACCGTGTCTTGGGTGGGGACTACCCAAATCTGAACGTAGCATGGAGATCATAAAGGATTTTAATTATGTCACTGTAAAGCAACCTAGTCAGAAATAGGATTCTCCTGACACTCCAGCAATGTAAGAAATCAGTATTTTTGTTTTCTTGAGTATTATGGGTAAATCACAGAGTAGTGAATCACAGAGCTAGTAGAGATGCACAACTGAATTAAGACAGTTTGGCATTTTCTTTTCCACATGTTTTGGATGTTTATTGTCTTGGACCTCATCACTTCCTTTCTTCTAGCATCTGTTACTACTTCAGAGGGCCAGGAAGTAGAGTCTGCTTTGATATGAGCTCCATTCTGTCTTTATTTTAGAAATTGCTACATCACCAGTGGATACAAAAGAAATGAAGGTCATAATCTGTTCACAATTGCAAGTTAGGTAAAATGACTGAAAGTATTCATATAAAAGAAGGTGGCTTTGGCCCTATAATGAAGTAATAAAAAAAAAATAAAGTGGTACAGAGATTCAGGTATTTAAATGACTATCTAGAATTTTTATCTGAGGAGTTAAAAAAAAAAAAGTTTCATCAAAAATATTTTAGTGAAAATAGGATGAGACTCTGAGCTCAACTGACATGAATTCTGTAATCTGTGAACTAAATTATTCCTTTACCGTCAAAGGAGCATCTGACCCTGCCTCCTTATTTCACCTCCCACCACCCTCCACCCACTTCCCAAGTGAGACAATGCATAGCTCACACCTCTGCATAACTGGAGGTGCAGAACACATCAGGAATACCCCAGCGCATTTCTAAAACCCTTTTGTAAGTATCTGTTACTCTTTAATACATGTATCCTTTGCTGATGATCGCAGAACAAATAATTAAGTGCCCTAATTGGTATTGTGATGATGCTTTTGTTTAAATATTTTAAAAAAATAATAAGTAATGCTTTGAAGTTCTCCTTTGGGTTCTCCCTGTTCTTCTTTGCCCTCTCACTAAAACCACTTCTGCTGCATACTCATCACTTATTTTATTCTTTTCCACAGTGCTCAGTCTCCTTACTGTCATTCTCCTACCTCCATCCAGTTCACTTTGAGGGTTGCTGCTCCTCCGTGTAGACTGTCTGTGCTGTGCTCAGGGCAGGCAGAGCTGCCGTACTTTGGCAGTGTGATGTGCACATTTGCAGTGCACCCCCTGGGAAGGCCAGGATGAACTGTATTATCTATCCCAGGCAGTACCGGGCACATTTTGATCCAGTTAGCTGGGTGTCCAGCCTCACAGGGCATTTGAAGGCAGAGGAAAGTTTTACATCAAACGTGCAGGCACTCTCAATGATAGTTCTGGGGGAGATGAGTTTTCTCAGACAGTTCCATCTGCCATTCAGCTTCTCAGTCCTGCCCGATTGAAGTCTAGCCACCCATATGGTATGAAGATGTCTGGCTGGGCATAGTTGCACACAGCTGGAAATTGGTTTGTCTTTTCTCACCTACTTTCCAGAAGTTTCATCCTGATAATGAATAACCTGGGAAGAGTCCTGGACCAGGTGAGGGCTTTGAAGGTCAAGAAACAGATGCTCAGGAAGAACCCTCGTTAAATACAAACAGAGCAAAACTTTTCGACGAATTATATTAAAAGCCCACGTAAACATCAGGGACTAATTAATGGTGCAAGAAACACAATAACCGCCTCTTTGCACATGTGACGCAGAGTGCAACCGCACAGCTCGCAGCATCATAGCCAAGGTCCTGCTCAATGAATCCAGCGTTCAGTAAGAAACTTTAGAATAATCCCTGCTCTTGGCTTTCCACATTAAGAATTTTACTTGTTTGGAGCAGGCAGCTGAACCTATCTTTGGGTACTTTTCTAAGCTTGGTGTCAATGCTACAGACAAGACAGAGACTGACCACTCCACTGGGAGGGGGTCTGGAGGGTGACGTGCTGTTTTGTTTCTAACTTGGTAACATATCACTTTCCCCCCACCTGCACTCGGGTGCCATTGCAAGCAGCTGAAATGAACAGGCTGATGTCAGATTTCCAGAGCTAATTTGTGGAAATACGCAGTATAGTCTTGATTCTGGAACATGAATCACGCAAGAGAAAATATGATCTCTCTCTTAACTGAATGTTTTTTCTAAGAACCGTGATCCAGAAAGGAATATCACCCAGTTACCGAGCCATAGGGCTTTCTTGGCTTACATCTCATGGTCTCCCCATCACGTAGTGATGTGAGCCCATAAGCGTGGTTTCAAAAGCTGTATGATTTTCAGAGTGCTTTGTTCCTTTCCCTATGGTTTTATTCTAGGTGAGTGCACATGAGCAATTACAATTCTTTCTGCAGATAATTGGCATTAATGGTGTTCTTAGTTGTAATTATGAAACAGCACTTTGACTGCTCATACAATGGCTGTAGGTACAGTAGTGTCAAGATCCCCTAATCTGGCTCTAAAGCCATTCTTTCAAGCTAAGCTTTCATGATTGCTCTGCCAGTACATCATTTTCCCATATTCTACCCTCTAAAAGAAAAGGAAGCATCCACTGGACTGTGGTGTTAGTCATTCACGGAGTAAAAACTATTTATTCCTCTTAAATGAATGTAGTTCTCATATTGGTTTACAGTATACATTACTCTGACTGTAACTGCTTTACTACATTTCAAATGCCTATTTCAGTAGGTATGAATCACAGAAAGTACTGACAACTTGTTAGAATTGGGTCTATAAACAACACTTTGGTTTTAACCAGGCCTTTGGAGGAGAAGATACAAATAATACAGTGAAAACTCTTTATACTTCTTTCTCGATTTACCCTGAATAATGCCCAAACTAATATAACTTCTTATTATTTCCAGTTGTTTTACACAAAGGCTGTTATATTTAAGGCCAGAATATGTGCAGCATATGTTAAGCTATTTATAGATTTACAATTACCTCATCAGACAGAATCAGGCAGATGGTAAACATTACTACTAGGCATAAGTACATTTAGAATCAGACATTTAAATAAATTCAGATCTGTCTCAAGCTTATTTAAAGGGGTTTATCTCTTAAGCCATTTGAGGTGTCTGGTTATGCTGAGTATATTTGTATCACGTTCGGAT
Organism: Falco punctatus; assembly: GCF_963210335.1. Classification (NCBI taxonomy): domain Eukaryota; kingdom Metazoa; phylum Chordata; class Aves; order Falconiformes; family Falconidae; genus Falco; species Falco punctatus. The sequence continues at coordinate 57,682,628 of NC_137587.1, forward strand.
ATCAGGCTGTATGACCAGCAGCCTATAGATAGCTGTAGAAATCAGTTTACATTAATTCTTGTTTTTTGAACCCGACACAGGCAATTGAACTAGTAAGCCAAATTAATGTGAGAACAAAGAGAATAAAACTTCTAGATTGAAAATGACAATGGCTGACTTCTTTTATGGTGTTGAAAGAATATACAAGCTTCAGGGAACATCAGTTGGTCTCTCTCTAAAGCTGAAAGACTTAATATAGAGATTAAAAAACTGACAAAGATACATGCCAGAAGGCCAAATTATAATCTTTCAACTTCAAAACCCCAGGCTATGGTGGCTTTTCACATGAATCTTACAGGAGAACAAAAATAAGTGTTTAAACTAGATCTGAGAATTGAGTGAGCACTTTAGTTGAATGTGATTAAGGTTCCCCTGGACAGCTTAAAAACATCTTTGGGTTTTTCACATTGTTATTTTTAGGCAATTTAAAAATATATGTACAGTTAAATGGTGTTGATAAATGAAACCAAGCAGTCAGAAAAGCAGACTTTGTCATTTCATTTGAGCTACCTGGGTTTTGGGGTTCTTTTTTTAACTGTCAGGACTCATTTTCTGTGTTTCTCCAAAACTCTTCATCTGATGCACTGTGATACAAACCTGCTTTTTCTTTGGATGGCAGAGAAAGAATACCATGATCCAAATTCTACCCTTTGTTACTACAGTGCTAATCCAGAGCAATGCAATGGAAGTCAAAGCAATTCCTTCAGAACAGCTGCATTGTAGCTGGAAACAGAATTTGGCCTGAGGTCTCTTCAAAACAGTCTGGCCCAGGGGCCCAAAAATGCAAACAAATATGAAATGATGTATCTAGAAATCCCCTCTGTTAAGGTAAATAGCATCCCCCCGAACACTGGCTGCAGGAAGGACGTGCAGGACTTCCACGTCAGCGCTGCTGTACCATCCTCAGCTGTGCAGCAGCTCATACAGCAGTGTGAGCGCGGTCCCGGGCAGTGGAGCCTGCTGATGCCCTTGGGCACAGCCTTGCAGGCTGCAGGGGAAGAGCCCTTCCAGAAGGGTCCTGGCACCCGGCAGGGAGAAGCTCACAGCTGCTGGTCAAAGGTGGCTATACCAGTAGTCCCAACCCCAGCCAGACCCAACAAGCTACTGACACCTGCCAGCATCTGTCTGTAACGTCAGTTTAGGTTAATCTACAAGGTGCCTTGAGCCACTGCCGCCAGGCGCTGAGTAGCGGAGGCGCTCCGAGCGAGCCAGGAGGTCCTCTATGCTGCCAGTACTGGAGCATGGGAGAAGGGTTGCACGATATCCACCTCCATGAAACAGTTCTTGCAGTTATGTCTGCTATGTCCATCTGTGCTATCGCAGACACTCTTCTTCGTCTGCCTCAGATAATACATTTTGTGCTGGTAGCTGCTCTATAAAATGGACGTCCACCAGGACATGCCCATGGGCTGGAGGTATATTTAAATGAACGTTCAAGTCTCCCGGCCTTTCACCCACTGGGGTTTTTCAGTGCTGGACTTCACTGGTAAGTCCAGGATGAGCTCCACTGTCTAATTGAGGGGTAATGCTTGTACATGTCTTACTTCAGGTATTTTCTGGGACTCTAATTACTCTTTGAAAGTACCCCAGAATTCTTAGGCACAGAGTAATTCTGCACCTAGAAGAAAAGTAACAGTGATGTATTTGCAACCATTTCTAAAACAATTATGGGCATTTGCCATGGTAATTGCCACATAACTAGTAGGGTGTTGGATATTTCTTTTTCCAATTTGCCATGTAACTGTATTCCAGAACCTAAGCTTTTTCTGTAAGTCTAAACCTTTAGCTTTAGCAGTTGACAAGTAAATCTTTGAAACACTAGACGTATCTAAATGTCTAAGAAGATAGTGAGCACTGTTGTGGTTGTACAGGGGTATGTCTGAGAAGGGTGATGAGGAAGAAGAGCATGGGTGGGGACACCGCTCTATGATACGGCAGTCCCTGCATCTCTGCACTGTCCTGTGCATACCTGCAGAACATTACTGTGAACAGTCATACAGAATCATAGAACAGCCCAGGTTGGAAGGGACCTTGAAAGACTGTATGGTCCATCCAACCTTGTGCAGGAAAGGAAGCCAAGATAAGATTTTCTAGCACCCTGTCCAACCACATCTTGAAAACCCTCCAGTGATGGGGATGCAACCATGTTCTGGGGAGGTTGTTCCCATGAATGATTGCTCTTACTGTAAAAAATCTACTTCTTATATCAAGTTTGAATATATTTGTATTATATATTGATACAGACTGCACAGGACACAAAGCCATCCTAAACAGCCTGTGGACCTCCCATTCAACACCAGATACATGTTACCATCACTCTTCCTGTATGTTATGAGATAACAAATAAGATACATTTATTTGGTCCATGAGTGTGTTAAATCCTAGACAGAATTGAGTCTGAATACAAATAATTTTCATACTGCAGCAAGTGATAAATATAAATTGTTTGTCCAACACTGTCATATCTATCAGACTCTATTGTTAAAAATACAAAGTTGAGTTAGTGTGGAACGCACTAATGTGTTTAGATGTTATGCTTGGTTTCGTTACAAGACTTGCAGGTCTGTCTTTGGATATATCGAATTGTCTGGGGACTTTAGACCATTTTATTCCATACAGCATTAACATGCTAAACCTAATCTCTGCTGCCAAAGATGAAAAGTGAACATAACTCTTTTATTGCAGGTGGCTCAATCCTCATTCCTTGTGTGAAATTCACTCTGGTCTTGTATTGCTGTACTTCGAAACTTCCCCTTCTTCTTCCATTGCCTTTTTAATAACTGAAACCATATCAGGAGAAGCAAAAAAAAAAAAAAAAAATAATGAAACTTCTGCAGATAAAAGAAGTAATAATAAGCTTACCTTCACAAAGCTGTCTGATAGCACAGATAAATCATTGAGAAATAGAAAGCATAGTGTAGTCTTGCTAATTATAAATGAATTAATACTGCGTGTAGTCAAACCCTAAATATTTGGGTTTGTGATCACAGTAAAATGCAATTACTGCTACTGCAGTTTGTAACTATGGAATCAATAGGATCACTGTACAATGTTCAGAATGCTTTAAGAGATGTAGTTTAGAGAGTCATGTTTTATAGTGGTCAAGTTATTTCTGATAAGGATGCTGTGTTTTCTTTGCTGGTAGGAAAGAACTTGCTAAATGGCTAAACTATCGTTCCTTTCTTCATGTAAATATGATCAGCTCTAATTTAGAAAAAGCTGGCCAGTAATGTGCAGTCTTGCTTTAGTAAGTTGTCAAAATAATTGCTAAATGTAATTAATCATTTAGGTCCTTGATGTGTTTAGCCTGTTTCTTATTAGTTGCTTTGATTTGTTTTTATGTAGTTAAGAGCGGGCTACTTTGATCTGAGATTGCTCTATTTCATTCAGTATCTTCAGCTTCTAATGAGTGTAATTTTAGCGATAAAAGCGGTTCCTAGCCAAAGTGTTGTATCAAAGTCTTTATAAGGAAATAAAGGAATGTGCTGTTTGTGAAGAGAGCTAATCTTAGTTTTCTTTATGAATCTGGAAGAGAAAGGGGGGAAGTTACTCTAGTTGTCAGTAAACTGCCAAGGGCCATTTAATCTGAGCTTTTGAATAAGAACTCTGAAGAGTACAGAAAGGAAACTTTCTGTTCATAGACTCAGAAGTTTTCTGAGGAGTATAGAAAAACTATTCATGGAGAAACTGAAGGAAACATTTGTATTTTATCAAGTAATTATAAATACTTAGAGTAGCGTTGTGTAGCATCTGGACTATATTCAATACAATATAGTTTTGAAGTGTCCAAACCCAATAACTGTTTTCAAAGGCGTTCAGCTCGCTTCTAGGTCCTTAAGTGAGTGGAAAGTTTGGAAATCTGGCCAATGGTGTCACACTGAGAACTTCAAGTGGCTAAATGCTTTGAAAAGTCTGTCCTTCATCTTGTGCCAAATGGGAGGTGAACTCTTTTGATAATTTGGCCTAGGGTTTTGTAGTTAAAAGTTTGGTTGGAAGTCCATTTGGAAAAGTGGCCTTTAATGAATTTCCTAAACTTACTTCCTAAGTTTTCTCTCTTACCAAATGCAGTGATGGGAGCAGGAAATCTTCTCTAATGCTGAGTTTTAAAACTAGGGATGTTGAAAAAAAAAAGCTGTTTCTTTTCAATTTTTCTTACAAGATACACACTGGAGACTAACTCTTCCAGTGGGGGCAGCAGTAAGATGCTGTAGGATCATTTTCAAACAGTGTACATTACTTTCTGAATTTCAAGGAAAACTTATTTTTTTCACAATTATGCTGGCTCCATGCAGAGCATAAAGCATAAATCAGGAGAAGAGTTCGCATATTTCGTGTGTCAGCCGCAGACATGTGCAAGAACAATTTACAGCAATTCTGGGACATGAAGCCAGAAAATATACCTTTTGCCTCCAGCAAAAACGTTTGATTCTAAATGAAAATTGGTGAGAAGAGATGAAGGAACAAAAGATCTGCGAGCAATCTCTTCGCACTCTGTCTGCCACAGAATCTAGGGAAAGTCCCTGGAGATACAAACAGATATTGCATGTCTTTGCACTATGCACAGCCTTTTGGTTGCTGCTGCTGAAATTCTTGGTGCTATCTTTTTGCCAAAAAAGGTCTTGTACAATAAAAGTGGCTTACGGCTCCTCTACTCACCAAAAGTAAGATTGCTTAATGCTGGCAGGAGAAAGCTGGTGCTGTGCCATATAGGCGCCTCACATATGAATTTTGTCGTATGCATGCAATACAATGTAGATGATACAACACTAGCTGTGTGCTGGAAAGTGTAACATGGCACACACATCAATTTTTAGCAAAAAAAAAAAGCCTGATGCTGTTCCGTTTTCAGATGTAATAACTCATTGTGCAGTTGCAAACTGAATGTTTCTAGTGATAAGCAAACCTGTCCTAGTTTTCAAGGCTGAATGGTAACTTTAAGATTAACAGCAAGTCTATCTCCTGAATATATTTCTGTTTATCTTGATATTTCACTGATGATACTGGAGTCATCAAAAAAGGAGAACATTCAGCCTGCCGTAAGGAAAAATATGTGACAGGAACATGTCTTGCAACACAGAGATTTCACAGCTGAGAAAAGTTGAGCACAGTTCCCAGAGGCATGGCTTCTTTTCAGAGGCCTGAAGACTACAAGACTACTGCTTCATGTCCCAGTAAGCTGCACATGCAGCAATAAATTCAGCCCTAGGATGGGTGATTCTGTTAATTGGGAATGGCAGGCACAATGGGGCTATGATCACAGTCACGTTAAAGTGATGCATACTGACTGGGCTGAAAAAACACCCACATCAGGACAACCCCCTAGTGACATTCCTCATTTTTAAGGATATCTGAGAGGACACCAGTAAATGTGTTCCTCTGTTTCCGTCACGATTACTAAATAAGCTAATTAGAAGTATTAGATGTAGGCTATGTGATTGCTAGAGATTTAACAGCACCTGCAAATAGCTGGATGAATAGAGGCGTGTGTTGGCCTGCCCTATGTATACGGTAAACAGTAACCAGAAACTTTGCATGCAATATGCAAGCACTGAATTTTAACTGGATCAAGAATTAAAGGCTGTGTTTAAAATGGTCATCAAGGAAAACATAGACTGGTTTGGAGCCCATTTCTTATGTACCTTGCTCCATGAGGAAACCTGAAATGTCCTGATGGTTAGAACAGGCTGCCACAGCAGAGTTTTTCCAGTGCATTTTTATTTAAAACTTGAGCTACTGAGTGGTGACGCAAGCAGATGTCTGTAGAATTTCTGAAAGGGTGGAAATTGCAACACCAAGGGCACGACTGCATGATGATTCGGGAGAGGGGGAGGTGGGAGTCTCTGAAGCCAGCCATGCCTGTGGAAACACTGTCAAAGGCCCACTCTGCGGCTCAAAACAAAGTAGTCTGACATTTGAATAATGCATGTTTCACTACTCTATCCTAATACATCTTGCTCAAAAAATGATGATTTGCAGAGGTGAAAACAGTAAAACTACAGATAATTTATTTGCAATGTAAGGTAAAAACAGTGAACGTATCATGATATTTAGGTAAGTATCATCAAACTAGTTAGCTGTGGGTCCGTACAGTAGAGCTATGTTACAGAATTTCTCTACAGCAAAAAGTAATTTTATAAATAGATCGGTGCTATTTCAGGGTTATTACTTGACAAGTGCAGAAATTTGCAGAGCAAAGTGGTAAGTTCTCAAGTGACAGCAAGTCCTGCCTCCCTGGGAATGTGCGTTACAGCAGGCACCTTGCTGCAGGATCGCACCGTGACCCAACCTACTGGACAATGCTTATTCTTACTTTTCCTCCACTCCACTTCTGTAACTTTCAGTTGTGCATAAAATTAGCATTAGGTGGCCATGGCGGCACCCAGGGCTTTGTGAACGGGCTACCACCGCACATCTGACTGTTCATACTACATGATGAACTGGCCACAAGATGAGCCCCAATGTCAGCTGGTACTTGTAGGTGGCCACAGCCCCTCAGACCCAAGTACGCTCACAGCCAAGGTACGAGTGTCGTTCTGGGGATAAGGATGCCCAAAGGTGGGTCAGAGTAACAAGGCTGGCAACTAAGGGTATAGCACGTACGTAGTCTCAGAGGCCATCTGTCAGTGAAGTGGTGTGAGACCTGGGATCCTTCAGCAGGTTCTCTGTCAAGCCCAGGGACCTACAGTTCTTCCCACAAGCAGGGAAGGACCCCAGCTTCTGTAACACAACATGAATGCGTTAGTGGTCTTTTTAGAATTGCAATCGCACCACAGAATAAATTAGACTGCATTGTAAATTGATCTCATGCCTAATTTCAAGCACATGAGTAATCCCGGTGAAGAGTTCCGTGCTTTGTAGAACTGGTGTCTTAAAAGAGGTTTGTTTTTCTGGGAAAGTTTCTGCTGTTTCATCTGTTAAGTTAGCTAGATTCATTGATGCAAAAACAATGGAGCAACTATAACTTCTTCCAAGTAAGGACAGCAGTGTATAGTGCACAATCACAATGTGATCTTTAAACGCCAAAGCAATTGTGTCAGGAGCTAAAAAATCAAGATGTTCCCATCTCTCCCCCTCCCAAAGAAGGTAATTCAAAAGAAGCTGAATGGTTTTGCTTCTGCTTTTCTCCAGGCTATGCCAAGCATGAAAAATTTCAGCATAAAAAGTTTTTGAAGGTGTTTTAGAATGTGCAAAATGACAAGGTAGAATGAAAGTGTTGTCTCAGTCTTAACTCTCAAATCTTTATTAAGTTACATCTTGAATTTCTTTTTAATTTCTGGTAACTGCAAAGTGTCAATGTTGGAGTTTTAAATTATAAATAAAATGTTTGGTTTGACATATTTAATAAGATCTCATATCAACAGCCTGTCTGAATTGTTAATAGTTACCATAGCAACTTCACAATTTTTCTCTCTATCATTATTTGCAGCCTTTGGTCACATAATTTTAAAAGTTTGGTTTCTGTGATAGCATAGCTTAGTTGCAAATTTATTCATACCATTCCTTTTTTTTTAAAGGGCTACCCATTTCTGTCTCTCTGCAGAAGTGTCAAAGTTCCTAGCAGTTAAAAGCAAACTTGCTGTCACTTTTACAGCATTACACAGGCAGTGGCTAAAATAGTGGTTTGGGACTAAGCAGGAAATGAGCTGAGTTTGTGGTGTATAACTGGCTTGTGGTTAACTCTGATAACCTTGAAAAAGTCCCACGTCTGAACTGGGTGATTTTCAGGTTTAGGGTTTAATGTCTGTAGATTTTAATTTTCCATCTATAAATATTTAAAGAAACAGATAAGTCTCTGTATGGATAATTGCTTTTTCCCCTCTTTTCTCACTGTTTTATATGTTAAACTGGATATTTCAGAGAAAGAAATTATCTTCCATATGTAGGTATAGCACCTACATCATGTGGTACTTACCTCCCCTCTGAGTCCCTCTCTTGGTTCTCCATCTATCAACCCAAGGTCCACATACCCAAGAAAAGATATATTTTTTTCTCTCTCCGTGATGTTTCATGGATGTAGAGATAATTTTTGGTACTCGGGACAAATTATCATATGTGATTAAGGGGGAAGATTTTGCAGTAATTAAAAACCACATTTGAAGAGGTTTTGCTAAGCTACTTTTGTCTAAGGATACTTGTTTCATGCCACCCGAGAGGCTTCCAGTTAGTTGACCTTTATGGGATGTGTCATAGTCAAGCTTTCTTTTTCTGGGCTTTTTTTTTTTAAAAAAATAAAGGAGTAGGGAAAGGTGGTGGTTCTTTTGTTTTGATTTCTTTTGTAGGGTAATATTGGTAATTATGATGCATTGATTGAATAAGAAAGGGTTTAAGAATTAATCTGTGAGATTCACAAATTTTTCTTTGGACACACGCCAACAGTGAATGGATGGCTGTAACTGAAAGCAAATATGTGAAGCAAATAAATGGCACAGTCAGTAAGTTTTGCTTTCTATTTCACCTCAAATGATCTTTTTTTGGCTCTATTCCACTCCTTGGGGTGACAGCACACTCAATCCCTTTAGTTCTTACATTTTTCAAACCCCATACGCCCCCAAATGTGTCAGTACTTACATCTAAGTAATACAGTTCCATATACATACTGCTTCTGGCATGTCCCACAAAATCCTTCTGTATTAATTTAATCTTGCCTTTTATTCTGTGTCCTTTCATCTGTGCCTGCCATCTTCCAATAATGACCTCAACATCCATACACCTCTTACTTACTCCATCCACTTCTCTCCCAAGTATTTTTATGCTTTTGGACAAAATGATCACAACATGGATGCATAAAGTCTTCAACTCAGCCACGTGGGCAATCTTATTCTAATGATGCCAGATTTTCTTTAAAGCTTTGACTTGGCAATGTTTAACCATTTTTATAGGTAGCAATGTATGAAGTCCATAAATAGTTATAAAAGCATCATATTTTCTTTGTATTTTTCCTCTAGACATTTGTCTACACAACGATCTCTTGTTTGTGAGTCTTAAGGTAGGATTAAATCTTTTAATAAGCAGCAATTGCCTGGCACATTGTGTCTTCCCTAAGACACAGAAATAATAAGAAATATAAATACATTCAAGGCACCTTCTCTGCTATACACAATAGCGAATATATGTTTTAAATAGTCCTAGAAGCATTTGAAGGCACCTCAAAAGTCCTGCATTAAATGTTGTACTTGTTAGCACATGTTGCAATAAACTTTCATTGCCTAGCTGTTTTTTACTGGCCTCCCACTGAGACATTAGATAAAACGAAAACCGAAACGAGTCCCACTTTACCAAGATTATCAAGATTGAAGGAATAGTCAGGTACTGCTTCTTAGAAGGGTACGTTGCTGGAGGGAAAAAACCCAGAATGACCTTGAACTGCATTGCCTGTTGCTCGCTCGTTCTGTTCCTCCCCTGGCAGAAGTCCATCTCGGCATCATTGCAATCTACCAGTGGGTGCTGCTATGGACACCAGCAGAAAAGAACCAAGTGTGAGATAGAGAAAAGGCAAAGACAAAAAAGGGAAACCCTTGACTGAAACAAAGAGAAAAAATGTGATGGGTGCTATGGGTACTAATGGAACAGCTCTACAATTTCAGTTTAAGTCCTGCCACAAACAAGCGTTTCTACTGCGCTTCCAAATGTGTTGAAAAAAAGCTCTAGTCTTTAAATAGCTAAATGTTACATCTGCAAATCATCTGTGGAAATAATCCATCTGTATTTTAAAATGGAGAAGTATTACCCTCATATGTTTCAAGAGCTCAGGCTTTAAACTGTTGTACTCTACAGCTGTATTCTCCCAGTCCTCCAAAAGAACAGCCAAGAGTGGAATGAGACAAATGAACTCAAGTTTGCTTTGCATGTATTTTGTGAAGTGCTGCTCTGAGCACAGACACGGAAGAGTATCTGAGTATTTTAACAGATCTGATCTTTTTTCTGAATATCTTCATTCTTACAGCTGCTTTCCCTTTAAAATCTTCACATAGGAAATACTTTCCGTGTCCGTTGAAATCTGTTTCCTTCTGCACCTTCACTCACAAGCCCTTTAAAGGATTTGTTGGTTAAAAGACTATGCAGTAATTACTTGTTGATAAGATAGTGTGATAGATGAGACTATGTGTAGCTCCCATCCAGATTTACCACAGAAAAGTACAGTTCATGTTCGAGGGCATGTTGAAGATTGTTTTCCAAGCGTAAAATCCCACAGAGCTCCATGTATCGAGTCTTGTAATTTCATGTCTTAAAATAGCTTTGACCAAAAAAAAAAAATTGATGTGGGTCAGCTGGCCTGCACTACACAGAAGAGGACTATCAACAGTTCTCCTCTGCCCTCATGTAAGAATAAAAAGATGGGGTTAGATTTGCAAGACCAGTCTCAGCTGCAGATGCAGGAGCCATAGAGATGGACTCAGCAATCACAGAGTGGTTGAGCTCTGTGAGAACCTAATGGTGGTGGGGTGGGTGTGTTGGGGTGGGCAGGAGGGATGAGGGTAGCCTGCGGGTTGTCTCTCGTTCCAATCTGCCTGCTCTGCAGTCATTTCTCGAAGCAATAAAGTTCACATGTTGCAATTCCAGCTCATCCATATATCCAAACTCCTCTGTAGTACCAACATCCCAGTGCCAGGCAGCATCCGGGGCTTCCTCAAGGTGAATCTGCAGGCAACAGTCATTTCAACACTAACGTCTTGCTAGCGCTAGTGCTGCCTTTGGGCTTCGCCAGCTTCTCCCCAGGGGACTAACCCGGTGCACAGCTAGCGCTGGCTCTGCCGAGCTCCAGCGTGGCAGGAGGCCGCGCATGCAGGCACGCACGACCTGCCAGGGGCTGCGCGGTGTGGCACCACATGGCACAGTACTGGTGCCTGCTGGCTGTGCCACAACAGCCTGATGCCTGCTGGCTGCCACAACAGCCCGGTGCCTGTTGGCTGCCACAACAGCCCGGTACCTGCTGGCTGCCACAACAGCCCGGTGCCTGCTGGCTGTGCCACAACAGCCCGGTGCCTGTTGGCTGTGCCACAACAGCCCGGTACCTGCTGGCTGTGCCACAACAGCCCAGTGCCTGCTGGCTGCCACAACAGCCCGGTGCCTGTTGGCTGTGCCCACAACAGCCCGGTGCCTGCTGGCTGTGCCCGCAACAGCCCGGTGCCTGCTGGCTGTGCCCGCAACAGTCTGGTGCCTGCTGGCCGTGCCCACAACAGCCCGGTGCCTGCTGGCTGTGCCCGCAACAGTCTGGTGCCTGCTGGCCGTGCCCACAACAGCCCGGTGCCTGCTGGCTGCCACTAAAGCCCGGTGCCTGCTGGCCGTGCCCACAACAGCCCGGTGCCTGTTGGCTGTGCCACAACAGCCCGGTACCTGCTGGCCGTGCCACAACAGCCCAGTGCCCCGCTCTGCGAGCTGTCCCGAGGGCGCAGCTGTAGGGGCTCTGCTGTGCAGGTGGGGCTGGCAGTTCCTGCTGTTTTTCAGGCTATTTTGATCTGAAATTGATTAGTGGTTTGGGGGTTGGGGGGATTTTTTTATTTTTTTTTTCCCAAAAAAGTGTAGGAAATCGATTTGCAAATTAAGGTAAATCAAGCTGGCCTGCTACATTATCCATCATTTTGTGAATAAAGTAGACATATATTGATTTACATTGTACCTTCAGGTAGCTCTTTGCAACTCAAAACTATGTGTGACTAGATAGTAGGTGTCTTGTTCTTGAGGACATAAGTTCTTCCTTAGGCTTTTCATATCTTCTTGTGTTGTTGATTGCCTTCTGTCACATCCCTTCATGTTACATCAATTCCTGTGCCAATGTGACTGAAGGTCAACAAAATAATATTACACAGTGGTAAAACTAGAAGGCAAATACGCCTGTCTTTGGATGAAATATTGTACCTACTATCAGCTCAGATAGTGAACAGTCAATCCCAGTTTAAGGCAGATAGTTAGGATTCTGTTATCTGCTAAAAGTGGGTAATTTTCTTTAACCTTGAACCCTCCATGGAGACTGAATACCTGTCCTCTCTATCTCTAACTGGTACGCTGCAGCTGTGGCCAGTAGTTTTGTAGATTTTTCCCCCATCAGAAAAAGATAAAGGAAAAATAGTTACTGCATAACAATAATCATCCCACCTCCCAGCCCCAGCTTCTCAGGAAGGGACCGAGCACAGGTGCAGCATAGCCCAGGCAGCTCGAAGAAGCCTTAGTGCAAAGGAGGGGGAAATCTGTCCCTTTCTGCCAGCAAAAGAACAGGAAATTGGGCAGAATGGTTATCATAAATGCATGCTGGAAATGGAAAACAGTTTGCAATGATGCTTCCACCATTAGGCCTCATTCAGGAGCAATCTATAGCACAAAAGTCATTTTGGATGATTGCTTACTTATTTTTCTGCTGTGTGTGCATTAGGCAGAATTTTTAATGTGTGCGTGGTAGGTTCTTTGAGGTTGGGTTGTTATCTTTGTGTTCTTGCTTTGTTTTGGGTTCGGTTTTTTTTCTGGAAGCGGGAAGGTGGTTGGTTTTTTTGATGTGGCCAGTGCTTTAAAATAATGCAAACAAGCCTGGTGGACTTGTTGGTAGTATACATAGGTCCCAATAACGTAGGGTGCGTGGGTAGCCCCCTAGCCCAACAACATCTAACACCACACCTTCAGGAGTCAGGCTATTTTTCAAATTTAGTACAGTCTAGTTTCAGCCCTTTTTTTCTCCCATCAGCCAAAACAGGCTTCAGAGAAGCCCCCCACTCCATGTGCAGTCCCTCAGCCTTTATAGGAACCACCTGACCACTTCCCACCCAGAGCTGATCATTGAACAGAGCTGGCTGGCCCCAAGCCCTGTGGCTCTTTATGAGGCAGACCACCCCTGATACACATGCCTGTTTCTCAAAACAACATACGTTTTTTGGAGGGGGAAGAAAAATTTAAATGAAAGATGGCAAACGCTAGAAAAAATACCAAGCTCCAAAAGCATGTATATATTTTTAGAAGCTGTAAGCCCTTGACGGATGTTTTTGGAAGGTAGACACATACAGCATCTGTGCATACATATCCGTGCACATACAGGCACAACTGCATGACTACGCTGGTCAGGTTCCCATGAGGAGACATCAGGTGAAAAAAAACCAGGAATTGTATAATCCTCCTGGTGTTTGAGACATATAGATATGAACCTGCTCATCTCTTTCCATTGTGTACTGCTCTAACACAACGTCATGTGAGGGTTCAGAGAGATGGAGTCAAAATAATGAAAATCTGCTGAGCTGTCCCACTCATTCCCTCTGTTTCTCATTCTTAGCACTGTCTTTCACAGCACCGATATGGGTTGGGAAAGCTGCTTTTAGGTACTAAGAGCACAGTATCACCTTCCTTTTCCTAACTCGGTGATTTTCCCATCTCAGCCTTAGTGTTCTCCTCTTTGTATGGATTTTCATCCCTATGAGGAAGAAAAAAACCCAAAAAACCAAAAAAAGCCTATAATTTCTGTATATATTTTGTAAAATAGAAACATCCACAGTTAAGAAAACTGTCAGAGTGGTTCTAATACTGGTAATACTCCACTAAAACAGCCAGGAATCTGAGAAAAGGACAGGTTTAACAAGGCCATTTGCTAAGTCTAAGAAAAAAGAAAAGGCAACTAAAAGAGTCAGTTAAAATTACTTCCAAAGTGCAAAGAATACAGGAGGTCAGTAGTCAACAAAATGACATTTTGGCTATAAAGAGTCTTTATTGTACCTTGCTCCTGCATCACATGAGGAATGATAAGGGCTCTTTTCAGTGGGAATGTCAGCTTCGCTTCTCTTTCTCCTTTTTTCACCTTGTTTTAAGTGCCTTTCTGCTGTGATTCTTCCATGGAGGGGCCTTGAGTTGTCCCTGGTTACTAGCTGATACAACTTTGCAGAACATCATTTCTTTTTTGGACTGTGAATCCAGAGCAACCTTGAGGCTATGTGTGAAGATTAAAAGATTTTTCCCATCCTTGTTCCCCTTTTCCAGTAATCTAATATTGCATAAGGCCTTATGAAGGTATCACAGAGCAGACTTCATCGGGGTGTCTCTCTAAGAGTAGTAATTGCTAACAACAAACTGGTAAGAGAGCAAGTGGGGAAGTGACAGAGATCCTGAGGTAACCCATACTGGAACATCTTGGTTCTTTTTGCTGGCAAAGTCAACAAAAGCCAGTTGTTCCTTTTTTTTCTTTTTTCTTTTTTTTGTTTCCTTTATTTCCTAAAGGAAATTAAATGTAAAAGATATGTTAGCTCAGCCTTAAAGCTGAGATTTAGACATGTTTTCCAGTGTTATGATTCCCACAGCAATTGTAATTCGACTTCACTGCACATTCTACTGTAAGGCATAAAAATTAACATCACACTGTATACAGCAGAATATATTACCGTAGCACTCTGTGAAATACTGTAGCAATTTGAGAATGGCATTATGTTGTGTCTACTCCAAACTCTTGAATAAGTGTGGAACTTCAAGCATTAATATAGAAGTTATTTGGTCTTGGCTTATGTTTGCAGTCCACAGTCCCAGGTTAGCCAGATTTTGTACTTCCATGTAACTTGCAGCACATGATTTTTGATTTTTTGTTTCTTAGGGATTACTCAAGCACTTAAAATCACATGCCAGCTTAAATACCAACCTCCTGGGACCAAGGCCATTTCAACTCAGGGATTATTTGGGCAGCTGCTTATATCTTTTGAATCTTTGACTTTTCAAGCAAAAATTTCCTGTCCTTGGTGGCTTTTTTTTTTTTTTATTACATTTGAAAATTGATTTTAATAAACCTTGAGCAAAAAATGGTTCATTGTTTTTGAGAATGAGGTGAAGCAAAAAGGTCACTTTTCCCATTATAAAAATTGCATGTGACTGTTATTGAGCCACAGCAGTTGGGCTAGGAAGCTTAAATCTGGCAGGGAGACAGGTGTCTGGGGGAAGAGGTGCCTTCAACTGTTCCGGTAAAAATGTGTTTTGCTTTGCTGAGCGCTTGGAAACCATTGCTCACTCACACTTGGTAGTCCTTTAACAGTGGCCTTCTTTCTGTGCTGATGTTCCAAAAGCAAATGGGCTCCATGGCTGGTGAACAAGAAGACAATTAATCTTGTAGGGAAAAGATGATAAATTTATGTACTGGAAGAAGTAAAGGTGCATGTCATTGCACCCACTTTTACTGCTTCTTCAGCTCTCCCTTACACTCAATCTACTGTGACATCAGGCCTTATGCTAAGTACGATTTTACACTACATAACTGCACCTGGCACGTCGCTCCCACTAAAAAGGTATAAAATGCTGTAGAGTGGAAGTTTCTTGAGATTTAAGCCGCTACTGTACTGCTCTAAAAGACTGAACTTAAAAGTATTCTTTTATTCTGCATCAGTAAACTGTGTGGTGACTCTGCTGGTTTTGTCTGGGACAGAGTTAATTTTCTTCATAGTAGCTGGTACGGGGCTATTTTCTGGATTTGTGCTAGGAACAGCGTTGATAACAGAGGGATGTTGCGGTTCCTGCTGAGCAGTGCCGACAGAGCCAAGGCCTTTCTGCCTCTCACACCCCCACCAGCGAGCAGCCTGGGGGGCACAAGAAGCTGGGAGGGGACACAGCGGGGACAGCTGACCCCAGCTGAGCCAAGGGGTGTTCCATACCATGGAACATCGTGCTTGGCCTACAAAGCTGGGGGAAGGGGAAGGAAGCAGGGGGATGTTCAGAGTGATGCCATTTGTCTTCCTGAGTAACCGCTGCGTGTGATGGAGCCGGTCTTTCCTGGGGATGGCCGAACACCCGCCTGCCACTGGGAAGTGCTGAATGAATTCCTTGTTTTGCTTTGCCTGCACGTGCGGCTTTTGCTTTACCTATTCAACCGCCTTTATCTCAACCCACGAGTGTCCTCGCTTTTACCCTTCTGATCCTCTCTCCCATCCCAGCGGGTGAGAGTGAGCGAGTGGCTGCGTGGGGCTGAGTTGCCGGCTGGGGTTGAACCACAACACTCAGAAGCTGTAGGCAGTTTGTAGACCAGTTAATGATTTTGTACTTGGTACACAAGATATGGAAGCCCAGGTTTTCAGGGCAGAGCCTGTTACTGCAGCGTGTGGAGCCAGCTGGTGCTCTGCTGAGAGGACTGCTGGTTTCTGCATCTTTCATTATCACAGAGTACATATTGTAGCCAGAAACACTCCTGCCTGGACTAACTTCATTTATCCTTCTGGCCTTGAAGTGTGTGAATATCCTGGGGAATGCATACACATCGCAGCTAAGACCGCTGTACATGTGAGTAACACCTGGTTGTTGATCCCGGAGTCTGTTCCTGGTAGCACTGGCAGGGGCCAGCAGTCTCACTGAACCTCTGAAGGGTTTCCCCCCGCCCCAGCACCACAGGGATGAGCCCTCCTGAGTCAGCCCAAAGCCTTGGTGACTCTTGAGGACACAGGGGGAGCACACCCTCTGGGAAACCCCCTGCCAGCGGGTTTGCCATGATAACCTCCCACAGCCCTAGCTGCCAAGGCAAAAGATGAAGGAAGGAGCACAGGGGTTTCTGCAGAGGGGCTTGTGGCAGTAGATTCAGGGCTGAAAGCGCAAGGTGTGGGAATTGTTGGGTCTGGGTACATGAGCCCTTTTCCATTTGCAAAAGCATCTTCCTCCGTAACGATCACCAGCAAACAAATAATTCAAATATTTCTTCATGTGTTGTCTAGGAAGTTAGAGCATGAAGCAAAACCATGAAATTAGCAGTTTCCAGTTAGGTTTCTCCACTGAGAAAGAACAGACAAAGGGTTTCAGCGGTATTTTAGCCCCCCAGTGAACCTACAGACTGCAGAGTTCATGAACAGATGAACAAATAGTGCTTTTCCACAGTGGAATACAATGTTTTTGGAATTACAACAGCATATGAATTTAATGTCTCTAAGAATAACACATTTTCATGACTAGGTAGATATAGAGAATCTGGATTTTTCAGAAAGGGCTGAGAACACAACATAGTATAAAAGAACAGGCTCAGAAGGAGGTTTGTAGCGCTACAGGCAGTTTCCTCTGGAGACTCCTCAGAGCTTGCTCCTGACAATAGTGGTAAATACGATATGATTAAATAGATGCCAGTTTGAACTCTGCTGAGGCTGATAAAGGTAAATAATTATTGTGATTTGTGTTGTTCGCAGTCTTATCTGCAGCAGGCAACCCCCAGCCTCATGTGCCAGACATCTGTTTAAAGAGCCAGGTGCTCCAAGGGCTCCCAGTGCTCGTTGCTGGGGATGAGCCCAGCGCATAAGGAAAACCTTTCCAGGGGAGCTCTCGCTGTGGCACCCATATAGCAAAGACAGGAAGGCTCTGGCTTGCAGTCAGCTTTCTGGGGACAAAACCAGAAGAGATAATTATCAGAAGAGATAAAATAGTTATGGGTCTAGATGATAATAGTCGACAGCTTTACACTCATGTTTTTCTAACTATTCTGCAGTCTCTTATATCTGCCTTGACTGACAAAAAATTGTTCGATCACAGTGTCCTAGATGGGATTAGTAATCCACTTCTGAGGTTGTTTGAGCAAGGAGTTACCACATCATTGAAGAAAAAAAACTTATGACATTTACACATTTATCCTAGATTTTTGCACATTTCTGATGTTTAAGCTATTGTTCCCCTCTCCAAACTAGTATTGGGAAATCATGACCAGTAACACTGTCCAAAAAGTCATGTGAAGTTAAAATTGCATCTCCACCATGTCTTGACTAAAGCTGATGAAGCGGAGTCTTTGGCCATGTGTAGCAGTTCTGTTACAAGCCAGAGTACTTGCAGGCATCTACTACTAGTGCACTTCTGTAGGTTAGGCATTGAACTCAAGTCATACCTCCACGTTGTGGGTGTGAGTCTTTTCCTTAGAATCTTTTTTGACATCACCTATTTTTGAAGGGATTCCATCTGAAAGATTTCTTCTAGCAGCATTTATACTGTAAATCAGTGTTAATTCCGTGGTGCTCTAAAATGCATTGGTATATAGTATATATAGATTTTTCAAATTTGTATTTCTTATTAGTGTTGGAAGTGCAGTGAGTGGGGCAGGCACAGACTCATTAGATTTAGGGAGTCTTCAATATTCAGACCCCTGAATAAACAGCTGTGCTCTTCAGCAGATTATTATAATAATAAATACAGTTTTATGGAACATCTGTGCCCAAAGGCCTCTTCAAAAGCACATTTAAAATGTTAGCGTATTGCAATCTCTGCTGCTTCTCATCACATTGCTTTAGCTGAATTGGGAAAGAACTGCCCACAAAACAGTCCTGCCAAAATGTCACAATAATCAGAGTTTACAGAGAAAATGGTAAGATAAGGGAATAACAGATGAAATATATATGATTACAGAAACTTCTTGGTTTCCATATAAACAGCACTTGATCGACATAAACTGCCCCAAAATATTGCTAATGTAGGCTTGCTGTTGTGGTGTACTGCTCCTGCCTTGCTGAGGGCAGGACAGCTGGCTGGAGAGCAGGCAGGACAAGGGAACTGATCTTCCCCTTCTACTTGGCCTTTCTGAGACTGTGTCTGGAATACTGCAGCTAGTTTTGGGGTGCCCGAGGACACAAAGCGCACGGTGGAGAGCCACTGAGATAGTTGGGAGCTGGAACATGCAACGCATGGGGGAGACAGGTTGGTTTAACCTCAAGAAGAGAAGGCTCAGGGGGATTTATATCAGTCTTTCCCTACCTAAACAGGGGGTTACAAAAAGGATGGAGCCAGATCCTTCTCAGAAGTGCGTGGTGAATAGTCAAGAAGCTATAAACACAAGTTTGTACAGGAGAAATTTTAGTTGGACATAAGGAAATAATTTTTCACAGTGAGAGCAGTGCAGCCAGGAGCAGGCTGCCCAGAGAGGCTGTAGGATCTCTGTGCTTCGGGGGGTTTAAAACACAGCTGGGCAAATCCTTGAGAAACATGACCTGACTTTGAAGTTTGACTTGCTTTGAACAAGACTTTGGGCTAGACGACGATCCGCAGTGGTCCTGTCTAACAATTTTTCTTTTCCTGTGGTTCCGTTCAGTTAAGGTACAAACTGACCGTCTTGGCTGTGTACTCTCTGACATCCCCTGAAGCTCCCCACAAATTGGCCAGTAAATGAAGTGTCAAGAATTACAGAGAGGGAAACGCCATGAGCAACCACCATTGCACACGTTGTCTCGAGTGCCTGTGTCACCTGCACGCAGCCAGGGCTCCCTGTAGCTGGCTGGGAGCGCAGGCTGAGGTATTCCTCTCGTGAAGGTCTGCGCTTGGTGGCTGAGTCCGCGGCGTCACTAGAGGTGCACAGGATTTTTTTCACTAGAAGACTGGCAGCAGAATGTGGCCCTGTTGGAGAATGGTTGCTCTTGGGCTTAGCGAAGGGCAAGGTGGAGGGCAGGGTGAGACCGAGGAGGGGGTAAAGCCAGCGAGGCGGGGGTGGCGTCAAGGGAGCCGGCTCGGCAGCTGGGCCTTTGAAGTTCTCACTACCTGCAGCTCAGGTGTGATGTAGTAAAAGGATGTTAGACTTTATTGGTACTCATACTAAATGGTAAATATTTATTAGTTCCACTGTTCTATGCTAAATGTTGTGATACAGATTTAAGGAACTGGGGGAAGAAGTTAAGAAATCTGAAGAATTAAGAATTCTAACTCTTTGTTGCCTGATGTCAAAGATCAAAATTCAGAAGTACATGATATTCCATGAGGACTTGTGGCACACTAGCGAGCCTTAATTTTGTTGTAATAATGATTTGGGGTAGAAAATGTAAAAGAATGATGTAAGGGAGTACTTCAAACCCATGAGTCATGCCTGGCTTTATTCTATCTGTTCTGCTGCTGTAAATGAATCTATAGTTTTATCATGCTTCAGATTGCACTTATGTAGCTTTCTTTTATGCATATATGGATGTAAATATTTGGTTTTCTTTGAGATTTTTCTGCTAACTACCTACCAGCTAATTCGTTTGAATCTTGACATCTAAAAATATTTTATGGCAAGAATAGCTTGGTGGAATAGTGCAACCTATCAAAGTATTTGGTTCATAGCAACATTTACTGACTTTTCATTACTATTTTTGTGCTATACCCAAAGTTAGTAACATAATCACAGAGCAAGCTTAACATCTTATCATTAGAATAAACTATGCCAACTATCATACTTGAGACTGAGAATTAAGAACACATATAAAAAGAAGTGATTTTCTAGCAGTCGGTTTTAACTGACGGTAGGGGATGTTGCCTGTTTTCAAATGTCATGTCCAACAACGAAGTATAACTTCGAATTATTTTGGAATTTTCATTGCTAAAATAGAGTATTTCTGTTCAGCAGTGAAAGGTGTTTCATTATGCATAATTCATGATGCATATGCCCAAGCTAGTGTCAAGCTAACCAGATATGACGTAAACCCAAAAGGGGCTCCAAACCCAGCCAAGGATTTGTTCCACTGCTTGTTAAATATCCCCCTCCGCTGCCACAACACTACTGTTGGAAACGCCAGTAGCCTAAGCGATCTCATATGTGATTACATTAAGACCAGTTTACAAAGTTTCTGTCAGGCAAAATAAAGATAAATATAGTATGATAATGCATCTACATTGCCAACATTTTTAATTGAGGAGATGATGTTGGCTTTAATCAAAATATTCATGATTTGTGGAGTCTCTGAGATGAAAAAAAAGTAATTATAAGTAAGGCTGGATGGGCCTACCTCCATCAATTTGCAGATCCCAACTCATCATAACAGTATACCTTGTAATCTTGCTGAAATAAATGCATAGGGCTCTCATTCTGATCTGGTAGCCTTTGACATTGGTTTGTGCATTAGGATGAATAGCTGCAGTGGCAGGGGGAGTGATGAGTTAGTCTTCCAGTATGTTTTGATGGACTGGAGTTACAGGGCCATTAAATCAATTAGCTCAAGAGCTTCTAATTCACTGAGATATCATTTACTTTAGAACATAGCTAGGTGAAACTATTGCTTAAAATTTTTAGTGTCCACTTAGCTACTTCACCCAGTAAATCCCTAACAAAATAATCACAATGTGATATGCACAAGGAGGAAAAACACAGCTTTCATAAACACAGCAGAGAAAGAATCAAGATATCCAGAACTACTACTGTGTGGAAGGCTTGGGGGTGGGGGTGGCAGTGCTGTTGTTTTTTAAAAAAAACACAGCACATTCCGTGTGGCAGCCTGGCTTTTAGGAAGTAGTTTTGTACCTTCCACTGCAGGATACAATATTTTCAAACATTCGGTTGAAAGCAAAGAGGGTCTGAGGATCTGCTGGCTCATGAAATCAGCTGTAGACCTGTAGATAAGCTTTTGCTTAAAAACAAAGGCATGCCTGCTGCCTCATTAACTATAGCTAGTATAAGCACTGCATTAACTGACTAATGCACAGCAGAATGCCAAATGGAGTCTAATCAGAGTGGATTCCAATTTATAGAAGAGATGAGCCAGCGACTTGAGGTTGCCCTCATCAGAGAGTGCTGATACTGTCATTAAATCTTATTTACTCGTCTCTGATATTAAATTATAATCCGAATGATGTTGTTTTCTCTTTTTTTTTTTTTTTTTTTTTTTTTTGTGTGAAGGGAATCGGATATGATTGGAAGGTACTTACCAGTTTTAATTGTGCTTCCTTGCTGAAAACTGAGCTTATGAACCTCTGATCACAAAACAAAAAGCAGCGGCTGTAGGAACTAATGCAGGTTTCTGCTTTATTTGCATGGTTAATGCACTATGTTGCAATTAACACAAGGTACATGTAAGCGTGCACGCTATGTACATACATTAGAGAGTATGAATGAAAGTGAAATGTCTATAAGCAGAGTGCTGGAAAAGACCACAAACGTGACACTGATTTCAGACTTTATTTTTGTCCTGGTGTAGTGTTACCAGTCACCCAAATTCGTCAGTTCATAAATGGTCTCTGTAGCCACAGATGTTGAGAGCACAGAACAGGTCACGACAGGCTGTCAGTTTTCCAGTAGGAAAACTTGATTAATCTCTTTTTACATGGCACATTATGTTTGCATTAGCATGAGCTGTTAGGCAGGCTATGTTGTTATTGCCCTCTTGAGCTATTACTCAACAATATATTTAGTGCATCTTACACGCAAACTTCTACGACTTGAGCTTTACCTTTCGTTGAAAAGGTCATGAGTTCATTTCCCAGTGAGAATGACTTTTCAACCCACTTACCTGAAATACAGTGTTGCCATTTTTAGCTGCATTGCTACTTTCATTCCACCAGAGAGAAAAACATCTTGGAAAAGCACTTAAAAATAAAACAAAGGGCTGACCTTACCATATTCTGCTTTGTAGGGGCTTACCTGGTATCTGTGTAAATGGACCCTATAGCCACAGCTACTGAGAGCACAGAATACCTCCTAATGGGTCACAACAGGCTGTCAGGTTTCCAGTAGGATGCTAATTGATTATACAGCTTTCAGACTCACAATATGTTCATCCAAAGCCCAGCACTCTACCTTTTCTGCACTGAGCGCTTTTCAGCCACACTGTGCTGATTTTTATGGTTTCAGAGCCAGAAAACAGACGGAGGTGCATTTCAGGATTCTTAAAAAGTATATATTATTTGAACCTAAATTACGTGTTTTTACAGTCAGCTGCTGTGAAACTAATTATAAGGAGTCTATGTGCACTCAGTTCTGCTTCTTTAAACATGCAAATAGCTCCCTTGTCATGATTATGGTTCAGTGAATAGGAACAGGGGTAAGGAGGGAGTTTAGCTATTGATTTTTGTGGGGCAGGAACTTCACTACAGAGTTCTCACTTTTCTGACTTGGGTGGAAATTGTGGAAGACCATGACAGTAATTATTCTCATCTCTGCTACTTCAGCAGTGTTTAAACCCAGGCTTCAAGTTCCCTAATTGCAAAATGGGGGCTTAGGAATGACGGGCAAATTTTGCATACGTGCCAATGGTTACTATTCAGGTGAACAAGGTGAGCCAGGACACTTTACTACTGCATGTGAAACGGCAGACTGTTGTGTTCTCTGAGTAGCTATTTCTTAGTAATGTGGTGCCAATGCTATCCCTCACCACATACAATCAAAAGATGCTGCAAATTAAATACGATCATCGTAGCAGCCACAATCAACTGACATCAAGTTTCACGTTTTTCTGAGAATTTATTCTGGGCATTTTTATTTTCAGCAGCACCTAACTTTATCATTAATTCCACAAGCCTGGCATGGAGCAGAGTGCATGCAGAATTATGGCTAGCCTCTTAACAGGGAAGCAGGCAATGGGAACTAAAGCCTATCCCTGGCTGAGATCCCACACCACAGGTCTGCTCCCTCAGCTGACCCCTTGCATTTTTCAAGTGTTGGCTTTTCCAGTGTGAATTTCCTCATACCAGAATGGAAGTTACTGACCAGTAATATCCATTATTGGAAATCAACGGAGAACCTTCAGTCATGCCAGAGAGAGAACTGATACTGCAAAATGTCCTGCCTGGAGCAAACCTTTAATAAAAAATGCATATATTTTTAAATCTGTCTTGTAAACTATGTATTTGTAGTGTCGACTGTCACATTTCTTGTAGCACAAAAGCATGTGGCACCCATGTTTTCTCCATCAGGAGGGAAGGAGCCTTCCCTGACCCGCTGTGCAGGGAGGCAGAGCGCGGTGCAGCCCTCGATGGTGCAGTGTCCCTGGGTACCAGCCTAGCTGCCCTAGCACAGGGAAGCTGTCCAGAGCATCCACTTGCAGGCCAAAGGCAGAGCAGGTTGTCCTAGAAATTAAGAATTTGACTCCCTGATGGCTAACTACCAAAGTGTATAAGCACAGGATAAGTTCTGATTCGAAACAGTATAGAAATGCTGTAGTGTACAGACACTTAAGGACTAGATTTCTTAGTGACCATTTTTTCAGTGCATCAAGCTAAAAGAAAGTGAAAGCCTGGTGGGAAATATACAATCCAGAACAATAGTTAAACCTGGATAATAAGACCACATGGTTTTTCTTTGAATCTGTATTACTGAATGTTCTTCTGAGCTTTGTCTTTTGCATCTGTTTATGTCAGCTGTGAGCTATTGCCTGAAATAAGTTTGATGTGACATTAGACAATGCAATGTTCATGTCACCTGGTAATGTGCTCTGAAAGTGACCCTGATTTTTTTGAATGTGTTATACTTGGAGATTGTTAATTGCGATGCATAGCTGCTGTATTGTTTTGCAGCTAGTCACAGCTGTAACAAAAGCATCCGAGATTTTATGGCTAGTACAGTTCAGCTTTAAATTTATACATTCTATAAATGCCATAATATCGTTATTTTAATCTGTAAATCAGATTTGTCATGAGCTTGACATTAAAAATGGCTCCTGTGTCCAATATAACTCCTAGCAGCCCCAATTTTGGTAGATAAGTGTTGATTTTAAAAGGACTCTTATGCCCTGAGCTCATCATACTCCTGACTGCCACAAAGCAGCCACGCTATGGAAGATCAAGAGGGAAAAATATTTCTGTTGCTGAAACATTTATTCTTGGCAGGCATTGAAACTTAGCTGGATTTTCAGTTCTACCATTCCCCAGAACCAAGACATCAGTCTTGTTTTATAAAGCTGACACAAGTTGGAGTGGTGGGACCAGCCCAGGCAGTTCTGTGCTATCTCATGCAACAACTTGAGCTCCTCCACAAGGGACCATGAGGCTGCAGACATGCCACAAACACCCCCGGGCTGGCCAGTTGCAACCCAGCTGCACTCCGAAAGGGCTAAGCAGAGCACTAAACCCAGAGAAATTAGCTTTATGCTAAGGCTGGCAAATAACCAGTATTGTGCTGGTATGAAGCCTCGAGACCAGAGCTGGCCTGAGTGCAGCCAGCCCACAGCGTAGGGAGCGCTGGCCTGAACAGAGTGACATGCAACAGCAAAAGAAGAAAATCACCCTCGGTAATTCCGTATGAACACGGGGCAGAGGAGAGTCAAAAAGGAGCCCCACGCCACAGGGACCTCCTGTGACAGAGCTCACAGGCAGAGGGTGAAAATTCACCCTCCGCTTGCAAGAGCAAAGCCAAGGAGAAGAGATCTGGATACAAAAGCTGGGGATGAGCCAGGGAACACAGGTTAGCTCAGATTTTACAAGCTGGCTTCAAGCCTTGGCACGCAGTGTGGCCACAGGTGGCTGCCCAGCCACAGCAATCGGTGGGTGAGCATGTTGGCTGTGTGCTGGGAGATGGGACCCGACAAACTGAGGCTGAAGGAAGACCTGCTAGAGAGGAGGCTGGCAGGAAAGATGGCAAATGGGCAGGTGCAGGCTGAGGATGTGTGTTTGCTGTGTGTTATTTGTGTTACCGGTCCTTAGAAAGTGTGACATCCAGGGATTGCTGATGACGCTTCCTCTTGGTTCCTTGTTTTGGCCCATCATTGCCTTGACACCGAGGTCAAGCTAAAGAGCAGTAGGCTGAGGCTTCTTGGCTAAGTTGGATGTCAGTGGGAAGCGAATCACAGTGTGTGATCCCTACACGAAGGCATCAGTACTTCTTGCCATCAGACCTAGGTGAATATGTCAACAGTTGTTGCGTTTCTTTCCGTTGCCTCCACGAGTATTTTAAGATGCTCCTGAATTAATTTTACATTCTGTCTGTTCAGAAGAGAAGATTGCTTATGAAAACAGGCTGGTTCATGGTGAGTTGGGATGAATCAAAAGAAGTATTGATGCTCATAGATGTGAGCTGATCATATATTTTCAAAACTTTCAGGGAGCCATGACTTTTGGAAAACCTCAATATGTCTTTTTCTGTTATTAATGCTACTCCTTCTCCTGTCTCATCATTAAACAGCAATTCCACCTGGTCAGACCAGCGGCTTTGCAATCTTTTTTTTAATGGAAAAAAAAGAAAAAAAATGCTTTCTAGGTGGTGGTTTTTTCAGATAAGAGTTACGGAAATGGAAATGCCCTCACTCCCCTGCAAAAGGGGATATTAGGGAACAAAAATTAGTGTAATTTTCCCTTGATTTCCCAAGTTGTACGTGGCCTTAGTTACTAGGGAAAAGTTCCACTTAGCCCGATTGTTTCCTTCCCCAGAAGGACAAAGAAGTGTTTTGCAGTTGCTGATGAATGTTGCTCTGGTCACAGTTGAATAGAGCAGGACACCATTCATTTGAGCAGCGAAGCTAATCCTGTTATTCAGGACAAGGGCCCTTCATCACTAGGGCTGAAGGAAGATTCCCCAGACCTTGATTCCTCTCCCACACATACTCTCAAAGCTGGGGCAGTGGCAGCGACAGGGCTCCCTGGCAAGGGCTGCTGGCACCAGACCTCAGCCAGGTGCTGCTCCCCATGCCCATAAGTGATTCAGTGAGAAGCAGTGGGCATGGGACCACCTTCCTTTCTGCAGGTCTCACTAGCTATTTCCCATTCAGGCACTGTTTTCCTGGCTAAAGACAGAAGCACATATTTCTTCCTATATGATTTCACCAGTTTTCCAATTTAGATATAATTTCTGCAGCATCGAATGCAAAAAAGTAGCACCTTTGGGGTAGCCTATTACTGGGAAGGAAACAAAACCCTTGTTCTTAATGCAAGACAGATTTTAAATGTTTCAAACTAGAAAAGAACCTGAGTTACCTCTTTGTAACACATGGAAAAATAAAAATCTGTGCCTTTCCAGTAGCCTGCATTTGCAAAGGTTCTGATCATAAGATGTGGTGGTAATAAAACAGATTGCGCCCTGCCGGTGCACCCAGTTCTCAAATGCTTGATGATTGCTGTGCCTTCTGATGCCAGCATTCCTTAACCTAGAAATCCTTCTCCTCCATCCAGATTTCAGATCAAGATGTAAAAGGTGGTAGCTACACTATTAACTCTACACAGTAGTTTCTCCTTCAACGTTTGAGTAAGAAACATGCGGATCTATTGTGTGGTAGTTAGTGAAAAATTTTGAATGGGTTCATGTGGTGTTTGGCCAGAGAAGAGAGTGAGAGTGAGCATAAGTGCCAAAAACCCAAATGTGTGCATGCTGGCTCACAGTGTGAGGAAGCATGTAACGTGCCCTGCTCTGCTCTGTAGTCGTTATGGTCAAATCTTGTTCCCTTTCACATAAGTATAATTAACAGGAGCAAAGTTTGGCTTCTGAACTGCAGAAACCCATGTGTCGTAGTGTTCTTAAAAACCTTCCCATATCTGTATTTGTGGATAATTTTGACATTTTAACACTGTATATTTCTGTGCTCCATTACTGGAAGATGTGTCTGACCTTAGCCCTCTAATTGTGCAGTAATTAGCATCTAAATACCATGCAGAACTCCCTGCAAATGAACCAATTGGAATATTAATTCTTAATCTAAATATATCCTAAAAAAATCATAGAAGTGCAAATTCAGTCAGTAGAAAACTGTTTTCTCTATATCTGGTATTTCTGTGCAACGAGATGGTTTGTATTTTGAGTGTATCCATAGAGCGTGAGAGATCTGATGCCTCCCTCTGGTCTCGTGGGTTTAGGCTCAGAGCCCCAAATAGTGTTATTCTGTATATACACTCCAAGCCAGAAAATCAAAATTGCATCAAGTCAGATCTTAGATTCCATTATTATTGACCATAACCATATGGCATATCACAAGTCTTCTTTTGATTTAGTAGAACAGCGGTTGAGGTAGCAATACATTTTATCTAGACAGCTTTGTGACAAGTTAGAGCCACTAGTACTAATCTCCCAGGATATATCCAAGTAATGAATAATTAAAACTAGGACTCCTCATCTCACAGAGCATGGCAAGGTTGGCATGTCCTTCCCACTACCTACCCAAGAGCTAGAGGATGGTGGCATCTCACCTGGTGGATGGCCTGGCTCCTCGTGTAGGCTGGATTCAAAGAGTGCCACATCTGCTTCGTTTTAGTACTGGAAAGGCAAAATTTAATCTACTAATTTTATAAGCAGATAATTTAAATTCTGCATTTTAGTTTTGATTTTTACAGAGACAGCCTTTTCAGCTGTTCAGACTAAAACTATCAAACATACTGGAATGGCAAGGTCAAAGAAAAATTAATCACAAAGGTGAGTGAGCCACAGAACAGATAGTGCCTGAGGGAATTTTCTTCATTGAATGCAAGGTTAATTCAAAAATCCACACTTGAAAATTAAGAGAAAAACCCACAAATGTCAAACTGTAAATAAGAATATTCTTTCCTATTTGGGGCACATGTTGCTATTTTGTCAGGAGACATGCCTAATATTCATTAGCATTTACGTAAATATCCCTCCTCCTCCTCCCCCACCCCCCTGCCCCAAGCTGTGCAGATACATTGATCTATATGTACATTATGATAATCAGCGAGGTTTGGGAACTTTGGTCACTTTAATAATGTTATTGTATTTAATATATGCAAGACTGAAAGCTTTATGTCGTCAGTAGCAAAACATGAAATACTATATGAATTAGGAAAAATCCAATAACAAACAGCAGGATGCTCCATGCATACATATCACTGTTGTGGTTATGAGCAAATACAAGACTGTACATGATTAACCATGATTTATTCTTACTATAAACTCAGCAGACGGATGCAGAAGACATACTATAATTGCATACACATTTCTTCCCAGAGCTTAGAACCAATAAAAATATGGTAATTTTTGTGTAACTTAAGACACATTCTTTACCATTTTTAAATAAATAATAGGGT
Organism: Falco punctatus; assembly: GCF_963210335.1. Lineage (NCBI taxonomy): Eukaryota > Metazoa > Chordata > Aves > Falconiformes > Falconidae > Falco > Falco punctatus. The sequence continues at coordinate 57,711,263 of NC_137587.1, forward strand.
TTTAACATCCTTCCATTGTTTGCTTTTTCAGGTTTTGAAATAAACGGTGTTTTGAATGCTGATGTGTAATGAATTAGAAACAATATTACCTGCAGGGACTCTGATATTGTTGTAGAGAAAGATTTTCTGAATTAAACTTGGCAACATATAGTTTTTTTATTGTATGCAGTCCTAGTTATTTTAACACTTTCAGGTTTATCAAGCGTGCAGAGTTTTGACTGAAATGGTTGGGGTTTTTTACATTACATTTTGCCATCTCCAGAAAGGATATTTTAAATTGCACAAAGTGTCTCTGAATAAAGACAAAACAAATATCCAAGCCAAAATCAGCTTAGAAAGTGGCTACAAATTTTGACAGTAATTAAAACTACAGAAACATCAATTGTCTTGGTGTTATTTTAAACCCAACATTTCTATACAGAGTCCAAAAGTGTAATAAGAGTATATCTAAATATACAGTTAATTGCATCAAAATAGCACATCCATCTGTGAGCTTTGTTCTAGCTTCCTGAGCAAGTTGAAAATACGGAATGTGATCTGCAAACCAAGCAAGTTACTAAGTAGCTGTGGAAAACTTATCTGAAGAAGTTGGTTTGCTGAAGTTTCCCATTGCAGTTCTCACTGCAGCTGTAATGAAGCAATTCCAGGATGGGTCTCAACAAATCCAACCTCTACCGCATAAGTTATTATATGAACTTGACCCTCTGCCCTCTCCTTTCCCCTATCCAATTTCCTTGAAGATTTTTTCCGCTCTGTAAGGTAAGCACCTCTTGAATATTCATTGCCTTGGGCCAGTGCAGATGAGAAACTTCCATCAGCCATCCATGTCTTTCTGCTGTGACAAAAAGCATTGCTTCACAAGGCATTAATGCAAGCCTTCAGGAGTCCACAAAGTTACTTTTTTTAATTTGTGTTTGCAAACTGGGAATCCAAACAAATAAAATGGAATGTAGTTGCTGAATACTCAGATCTTGAGCTGGAGAAAGCCAGGTTTTGTCTTTGGTTTTCCAGCCTGATTAATCCTGTTATGGAACTGAAAGCTGCTAACCTCTGTAGCTGGCTCACATGGCAGCGCTCTTTTGTCCGCCCCTCGAATGCCGCAGTGCACCTTCAGGAAAGCCTGTTCTTCAGGGAGGGTTAAAGCAGGTTGCCTCTACAGATCACTGTAATGTTATATTTTAATTACGGTTTGTGGTGCACTTCAGACACTCCAGCAGGACTGCCTAATTAACAAGGTTGTTCAGCTTTCACATAGTATCAATCAACTAGTTGCTGAAAATGTCTTGATCTCATTTTCTGAGATTAAAGTATAAACGAAGGACACTTCGCTCCATTGTTACTGAACTAAGGCACTACCATCTGGTTTGCAAATGTGATATCAAAATCTCTGGAAATGTCTGAGGCCCCAACTCAACAAAGCAGTAAGCACATGCTTACCTTTGAATATGTAAGTGGAACCTTTTATTTCAAGGAAATCGCATGCTTAAGGTTTAATGTATGCCTGGGCATTTTTTTTTTTAATCAGGATTCCATAGGCTCATTTTGAAATACAATACCAAAGTTTTCAAAACAGACAGGAGTGAACTAACCTATTTGTAACATTAGGGAAATCATAGCTTAAATAGCTTAAATAAATTGAATATACCCAATAGTTTATATCATATAAGGGTCAGTAACAGTGCCTGATAAGATAACATAATTTTAATTCAAAAATCTTCACAGCGTTTTATGGTTAGGGTCAAACTGTTAAAAAAAGGTAATTGCAAGTTACACACAGAAAAATGAGTGAAAGAAAATGGCTATAATTAGAAATCGCTTTTATCCAGAATATATGATATCCAAACATTTACTTCTTCTATTTGGAACAGTGAAACTGTGCTGAGGATTGTTATTACACTAACATTTCTGTGATGCTTTAGGCAGATTCAATCTAGGTTTGAGCTGAACTATAGCACTTACTTCTCCCTTCTCCCCTCCAAATTGGCTACATTATTTGGAAAATTCTTACTTGTGAAATAATAATAAAAAAATAGATTCTTTCCCCAAAAGCTGGGGACAGTTTGTGGATTTCCCACTAGCCCCATGGGACAGCGCGCTGGATCCGAGGAGCTGGGATGATGCAGGAAATCGCTTGAGTTCCCGACACTTGGTTGCTGTAGCGGGGAGTTCGTGTGCACCTGCCTGTTCCTGGCACAGGTCTCCCTTTGCAGCAGACCTTGCTGCAGCGAGCCAAAGCTCCACACCAGGCGGGCCAGGAGAGGAGCTGCAGGGTCAGTGGCAAGAGTAGCAGCCTCCTGCAAGGACCACTCTGCCTTCCCACTGTAGGGCACTGCATGGGGAGCGCGCGCCGTGGGGCCAGATGGTGCTTGCCTTCTCTGCAGCGCCATCGCTTGCCACTTGCAACGGAGAATGCGATGGCGACCCAAAGGCAAACCTGCGGATTTCAGTACTAGAAACTCAAATTCACCCCTCTGCAAAGAGCAGAAGCAAGACCCTCATCCCCGCTAACATGCCACTTCAGTTCTGTTGTGATGGCATATGTGTGAGCTTAAGTGGTGCTCAGGGACAGATTTTACTCATAAAATCATAAATGGATTTCATTAAACCCACATGGTCCTTAATATATCAGACGTAGTTGAGCCTCGGGAGTTAAAGAAAGAAAAAAAAGAAAGAAAAGAAGAGAAAAAGATATATTGGTTCATTCCTCTGTCCCCCAAACGCAAATCATAGATATTTCTAAATCAGCACTGAAAAATAAGCAAAATTGGAATAAGAGCTGCATAAAAAGCAAGGTGAAGCGGCCTTCCTGGGAAACAGAACTAGTTAATACATACTCGTATATACATGTGGTTTCGAATCAGTGACGTTTTTAAACCTAGTTAAGTATATAATTCTCCCTCTTCGGAGCTCTCAAGAAAAGCCAAAACAGGAGTCCATGATGACAGAAGGCTGAGTATTCAGTGAAGCAGAATACAATATTGTCTTTAATAGTTTCACTAGTTTTGAAAAATAAATGTTTCAGCATCCTTTTACCTTCAAACACTTTTTTTCCCTTTAAGTTACATTCATTGTTGATATCTTGCACACCTAAAGCAAAGGCCAAATGCATGTAGTTTCCTTATTCTTTCTCCTTGCTCTTGGAACAAGCTTTTACAGACATAGTGTGTGTTTCCATATTACATTGGACTTTAAAGAATTATTCCTATATTTAATGCATGGTTTTGAAAGCAGAGCTTTTTTCTTATAAACACTGATATTTTATTAATGTTCTGCACATAAATATTGGAGCTAGTACTGGCAGTTGTAATGTGCTGAATAGCTAGCAACTATTTAGGTTAAAAAAACCCTTCTGTGTTTCTATAGTGTGGTTATCTTGAAAAACCACGTAGCGGTAAAGCTTTGTGGATTAATACCTTTGAATCAGCAAAGCTGCTTCAGATTAACAATTCTTTTAGCTGGTGCCGTATTTTTTTATTCCATATAATAACAAACATGATTAGCACAGAAGTACTATGCTTTCCATAACCTGTTTGTAACTGGGGGAATCTGCAATATATATTCTACAGTCCAGCTCACACTGAAGATTGAAGTGTAATTACAGTACAGGCAATCTCATCTATAGTAATTACAGCTGTCACCATCGATCCAGTTAACCAGGATAACTAACTCTTCTGAGCCAGAGTTGACTAAACACATGTTGCTGTATAAGAATTTTTGGTGTGGTTTTGAGACTTTTTGATTGACAAAACACTGGTGCTTGGAAATGGAGATAACAAATGCTGCGGATTATGGATTAGGAAGCCAAAAGCAAAATCTGACTTCACTTCATTCTCAGGATTGAAACTTGTAAACACACCTTGCAAGGCAAACCATGGAAATGCAAACCTCAGACCCTTGCATAAATGAGCTGGCTGTAGGAAGGGGCAGGACTGCTTCTTGCTGTACAGGTCAGGGATGCGCTTGGTCCCCCCAAGGATAACTGGGTGCAGAAGAAGAGGGGTGGCCTGCCGGCAGGCATGGCTGCAGTGTCCTGTCGGGTGATGCCAGCAGCCCCAAGCCTCAGGGCTGGTGCCTTGGGTCTTTTACAGCAAAGGCCTGTCACAGTTCAGCGACAGTGTGGTGCCAGCATCGCCAGGCAGCCTCTGGCTTACGCGTTAGCCTTGCCTTACTCGACAGCACTGAGAGGCAGGAGTGTGCCAGCTCAGCTAAGCAGCAGACCCAGGATCACTGCATCCTGCTGCAGCCCTCAGAAAAGATGTACATGCCTGTTTGATGTTACACCAACATGGAACCCTTCCAGGCTTGCAGTGGCTGAGAGCAGAGCCTGGTCCAATCCATGGACAGATACTACTTCTCCCTTCTCTCTCTCCACACATGGATTTCTTAGAGTTGCTTTCAGGTACTTGTCAGGAGTACGCCACGGTCTAAACCATTTAAAGGAGAAGATAAACTTCCCTGGGTAGGTCAGAGTCCCAGGGTGTAGGTCTTAAGCTTGGACAGAGGAGAAAAAAACCCAGAAGACTTCTCAGTTCTGACCAGGAGGGGAAATATTCAGACACCCCTTCAAAAGCAAATGAATATTTTTCAGAAGTATAGTAACAAGGGTACCACTTCCCCCACTATACTGCAGTAGAATTCTTTCCTTTTCATGCTATAACACAAAGGCTGCTGAAAACTTCCCTACGTGCAGCTTGACTAAGCCACTGCTCTGCACTCTGCTGTATTACAAACCATTGCCTTGCCACCTGCTTGGTTGTTGGTGCTCCAGGTTTAGGACAGGATTGCGCAATTTTGTGTAACTGGGTAACCCTTCTTCCACAGGTGTCCGCAGCGAGTTCACTGGGACCACCTGAGGTACAAAGTACTCTTCTGTGGGTCTAGACTAGATTTTCGTTAACGGAGAAGGCTTTCACATTCTCTGTGTCAGGCACTTTTCCAAACCCAAGCTGGACTGTTAAAATACAATGTAACTAGGCTGCCTGACTTGTACAAACAAGTCATGAAGATGTAAGTGAGGACCGAGGTTTGATACTTGCTTCTTTCAGAGGACTCCACAGTATTACTCTGGTAAGCTAAAGGCTTCAGTGTTGCATGACTGTGCCTCTGGATTTTTAGGAAAAAATACAGGTTTTTGAGGTGGGGGTCTGTTTTTTTCTGTTCGCTAGATTTTTTCCTAGATGCCAAGACTACAACTTGACAGAAGGTTTTGAGCAAAACAGCAATTTACTGTTTTTCTCACACGATTTTGTCTAGATCTTACTTGACCTTAGCAACACTCCAAAATATGCAAAATGGCCATTATGGCAGTGTTAGCAATGAGAGTGAGAGCTGTAAATTGTGAAGCTGGAAAGTTCCAAATATAGTTCACCATCAGGCTTAACATGCATCAGGAACCTTCTTCCTAAAATGTCACCAGGAGAAAGCAGAAGAAAGTGGCAGATCTTACTAAAGTTTGTCTTCACTGCATCCCAGACAGGGATGGCAGGGCAAAAAATGCCATAGTCGTAATTGATGCCTTAGAGAAATTTTTTTTTAAAACACACTGGCCATGGAGAAATTCACCTTTCCATGAACAAAGATTCCAATTTATTCAGCGTGCTGTAAGAGAGAATGAATCCACACAACCAAAATCCACTGAAAAGCCCTCACTAAAGCAATATATAGGTACCTTATGTGCAGTACTTTGCTTTTACTTGTATTTATAGCCCCATCGAAGAAAAAAGTCTATTGGATGTAGTCACCACGGGACCATATATACTCCAGCATCTGAACGGGATATAAAATCATCCACCAGATGCAGTGACTGGCTGTGCACTATGCGTTCCTCTCTGTGTAATGTCAAAAAAAGTAAAATTAAAAAAAAAAATTGTGAAGCCATGTCCCATCAATAATACAAGGTATTGTAGAAGGACCATAAATCGAGGGGACAGCTTGTTGGTTTGGGCTTTGGTTTTGTTTTGTTTCTTCGGTGAGCATGTTTGTCCAAGAAAAAACCTTGCAGTGAATCAGTGTTGTGGTGTTTGCTCTTTCTTAAGAAATGTTTTCTAGCAGTTCTCTGAAACCCTAACAGCTGGGTTTAATGAGTAGGCGTTTTAACATCCGTTCAAGTCTTTTTGGTTTTCTACATTCACATACACACTTCTAATGAGAGGTACACCTCAGCGGTGTGTTCGTTGTCAGCTATAAACCGTGCAGTCCCTCCTTCCCCTCTTCCACCCTTTGCTGTATTGCTGTAGCATCAGTCAGTGGGTCCTGAAGTCTTTGGGGAACGCTGATTAATCTTACCAGATGAGAAGGCAGGCAGCTGCTAAAGCACAGGAGCTAGTTCTGCTCCCATGGTAGTCAATGGTAAAACTCCCATCGACTTAAACAGAAATTGCGGTACACTTAGCACGACAGGATATCCTCTTACAAAACCAGGCGCATCAGCTTGGTCCCTCTCCCAAATGACTGCACAGCACAGGGATAGAAAGGGTGGAAAAATCACATTTGAAGGATGTGACAACACAGAGCTGAACCTGCACTGTCATACTTTAACTACCGTCTCTTGGAGGTCTCCAAAACAGGTCAACTCCAGCTGGCTTTATTTCCTCTGCTTCAGGTTCCCTTTGTTTTACATGGGCTAACACTCTTCAGTGGCAAGTTTTTCTCATGCCTGAGTGTTTGCTTATGCACCTGCATCTTAGATCTTTTCGGGTACATTCACTGTTTGACGTAATGTTAGTGGAGCAGAGCTAGCACATTAAACTGCCTCTGCAATACCATGCTCCGCTGTTTGTGTTTTCTGGCTGTAAAGCTTAGTATGCATGTTTTATTAATATTCAGAATTAGATCTGTAAACATCTTAACAAATTCTGGGGGAAAAAATGTGATCCAATATCTCTTTGTTCAGGTTTTCATTAGAGAAAAATTCTATGACTTTCCTTTCTCCCAAAATGTAGATCCATCGCCTCTGTGAAAAAATACTGTCTTTCCCTGTTCTGCACAGCTCATTAGCACTTCCCTCTGTACACTTATTTCTGGTGCCATTTATTTCTTCTGATATCATATTATGCAAATGTAATATGCAGCCTCGCTGTATAAATAAGAAGCCTTCCTTAGCACTTACTCCTTTTTTCAAGCTCTACAAAGTGCATTTCGTAAGCACAGTTGCTCTAAAACAATTGCACGAATCGGGTAAGAGATTAAAAATATGTGTGAGAAGAAAATCCCTGAACAGTTAATCTTAAAGGTCACAGACTAAAGTAGTTTAACTTCATAAAATGGGACCCTGTGTCCTGAAGGCTGGCCAGGAGAACCTTGGAACATCTTATGTGAGGAGAGGTGAAAATCTTTGCATGTCTAATGGCAGATTTATGGCTAGACAAGCTCTAAGGAAGTCTGTGGTTGTTTTTTGTAATCCTAAACACAGCTGTTTTGTTAATTGGAAAGACCTTTTAATAAAACTCAGTGGTGGGTGCTTTTCAAGTAACGCAATTCAACTACTGCATCCTTGCTTGAAAGCTGAAGCAACAATGCTGCTTTTCCCAGTAGTGTACGTATTTGGAAACAATTGTTCGGGTTTGTACATTTACCAGCATGCCTCAAGATTAGAGCTGGATTTTTCTGCTCATATCTAGCCTAGAAAAAATATATTTAAATGTCAGTTTCAGCTGACTCAAAACATTTTGCCTGACCTGAGACAAAGAACTTTATTTTGTGAGAGGATTATTTACCCCTTTTTTTTTTTTTTTAATCCCAAGAACCAAATTGGTCTGTCAGTTTCAAAATGCAATGTCATTTTGGAACAAAAAGGCAAAATTTTCCACCTAGAAAATGTCAAAGGATAACATTTATACTTCTCTGGTTTTACTCTTTTGGCCAAACTATTTTACAACATGATCTGACTTTCTGAATACTTTAATTCCTTCGGAACCTGCACATCCGTAAATTTTATGTACCCTGAAAACATTTTCAGCCTCCTCTAGTTAACACGCAGGTACTGCTGAGACTTGCATCACTCCTCAAAGGCACATCTTTAAGTCGTAAGGTCGCGCTCACCCCGGCTGCCCATGGGGCCGTGGCGGAGGGTCGTGGTCAGCCCAGCTTGCCTGCAGCCGGGCAGGATCGGGCCCAGGCGAGGACCTCTTCCTTTCAGAACACATGTGCCAGCTTGCTGTGTGACCCTCATCCTGTTATCTCCAGCCAAAGGGTCGTCTTCACTCGTATCTACGCATACCTAGGGCCTTATCCTGGAAATTCCTGCTTATGCCAGTAAATCCCTTTGAAGGCAAGGCAGCTGTTCCCAATATGCCCAGAAGTCAGTGCGGACAGGATCAGGCCCCCAATCAATACACAAACACTTGTGCAGTCAAACATCGTATTTGTATATGTTAATCTTTTACAACGTTAAGGAAGTGGTGCTAGAAAAGCTCATTTTCCCTGAAGATTGTCAGCCTTAATAAGAACCAAGAAACTAGAACAAAGTCATCGTGAATTCTAATGTATTTGAACATATGGCCCTAGGACCTGTTATTACCATATCAGTCAGATAAACTGAGTGGGAGAGTGGTTGCAACAGCACAGAAGGAAAAATGTTAACACAGCAAAAGGATAATTTTAAAGAAATACTCAGTCTTTGAACGTAATTTCCAACTTTAAAAATGTCTTGTGTATACTATAAAGTTCTTACAGTTCTTGTTTAAATGGTATTTTTGCCGTTTTTGTTGAAGCATTCCTTTTCTGTTTAAGGTTGAGGTTTTTCTGTAAATCTGCCTTTAGAGTATGTGAGGGTGTTTGAAATACTGTATTTGCTGGTGGTTCATGGTAGGCTGGAAGGGTAAGTAAAATAATCGCAAGCAGAGGGAAGTGAATTCAGGTCAGAGTCCATTTCCAAGGCACATCTGAAAACCTAATCAGTTCATTTAGTCTGTCCTCCAGCTCTCAAATGTGTATCAACATAGGCAAACATACGGTTCCCAGGTCTCCAAACAGCAATCAGCTGATTCTGCCAGTTGCATACGTGTGTGCGAGAGAGAGAGAGAGAGGGAAATGTATGAAACCATTTAATTATATGTATCTGGAGCAAGACCTGGACCTGGGGTGGCCACGAGCTTAATGCAAGGTTTCATCAGGTTTACCTGTAACTCAAGATCATCTAGAATTCCAGACCATCTTAGGCATGTACAGTGTGACTTCTTGCTGGTAATTCATTGTAGGCTTCATGGTATTTACAGATTTTTTGAGGAAGCAAAAAAGGCTTTCTGATTGCATTTGATAATTGTATACATTTTGCCATAAGTGTGGATGCCTGGCAGCAGGTTAGTGAGTCAAGATAAGAGGTCTGGGTGAGTTTCATGAATGCAGATGGTGCAGAGCCAGGATGGATGGTAGTGTCTTGTGGTGAACTACTGCCGCCATGTTCCAAAGCATATTGTGCCATCTGGATTGTTATCATTTGAAAATTTCTTGTTTTATATGTCATTAAAACATTTCTAAAGCTTTACTTTATTTTTATACCAATCTTTCTGCTAACTTTACAGCTGAACAAATATAGAAACATTTGGATAATTGCTTTTAATACTTGCATTAGCTTCCATCCTTTTTTTTACAAAGGATTTTTCTTTGACAATGTCCCAGTGTCTTCTGTCTTTCCTTCCACAGATACTTACATAAATGAGTTTGCTCGAGATAGGTAGATTTTGTCCTGTTAGAAGTTTAGTTACAAAGTCTGTATCATTCAAGTACCGTGTTTGTCTTTGAAATAAACCTGGAATGACGTCTTAATGCAGCTTAAGAGGTGCACAGGCTTTGAGATGGCCTTCTACACCCAGCTGTGTTTCATCCAGCTTGTTCTTAAGTAAAATTCAGGTAGAGCAGAGCAAAAAGTGGGCTATTGCCTGAATCACTGGTAAAATTGAGAAGCTTGGGGTAATTTTTTTGACCAATGACAGTCTCTTTACATAAGGATGCAGTGGCAAAATAGGAATATTTAAGGCGCCTGTAATTATTTGGGAAGGGTGCATTTAGGGTATTAACATTAATAGATTCATATTAATGAAGTCTAGCGATAAGACAATTACTGCATTGTACAGCCAAGAGCAGCCAGCAAGCAGTGTGGTTTTAGTTGTTATCCTAACACCTTTTAAGTGTTCATATTGCACCTTCTGCAGAAGGCAGAGGATGAGGCAGGAGCCTGGGAAGAGCAGCAGTAGTCCTTGCATGAGAGCTGCTTATCCAGCAGCTACAGCAGGAGGGAGAGGTGATGGTGGAGCCTGGTTCTGGGTTTGACATGATTGCTGGGGACTGGTGTCTGGTATCACCCTGGCTTTTCTAGTGCAGCCACCTCTGACACCAGAGAACATAACTTTTGCGTGGAAGTGTGCTTACCCAGTCCGCCCTAGCTTTTGTCAACAGGATTTTCGGTCCTAGCTTTTGCCAATGGGATGTGGGTTGATGTAGTAAGAAACATGATTTTAACTTGGGAAGGGAAAAGATGAGTGATTTTCTACTATACTGAGGGTTACACTGAATAGATAAGCACTTTCTTCTGTTAAGATTTAGTCCCATAGGATTCACAACAGGCTGCAACCTTGCTCTGGGAAAGACCTTTAGGCTACAAGCCTGTCTTCCTGCTTGTGACTCGGTTTTTGCAGTTAAAACTTAGTGCAATGGCCATTGGTTTTGTTGGGCCTTCCCCCCCACCCACCCCCCCCTTTGATGGCTACTTCTGTAACGTACATTTCTGCCTTCATAATGTTTTAAGGAAAAGTTTCTCATTATCACACCAAAAAGCCAGACAGCAACTTCTGTGGAGTGCTGAATATGAACAAACTCAATACTAAGACTAACAGTCACCTAGTCGAAAGAAAGGGATGGAGGCCTGTGCCTCGATGAAAATTTGTTAACACTTCTTGAGACTTGAATATCCCAAAGACCTCCTAAAAACTCACCACACACAAGTATAGGATTATTTGCCAAAATGCTTTGCCAAAAGATTTTGAATTATGAATGACGCAAAACAAGCTGTAAACTGTTCACTGACAGATCACAAACAGAATGAGAGGCTAAATTTGTGCACTATAAATCCGCTATAATTTGTTTACTCAGCTTCAGCCAGTTTATAGGTTGTGCTGGAAATCTGCCAGGTCCTGGTACAGCTGAGGCTCTGTAATTCAAGAAGAAACCTTGTTACCGCTTATGATAAGAGGTTCTCAGTACTCCTCGTGATGGAAAGTCAAATGAAATGAAAGTAGATCTTGATATACTCCACACTGAATTTCAATACTACTTGTGGGCAATTAGGTCAAAACATCGTCACTGGATGTGTGCCACCAACACAGCCTGCAGGCCAGGCTGAGGGGGTAGTATCCTATGTCAAACACTAATGTCCAGGAAAGAGTGATGATACCCACAGAGAAGCCACAGAAGCAAGAGCTTGACAACAAGGAGCGGATTGAGAGGTTTCCTAGAAGATTATTACGGGGCCATGTGACTCAAGAAAGTCTGTGACCACAGACTGTTGAGAAATTTCTCTTTATGCCCTTGAATCGTGCTTGGCTTCTGCACATGCTGGAGAACAGATTGCTGATAACACAGCAGAGGGCAGCAATGCAAAATGACCCTTTGAGATTCCACGCTCAGTGTATTTTGCAAACAATAAACAGGCACAGGGTAAATAAAACATAAAAAGACCAGACCAGAACCAACCCTGAATAGATCCTCTAGGAGTAATCCTACAAAAGCAGAACATTCAGGCAATGGTACAACTTAGAAAATGTCAATGTAAATATCATCCTTTTTCTCCTTATTTTCAGCCTTAAGCAAATCTTCTGCTAAAAGAGTGGAGGTTTTTACTACAGACATTAGGAAAAGGGGTGCCACAAATCAAATTGCCTTGGGGCACCTGGAAGCCCAGCAGTTCAGTATTGTGCTGTTGCACGAAAAATACCCTGTGGAAAAGACTGTTCATTTCCATTGTCTAAGCAAAAGACATTCGTAGCAATGAGAAGCAGAAATTCAGTATTTAACCTCCTTGCACAGTAATTATTGAAGAAGATGTTAACACAGATGACCAGCCGATGCAGCCTCCGTAGCTCTGGTGGGTTTAGTGGCCATTTGCTAGGAGCTAGCCCTGTGTTGTTGCTGTGCCCTTAAAAATCCATTATTTTTAATGAGACAACACCCCTTGATTAATTGAAAGAAATCAAGTTTATTCTAACAACCTGACAAATTTTGAACTGCTAAAGTTTCAAAACCACTCCTGTGTCTAAACCCCAGTTTTTTAGGGTTAAGCAATTTTCCATGAGTCAGCTAAGAGTGATCTGCTACAATCAGAACTGGATAATGACTGTATTTCAGAGGTACATTATGTGCACTTTAAGCAGATAAGTGTTAGAAAACTAAGTTGAAATAGCCTTCTTGTGAACTGTGCTAATACAGAATGGGAAGGGTGGTCTAACTGTGAAACGTGAACAAAGGGGGAAGAGAGATCATTGGAAAAGCTTAATTCTGAAATGGTAAGCGTGTGTGAGGGACGCAGGAAGACAGAATTATTACTGTGTCCGAGCACTTCATGCCCTGCAGAAGCAAAGAGGGTAATTTGGATCCATTTTCATTTACCAATCATGCCTTTTGAAGTGATGGAGTTTGGCAAGGTTGTTTATGACTTGTTTAACAATTACTAAATGAGCCTTTCTGGTAAAAAAATTCAAGCTGCCTGTGAAATGGACTCGCCTTTCTCTCAGACACGACTGCCGTTTGATTGTACTGGATTAAATGATGTCTTGAGACTGGCATAGCCCTCAGAGAACTGTCATTTACAGTATTTAACATTTATTCAATGAACAAAGATTATGCTGATCTAGAAAACCGTAAGCAAAAAAATCCTGGGTGATTATAAAGATAAGCATACCAGTATTTGATTTGGAGAGCTCTGATCTGTCTGCTCTGACATGCAGTGGAGATTTACACTTCTTCCCCAAATGTTCTTTTGGAGATATTTACTGTACCTACAGCAGGCTTTGCTGAAGCTGCATTCTGAAGGATATACGTAATGTGATTTGAAATCAATGAGATAACTCCAGTGCTTCATTTTAAAGATGAAACTATGAATTTTAAACAAATTCTAAGTAAAATGCACTCATGCTGCAAATGTTTTATAAATTGTTCCCAATGTTATTTTGATTGGATGGCAACTTGTTAGCATCAGTATTTCCCAATACATTTTTTTCATAATCATATGATGACAGAGGCAAATGATGCTTGTTAAATATATACATTGATATATTTTACTTTCTGTTGCTACTTGAGATAATCTTAAAATACATGCCTCACCTTCAAATGCGACAGCTGTTTTGTTTTGTTTCTTTTTAAGAGCTTCAGCCCATATTAGATTAGTCAGTCGTTGGTGTTATGCAGAAGCTGTCTGTATTTCAGGTTGCTAAAACAAAGAGTATCTTTTATTTAGCATATTAAAGTCAGCATATTAAAAAATCAAGCACAATATAATCTTTACAATATAAAACGTGTGAATCATTTGTACTTTTTTGCTGTCAAATGATGTTTGACAATCATCATATGATAATGAAATGTATAATTAATAGTAAAAATGCCAACATCTGTTGGCTTGCTATTACAGACTGATTCTAAGTGTACTACTTGGAATATGTCATCATTAACTTAATTAATATTAAAATCCTTTAAAAACAATTTGTTTTCATTAGTTGCTAATTTAGGCAGGTAGAAGGCATACAGAGGAGGTTCTGGTTTTTTCCCCTTCGTCAATGACTAAATTTCAGGAATGCTTTTAAAACTGCTAAATTAACGGACGTGCCCTATTAGCTGATGAATCCAGCTAGATGCATGCAGCTGTTCTGCTGCGGTGGAGCCAGCCTTCGCCTCGGCCAGGGGTGCTGCTGCAGGGGGGACCCCACTCCTGGCATCCCACTCACCAGCCTCTTCAGTCCTTCCTTCTGCTGTCTTGCTGCCAAAGTAAAACCCATCCAGGTGCTGGTGTAGTCCCTAGCTGCGATCTGCAGGCCCTTGAGCTAATTTGGTGCAGTTGCACCGTGTACGTTTGTAGCCCTGAGACGCTCCTTCTGGTTGAGGAGAAAAGGTTCTGGGGTCAGGCTCCCCTGGAGGCCTGAGCAGAAACAGATGCCTTCACTGAATGAAAAAAATGATGTACGCTTATGGAAGATGTAAAGCATATATATACGTACACATACAGAAGAAATTCCTGTTTCTGCTCTCGTGCCATCTGCAGGGAAGTTGTCACCTATGGGACAAACTGTGAGGGACTGCAGGAAAGCAACCCAGAAAGCAAGCCTGCCTATCTTTTAACATGCAAATTAAAGTCATCCTCCAGTAGTCTGAAAACGCCCTAGGGATTTACAGAGGCCAGCTGAAAGCTGCTAAACTGCTCAGTAATGGGGGTGAAAACATCTGGCCCTGGATGAAGATCTCCCAGTAACATCCGTTCCTCTGGTCACAGCTGAATTGGGAGGCATTTTGTCATTTTGGGGCTTGGAGTCTGTTGGTGGTGTGTGTGCCTATAGCCTTTCTCTGAAAAGTCACGTTGTCTATTGAAAACAGCAGAACCAGCAGCTCAGCACAGAGATGCCGTTTGTCTCGCCGCAAGAAATGTAACTAAATGTTTGTGATAACTGATAATTGTTTTTAAATAATCCCTACATTTTTGCAAATAATGGATATTGCAAATTTAGAAAACTTGCAAATTTCCAAATCCAAATAGTAGGAACAATGCATACAGCAGAGATTGATTACATTCTTCTTGTCATGCAATTAAAGCTGTCTACAAAAAGTGCCAGGTTCTCTGTTTTCTGCCTGGGAAGGTCTTCAGCTGAATTAAGTGAGAAGCCACATTTTTTTCACATCCTTTTTCTCTCGTTAGATTCTCCATCTCTCATTCTAAGCAGCTCTGCTTTAGTGAATGCAAGAGAAAGCAACTATTGCTGGTTTTGTGGAGTTACAATATACAATTGACAAGTTAGAATTAACAGATTGTAAAAATACACTAATTATAAAAATGAAGAAAAAAAGGAAAACAAGCGTTTATGCTGACATCAGGGATAAGACAGCTTTCTTCAGTCCACAGTGATGTTAAGGAAATGAACATCATCAGTGAGCTTTTGTACGTAATTTAACAAGAAGAGCAGTGCCATATTTCAGTATGATCTGTAGTAGTTTGTCTTCTCTAGTACCTTCTTTTTTGTAGCCACCTTCTATCTGCAGCAGAAGGAGGCTGATACCTGCTCTGGTATGAAGATGAAACTTTCCAAGCTAACCTGGTTCACATTGGTTGGCACAAATTTGGGATTGCTCCCAGGTATAGCTGAGCTGGCTGACCTGAGGGAGCAGCAGCCTCCAGGGGAGGGAAAGGACCAAGAGGTGGTATGGGCTGAGGGCTCCCTTCAGCCAGGAGGACTGGGACCTGTATGCCTCCCAAATTCTTTCAACTGAATGTATCCATCCAAATGCCTATGGCTGAAGTTGGGTGAGATGAATCACATCGTTTGTCTTTATCATTCATGTGAAGAGTGACTCATTTCTCCGAACACCACTGGGAGCTGCGTGTATGCAGCCAAGAGAAGTTTAAGACCCAAATAATTTGTAACGGCTTTTGTGAACATTAAAACAGCAAAAAAACCCCAAAACCTGACACTAAAAACAGACAAAAGAAATGGATGCAACAAGCAGCTTGCTCCCAGGCTTTGTTTTCACGTGAACAGCTTCTTTGTTGTATGATTTGTATGTGGCAGTGGGATGAAATAATATAATATTTTCAGGCAGGCTGGTGCTGTGTTCTGTGTTATTAGCAGCAGGCCAGAGGTTTGGAGTTGGTTCCACTCCAGAAATTTTTAATACTGGATCGTAATTCAGTCCTGGATATAAAGATTGCCTGATTCAATGATTATCGAAGCTATTTACTTTAATGAACTTTGGAGTGGAGTTTTTATATAAAAATATGTAGAAGGAAATTCTTCTTTTTCTCTTCTTCTTTTTTTTTTTTTTTTTTTTGCATTTAGTTTGGTTTTTTCCATCCTGATTTTTAAAAAATCACAATTCTGGGCACATATTCTTTACTGCCTCCAGCAGTTTGTTACAGCCTGCCTGCAAGAACTTACTGTTCGCTCCAGGCTGCCAGTTGAACTGCTGTGGCAATGCCTCCCTCCTTCCTTTCAGCCAAAGTAAATCCTCGCTATGCAAAATGTGCAGACTTGAAGGGTTAGAAGTGAGAGGTGACTGTTGAAGCTCAGCTGGCTGATCAGAGTAAGCCATTACCTCCTCAACCAGCAATGGAAACCTGTCCACACCTAAGTGAACAGACCAGAGACAGGCTGAGGAGATGTGATTCTCCCTTTGCCAAACCAGGTTAGTCCCTTTTCCCTCGGGCTCCCTTCCATCACTTCATTCAGGTGGGAGCAGCTTGGTATGCAGCAGTTGATGTTGGGATTACTATTGTTTGAGTATATGTATAATTTTTAAAAAATGGAGAAACTAAGACTAAAATTTGTAAAACCTCTGGTATTGCTAAATATACTTTAGGCATATTTGATATATAACCCTTTAAACAGTTTAGCCTAGAAAGCATGCTCATTTCTAATGAAGATGAGCACCTGTCGCAATGGAGGGAAGACACAGTCGCTCAATATGAGTGATCAGCAGACTTCATTTATTGTGCCTTACAGTCACCTTTTATGCCTTGTTATAATTGCTCATACATATTACAAAAGTTAAGCTCATTATTGGTTAGTTGCCTAAATACCAAGCCCGCCCCTAGTTTCTCTTCTGTAGTTATCTGTTCCCACCTGTAACATTCTTTTCCCACCGCGATCTTCCTGTTATTGTGTAACAAGAACAGCCAAGGACAGTGTATTTTTGCTTTACTTCAGATAAGCTGAGAGCGATGTGCATTTTTGTCCAGCCAGCTGGACTATGTCTATGAGACCTTTTTCAGCTAGCCAGTTATCCACAAGCACCCTTTAGCTGACCACATACTTCATGCAGATGAGATCAACAATATTTACTGAATTGCAAAAACTGGATAAAAACAGTATTCTACAGGCAGATTGTACTGGGACTGCACCCTGATACCATGGAAGTCAAAATCAAAATATACTGATTTTAATGGGAACAGGTTCTGACACTTGAGAAACAGGAATAAGGACAAAGCCAAATCTTCTAGGTATTCTTCAAAGTATAAATATTATAAAATATAACACATACTGTAAAAGATTAAAAAGGTAATACCTTTCCTGCCACAACTGTATTATATGCTATAGCAAGTGGAATACACTAATGCAAATACAATACTTCCAGTGGACCATGTATTCTCTTTATCTCACGCATACAAGAACTGCATATGCCTAATAATCTGTGCTTTCTTAGTGTGAGGGAAAATGTGTATGGTCTGGTTTCTTTTCTTGCAGAGAATCTATCCATTGCACTTCTGCCACTATCATTATTGCTTGTCTATCAAGTTCCCATCATGAACAATGCGAGCAAAAGGGCTTTTTATTTCTACATTCTATATACAGAACACTGCACCCTCTACTCTTTTCATAGTCCAGTTAAGATTGTTATATCAGATACTAGTGTTTAATCAGCGATTGAAATGTAAGTAAATAATTTTTTTCCTTTGTGCTGTTAATGGTTGTAGTGCATCTTTGCAGAGAGTTTTAGCATTTTAGAAGCCAACAAACAGTTTCTGTGCACAAGTGGAGCATTGCACTTTGAGGAGGTATCAACAGAAGTCTGAGGATGCATTATAAAGCTTCCAGGAGGTCTGAAGGAGAAAGACCGTCATCTTAAAGGTCTTTCCCAACCTAAACAATTCTGATTCTATGAGGGACTGTAGCCAGTTGTCACAGAAGGAACAGTTTAGGTCAGGTTGCTTAAAGAATTGCCACCAAAGGGTTTAGTGAAACAGGCTTAATATGAAGTGTGTGGAAATGTGACTATACAAGATTTGATGGTAAGGTTCACTCTATTACTTACTACATGGAGTAAATGCACAGACATAAATCAAGCTGAAATCAAGCTAGAATAGAGTTGGAAACAGCTTATAAAGATCAAAGGCATAAAAGGGTAAAGGAGATTTCTCCATTGAGTCATGAGGTTTAGAGTAGACCCCTTTGCTTTCTATAGCCTTGCAGTGTTTAGGTGCAGCTGGATCCAATCTTAGTCTCAGACCTGGTCAACCGTTTATTTCTAATAGGAGAGATACAGAAAGTGGGGTAGAGAATAAGGGGGGCCCTTCTGCTGAGTCACGAGGTTCAGAATAGACCCCCTTGCTTTCTAAATCTCATAGTGTTTAGGTGCAGGTGGATCTATTCCTAGTCTCAGACTTGGACAACAGATTAGATGTAAAGTGGGGGGAGAGAGAGGGAGTGTTCACAATTCACATTTATCCATAAGATTTTAGCAGCAAATCAGTAAAATTTGTTTTAAGTCACAAAAGTTACATAATTAACCTAACTACTTCAAGCTTGCAATGTCTATTACAGCAAAGGTATACCTATTAAAAGATCCCCATAGGTTCAGTGAAATACTCAAGTCCAATGCCTTGGCATTCTGTCAGGAGCACTCTAGGGTTGTCAGGAAATAACTGATTGTCTCCATTCTTGTTCCCTGCTTCGACCAGGCAACGGGAGTTCCAGTACGGACAGAGCCATTCTCTGCCTTAGCTGAGTAAGAGTTACTGGTGCGGTCAAGGGGTGCTTAACTGCCCAACTCATTACTCAAGGCACCAAGGCCTTGCTGGCAGCTCCACGGGTGGTGGAACCCCCTGGAGAAGGGGGAGCAGTGCACCACCACACCAACAGGTCAGGCTTCATTTGTGGGTGTTTTGCAAACTGCCTCAGATCTCCAGATTCGTGTCCTGGCAGTTCCAGATTATTTGTATGATTGTTTTATTTTTCTTTTCTGCTGCCTCATACTGGTCTAAGATTTCTTACTGTCTATATATATACTCATACAACCAAAAACCCGTCGGTGTTCAGATGGAATCATCCAAAAGCATACATTTACTGAGAATTCTCCTGTTTGCCAAAAGTTTTGCTAGGGAGCCAGACATTCAGGTGAGTAGGGCAAAGTGGACAGCCATGCCATAGGAAATCTGCATTGCCTCTATAATATCGCATTCCATCAGTGTTTGCAAAATACAAACCATTTGTAGCTCTATAGCTCTGCCTTGAACACACAGCAATTCCCAACCAATGCTGTAGAATAAAACGCAGCAATGGACTAGCAGCTAAAATTAGTAATTTTGAGAATAACTTCACCCTGCAGATCTTTCCTGTAAGATTTTCAGATCGGGCTCCCCTGGAGGCAAGTTTGCAGTATGATTGTGGTTTTCCTGGTGGAAACTATGTAATATTAAATTAAAGGGACCCCTAAATGACCCACTCCCACTCTTGGAATGCCCCATTACCCCATCCTCTTCTCTCCCTCCCAAAGTAGATGCAGCTCATATATTTCTAATGCTGAAGGTATTCAAATTGACGACACCAGTTTTCTAGGGCTTTTAGGAATTACCTGTGCTCTGAAAGGAGTCAGATTGAATGCTTAAGTGGCAAAGGTCCAGCTATTTTGAGAGATGACGCCAAGTCCTACAGAAAGGTGGATATGAACACCATCAGGCAAAGCATAGGCACATCAGGGAGATATGCTAGTAGCAGGCAAAGTTTCTATCTGGCGTCAGCAGTGTGTGTTGCCCCTCAGTATCTGGGCTCGAGGAATGAATCTTAATTCATCTGGTAGTTGAAAGACCCCCCTTTGATCAAATTCTGAAAACCACAATCCAGTAATAGCTGCGTGGGTAGATGAGAGGTTAGACGTGCATTAAAATAAGATTTCCTGGGTGTTTTGATGTTTCATAACAAAAGCAGCAAGTGTAGCAAACCACATCAAACTTGTACAGCTGAACCAATTAAAAACATTGGCAAGTCATCTGTGCACTAAAGTCCCTAAAGGTTAGTGAGGTGAATTATTTCCTCCTGGGCTTTAAGGACTACCACACATTGGAGGACACTGGTCGATCTTCATAAACAGGATACATACTAAGGATATTTTCTGTACATCTGAGTTGGCATGGCAGCACGGATCTGAAAGCAGAGGCAGGAATAAGGAGTAACGAGTGCCAGTATTCATCACTCTGGATTTATTTATTGCTTTGCTAGGCCAATGCACGCCCTTCCCATGAAAGTGGGAAGCATTCATCATCTCCTTTGTTTGACAGAAGATATGAATCTGGTCTAAAAACTGCTTAAAGGAAATTATTTTTGAGGATTAAGTAAAAAAAATATCTTGGTTTGGTTTTCATCAAGGCCACAGCTATGCCCACAAATAGCTAAGTAGAATAGCGTTTAATTGGGCTGTAACTGACAGCACATTATATTCCCCTCGCTCCAAAGCTGCATCTTGGGCTACTCGCTTCTGATTCAGTCACACACATCTAGCTTACGATTGCTATTCAAAGATCAGATAAAACAGGTAGCATTGCCGTGGTTTTTGAGACTAAACTTTGTGATTACAGTTTTCCTGAGAGAGTAATATTTTCTATGTAAAGTATACTTTACAATGTATTGGAATTTAACTACAAAGATATACACCTTCATAAGTACAGGCTATTAAAACAATTTACTAGTATGTCAACAAGTACCAATATGTACATAAAAACAGAATAATTTGGTTTGTTTTAATGCACTGAGCCAATCCAGCAGTGTACTGTCAAGTGCTGTTGAGAATCACTTTGCACTAACAGGATGACATGACTGGAATCACATTCACTGCACATCTTAGTTCTGCTGAATGATCCAGAGCTGAAGTGAATGACTGACACTTTGTGAATAAAAGAATAAAGTGATTGTGCCATTCACACTGCACTGAGGGTGAAAATTTGCTTTCATTATATTGGGTATTAAGATTCACTATATTAGAGTTCATTAAAGTAGGTGGGAGAATGGGACTCAGTGAATAATTAACAATAAGTCATTCATCGGGGAAATCTAGGTTTTCCTTCTGCTTGTAGAAAATCCATAAGCAGATCACAGCTGCTTCAGAAGCACTTGCTATTCAAACCTATCTTAGAAATAGGATTTCCCCACACACACACACACACAATTCTTAGCAGTTTGGATTGATTGTGCATTGTCTTTGAGGCTATAAAGTACTTCTCAGTCATGTAGCATTGATTAGGTATAGTTTGTCATATAGGTACGTGATTATCTGTCTCCCTCCTAGCTGGATGTGTTTGCCTACTTTTCCAGAACAAATATTGGCATGCACACATGCGGATGTAATTTTTTCTTCACCAAAATCTCTTCAATGATGCTTTGAAGGCCATTTACCATAAGTACTGGTGCCAAAAATAATGAGGTTCCTTGAATTTCTATGAAAGGTAAACAAAAAAATCTGGCATACAAGTAAATCAGTTTGAAATAGTGACAATATTGGCAGAGTGTTTTTTGTGATATTTCACTTTCTTTACTAGGTTGTATTGATGAATATTCAAATTTTAAAGAAATCAGATAGACAGAGAGACCAAACAGTCAAAAACAGCAAGTGTGGCACGCAAGATAGGCAACAGACAGCAAACATCCACAGTACAGTTTGCAGTGCGTTGCTGCAAAAGGCATATTTTGAATACTGAGACCATGGTGGTACTTTTCACAACACTTTTTTGTGTTCATGGCTCCACTGAAGTCATTTTGCCATTAAGTGCTGTGAGATCAGTATGTTGCCCAATACAATTGACCATTGTCCTTTGTACCAGCCCAGTGCACCATGTTGTGCAAGCTTCCTCCTTCAAATGATAGGATCCCTCGTGCCACATATTTAGCTTTCCTCTAGTAGTAAGTGCCGCTGTCTGGTTTGAGATCAGTGGATTAAAAGCTTTACAGGAGTGCTGAGAATTATTATTATCTTAGTTATCACTATTTTTCAGAAGTATTTCCCAGGAGTGCAGAAACTCTGGGCCTCTAGATTGCAGGGTCAGAGAATGCTGAGTGCCTGACACTATAATAACAAGAGAATTCATTCAAATAGAGATGGTGGTGGCCTCCTACTAGTTCTGATAGCACTCAGGTAAAGGAAGGATGTCAGAGGATGCCTGTGGGAAGAGAGCCATCGCTAATCAAAAGCCATCCAAAAAGTCAATAAAATTAATTTCTCATTCACAGCCGATAGAGGGAAAGGTGCATTTACAGTAAAATACAGATAATGAATCCCATTAGCAAAACAGCACACACCTTACCCTTAAAAATACATAAAGCTGCCTTTGAATGCCTTTTCAGAGCTCATGTTGCCGACAGTTACGCCTTAACCCTTTGGTGTGACACACAGGCTCGCACACCTGGCAAGTAGCGAGCGGGCTGCAGGCGGGGGGGTTGGGTTACAGGGAGCGGACAGTGCCGGGAAGTCTCAGCAGGGATGTCTGAATTATTTTTTTAAGAAGAAAAGCTTCAAATGGAAAGTGTAACCCAATGCTTTCTAAATGCGGAGGCACGCTTAAAGAGCAGTGCTATTTGGTTTCTCTCTACTTCAGAGAAATGTAAATCCTCAGTAAATAAACCCTGCTCTTCAAGTACCGAACAAATGAAAATGGCCGGATCAAAATTTGGAGAAGTTGCCGCTTGCGCTTTCCAAGAGCAGGAGGTATGGGGAAAGAGCCAAACTTGCTGAAGGAGAGCTAAAGCTCAGCCTCTGGCACCAGAGATTGCAAGGAGCTGAATTCTGTCCTTGGGTCAAAGTCGGTGGAGCCCAGACAGCCTGGGTGTAAGCTGAGAGTAGAGCCTCACCTTCCTGGAGGAAGATCAGAGCCCAAGCGAACGGGCGCTCCCCTGGCAGCGCTGCCTGCAGGTAAGGGTCCCGGGGGCTGCACGCCTGGCGAGCGGCGGCTTGACAAAACCGGGCGAGGGGAGAACGCTGGAAAAACAGAAAATCACTGGGAAGATTTTAAAGCACCTAATGCATGTGGGAGAATTCTTTGATGTTCTCGTGCAGTTGCGATCCCTAAGCGCAGGTGTGAGCACAACACGCTCCCCCGCAGCGGGGGCCGTCAGGAGGGCAGGGAAGTAAAGCTGCTGGTGAAAGCTTCAAAAACCCTGCTGGCTAGGACGTGTTCTTGTCGGGCTGTTTGCTGGAGTGTGATCAGTCTGCGGTCAGAGAGGTAGCAGGGGTGTGGGAGGGCTTGTGCAGAGCTGGTCAGGCCTCTTTCAACAAACAGTTTGGTTTAAGGTTTCTTTTTTCTTTTTTTTTTTTTTTTTTTTTTTCTGGAAAACTTCAGTCAAGCAAAAGCAATCCCAGCCCAGCAATTCAGCCGTGCCTGTTTGCTCTGAGGAGTCATTGGAGCAGAGACTCAAACCTGCATCAGTGACACCAAAGGTGAATGCTCAGACTTGCTGGACTGTAGAATCCATCTCTCATTTAGTTCAATGAATACTTAATTATTCCTACAAATTGGAAGAGCTCAGGAGTGACAGAGAAGTCCTCCTGTGGAGTGACCAGTTCCTAGTAGCTAGAACACACACGTGGGATGTAAAAGTTCAGGCTTCACGTCCTCGCTTTGACCCTTTCTGGGCAGACTTGAGACTACATGAAGCTTACTGGCTAATTCACTGTCAGACCTTTTCTGTGCAATTTTAGGCAGGAAAAAAAAAGGGCGGAAGATACATTCTTCTTCATACAGTAAAGGATCACTTGGAATCTCCCAAATATCTGATAGATAGAAAATCTTTTACACTCCCCATGCTCTAGGCAGGAGCACGAGTACATATTTATAGCAAGCACAAGTGCTTCAGGTGCAGGGTGGCTAGGACAAGTGCAACATCCCATCTTGCAGAAACCCTACTTACCTCTCTGGGAGAGACTCAGCCTTGTGCAGAGGGCTCAGAAAATGGCTTCTCTACTATTTGCTTCATCTTTAAAACCAAATAGGGGTTTACCTTTTTCACAGCAAGATTTTGCCCCCCCATCCCTTGCCCCATTTTACCTTCAATAGCAATTCTCTTCATTATTTTATCTGCTATCGTTGTTTAAGACAAAAGTAGTTGGGGATTAAGACTGCAAAAGAAGATGCAGAGGTATGTAACAGTGCTACAAGGCACGCACAAACTGAACTTATTTGCATCCTCTTATGGTGCTTAAAGACTATTGAAAGAAGGCCAGAGGATGTCCCACAAGAGTAAGGGGCCTTTAGTGTATTTTTCATGTTTCTCCCACAGATAATTTGGAAGAAATACAGTGTACTTTTGTATGCCCCCGAAGTAAAATTACAACCAGCTGATGGAACTATCTCAACAGCAACAACAAGAGTCAACTCAGAAAGGCAGGGTTTTTTGCCAAATAACACAGATTGTTTATAATGAATATAAACAATTACACTGCTGACCAGATTCCCAGTACACTTCCATCCACAGAATATACAAAATACTGCTCTGGCACTGGTCTCCCAAATATTTGCCATATATTGAGCATTTTCAATGAATGAAATGCAACAGAGGGAAATCCACATCATGCTGTTCCTCTTTGCCAGCATTTTTTGCTCCACATACTTATTTTTGCCCTTTGTATTATAATCCTACATAAGCAACATGCTTCTTGATCCACCATGATCTTGCCCTAATTCTTTGATCTCACATTGATTTTTCTCATCTTCTCATGTAACAAGTCTAACATTGAGCACAGACAAGAAGGCAAGGGGAGATGTGGGAGCAGACATCATCACATTGCAGCTTCCTTGGCCATACTGATAAGTCTTGCTGGTTTTCTCCTTACCTCTTTCTCTGTCACATCTCGGTGCAGATCTTGACAACATGACCCGTCTTTCCAGAGCTGAGATCATATGTAAATTGGTGATAGTACAGAAGAAAGGCTTTCCACTGTAACATCCACCCAAGTGGACTGAGCCTGGACACCACCAAGCATTTATCTGAAAGCAGAAACTTAAGAGCTTTCTAGGGCACTGTAAAATTTAAACCCTCCTATGGGACAGTATTGAGGGAACAAAAGTATCTACAACAAACAAGAGAAGAATCTTGCCAAAGAAAACTCCTTTCAAAGGTCTAGTGATAGAAATATATTACGTATGATGTTAACACAGGTAATTTGCCAGAAAGGTCCATAAATCATCATTTCAATGGGTCATGAACTTCAAACTGTGCATTCAGCTCAGCAATTTCATTAGAGCAGAATAACCTTATTTCCATACAAAGAGCAGTCACGGTGCTAATTCTAAAGTAACAAATTGCTCTTTTGCTTCAAAACTTATTAGTACCATCACTGACAGATATAGGGGAAAAAAACCAAGAAAAGCTGTTGTCCACAGAGTGGAAGCTGAAGAATGATGAATACCATGGCCAACTCACTGCAATTTTCTGATGGTGTCACAGGAATGTATTTTGCTGGCAAAAGATAAGTTGCATTATTTATTACTGGAGTCAAAAGCAAACCCTATGTATACCAGTTTGGAGCACAACTTCTGTCAACTGCTTAAACATTTCACTACTGTAGTTCCTGAACCACACTGAGATGCAGACACCCATCGGTCAGTAGTAGTCCACACCATGTCAAGTTGCAAAAATATTATTCCTTACCCATAAATGCCCCTGACAAAGTTTTATAAAATAAACAAGCTGATGTTTCCCAGTTGCTCTCTGTATAAAATAATCATAGAATCACACAGAATAGCTGAGGTTGGAAGACACCTCTGGACATCATCTAGCCCAGTCCCACTGCTCAGAGCTGGATCAGCCAGAACAGACTGTCAAAGGACTGTATCCAGTTGGGGTTTGAGCACCTCCAAGGATGAAGGCTCCACAACCTCTCTGGGCGGCCTGTTCCAGTGTTCAGTGTTTGACCGTACTCACTGTACAAAAAGAGTTTTCCTTATGCTTAAATGGAATTTCTGGTATTTGTGTTTGTGCCCATTGCCTCTTTTCCTTGGGCACTGCTGAGAAGAGTCTGGCTCTGTTTTCTTTACATCCCACTCATCAGGTAATTTATACACACCAGTAAGATCCCCCTGAACCTTCTCTTCCCCAGGCTGAACAAACCCAGCAATCCCCATGTTTGACAGATGCTCAGAGACCTTAATCATCTTCTCACTCCTTCACTGGACTCCGTCCAGTATGTCTATGTCTTCCTTGTACTGGGTACTCCAGCACTGGATACAGCACCCCAGACGTAGTCTCATCAGTAAAATACATCTGCTAACTACTGTGTTCTTAAATTGTATTCACATATAGTCCCACCTATCTTCCTTTTCTTTGCCTTAGAAAGCTGCTCTTACCTCCAGAATGTTTTTCTTGTAAGAAGCAAGAATTAGTTTAGCACAATTACGCAAAAGATAGCTTTTTTCTGTGATTTCCTCAAATCACTCCCACCAATTTTATCATGAGTGATAAGGATATATCTGACAGGTAAGTTCTGGATTAAAGCTGCCTCTGTCTTTATAGAAAGCTGTATCTCTGATGCTGCCCCATCATCCTACCCCTCTCCTTGCCCATTTCCAGCTGCCATCCCATTGGGGTCAGGCAGCCAGAAACAGGCTCTGAAGTTCTGCCGCTCATCTCAGCTAAACTCACTCTTAATATTGAAGAGGTTTCCCCGTTTTCAAGTTTTATTGAGTGCAGACCCCGCTGTGCACTTAACCAGGCTGCTGACGTTGACACTGACTTTCCCAGAAGCAGGACTGGGCCTGTGACGCTTTGATTAAAGTTTCAGCTAAAGACACAAACCCTCTTGAAAACAATGAGCTGGCAGACAACATTGAGTGCCAACCAATCAGTCAGGTTATTTTCTTGGGTTCCCTGTTCCACTGCACAGCCTTGGCCATAGCAAATATGAAACTAAGGATAAAGTACGATGCATTTGAATCTAGCCTTGAAAATCTGCAGCTACTGCAGCTGTGGGTGCCTTACCCTAACTACATCCTGTTTATAAACAGCCAGCACAAAAATGTCATTTTTCTGATTTGAAGCCATTTGCTGTAGCCAAATATGTATTTCACAACAACAAAAGCATCTCAGCCAGTTAGAATTCATTTCTCTACCCCTGCAAATAAATAGTAATCAACTTGCCCATTGGTGGCAGTTGCTCAGTTTGTATGTGTGGCTCCGTCTCCCTCCTGCTATGAATATGCAGATCCCTCCACTCTTATTAGTTTCTGAAATGCCTCTGCTCACCCTGCTTGCTGTAGCTGGCATCTCTGAGCTGTTTGGGTGACAATACCACAGCTTATCACCCTCTGCTGAAGGCACAGATAACTTTAAAATGTACATACAAGAAGAAAAAAAAAAAAACAAAAACAAAAACGGTGCCACAAGTGAAATAAAGCTGACTGTTGAATTTTGTGTCTTAGCGATGGATTTTCAAGGATGAAAAAGAGTGGTAAAGAACACACCTCTTGCCCTTGTCTGTGAGGACTGGCTCAGGCAGTAACTGTCCCATGCCAGCCAGCCCAGCAGAGTGTGTGTGCAGGGCTGGATCTGAGTAAGGCACATTCTCAGAAAAGAAGTTTATTCAGTGTACGTGCACAGGCTCTTGCTCTCAGTATAATAGTCTGGCCTTCACAGCACTGGCTGGTGCTATGCCTTCTATGTTGTTCTGGTTTATTTTTTACTAAAAGATGTTTAGCAGACTGCATTAAGTTCCAAAAAACATATTTGTGATACTAAGAAAAACCTGAATCAACAACTCCTTGTAGGCTTATGTGCAGGCTGCATGAGCAGGTTTGTGAAGGGTGTGTACATGCTGATCTTGCAGAGATTTACATCTGAGAGTAACATCCCCCACCCCCTCTCCTCTAGTAGTCCCAGAGAAGTGGCCGTAAACCCACAATATCAGTTAACAAAACCATTACCGCGGTTTAGGACATCACTGCTTTACTTCCCCCAGTTACCAGTCCAGTGTCAGAAATTTCCCCACATGTATTCAGCAGAATGGTCTCCAAGACCTCTCCCTATTTTTCCTCTAGGCTGTGATGGATTTAAAACTATATTAGGTTTAAATCGTTTAAGCAGGTGGTTAAGCCGGCTGCCTGGTTTTGCCCAGAGAGTGCAGGGACGAGGCACGTCGTCTGCTCTGCCGGCAGAGTTACAGGGCAGCAGTGGTTGGCAGAGGGGCAGTAAAAAGCAGCTGTGCCTGGTAATGAGCATCAGCAGCAGGAGGGGCTGCGTCTGCCCAGCCTGAGCACCTGGTCCTGCACCAGCGCTGGTGCTGGCAGCCTGCTCTGCCCAAGCAGAGCCCCAGCGGCTGCCTGCAACAGGTTTGGAAGTCCCCTGGCGTATCTCATCGTAGGTCTGGAAACTCCGGTCTCCATCAGGAAAACTGCTCAGATCATTAATAATTCTAGCCTACGTCAGTGGGCCTTAAATGCATGCTCGAGGCTTAGCCATCTGTAGATGGAAGGGAACATGTCCAGGGAATTTAACTGAGCCACAAGACTTTGCATTGAAGCAGCTACTGAACGCTCACACAGTCTTCTCCATCCACTCCTCGGTGGGACGCGGCGTCTGACAAGCAGGTGGTAACAAACAGCTTGAGGAAATTGATGCATCTGCTTTGTTAAGTGAGCATGTGTCTGAGCCCTGAATCCATCTTGCAATCAAGCTTTTAATAGGAAAACGTAATCCTGAAGATGATACATCTGAATGGGACCCAGTAAGAAATAGATTGAAACGTAGGCATGGTTTAGAGTGAAATCAAAACAAAAAATCAGTCAAAGGGCTGTGAAAAAGTCACACAGTGCTGAAAGCAATCATAATTGCACCAGTCAATTACAAAACTGTAAATTGAAATTTGGGACTGGCCAATCTCCTGTCTAGTTTCACTTGCAAGGGTGAGTCTAGCTTGAACAAAGAAAATCAACAAGAAACCAAAGAAAAACCCTGGGAAGACATGGATCCAGTGTTTACATTGCCATCCCTCTCGCTGAGCTGTGACAAGAGGGAGACTAGAAAAACACGAATTGTAAAATACAATCTTCTCTTGCTATTCCCCTTTCAGGATTGATGAGTAATAAAAGCAATTAGCCAGAAATGTTTTTAAAACTTGTCAAATACATTATTTGACAAATATATTCATAAATCGTGTATCTAGTCACAAACTGTGTGAGCTCTGAAAACTACCTCATCATTTTAAAACAACTTGAAAATCTC
The DNA here is from genome assembly GCF_963210335.1 of Falco punctatus. NCBI lineage: Eukaryota > Metazoa > Chordata > Aves > Falconiformes > Falconidae > Falco > Falco punctatus. Next base: position 57,740,425 of record NC_137587.1, read on the forward strand.
ATTTCATCCATTGATGAATCACCTTCCCACATTAGCAATAAACTGGCACAAGCAAGACAGAGACATTTTTATCCTTCACATCATATGAAGTGCATTTCAGGACACTTAACACTTTGCTGAATTTGAGCAAAGGCAAAAAAGGTGTATGTGGGCGTGTTTTGGGACGGTGGATGCACAGATGTAGGTTTGGGGCAATTCTCTACATCTGTGCAAGCTCCCACTCTGGTTTCTCTGCAAGGACCCTCTGCATGGGGAGCTCTGGAGGCCCATAGGCACGCAGAAAGCTGAATCTCTCCTCTCAAGTGTTCCCCAGCCAACCTGCAGCTTCTGAGCTGGGAAAGACCCCCTTAGTCCTTTGGGCACCCAGAAAAATGACCTGGGTTGTTTGGGTTTTTTAATTATAGGTCAAACTTTGCATTCTTATCAACAGCAACTTTAATCTTAAGTGGTCAGGTAGATCCCTGCAGACGGCTCATGCAAAGAACCTGTGTCACCAACACAAATGCATCTCATTTAGAAGAGGGTCCTCCCTCCACCCACCCAGGTGGCACTCAAGGGGACTGAGAAGCTCATTGCCCTCCCATTCACCTCCCTCCCTCTTGCTGTAGGCCTTGAGAACAGCTGTATTTGATAAAAAGCGAGAAGAACTTTAAAATCCGTATTTATTTAACTGTTTGTGTAATTGTAAGAGTGCTTGCCCTGCACAGTTAACTGGCAGTGTTTTTTGGAGCTGGTAAATGCTTCATCTGGCAACTGGGGGCTTTTTTGCCTTGTATAGTGCTCATGACCATGCATTGTCACTTAATTAGGCTGAAATTAAATAAACAGATCCAATCCGGTTCTCCAGGGTTATGGACTTATGTCTGTGTGCTGGACTGGCAACTCATCAGTGGTTGCTCTGCACTGCCAGGGGATGTAAACGGTGTGCTTGGTTTGGTGCCTACACGGCGTGTACTGAGCTGCTGCGTGCTCCTCGGGGAGTCCCTAGGCTGCGGCCAAACCCAGCTTCACCAGGTACCTCTCTCCAAGATAAGTTAAATTCTCAGTTCCTTGCAGTCTAAAATACAGTCATTCATGCTACATCTGGATCACGGTCAGTTCATGGTGCTTCTGTTACCCGTTCTCAGTAAGCTGGTTATACTTATGTGCTTCTTTTTGCTCAGAGTCAGTAACATTTGCAGGTGAGCTGGCTGGACGTGTGATGTTGTGGTGAGGGAGAAACAGTTCACAGAGATGCACTGGTTTTCACAGAAATTTCAGCTGGAGAAGATTTTGATGTAGGAAGAAGGGAAAGAGAGGAAGAAAAAAGGAAAAGAGGTCCTTTATTCAAAACAAAATATTGGAAAGCATTGGGTTTGGTGCAGAGCTGAGTGGGACGCACTGCTAGCCCTCAGACGTTGCTGCAAAATGGAAGTATTGCCTGCTTAACCACTGCCGCCACGTCACAGGCTGAGAATGTCAGGTCTGAGATGAAAAAGGAACCCAAGGCTTCCCATCAAGGTACACGCTCACTCTTGCTTTCTCCTGAGCATTGTTCCGGCTCATCTCTATTAATTCACAAGAAGCCATACTATATATATATTAATAGACAACTTGGACTTGGAATTTATTTTGCAGCAGATTTTGTTATTGCCTCATAAACACAGAGCTCCCTTAAATTGTCATCAAAATACATCACCATAAAATTACTGAAGCAATAGAAGAAAAAAACATACAGCACTCTACACCAAATCCTGCATTGAGTATTACGCTGCTCTTCTGTGAAATTCACCGTTCTTGCAGGGATCTAACAGCTTTGCCATATTCTTTCACTGATACGGGTAGCCCAAAAGAAGCAATCATACTTTCAGCAAAAGGTAATTTAATTTCCATGGGACTGTGGGCTCCAATCTAATAGGACCATCTTAACTCTTATATGCAGCCAGCACTAACTTCTGTTCTTCACTACTTGGCACCTTAGATAGACATTTATGTCTGAGTAAAGTAGCTGTAACTTATGTGTGAGCAAAGCAGGGCTCTCCATTTGGAAGCACTTTCCATGGGTGTAAATGACAAGCCCAAGGCAGCAGCAAATCCAGCCCAGGAGATACCGTTAGTCCATTTCAGGGAGGTGGGGAAAGGACACTTTGATTATTGTGATCAGTACCAGGTAGATGTTAAAGGCTGTGTGACACTTTGCAGGAGAGGAAAACGTTGTCTGTGCTGAGCCACGGTGCCTCGTCGCTCACGCCCGGCGTGCAGCACGCAGTGCGAGCAGGGAGCCCTGCACACACCGCGCCTGGAAGCGCTTCCACGGGGCTTCCTGCACCTCCCTTGGGAAGGGCTTGGGGAACCTGCCCCGAGTGCAGACACAGACCGTGTTATGATACGAGCGCTGCGATTCTCGGTAAATAAACTGTTGGGAAGTGGCAATACCAAATTAAATGGCAGTAAAGCTTTTGTTGTTTCAGTTTTACGCAGGTTTCAAGACAGAATCTGTGATGAATGGCATTGTGTATGCTTGCACCAAAATAAAGAGGGTAGCATGGCATATAAATAAGTTTAGCATTAGACTGGTATCTTTTTCAAATTATGGCTCCCTAACAGAGTTTTACAGAAATTTGATTACGATTTTATTGCATGGAGGACTCTTTTGCATCTGTTTCACAGATACCCACCTTTTAGATTTTATTTAATTTGTATTGATTTTTCCTGCACTTCCATAAGCAGGCATCACACACATCTGAGCACACACAAAAATGATTACTTAAGTGATGATTTAAAAATAATGGATGTACATTAGCACATGAATGATTAATTCCTTTTTCTGAGTACAAGCATCCAGGCTATGGCTGAGTAAAATATTGATGGTACAAAGGAAATGAGCTGTTTCTTAATTTAGTTTTGTTCTGGTAATGTGTAACTAATGTTGTTTCCTTCTAGCAGTATGCATTTAGTGACCCTTTTAAATTTTAATACCTAGTGATAGCTAAACTAATAGCTTCATGGGACATATAAGAGGGGATTTTGAAAAGATGCAGATAGAGTTTACATGCATTAATTTGAGACTGTCTGTAACACATTTCATACAAATAAGTACTACAGAAGAACCTAGATAAAGTCTCCACGCACAGGCTGGCATTTCACTCGAAGGCTGAGGCTTTTTTTTTTACACAGGACGCATTGAAAGGTGGAGATTTCACCGTCAGACTCGTCTCCTGAGGCTGTGGCATACAAATCCCAGTTCATCGAGGCCTGATGCTCTTGTGACGCACTTGAGAGTGCGGGGATTTGTGAGACTAGTACAAAATGAGAGCAGGATTGCTCTCACCACCTGATACCTGGGCGTATGTTAACACTAAGTGTAGGGGGGACCTGAGCACTGAGATTAACCCTGTGCTGGACTCCCGCACCCCAAGTCAGAGATACCTACATTGTGGTTTCTCAGCGTTCCCACAGCTGCTGAGGAGTTTCTGGAAGCTTTTGCCATGACTACAGCATTCTGAAGTGTTTTCCCACATGTTTGCTGGGAAATGCCACCATGGGGAGAAAGGCACTGAAAGACACACACTACTCACGCGGTCCTGCCCACACCTTCATCGCAGAGAGTGGCAGGCCAGGCTCACCCAGCCAAAACTCAGACCTGGTGCCCTGTCGAGCAGAGCAGGATGGGCTCAACACCAAAGAAATATGTTTTAAATACTCCGTAGAGGTGGCTGGGCAGCAATGCGTGTAAGGACACAGGTTATGGTAGAGCACAGCTACAGGCTTTGACGTTCTCAGGTGGGAATACAACCTTGTTACTCAAGGTTGATCTACAGGCTGAATCCCTGGCATTGCCTACCCACTGCCCATCTGTTAGGTGGCACTTTGCCCACCGACATGGTAACGCGCCAGGTTTCATTTGAAGTAGGTACCTTCTAACAATGGGTTTAGAAAGCAGCCTGTTGAAGACAGCAACTGACACTTCTTTCTTCAATAGGCTATTTTTGGAATGGGAACACTGGCTGGCAGCAAGTGCAAAGGGCCTAAATCGGCTTCTGTTAGTCAGCTGCAAGAAAAAAAATCTCATTTGCCACAGTAACAGAAGGTTTGGGCTAAAAAGTAAAGCAATTCCTTCCATTTGCACTTGCTGGCCTCACATGGGTATGTTTATTGTGGCTACTTAATCCTACTTCACCAAACTGCATGGCAATTTGCAGGTGAGAAAGGAAAAGGAGGAAGAGGGAACAGTGTATTGCTTTTGAGACAGCAAAGGGTGCTTTTTTGTTTAATTTCAAACCATGACCCTTTGATATTTTCCACTGCTGCAATGGATATTATATGATAAACCTGCCAGGACATTTTATATGTAAGGAAGAGTTTGAAAAATACATTTCACTTTTTTGTTGTTTGTTTGGCAACTGAGAGAAAAGAGCGTTCTTCATGCAGTCCCAACAGAAATCAAGGCTTTCTGTCATCAGGTCTTTTTTGAAAGGGTTTTGAAGATCCTAGGGAGAACATAGGCTTTGGCTGTGTTGAAAGTCTATGAAGGGGTGTAGATCAGAGAGCAAGTTAGCACATGCAGATCTCCCTGGTGACATGCTGGATACAGGATGCCTGAAACGTGGGCAGGGTGTAAAACCACACGGCTTTAGGAGCAGCCCAGATGGCCAGCAACCCCAGGAACACATGCACACGTGCTATCCTGATCCTTCTAGGAAGGCTTTTGAATCTAAATTGTCAGCCTGACATCAGCGCCATGACATTACTGATGGGCAGGAGTGATACACAATCCACCTCTCAGAGAGCTACTGGCTTGGGTCTTGTAGTACGAAGTCGTATGGCCTAACATCCCTCTCCTGACATGTCCAAAGCTCACCTGAGCTTGCTTCCTGGCAATGTGACATGATAGGAGTCCGAGCTTGACCTCGGCTCTGACCTGCTCTTAAATTACCTGTCACCTGGCTGAGCATTGGACCATCTGCTTTCTCCCCCCTCTGCTCTGGTGTCTTCCCCCAGCTCCACTCTCTTCTCGTCGCTGCCAGGACAAAGTGCTGTCCCACCTGGCAGCACGCTCCAAGCCTGGGGCAGAGCCGGGGGACTTGCCAGGTGGCAGGGTGCCAGCTGAGCCTCTGCTTCATGCAGCCGCGTCCCCCCTACCACATATGGGGAGTGTTTCTGTGTGGTCTGGCTACAGGAGGATGCAGAGACGTTTCGGTCCCTCTCTGGTTTAATGTTGAGCTCTTGGCCTGATGCACACGTGTGGCTAATGACAGCAGGGAGAGAAGGCACCAACCAGGCATTCCACGCCAGCACGCCAAGTACATATGCACAAAATAAACAGGGTTCTTCTTAACACAGGAAGTTCTTCAGGCAGCATCTGAAGTACTCGGATAAAATACCCAACTCTGAAACAGCTTTTGATAGGAAAGCTGAGAATAACCTGTAGTTATCTTTGGCTACTGGACAGTAGAGACTTTATTATAAAATGATTTATTTGCAATAACAGGCTGCTAAAATCCTGGCACCTCATTATGCAACTAATTTTAAAAAGTCAAATCTATAAAAGGAGCTGGAAAACTTTGGCTGGAGCCACAAGTGCTGTTTCTTCCATTGCTTCTCAGATAAAGAACCACTTTTCGCACCCTCCGCTTATCCACAAAGACACAGAAAAGAGGACATCTGTAGCTAAAAGCCACGGCAGCCACGACTGCATCACTGCAAGCAGCAGAGGGAACAGAGTGCCTGCAGCAGTCTCTGTGCTTTGCCAAGAATGGAGATGTCACGGCTTACTCTTTTTTTTTTTTTTTTTTTTTTTTTTGAGCCACGTCAGATAATAGTATTGGCATTCCTACCTGAACCTGTTTTTCCAAGTCAAGCACCATCCAGGGGATTTAGTAGTAACTTGATGATCACTGGTTACTTCTTTGTTGTATATTTTTCCTATGTTAATTCTTCCAGTATGTGCTGCAACAAGATTTTGTGGGATAGAATAGGTGCCACTGCTAATTTATATTGCCTTGGATCCAAAGCGCTTTCTACACTTTTGACCCCACACACCCCTCCTCTTCTAGACCAAGCCCCCTCCCTGACAGCTCCTTTGCATGACTGTTTCCTGCATGACTTGTCACAGACAATGGAATTTCCCCAGACTCCGTGGAGCTTTGCATCACTCAAGATTAGTGGGCTGACATGCATAGTCATACAAGCAGCTGGCAGACTGTGATCAGTGAAACAACGTGGGGATGACATGGGCCACCTAGCTCCTTCTCACCTACCGTCACCTCAAAGGCGAAAATATGTCATTTTACACCCATGAAAGAAAAGTAGTAAGAGATGTCCCAGGATCAGTAATATGAGGGTGGCTCTCAGACATGGTGCCCCATTTCAAATGTCCGTGGGGGGGAAGGAGTAGCAGTAACTCCAAAGGATCAAAGCCACCTGCACTCACTTTCACCGCTTCGGTTTGATAATGTGGTATCTAGAGAATAATAATTGTTTGTACTCACTCACTTTCTGTAAGTGGAAATTTTTCTTCTGCACTAACATGCAAAGCACAGAACAGAGAAAAGCAAACCTTTCATGGATGGCTCTGTTATGGTTATTGAATAGAAATCTCCGCAGATTTTTCAGCCCACAGCTAGCACACGAGAGTACACCAGATCTAGAAGTCATTTTTTCAAACAAACTGCAATATTAGATAAGGCCGTAAGTGTTGAAAAAAATAATCAAAGGTGTCCACCTATGCCTCAAGAACACAATATCGTAGGCTCAAGTCAGATACTGAGATGTCAAGGGCCATACGCTAAAAAGAAACTCAAGTTAACGTGCCAAGTCCTGTCATAACTGATGGTGTGTGGGCTGTGAACTTTCTGTGTGTGTCACAGAGGCGTAAGTAAATAGTTTGATCATCTTTCCCCAAACCCAGGATGAGAGTCCACCCCCTTGCTGGTCAGGAATGCACAGGGGAAACGTGGTAAGGCTTTATTTCAGAGTTCGAGCAAACACACATTTACAAGCAGTTTGTTTACCTTTCTATTCTTAGTGATTACTGGCATTAACTATTTTCTAAGCACCCTCCCTCCATCAGCCATGAACAATGTCTGTCTGATCCTTGACAAGTGTTTTACTGTCCCCCAGATGAGGCAGGTTTTTGGCCCCTGAGCTAGCGTCAGGCTGGACAGCTGCTTAGCTGTGACAGCCCAAGGAGCCACCTCAGGCTTGCCCAAGGGAGATTCAGACTGTACTAAATTACATTCTTAGAGTCTTATTTAAGGCCTTAATCCAGGGAGTTATATTTGGTGGGACAGCAAAGGAGCAAGGCTTACGTGTGTCTGTGGATGTGTCTGTGTAAGCCTACACATGCACGCATGCCCCATTGCTTGTTTTCTGTGATACTAAAACCTCCACAACCATAAAATGTCATCAGCCAGTACCTGTGGACTCACCTTTGTGCAGGATGGGATTGCTGATACAGGAAGCCAAGCTGATTCGTGTTGAATTTTATGGACTCTGGAATGAGTAATAAGATACCAATCTATAGATAAACTAATCTGTTGGTATTTATAACCAGTGAGCAATTGCCTCACCCCTTAACTGCAAGATTTGAGATGTGGCAGTTACAGTAGATAGTAGCTTTACTGTAGCTCTGAGCGGTTTGGGAACCTGTATGATCAGCTGAGTTTCTAAGGGACTACTTGATTTACCTTAAAGAAAACACCAGTCTTGTCCTTGGTCATTCTTACTGACAGGGAGTCATTTTTCTTCTGGGCCGGGACAAAAAACATGTAAAATCTGAGCCCAGTGAAGTAAATAAAAAGATAAAATTATCATCTGTTCCCATCCCACATTATCTTGTAATTTACACATAAATAACAGTGAAATAATGGACTGTTTTCAGGCCTGTCCCTGTTCTGAAGGTCACTGGGTCTCCATAGGACAAGGGGGACTCGTCACACAGAATCAATTACAGGATTAGGTAATCCCCTAAAATGGGACTGAAAAGCGATTTTGTGTAACAGTAGGTGCTATATATAACATAAACAGATAACATTAAGTGTCTTGTCGTCTTGTGATTATATGCCATGAACATAGATTTGTTACCAATACTTCTTTTCCTCTGTCTATGCCTGGAAATGGCATCATATTTTACTACTAGTGAGGAAAAGCGTAGGTAAACCCTGCAGACGGTGGAGCTGTACTGAGTAGCAGTATGACAAAAGAAATTTTGGAAATGAAAATTGTGGGCTGTGAGGAAGATCACCTCGGAAGTGTGCCATTAAATCCAAGTACAATATTTTGTTGATAATACCTTAGATGTCTGAAATTAATCCCCTATCAAAAGACAGGTGACGTAATATACCTAACCCATTGTACAGAAAATGGCGTTTTCTTGCTTTCAGTGATCCTGATCCTGCTCTCAGTGAGCGCTGAGGGGAGCTGGCAGCACCCCCCACTCCGTGCCAGAGGGCTCCGTGGCAATGCCTTCCGCTTGGCTCTCCTGTTCCTAGCTCTGCCCTGTACAGCTGTCCCTCTGTGGGATCAGTTTTTTTACAAGATTATTCTTTTGCAAGGACCAGGAATTAATCACATCCTACCATTGCCGTGACCTTTGCAGGAGAGCGCCATGGCCAGAACCGCTGGCCTGAGCGCCGGGTTTCAGCGTCGGCCCTGACTGGGAGCTTGCAGGCCGGAAAGACCAGTTTTACAGGCCTGTGCCCAGTTAGTTTATTGCTTGAATCCCTTTTCTTAACTTTGACGTACAGCCATCCAGATTTCACTGTAAGCATGTTTCAAGTAGGAAAATACACAGGACAACACATCACAAATATTGTGTCTGTGTCTATTTCTTCCCCATGGCTGACATGGGGCTCCGCCAGCCCCACAGCCTCTGCAGAGGGGGAATTTCTGGCCTCAGGTTCATCCGTGCAGGATCCCACGTGATCCCCGCTGGCTGACCCCCACAGTATACTGCCAAGGCATTTAAAAAAGTATTATTTTCCCAATTATTTTTATTAATTACTGGCACATCTCCTTTACCTCCCCAGAGGTAGATGGGAGGAATTGGAGAGCCAGTGTATTGAATTTCAGTCGGACTTTTGCCTAAGTAAGAACTGAGAGCAGCTATTAGATTTATCGCTTAAATATTCAATATAGTGTTCTGTATGCTTCTCAAGGTAAGCTGATGTCAGGTGATCGTGGGTGGGTATGGCATAGCCGAGTGGACCCATTCCTTACACCAGCTGGAAAGATAAATGACGAGAGTGGAAGCATATGCACATGCTGATCCTATACAGAGCCAGGATGAAGTTGCCAAGTTTGGATGCACAGCCCATCAGTGTTAGCAGAAAATTATCACTACGCCTTCAAGTGACAGGCATACAACCTGAGATTTCTACACATCCCTCCAAATGAGGAGGCAGATTAGAAAGATATAAAAAAAAGAGAACAATGATGATAAATTGAAGTTTTGACAGTCAGAAATTCTTTCAAAACGATTCTCAGCACAGTACCCAAGAAGATGCTAAAAGAAAGCATTGAAACTGTTTTGTGTCTTCCTACATTTTACAAAATGCTAATCACTTTTAAGTGCCTCTTATTAATTTTCTGACAACTGGCAAGGGTGATTTTCGCCTTTTTTAGGTGAAAAAGGGGGAGTTGCACGTCATTTGGAAAACAGGAGAGAATTCTTTTCTTTCCTTCAGGTTTTATGAAGAGCTACACTTAGGTGCTACCTGAATCGGATACTCTTTACAAGGATCAAATTAGGATGTCTTTTCTTAAACTTACCACCCTTGATACAGTACTTGACTTATAACCAATTATTTGCCTGTATCAACACAGCACAGCCTTGTTATATTAACAATTTGCTATTTTTAGCCTATTGGTGTAAATCACAAGCGACAATGTTCTGAAATGTCACACTTCTGACTTGCATTGATACTGCTACCAGCAGGACTTAAGGAGAAAGAAAACAGTTGGCTCAGTTATATCGCTTTGCCAGCCAAACACTGGGATTTTCACCTGTCTGTCCCCAGGCAACAAGGTTCAGGGTGATGGAACAGGGATAGGATCTAAGTGCACTCCAGGCAGACTGAAGACCCATCTTCTTGGGATCTAAACCATGGAGTACAGGGGTGAGTAAGTGGCTACAAATAGGCAATAACTTCAGCAAGGGTTTCATGGAGGCTGGATGCTAAAGCCAGGAACAGCAGGCATTCATCTAACAGAGGTAAGCATTAGAAAACATGTAATTCTGCATTGTCCAGGCTAACCGTGATCGCAATGAGCGATCAGTTTCAGCTTATGCGGCTTTAACCCTGTTCCGGTGATGAGCTGTAAAGCATTTTAGCTTGAGTTTCCCACTTTCTACATTTACGTTCTTAAAAATCCAAAGAAGAGAATTCTTCACTGGTCAATAGGGATGAAAAGGGAAATTGTTCTACACTTATTCACATACTATACACGCCTGCCCTGCCCCGTGCAATGGCTCCCCAGATATTGAGAAGGCGCGAAGGCACATAAAACCAGAGCTGTATGAAAATAACTTTTCTAGGTTGTTAATAGACACTAATATTATCAGGCAGGCTAATATTTACCCCTGCTATGGGAGCATTATTCATTGAATAGCACCTTAAATAGTCGAACAAATTTTATGCAGTTATAATAAATAAATTCTACTCTCTTTTATTATCAAACTTAATTACAGTCAAGGTAAGTCATAACATCCGCACTTTGCAACTCAGATTTAAGGCCAGTGAATATAAAACCTGTGCATATCTACTTCATCGGAAATTATATATCTGACGCATATTAAATTATGTACCTATTCCTCTATACAATGTCATGCCATAGGCAGGTGTCTGTATGCACTGGCAAAATGTGGTGCCTTTTTGCAGGAAAAAAAGAGAACGGAAGAGGAAAATATTTAGCTAAATTATAATGACTCTTAGGATATAACATCAACGCCTCCTGGCATTACTGTGATTTGACCATCCTTCTGTAACTGACGTTTGCTGTTTTTATTGGAAATGACACAGCTTAAATGAACACGTCCTCAAAATACAAGTTTCATATTTCATTCAGAAGCCGTGCACTGTGCTGAGTCACTGGTTCAGCTCTGGCTCGGGCAGGGGGAAACCATCCATACCATTCCCCTCAGCGCTTGGTGTTTCCTAGGGATGCACCGTTTGCTCACACTTTCCCAGCCAGCCGTGCTCGGAAAGTGTTTCCCAACGTGCAAACTGCCCTGCACTGCGCGTACCAAATCACCGTGTGGCTGAAGCAGTGATTGTAATGAACGCTTCTGCTTGCTGAAATCAATTCAGCCTTGGTTATAAACCCAATGGAGGCATTCAAGCAGAATGAAATGTCTGGTTTAAACACATATTAGTTTAGTATTATCTGTATTTTAATGAAGCAAAAACTCAATTTGTTGTTCTAACAGATGGTGGTTCTTTTATCTGTATGTAAATTTTGAGTATTTTGCTTACATTTTCAAATTCATGAACGAGTGTTGCCTAAGTCTGTAAAACACTTAGAGGGTGAAAAGTACTTTAGACAATAGGAATAATCCATAAACTATACCTGTGCGATAGGTGAGTAAGTGCTCTCATTACCATCTCAGAGGGAGGGACAGGCGCATGGAGCCAGAGCTGGTCCTCCAGCGTTTCTGCCTCCTGGGCTGACACTCGCTCCATTTTATCGTGCCTCTGTACTTTCAGATTCTGCTGATGTGTTTCTTTTACAAATCAATCATTCTAGAGGTAATTAACATTTAAAAGCCAGGTTTCTTTTAATTCCATTAGTATATTTGTGACAAGAACTGTGTTGGCAGAATACAAAGGTTAAGAGTTACAATGAAGAACAAGTTTTAGGATAAATGAAAGTTAAGGCCCGAAATAGCCTGACAATACCCCATTAATCTGCTCACTATTGACACAATAGTGCTCTGTTGTGTCAATGAGGATTTAAGAAGCTTTGCAGCACATGTTACTGATAGTTTATCATATCAATAGGAGCCTGCATGTATTTGTGTTTAAAAACCTGTGGCTGTGTAATTCCCTGACTGCACACGTATTGTAAGTGCACATGCTTTAAATCCTTACATAAAGTGGTTTCTAGCCATGCAGCAAATTTTGAAACTATAATAAACTACCATATTTAAACGCAGACACAAGATATTAGTCTTGGCTATGCCAAAATCCTCTAAAATGCTGTCCTAGACTGAAACCCTGTGCCCTGCAGGAACGCGATCAGATTCTCAGCATAGTGTCATCTGCCTAATTGAAGCAGAAGGAGATTTAAGCTGTATTAATCTCTCATCCTGATATATGGAAGCCTTGAGTCAGCTTGCGGCTGGGATGTATAGTGGAGAAGAAAGGTCTGTTCCCACCAGCTGCCCCTCTCAGAGCGGAGGGGAGTGCGCAGCCACGACCCAAGCAGATGCCGCAGGCTGTGCCATGCCTCCGTGCCCCGGCGGTGCGAATGGCCAGGCCCGTCACAAGAACCATGTCTCAAATGAAGAGGTGGGTGGCTTTTCTAGGACTGCGTTTTTTCTGGCTGGCACCACCAGCAAGCATTTCAAAATCCAAGAAGCAAACCCCAGCTGTAACGTCCTGGTGTGGGTATCTTGCACCTGGGTGCCCAGACCCTCCATAAATCCACACGGCGGTGGGTCTGCTTGGTGTTTGACTTCCAGCGAAAAGGCCACGGAGCTAATCTGTGAGCCAAATCCTCCTCTTTGAGGCACTCTAAGCTTTTTTGTCCTCAGGTTGCAATCTGATTCCTAACCGAGCGGGTAGGCTCTATCGCAGCATTTTTATGCACTGTGCAGATTTTGATGGTTTCCAGATTAGGGCTGTTTTAAGGGAAAATAACAAACGTCCTTGCACCTTTAACCAGGCGGCAGCTCCTGGGGTGCAACATAGCTGTGCTGTGTTTGCTGTGAGGAAGCCCGTAATGATCTCGCCTTTAGCCTGTCACCACTAGGAAACATCAGAGAGAGACAGCCAAGGGACGGAGTTGCCAAAAACGTCCTATTCCCATGGCCGAGAGATTTTGTTGGCATCATCTCTAAAGAGGATTTACTATGGGCCAAATCCTGGCGCCCTTCCTTGGATGAATCAGTTCTCAAGAGGCAACGCTCCCGCTGTGACTGCTGCATGCGGAAAAACCTGCAGGATCAGCCCAAAAAATTGGGAGTACGAAGTGCCAGCCTTCCAAGGCTCGCGATGGTGGCAGCCGGTGGTGGCAGCGTGCGGCTCAGGGCAGGGACCTGGGAGTCACATGTGAGCCACACGGATGTTTCCCCAGCAAAAATGTTTTTTACTCAGATTTTTTCTGATTTCCAGTCAAACAGGCACAGATGATACAGTTTGGCAACTAAGCCTATTTATTATTTTTTTTCCTCACAGGGGCATCCAAAATATTTCGTGGCACTGTAAGCCTTAATTAATTTATCTTTCATGCGAAGAAAAATGAATTAGTGACAGCTATTTCCTGGACTTCATTTCTGGGATTAAACCCTTTGTTTCTGGACTATCTGTGGGGATTTTGGAGAGGCACTTAGAAAGATGTCACTTCAAGGACACCCACCCCCACACACCCCCGAAACACTCCTCTGCAAAACTGAGGCTCGTTACCCCGCGCAATGGCATCGCTCGCTGGGACTTTTTCCTTTCCAAGTAGGAATGACCGGCGCTGCGCGGCGGCACCGCGGGTGCGGAGCGGGGTGCCCTGCCCGCGGCTTCGCCCCGAGGTTCTTTCCGCGGCGGCGGGGGGCGCAGGGGGCTGCATGGGGGGGGCGGGGACTGGACGTGGAGGGGGCTGTGAGTAGGGGGTGCGGGGGCTGGAGGCGGGGGGGACAGGGGGCTGCGGGCGGAGGGGGCTGGAGGCGGGGGGGGCAGGGGGCTGCGGGCGGGGGGGCTGGAGGCGGAGTGGCAGGGTTGGCCGAGGTGGGTCGGCAGCGGCAGAACTACAGGCGAAGTTTGCGGCGGCTCCGCGCACGCAGCCGCGGCCGGGAGCGGGGGATGGAGGCGCGGGTCAGCGGCCGGGGCGGGGCCCCCCCGCCGTGGCGGGGCCGCGCTGCCGGGGGCGCCGGGGGCCGCGCCGGGGGCGGACGGACACACCGGAAAGTTGGCAGCGGGCGCGGCGGGGCGGGGGCGCTGTTGGCGCGGCGGGGGGGGCGGGGCGCGGCCCGGGGCGGGCGGGAGTCGATACATTAGAGGCCGGGAGGGGGCGGGGGGCGGGTCCTGCGAGGCCCCGCCCCCGCGCTGGCGCGGCTCGGTCCGGAGCGCAGCGCCGGGATGGGGCGCCCGGCGGGGGACAGCGGGCGGAGGAGGCGGCCCCGCCGGCGGGCGGCGGCGGCAGCGGCAGGTACGCGGGGGCGCTGCCGAGCGGAGCGGGCGGCCGCGGCGGGTGCCGGCGCTGGCCGGGCCGGGCGGGGGGGCGCCGCAGCCGCAGCGGAGCCGTTCGGTTTGTCCCCGGCGCGATCACCCCGCGGCGCTCGGGGTGAGTTGAGGCAGCGGCGGGGAGTGATTTACGGGCTCCCCGCAGCAGCCGGTCGCTGGGAGGCGGCGGGAACCGTGTTCCGAGCTCCCCATCGGTTACGGATGGAAACGAATCCCGGAGGCGGCCGCAATTGCCCTCGCGCAGGGCCGGGGTCGCCGCCGCCGCCGTGCGCATCGCGCCGCTCAGGTGCGGAGCGGAGAAACTTTGTGGGGGGGGGAGGGGGCGCTCGGGTGCTGCAGAAACCGATACAGCGGCTTGCAGAGAGCAATTAGGAAGGGTTTAAAGCCTTCTTTATTATTTATAAGCCCGGGATGAAAAGGGAAGGTCACGCAGCTCTATCTAGGTGGGTGTTACGCGGGGGCTGCGGGGGCGGCCGTGCTGGGGTCCGTGTAGCGCCGTGCCAGTGTATCCTGTGAGTAGCAGAGGGCGGTGCGGCGCCTCAGGCCGGGGTTGCCGAAAATCCGGGCGGTCCGCTGGAGATCCTACTTGTTCGGTGGATACAGCTGTTTTTTAGTGGGTTTCTGCTGGTCTGCGAGTTGTCCCCCACTGGCGGCCGGGATGCTGCCTGCATGGCCGGGAGGGTCAGGGCAGCAAAATTCAGCCCTGGGTGCGTAAAGTCACTTGTATTTGTGTGTGTGCGTGGCGTAGAATGTATCTACTTCTGAGCATAGCAGCGGCGGTGATGGCTCGTAACGCTCACATATGTGGCACTTGCTGTGCAGATGGTATTGTGGCTCATCCGTGCACACACACACACACACGCTTCACACATAATGTGCCGGAATTAAAGCAAACTTCCACCAAAATGCCGTTCTGTGCTCTGTAAATGGGTGGTGGGGGTTTTCCCTGGTTTTATTTCCTTTGGGGAAAAACGTGCATCCTTATCGGGATACCTTTGTGTTCCATATCGTTAATGAATCAATAAACATTCTTAAGAAAAGACTTAAGTATTATTTGAAGGAACAGCTTCCTTCTGTCTTGGAGGCTTTTGCTGCTGGTCTGTTGCTCTCACATACAGATACTTTCACACAGAATTTTCTGAGGTTCTCTCCTTTTTCCAAGTGCAACAGGAAGCCCATTGTAAAGCTTTGCAATCACTTTTGTGGCAAAAGAGAATAGGCGTTTTTCCTGCTTTATTCATACTGTAAAATTCCGTGCACCTCCAAAGTCTGCTTAAGTTGCTATTCAGTAAATTAAGCTGTATGTAATCATGTTTAATGTGGTAAGTGACAGGCATATTTTGTTATGTTGGCAGATATTGTATAAACATTTACTCTGGCTTAGATAAGTAGAAATTGCCAGTTGAGTGCTTGCTCTGATTCCTTTTCTATATAATCATGAACTTTAACACTTCTTGTAGTAACTAATATAAAGCTCAGTTGTTTTAAAAACAGGAAGAAAAAGTTTGCAGTAAGAATTAATTAATGCTCTGAATTATGTAGCTCAGGACAGCCAAAAAAGTATAACCTAGAGGCTCTAAATCGGTTTATTTAACTAGCTTTTTGCTTCCATCCACACCTTTAGTTCTAGGGAACAGCTACCTTCCTTCCCTCATATCCCGCAGTCTGTCACTACCTGTTTTCCTTTATGGTCGAGATGCAACAAAGATAACATCATTTTCTAAACGTGCTTTGTGTGATGCAGGAGTGTGTGCCAGGAATACGGTGATGGCCCTGTCAAAGCTTGACGAACCAGCTGTGTGGCTGTGGGTTTTTCCCCTGCCTGTCGTGCCCTCAGAGCTGGACCATCTGAGCATCCCCACCTCCCCTGAACGGCCAGTCTGAGCTGGCTATCAGAGCAGATGCTTTAGCCCTTGGAGCCACCGTAACTTTGATGTAGACTTACGAAGAGCGCTCATTTAGATAGAATGCTTAATTATAGATGCAATTAATTCTGACTAAATTGGTCTTTGATCTGATTGGTCCTGTCATACGAGATCTGTGAAGGTAAAGAAAAGGACGTCATAGCAGCTCACTTCAAAGCGTCTTTTAGGCATTTGTAATAACGTATCTTCTGGTCTTACTTCAGTTGGTCACATACAGGATTACAGCTCTTGATTTTTATGGGGTTTAAGTTATTTTAAAAAAATTACTGCACTTAACACAGGATTCAGCGTCCCTTGAAGTTGGTTGAAGCCCATTTAGCTGGACAGAACCTGTACAGAAATGTTGAAATGCCTTTGTTATGCTTCTTTCTGGAAAAAAATAAATTTGAAATCTGAAGTCAAGTGGAGATCCTATGTGAATATGGTCATTTTTCATCAAATGTCATAGAAGTGGCACGACAGGCTGTTTCAATTCTAGTCTTTCTTTGTAAGACAAAGGAAACAGTTGCATCAATAGCTTCTGTGCTCATGTAAGCTTACATTAAGCTGACTTATGTTGTGGTCTGATGTTTTTCAAGGAATACTAGATGTGTTTGCTTTGCTTACTGAACAGAGAAGGTGGTGGCTGATTACATACTCATGTCTTAGACCTATAATTCCAGTTTGAAAAAAAAATATTGGATGTCTTTCCATTGGATGAAGTGATAATTTACTCCACAAGTAATTAAGAAAAGATGGAAGGCATATTACTTGCATTGGGTAGTACAAGTTATTTTCAGTCTTAGCAGCTCTGTATGTAATTAAAACAGTTCAGATGTTGCTTTCGTCAAAACTGCTGTTAGAACAGATGATCTGTTTTCTTATGCATCAGATAAGCTACTGCCGTTACCGTTAAAATCCATCTAAGCCATTTTATTAAGTTGTTACTTGTTCTGTGAATAGCTGCCAGCCTCGAGTTCAAAAGAAAGTAGGTTCTGGTTTGTTCCCATGTCACATGGAAGAGGTGTGCAGCGAAAATCGTGTTACTGCCCTTCCGATGCTGTTTTCCGGAGCTCTGCATGTTGTCTGCTGAAGCCCACTTTCCTTCCTCATGGCTTGACAGTAATTACAGTACAGCTAATATCAGAACTTGATTCAGTTTATTCAAATGGGAAGACTGTTGAATTGTCCCACTTCCAAAGTCAAATGTTTGTGTTAACCACAGAGATCAAATCTGTAGTGCACATACATAACTTTGAGTAGTGTTTATTTCCCTAACTTTTCTGTTCCATTCAGCTTTTGTTAACTAACCCAGATTAGCATTTTAACAACCCTGAAGTGAACTTCTGCCATTCTCCCTGCTTGGACAGTGTGTGTAGACCATCCATCATTCTGTCCTTGGCCACAACAGGCTACTGGCTCCATAACCATTTGGAGCTCCACAGAAACCATCCGACTGTGAACAGCACAGCTGGCTACAGCAATTTTTTCTTCCACACCACTGGCGGCATTGTCTGGCTATGGTAACTAAAGTTAACATCCAGAACGTGAAGTTTCTTTAGCCTTGGCCCCCCGGCCAGCCCCCGGTGCAGCTCAGCGGCACACCTGCAGAAGGGCTGCAAGATGACTGGGGCAGCCACTGGGCTCCTCTCTTCAAGGCTCCAGTTTGGAGGCAGCAACCTGTTGCTGGGAGTGGGATTGCGTTAACTCCGAGCTTGCTGGGGAGGCAGCTTGCTAGCTGAACCCTGTGCTCGCTCCGCTTGCAGGTCGGGGTGTGCTTTGAAAGCCGCCAGCTACAGAAACAGAACTCGCTGCTTTAACTTAGCCACGCAAACTGCCAGAGAGCACAGAAAGGAATGGAGAATTTCGGCTGTGTATTTCACACATTCTTGTAGAAGCCTTTTTAGTTCCACAACGGAAACCATGTGATTTCACAGGATCTGTGCCCAGACTCTAATACTTGCTACAGATGCTTTCCTTGGTTTGTTTTGCAGATCTATGAATGCAAAAGGAATGAAGTCCTTGCAGGATTTATTGTTTTAATTCTGATGTGCGCTGCAAATGGCAGGTAACTGGCAGGTGAATCTGCCTGTGGCTCTGTGCTAATTTTACTTGTTGAGACTTTCGCATGATTTAAATAAATTGGCCTAGCGTGGCTGGCTGTCATGCGTGAGCCGCAGCTTTCTCGCTAGAAGAGAACTCTTGCTTTCAAGAGCAGGGGAGGTCAGGAGGTGCTCCCAGGCAGGGAGGGGCTGGATGGAGGTGGAGGAGCAAAGAAGTGCTGGTGGAAGAGGAGGAGCAAGGAGCTCAAGCAAGCAAGTGACATTTGTTCTGTCCGGCATGGTTACAAACCTTGCAAATGAAATCAGTCCCTGGACAGCTTTGATTTATATTCTCACACAGGAGATTGGCCTTGGTCCGCCTGACCTTGGTAGCGTTACAGAGGTCGTATTTGCACACAGATACTCTTGCAAAAGGGGTTGTTGTTGCTGTTACTTCTTTTTTTAACTGTTGCATCCAGGAGCCAAATGGCAGCCCAGGTTTCTAATTCGATGGGCGCGGGATAAAGGCAGAGTGAGAAGGATGATGCTGTTCCTGGTGGTGGATGGTTGGAGCAGAGCTGGCAGATGGGTACAGCCAGGCAGCGGCCCCCAGGAGCAGGGGCTGCGTTGGCCTGCAGCAGCATGCTGGCGTGCAGGCTGCCTAAACAGAGCCGAGCTGCATGTGTCGGGAAGGGGCCACAATGCTTGTAGGCAGCAGGGGCAAGAGAGCGCTTTGAAGAGGGCTCAGGATGAGAGCGGGGCGGTAATCGGCAGGTGGGTGCTGGGAGGCTGTTCCAGCGCAAGGGGACAGCGGGGAAGGGGCACAGAGGTGCTCACCGGAGGGGATGGACGAGCAGCAGGGACCAGCATCACAGCCTGGCTGCCCACCCGGGGCGGGAGGGAACCTCGCAGGGGATGAGAGGCGAGCAGCTGGCTGCTGGGCTCGGCTGTTCCTGCGACAACGGGCTTTTCTTAATGTGAGTCACAAATGGCCGTGACAGCTGGGCCCCTGCGTTCCCCAGCATCACCCAGGTGTGGGCTCGCACCTCTGCTGGGCAGGACCTTCCACGGAGCTTTGTTGTGGTGTGAAACAAAAGGCATTTGTTCCCCTGGAGTGCTGCCGCCGTGTTCCCTGGTGTGGCTGTGGGTGCCGGGGCTGCGGCAGGGACGCCACTGATGGAACGTGTCGCTGCTATTTCCGTGCGTGCCTATCACGAGAGATGCACTTTGGGGTCAACAGAAAATTCTCACGCTTGTATTTCAAGCCCTTGTTTCTCTGTCCCACATGGTACCTCCTTCCCGTGCTGTGTGACCACTTGGCGTGCCCTACTGGGCCGTGTAACCATCCGGGTTTGGAAGACTCCAGAGAAGAAAAAAAGTGTATTTAACTGACAGGAGCCTTAGCGCGTAGTTAAGGCTACAGAATTAACGTTTTAGATGGGGTTTGGCTGTAGCCCACTGTTCGTGAGGGAGCTGCCGCTCCGCCTGTGTGATGGCCGTTAAACCAAGAGCGCGGTCAGCAGCCTGCGTGGTCCCCCAGCGATGCAGCACCCCGTGTTACACATCGGGGTGCTGCCTGGCTGCGTCAAGGGGCTCGGCACCCTGCGGACGTGACTTGACCCGGCCAGGCTGCGGGGCGGGAGGGGGCCCTCTGGCTTTCCAGCAGTTGTCCGAGAGCCTGCACTGGCCCCCCTGGCAAATACAGCTCATTTGTGTGTGTTGCCACCTGGAGACAAGTGCGGACGAGGAGGGTGAGGATAAGGGAGCAGAAGCAGCGGTGTGAAAGCTGTCAGTGGTGTGCGAACAATGTCCCCAGGTGTCTTGTGAAAGGAGTCATAAGGGGGGGAAGAAAAAAATCATCTCGCAGAGTTGAATGGTTCCTTTCAATTTGCAAACTTCTGCTCTCCATGACAGTTTCTTTAACCCAGCACGTGTTTATCGAAGATTAACACTGAAAAGCCAGTAATTTGGTTTTGCTCGGTAAATCATATTTTCTTCGTAAAGTAAATGCAGTGGGGATATTTTTATCATTATGTACTTTTTTTCCTTAATGGTAACCTCAGACAAAACATTCTTTGGGGATTAATCTGATTCCCTGCAAGTGTACGGCTAGATATTTTTTTTTTTTTTTTGTCTTGTGTGCCACTATACAGGTTTTGCTGTGAGAGTGGATTATGGCTTTTCCTCCCCTTAAAGCGTCAGGTTTTCATCCCTGCCAAAGACAGGACAAGCACCGCTCTGATTGCACAGTGGTCTGACGTGGCAAACTGGGCCAGCACAAACCTGGATGTATTTGGGGCAGCTGTGGAGGGAAAATAGAACTGCAGAGGTACATGGCGTGTGGATCCGATGTGATTAGTTGTGCTCTTACACTGGCCCGATATTACGGGTGATAACATAAGGATTTAGGGAAACATTGTAATTGTATTGGGGATCTTGGGAGGCTGGTATGGAGGAGAGAACGGGACAGGCTGTCATGTAAAGCTTTAAAGCCCTAAGTCGCATTCCCTGATTTGCCACAGATTTCCTTGTGACCTTGATTCAAGCACTTGCAGTCCATATGTTACTGATTTCAAATTTTATTATTTTAATATTATTTTTTTTTTACTTTTAAAGGTCTGATCTGTGGCTTCTTTGTGGCTCACTAGTCAGAATGCCAAAGCATATTGATGCCAATACTTTCCTGCCTTACAGGGGGAGTGGGATCATGGGGTGATGTAGCCCACGTCAAAGAGGGGAGGGTGGTGCCCAGCTCTGGCTGAGCCCTGTTCCAGATGAGTGCCGAGCGTGGCTCTGCAGGTTGTGTTCGGCCCAAGGAGAGCGGGTAGTTCTGTGATGCGGAGGATCCCCCACACGGATGGGATGCGGTACAGGGACATGGCCAAGCTCAGGACCTAGAGCAGGATAGCCATGGCTGCTCGCTGTACCAATCCTGCTTCCCACCCCAAGCTGGCAGTAATACGGGTGTAACTTACCTAACTGCATTTGTATCTGTTTAGTAACTTCAGCAGACTGCAGGGTAAAGAATCAGCTGGATCAAATCCTGCGCTAATTTGTCTGATTTTAAAAAATAAATTGTTTGCCACCCTCTGTGTTCTTGATAAGCCAGGTATTCCCAGTAGACCCTCAGCACAGACACCTCTCAAGACGTACCTCTGCCCCTCCAATGGTCCCCAGGGTCTCGCAGCGTGAGCACCATTGTTCTACCCCGTGGATATATGTATATACATACATTTACAAATACACACTCGGAGACTACAAAAGCAACAAATGTAATAATGTGATCCAACTGTTCAGTGCTAGGCTAGAAAGAAGTATTTTTCTGCCATTATGTGAAAATTTAGCGTGACTGGAACAGAGTCTGCATTTGATTAGGCAATTTAAGAAATGTAAGAGACTTCATACTGTAGGGCAGTGCTGCAAAACAATTGCTCGGAACATGTTCTAAAATTGGTTTGCCTTCACCAGATTTCCATGTGTTTCTGCACGACATCTCAAATGAAAATACAAGCAGTCACGTGGCAAGTGACTACATTTTGCTATTATGGTAAATAAAAGCAGCAGTTTAAACAATTATTCCAAATTCTGAGTAGGTTTTGAGATGAAAAAACACAAAACTCTCCCTCTATTTACTTTCCAGCCTAGGAAAGACATTTCATAACACATCCTTTCACTGGCATAGTTAATCTTTAATGCTTAACAAGATAATAGTAAATGTTAACTTTGAGCTCAGGCTTCCTCCAGGTTTTCATGCCTGCATTTTGTACATGTAATTGATTGTGCCCAGGAAAGTGGCAGAGCACATGCTTTGCATATACAAACAGGTTAACTGGGCGGCCAGCTACCAGATTTGTCCGTGCAGGAAAACCAAGCCTAGCTAAAACCCTGTTGTTCCCCCGTCTCCACGGGCAGTACTCCCGCAGGCGAGGCGGGCTGCCCGTTCCAGCCCCGAGAATGGCACACTGCTAACACCGGCGCAGTGCTTGAGATGCTGTGATGTGTTTCTTGCCAGTTGACAGTCTCCTGCCTCTCTCCTGGCGTTTTCCAGCAGCCATTTACTTTCTCTTTGAAGTGAGAGCAGTGGCATGCAGCAGCCTTTTCCCCAGCAGCAGCAACCGAAGCCAGCAAGCCCCATGCTTGAGCAAGGCACAGTGCTGAGATGCTGGAGGGATGTTTATAGCAGAGGAGAGCAGTGGGTGGGAAGAAGTGATGCTTTCTGGAGTGAGGTTGACAGCAACATTGTCTGGAGCACAGCCTGTTGAGCAGTGGATGTGCCTGCCTTCTCCGCAGTGCAAATCCCTGTTTTTTCCTTCAGCTGGCCTGCTTGCTGGGGCGTGTTCTTTCCCCCAGACCTCCCTTCCATTTCAAAACAGCCCGTTCGCTTCATCGTGTAGGCAAGCCCTGACCTCCTGGGCTCCAGCCAGGTCTAAAATGGGCAGTGCTTATCTCGGGGATCGGGGCTGGAGCGCAGCTGGAGGTGAAGGCTGCTCTCTGCGCTGCTGGGAGGTGGCAGGGCTTGCAAACAGAGACCCAGGGGTGCCGCCAGCAGCTGGCGGTGGCGTCAGCTGGACTTGTGCAAGTTCTACCCGAGACCTTCATTATGGCCTCACCTGCGAATACTGGTTTGTACCTGTCCCAGAGCTGCCTTATCAAGATGATGCCTAATCATGCCGAAACGTGGCAGTTTTGCTATGGAATGGCGTGCTCTGGGCGTGCAGGAGGGACACTTCTGCGCCTGGGCTGCTCACCCAGCGCGGCAGCCAGCCCTCCTGGAGGGAGGGGAAGGGAACGCTTTGGCCAGGGGTTGGGGCTTTTGTTTGGGGCCACAGGGGGTGGTTTGGTTGCATCCAAGTCTCTACTGTAAGTAATTAGATCTTCATCATCGTGGGTTGAGACTTCTCTCTAGTTTCCAGGATAAAAGTGTTTCCGACTGAAAAACACGATGGAAGCGCGGGGCAGCCCTGCCCTGGCTGTGAGCTGGAGGCGCGCGGGAGCTGAGCTTGCCCTGCCGCCCGGGGCTGCTCTCCCCGGCACGGTGGCATTGCAGTCCTGGGCTGGGGGTTGGGGCAGGGATGGGGGCTCCTGCTGCCGGTGTTGCCCATGGCCAGGAATTCACGGAGGGTCAGCACTGAGAGCGTAGAACAGCCCTGAACATCATTGCATCGACATTCTCTGCACCGGTCCTTGGGCACTTTCACGGACAAATTTAGTATTTCCTAGGGGGGTCTCAGCTGGGCACGAGCAGTTTGGATGCATAAAACACAGACCTGCTACAACGGGGAATCCAGAGCCCGGCGTCGGTTACAGAACCTTGCCCTTTATCACCGATAGCTCGACCCTGGCAAGCTTTCAAGGGGAGCATGTCCTGCGGGAGCTTTGTGAAACGGAACCGATTCAGCCATAGATGTGAGCTGAAATCAAAGGTTGGTTTCAGCTGGAGGACTTTTGTATCACCCTGGTAAGGGAAGGTAGTTAACATTAACTCTCAAAAATTAACTTAAAATAAACATAATTGAAGCAATCACTTCCAGTTTGCTCAGCATTTTATTTCCTTTCCTGCTGAAACTACCTGTGTTCGAGTCAATTTTTGATCACAGGAGAATTTAGCCCTCAAAGTGCATCTAATCAACCACTAAACATTTGCATCGTTAAAAAGTCACCCTATCCATTTTGCAAGCGTTCTGTCAGCTTGTTCCAGAGCAAGAGGGGTGTGCTTTCTGCAACATTAAAAGCATGCAAACAACCCAAGTGTAGCTAGCACTACCATAAGCCAATTAAGATGAAAGCTGTGATGCTCAGTGGTAGGGTTTCATCACTTTATTATTAAACTATCTTCTTTTACTTAGGCACAGATCAAAAGGTGTTAATGCAGAATCCTTAAAAGTCGTCAAGTATTATCTTAAAATAACAGACCTGTTATTTGCACTTTCATGCTCAATTAATATCGTGGCTCCAAATATCCTAATTTTTTTCTTCCGAGCTGCAGACTTTAAAGCTGTTATAGAAATAAAGGATGCCTAGATACTGCAAGTTGAAATTTGATGGGTTTTCTTATTTATTCATGCAAAATCATGCTCTAAGCTTCTAAAATGGACTACAAGAATTAAGTATGTTTCTTTTGTTATAACCACAGGTTTTCTTCCTGTGTTATTTGATAATTAGCTGAAACAATCTGTCACTGAACTCCACAATACAAATTTATCACATCACAGACAATCTCTGAGATTTGAATGTACACTAAACCCCTGTGTCAGGCATTGCCTTCAGGAACTGAAGTCAGCCTTCATTAGAAGCAGCATGCTTACACTGGAATGCCATTTGAAAAAAAAAATATTAAAAAAATCACACTTGCATTGATGCTGGCTGTTGTACCCTTGTTTTGGGAGGACTTACCACACTATAAAACAATTGCATCATTGGAAAACCTATGTATAGATATGACCTAAAATGGGAATCTGATCCCCCTGCTTCTCATCTGATAGATACTGATGCAGATTTTTAAGGCAAATGTTGCATTCTGTGTGGAATACTTTCTGGCTTGTAAGCAAATGACTCATTATACCCATTTCATGCAGTGAGACATAGAAAAAAGGAGCAAGACTGGAAAAAATAGAGGTAGGACAAAGGGTTGTTTGCTCCTTCTCTAGAGTTCAAGCCACCAGACGCGAGGCCATGCTGGTCTTATATTTTGGCATGGATGATAGAAAAATGCTTCGTTTTCATGTTTTGATTACCAAAACCCGCTTTGGCCTGGTTCCCCTAGTGTGTGGCTCTGCGGTAGTTATTTTGTTCCACGCACAGCAGAGATAAGGTGCTGTTCTGAGTGAACATGCTGGTGCACCCATGGTTGCCACCGCATACGTTTCTGCAGCGAGTCTAGAGCACCGCTGAAGGCGGCCTGTACCACCTTCATGTATTTTCTTCGAAATGTTTTGTCTTCTGAAAAGCTTGACCTGCTTGATAGACCAAAACTCAGCAACAAGGTGCCTTTCTGTACCATGCACTGGTGAAGTGCAGCTCCAGCCCTTGCAGCAGCACCAGCACCTCGCCGGCAAGCTGTTCCCTGCACCTGGCTCAAGAAGCTGAGCTTCTCCCACCTGGTAGCAGTTACTGTCAGCAAGTAAACTCCGATGTGAATCCTACCCCCGCAGCAGCCGCTGCCAGCACGGCTTTTAACTTCATGAAGCCAAGAGTGGGAACCGTACCCTTTTCAGCTAGTGTTTTTCAGCCTGCAGTTAGTGTACCGTCGGTGATTTGTACATCAAGAGAGAATCCCTGAGGCCATAGTAAACAGTATTTTTAACCTTTTTACACCAGTCCTTTACATCCAAAAAAAAAGGGGGGGGGGGAGGGGTGCGCCTTGTGTTTGACGCCAGTAGGTTCCCGTTTGGAGACTGACGTGACTTTTATTTGGTTGCAAGTGCAATCTGTGACTTGCTGTAGCCCAGCCAACAGGTCTGTGTTGTTTGCGTGGTCTTCTGGTTAAAGAGTTTCGGAGCACTGGTTTGGGCAGCTGCTCGGTGCCCTGCAGGCACTGCCCAGGGATGCACTGTGACCCTCACTGGGGCTTGTCTCAAGGGCTGAGAGGACTGGAAGTTGCAGAGGGTCTGCTTTGCTCTCCATCAGGGAGAGGAACAGGAGCCTCAGCTGTAGGTCCCAAGAAACCTGCTGAGCATCTCTGAACAAACAGCAGTAAAGGACTCTTTTGCTTTAACTTTTTATCTTATTATTGGAGTGGTTTCATGCTCAAAATTTCAGAAGATGCTATCTCAGAAATGCACTAGTTAGTGCATTTGCACTAATTAGTGCCCTCAGGGAGCCATTTGCATGCAGGAAGGAGCAGAGGACAACAGGGATTTCCCGATCTGCTGAAGTCCAGTCACTTGGGGCTGTGGGAAACCGCAGCACATGAACTGACTGAGCTCAGCGCGTTGCTAATCAGTCCTGCCTGTCCCCCCTCGGTGCCATGGTTAACGCGTACCCCCAAGCCCAGAGGAGACCCTTGATCTCACCTAACGGCCTGATTTGCCCTGTGTCTGGGGGAGAGGGAACACCATGTAGTCATTTCAGCCTTTTCGTGTTATGTGCCTGTTTTTCAGCGTTTATTATTGCAACCTTTTTCTCCTTTGCCTCGCCAAGCTCTCCACAAGTGAACTAACTTTTAGGATATATCTTTTGTTCTGACCTATCTTGAACCTCAGCCTGGATTTGCTGTACCACACTCCTGTCTGCGCTTAGCATTTCGAGAAGCATTTATTGTGTTAAGGAGATTTTTTAAGATACTTTTTTTTTTTTTTTTTTCGAGTGAATAGAAGATATTGCATCAGTCTGGTTTGAAGCTATTTTATGTGTTGCTTCTTTCCAGCTGGCTGAATGCCCTTTCCCTTCCCCCCTCCTCTTTTACGTGGTAGCACACGGAAAGATGATTGATGGAGTGTCACCAGCGCGTTGTCAAAGGCTGGAGTAGATTAATGGGCAAGAAACACCAGCCTGTTCCCCTTCATGTGTGATTGTTTGAAGGCAGGCTCATATTTTAACAGAAATGATGCCCTGCTCCTCTGGATTCCCCCAATCAGGAATTGAAGGATGGGATTCATATGTGAGATTGAGAGGTGCCAGCCACAAGGAGCCAGTTTGTGACTTGGGACAACCGCCTGCCTTCCACTTGACCAAGAGCCCTGGCCTGAAGGCTTGCTTCAGTCAGGCTGCTGTCCTCTTCACCGGTGTGGATCTGTGCCACCAGTTAACATTTACACCTCCCTTTCTTGGTGTTTGCAGACAAAAGTAGTTACGGCACAGACCAAATGGCCCAGAGATCTTGGATCTGGTACTGCCTTTTCCACCCAGTGGCACTGGCCCGTTCGCGTGTGCTGCAAGGAGCGACCCCCACCAGCTCCGTGCCTTTGCAAAGGCTTTTTTGGTGGTTGGCCTCCGTAACAAATTTGCCCTTGATCTGTGCCTCAGTTCCCCAGCTGCAAAATAAACGGGGATAGTAATATGGTAATTTCCAAACATTGCACTTGCCATGAATTATTTCCTAGCAGAAATGCTAGGAATGCAATTTATAAGAGAAATTAATCAGACTGGTCTGAATCCTGGCTGGGGAAAAACAATCAGGCCCAGAGTGTGATTGTTTTCTGCGTTTTCTTGAAGGTAGACATTGCCAGCGTTTCATCATCAGCTGTTCTGGTCCAAACAGATACTTCAGCATTGTTATTCGTAGTCCCCAGCAGCGGCCTCCGTTAAAAGGTTGAATGTGGCAAGAATTATGTCTCTCGCACCATGGTATCTGTGCCTACCAGAAGCATACACCTGGCTGTCATAAACGCCTGTTCCAAGGTCTAGATGGAGCCCATTTTTCTGATTATCCAGGGAACAGCTGCTCTTCCAAGTTTATTCTCTTTTCAGCGGTTCTGATCTCAAGCCTATGTCCAAGCAGCTAAAAGATGCATTTTCTTCTCATATGTAGCTAGAAATCAGGGCTACTCTTCTTGTAATGTTTTAACAAGAAAAATAATGAATAGATACAATTGCCTGTCGTTTGCTGATCTAGCTCAGCTCTGTCCGCTCTTCTGTCCTCGCAGGACAAGGGTCTGTGCTTCCTGAGATGTAGGTGTTTGCTTGCACCAAGACTTGTGACAGGTGATGTTTAGTTGAAAGAGACTGCTGAACATAACTGTTCCTGCCTTTTATGTTCTCAGAGTTCATCTCTGGAGTATGTTCAGAGGTTTGAGGGGTTTCTGAGGAAGACATCAACATGCATTTGTTCCTGCTCTCGGTGCAATCTCCAGGGAGGTGCATCCCGTGTTTTTACATTTAGAAAAGTTTGCTTTGGTTTAGGGAGTATGATATACCCCCTGAAATTTGAATCTAATTGAGAGAACTCGATACTCTCTTTGTCTACCTGGCATTTTGGTCATTTCCTTTTTGGTTTTGTGACAGTGTGGTTGTAGGTCACGGTTGTTGCGGCCACCAGGTAGCAGATTGCCCTTTTGTCCTCTGCAGCCGTCTCCTCCAGTCCAGAAGACATTCTCTGCCTTTGGAAGGCAGGTTGTATTCAAGTTTTGTATTTGTTGCCCCAGTGAATTCCTCCTAGAGGGAATATTGGAAGGAAAGAGAGGAAAAAGGAAACTTCCTAATGCATGCCCGTGCGTGCTGCTGGCAGAACTTGTGCAGGCTGCAGGTTGCGTGCATTTTGCAGCCAGGCCAGGGTCTCTTTGAGTCACGATGTGTGGGTCACAAACAACCTCATCTTCTGTGCTAACTGGAGCCTACATGCCTGGGAGAGATTCTTGCTCTTTGGCAGTTTGTATTCATTTGTTCTCCAAGAAGATGAGGCTTCAGGGAGGACTTCTGCTAAGCACCTTACAGATGTTACTTTGCACTGACTCAACGTCCAGTTTGTGTGCCTGCCCTTTCTCTTCTTCCTCTGGGACAGCAGTGGGCTGGATATTTGGAGCCTGCTTTTCTTAGGGTGGGAAAAAAAAGGACCAAAAAAAAAAGAAAGATTGTGTAACCATTAATGATTTGTTATTGTGTCTGGGAGCCACCGTGCTGCAGGACTTTGCCTTAATGGTGCTTTCACAAGAAAGAGCTAATTTGACTAACTTTATTAATTCCAGTTTGTTTTAAGTTTGCTCATTAGTAATTTAACGCAAGATGCTTCAGCTGAAGGGGCCATGTCAGGACAAGGAAGAGCAGAGGGAAAGTGCCAGGAATCATTAGTGTTTATTAACCACTGCACTCATCAATCTTGACTAGGAGCACAGCCCATTCGTTCTGGACTGGTGGACTGAGATACAGAAATATCATTAACGGTGGAAAATGCTTCTTTTCAGGTCAGTCTGTAATGGACGGGCATTCAGACACCACCCTGTCGCCAAATGCTAGCAGGCTGTGAGCTGCTCTGCGCGCAGCCCAGCCTGATCCGCCTGAGCTCGGCAGCCTCATGGAAGGACCAAGCCCTGCCCCTAGCCAGCCCTGCTATCAATTAACAAATACAGTATTTTCATCCTCAGTAAACATTACTGAAAGGTTAAGTGTTGTTATGAAGGGGGTTTTTAATTGCTTTTCAAATTATTAAATGATTAATACTTATGTGCTGTGCTGGATCAAGCCTGGCACTTTGTACTGGCAACGCGTACCTCTCGCAGCGATTCTTGCAACATTAAAATGGCAAGGCTTCTGTTTTTTCCTGTTTAGACAAAGAGTTTAATAACCAATTTCAGCAACTGCAAGGCATTGAGCTGGTGACTCAAAGCTCTGACCTGCGAATCGGGGCTGAATGAATGCCTCCAGAAGGTTGGAGGAGGGAACAGTGCGATGTTTGCCAGGTTTCTAACAAGAAATCTGACCCCTGCCCGGACCACTTGTGGTCATTAAGGATCACATTAAGGATCATGTTTCACTTAGAGATGCGTTTTCTTGCATCCTACCCAAATTGCAACTTGAGTAGTTACATTCTGCTCACTAAAATATCCCTGCGGTTTAATTGGAGAAGCTATGTTTCCCTTCCCCTCTTCAAAGCTTTGTTGTATAACGTTGTGGTGCTATCATAACACGTGCCGTATAACCTATAGAGCGCGCGTGCACGCGCACACACAAAAACACCCCACCATGAAAGTCTCCGAAGTTGCCAGCTTTCTACAGTAACAAATAGAACTGGGGGAAAGGGGCATCTTTGGAACCCAGTCCAGCATTGTGCCCCCATTTGAGTCTCTTGCCGCCCTTGCGAAGCATGTGACAAGCACTGTCACAGTGCAGAGGCAGCATTTTTGCATTTACTATACATGTGTGTATGTCACTGCACCAGGCAACACGTCAAGTGTCTGGTCTTAGACATCAGGTCTTTCGCAGTGAGCATGTCAGGCGTAGTGTTGTGATGGCACATCCCAGAAATAAGCAATAATTTTAAAACGTGGTATGGATGTTCAGACAGCTTGTGTGTGTCATGACTTTTTGTGGATAAGATTTAGGTATTTTATGGGGAAAGGGTTTTATTGGATGACAATCCGTGATAGAGAGGATGGAAAGAGATTGCAGTTTAATTAAAATTCTAATCCCAAGTTTGACAATTTTTCTTGCCAGGTCAGCAGCCTGCATGTTCTGTTTGTGATTCCCGTGAATTAAATGGGCTGACAGTCGACAGCTTCTTTGGAAATGCCTGTAAATCCAGCTAAAAATTAGCAAACATCAATGTGTTTCAGAGCAGCTTTGCGTAGGGATATGTCACGCAGCAGTTTCCCATCAACGTACATCCAGGAGCCTTCCATAAGCACCAGTTTAGCCCACTGCTGCCAGTGCTCAAACACAAACGGAAAAACCCTCCTGCCGTAGGAAGTCACATGCGCTGCCAAAAGCTCACCGGCGCGTTCCTCTTTCCCAGGTAGCTAACCAGTGTTGCCACAAAGGTGGTACTGACCTTCCACCAGCCATGAGGCTTCCTCTGCTCTGTGCCTCCGTGATGCTGATGAGTCTCTCCCAGTGCCGAGCTGTCAGCTTCCCTGAAGACGAGGACCCTATTAACGTCGTTGACTACCACTGTAAGTAAATCTGCAAATGGTGCTAACCGCTAGGGGAGAAGTTCTAATGTTGGGTTTTGTTGGGTTTTTTTACCTTAGGAGGTTAATAAAATAAAAAATAAAAAAAAGTCGGTTTCCTTTCAAATTGAAATGTGTTTACTGGCTTTGTATCTTTAATAGAACACTTAATCATTTTCTTAAAAAAAGCAATCAGAAATACAGCAATAACTTCAGGAAAAAGAACATTTGCTGACATTAGCCATCTTTTTCTCATTTATATTCAAGACATTACTCAAGGAATTTAGTTTAAACCCTTCTACACCTAGTATATACAGCTAATCAATGCCATATATTGATTCTTTAGCTCTATAATCCTGAGTGATGGTGTAGCCCATTTTTACTTGCAGATTCAAGGCAATATCCAGTATTTAGAGGACGCCCTTCAGGCAATGAATCTCAGCACAGACTGGACTTCCAACTGATGTTGAAAATTCGAGACACACTTTATATCACTGGCAGGTAATTTTCCCTCACTCAGTTCATTAGATTAAAATTCTATTCTCTTCTGGTTTTGCATTTATGTGTAAAATTCATTTGGAAAAATCTGTGGAATATGATAAAAATTAGAACTGGGGGAGGACTTCCCAGAGAAACATACTGTATCTATGGCCAGTGCATGAAAATTGGATTTGAAGGCTGCAGTTACTGTAGTTATGCTAAAGCCAATGATCAAATACTCTTTTCGCTCTTTTATATTGCTGCCCTGATAAAAACCTCTCCTGATCATTTTAAACTTGGACCGACACATCAGGGATGTAGGAAGTGAGGATAACACATTTAAATACTTAAGTGGACAGCGGGACACTGTGGGTGCTCTCCAAGGACCACACCAATAAAAATCAAAACCACCCCACGTTGCCTATGACCAGCCTCCTCCGATCTGTATTAAACACAGAAAATCCATAAGCATTTCATAAAAGTTTCTGGTCTAACAAAGCACTCTAAAAATAGATTTAGCTTATCAAAAACAAGGCCCAAATTTACTTGTGTTTTTACTCTTTGCAAACAGGGACCAAGTTTACACTGTAAACTTAAATGAAGTTCCAAAATCAGAAGTTACTCCAAGCAAGGTGAGTAGGTAGAGCTGCAGGCAAGGGAGAGGTATTTTCTTAGGGTTTTAATTTTTTAAGATCTTTTCGTGGAAAGGAAATTAAATGTCCTTTTCTGGTTTGATTTAACAGAAATTAACATGGAGGTCAAGGCAGCAGGACAGAGAGAACTGTGCTATGAAAGGCAAACATAAAGTAAGTTTAGCATATACATTCTAGAAAAACAACACTAATGTTTATTGTATACGTAAAGTCTGTGATTAATACATCTTGCTCTCTTTTCAGGATGAATGCCATAACTTCATTAAAGTCTTTGTTCCAAGAAACGATGAGATGGTGTTTGTCTGTGGAACAAACGCATTTAACCCTATGTGCAGATACTATCAGGTAAGAATATTGAAAATGTCATTGATCCGTTACTGGTTTTGCTTACTCTAATTATGCTACAGCAAATACATCTAGTGTGATGGGAGCGTGCTTCAAGGTGAAATAAAACCAGACAGAAGCCAATGTGCTGAATTAAGTTTTGTGGAAAGACAATGTTATGATTTTATGCTAGTGTACAAAATAGAAATGACGCTATCACCCATTTTTCTTCTCTAGCTGAATACCTTAGAGTATGATGGGGAGGAAATTAGTGGTTTGGCAAGGTGCCCATTTGATGCCAGACAAACCAATGTCGCCCTCTTTGCTGGTAAGAACTTTTGCTTGTAATGAGTCTAAATGATTAATGACGCCAAAGGAGCCAGAGAGCTTTTAAAGCAAGCACAGGAAAGCTAAAGGTGTCATGGTGCCCCTGCTCTTGAATTTTTTAGAGGGGCTCCAAAGGATTAGAATCTGAGCTGTTAATAAATAGGTTACGGCAATTTGGGGAAGAGTGACAGTAAAGAAACGGTGAAAAATACAGGCTAGTCGGAATTCTGTAGATTATTAAAGGCCTCTTAATACCACGTTTTCAACTTCCGTTGTAGATGGAAAATTGTATTCAGCAACAGTAGCAGATTTCCTGGCAAGTGATGCTGTTATTTATCGCAGCATGGGGGATGGATCTGCCCTAAGAACAATAAAGTATGATTCCAAATGGATAAAAGGTAATTTGGGGGAGTATTTTCCCATCACATGACAAATGTAATTTCAGTGACACAGAGGGTCAGGTAATTCACAGCCAGCGGGCTTTATACGTATGCTACAATGTCAGCATATATGTGGCTTTCGATATAGTACGATTGCAATAAAAAAGCAGTTTAATACAATTAAAACAAAATTTTTGTTCAATACGTGAATGCATGAATCTTCAGTAACAAAATACCTTAGCTGAAATGCAATTTCTGTGAGGTCTTTTCACAGTCCATTAGCCAATATTAAATACTTCAAGTTCATTTAAGCTCCAGTGCACCCGCATTTGGACATCCTAAAATATCCAGAAGACTGGAGCTCACGGTAGCTGGTATGGACCTGTGGAGAAGCCACCAAGTCACGCAGCATAGTGAGTGTCGTGTGCCAGTTGTCTAATTCTGTGAAGTAACCTTCTCCTTGCTCTTTCTTACAGAACCACACTTCCTCCATGCCATAGAATACGGGAACTACGTTTACTTCTTCTTCCGAGAAATTGCTGTAGAGCACAATAATTTAGGCAAGGTAGGTGTTGTCACAACGAGCTGTCAGGTAGCCGTGAGTCGTAGCAGGATGAGATCATCCTAAAACAGCATCACTAACGAGCACGGTTTACAATATGAAGTGTGGACTGGTACAGAGTTCGCACAATTTTCCCATCAGTATAATTTATGGGGGGAGGGGTGGGAAGGGAACCAGAACAGTGGATTCTTCAACCAAATAATTGTTTCTGGTCTCTATGCCTTGCTGTTAGGCGACCTTGCTACTGGTATCTTTTAGTATTGCTGTTGCTGTTCCCTTAACAGTTGTGGCAAGTAATGGAAAATCTGAGGGTTTTTTTCATGCTTATCAAAGAAACAAAAGAAAACAACACAAAAGAAGAGTTTCAAGGAAGTTTCTCTAATGTCCCTGGATATTGAATAATTCAGTCATGCCAGTACAGAGTATAATACTCGTGCCTCACCATGGAAGGATATTCTATAATAAATTATTAAATCCTTTACACATGGTTAATTAAAGTCTTTAAATCTCACTAACAATATGATTTTGAAGGGAAAAAAGGGCGGGGACAAGCTGCATTGTTGCATTTGCTTGGTGATAACATTAAGATGCCTGTGCACGACGAGCTAAACACCATTTGCTTTCATCCTTTCTGTGCACGTAAACGGCAGCTTCCTGTTAACAAAGTCATCTTTGGTATTTTATTAACAGCTCAGAAACAAGCACTGCTTTCCTAGTATCTCTCAAACCTTTCTCCATTTCCCTTTCCCCCCTTTTTATTTTTTCCTTTTTCTATTTTCCTCCACAGGCTGTGTATTCCCGTGTGGCACGCATATGCAAAAATGACATGGGGGGGTCCCAAAGAGTCCTGGAGAAACATTGGACATCCTTTCTGAAAGCTCGGCTCAACTGTTCGGTTCCCGGGGATTCATTCTTCTACTTTGATGTTCTGCAGTCTATCACAGACATAATAGAAATCAATGGAGTCCCCATGGTTGTCGGTGTGTTCACCACGCAGCTTAACAGGTGAGAGATGAGCAACCTTACATCAAAGGCAGTTCTCTGGTTCTCTCTTACACTGAAATTGGTGCCATTGTAGTCATGAGTTTTCACAACTATTTTTCTAATTTTACAGCATCCCTGGTTCAGCAGTCTGTGCTTTCAGCATGGATGACATTGAGAAAGTCTTCAAAGGGAGATTTAAAGAACAAAAGACTCCTGACTCTGTTTGGACAGCTGTACCTGAAGACAAAGTACCAAAGCCAAGGTAAAAGGTTCTTACTCATGAATGCCATAATATTGTCCTTGCAAAGAGCTACCTTAAATCAGCTGCACTCTTGAGTGTCTTGTCGGGTGAAAACCAAAGCAGAGCTTTACGCTTCAGCCATAAGGATGCTCATTAGCAGGCTGCCTTCTCATTAACTAAAATGCCAAGAGGAAAACAATGTTATTCTCCTTTCAGACCTGGCTGCTGTGCAAAACACGGCCTAGCAGAGGCTTACAAAACCTCCATTGATTTCCCAGACGAAACACTTTCCTTCATCAAATCTCATCCTTTGATGGACTCAGCTGTTCCCTCGGTCATTGAGGAGCCCTGGTTTACCAAAACACGTGTCAGGTATGACACCATTCAGAAATGACACGTGAAAAGGAAAAACAAGAAAATGCACTGTTAATGATATGCCCTTTGGTCTTGATAGATACAGATTAACGGCAATTGCTGTAGACCATGCTGCTGGACCCTACCAGAACTACACAGTCATATTTGTTGGCTCTGAAGCAGGAGTAGTACTCAAAATCTTGGCAAAGACCAGGCCTTTTTCTTTGAATGACAGCGTATTACTGGAAGAGATTGAAGCGTATAATCATGCAAAGTAAGTATTACCATAACACCTAAGCTCTTCATCTAGTCCTTGGTACCTAGCTAAAACAAGCTATGGCAAATGAAAACCGACTCATTATCACCATCACCACTTGTTTGTTATTGCACGGTGTTCCTCAGGTTGAATACCCTGAAAATATTTGGTCACTTGCCGTTTTGCATGGGTTGAGTGAACAACCTAATTCCATTCCAGTGACATCAGTGATGCAGTCTAATTCTTCCGCAAACAGATAGCTTCTTCCTGAATATGAAACGTCAGAACTAGCCGCTGCTGTTAAAAAGGAATGATGTGAGCTTATCTTGAGGGTTTCTCAAGAGTGACCAATGTATAAACTGCATCTAATCATTTTAATCTTGTTTTTTCTGGCACAAAGAATTTAGGAATGGAAGCATTCCAATTAGACTGTACAGGTGTCCAATACAGGACTCCTGTTCTGCTGAGATATTTATGCCGACTGAGAGAACAAAGAAAATGGATTTGGATTTTTTCCCTACATAGTTCAGCAAACTTGTCACCTAGCTGTAAATAGGGGCCAGAAGCTGGCATTTGATAATCCATAGATTTGTTTAGAAATCGCTCAGCAAAGACCACTAAGTTACATTTATATATGTAAAGTCTCTTTTCAGTAGC
This sequence comes from Falco punctatus, assembly GCF_963210335.1. NCBI lineage: Eukaryota > Metazoa > Chordata > Aves > Falconiformes > Falconidae > Falco > Falco punctatus. The sequence continues at coordinate 57,776,500 of NC_137587.1, forward strand.
TACAGGGACAATAAAATGTTTGCAGTGTAAGCACTGCACAGAGTACGACGGTTACTAAAACTATGGCCTTCTGTTATTTTTGATGAACAGGTGTAATGCTGAGAGCGAGGAGGACAGAAGAGTCATTTCCCTTCAGCTGGATAGAGACCACCATGCTCTGTTCGTGGCATTCTCCAGCTGCGTCATTAGAATTCCTCTGAGTCGGTGTGAGCGTCACGGGTCATGTAAAAAGTACGGCCCCATTCCTGAACTCTCCCTTAAAGGAAGGGCACCAACATTTCTTGGGAAGGAAGTAAAAAATGCATGATTTCTTGGGGTTTTTCTCTTGCAAGGGCATGTATTGCTTCACGGGACCCGTACTGTGGCTGGTTAGACCACGAGGTGTGTGGAAGAGTGACGCCAGGCATGCTGTAAGTACCCCTTTCCAAATCGGCCTCACATCTCTACGTATGCCCTAGAGACCGCACGAGCTCGTATCCTGTTCCTCTTCTCTTGCACTCAATTAAGATATTTCCAGGTGGTTTAAAGGTGGTTTATCGGTGTGCTCTATGTCCAAGAGAACAGAAAAAGTCTGACCTAACTCTGCAGTCTCTAGGTGAAGACTCTCTTTTAGCAGGAGTTTTACATATGTGTGGGAGGACAAGTAGACCTGTAGGAAGAGCAGTTGGAAGCAGGAAGGCAAGAAATTGCTGCCTGCAAAGCTGAGCAGCTCAGAGAGGACAGGACATAGCATCCCCTCCCAGGCGTGCTCACGGCCAGGGCGCAGTCAACTGCAAATGTGAAGGCACGGGATTCACAGTGGGAAAAGAGTTAAGGTTTTGCCTCCACACTGGAGCTGGGGTGATATATATGCATACCAAAGGCATTTTGCAAAAATCAAGTCTGTAATATACAGTGCATTAGCAGCTGTATCTTAAAAGAGGCCTTTGTAGCAGGCCACTGCAAGCTTTAACTAGTATAATTGGACAGTTGTAGCTAAAACCAAGAGCATGCCCAATGCAGAAGACACGATGAAGTTGCTGAAAAAAGGAACATTTTTTTATTTCTTTCCATTTCCTGGCATAAGCAGGTACATAGAGTTTTAAAGCCTGGTTATAACTAACTTGTGCATTTTGTAAAAGAATTTTTTTGGGCCATACGCCAGCTCTTGTATATGTTTCCATTTGCTGCTTCCAGAAAAAAAAAATAAATCACTATTTGTCTCCCTACTAATACTGTTAATTGCAGGTTCTCTTTGTTTGTTTCATACAACCACAGCACTGGAGGATACGTACAAGATGTTGAATACGGCAACACGGCGCAGCTAGGGGACTGCCATGGTAAGGCTGAGTCATTGCTGCTCATTTCTTATGTCTCAACAGTAGTCTGTGGCCACACCTCACTATGGATGTTAAATATGTGATGAGCTTTTCAGTAACCCGATGAACACATCACCTGGTGTTACTGCGAATGTTCACAAAGCTGAGCTTTTTGGTCCTGGGTGGCAGAGTTTTGTCTTTCCTTCACCAGTTTGCAACTATTTGGGGTCTACAGCAAAGTATTGAAGAATTTATTTTTTTGTAACCAGTAATATTTTAGTTTTTATTTTCCATTACTCAGGTTTGAGATCTTTTGCTTTCTTTTTGTTACTTTTTACTGATTACTTGTTCCTTTAATTCTTTTAGAAATTTTGCCTACTACAGCTACACCAGATTACAAAATATTTGGCGACCCAACATCTGGTTAGTTTTTTTTAATTTTTTTGAATTAATGACCTTTACTTTCCTTCAGTTCAGCATTTTCAGCCCTTTTTTCCTTCCTTTTGCACAGTTGGCAATCCTCCATTTTTGTGCTTTTACTCATGTTCCCACTGATGGTAAAGATAGTCAGACTCTTCTCACTCAGCACTTCACCCTGTGTAGCCGCATGTTAACAGCTCATTATTTATTGAGACATCTTTTATTAAAGAGCCTGATTAACATAGATGACATCTTCACTGCACGAAAGTCCACTAAGCTTTACTCTTTTTTTCCCCAGCCATGCATTTGTGAATGCCCCTATTGGTCATCTCTAGTAGATGAATGGCAGAATTTCATCATCTTCCTCCTTACCTATCCTTTCCTCTTTTCCTCTTTCCCAGCAAGCTTTTTGCACAAATACACATTTTCTAAAATGTGTATTTCTATATTTTTGAAATGTTTTAAGTAGTTTATGCTAATGGAAAAAAATTAACATCACAAACTGTGTAGCTGAATGAGGACTTGTGTAGACAAATGTGGCTTAGAAAAAACTTTATATGCATTGTTGCCAGATGGACTTTCACATCCTTTTCTCCTTTAGTGATTTTTCTAGTAGTGTTTCCACCGTCAGCCCCTGGTGCTCAGGGAGACGGGACCCAGTGATCCTCTCAAACTCCAAACCAGGACCTGTGTTGATTCCAACAGGAGCAAGACCGAGCCCTTATTTTCCAGTCTTTGCTCCTGAAACTTGGGTCTCTGCTTCCAAACCACGGGCACATTTCTGACTGACAAATACAAAAATAATACATTTGTGTGTATTCTAAGAGTGCAACAAGAATATTATTTTGTGTTTTGGTTTCTGATATTTGCACTTCTGTAACTTGACAAGAAGTAATGTTTGAGACTAATATTTTCCAGATGTATTTACCCATAATGTAAGTTAGAGAGTCAGTTAGGAAAGCAACTGTGTTACGTGGAAATGCTGCCTTGCTTGCCATGAGTGTTTATCAGCTGAATTTTCAAAGTGATATTTTAGGACACAGGTACAACTGAACTTCATTTTCAAGTGTGCTTTTGAAGTACGTTTCTCAGTCAGATCTCGAGCCATGAACATTCATGCCTAAACCTACTGGGACAGCAAACACAAAATGCTTGAGTGGTGCAAAGCATACATTGGATTGTAAACCCAAATTGATGTGTTTCCTCCTCGTGTGCCTTTTCTCATAGGCTATGATGGTTCTGTTCAGCAAATGTGCTACAGAGGAGCTAGGATCTATGCAACTTTGTTCCTTAGGAACCATTACAAAATAGGGCTTAAAAACATTCCTTTCATCTCCACCTGTAGAAATGGCTCATTCAGCAGTTCCTGGTATACCATAATAGCACTAATGGGGCTGATCTGGTTTCTCGGGCATAACCTGTCACGAGTGCGTATCTTTCCAAGTAACTTTTTTTTTTTTTTTTTTTTTAAGATGTTTAAAAGCCAACTGTGTTGTCTCCAGTGAAGAATATAGCAATTATTAAGTAGAAGAAGTTGTGCTTTTCACCTCCACCAGTTGCTTACTTTCACTTTTGCACTGCTTTCATGTTTGACTTCTCTGGCTTTTTGGCTAGCAGCTGTTGATGTTTTAATGTATTTTTTTTTTGTACTTAAAAGTTTTGAACCAATTGATTTTAATCAGCCCGCTGTACTTCTGCAGAGTGTAGGGGGTCACATTTTGCTCTGACATGTAACTCCCATTAAATACTGTCTCCAGCTATAGCTTAGATGTGCCATGAAACACGTTAATAAAAATCTGTTTGCCACCACAGACATGGAGTTCTCCTCAGCTTCCATTACCACAGTGGCAAGTATCCCAGTTATATCACCTAAAGTGATTGGTTCCTGGAAACCTAAAGTGACTGGCTCTCGGAAATTTGTAGTTCAAGATGACCCAAACACTTCTGATTATTCTGATCCGTTATCAGGTGTCCCAAAGGGTAAGGCCTTACCAGGGAATACATTGCAGCTGAATGGAAACCTGATAGTCTCTCAGCATTGTCTAAGGCTTAAATGTAACAGCCATGATTGTTGGGCTGTATTTTACACCCCTTTCCTGTGAATATGCAGACAGTGCAATCATGTTTTTCATACCTACTTATCTGGTGTACAAAGCACTGCTTAGAGCTTATAATGGGAAACACCGATAATAAGCTCAGCCTTTTATTCCTGGAGTGCTCCAAAGCTCCCATTAAAATCGGTGGGAGTTTTGGATGCATTAAAAAAAATTACATTCAAGACTTATATGCACCTTTGGTCGTTGTTTTCAGACTAGTCTAGTTTGGGTAAGACTGTCAGTCCTCATGAATGGTTGCTTACAAGAACATCATGGTTTGGGTTTTTTTCATTTGGTTTGTGGGTGGGTGAACAGAAAACAAAGCACAGCTCCGTGACAGATCCATGCGTTAAATCCATGCCTACCTGCAGCATGTTTCTGAAGAACGTGGGCCAGATCTGAGTAAGGATGTGCTGAATTTTTATTCTCTGGATATGAGCATCAATTCAGAGATGATCTCAGTTTCTAGACAGACACAGACACACACAGTTTTTAAGCCAAACACAAAAAGAAACACGTTCTGCATGTAATTCATCTTTCCGTAGCCATTCTTTCAGCTAAGTGGACCTTTGATTAGGCTCTTAACGGCAACAAAGACTTTAATTCAGTAGACTGTTGCAGTCAACCAAAGAATTGAGAAGCTTCCAAGCCCATAACCAAAACCTAAAACAACTCTTCCATCAGTACACAGAAGAGCCCCGTGACAGACATGTTTGCACATTCTGTATTTACTGAAAATCTCACCAGCCAAAACCCATTCGTGTTTTATTACCATTCACCAAAACATATCAGGTTTCCTATCAGCCATTATGGCAGTGCATTTGTCATTTTAATTTGTTGCAGTTGTTTTCTGTTTTGCTTTAAGTTTTTGTTACCATTTGTTCTTGGTTCTGAATCACATTTTGTGTCATAGCTATTGGTGAACTTCAGTCGCGTTTTCTTTCCTCTTCTGCACAGTGCCATTAAAACCCATAACCCTGAACATGACCAATGTTCAAAGGCCTTGCCTCTAACAAAAGTGAATCTGTTCCTTCCGTCTTGCTCTTTCCTTTTAACATCCCTTGGGATAGTTAACACAATTACTTTCATTAAAAACTAATGTCTTAGCTGCAAGATGTCTGTGGTTGCTTTAAAAATCTCAAAAAAACAGAGGGAGCTTGTTGTTAATATACGAACAAAAAACATCTAATCCGATATTAGTTAATAATCCAATATTAATCTAAACTTCTGGGTCTAAACTAAAAGTTTTCTAAATTTTAACATTCTCTAATAACTTAACCTTGCAAATTCGGTTTTTTTCATGTTATGCAAGTATTTATGTTTATTATTGACTTAAAAAAAAAAAGAAAAGAAAAATCAGTGCTCTAAGAAAATGGCATAATCTTGAACTTCAAAAAATGTACATCTATATAATGCAAGGTGTGGTACTCCAAGGCTAGCAACCTATGGATGTATTAGTTTACAAGCTTTGCACCATAGTACATTAACGTGTTTATAACAATGCAGTATGTACATTATACAGTTTTACACATTTGCATAATCCTGTCTCTCTTTTGATACTGATTTATGAGTTGGGCAGAAAATTGAGAGAGAAATCTATCCATGAGTTATTAATTGCTGTCTGGCCTAGCAGCACCTTCTAACCTCAATTTTCCAGCAGAAATCATTAATGTTAATAGCATGCAGGCCCCTATTTGAGAGCCTTAAAGGAAATTTGGGGACAGGCTAAATGGAATGTAATATGAGGAGAGAAGCTTTGACAAGCATTCCTCATTATCAGAGGAAATGGACAGTCTTCATTTAGACTGGTCAATGCTCACACAGTCGTTCTTATTTTTAAAATTATTTGCATTCACCGGTGCTGTGGATTGCAGGATCCAGCCGACTTGCACTAACACTAGACACAGAGCACTTACAGACACGGCATAGGCACTTCCCGGAGGGAGGCTGCCGCCTTCTGAAATGTGTCGGTATGAAGCGCATGTAGATTTATGATATACTGCCTGTCTTTTGCAGGTGTAAGGTGGGAAGTACAATCGGGAGAGTCCAACCAAATGGTTCATATGAATGTCCTAATCACTTGTGTCTTTGCCGCTTTTGTCCTGGGAGCCTTTATTGCGGGAGTGGCCGTTTACTGTTACCGGGATCTATTTGTACGGAAATCCAGAAAAATACACAAAGATGCAGAATCAGCTCAGTCCTGTACTGACTCCAGTGGGAGCTTTGCTAAACTGAATGGGCTGTTCGATAGTCCCGTCAAGGAATATCAACAAAACATTGATTCACCCAAACTTTACACAAACCTGTTGACTAGCAGGAAGGATTTGCCACCAAACGGTGATACGAAGTCCATGATGGTGGACCACAGGGGCCAGCCTCCGGAATTAGCTGCGCTTCCAACTCCTGAATCTACACCGGTTCTTCAACAAAAGACTCTGCAGGCTATGAAAAGTCAATCGGACAAAGCACATAGTAACCTCAATGCTTCACGAAAAGAGACCCCACTGAAAAGCCCTCAGTTTTTTCCTTCCAGTCCTCCACCCCACTCTCCTCTAAGTCACGGACATATTCCTAGTGCTATCGTTCTTCCCAATGCTACCCATGATTACAATACATCTTTCTCAAATTCTAATGCGCACAAGGCAGACAAAAAGATGCAACATATTGATCATCCACTTACAAAATCGTCCAGCAAAAGAGACCACAGGAGGTCTGTTGATTCCAGGAACACCCTGAATGATTTTCTGAAACACTTAAATGAAACTACTAGTAATCCCAAAGCAATTATGGGAGAGATTCAAGTGGCCCACCAGACTTTAATGCTGGATCCCATGGGAAATATGTCTGAGATCCCACCTAAGGTTCCCAACAGGGAGGCGTCTTTATACTCTCCTCCATCAACTCTTCCGAGAAACAGCCCCACAAAACGAGTGGACGTTCCCACCACTCCTGCAGTACCAATGACCTCTTTGGAAAGGCAGAGAGGTTATCACAAAAATTCTTCACAAAGGCATTCAATATCTGCCCTTCCTAAAAACTTAAACTCACCAAATGGTGTTTTGTTATCCAGACAGCCTAGTATTAATCGTGGGGGGTACATGCCTCCCACGGCAGGCACAAAGATGGACTACATGCAAGGGACGCCTGTCAGCGTTCACCTCCAGCCTTCCTTGTCCAGGCAAAGCAGTTACACGAGCAATGGCACCCTTCCTCGTACAGGAATAAAGAGGACACCCTCCTTAAAACCTGATGTGCCACCAAAACCGTCATTCGTTCCTCAGACTACTTCAGTCAGACCACTGAACAAATACAGTTACTAGGACATGTCTGTGCTAAAAGAGTGTGGCATTGACCTGTACAGGTTGTGAGATGGTGGCATGGTAGACACATAAGACAGAGACTTGCTTGTTATTAAAGAGAACAAAGTGGCCAAAGAAACTGTCTTTACTTCAGCAACATCTGTGTCTTGCCACATGTAGCTATAGCAAGGCTTCAATGTACTTGCTAAGAGCAAACACAAAAAACAAAACAAAACAAAACAAAACAAAGGAAAGTGCTGGTCATTACATTTCTTTTGTTTGGAGCTAAGGAGACATGTAGCACAATGGGGTGGGGGCTACTTTACTGTTCTGAATAGCTAAGAGAAAAAGTTATTGGGAAAAAAATCAGTAAGCAAATACTTGAAAAATGGGTTCCATTTTAGACTGCCATTAAGCGTGGTCCTTCCCATTAAATGTGAACATTTTAATATGTATGCATTCACCTTGCCTCTTGCACAAATGTCAGAAAATGGTAATGTCTCAATGAATATCTGGGTTAATAATCAATTTGCTGGAATTCAGTCTCTGGCCCAACTGTAGCATTGGTTTTTTTTCTCTCCATGTGTGTGGCATTTTGTTTGTGCCACAGATAAAGCTGTGTGTGTGTGGATGTGCGTGTGTACTGTACACACTAGGATGTACTTAGATTCCCATTGCATCTTTTATGCTGTGGAATTGTTTACATTGAGCATGACTGAACAAACAGATGACTCTGCCTTCTGCAGCCCATTGGGTTCAGTTTGGAGACAGCTAATGATGAACTGCGCATCTCTGCCAGCCTTCTGAATGATAATGCCTTGATGAAATAGTCACCCAGTGAAAGAGTGCAGATTTGTTTAATTCTTCATAACTCTTGTTACGCTGCTATTGATTCAGAGCTGTGCATTTCAAATCTAGTGTTTTGGGCTGGAACGGGGGAGTTTTACTGTGTTTCCACAGTGCCTCCATCCAATACCTGGCCACTGTGAACTTGAGCCCCTGTACTTCTCATCGAGGGCAGCTAATAATCAATTCATTTGGTAAAGGCCTGTGTAACTAGAGGTTACATTTTTCTTGCATTTAATAATGCCCTACACACTGATTGACATTGATCTTGTCAATAAAAAAGAAGACACATTAATTGGCCTGGCAGAAGCAGTCTGTGAAAACTCAACAGTAGTGCAATCAATTTGTTTTTGTTGTATTATGTAAGGGTTGTTTTTTTTTTTCCAAAGTCATGCAGGTAATGACAATATTCTGTAAATATTATGTGTGAGTTTACCTGAATCTGTGCATTTTGTGCCTTATTCATGCAAATGATAAAAGTACTAAAAAAGAAAAAAAAAATCTGTCAAGTGTTCTCACTATAGCACATATCTCCCGAGTGCCAGTTGTAAAATCTCTCAACAGCACCCCAAAAAAAAAAAAAAAAAGAAGAAAGATAAAAAGCAAGAATAATTAATGGTAACTAAAGGCAGCCTACAATCCAAGACGACAGCAGCATTAAATCACCTTACCATGATAAACATTCCACTCCAGCTCTCCGAAGGATCAAACAGTTATAATGTGAAATCAAATGAGGTTTCTAGGGTAATGGAACACCTGCTAAAGTTGTGTAAGCTATTTAGTAGGTTTTACAGTATCCACTTGCAGCTGATGTTCAACACAGATGGCTATTTTAGCTTGCAAAATACACACTACCACATTGTTTATTGAGCATAACTATAGAAATAACCATGGCAGAGGAATATTCATGAATTAGCGGGACAAATAACTGCAATGGGTTTCAGAGACGGTGGAGATTTATATTACGTGTTCAAAGGGGAGGAAAGGTTAGTCACTGAAAACTGGATCTCTGTTACAGAACAATGAATAAAGGATAGAAGTAGTATTTTTTTTCTTGCAAGGCTGTAAGGGACATTTATTTCCTGAGACCTCTGGATCCAAAAATCAATGATCTCTCTTCCTAAACACTTCTATCTTGCAACTAAAACACTACAGATTAATAACTATTAAAAATATACTCGGTTGTCAAAAGACACAAACTGATCCGAATTCACTTTACAAATATTAATACAGACTTGTGTGAAACCGAAAGATAAATGTATGTGAACCCTGATAACCTCCTGTAACATTGTGCTGCCTTGTAGATGGTAATGTGAGTTCTCTCAGTATTTATGTTGAAATTTCTAACATTCAACCTAGTCCTTATTCTGTTAATTTAATAATAAAAGATGCTTTATCCATTTGTGCAAAGGTAAACGCAGATTGTATCTTTTTTAATGGTACGGCATAAAAAAAGTAACCCTTAAATGAAGCTGCTCTATACTATAGAGTACTTTAACATGTATAGATATCTTGTAAACTTGTATTGTGGATGTGTAAATAATACGTTCTTTGGGTTTTTAACACCGCATGTAAAGTCAAAATAAAATATTCCAATGTACCCAGTGTCTAATGTCATTATTAGTGAAGCCAGTTTTAGGTGCATTGTTGCTGGGGGTACAATAGAGGAAAACTGCTTGCCTTTAAAAGCTCTGTGAAGGCAGCACAGACATCTCCCATCAGACTTGCAGAGGTGGACGGTGACTCACACGGGTGTCCTTCATTTTCTTTGCAGCCACATGTTGACATGCATATTCTTGAAGGAGAGTGTCTGTAGATGACTTTCAGGCTCCTGAGTTTAAATATAAAACGTCAAAGAAGGAACTGGCATGCACTGTTAGAGTGTAGGACAGTCTGGGTTACCCATAGGATACACCAACAAGATGCACTGAATTTGAAAATACATGCTATGTACCTTTACCGGAGCTTGATCCAGGTTTCAGCTGGGCACTGGTTCCTGCGAAACTTTCTTGTTAAGGTTAGCGAAATACCAGTTTTGTGCAAATACAGTACAGTTTTGAAAGAAGATAGTGTGTTCCTTCTAAAATGTAGGCTACTAAAAGATAGAGGTAACTCCTGGCAAAATTAATTGCAGACCCTACAGAGCAGGGCATTCCTAAATACTTGTTAATGCTTAATAATTGAAATTCAGGTTTCAGGCAGACAGTAGAGCCCAACAGAAGTATACATGCCGTGTATTTAGTATCTGCCAACATCACACGTAATTTTAAAATAATCAGGGTGATTTAGTACCAGAAAACAAATACAACACATTCTTTTAATTAAAAGGTGATTTGAGATAATGGATAAAAATTATTTGTTATGAGATTATGCTCTCCAAGGTATTAATCATTTGAAATTACTGTGCATGTTGTAACAATATGATGGCACCTAGTTGTATCTTATAGAAAAAAAAAAAAAAACAAAACCAACTTTCAAAGGGCAAAGAAACACAGTGCTAAAAAAAAAGAATCCCAAACCTGTAATGGCTCAATATGTATTTTTTCTAGTGCAGAAGCAAATTTAAACAACTTCTGATTGATGCAGGCTTCTTTCATTGGATGTCTCTCTATATGAAATGAAGAGTCAAACACATATAGCTGTCCTATGCTGCACGCCTGTGCAGCCTTCCCACTTTAAGCTTACCTGTGCCCTTGACACCAGAGTGCCAGCCAGCGTGGCTGAAGGTGTTCCCTCTGTGGGGGGCCGTACCTTCTGAAGCATGCCTATTTTCAGTCAGGCAAAGAGCTGTAATAAGAAATTACAAATATAAACGCGCATCTACAACACAAATATTTTTGTTCAGAAAAATATCTCTCTTTATTCTATCTGAAAGATGTCAAGGGAGCATTTCCCACAGTTACTTGTTTCAGTCTATTTTGAAGCAATCTTCTCTTAACCAGAGCGCGGTGGTGGCTGGATGGGGCTAGCCAGGGGATCATCTTTCATAACACGCTCTGCCAGGCTACATGGCAGGTGCAAACACCACAGAAGTCTATGAAAACAAATACTCACCGCTTTTGTTAGAAAAAATAAGCACATGAAAAACTCTCCCTTTACTAACAGCGAGGGAAGGTGGCAGCCATTAGGTTAACATCAGCTTTCAAACTGTTTTTTCTTCAGTGACGATGCCAAAGCAGCCACCTACAGACTGCCCATTCTGAAAGGGAGCTGCAACAATAAGGAAGAGCTCGGCAAGTAAAAACAATTAAAGCAATTTCAGTTTTTCTCCTCAGATGCTCTCCTGGGTCAATTGGTTGGTTTTAAGCATCCTAAAGTCTCTCTTGAAGAACAATCCTTAGCCACAGCACTAGCTGATGGGCGCAGGAAGGGTGCTTGGTGCTCGCAAGGGGAGATCCAGAGCATGGAGCTGGCCCCAGTGCTCAGGGCTGGTGCGGGCACGTGAAGGCGCCGGAGAGGTTCCTGCTCATCCCTGGCTTGCTTTGGGTTTTGTAGGAAAAAACAAAAATAATTTTGAACAGAACACAGACAGTACAAAAGATGAAACAAAAAAGGGTGTCAGGCCTATAGTAATGAGATGATTGCAAGAAAACCAATTTGTAAAGCTGTGAGTAGTTACCTCTATGACTGTGCTGCCAGCACAAACCTATGGCCTTTTAAATTGGGGTCTTAAAGTAATCAGAGTAGTTACAAAAATCAGGATGCCTCTGTCTTTGTGCCCTCTTGCTAATGACTCACTCTGACCCTGGGAACATTCTGCCGGCTTTATCCAGTGTAATGGATCCTCAGAAGGCAGTGTTCTTAGCTGGAGTATGTGCAGTTGGACTGTTCGTAACGTTTTTCCATTTTTGAAGGTTTTCTTATTTTTCCTTCTTCCTCTGTGATTCTGAGCACCGGCAAGGACATCTTGCAGGTAAATAAAGGGAAAGAGAAATCCCTTCCCATCTGGGAAAGGTTAGTATTTGCAGGAGCGGGGAGGAGTTAGCTGGTATTTCCCCAGGTGCCTATTAATTTCATAGGATGGAAAAATATTTTTTAGAAATTGATCACGAAAAAATACCTCATAAATGCAGCATCTGGACTTCAGCTGGGATGTGCAAGCTTTTCATATAAAAAGCGGTACCAGGAGGCCAACCTACCAAGACTGCATTTGTTGTTCAAATGTCATCATATCACAGTATGAAAGAGCAAGAAACCAAAGGATTTGGGAGAGGGCGGAAAAAAAGACCAACATTAAATATTTAATTAGATTCAGCTTTGCTCAAAGAACTAGAGATTCTTGCTTTTTTAGTCAATCCTACTACCGTGCAACTGGTGTGAGGGCCTGACTCCGGACCAGCCATTGCTGCCTGCCTGCAAACGTTTTTGTAGACATATTGCTTTGGCCTGACACACATCTGAAATTGTAATCTGTCCTGAACTCTCGACTGAGAAACTGTTTCTACTCTGCCTGAAATTAAATTTATTGGAAGCTCTGATTTTATTAGTGCATTCTGAATTCAGTTGATGACCTGATTTATGGTCTGCTTGCTTGCTTTTTTCATACAGTCACCAACAACTTTTCTGAGCTCTGCTCGTTAAAATCATAACTAGATCCAAGTCTGTGTCCTACAGTGAAGACTACTGACCAGAGTGGAGATGCGAGAGGGTCGCCATGTTTAAGTAGTTTGAGGATTCCTTGGGCTGCAATGGTAACGCTGCGTCTCCTCTGCCAGACTGGTGCTTCTGCCCTTCGTGTCAGCCAGGGAAAGTGTTGCTCAAGCTCCTGTAATACTAAGGGTAAGGAAGGAGAAGAAAATCTACCACATGGATGAGCTGTCGTGACCATTTTCAGGAATGGTCCCTGTTTGTCAACAAAAAGGGAAGTTTACAACAGGAAAACTTGAATGGCCAAAAAAAAAAACCAACCCACAACCCTGAAACCAACCTGCCCACATCTTGCAGTCCTTGTTTTGCAAATCACAGGCTGCTCTTCCAGGGCAGAGTCTCACTGACTTGCACAAAAATCAGCAAAGAATAACAGTTCTCAGTGAAGGCCCTTCTGCAGGATCATACCTGGCTGTAATAGCTGTTTTGTAACTTTTTCCAGTAGCTGACCTTAAACACTGGCAAAGGCAGACCATGAGCTAACCAGTTTGCTTCTGTAGCTGTATGACAGCTTTTAATGTATGTCTATTCCTGCACAGAAATGGACGGCTGCCTAGTAAGAAAAGAAAGGTGGCAACTGGCTTTTAATTTGGGTCGCTTTAAGCACAGGCTTATTTCTCAAATCTTTTGATTTACAATGCTGGCCTCACATGAGGAAAAATAATCAAAAGTACATCAGAGAAGATGAATCATAAAAGCAATGCACGAGCTAGCTGTACCTTCCCTTTCTGTGCAATGAATATCCATCTGATTACTCTGATTTCCTCAGGAATACATGTTGGTCAATTAACAGCTTGAGATTTTTTTTGTTACGGACTAATGGTAAATTTTTATAATCAGGCCGTGCTGTATAACCGTGAATGGCTATTAGTCACAGGCTATTGTGCCTCGCCAACGATTAGGTGAGCGAAAAGCACTTCCAATATTAATGCTGTATGTGAGAATTGATTTCTGTGAAAGCTTGTGCATGCAGCTCTGACATTCAGTCTCTGTCACTGTTAGCACGGGTGAAATACTGACTCCATTGAATGAGATGGCAGAGCTGCATGGGGCCAGGACTTCACCCTCAATCACTCAGACATTCCCAGAAAGCAAATGCTAAGGAGGTGTGAGCAAAGCCAAAGCAAAATGGGATGCGCATCTGCAGGAAAGCATTTGCTGTAACAGGACGCAGCCCCATCATCATCTCTGGCCACATTTGTTTGATAAGGAGCTCGAGGTTTCAGAGTAAGAAAAATGCCTCTGTGAGAAGTGTCTGCTTTTTCTGGGTTTCGGAAGCTTTTCCAGCAGGTACTTCAATGGGAGCTGAACAGGCTTGCTTAGGCCAGCCAGCATTTTGTGTGTGGAGTCCCCTTGCCGTCCCTGGACCACAGTGTGTGTAGTTGTAAGTTTGTCTGGTTTTAAATTCACTAGAAAAACCCTTCACATACTACACTCAACTGGGACAATGTGCCAGATGCCAAGCTCCCAGGCACAAGAGAAGACCTACATAAAAGGTACCCACTGAGCTCATTGAGACTATCCTGTGGGGAGCTGCTGGTGCTAAGGGAAGCAGAAGAGGGTGCTTGTTTCATTTCTATTGGTAACGCTCAAGTAAAGGGTATCAAAATACCAAAATCACAGAATCACACAATGGTTGAGGTTGGAAGGGACCTCTGGAGATCATCTGGTCCAACATCCTTGCTCAAGCAGGGCCACCTAGAGCTACTCAAGCACTGAGGAAATCACTGAGCTGAATTAGGACCCTGAGCTGACAGTCGGTAAAAATTATTACTTACCCTTAAAGATCCTTTCTAGTAGAACTTTCAGATGAAGCAGATAATTTTGCATAAAGGTGAAGTCTTCCTTCTACCCACACTGAGGTGTCTGGATATCCAACTACTATTTTTACTGCAGCACTTACTTGTCTTTGAGAAGCATGGAGTGCACATCTCAAATAGTCCTTCACTATTCAGATCCCAGAGGGTATCAGGTGATCCTAACGTACAGCGTACCACTCTCCATGCGAGCCTTTCATCTGAAGTGACATCATGATCAAAGACAAGGTTATCCGGCATGCAACGCACTGTGAGAAAGTCATGTGATATTTCAGAGCTGCTTCATTACTGGGATGGATAGCTCAGAATGTACTTGAAAATGACATTTTACTATACACAATATCGTCCATGTTACAAGCATTCCTTGCTAGTTCCTGCTGCTTCAGTTAAACTGCAGTACTTGGTAAAAGGCTGGATTTTCTCTTCCACAGGAACAAAAATCCAGGTAGAATTCTTCCCCATACTCCAAAGGAGGGGGTATGCCTCAAAAGGCTCTAACTGGAAGATATTCCAGGCCAGGAGGGACTAAACACCACATAGGACACAAAGCAACATCAGTTGCCAAAAATATACTTTTTGTCACATTTCAGACTAAAACCACTTAGAAACCTGTCATCTCAATTTGACAGGGGGCAGGGGGAGAGAAAAAGTTTGCCTGAAACTGGTTGACAGAATGGACAGCTTTATGATGTTGGCTTCTAACAACATCTCCCACAAATGCCACACAGCTAACAATGTCAGCAGTTTCTATCTAAATCCAGGACTGGATTTTTTTATACTCCTTGTGTTCTCTAAAACATAGTCCTGCACAGGACAGTAGCTAACCTCTCTTGTTAATTAAACCTCACTTTAGTGTTTTAGTGCTCATTTGGTTTTTCATAAAGTCCTTCCAATGAAAGTGCCTCCTCTCTGTGGCTGCTGCTTCATAGGATATTCTAGCCTCACCCCCCTCTGCTTCAGATGCAAAGTCAAGTCAGGGTCAGAGAAGCCCAACTTCAAAAAGTCATACTGCACCTTTGTTACACTACCTGATCTCACCTCTGTGCTTGTCACAGCATAATGACAAGGCAGAAGCTTCTCCAGGATGTTTCTCTATTAGCTCTTTCCTATTGAGCATGGGGTCCCCCATCCCATCCATGTAAATTTGGTGTTAACATTTGTACCTCTGAAAATTTCCCCAGTTCTCCATCAAACACCCGTGAGTAGCTTGTCCATAGCAGGGTCAGGGAGAGCGGTGGGGAGACAGACCCACACAAAACCAGGAATCTAAAAGTAAGTCTGGAAAACCAATAGAAACCAGCAGGAGATACATGCCTGAATACCACTCGTGCCTTTGAAAATCCCCTCAGCTGTTAGGCCTATTTAATCCTTGCTCTCTGTTCAAACATCAACAAAGACGCCAGCTATGATGTGTATCATTCACCCTGTAGGCACAGGGAAGAACCATGGCATCTCTGGAAAACATACCAAAACCCCTAATTCCAACCCAAAGAAGCTACAGACACCAAGTAGCTAATACCTCTTGGTGAAGATAGTGTTTCAGTCCATAACTACCGACCTGTGAAGTCCCCAATACCTTATTCGAGTATTTCTGAATTATCCAAAATTGAAGAACATGTTTTCATTTTGGGGGTTATTTTTCTAGTTGAGTTGCTTTGCTGTTATGGCTGTTGTTTTAAAATAAAGCAATTCTGGAATACTAATAAGTCTGTGTAGATTTTTTCCCCAATAATATTACAGAAGTTGACATTAAATGTACTAGCCTGAACTCAGTTTCTGTCTGATTTAATAAATCCATGCCAACCAACCAGCAATATTTTTTTTTTAATTAACCCTGGAGGTTAAATGGAAGTTTACTAAAATCAGAATATGTTAAATGAATAATTTCTCTTAGCTTCTTTCAGGAAGTCTCTCTCTTACCCCAATAATCAGTTCAGCTGCAAAGAGATCAATAAGGTCTTTCAATTCAATGAGTAGAATGCATACATTAAAAAGTTGGTAACAACTGATAGACTGGAGAAGATATTATAGCCTATTATGGGTTTTTTTGACACTAAATCTATCTGCTAAAAATTCTTGAGAAAAGGTTACTGTCCATACACTAATGTTGCCAAATGGAATAATTTTTTAGTGCTGGTTGAGAAGATTTTCTGGCATTTATCCACAAACACAAGTCTTGTCTGTTAAATCCTCATTACAGGAGAAGCCAGACCTTTCATCCTGAAACTAAAAATAGCTTCAGAAGCCAACCATTGTTGGGTCTTCCCACCCCATAAACGGACAAAGCAGGTTCTAGTTTCCTAGACTGTACAATCCCAGTGAAGAATCCTCCCCTTCCCCATTAAGGAGACTCCCAACCTAACAGCTCACCAGGTGCAGGACGCACAGCCCCAGATACACTGCACACCCTTCTTCGCTGCTTTTGTGAAGAAGCTGTCTCCACAAAGCAGCTGGGGTTTGCTAGCCCAGTCTTTGAGTGGTCACTCAAGACAGTTCAGCACAGGATATGCTTGTGAGCAAAGAGTAAATTCAAGGTGATTTAATGTCATCTTGTTGAAATACAGGGAACAGTATAAAGCCCTCCAGTTATATCCTCTTTTTTGCTATAATTATACTGATAGTTTTAGATCATTAAATACAGCCATTATACACCTATCAACCTCTTCAGCCAAACATGCAGACTCACAAAGAATTGTGTTTTTAAGAGAGTCGAACTGCAGCAAGAACCCAATGACAGCGTCAGCAGCAGCACACTGGAGCTTTAGCTCCGCAGCTCCCGGCAGAGCAGGGAGTCTTTACACCCGTCACAGGAGGCAAAAGTAATGTGCTAGAAGAATATCATGCTGCAGAATCCCCTCCATGGATTTAAACCCCCAGAGAGAGAAGTGTCTTGGTTTATTCCCATGATATTTCTGTAGAACAGAAATCACCTGGCAAATTACTTCTGGTCATATTTGGCAGGGATTTATCAACAGCGGTTCAGTTCTCATCACCATCTCAGAGTTTTCCTCAGTGGCCCCATTCTGTTCTTGTTAAGTAAACAAGACTAGCACTCAGAAAAGTGCTCAAAGTAAAGCGCTTTATATTAGGTGCCTGACTGAAATAAGCATTTCAATTAGATTCATTAAAGAAGTTATTACTTGTTAATTGAGTAGCAACAGACTGCTAAGGATCACTTATTGAGGTCTAATAAGTATGTAAGAGCGAAATCTACTCTTCATGTAATTCCATCAGCAATAAACTAGTGTAATTAGCTTCTTACTAACAAACTTAAATTGTGGGGAATGTTGAGGCAGATAATTGGCACTTAGGAAGATACCTATAGTAAGTTAGTGCGGTATCAATTAACATACTTATGAAACGTCAGTTTAAACTGAACAAATAATTGATACCAATGGGCTGCGGGTTACTTGGTTAAATGCTATTTAAATGCTTAAACTTTCATATCCAGAAAAAATTAAAACAAGTCCTCTCACTGCTCTTTTTAAAAATTATTACATATGCCTCATTTGCAGATGTATAGCGTATGAATTATCTGCAATAACCACCAGTAAGGACTCTGGGGTGCCAGCTATGCGTGCTGACACATGTGGGTGATTCAAGGATTTGTTTGCCCGGGCTGCTGTCTGCTCAGGAGCCTGCTTCCCTCTGACCCATCACTCCCTCACGCTGCGTTCAGGTTATTTAGCAACCTGTTTTCACAGAATTGTACTTTTAAAGGAGTGCGAGTCATCTGAAGTCCAGCTAACCCCTACTCCTTGCACTTCAGCAAACTCAAGCTGGACCTCACCTCCTTTCCAGTTTGATCAAATTAAAGCTCATACCTCATGACTCTGAAGTCTCGTTTTATACATTGAGGCACTAAAGCAGAAACTTCTGCCAAAAGGTGATTCAGAAAGATCACAGTAGCTCTGGGATCAGTTCCTTCCCCAGGAGCTAGTACATGCGATACCTTTACATGCCATTTGGACTCCATAACCAGCCTGAGCTGATGGGACAAGGTAAACACTAGTTAATTGTCTGGTCAGGACAAGCAGCAACAGAACTGACCTTCATGCCTCCAGTCCTGTGATCTCATCACAGCTCAGTCTCTTCCTCAAAATATTCTCTAGATGTTCTGGAAAGGCTCTGCCTCCCTGTTTGAAACAGAAATCCCTCTGCTCTCTCTTGACTTAACATGCAGTTTGGCTGCAGGAAATGAAACATTCTGCAGTGGCACAGAGCTTAAGGAGGACTTCTGTTTGTGTAAAAAGCCTGAGCCCCCGTGCCCAACACAGGCCTTGGGGACAGCAGTAGGACAGGAAGGTAAGAAACACACATTTGAGGGAGCAGAGCCAACCCCTGGTAGCACAGGCGATGGGCTGGAGCTTCAGTGAAGGTGTTTGGAGAAGAGGCAGAAGCATAGAGGTGGGATGCTGCCAGGGCAGAAACAGGCAGGAAAACTGAGGACAGCAGGCAATAGTCCTCAGCTGGACACACCAGGGTGCGGGGCAGACAAGGCAGAAGGGAGGGGGAACACAGGGCTGGGGTCTTGAGCCTGGGCAAGGGCTGGAGGCCCAGGTAGTGGGAAGCTACTGGCAAGGGCAGTACTTGCCATTTTAAGGGTATCTGTGCAAACCAATTTTAGAAACTTCTATTTTAGAACAGGTTCACCCCTCCCCCTTCCTCACACACAGAAACACATGCTGATCCATCATGTGGAAATACTTCAGACTCATCTATTTAAAAAAATTGACAGCGTATCCCTGTCAGCTAGGAGTGTGATTTTATTTATATTTTTTTTTCCCCAGCAATGCCAGCAAAAGCCCTAACGTAGACATGGCTGTAATATGAGCAAAAAGGGGAAAAAAAGTTTCTTTTTGCCAATACAGCTTCTTTTACTCAGGCAACTGATGCAAGCTATATTTTTGTAGGCTTTTTCCTAGTGTAAGCTTCTGCACGCTGAGTGACTGCACTGTCAGTGCAGCTATGCACTAGGTTTGAAAAAGGTCTCCACAAGACCTTAAATTGTGTTGGAGGAAGGACAGCACCTAGCACTGTGAAATCCTGTCAGTGCCTGCAGCTTGTAGGTATGGATGCAATAAAAATACAAAATAATAATGAATTCCAAGCCCAACTTCACCACGCTCCAGAGTAATGGCAGCCAAATCCTTCTCACTTCCCCAACCTTTCTAGTAAGCAGCTCCGAGCCACTACAGCATTGCAGGTGATCAATGTGTGGTTAGAGTAAATCATATCTCAAAACTTAGAGCTGACTCAGTGTCCAGAAAGCCCTGGAAAGTTGAGAAGTATGGAGAGGACTTTTTTGTTCTGTGTGAATGGAACAAAACTTAAGCATTTGGGGGAAAGGCAATCTCAAATAATAAATAATGCAGAGATTCCAACATACCTTTTAAAGCTTCAGTCCCCTTATAATTTAATGTTTGAAATGCTATGCTATTCCTTTGGAAGCCTTTTCTCTCTCTACTGCTGATGATGGTCTGTCTTCTTAGACACTTGAATAATGTCTCTCTTCCTCTTGCAACATCTTTTTTGACTGTTCCTCATGCATAGTAATGCTAATAATCTTGCAGCTTTCAGCAACATTCTTCTTCCTTTAAATGAGTGCCTGGTTTTATGTGGGGCTGTTTTGTTCAGCACCTTGTTTCCTGCATGCCTGTTTCACTGCACAGTGTACCTGTGTACATACAAATGTCTATTTACTGCTGCCCATTATGAGCCGCTCATGTTCCATTTAGCAGCATGCAGAAGAATCAGACTAATTGATTACCTATATTGTATAAATTGTAGCAAAGCATAAATGATACAGTCAAGATTAGCTTGCTATTATGTTGAATATTGTACAAATATATATGTAAGCATAATCCCTCCCAAAAGAACTTATACCATCATTAACTAGGGACCTTTTGCATGTGAAATGGACTTGATACCCAGCAAATTATACAGCGGATAATGCTATGTGCAGTCATGCAGAAGGATATATTTTATATACTTCTACTACCTGACCACCACAGAGTTTTACAGTTCTTTCCTCAGAGAAGATGAATTCAGATTCTATCACTTCCTAAATGTAATAATGTAAATATGGACAATAGGTAAGTATTAAGCTCATTTGTCAAGGGGAACTAGGCAATTCATCTCAGGTCATGAAGCAAGAAAGGATGAGAAATGCAAATAGAATCCAAAATTTAACTGTTAGACCAGTCCTGTAACCGGTAGGAAGCACACTAATGTGCTTTGTCCTTCTAAGTTATTTTTAAGCACCTTCTCAGTCATCATTAAATGTTAAAAGGATCTTGTATCTTTTGGAAAGGGTGCAGTTGAAGATCCTGTCTGTTTCCAAAGCTTCCTGAAATAGACATCCTCACGTGTAAATAGCCAATATAGGATTTCAAATGCATTTTATATAAATAATTCTGGTAGGAAACCTGGACTAAAAACATTCTAATGGCTTTGATACAAGTGCACAAGTGCACAGTTGGTCTATGAACTTGCAGCCACTCCAAAGAGTAATCACATTAATGTGAACACTATTCCAACGGCAGCTGACAAAGAAATGAACACCAAACTAGTCAGCTCAGCCCCCTCCTGCTTATTTAACCAGTGCTCCTGCTGCACTTAATACTATCACTATAAAGTCCAGAGAGAACTCCTCTGCTTAAATACAGTCTTGAAACAAAGTCATACGCTGCATTCTCAGAAACAGTCACACACTATTACATGTAGGAAGCAAATCACAAGCAAGAGCTTAGAATAAAGGTGGAACACCCAGACACCTTCAGAACACGTAACATGATTACAGCAAATGCCATCATTTGCTTTTCCTTTGAATTGATGTTAACAAGTAAAGCATTTTACTTGTGTTTGTTTACCGGGAGAACATAAATACTGCATAAACTACATCTTCTTGCCAACTAAGCTTAGTCTACAGGCTGGAAGCTTGTTCTAATTATGTTTATACTTGCAAGGAGTTGAAAGCTCAGTGGTTGAGCAGGAACAATGTGGGATGCTACATACACGTGAATTGTGTTTTTCGTTAAATAAGTACTTGAGAAAACCTTAAATGTCTCAGCCTGAGATTGCCCAAAGATCTGCAGCACTGCTCAACAGCATCTATCTCCAACAAGTATTTCGTGAAACACCTGAAGTGCTCTGGGAACCAGCATCCTAGTCAAAACAGCAGCTTCCTAAAGGATTTAGAGCCACCTTTCCTCGGAAGAGGATCACAAAAGCACTCAGGTCTTTGTGAGGCACTAATGCACTACTAGACAATCCAGCAATACCTTCCTAGGCTTTCTGTATGTTCCAGCTTCCCTAATTTTCCCTGCAGAAGCCCCAGCAGCTGCTCAGAGCTCTGCAGACTCCCTTCAATGAGCCAGCTGCCCCGTACCTTGGTGGTGTAACACCAAACCTCACAGGGCTGGGATCCTGGTGGAGCCCTTCTGTCGTGGGTTTCTCATACTCCACAAAATACAGCGTAGACAGGCCATGCTGTATTAACACAGTGCCTAAGAGCTTCACAGGAACACACAGCTAGTTTGCAGAAATTTTACATGCAAGAACTTCAAGATGCCTCTGAATGCCAGCACAGCTTCAGCACTAGGTGGGTATACCCTTGTGGATATTCTTGGAGAGCAAACACCAAGCGATGTTGCAGGAGAAGCATCTTGCAGTATTCTGTGCTACTTAGTGGGGATAGAAAAAAGCTCTGTACTTAGTCTCCCACCAGGCAACTGTAAGGATTTTTGCCAATTCAGCATGAGCTGATCGAAACTTAACTGTTTCAATCTGCCTATGATGGGCTAGTTCTGCCTCCAAAGCTGCAAGCTGGCTGGAGACCCGTTGTTGGGACCTATGGATTGAGAGGAAAATGGAACGGTTTCCACTGTTTTTGTGCAAAGCCAGAGTCTGATTTGTGAAAGAAGTGACAGCACAGTCTCAAAAGGTATCTTTCAGCCAGCCCAAGGATGAAATGTCAGGTGCTTCTGCCTTGCTTGAACACCCCAGTTCTGATTTCCCATTTCACATGGAAACAAAACAAGAAACTGATATGCCTGTGTGTGGTTGCTCTGTCTAATACAAACTGAGCTGTGCTCCATAGATTACTGAATGAAATATTAGCATCAAGTACCACCATGCAGTGTGCAACATCTGGAAAAAAGTTATGGAGCAATTTTCATTATTTTTATAGGAGAAGAGAAAACTGCAAATGGTAGATGGTATAAGAGGGAATTCTAACAGATTGTACATTGTAGGAGACTCTCTCTCCAGCTGTGGCAAACCTGATAATAAAACACACAATCATCTCGAAGTTCAAACATCAGCAGAAACAAGGCAGCCCCCATGGAGAGCTTCCATGCAAGACAGGCTTTCAAAATGGCAGCTCCCCACAGGTAAGAAGCAGTCTGGATGCTTTGGAGAAAGTCTGAAAACATTTAAAGGATCAAGGTATAGCCTTGAGTGAGATATTCCTTTTTTTGTGTCTTTGGGGGAGGTATTCCTTGTTTTGTGTATTAAATAAAAGAGTGTGCAGATACTTCACTTACAAGAAATATCCTTGATATGCATATATCCTTAGGAACATAAAGCAAAGATGATTAGAAAGCAAAAACAAAGGAGACAGGAGGAATTCTAGGGACAAAATGTTCTTGACTGGCTATGGAGAAAAAAAAATATCAAGAGCTGCAAAACAGCAGCCCCTGTTATTTGCAAACACGTACCAAGGAGGCTGAGAATAGACCCAATGACAGCTGCAGCCTAATTGATAGGAGACTCGCCTAACAGGTTGTCAGACTGCTGCATGGCTTCAGTCCAGGCCACGATGCTGGAGGCGCAATGTTAGAAACACTGACAAACGTTTACTAAAAATAAATAAAAAAATATTCCAGGGCAAAGGGAAATATGGCTCCAAGTGACTACTTGCAAAATTGCGTTAGATCTCTAGGAAAGAGGAAAGTAAGCAGCAAAACATGTAAGTCTCCCCGGGGCCTGCAGGACAGGCACAGGCAGCCTGCCAAGGCACTCCAGGATTGTGCTGCCTGTCAGGAGCATCGGCTCTGGGTGTGCTGAGAGCAGACCTCTGCAGATGCAACGAAAATAACTACCAGATCAGCAAAGAGCACAATCAAGAGAGTTGACTGGCTGCAAAAGAAAATTATATTTGATGTGTAGAGATGGATCTGTTTAATGGTAGGAAGGAAACCACAGGGGCAGGTCTCTGAACTGTTCTTTTACTTACCAGGAAAAGGATGTATGGCTTCCTTCACCGGTGGGGGTGGGAAGTGCTGTGAGAGAGCTGGAAGTGGCTTGGGTACAGGTACAGCCCTTCACTCATCCCATGCAACACGCTCACAGCCATAGAGTCACATCTGGGATTCTTTGAATGTATTCAGCTGCATGCTAGGACAGAAACCTTGAAAGAATCTTTCATCTTGAGCTCCCAAGTCAGTAATGCATCCAAGCAAGCTGCAGAGCAGACAGGTGAACAAGAGAAAGCTAAAGCAGAGGGAGGGGAGAAAAAAAAGAGAGAAGCCATATGGATGAAAGCCTGTTAGGACTGTGAAGGCTGCTGTCTTTGAAGGAGATCCAACCTTGGTAAAGCTGAGACTCTATGTGGGAGGGAAACAATCTTCTGAAGGTAACACATAACACTGTAAGCGGCACCTAGGGCAGGGATATTACTGTGCATGCATGCACAGAGGGACCTTGAGCCGTGAGTGCACAGTCCCTCTGCATTTCCTAGCACTACTAAACAGAGAAGTCAATGCTTGAAAAAAGCCCTTCCACAGCAATGGGATCAGAGCAGAAAAAAACCAGCACTGGCTGAGCAGTCTGCCTTCAGCTGTTCTCCAGCTCTCCTTGTTGGCTTGAGGTTACTACACTTGACACTTCTCTGTCACTCTCTGGTTATCGGTGAAGATGATCAGCAAATCAATGCATTCAAAATTCATTCTTAAAAATACTTCACTGATTTCTATAGAAAGAAGCTTCAGAACAAACACTTTCTTTACTTAGTCACACCATGATACTCGTTTCTGTCTCTGAGAACATCCAAAAAGGTTGTGAAATATCCATAAACAACGTTTTGCAGCACTAACCAAGTGATTTTAACATAACAAATAAACTCATAAACCTCCCTGTCTTCACACGCTGAAAAACAAAGGCAAAATGCACTGAGGAATTGTTTGCTGCTCTCTCCTTTATGGAAAAGTGCCATTAGTTCTTTATGATCCCTGAATTAAAACTCAGAGGGCACTTTTTTTCCACAGGAACATACAGAGGTCTAACACAGGGCCACCACAAAAATTAATGGAGCAGCCACATGGCTAACTGCTCTCTAGGGTACTTTCAATATATGCTCCTTAGCAAATCTATGGGTAGCTACAGAAGAACTAGAATACTACTCACAAGCCAGGGCAGTCTGGATGAGGCAAGTTAACCGTAGCGAAGGGTGCTGCTACATGAGAGTAAGACTGTCAGAAACAGGTTTCAGAGGCAGGCTCCTGCAGCATTCTCTGAAAACCCAGCCTGCTCATCACAATCTCCCCCTGAAGAGCAACAATTAGCAGACACTTCTCCTTTATTAGGTGAGTTCAGCTACACGGTTTCCAGTATGGGAAATAGGGAATAACAAACAAGAAATTCAGAGCAAGGATCATGAAACAAAAAGTTGCCAATAAAGTGAGTCAAAAAACTCAAGAGGCTTTTGCTTGGTGGATACATGTGTACATACAAATATCCAGTTATGTATTCAGGCAGATCAGAAGTTTTTCTGATAATTACAGCAGGAGGTGAACCTACTTCCAGGCTTTACAACCGAGCACCTCTGGATTGCACACGTTCTGGGAGTATCAAATTAAGAAAATTAAATCACCCAAAACTCTGCTACACATTCACAGCCCCAGATCTGGGTTAAAATATTAGTAACCTCATCTCTTATTAACTGTAATGAAAACCCAGTCCTTGGACTATGGGGAGTGTAAAACCCTGTTGAAGGTTAGCCTTCTGCTCCATAAGGCCCAGTACTCAATACAGTTCAAGGTGCTGTGTAGGAGAAAAGGCTGTAGACAGAACCACTATTTTTGTCTTGTTTATGAAATAAACTCCCTGAAGAGTATACTTGCATCGCATTACTGCAAGAGTAGAATTACTGCTTGTGCTGGAAACCAATTTTTCACACAGGAATTTTTTGCCCCCTATAAAAGACCCCAACCCAGATTGGGTGAAATTTAGAAGCATGTTCCCCGATTGACTTTAATAGAAACAGGACTGAGCTCTATAATCAGCTTTTATTTAAGGCAGACATGCTCTTTTGTACTGTGTTTTTGTAACTTCACTAGACCTTAGAAAGCATTAACCTGTTTTGAATTCACAACACTACTCCTTAAATACTGGACTCTTACCCCAGAGACTAAGGATACTGAAACACTGACCTCCTGCGTCCAGCAATTTTGATCATGAGTTTGCATCCCAGAACTGCAGGTCAGGTTTAGATCTCAGCTCGGTACATGAGCACATAGTGGGAGTGAGGAGTTATTTTCTAGGGCACATGAGTCAAATGCTTCATGCTGATAGAGAAAATGGTATGGTTACTGAATGTAAAGGAGTTTCTGCTTTTTTACAGCCAGCCCACTTCAGCAGAAACCTCTGCAGGAAATAATGTAGAACCACTTCCTTACTGAGCAAACCACTGAAAGATCTTGCTTATTGACAGGGAGCAAGAGATGGGAGATAGCAGAGCGCAGGAATATTCAAATGCAGTTTGGGGTTTTACAATAAAAATGACTTTCTGCTTTTAAATAGAACAAACTGTAGTTAGTCCATTTCCCCAGACACAAAAATCAGAATTTTTGAAATGCTATGTATTATTCATAAGTTGCGTCGGTGCCATCCCAAGAAGCCCATCTAGCCACAGTGTTCAAAATTCAGGAAAGGGCTGAGCACGTCAGAAGGGATCCAAAGCTGCACATGCCAAACTACCGTAGCAAACGTCAACAAAGGAGGGCACATTTGAAGCATCATCCCTTCTTGGAGCATAAATCCTGCGCAAAGGTTGCAGGCATCTTCAGCAGGGCTTCAGCACCCAAAATAGCACAGCCATCTTCTATACAGTTGCTTGAGCTTTCGGGCATTCACCTGGACTCCAGCTATGCTACAACCAACGAGCATTTGTTTCGCCTTTCAGGTAAAGAAAAGTAGTTCCTACTCTGGTCTCAGTACTATGGTTTATAATTCATTTATAACTCAAATTCAAGTGATTTGTGTTTCAGTCACCATTATTCAAGACTGACATACAGCAGGCATCGGGACCATAGGTCAAGGCCATTTGTTGACCATTCCTGGTGCTCTCCAACATAGCAACAGAATTGCTCAAGAACATCCTCTTTGCAATTTGGGAAATGCAATCACCAACTGCATTCCTTTAACGGGGTCACATTTTCCTTCTGCTACAACAGTAAAACTCATCTCTGTGGGATACTATCTCAGGCAAGACTCTGCAAAGAACTCCCTAGAGCCACAACGCCTTACATCCCCACCGTCTGTGTAAAGCATATTTTGAGCATTAAAACCAAATCCCAGCACAGATGACAAGAGCAACAAAAAAACCCTGATTCTCTACTATAAAAAACATATGCAGCCCTCTATGGTCCAAGTGACTGTTGTGGGGAGGTAATACACGATACAATTAACTGTTTATGACAGGTAATGGTTTCAGGCACTACTTGGAGGTACATGGAGGAAGGGCAAGAAAGCCATGGAGCAGAGCGCTGCTGCCATATCCTACAACATCACTAGCACAATGCTTTACCTCTGTCCTTTAGCATTTTTCAGGATCAATTCCTCAGGTTTTACTATGGCAAACTGACTGCAAAACCAAGCACAAATCAAGTCCCTGCTCACCATCATAAACATTTCCAGGTTCACACGCTTTTTTCCATCAAAGAGGAAGAAGCTCTGTACTACGAAGGACACCAAAAGAAGAACCCCAGGTGCAGTGCTGGCTGCCAGGCACCCCAAGCAGCAAGCTGCCCTCTCTTTGCACCACTGCAATGGCCTCAAAGACAACACTGGGCAGTGCTGGATCAGAGCCTTTCTTCATTCATCTACAGTCCCTGTATGCAATAATTAAAAGTTGCATATTGTCCGTCAGTATTTTGGCACCAACTGCAGGGCTGGAGTCAAAGAGCTTTTCTTTGGCTGCTGTTCACCGCTCCCCAATTAGTGGTTTTGCTAATCATGTGAATAACAGTTGTTTCATCAAGAAACGTTTTTTAATCTCTGTCAATTGAAATAAAGACTTCGCTAATCCTCAAAGCCATGGAAAACAGGCAGGTCATAACTGTTTCAGGGGAAACTTTTATACTTCAATGCTTATCAGGATGTAACGCTTTACCCGAATTAGCCAGTATTGGACCTCTTATGTTCAAAATATTCAGCTAGGAACTATCTTGCTCACAGGTGCTGCAAAACCAGAGATTACAGGCTGGCTGCAAAATTTCAAGTGCCACATAAGATATGTATTAAGCATAGGTGCTAAAAATCATTTTGTACAACTTAGGTCTTAGAAGACTCACCTAACAGCCCATTAATGGATGAGTAAATTGTTAGTGTTTACTGAAAGCAAACACTGTGATGTGACACAAAGGGAGATAAGATGTACTTCTTGCCCCAGTAAGTTGCAAAGATTTGATCACTTGGCTTCATTGAAGAACTCAAAGGGACTAATGAAAAAATGACTAACACTTACCGGAGACCATGCATGGAAAAATTCAACGGCAAAGAGCACCTTGGGAAGTTGTAAGGCTGTAAAAGTGGAGATGTAACAATAATTTTTCTGCTGTAACCTTCAATGCATAGTAATTGTAACCAGTTAGACTTAACCTGATAAGAAATACGAAGCACTGACAAAACAACAAGCCTGAAATTTTGTGAGGAGAAAGAGCCCTCGCCAATCTGCCTGGTCCAGCTTAATTGCTTTTAACCTCCACACTTGTAAGCTTTTGTGATGGCCCAGGTTGACTGACTTTAAGAAGACTTTCATGACTTAGGCAGACATTAGACTGTAGGAGAAGAGCAGTAATAACCATAACCACCTAGCTCCCAACGGGATCACCAGTTATTGCTTTTCCTTGTCCCTGTTTCAACAGGATCCCCATACAGAGGGGTAGCATGGAGGATCAGCAAACAAAAGATGATCAAGAAATTGAGTTCCTTTCTGCATGGCCTTAGCAAAAGTCCCTGCCCCTATGTGTGTTTTCATCCCCCGTTGGTAAACAAGGGCCAACCAGAAGAGAAAGTGCTCTGTAGTCACGCAGTAAGCAAACTGTCATTTTGAAGGTGTCCTGCAGAAGGAAGCACATTGCAACATACCCACTTTAACGTACAAAGTTTAATTTTTTTAAAAATGTTTATGTTTTTTCACTGTCTAGCTTAACAATATGATTATGGATCACCACTTTACCACATGAACAAATTCCATCACTCTAGATTACAGCAGTAACTTATGTATAGTATGACAATTCAGCCATAAGTCTCTGAAAATTACAACTATATTTCCCAGAAAGATTCCCAAAGAACAAAAACCTGTTTATTATTAAAATTATTTTCTCTACATGTGCCAATTCACCTAATCTTGTGTACAATTCAGCAAGCTTTAATCCTTCTGCATATTTCCAGTTCAGCAATATCACCCTTTTAGCTACTGCGTTTGCTCTTAATAGAAATTTTCCCCTGTGGTTCATTTATATTCAAGAGACTATTCGGGTCACCCAGTGCAAATATTTTTGGATCATTGGCGATGTCATTGTCCAGAATCACATTCACTCTATTTCCTCAATTCCCAAAATGAATTTACTAGGTATGGGATGCTGAGAAAAGCTCTTGTTCTCATTCATCTCATATTTAACTGAAGAAGCAAAACAGAAAATAAATGAAGTCTGATTTGCATGAAATCGTGCATTCTGTATCCTAATGTTGAACAAGAGCACAGACATTCTTTGAGTTCTGTCATGTCTAGTTTCTATATTTAATTTGTCTCCTTGTCACTTTCTGTTGAATTAAGGGAATGATACAGTAAGGTTTCCATAACTTAATATTTGCCACTTTACCTAGCTACTAACCCCACCCTAATAATCCTACCTTTCTTCTACCTGCACATGCTGCGTTTGTCTCTCTCAGTACTTGCAGTCCTTGACAACCAAATCCAACTTAACCTGTTGAAAACCGCACAGGAAGAGGGAAAGGAGAGAAACGCATCCTCCCTGTTGGCTTCCTAGCTGAGAGCAGCACTGCACTTGGATTTTGCAGCTCCTGCTTCAGACAGAGGACATAGTGCCCCTTTGGTCTCCAGCACACTTTGATCCCCCCGGCTGAGCAGTGCCTTGTTCAGCCACTTCTAGACTCTGCTACGGAGATAGCCCCAGAAGAGCCTCTCTCCAGGATCTGCCAAGTAACAGATCAAAGCCAGAAAATTGCGTTGTTTCCAATGCTCTTCCTGCATTTAACACTTTGCACTCTCCCCTCCAGGCACCCGAGAGGCCTCTCTGGCTCCTCTAAGTAAAGCCTGGAGCCTGAAGTCCTGTCGGTGGGAGAGGCAGCACTGAACAGACCCCTAAGGGCCCAACAGTCAGACTATGTGCCAAGTTACATGAAATTAGCTCCCTTATTTCTCTTAAAAGAGACAAAGGACACGAAAGACGCGCTCGAAGCAAGGCCGCGTGTACCCCCTCTTCCTTATCTGGCCCCTTCCTAGACATTATTTACAGCAGCGCTGGGAGCGCTGGAGCCTGCCTTTCAGAGCTCACCGAAGAAGTCGTCGTCGGTGGGAACCTCTCCAACCACTCTGTGGCCTTGCTGAAAATTGCTGAGGTTTGGTCTGCACTCCCTTAAGGCTGCAGCCAGAGTACAAGTGGTGGGATAAACTGAAACTGCTGGGGGCCAGGACGGGACAGATGGACGGACGACAGGACACTGAACTATTCTCAAAGCTAAGAAAAATAATAATTTCTAACAAAGACTTCCCAAGCAGTTTTTGCAACTTTAAATAGCAGCTGCAGCTGGAGGGGTGCCAGCTTGTGCAGATGCACTCAGCAGACACAGGCTGAACCATCACAATAGCTTTGGGTATTGATGGTTTTAAGACCTGAGGAGTTGGAGGGTAGTCAGCGTTGCCTTTTCCAGCCCTTTAACCCTGAAGATGCTGCTCTATTTTCAGAGCCCTGCTTTCAGGATTGTTTCATGGCCCCAAGCATGGGCCGGGGAATACCCTACTGCCATAAGAAGCCCAGGTTTAATCCTAGTGCATCCAGCTCAGCTCTTCATCTCACACAGACAGATAACTTGAACGCCATGCAATTCACTGAGCATAGGCAGTTCAGACACCGCATTAAAAACGGAGTGGAATGGCTTTACGGTGTTTTTCTAAGTGCAGCAATTTGCTCTAGCAGGCGTGGGCTAGGCGCTCCCCTTTTCTCTGCTCCTTTGTAACATGCTGGATGAGGCAGTTGCCATTACTGCCACGTGGCAAATTTCTGTGACCTATGAGGACAAAAACAGCTATATGAAGGTAAAATGACAGATAATCACAAATGCCTGCAATCTTCAAATAAAGGTGACACACAGAATAATACCGCTTGCTTAAATAATTTGATTTTTATTTAAAAATGCAGCTTCTTTTCACCTGACACTGCTATTCAGATGCACAAACTTTATTCAAAGGCAACCTGTTCTTTGTGGGTCCGTGTGTGTCCATGTTTTTATTTTAAAAATACCTTGCTATGTTTGAGTATCCTGATATCACACCTCCTGGACTGAAGGACAGGTTGCCTGGTACCACTGTCACCCTGGTGTGAGCAAGAATCCTCAAAAATAGCTCTACAGGAGGAGCAGCACTGCAAGCCCCGCAGCTAGGATGGTCTTTAGCCACAGAGGGATTTCAAGGGCACTTTAATTAAGTCACTCCAAGCAAGGGTAAAGTGACATGATGCTGTGTTGAACCCAAAGCCTCTTCCACCCTAGTGAACCAGGTATCACTAGCATGTGCTGCTGGTCTGGTGTAGGCTTCAGTGAAGTGTTAGGCATGTGGTTTGCCTACTGCAGTCAAACAGGAATAGTATTTCCTGTATCACCTTTCTCTGCTTGGAAGATGGTGTGGAAACTTCAGCTGCTTTTTCCTGATATGTAGAGAGGAGAGAGACAAGGAGGGAATATCTAGAGAGCTGTCAGAAGCACAGTAAGAGAAAATAAAAGCAAGAGTAGAGAAAAGAAAGCAGGTGTCCAGGGCAAAAGAAGGCTGTATGGCACAAACTTGCAAAGACAGTGGTCAGTAAACTGAACCAGGTACTGTAAGAGTCACTAAAAGGGGACTGGAAATGTGTTTTGAAACAGTTTTGTGATGTTAACACACGCAGTGCAAGGCCCTAAAGGAACAGTTTTCTACAGGTGGCTTTATTTCCTGATTCCAAGGGAAACAGTGGAGCTCTGCTGGATAGCGCAACAAGGGAGCAAAGAGATTAGTAGAGACTGAACAAAGCAAAGGATGGGGACTGGAAGAGAGGGAGATGGATGAGGAAGGGAATATTATTTTGTAGAGCAATACAGTACTTTGCTGGGTCACAGCCAGCCTCTGAATGCACCTTAAATTCTTATTTCCCACTCTCTCCCAGCTGGATAGATAATTGCCTGACTATAGAAATATATTAATCATTTTTATGTCTATGATCTCCAATGCCAGCACAAGGAGTGCTGTTAGACATTGCTGTGTCTCACCATAGGCTACAAGAACAGAACAGGACCCCCTTCCCCTCCTGTATTTGAGATCAGTCTCTAAGAAAAGCACAGGAAACATCAGGAATTCTCAAGGATCAATGGGGTAAGATATTCCTATGGTTTCAGGCATATATATTGTATTCCTTCTCCAAGCCTTTCATATGCAGCCTGATTTATTAGCCTTAGTCAGCATTTTGTCTTGTAGACCTGCCAGAAAAGCACAGTGGGATGAAACATCTGGTAAATTTGCTCAAATCCTCTTATGAAATATCTTCAATCCAAGTTTCAATGAAAAGTAAACAAGTCATTGTCTTTAAAAAGCTATTTTCTTTGCTGTCAGAAAACACTGACGATCAGCAGTAGGCACTAGTCCTCTTTTCAGGGCTGTGAAGGAAGAATAGCTCCCAGTTGTGAACCACTCTGGGCCAGGTAGAAGATCACACGTATTATTGCTGGTTCAGTGAAATCTGACTTGTTCACCAATGTCTGTTATCTCATTGCCATGCTGTGACATTTGCTTACATTTTAAGAGCACCCAGGGGACGCACAGAGAGCGTGGGACACAGCTGGCTTGCATCTCCCCTGCAAGGCAGGGTGCTGCAGGGACTCTCAGCTCAGTCAGCACTGAACTGGCTCCAGACCTGCATGCAGTTTAGCAATGTATGGGCACAAGCCTTCTCAGAGCCAGCTTGGGGATTTCTAACATAGTACAGCATGGTGCCTTGCAGATGTTACCAGGTGAGAATATGCAAACTGAGTTGGTAAACAGGTACAGCCTGTCGAGCTACAGTCAAGAAAAGGAGGTACTTAACAAATGCTCTGTATTATATTTCTCCCTGCTGGCTCCACGCTTGCGCAAATCCATTGGCCAAAACTCCCACATTATCCTTCCATGTAGGGCAGGGGCCAAGGCCATTATTTCAGTCTCGAAATGGGAACACCACCTATAGAGAAGCTGCTCTTAGTTTCTGCAGGTGAATTCCAGCCCTCCTCAATCACTTGGGCTGTTTGTGGAGAGAGGTGAATGTCCCCCACCAAAGGACTCTTCAGCGGTAGTTTAATTTCTATAGAAAGGCATTCTTCTTTTACAATCAGCACTTTAATAACTGGATGTGCTGCAGGAAAAGAGTCTATTGGTGGGTCAAACTACAGAACTTGACTGTATTCATCCACAGGGGATATTTTTTAATTGGTGAGGAGCCCTTATAGAGCCATCTGACTTTCATAGATACCTGTGGCGCATGG
Source organism: Falco punctatus (assembly GCF_963210335.1). Taxonomy (NCBI): domain Eukaryota; kingdom Metazoa; phylum Chordata; class Aves; order Falconiformes; family Falconidae; genus Falco; species Falco punctatus. The sequence goes on from NC_137587.1 coordinate 57,809,934, forward strand.
TATATTTGAGACAGATTTAGCTAGAAAAGGACAGAACTAAAAGGTGGTGAACACATTATAGATCATTACAGAAAACAGAACTGCACTAAGAACTAGTCCATCTGTGAAGGAGCAGATACATGCATTTTGGGCAGGTTGTGCACTGAACGATGGTATAGCAGAGAATATGCTTATCTGTGCAATCCACACAACACACTGTCTGCAGTCAACACATTCCTACGTGCGCTGGCTTGAGTCATTTGAAACTGATTTTCCATCTATGCCAATTCTCATGTTACACCATGCCAGGCTGCTGGAGCTTGGACACTGAACCAGGCAAATCCCTGCCACCCTCTTTGGCTCAGGGTGACTTCAGGACAACACAAAGTACTTAGAGTAAAACAAGATAAGACATACAGTGAAAAAACAAACCAATTAGAAGTGCCATCAGAGCTGGAATTTCTCTGGGAATGTGTGATACAACCAGAGAAGGTTTAAAAAGTGCTGCAGACAGTAACGTGGCTGCCAAAAAGAGAGCAACTGTCAGAGCAGGGAGCTTTTTTCAGGCCAGGGCTAGTCCTGAAGAAGATGACATTTTTTGCAGTTCTCATTTAATCGGGGCAAAGAAGGCTGAGCAGGGAGAGGTAATACAGAGGCAGGAGTCGAACTGCAACCACAACAGATTAAAACATCTCAGAGACACGTTAAAAACAGAGTCTGCAGAAGCGGCTTCTGGCAACAGAGGGACATTTAGGACCAATCTAATAGGAAAGCACCAGCCTCGGCTGTAACAGGCGCTTCTGGGAAAGCTGTTTGAACCTGCCAAGCAGAGGAAGTCAGTCGGTCCAGACCAGAACTGATGGGGAGAGGGCAGTCCTCTTCTGTTGCAGTCAGGAGAGAGAATATAAACTGCCATGAAAAAAGAGACTGGAAGGGGAAAGGTGCAAGGAACTCATAGCTGGAGCTGACTGAAAAACAACACATCAAGCTATGGGCAATGCCTATCATTTGGAGAAGAGGCACAAGAATGTCAAGGAGCTCATTTGAACAAGAGAACAGCATGGAAATCACAACAGTGCCAGAAACAGTGACTTCAGCAATGAAAAAACTACCACAGATAAAAAGTAAATGGGTAAAAACTCCTCCCATTTACAAAGCAGGACCCTTCGCTAATCCCCACTGTGGGAGGATGTGAACTGCATGCTTGAATAAATAATGAACTGGGAAAGAAAGAATATGTGATAAATAGTACCATGGAGAAAAGTACACACCCCAGTGGTAAAACACATGCCAAGGCCCTGGTCTCAACAGGGTGAACTGAGTGCAGGGGGGGAGAGCAGCCGTGGGAGCCGTGCAGGGCAGGCCAGCCGCTGCTCTGGCAGAGGCAAAGGCCGGGAGGAGGAGGGATGAGATAGATAACAAAGCCACTGCAGGCTGGCTCTACGGGGAAGAGCCAGGGCTGGAGGCACACGGGTCAGCCAGTACACAAACTAGATGGAAACCTTTTACTTCTCCAGTGAAGCATGTAACTAAAGTCACCACAAAGTTAACAGAAAATGGGATTAGAATATGGCCTATTTCACATTCTAGTGAATTGTGTTTCAAATGAAGGGGGTTTTCCCCACAAAAAACATTTCCTTGTTTTCTACAAGAAAATAAGTAACAACTGCTGCATCTGCCATCACACCTGTCCTGGTTTTGTCTGGGAGAGAGTTAGTTTTCTTCTTAGCAGCCGGCACAGTGCTGTGTTTTGGATTTAGTAAGAGAATAATGTCAATAACACACTGACTGATGTTTTAGTTGTTGCTACATAGTGCTTACTCTAAATCAAGGACTTTTCAAGTCTCCCGTGCTCTGCCAGTGACCAGTTGCACGAGAAGCTGGGAGGGAGCAGAGCCCGGACAGCCGACCCGAGCCAGCCAAAGGGATATTCCATGCCATGGAACGCCGTGCCCAGTGTATGAACTGGGGGCAGCTGGCCGGGAGCTGCCAATCACTGCTTGGGAACTGGCTGGGCACCGCTCAGCAAGTGGTGAGCAGTGGTACTGTGCATCACTTGTTTTTCCCTTAGGTTTTATTCCTTTCTCTCCCTTTCCTCCTCTTCTTACCATTATTACTATTGTTGTTGTCATTATTTTATATATATATATATAATTTATTTTTTTAAACTTTATTTCAATTAGCTCATGGGTTTTACCTTTTTACAAGTTCTCCTCCCCATCACACCACAGGGGGGGTGGATACCAAGTGAATAACTGCATAGTATGTAGTTGCTGGCCAGGGTTAAACCACAACACCACTGCACTTGAATAATGTGTCCTGATCATCACACTGGGAGGAGGCAGGGCTCTGCATGAGCAGGCACTAGCTCCCTGCAAATGTGTAACATACACAGAGTACACTTTTGAAATGTTAAAATTAAACAAAGCATTATTGCCCTGTCCAAGATAACATTATTCCCTTCTGCCAAGCAGTGCTAACAGACCAGATCAGGCCTGTTACATACTTGCCCATTCTGATCCGGCAAGGGACAGCTGCAATCACACTACCCCAGGCAGTCTGCAGGAGCCTCCCTCTCTCTGTCCCCTTTTCCTCACCTTTCTGCCCTGTTAGGAAGAAAAGGCCATAAGGTAAAGCAGCAGAAAGAGTACAAGGTGTCAGAGGCATCCCTCCCAGGGCTCCCAGAATTCACCCAGATCCAATGGATAGGCAGAAATCCAACATCTTCCAGGCTCAGAGACTCTCGGAAAGAACAGCAGGAAGAAGGAGATGGACACATGGAGGGGAGTGAATAACTGTGAGAAGGTTGGGAGCAATGGTGTGGAAAAGCTTTCTTCCGTGGCTCCCATTGATGTAGGAGCTACCCCCTCAACTCCAGTTGTCAGACTGGGCTCTTGCAAGCTCCTTCTTTTATTGCTTTCCATAGCTGCTGTCTCAACGGAACATTGTTTTCATTATTTTCCCTATAATGACAGTTTATTCTAATCAATAAAGCTAACAATGAATGATCAAGAAAACACAGTGGAGAAGAGAGGAGAAAGCCCTTTTCTACTCTGAATGGGCTTTGGGCATCATTGGCAGGCTGCTCAGGAGCCCAGCTCCAGTCATGAGAAAGCAACCCCTCAGCTGTCCCACACCTTCTACCCTCCACTCTCCAGTTCCTTTTGTCATCTTCAGCCCGCACAAGCTGCCGGTATTGGGCTGCCATGAGTAGCGACAAGATAAGTGGGAGGCAGGATAAAGAACTGAAGGGATGGGCAAGCTGTATTCACTCTCCTCTGTCCCTTGTAAAGCTACCATTGTCTGCTCTTTGTAATTTTCTTCCCTTTCCTCTATGACTTAGAAGCAGCAAGATTTGAACAAGAGGGGGAAATATTTTAAAATGTTTTAGGGGTATAATCAATATAAATTAATGGATTTCCCCCCACACACACACACCCCCAAGGAAGCACAGGCTCCACACTTCCTTCTGCCTTTTCTTGCAGCCCCAGGCCTTTTGTTCTCTGGCAAAAGCTCACCATTGAAGTGCATGGCATTTTCTGGGCACTGTATCTTCAGTATATTCTTTGCAGCAGTGTAATTTTTTTGATAGTCACTTGAATAATCAGCAGTCAGTGTTAAAAAACAGCACTGTACATTGACACCCCTAACCCCCAGGAAGCAGCAGAAGATGAAGAGGGAAGACTGCAGTTCTTACTGGGCTTATTTTCTTTCCTTGAGAACTAGCTCTTTCTTTCCTACATACAAGTATCCCACACAGTTAAAGCCAGCCCTAGTTATCTATAGCCAGCTCTTGTTCCCTTTCCTAATATCATACAACTGGATTACAGGGGCTGTTTAGGCTAGTAAGTGAATAACGTGGGCTTCTAAAGATGTCGCAAAATGAGTTGTTTGCACAACAGCTCTCTGTGTTTCACCTCCTCAGATGTGGCAATACTTAAGAGCTGTAGAATTTTTTCATTTGCAGATCTAAGTTAATTTGTTAAACCTTGACCATGAGGCTAATAAAGAAGCTGGCTGCTTTAGGTCCTACCCTTTTCATATCAGGATGTATTTTATAAATAATTTAACAAGACAGAAGAAATTACGGAAGGAAATAGAGCCAAGCCTGAAGGAAGGAAAGACTGTTCTCTTATCACAGCTGAAACCGTTTACTTTTGTTACATGTAGTTATATTATTTTTTAAGTACTCAGCTTTTTTAATGCTAATTCAAGCTTGCTGTTTCTTGCTGACAGCCAGCCATACGTGACCCTCTGTTCTTGATAAACATTGCACACCATGCAAGACAATTACGTGGTTGCAGACAATGGAGTTTTTTTCCTTCGTGTAAAACTAAATTCTATCAGCCCAAACCACTGTCTTGCTGTCTCCTCTCTCCTCTCCTGCTCTGAACTTGCAACATCAGAGGCTTAGACGTAAAGGATTTTTCTGTGTGTCTTACTGGAGGCTCCCTTCTGCTTCCCTGTAATTTCAGGCTGTTGTTTCATCCTGTCCTCTTCCAAAGTACAGCTGCTGCCACCAAAAGTTAAACTGAAACCAGGAGAGGTGGTTATCTCACCTGAGACCACATAATGGCTTTCAGAGGCACTATCATCCTCCTTTAGTCTTTCCTGCCTGGTAAGCAGGAACACTTTTGAAGTCCCCAAACCATGCTTTAAGTAACTGCATTGCTGGAAAGTGTGCTTGTGGCCCACTGTGACAGCTTTTAAGAGAATATAAGTCACAAAAAGAAGCCATAGTGGCATTTTTAACTCGGGAATTTCCGGCTTTGCTTTTGGGCAAAGTGGTGCAGTTAAACAAGGGCTCTGCCAGCACATATAGGGGCCTGATCAGGAGAAACACTGAAGTATCCAGCAGCACAGTGAAACAGGATGCTCAGAGCTTCAGGCAAGACACTGCATACCAAGCAGAGGCTGACCCAGAAATCACAGGGATAAGGCTTAGGCTGAAACAGAGTGGTGAAACCAGGCCAAATGGAAGCTCTGTCTTATCATAGTCAATAGGTGCACTCTCAGACTCAAAGCAGAACACCTCAGGAGGGAGCTTGAGGGAGGAGAAGCAGCTTTTGAGAAATAAAACTAAAGGCAAATTGTGGGTTTGCCATGAAAGAATCTGGGGGAGTGACTGATAATTATGCTGCTTCTATTTCATAGAGCAGCCAACCCCCAGGAACAAGGGCCACCCTATGTCCTTAAGAGCAAGTGCTGCAGTTCAGCTTTAAACATGACAGTAGTTTCACTGAGGACAAGCACCACCGAGGGTCTACTGCTTGCTGAAACACTGCCAATCTTTCTGAAGGTGTTCCCTTTAGATATAAAACACACACCAAACCTTCACTATTTCATTTCTGTTAAATTTGTTACTTGGCCTTGGAAAAGCCAAAACCAGCCTAGAGTATTTTGTGTTTCAGCAGATTTAGAAGAATAAAGTTAATCTGTTGAGGTAAATCACTGGGAGAAAGGACACAGAAAGAGAAATGAATGACTATGTAACTAAAAGGTATGAAACAGGTGTCTGAGATGAGGTGGACAAGGAATTGCAGGAATAAACATAAAACAATGAAATTTGGCTAGGAAAGGCTGAAAGAAAGAATGGAAAAATATTTTCAAGGAATAAAGACAAATTTTAAAAAATCAAGTATATAAGCAGCAAAACGTCAGCAGGGCATCTAAGAGAGTGCCAAGGTTATTCAGTAACAGAAGAAAACGACTGCAGAAAACTGAAATGACATCTTTACTGAGTGTTCATAAGAAAGTATGTAGGACTGAGGTAGGAGAAAGAGTTACTGTTTCCACAAGAGGGGGGAAATACTCAAAGAACTCCAGGTCACAAGTAGAAAGAATAAATAAATTACAAATCCACATAGTAGAGACAGTCCTCCCCCCCCTCACAGATGAGGTGGGGAGGCCTTCTAAGAGTAAATTTTCAATATATCCTGTGAGAACCAGGAGCAGAATAAAAATGGGTTCTTATTATATTCATCCATTTCACTCAGCTGTCCTACATGAGGCAGAAATCTATATAACCTCCCAACCTTAGGTACTGTGAGAGCAGAGATCATCCTCCAGAAAACACCCTTATGCTATTTTAGCCTCTCTGATGCTGCAAGACTCTCACAGGGAAAGACAGGTTTTGTGTGTGCACACAATACTCACAGCTGGCCCTGCTTCATGCCCCAGAGCTGCTGTGGGAACAACCACCAACAGCTTAATCCTTTCTTAGTGTTCCTACTTCAGGAAGGGACAAGGTGGACCAAGCTCACCTGAGTACAGTGAGTGACTTACACTGGAAGCATTCACCATGCAAATAATAAGCAGCGTTAAGCTGCAAACAGAAAATCATGAGGAGCAAAGCGAGAAAGGGAGAAGCTTCTCAGGGATGGGAAAGGCTTCAGGAAAAAAAACAGATGGAACTTTATAATCAAACTCTACCCACTGTTCTTATTCCTTTTTAAACAAAAAGATTTTTTAATTTATTTTTTTTTTTTAATTTAAGGATAAGGTATTTACAAGGCACATAAGTATATGACAAGAAAAGGACCTCCACATGTGCCCTCTTCTTGAGAGAGTTACAAAGTGCCATGGCTGATGTGCTTTGAACAAGCCTCATCAGGATGCTTGTCCCAAAGGACAAACATTGCCAAATGGCTGTCCAAAGCAGGCACTCTTTGAGCTGCCTAGCCCTTACCTTGTATTCAACCTCATACTTTATATTAGCTTTTGAAAACAAAATGTATGGGCATAGGGTTGGAATCAATGTAGCAGCTTGGGGAACAGTGAAGAAATAATGTGTTGTCATGTGTTGATGCTTTCTCTTTAAAATATTTTTGCGCAAATTTCACTTTTCTCTCTGCGATCTCTCCATGCTTCCTGTTCGAACACAAGGTGACCTTTCCGTGCTTAATTACCCAAACAAAATACACAGAACATTAATGCCAAAAATGCCCCTTGCGCATTCTACTACATTTGCAGATGTTTGAAATAATCTAACCTAATCTTTTCTCTTTCAGGTTAGGGTGAATATGGTGTGAAATAACCAAAGAAAGTAAACAAGAGAAAGGAGGATGGACAAACACATGTTGACAAATAACAAGCTAAGAGATGGAGTCTGTGTGTGCATGCACAGTAAACTGTTCCCCAGCAGAGCTTTACTCTATTCTGAAACAGACGTTTGGTTATAGCGCTTTGCCTTTATATAGCAATGTTCATGCAAGATCTCAAGGAATCCCTCAGTCACATGGCAATCAAACTACCAGTATAATCATTTTACAGAAGAGTAACTTGATTCATATGGTCTGGATGATTTATCCTCATTCACCACAAAAATCAGTGAAGAAGCTTGGAGTACAACATGGAAATTGCTACTCATGAGGCTCTAATTAGCATCTCTGCTCTGCAGTCTTCCCCCTTGCAGACTGCTAACACTGCGTGGTGGGAATTCCCCTGCTGCACACCTGGGGAGGATGCACTTCCTCCTTCACCAGGAGAGGACATCTGCCTGAACACTGCTTGGAGCACACATTCGCTGGTGCATCTTCACCAGCAGAGGCTGAAACACTACCTGCTCACCTCGCTACCTGTAATTTGTGGCACATTCAGCCCACCTCTGGTATTTGAACATTGCACCTACTGTTCACGTGATGAGGCAATTTCACATAACTGGTAGTTTAGCCATGGTGGCAAAGGGGCAAATGGGGCTCCAAAGCCATTCTTGCAGGCACAAGTGAGACTGCAGGTACCCTGAAACCCAGCTGGAACCAGTCTGCCTTCATGCCACACTGGAATAGAAGAAATAGGAGCTATTGCCGTCCCATCCATGGGCTACTTGCAGGTTTCCCCATAACTTGGTTTCTGAGGCAGGTATGTGCCTTGAGGCTGTCAATTAAGTGAAGTGTTAGCTCACAGCTCAACACATCATGCAGATCTTCAAGCAGAGGCCTAAGAAAACTCTTCGATAGGCTAGAAGTACAACAAACCTCAGGCACACTTTGGAAGAGCTAAACTGTAGCAAAGAAAAGGTTAAAACCCATTTCCATATGAGGAGGCACTTAAGCAGTTTGGCCAATTAGACTGCTTGATTGGCTGACATTCCTAACACTATCATTTTGCACACAGGGTGCCTCATGCATGAATGAAGATGGTGTTTGAAGGCTTTGCTTTTTGTCAATGCTTTTATGTTTCTTTGTGGAATAAGCAAGTTCGTATTAATTTCCCTAGCATTTTGACTATAAATGCTCTGGGCACCTAATAAATTAAATTTCCATTTATTTAGTTACTGTTTGGTTATTTAAGAACTTAATAACAAACATATGTAGGGACCTGAACTTGAATTACAGAATTCCTCATTTGCAGTTCAGATATCAAGATAGAATAGCTCAGCTTCACTTCACAGCCCTCTAGCCTGGCACCCAAATGGACATAGAAGCAATTGAGATCATTCAAATGGAGATATCCCTAGGGTGCCATATGCATTTAGAGAGAACAATTGAGAAATAAGAGGAACATTTAATACAGGAGAAAAATGTCCCTTAGGCAAAGATTTCACGAGGCGCTAGAGACTTGTGAGATAATCCCTTTCCTGCACAAATGACAGGATTCAGTATTCAGCTCCCTATTGTGCAAGCAGCCCTAGGAGCATTTTTAAACCTGCCCTCTGTCCCACACGCAAAAATTAAGATGCTGTAATTATACAAATAATTTCTCTTGTCTTTCACTAAAATACTACTAAGCATTTACACAACATAGAATGACAGAATGGTTTGGGTTGGGAGGGACTTTAAAGACCACCTAGTTCCAACCTCCCTGCCACGGGCAGGGACAGCTTCCACTAGAGCAGGTTGCTCAGAGCCCCATCCAGCCTGGCCTTGGGCACTGCCAGGGATGGGGCATCCACAGCTGCTCTGGGCAACCTGTTCCTGTGCCTTACCACTCTCATACTTAAGAATTTCTTCCTAATATCTAATCTAAATATACCCTCTTTCAGTTTAAAGCCATTACCCCTACAACATCCTTCAATAAAGACACTCAAGACACATCCAGAGATAGGCAATCACCGCCTCTCTCTCCTGGATTACAAGAGGTATGGAAAAGACAGAACTAAATTAAGAGTTACCCTTAGAGTTTTTATGCTGAATTCAAAATAATTAAGGTCACCTTCTCATTCCTAATGTAAACAAAAAGGTCTGTGTTTACTTAAAATCTCAGCCATTTCACAGGTGAATGAAAGCTGTCCTAAATGATGTACCCAAATTCCCAGAGGGTTTCTTGGGTACACTTCTACACACACACACAGATGTAACACACCTCCTCTATTTCTGCCCTGCAGTGGCTGGGTAAGAGCTTGATACAATTTGGAGACCAGTTCACAGTAGTTTCAACTAGTATATATTGCCCTGCAGCAGCACTAGTCACTAGTTCTTTGACGAGTGTGATGTACCATGTACCAGCTAATGGCATAGCAACCTACATGAAGTATAGTTTTCCTCTCTGATTGGAAAAAGTCTTGAAAAACTTGATTGTTTCACAAGAATATAACCAGAGTCCTTAATATGTTCGCTGGAGTGACATAGGTGTTAAAGGTGATGATAAATCTCTCCTGATCATTTTCAGATTATCTAGAAGTTTAAGAATAATTAGCCTGATTCACCTTGGAGTCAGTCCATTTCTATGTTGGTAAAAAGGCAGTGGCTTCAGTGCCACTACCATCTCAGAGATGGAACAAGGCAGAGCTCTTATCTGGCATAAATCTGGAATAATAAGGCATTTGGGGAGTACTAGTAAGGAAAAGCATTCAGTCAGTGGGGCCAGGATTTTAATGGTCCTCATTTGGGTCTCAGGCTCTTTGAAGGATCAGAACTCCACAGATTTGTAGAGGCAGAGAGGACCCCCAGAAATCACCTACTGCCCTCCTGCATGGCGGGACCAATGCACCTACAACATTCTTGACAGATGTTTGTCCAATCTGTTCAACACTGCTCCAAGCCAGCCGAGGACTTGGTCCTTGACTTTATCTCAATCCCCAAGATAAGTGAGAAATCAGGCATGTTTTCTGTATACAATGACGTGTCAGAGAAATTAAAAACGCAATGGCTTTTCATATCAGAGTGTTGAGGACTAATTACAACAATGCTTTCCAGCAAACCAGTGATTGTAGGCTAATTTTCTGTTATGAAACAGAAACCAGGGTTAATGAGGCTAATTGTGTCTACCAGTGTTTCAAACAAAAAGGAAGCAAACTCAATTTTGAAGCGATTTCTTTGTCAGGAACAAATTGAGGAAAATTGCTACAGTTGTACCAGCATTTCCTAAAATTGCTTAGTACCATGCTTGAGAAACTAACACTACGGAACACAAGGCTAGTGGTACAGAAAATGAAGCTTATTAGACAGTGACTATATTGAGTTACAAATGCATGGCTGTGTGACGTACAGTGATGGCTGAGCTGCTGAAAGCAATGCAACAAAGAGTCATTAATAAAGTGAGTGACCCTCATTCCAGCTCTACTGCAGTACTACAAAAAGAAAAAAAATTAAGAAATCAAGGTGTGTAGCAATATCAGTCAAACAAACAAAAGCTTCAAGTTCTATGTCTCATCCATGACTGATTAATTAATTACACAAGCTGGACTAGTAAAAAATGAATGCATTACTGCAAAGAAAAAAATCACAAGCAGTTAGAAGTCCTTCAGAAGAAAAAAAAAATCTATTTAGTTGCTCTTGCTACAAGCTGATAATTCTAATAATTACTCATAGAGTTGAGTGGCTTCAGTGACAAAAGACATAAGCAGTGTCTGCAGCATAGCAGAAGCAGCTACTGCTGGGGAAGCCTCATCCCTGCCAAACACACCTCAGCATTAGTGCCTGCTCTTCCCTTCCCCAGCCAGGCCAAACAGCAATGCTTCGGTTTTGCAGTGCAACCAACTGGAACTAAAATGCAGCCACATTCATTTGCACTCCAGACTGGTGTCCAAATCAAGCCAGTTTGTGGCAGAAAAAAGAAAAAATAGAAAAGGTTTTCAGCTGCAAAACACACCAGCACAACGGCTGCAGTTTGACCTTACTGCAAAATCCGGGTTGTCTTGCCCCTCTGTGTGCCCAAGGCAGAAGCATCCTGGGGTTTACAGGAGGGCCTTACCCTCCTGCAGGGGAGAGCTTATGTGGGAGAGACCTAAAGAAAATCTACATCCATACATATGGCTGTCCAAAGAAGAGCTCCTAAGGAGGACAGCAAGAGAAAAATTATAGTGTGCCAGACAGCAAGGACAGCAATCAAGAAAACAGACAAGCAGAAGAGGTCCTCTGGGGAAAAATGTGAAGCTAAGGAAGGAAGGAATTAATGTAATAATACATCAACATATGAGAGAATAAAAAAAAAAACTATGGAAGAAACAAGGAATCTAAAGATTAAGCACAAACAGGGAGACATACTGGTTAAAAAAGGCAACAAAAATGTGCATAACATTAAGGTCAGTAAAGGTCACCAAGTCCTCGGCCTATGTTACCTATCAGAAAATCAGTTCTGGGAGAAAGGGGGTGACAGGAAGAAAAGGTAGTCTCAAGACAGGGGTGGGGAGCATCTGGCTGAGATGTCAACTTTTATAGTGAAAAGCCCATTTGATGTCTTTCCATTTAAAGTTACAGCCAGTGGCTACCCAGCTCCAGTGGCCCTCCTGACCTGGGGCCTTTTGCAGACTGTTTTGTGTTCACTGGGATCGAAGCTTCTCTTTAGAAAAATGATTTCTGTAGCCCTTCTGGTTTGCCAAGATACAGCCTTCACTATGCAAATCAATGCTGTGCTGTCTTGCTGAATCTACAGCCTGAGGTATGAACATCTCCCATTCATCTTAATGGGGTGTTAACCTCAAAGCCTCATTGTGACTCTCCAAATCGTAGTACTATATTAAACAAGTTGTTTAACATACAAATGCTGGGTTTAAGTCACTCACATTTGCACAGGAGAACTGGATCTGGCTTTGATTTTGCATCTGAGGACCTACAGAAAAATAATCTGAACAAAACAAACACCTGAATTTCCAGTCACTGGTCATCCCTGCAAATCAGTTTTATTTTGGTTTAGAGATGTAGGGAAGGACTTAGGTTTGAATGACTGCTGGGTTTCCCTATTTATCATCTCCAGGTAGTTAAGTGATTCTCCTGTCTGCTTTCAGAGTTTCTATTCCCTCTCCCAAAAGTGATGTCAGTACTACTCGTGTTTACAAATCTTTCAATGCACTTTTCTGAGCCAGCCTCTGCCTTCTTTATTCATTTTCTCTGCCCTTGAGAAGACCTCAGTAAGGACATGGAAGGAAGAGCTCAATGATAAGGCACCGTGGGACTATCAGAAGGCACCAAGTGCCCTTCACTCTCACGCACAGACTAACCGTGCTGCCACACGGGCAGGGAGAGATTCGATGTCGTGAGGCACATGCCAGAGCAAGGCAAGCGCTCCCTCTTGTAGCGCACAAGGGGTGAAAGCTCTACTTTTCCAGAAGTGTCTGGCAGTTACCAACAATTCCATTGTTCAGTTCTCAAGAGGAATCACCTGAAAGTTTGAAAGCCACACAATTAAGTAACAAACATCTCTGGTCCCCCAAGTTCCCCAGTAACTCTAAGAAATCACAGGTAAGAGCCTTACCCAGAAGTCGCAGTCAAGCTCCCACACTTTGGCCTTGAATAGATTTCAGCACTGGGCTTACTACCCAAAGTGAACGCACATCCATCAAAAAACAGATCAAAAGACAAATGAAACTGCCTGCTCAGATAAAGCTCTTTTCAAAAAGTTACAAGGGGGAGGGGAGGACCATGTGAAAGGATTTAAAGAAATGTCTGTTGAAAGATAAAATAAGCAAGACACTGTGATGAAGAAAGTGAACAATGAAACAGAATCCAGTGCAGACGGATCAAGTGAAAGAAAACCACGTTACTATTTACAGTAATGATCACTCCTCTAACATGTATAATTAGAAATTCACACACAAAGATAAAAGTGACCAGTGAATGCTGCTGTAATAAAAAAATAATACAGCATTGTATATGTTTTTAAAAAAATCTAACACTCTCCAAAAATAGGAATAATGGGTCTCATTAATAGAGTCTTCATCTGAACTAAACAAGTTCCCTTTATTCACATCGTAATTTTTCCTAGTCTGCCAAAAGAAACCCTCACGATAAGTCGTTGCAGTGCAGCCCCCTCACCCCACACATCTGTGCCTAGCTGAAGTTTAGTTGCATACAGGACAATGATGCCCAAAGAAACCCATCCACATTTCAAAGACTCCCATTTTCACATAAGCTTGTGTTGCTTGGGCTATATCTGAAAATACAGCACAGCACCTGGGTTTTTCTCTGTGCAAAACAATGGCTCACAACACTTCTGCACTCCACTCAGTGTACAGACATATCTTTGGCTGAAATACAAACATTCAGTGAATATGTGGGACAACACACTACAGTGCTTTCTTCAGAAAATCTCAGAGTGTGAGGAGGTATTAACATCTCAGTAAAACTTGAAAGGCTTAAAATACCTTCTTAAAAAAAAAAAAAAAAACAAAACCCAACCTACTGTCCTAAGAAAGAAAGAAAAAAAAAAACACAAACCCCACAAACACCAAAAAAGCGCAAAAAAAGCCCCAAAAGCAACAAAACCCCCCAAAACAGACCCAAAACCAAAACAACATAGAACCAGCTTCCAGCCACGGAAGCAAATTCTTTTCTCTTGGTTACTTGGAAGTTTAATTATAATCTATTATTATTTGCATGCCAGTATCCCAAGCAGATGCGCAGTCAGAGGTGGTTGCTATTTAAAACTTTTAATTGATTAGAGCATCAGCCTTCCATGCAGGTGACAAGCAAGAGTCCTTGTACATAGCCGGAGTCCCAGAAAACTCACCAAAAATTCAGCCATGAAAGCAAGTAAATCTACAAAAGGGGACATGATCAGGTTGCAGCTCTATTATCGTAACACCAGAAAATTATAGCTTAGTATGTTATTTAATACTATTTCCAACACTGATAATATACTAACAATACCTTGTCCTTAACAAGGTACTCTCAAAAGCGGTTGTGAGTCCTGATTCTTCACTGTTCAGTCTCTGCAGAGTGAAATTTCTCTGGAAAGGCCATAACCTCCTGAGCCGGATTGTTTCTGGTCTCCCTGGACTGAAAGCCTACCACAAACAGTGTGAGCTGGAAACTTGTCTCTGAGCAACTGCCAACTCTTCCTGTTGTGTTGCAAAGGACAATAAATATTGTTACATTGCCCTAGATTTATCCTGATTATGTCTCTTAGGAGCTATTTTGTGCCACTTGGAAAAACACTCATAGAGAAAAAGGACAGAAAAAGAAGATGAGAGATAAAATACCCAGTCTATGGATTTTAGTTTGACTTTACTCCCTATGCAGGGTTTGCAGGTTTTTTCTGGTGGTTTGTTTTTTTTGTAACGTAAGTGGCCAATTGTTCTGCAGATTCATGTTCGGGGTAAAGAGGATGTCAGTGCTCAATACCTCTGAAAAGCTAACTTACAAAGCTATTTCAAGTTCTACAAGTTTAATATTTCAGACTTATGAGGAAAAAAAATAAAGGTGTTAGTAAGCCTCCTTTTCTTCTCCTAATTTTAAAGTAAACTTTTCTATTCCCCCAAAGTGGTAATTAATAATTGCATAATTAGTGCAAAACAGAGGCAAACATAAGACAGGAACTGAAGTCCAAAACTCTCCAAATATTATACTATATATTTTTTGTCTCTTATTAAATATACAATATACCCCAGGCACCCTCTCTCATTATTATTCACAAGCAGCCAGCCTCAAAAATATTCACTGAATTCACACCTTAAAAATAAAAAAAAAAAAAAAAAAGAAAAAAGAGTAGAGAGAGGAGAGAGGCAGACAGATGGAATATATCAGTGAGTCACAAAAAGAGCTATCTAATCTTGAATCAAACTTCTTCTTAGTGGAAACAAAAAAAGGAGTTCTTCCTTTCCAAAACTGTTTACAGCATACTAGCACCTGTCAGCAGCCCTCCTGCCCAATAAGCCTTTATAAACATTTCCTTCACCTCTGAAAGTCTATGAGCCATCTATGGTGAAAAAATGATAAGGACAAAGGACAATGAGCAATATATGAAGAAGGGCATGGCAGCTTTATACAGTCACCTAATAGAAGGGTTCTACATAACTGAGTAGGAAACACCTAATTTGAATATATGCTCCAAGAAATATCATTAAATCTAAATAGTATCATATGCAGATAAAGGGATTCATACTTTTCTTACTGAAGTCAATAATTGTTTTACCACTGACACCAGCAGGAGCAGGACTTCGGCCAATAAATTATCATAGACACTCCTGAGAAAAGCATTCCCAGCAACAGCCTGTAGTGGTTTGGATGAGCAGCTCTAAAAGAAGACATTATTCCTCCAAGTAACCTGTCCTAAAAAGTCAAATACAGTATTTCACTAGGACAGGGGAGAAAAAAAAAAGCTCCAAGTCATTAAAATACCTATCTCTAAACAACAAAAATCTGATTCCCTTTACATTCTTCAGAAAAAAAAATATATATTTTAACAAGAAAATATTTCAGTCAAATTCACTTGTTAATTTTTTTGTCATCACGCTGAAACATCTCCCTATGTTCTGAATTTACACATACATTGTGAGTTTAAATTAGCATATGATCAGTCACCAAAGATGTCAAGTGCATTATCAAGATTAGTCAAGTATGAAATACTATGGAGGGAAAACTATTTCAAAGAAGATGTAAACTGACCTAGTTTCACAGTCCGTTGTTCCAAATTATCAGGATTTCACTAACAATTGTACTTGTTTCATCTTGTCAGAATGACTTGCAGCTTATGAAGTGCACTGATCTACTGGTGAGAATTAATTGTAGAACCCAGTGACTTCTGTCAAAGTAATATATTTAGCTAAAACCTTTCTGTTGTATATCTTTGTTGGTGTCTCCAAAATTAAAATTCAAAACTTCACAAAAGCAGAACTCCCTAGGAATCTCAGAGCATCTACTGGAACTTAACAATTCTTCCTCATTTTGTATTCCACACTAAACCCAAGGTCAGTTACCAAAATATATTCTGTGAATAAAAGCATAATTATTGGTGTAATATGCAGTGCAAATGAAAGAAAATCATTACTGCCTAATTAACAGTACATATGTCAAGAATTCAGTAAGAAAAATACTTTGAATAAAAATTTTTAAATCTAGAAGCTTTTTATCTTCTGCTCTGAACACTGTATGTTGCCTAATTTCTTTTATAAATAACTTCAAATTGTGGACATTTTCCATAGCAGACTTTTAAATCTCAAGAAGGCTTAGTGCAGTAAATAAGAGGAGCTTCATTAATAATTTTCTATTGCTTGAAGACAACTATGGCTTCTTGCTGAAAATTTTTTTTTTAATTATTTTAAAGTTTTGTATGAGAACTTTCAATAAAATCTCCTCTAAGAAGTCTGAGATAGTTTTAGATATTTTTCTTTGTAAAAAATGAGTACTTTTTAACAGAACATTTCCAAAAATTCTTTAAAATATAGCAGGATCCAATTCTAGTAAAGTCAGAGTGTTCTAATGGAAGCTGGACCCAACCCAGCAAGACTTCTCAAGTCATCGCTACACAGGGATTCCCAATTACATCAGCAGGAGCTTAGGACAAATACCTGGTTCAGTTCAGGATGCTCTAAGAAAGCACACCGGGACTTGAACAGAAAGGGCAGCTTATTGTGCAGAGGTACAACCAGGCCGCCAAGTTCCACCCATCTGCTCTGCTGCAAAGCGGCTTATTTTCAGCATCGTTGCTCTACACGCCCACATTACAAGTGCCTTGCTTGGAGCTCCTGATACAAAGTGGCATTGCACCCAGCTATCAACAAACCACCCATTCATCATGGGGGGCAACTTCCAAAATTAAAGCAATTCCAATCACTGGCTTTTTCAAAACAGAAGCAACAAAAACACAGCTGTAAAATTCTGACACAAAGGACTAGTACATGATATGGCCCTGTAAACTCTCAGATAAAGAAATACGATCTGTCAATAATCTCATAGCAAAGAGAGTGTATTCAGGGTAAAACACACAAATCTCAATTTACAGGACCTGTCCCAAAACTGACATAATTTAAAAAAAAAAAACAAACAAAAAAACCATAGTTTTCAAGAATGCAACTATGCATTCAAGAATCAAGTATGCAGCTGATTTCTCTGAAAACTTTTGGAAAATAGTGTCTTCATTTTTTTTTTCCCCCAGTATCAGAGTTGTTCATGTGTAGAGGTATACAATTTTAAAATTAAGATTTCCCAGATGCCCTAAACAAACAACATGAAGTTCTAGACTAAGTTGATACAATAAAAGCCGCAACTTATAGAAAGATATCATTATTACTAAGTTGGAATCAAAGTGTACCAGCAAGCAGGTGTTATCAAAGATAATCTATTCCCATCAGTGTACAAGTTAAGGCTCACTTTCCTATAATGTGTCCTAGGGATTCCACTGACACTGAGCACTATGGGGACCTGGAACACTATTACTGACTCCCCCACATAGGTAAACATGTGGATTTGGTTTTCTTTTTTTTTCTTTTTCTTTTTTTTTTTTTTTTTTTTTTTGTTTCTAGGTTCCCCACTCAACACTGTCAAAAGCTTATACACAGAGTGTGAAGAAACCAGACAACAGAAAGCATAATATAACCATCAGTTCTGTAACAAAAGAAAGCCTATTTAAAACACCCACCCAACTTCACCATAACAGATGTGACATGCCACAATGCAGGGGGGAGTGCAGACCGAGGGACAGCTTATTACAAACTGGCCTGAAGAGGCAATATCCCCTGGGTGAAACCACAGGGCGGCTGTGGATCGTTAAAGCCTTGTCTAGAGATATTGAACTCTTCAGAGGACAGACACGGCATTAGGAATAATTAACTGCATTAACATTCACTACACTGCCAGGCATTGTTCATCCCCTAGTAAAATGAACTTTGGGTTTTGCCTTGATTAGCCGCCACAATCAAGGAAAACATGTCTGAAATTTGCAGACAATTTTCATGCTTGAGGAGAGAGCACTGTCTTATTCTGCAGCACAAGTGCTGTATTATCCTTCACTTCTACAGAAGAAGATGTCAGTATGAGACATACTGTATGTGACAATTTAAATGCGTGCCCTAGGGCTTAAATCAGCACAGTGCCAAAGTCTAGAGATGCTCACAATCACAGACAGGCTGACCTCAACTGCAAGACTCAGAAAATAGGCTACATTTCCTAAATTCTGAGTGGGACAAGGCCTCTTTATAAAAGGTCCTGGGAATAAGCTTATTTATTTTTTAAAAAAATTGCATAGTCTGTCAATAACTTCGCAAAAGCTTGAAAGTAAACAGAAAATGTTGTTGTTTAAATTCATTGGTTTTCTTCTAATAAAAACTATACTGTTTAACAATTTTTTGTTTCTGTTCAAACAAGGTATAACATGTGATAATGCACATGTGACGTGCTCAGATACTGCGGGGCTGAGCAAGCACAAGAAGTGAAGTCCACCATTCAAACTTCTCCAAGGGGCTTTGGGGAGTGAAGATGGATAGAGATGTGTACGTGAGGCCACCTGAGAAATGCAGGGCTGACCTTTACTGGCGTTAATGGCGAACTCCCTGCGATTTCAGCAGAAGCCAGAGTCGCAATCACAGCATTCAAGTGCAGAGGGATGGAGCCCCCTGCGCAGCAGCCCACCCTGGCAACTGGTGCTCACCACTGCTGCAGTGCAGACACGCTTTTTGTGGGAGATGTTTGCTTGGTCTGCAGACAGCCTCTCTACCAACTACTGCTATTGCAGTTAGGTATGCAATCTGGAGCAGCAGCGTAACAATGTCTCCCAAAGCGAAACAGTGCTTGATAGATACATATTGATAGAAAAATGGCTTTAAGCCACCACCACAGCTCATTCTCCTCACATGAGCTCCTTAAGAGTGGGATCGCCACGCTGACACACAGTGTTATTAAGGTGGTACAAGCCCCTTAGCACACTTACAGCAATGTAGTTATTGCAATGTGCTCCAGCTATTACTCAAGAACCAGGCGGCGTCTCTCCATAGCAAAGCCTTCCTAACTCAGCCAGCCATCCGCGTCACATGCTCAGGTGGCTGTAATAAAATATTGCTCATTCTGCTTTGCATTCTGAATGGTACTTAGATAAACTCTTCCCTGTGTTTTCCTCATGTCTGTACTTGCCTGGACCTCAAAAGAGGGGATCTGTACCCACCCACGTTATTTCTGTCAGGGTGTCACATCACTTCCAACGTGCCAGTGAATGTGCCAATATCTGAGTCCCATGGTCATTACCCCTATGGGCTCTCCCTTTGCTGCCGTTTCACGGCTATTCTCAAGTGCTTGTTAAGGAATATGATCTGGAGCCAGCAGAAGAAAATTTATTGTCATTAATTGGCTATTTTCAGCTCCTCATCTGTGAAATATGTACGGCACAGGGAACCACACTGGAAAAGGGCTTTTTGCCTTGAAAACAGCTCCGGGTACAAAACATATAAACATGCAAAAGTCTGTTTCAACACAAAGATTAAATCCATCTAGAACTATCCTTCAACCAGGTACCAGAGGGGTTTGGAAATCAGAACTCAGCACCTGCAGCTTTCTGACCACACTCTGCTTTCACAAACCCCCAGAGCTGTTTCTCATACATGTGCCCATCTCACCAGGCACTGCAGGGACTGGCACGCGATTCTGCATCTGTAGGTTCCTCCCATGCAAACTTCTGCCACTGACCACACTTGTCCTTGGTTGCACAGCTATGTGAAATATCTATTACTGGGAGCTGGGTCCTTCACAGTGCAGTGACACTACAAAGCCAAAGTGCTCAGCACCTTCCAGGAGAGAGGCATTACTATTCCATTATTTTAAGACACTGTTGCTGACAGGCTTGGCCACTTCCACGGGCATGCATGTCAGCTACTCTGAGACAAACAGGCTGCCTGCACTGCATTCCTTCTGTTCTCACCATCCTCTGTCCATCATCTGTTTTCCATTTCATTCCTTTACCTCCTATTCTTTAAAAGTATCTGTAGGGTTGAAACGTATCTGCTGGCTTCCTGGTCTCGGTTGCTGGAAGCAGATTCAGTTTTGTTACTTGTTCCAGGGAGCAGGCCAGAAGCAGACAGACAGGGAGAGCATCAAGCCAAGAGGTGGGGTTTTAAGGGTTCATGCATTTTTTCCTTCTTGCAATCTCTGCCTCCTGCCCTGAGATTTTCCAAGCATACCCAGAGTCACCAGGCCTGGCCGTGACATACGCTTATGGTTACACCACAGTATTCACTGTCACAGGCTGCCGTGAATCACTGAGTTGGGAATGATTCCCTCCTTCCTGCACTCACCGTTGCCCTGAATTCAGTTAAGAAATTAAATTGATTTTAATGTAAATAATGCAAACTCCTGCATGACACTCTCAATTTAGTCTAAGAATACCTTATTTAGATTTACTTTACACTTGTGCCTAATTGATCAAACCAAAATAAGCCAGCTTCATGCTGGAATCAGTACATAGGTTTAACTAACCCAGAGCCAGTTTGTCCTTCCAAATGTGTGCAATAACAAAGAGCGTACGAAGGCATGCAGTGAGTATTAGCTTGGACTGTGAAACACAACATTAATCTGTCACCCCCTGACCCGGCGCTGTATTGCCAATACGTCAAACATCTTCACTCTGCTTAGCCCAAGCACATTCCATGCACTGTGCTCTTTGTCAATACCGTTCAAATATTTCTCTGCCAGTAAAAGTCACAACATTTTCCTGCCCCCTCCAGCATCAGCAGAGTTTCTTAGCTCTTCATGAAAATTCAAATGAAAAATATCGACAAGTTTTCATTGCTTTTAAGCACACAGAAAAAAAAGGAACTCCATCTGCTTTTTCCCTTCCTTGCAAAGGGAATGCAATGCCTGTGGATTTTTAATTCCCCCTTCATCTTCAAGTCAGACTTGGAAAAACTGAGAACCTGGTTTTATGTGGGCTTTAAGAGAACGATTTCAGAGCTTCTCAACTGAATTTTGGTAGTCCTACCTGTGAACTGTTTTACGAAGAGCTTTACGATCCTTCAGTAGAGAAGATACTCTGCACATGGACAACGCTTATCATTCGCACAGTGCATGCACAAACACAAAACTAACGGAACAGATCTCTAACTGTAAGACAGGACACTACCCACTTCTGAAACACAGCTTGTCACAGCTGCTCCTCAGCACCTCTGCTGCCTCCTACCAGAGGACAAAAGATAGCCTGGGTGGGAGGGGTGGGGTTACTTTTCAGCATCTTTTGGCAAGAAAGTGCTTGTTTTTTAATATTAGTGAGCAAGAGACTTAATAGAGAAAGAAACTGGCATAATCTGATACCTTTGCAGTGGAGAAAGAGCAGCAATAGCCTGGTAGGATGAAGCCTGGTCCCAGCAAGCTTCAGACTGCAGAGGCATGTGTCTCTGGGCAGCTGAATTACTACCTATGAATATTAGAAACTGTAAAAGGCAAATCAAGGAAAGTAAATATGAGAATAGCATCAGAGCAAATTATTTGGGAAGAGGGCTTTTAGTGAGTCTTGATAGTTTTGTTGTTTGGGGGAAAGGAGAGGGAACGTGTCTGACTCTTTTTGGAAGTGCAATGAAACTCCTCATTCTCCACAGCCTCTTCCAAATGTAGTCCCACGTTATTTCTGGAACATTCTTCCAGAGGTATTTGGTTTTATTCCTGTTCTAGACCCAGTCCCATGACAGATGTCTACAAAGGCGTGCTGACTTCAGTGGGACATGGAAGGGGGGTATATGCGCTATTAGACTTTGCTGTGGGACAAAGATTATAGTGAATTATTTGCTCTACTAACACTATATATAGTAATTTCTAAATTAATCACACCAGCCATTCTGTTAAAAAAATAATTTTCAATTGTAGAAACATTAATTCCCTTACACCTTTAGCACTCCCCTTGTAAAGGGACTGTTTCTTGCATTCTCTCGATACTTTTTGCTCAGTCTTACAGCATGTTCATGGTATTACTAAATTCAAAAAGGAGGGAATAAAGTAATGAGGGAAAAGCCACAAGTTATATTTCCCTGCACCCCTTGCGTTTTTATTTAAGCTCCCTTAACTCCAGCATCCTACTTTTCTCAGAAAACTTCTTATTGTACTTTTTTTTTCCCCAAATAGAAAACCTCTCACAGCAGCTCAAGTAGCTCTGCCTTGCATGCTGCCCTAGAGTTTCCAGCCCTGGAATAACTTCTGACTAGCAATGATTTATCTGGCTGGTCAGAGGTTACTGTACACAGAAATGCAATTTCTTCCTCACACTCGTTCTACCCTTCTTTGGCAACTGCAGGTGTCATCAACAATCTGCCGCATGCCATTTTATGGCCTTTCCTGCAGTATCTTATTCAACTGATATCCCTTTTGCTGAGCAACACTAGCTATAAAGGGCTAGAGCCCTTTTCTCTCTACACGTTTAATTCATGTAACTGCTGATCTATGTACTAAGGAGTTGAAAATTCATTTGCAATAGTTCTGTCCTTAAGATGCTGTCAGTGTGTTGCTTCAGCTTGACATTTGAAGAAAATGTATTTTTTATTCCTGACTGCATTCAGGTCTGGGATGATGTTCCTCTCTGGAAATCAGTGTTCAAAATTACCTGATTTCTCTATAGTTTCCCAATTTTGAGTTACATTAAATACCATTAAGGTTTTGCATTAAGCTTTCTGAGTTCTGTGCTTTGATGACCCACTTGAGCCTGGCAACTGACAATCTCAAAGTTTCCTAATACTGGCAAAATAAATTAATTTTCCCATGCTCCTGATACTGTTTTAAACAGAAGGCAGGAAAACCGTATGAAATAAGCTTTTACTTTCTTTGCAAATCTGTTGCTATGCTGCTTCATCTCTTCTCCTGTGTTTTTTCTATCAAGACCCCACAATAATCTACAGCAAAGCACCCAGAGCAGATCATTACCTATTTCTGCTGCTTGCTAAGTAAACCTCACAGGGGGAAAGTCTGCAACACAGCTGAGTCTAGTCCAGAGGTAGAGAAAATACATGTAATTGTCTTTCTTTTTTAATTACGTTTTTAGAATACTGGCAGTGACAAGAACAAATTACCATCCTTTTACTTATCTTATTAGGTAATGGCAGTGCTACTCTGTCACAAACTTTTGAAAATATTTCTATCACCAGCCCATAATTTTAAAGATTAACAGGACTAGAGAAAACTAAAAGGCCATAAGAGACAAAGTAGCTTTCATTAAATAATTTTAATTAAGAAAGACTTGAGGATTTCGCAGGTTATATAGAAGGAAGTTTCACCCACAGACACAGCTATTGTACTGGCTATGGTCTAGACCTGTGTTCCTGGAGGGAATGGGAATCTTTAGTTATCTTCAATGTGAGCACGATCAGGCTCAGTGTATCAAGAATGCAGCACTGATCTATGATCAAAAGGGCAGTTCAGAGTAAGGAAAGGTATTTCCTCCAAAGGAAGAAGATCCAGCTTCTGGTTTTCTCACTAAGCACTCTAAGGTACTCCAAAGTCTGATTTATGGCGCTCAAGATTTACAGCATTCAAAAATTCTGTGTACCCAAGTACCTTTTTTTTTTTGTCCTTTTTTCCCCTATTTGAAAGGCCACTAGGTACACTGTTAGCTCATTTTAAAATGCTTCCAGCTTGGGTTGCCTAGTGCTTTCACCAAAGCAGATGAACAATTACAGCTTCATAAGGCTAATTTTTAAGCATCAAGGATTGAAATTATTGGCCTAACGAAAACTCAGGAATAATATCCCCTGTCAGTTAGATCTAGCTGAGTAAGAATGAAGGTGGCACAAAGAAGTCAGCCAGCCAGTGATCACATTAAAGAACATGATCCTGTTAGAGGAGCGCATAATGGAAGAACCAGAAGCAGGCTCTAAGCCCTACTAAACCACTGAAGAAACAAGAGGTAATTCTAGCACTGAATATTATTTTTTTTTTAATATTGAAATTCAAGCAATTACTTTGCAGGCATGCTTCAATCTGACGTGTAATTTACAAAATATCTTCCAAGAAGACAGAGTTTTTTCTGGCTCTTCCCTAAGAAAACAACAGACATCAACCCATGTAGTATTGGGCACAATTTTGCAGTGGTTCAAAAGAAAGTGAGAACACGAAGAAAGGAAATGTCACAAAATTTATTAACTTCACAAGGCCCGACACATTTAATGTTTTAACTAAAATAATGTCAATAAATATATTCAGCAATACCTTCAACAACAAATCTACTCAGAAATGGATGTGAACAGCTTGCTTTACCAAAAACTCCAAAGAGTACAATTGATTGATATCCAGTGCTCCGATTGCATGATCACACTTATCCTGTGGTTACTGTGGTGTCAAGGGAGATGCAATGCCTTTTAGTAAATCAGCTGCAGACCCCTACTAAACTGACTAGCATCTTTATTACTAACTCTTACAGAAACACTTGTCTAGCTTTTGCCCCTCTTCTTTCTCTCTGTTTTTTGGTTGTTAGCTTGAACACATGCAGCTCAGGCTGCCTGAGGAACAGAGGGCAGTTCCACACAACACACTATCCAAACCTTTTGCTATGTTCACAGATAATAACTTCAGATTAACATTAAGCACATGATACATTGGCTCGCATTACATTACTTCAACTGTAGCATGTCACGTTATGTCAGCCAAGGTCAACATTCAATGTGACATGATATGATCTAACACGATGCAGGGTTATTGCCTCCTGTGTTAGGAATCTTATGCTAAGAAACAGAAATAGAACAAGCAGATGCACATAACAGATCACTTTATAATACTCCTGGGAAAAAGAATCATTATTAAATGCACAGCAAATTTTGCCAGTATCCCCCTTACTGGATTCAGCTGGGCCTCCAAGCCACCATGACATGTCTTTTTCTTTTTTTTTAAAGTAAGACCCAAAGTTTAGCATCAGTCAGCTGGGTACTTGGACCTCACCACAGGAGGAATTTCAAGTAACTCAGCGGGCTTCACAAGCTCTGATCACTCTGCTAATACTTTCTGCTCTCCTAGTGTTCAGTGACCTGTTTCATGAATAACATGAGTGACAGTACTGAAAGTCCCAGAGGATCTTGATTCCACTGAGTAATGGGGGGGTTTGGCCTGCAGAGTGACAATTTATAGGAAGGAAATGTTTAGCTGCTGTACCAGCCTCGGTCTGTATGAGAGAAGGAACAAACTTTAAAAGAACCGATAAGTTTTCTGGAGTTTTAACTTGTTTTCACACACTGTGTAGCTTCCAAGTTATAAGCTCTTTTCCCTCCTCAGTTACACCCACAGAACTGCATCTGTGCTTTGAGGACCGAGGGAGAGCAAAGTTAAACTCAACCATATGAGCCAAAGGGGCTGGTTGTATTAATGCAGCTCTGCTGTATGGCTATAACCTCCCTGATTTTATTCTTTGTGCCTACTATAAGCATAGCCAATATGTGCATTGTAAGGATGGTAGTATTCAGCTTTACACATGCAAAAGCCAGCCAGATTCCCAGAGAATAAAGACAGGAAATTCACATATTATTAGGTTAAAACTTTAGGTTTAAATTAGAAGTAATAAACTCTCATAAACTACAATAGAGTTATCAGTGGCCACTAAGATCATTTAGTATCTGGCAAAACAAAAAAGTAGAGCTTCAGGAGCCCATCCTGTCTGTGATAAAACACAAGGATGCAACATTTTTAGAACAAAGGCTAAGCTAATCGCAGCTGACTTCACATTTCTCTTATTTTCTGTTTGCCTTTGTAAACATGAAGGTAATGTTTTTCTTTTTAGTATTCTGTGACAACAGAAAACACAAGCATTATTTTATTAACCTTTAAATGCAATTTGGTTGTTCTCCTTCCATTTCAGCTCTGGAGCTTTGATGTCTGAGTGACATTGGATATACCTTAAGGGCTCAAAAAAAAAGTTCAATAGGCTTCATAGCCTCAGCATAAAATACAGAATAGGGAGAGAAATATAAATAAATAAGTACATACACACATATTTCCTTTTTTTATGACTTTGAAAAGCCGCAGCTGTCATTTGGTTCCTCACTCTTTCCTCAGGGTAAAGATCATTTGATGAGATAGGAATGAGCATGGTAGAGTCCTTAGACTGGATGCGGAGAAGCTGATATTTTTACCTAGTCAGCCAGCATGGTTGAAAAATAAAAATAGTAATAAAAAAAAAGAAACCCACTCCCCCAAAAAAGCCACCTCTGAAGCCCTCAGCTATATCCTCAGACATACCCACAGAACCGTTCCCCAAACTCAGGGAATGCTGACATCAGCACTTATCTGCACCAGCCACCTCCCATTTCTGTGTACTCTCTAGAATCCAGAAGAAAAAAAAAAAAAAAAAAAAAAGGCATCTTGAGCCATGATGTTCCAAAACTGGGTCAATTTTGACATAAATTGACCCAAAACCAAAGCAAACATTAATTCAGACCAGTAAAATCAATCCTTAGAGTAAAAACATAACGCACTGTTCATTGTTTTGAAACACCTTCAGCACCACAGTAGCAAACCTTAATCCTAAATCTAATCCTATAATTACATCGAAACGATGCACCAGTACAGAAAACAGAATATAGGTTTAGACTCCTGTTGATAGCAGCCTCTTCTACTGTTGCAAGCAATAAGCAGGATTCTTGACCCTTTCAATATCTAAGTCCCTAACAGAAATGCTAAAAAAATCCCAAACTTTTCAGTTCAGAAGTGGGTTTGACCATACAACAAAACGTCAAGATGAGACACTGGTCTCTACTAACATTGGTTTTCCTGAATTCTGTGACCTGTGCCTTGAAGGATAAAATGAGCTCTGCCACCCTAACCCTCAGCGTAACTCTTCATATAGGCAACAGACGTATTGCTTTTGCAAAAGCCAGCATCAAGCATACCAACACCCGCCCTTTGAACACATCCCCTCCTACAAGCTCTCTCTGGAGGGCTTTTTAAACAGTGGGTTTGTTACACAGCCGGTCTAGCAAAGATAAAAATGTCTATTTTTTTTTGCTCAACTAACAGATCTTATGAAAACCTGCTCAAGGTTTTGAATAAACATAATATTGCTTGTTGTTGTTATGGATTAAGGCTTGACTAGCAAGACTG
Source organism: Falco punctatus (assembly GCF_963210335.1). Lineage (NCBI taxonomy): Eukaryota > Metazoa > Chordata > Aves > Falconiformes > Falconidae > Falco > Falco punctatus. The sequence continues at coordinate 57,837,056 of NC_137587.1, forward strand.
TGGAGATGCCTCTTGGAGTTTACCATGGCTGGGAGCTTTGTTTTGTTGTCTGTGTTCCTGATATTCAAAACAGAGCTTATGTTTAGGATATACCATTGCATCCACCCCTACAGAAAACAAGTAAATAAAAACCTGGATCATGCCCTGCCAGTGGTAACTCAGTTCATTTTCACAAATAGCACAAGCTCCTGAAATGGGAATAGCAGAGCTGCATAAGCCAGGATGGCAGGTGTCACTACAGAAGTGTCCACCACTTCATCGTTAAAACAAGGTTGCATCACTTAGGTTGAAGACATGAAACAGTTCAAGTGAGTTTGAACTTTGGTTCAGAAATGAGGGGTGAGATGGGGCTAAGCAGTGAGTTTATACCAGATTACCTGATTGCACTGACCCTCCTTTTCTTTGTTTGTATTGTGCTAAAAATTTTTTTCACTTAGATCCTGCCCTTATCAAAACAAACTGAGCCAAATTACATATTGCTTGTACTACTCTGTCATTTGTCAGTGAGCAAAGGCAGAAAACAAAGCAGCAGGGTGATGTAGTGACTCTAACTAATGTTGCTAAATATCACAACTTTTTTAGCAAGTCTGGCTTCTCTTTTCAGTAAACAAGAGACAGTCACTGAGCTTGGTGACAATGAAGAAAAATCTGCTGCTTTGTGGAGGTGGGTGTATTTCGCTGCCAGAATTATGGAAGATCCAGTATCAGTGAGGTATTCTGATTTAAACTAAAGGCAATTCTCTCCCGAGAGCTGGTAAATTCCCAAGTACTATAGACCCAAGCAAAAGCTAATGTAAAGGACAGTTCAATTTCTTGTAAGGGATTATAGAGAGGAAATGGACATTTACATTTCAATCCCACAATAGTATTCACTGCAAGTCTTTTCTGTCTTGAAAATAAACCTTATAAACACCACTTCTTCCACACTCCACCACCCCCCACCCACCCCCCCAAGCTTCTACCAGATCTAAGCAGGCCATGATTTTTAAAGAGCACACTGAACCTCTAGAAATGCTTTGTAAAAATTTGGACTACAAAATACCGTTCAAGAAAACCACAGAGCTACAGGAACTCAAATTAAAGTGTAAATGGAAAAATATCCAGTAAAGAAAAGCTGCAACAGAGAGGCACAAGGGCTAAAAGAAGTAGCCATCCAAAAGGGAAAAATCCCAGCAGTAGTATTACCTGCATTGTTAGTCGAGCAGGGCAGTGTCAGTGCAGAAGCGAACAGGAGCATCATTGTTAAGTGCCTGCCTGAACAATTTAGCATACTTAAAATATTCCAAATCCATTTCACTTTGAATTAAAAGCATTTTTTAACCTACAGAAAGTTTCAAGAAGGAACGAATAATCATGGTACACTTTGCCTGCAAATGGAATTATTTGGCTCATACACCACATACCCTAAATCTCTGTATTTTCTCATCTGTCAATCTTTATTATAAAAATTCCCATTCAAGCTGAATAGCTGTCTTCCAAGACCTCATCTGCTCATGGCATTGATTCCCCAATTGAAGCCAGGCCTCTGCTGGAGATGTCATCTGCACACCAAACTGCAATGTCATATGCAAAGGATTATAACTTTAGGTAGGAGACTGGAAGATGGTATAGATGCCTTTAAGGAACAGAAATTTTCTTTCCATGTAAATGCCCCAGGTGAATGGTCAGTAAGTATAGAGAGACACAGATCATATAAGCTAGTACACGCAGAAGGATTTAAAAATAGATTTGTTTTTCAAAACTACTATGGAAAATGAGCAGTCTTTAAATATAAAGAGTGCTTGGTATAACATACCTTACTGCAAGAAAAATTTAGGTTTGGAGTTTTAAGATACAGGGTGAAAAAATACAAGAAAAATAAGAGATCATGTGTGATCTTGATGTCAATTTGGATGAGGTTATTGGCAAATAAATAAAGATACTTTAGTCTTGTGGAAGCTGGGGCCCTGTGCTGTCTTTCCAGTCGCTAGTTGTGCTAAGAAATTCGGATATTGGTTTGACTGATATTTGATATAATGATCTTCAAAGCAGGAAAAAAAAATATCATTCTTAACCACGGCTGCTTAAGTAAAGGCAGCATTGTCGGAAGATACGCTGCAAGGCAGCAACAACCTCTGGGTTATTTCACCTAATGAGGACCATCCCATAGCAGTAACTAGCCTGCAAAGGGTTGCAGCATTCTGATATGTCGAGAGAACAATCCTGCTGGCCTTGAAGCTGAAAAACTGAAGCAGTGTCATGGACAAGCCTTAGATTGGTTAAGGGGGGGCATGATGGGGGATTCCAAGAATTGGATTAGCTTTTACTAGAATCCTTTCATATTGCCAGGATAGACGTATAAGTAGAAAAACAGAAATTGGGTAAGCTCTGCCAAAAGCATCCTGCCCTAGTAGCAATCTACACAGTAAGCTTGACACTCCTGTTTCATCATACATTTTCCAATTCCAGTATCATTAAACAGTAATTGTTCTACTCTGCTTCCTGTTTTAAAAAATGCTGCTTTTTGCTCTGCCTTCATAACAGCCTCTTAAGTCATTTAAGTTTTAACACTATCACAATGAATGGCTAGGAGAGGGAACCTTGCTGAACTATGTACATTTATTTCAGGACTTTGAAGATGCCATCATTTATATTAGTTCATAATTGTTGTAGCTGTCATTTCCAACTGCCTCATAACGTCTCCATGAAAAAGGGAAGTATTAAAAGGAAAGTTTTCAAAAGGATTCAAAGCTCCTATTGTGGTTGCTGGATACAGCCAGCTACCACATTTAAGTGGCTCAAGAAAAAGCAGAGAGCTCTTTTAAGAGTGTGACTGTGAATGACTTGTTCTCATGGACATCTGTGCCAGAACTGAGAACAGACCATGCACCCACACCATTGAAAGAACCACCTTTAAAACTCAGCTTACAACCCATGTAAAGTCAGGAAGAGCAATAAGAGCTTGTAACATTCCAGCATTTTATCTCTGCAGGATACAGGTTCCTTATCCAAGTTAAAAAAATGTCAAGCAGAGGTATCCAAATTCAGGTGAGGGCAATACTTTATGTTACAGAAAACAAAATATGTGATATATTCAGAGGTGGGAAAGGGAGAGGTAGGAAGCAGTAAGAAAATGACACAACAAAAGTAAAACTGAGCAAGCAAGAGGTAATTCTGGTAAGACGGGGAGGCAAGAGAAAAAGTAAGTATCCAGATGAATAAGCAATCTTTCACAGCCACCTTAGCGTTCAAATACTCTCTATCTGTTGTGTGTTTTGTATGTTCTGGTGCTATAAAGCAGGCTCTGTGATCTATGGTACACTTCCCCAGTGAACTCCACTGTGTACATGAAGGTGTGCACTTCTTTGCTGCACTTGACAAAACAACATTTTTGATAAATCCAATGCAGGGAAAAAAATTAAAATCAAAGAATCAGGCACAGCAATAGGAGGGAAAATGCACCACAGCTGCATTATGCCCTCAGTATTCCTCTGGCTGCTCAGCCAGTGTTTCAGAAACAGAACCAGAGCAGGAACCAGCACATACCAAAAGACTCTTCACTGTCATCCCATTTGTGAAGTTTAAAACCACCTTGCAGCGATGCACCATTTATAATTGCGCCGCTTTGTAGCTGTTTTCTCCAGGCAGTATTGGGCAATAAGCACTCGTCAGCATGGCTCACCTCCAGTGAGGGAGTGACCATTGGTCCACCCAAAGCAAGCTCTATGCCTAGTGGCACATTTACTGCTGACCTTGCCAGCAGTTTGAGCCCCCACTCACAAACTCAACAAAATCAAGCTGGACTTACTGCCAAGAGGGCTGTTTGACCCGCTTCAGCGGTGACATCTGATTGCTGGACTAACCACACACGTTTGACAGCAGTTGTTTGCTGCTCTATTGCTCACTCCCTCACCAGTTCTGACAAGAAGTTTTGCAACATCCCAACCTGCAGGTTTTAATAAAAAGGCAGAGCCCCCAAGCCCTCTTTGGTGCTCTTCCTGCAGAGCCCCTGGCTTGTCAGGGGTGGGTATGTAACACAAAGGGGGTTCACAAGCTGCAGAGAAAGGTAAAAGATCTTCTATCACAGCTGCCCTGCAGTCAGTAGAGAGCTCAAAAACTGCAAAAGAGGACCCATGAATAGGACCGAAGGCTGCACAACCTGGAATAAGATGTGGGTATTTATTTGAAAGAACCTATAGACCAAAGGGAAGGGTAAATTCAGGTCACCCCAGGTATTGCTTCAAGTCTCAAAGGAATTAACAGCAGTGCATGTACAGAAACTCTGACCACCACCCACAGCAGGCGATAAACCCCCCATGAGCTTCCAGAACAGGGTAATTACCTCAAAATTGGGAAACCCTGTCTTCAGCATGAAGGTCGTCGACATTGTGCCACCTTATTTTCTGCAGAGTGTTTTTAAAAACCTTTAGTAAGACTAAAAAGCCGGATCATACACTCTCACGTCAATGTGTTCATGCTCACAGAGACAAGGAAGAGCTGCTAAAAGCCTGCATGGTGAAAAACCTCTCTGCCCAAAGGACCTTCCCCCAGAGGCTGGGGGTCACACACATGGGGATTCTGCAGCTGCCCTTCCACCCTTCGGCCAGTCCATCTCTCCCTTAGTTCCCCAGTACTGCATTTATCTGGCTACTAGTACTGGTAAGTGATGTCACTTGTCTTTATCTCAGTCCACAAGCTTTTTGAGCTTATTATCGAAGAGGGGAGTGAGAGAGTGGCTGGGTGGGCAGCTAGCTGGCAACAGACATGTCAACCCACCACACCGTTTTTAGTAATTCCAAGGGAAATAGTTAATATATTCCTGAGAGAAAAAGATGGAGGTGTCATTATTCCCACCCAGAAATAAAATTCATTCTAATTAGTTATTCCTGGAAAACCCAGTTCTGCCAGTGGCATTACAGCAAACATGACCTCCCTGCATCCCTGCACCTGTATGGTTCTTGATAAAAGTAAAATACCAAGCTGAAAGAAAAAGAAAATAGCTCCTAAGCAGAGAATTCAACTAAAAATGGTGAGAAGATAAAGGTGCAAGGGAAGCTCTTGCTCTGATATCAAGGGACCTAAAATTAATTCAATGTTCATTTTATTCTAATTGCTAATAACACGTTTTTTCACCAGTATCTCTAGTTGTTTCAAAAATAATCTCAGCCCTGGTTTTACAACAGAAGACTGCCCCAGTAAGCTATTTTACTTCCAGAGCGACTTGGACAACCGACATTCATTTGCAGTTACAAGCCAAATGTAACTGCTAGAGACAAGCCAGCAGAAAACACCTTCTGAAGGAGTAACAAAATTCTGAAAAAAATGTTTTTGTTCAGGAGACAGGCTGTCTAGATAAGACTTCTTAGGTGGGCAAAACTTCCATAGGCTTCCCCACCCCCCTTCTTGTGTCACTGGGGATGAGAGGAGGCGATGAGGCCCCTTATCTTACAGGGCAGAAGTGGAAGAAGAAGGTGCTGGGGGCTGCAGAGCACCTGGGCTCACTCTCCCTGCCATTGCTGAGGTAGAAGGTGATGGTAACTGCTAGAAAGGAGCTGCTCTTTCTGTAGTAAAACCACACACCACGTTGCCAGTTCTTCCCCCCACCTTCCCCAGGTAGGCAGGAAGGGCTGCACAAGCCGAAACAGCCGGTCACCAGCTCATCCCCAGGCAGACCTGGCAGGCAGATGCAGCTGATGAAGTAGGCAGTGGCCTGCTCTTCCAAGACCCAGAGCTGGCTCTGCTGTTTGCCTCTTGGAAAGCAAGTGCAGACACCCAAGTGTTAGCAATTAAAATGACGCAATAAATGACACACACCAGTCAGAAATAACCTAGCAATTGGATGCTTGCACGACATACTGCAGATAAGCCAGTGCTGATAATGTTTGGACTTTTATGTCTCACTGAGATATTTGCCACAACGTCCATTTTGTTCTCTGCTCATAAAAGTTGAGTTAGTCTTGTAACTGATCTCAAGACTCCTGTGTGGACAGAGGGGATTTGCCAAATCCAAGAATAATGCAACTTGTGTTTGAAGGTGCATTTTGCTGGGTTTTTTTTTCATTGATTTTGGAAGTTATGCAATAATATTAAAAACTGAGCCACGCCAAACAGCATGGTAGGGTAGACTAGAGAAACAGGCACGACCTGGATAATCCCTTTGCAAGCTGTTTTAAGAACTTGTCTCCACTGCAAACAATATTATCACAACATTCAAACACCATTCAGGGTTCTGACAGAAGGCAAGAAGTTTGGTGGAGTGCTCAGCACAAGTCGGTTGCGATAAACTGCACTGTGAGGCGCTGATGGAGACAAGAGTTCAAGCAGGTATGGCACCTGGCTGAACAGGAGAGCCAGGTGCTTTCACAGGTAGAGCCACGCTGCATGACGTGGGGCATGCAGCTCTTCCTTGCAACACCAGGCGTGTCTGCACAGCGCAAGGTGGAGCCAAGCAGAGAAACATGACTCAATCTCTGCACAACTCATTCACAGCTATCATAGGTCCTAAAAGCAACAGTCATGTTAACATGATGCTCCTGCCCGGGCATGGCTAATCGGCCTTCCCAAATATTGTGCAACGTAGCTGTTCTACTGCCTGTTCCACAGGAACCAGTCATACAGAGAGATCTCGTTCCCTTATTCTGCCTTGTGTTGGTTTAGGTCTGTAGGACTTTCAGAGAAGGTCACTGGACTGTTTAAGCATGCCAGGTCCCAGCCTCAGGACTGTCAGCTGGATAAACCAAGCTAAAAGGCAGCCAGAACCCCGGGAGCACTTGGATAAGAGGAGGCTGAATGAGGGTTTCTTAGTTTGAGTATGGTTAAAGTTACATGACCCAGAAGTTACAAAAAAGTTGAAAGTGATGCAACTGTAAAAAAGCATGAAAAACCTCAGATCTGCACATGAATAGAATGGACAATTATGCATTAGAAAAGCAAGTGGCTGAAGAGGTTTCTATGTGCTGTATAACAAGTGCTTGATTTCTGCTAGAGTAACCAACATAAAAATAGAAGTAAGTTCCCTCAGGTCATATTTACTAGTGTTACCACTTCAAATAAAACACCCACAACAGCTATTTTTAGAAACAAGTTATCTGTACGTATTTGGTGTCCTACTAGTACTCCACACTCAGAAATCCTGGCAATACTTCCCAGTCAAACACAGTTACAGGTCTTACCCAGAAAAAGTCTCTGCATGCACATAAGGCTTACTCATGCTCAGTAGTCATGGATTTGAATTACATTTATGTGAGTTAAGGTTTGCCAGAAAGGATCTTAAATGTGGTGCTGGAGCAGTCAGTATTTTCATACCTAAATAAATTAATTTGGAAAGGTATATTTATGGACAGGATTATACTATTATTAATACAGCAGATTGGAAATGGAAGCATAAATTTTAATTATCAAGGAGCTATTGAATAGGGTTTCGTAACCATATAAATTCTGTACTTTGATCTATCACATGCTGTCGGGGTCGGTTTTGCTTTTGCTTTACCTAGGTCAACCAACTACATACCATGCCTCTAGCAAAAAGTAGCCATTGAACTGATCACTCCTTAAATTTCACTTCCTAGTCACACTTAATAACTGTCTATCCCCCAGTCCCTGCGAGGGACAGGAGAGTATCACAGCGATACAGAGCTCACATCAATTTCTATGACACTGGCTTGGGTACTGCTGACGTTAGAAATGCTCTACTTTTAGATGATATGTCTACAAGCCCCGAGTACAGTTTAGGGAATATAAGATTAATTAAGAGAAATCTGGGGAACTGGGACTCTGCTTCTTATTCAGGCACTTTTTAACTTTTTTTTTTTTTTTTGGTCTTTTTAACTGTCTTCAAACACAAATATCTGGTATTTTAAAGATACAGATAACAAGAAGCCGAGAAAGAAGCGTTATTGCTAGATGCATTCAATACTTACACTTCAGGTATTTCATCAAATTCTACAAAGCAGATTTTGGTTAATCTAGTCGCATGCACAACTTAGATTCAGCTCCTTCCAAAAGGAAGTAAATCTAACACTACACAGCTTGGAGGTAGTTTTTAATGCATTTTATCAAGCCTGCTTACTAGGAAAAGTAAGTGAAACTTTCATAGTCCTGAGCAGCAGACAATGCACTTTGTTAAGGAGAAAGTGATGGCTTTGAAATGAATTTTCTCCCTAATTGTTTCTAAGAAATCATATTTTAATTATTTAAAAATACCTATCAATTAAAGTAGAAACTACTGAATATCTTCTTCTAACATCGTAACAGTGACTTTGCTACAAAACAGAACAGTGAGTCAAGTGTGTCCAGGGAGCACTGGACTGCCTTCAAATAAGTCTGTTGGCAGCTTAAAGGCTTCTGAACATTATGATGTTAATACAGCTGTATGAGCTTGTTCACATTAATGAAACATGTATGTAGGAAGGTTTAACTCTCCGCATGGCAAAGTAGTTCTGCTTCCTTGGTTTCCAATGGGACATTGTTTTAGGCTCAGTCCTGAAAGATCAAAGCTGGTGAAAGCCTCAGAGTAGGCATTCAGTGCCTGATGGTGAGCTGTGCTTCCAGCTGCTGTTGCAGAGAAAAGGCATCTTGCAAAGAATTGACACTGTATTTCACCGATGTCATTCATAATCCTTTTTAACAGATTAAAATTATGGGCTGTCTAGTTTTCAAACACAGCATCATCCAATTTGCATGGTCCAGGTCCTCTTCCGCAATGAATGATGGGCTCAGTAAGTGATATTTACCAGTCCGTCATGCCACTGCATTGCAGCTAATATGCACTGAACCCTCAGAAAGGCAGCGTGGAATTAATTCTCAGGAGCAATCAACATTCATTTGACTCTTTTCCTATTTTACCTCTGCATCTCTGACTCCAGTGATTTCACATCAGGAGAAACAGGCACACCCTTGAGCACTCTCAGCAAACATCAGAATGCGAGCTGCTAGAAGTCTATAGGGAGACTGCCAAAGGCACCAAATGGTAGCCAGCAATTTAACTTTCACTGATGATCCATGATCCAGAAGTCAGCAAGCATGGGATAACTTTGCTGGCATTTTTATTTTCAAAAATCTCCCCCTGTGGCTACTTACATGTGTCTACAATTTTGCATTGTAAACCCAAATGCCATTCTAAAGTGTACACCCATATAAAAGCACACATTCGCACATGTTACACAGACTCACAATATAGATTAAATGACTGGTTTTGCCCTCCAGGAGTTTCAAAGGCCTTCAAACTACTGAAATTATCCCTTGTCTTCCAGTGTAATCAAGCCTGTAGTTTTACAGCGCTCCACAGCATCTAAGACAACACAACTATTTAGCTTCCTTAAAATACTGAGGTTTTAGAAAGACCACTTCAGAATCCACATCATAAACATTCCTCATGACAACGTGAGTGTATCAGGAACACATGCAATACGTAACAAAGAAACCATCACAACTCATCTGATGTTAACATCTGCCTGAAGGATCTGTGGATACTATGTTGTGCTGAAAGTGACATTTATATAGATATGTGTACATCTAAGTTTTGCTTGTTTGTACACACACAGGTAATATACGCACTGTACTCCCACACACAGACTTCCCTTTGGAACCAAAATATTACGAATATAACTGCCATTTCAATGTCAGTGAAGACAGTTGCTTCCCTGTGATATGTCACACACTGATTCTAGTCCAAGGCATCGCCTGCAGCTGCCCCAGGTACCTGCAGTACAGCCCCGATGCAGCCTAAGCTCTGGGAGTCACAAGGCGGTGGCCATCCTGTCCGCAGGTAATTCCCCAGGCAGGTGGCGGGGGAGGCAGGCAGTACACTGCCATGTGCAATACAGGTACCGACATTTCCCACAGAAGGGAACTTTTTAAGCAATCTGTTGGAAATAATTAGTGCCACATTTATATAATTTTAGAACATGGTTGAGCCTGAAAGCACCAGCTCCCCAGTTCCAAAACTCCTGGCTCAGCAATGACTCCAAGTGCTGTGGAGTTCCCCGTCCCATCAGCCCAAATGAACCAACAAGGAGGAGCTCAAAGTCCTGGGAGCCCTAAGAGAGCAAGAAACCACACAGCTTGGAAATCATGGCTCCTACACTTCCAGCTGTGTGACACACTGCCCGGAGGTCCTCAAAGTACCCATGGCGTATGCCAGGTCTTCAGGGATCTCCAGGGACACCCAGCATGTCAAGGCTATCCTAGAGCCACAGACCTCACAGCTCACCAGGAGCCATGACATCAGGCGCGAAGCCTGTCAGAACCCATTCCATGTCTTTGCAGAAAGTCACTAGAACTAATGCTTTTGCAAAATACATTGGTATCAATAAATCTGCCTATTCTGATGGAAAAGTTTTGTCAAAAAGTTCACAGCTAGCTCCAGTCTGTTGATCACTTAGGGAGGTTAAAAAAAAAAAAACAACCACACAAAACCACCAAAAAAACAATATATCAGTAGAGCTGCTACACTAATGTCCAAACTTCTTGTACAAAATTATTCCAATAATTAATTAAAACACACAAAAAAACCCAGACTTCTGTTGAAACGTGCAGAAGACACAACTGCCCTGTAAATGAGGTGCTAGAGTGGACCTGCATTTCATTCTCCACTTTACGATCACGGGAGTGCATTACCTGCAGCCCTGCTGCGCTCTAACATTTTCCTCTTCTTTGTCCTGACTACAGGTTCTGTGAGGCAGGGGCCTTTTCCTGACACACACCTTGTGCAATCATGTAAGCAACAAGTTCATATCAGCAGCAACCCTGGCATTTTCTGTTTCAGAGGAGTGACCTCAGCAGTATGGTTCCAAAGTGACTTTGTCCTTTAGTACCAAGTAGTTGAAAGGAAATAACACTGCCTATAAGTTTAAGGGTATTTTGCATAGAAAATGTTGTCTTTTAAGGTTCACCCAGAAAATTCTCTCATGTAAGGTCCTGGGCTCTTTTAAGGCACACTTAGGAGTCAAGAGAGGGTGTTTTGATAAAATGAATTCCATTAATACAACATTTCACCCTAAAGTAAGGTGTTGCTTATTATTAAACATGAAATGGATGGTTTCCTGTTGTCACCATTGCACTATCATTGACTATATTTTGCATTTTTTCTATAAATGACACTCATATAAATGACACTCATTCTATAAATGACATTCAAGCAACATCAGGTAGGAAAAGTCCCCCCTGAAATGTTTAAGTATGACTAGGGAAAGACATCATTCTTTTGTTCCAATGAGTCTTACAAAAAGTGTAAGCAATATATTCTAAGCCCTGTTTTTTCCATACAAAAAACATTTAATGCTTTAAGTAACATCGCAGCGTATTATTGCAAAGCTTACCTAGTAAGCCTAAGCTACATAAACTAGCTGTAACGCTTTTAATTTGTCTAAAGAGACAATTAAGCTGGATCAAGCATACTCAGGTATTACAACTCAGCAAAGGAGCTTGGCAATTATTCCTTTGAGAAAATAGGAACTGCACTAACTAGTATCACTTTTGTCTCAAGTGATCCAATATGCAGTACCTACTGCAGCAAAAAGTAATTTGGCCCATGTTTTTAGAATTCTTAGAATTTTAGAATAGAATAATTGCATTTTTAGAATTTTATTATTATTCTATTTTTAGAATTTTAGACTAATTTGTCCTGCTTTACCTAAATTGCACACAAAAGTTTGCCATGAACTCAAATCCATGCACAAAATTACTGATTTTTTTTTTTTTTAATGTAACTTATTCATGCACATTACCTGAAATTTTACTTCTCTTTCCAACTTCCTGCTGAATTGAACTGGAATAGCATCATTTGTTATGCTAAAATATTCATAGTTCAAGAAGTGAGATCAGTTAGTATTTTATAGCCTCAGTCACCTCCTCCAGACAATTCCTTCCCAGGCAGGAAGACTGAACTAATAAAAGCAGAGAGAGTTTCAAAACTACTGCAGAGTCCAAGCTAAAAATCCACTGAAACCAGTTGTAGAAAATTCACCTGACTCCCAGAATTTCAGGTGTAGACTCAGTAAATGACCTAGTAACCATAGTTTCCTATTCTTTTTAAATTTAACATTAGCAGCTGGATACAGTTTCGCAAGGTTTATTTTGACAAAAATCTTCTTCAATTTGTTGGGATACAAAAGAGAACAGGGAATCTAATCGGTCCTCGCAGAACAGGATCCCAACAGTTTCAGCTACTCTGTGGCCTGGATTTAGCTGAAGTCTCTAGCAAGACCTGAACAGCCACATTCTTGTCGCCATCTGACAGGAACTTCTGGCTTGGTATACACCTACAAGTGTTCCTTGTTTTACAGTTCAGAATAGGTTCTATATTATTTACTGTAAAGAACTGACAACGTACTAACAAGAACCTTTGAATTACATGCACAGTGTGCTTTATCATAGGCAGCAAAATCTTCTTCAGAGTCCAGCTTAAATGACTGGCAATGAGCATCTGTCGAAAGCTACCATATTTTTTTTCTTCCAACCTGATAATGAGTTTTGTTTCTACTTTACATTTCAACCCCTGACTTAAATATATTTGAAAGACAAGCAGCACTCATATATTACAGACAATGGTACTACACTACCTATATATTTAAGCACCAACTAACATACTTACAGCCTTAATATCAAGAGATTAATGATTTTAACCATAGTTAAACAGCAGCAAGCTGCCATCACTGCATATTGTACAGCCTGAGACAGTTTTCCTGAGTCCTTCCAGTTCCACACCTATACCTTATGGCTGCTTCTTGTCACATCCTCACTTGAGCTTGTACACCACCTGACACTGGGGTTATGGTCAAGAACCAGGGCTTTTTGTTACTGCTAGACTACCAAAAAATTAAATGCATCATACCAGGTTGATGTGCAAGCTTCTTTCTATGGAATAGGATTTATAGTTTGTTGCTATTTTCATTTTATACTGGTTGGTAAAATTTTTGTCAACTGCAAAATCTTCTTAAGAAGCAACAGCTCAATGAAATGCTGAGTTGACTGCTCATTAGAAACCACAGAATCCCATTTGGTATGAAAAAAGTAATTTTAAGAATACAAATAAGGGGATCCTTCAAATCTTAGCCATAAAAAGAAACCTGGCCATATTCTGAGCTGCATAAAATCAGTATTTGTAAAGTACATTAGTATCATAGTCATAATTTAAGTAAACACTCCCCCTATTCAAAATCGTACTTTTCAAATACATAAATTGACCAAGTATTCCAAAGATTAATACAAAATGTGCAGCTACAATGCTACTGGAAAAATAAATATAACTCCAAACATTGTAGGTAAAGCCAGTAAAAAATGCTGCTAGCTGTAGTACTGCATACTGAAAGAAAAAGATTATACTGTGTTAGAAGAATTAGGCTTCTTAATGATTCTAAAATCTATACAGCAGCATACGTTGTACAGAGCTTTCCACTGAATTTAGTGACTGGAAAATTTGATCCCCCATTTAATTTGATTTAAAGCTCTGGAACCAAAGCATTTGTGTGTGCAACTATTTCCAACCCTTTGTTTTGATCAGTTTTTAGCACTTCTTTCAACAGCACCTACTTCACAATTGCAATTCAGTCACTGACTTGCAAAAAGACATTTAATTAAAAATGCCAATATTAAAAGAGTGCAGGAACAGCCCATTGAAAGTTACATTATTTGGGTCATTGGTGCCATTACAGATACTTTCCTGTTTTTAAACAGGTTTTATGGAGCAACTTCATGCCTATACATGGAAACCACAAATCAGCGACTTCTACTGATCAATGAAATAGGAGCAGATGTTTTCAAAGCAGCAGAAAATACAAAGGTACACATGGAAATTGAGTTATCCTAGCCTACTGAGATCTATTCCTACACTGTATAGGTTTGTTTTCTGAGAATTTGTCAGCTGTTGTACTGGCCAATACACGTCCACTGCTGCAGTGTCCTGGATCTGTTTTCCTAAGTGAGAATTTGACAGCTGTACAATTATTTCTACTGCAGAACAAAGAAATGCACTGATTATTGCCTTCATCTTGTTTTATGAAATTCAGTTTCAATATGATGCAACATAGCTGCTATCCATGCATGTCAGCTACTTGCTGGAACTGAAATTTGGCAATGAAAGCACAAAAAAAGATAGGCCTTAGGTTAACACACACAAAAAAAATATTGATAATTATCTGAAAGACCTGTTTTTTCTGTCCAGGCAGAATGAATACAAGAAGAGCTCCTTTTCTGGAAATGAGGCTGATGTGACCTCAGTCCAGTGGATTTCTTGGTGGTATTAATGTTCCAATTAATTTTCTGAATCCCCCCAGCTCTTTACTGGTAATGGCCCTCAGAGACTGTTTCACCAAGAAATGCCTCTTTCCTATTCTCCAAGAACTGCTTTGCACCAATTCTTGAAACTACCACCAAAATATCTCTCTCAATCTCATGCTCTTCCACCTCTCCTCCTCCCATCCATTCTCCTTGGTTTTCTTAAAAAAAAAATAAAAAAAAAAGAAAGTTGGGGGGTGGGGGGTGGGGGAGAAAATTTGTGTATTGTTTTGTTACTAGTTTTCTGTTCTCTGCAGTGACTACTCCCTCCCTCCCTGCCACGTTCTCAGAGCCTTCCTCTCACTCAAGAGGAGTGGCATGTTGCAACTGGTGAAACTCTGGTGTGGTTAATGGCTGTGCCAAGGGCTCTGGAGAGAAGAATAGAAGCTGAGACTGGCAGGAAGAGGGAAGCTGGATGATTTTCAAGATGATGACTACCGTTCTATTCATAACAGAGAAGAATTGATTACAGAGTAATCGCCAGCTATGTGGCTTTTCCCAGGTCCAAAACCCCACTCAAAATACAGAACTGGATATTTGCGTAGTGTTTCTAATCCACAGAACTCATAACAAATAACATCACCCGTTCACTTAGGAGGAAAATCATGTCACGGAAAGGTTAGATGGTTTTCCTATACAGTAAGGCAAGACCAGAGCCCTGGCTAAGATCTTCTGGTTCCCAGTGTCACAGTGACCCCACAAAGTCCCTACAAGTTTCCTCTGCTGATGACAGCTCAGAGCAAAAACATCTGTAGCATAGTTATGGCAGCACAAAGCTCTAGCACAAGCTGAGTGTCTTAGCCGTCACCCCACTTCTTGGCAGGACTGACCATAACCTTTCTGATGGGCACCCTCTAACACAGCACTGAAATGCACCAGTCAGCTCCGACACCAACAGCATGAACCAACAGAGAAGGTGGCAAAGCTAGCGAGGCTCCTCCCTGCACCAACCCCAGCACCGCAGCTGGGCTGCAGCTCTCCAGTCTGAAATCTCCAGGGAACGCACACACAAGCACTGCGCTGCTGCGGGACACTGCTAACCCACATGTCAACTGAGCAGTTTCAGGCCCATCCTGCTGAATGCACTGCTGTAATATAGAGGTTTCCTAGATTTCCTCTTGGGAAAAGATAAGAAACTGCAACAAACAAACAGATTTCCCAGCTCACCAGGGTGACTCTTTTCTAAAGGATTATTCAGGAACTGTCATCAATTTACTGCCTGCCTCTATCTGTCTTAAATTGTGCACGATTACTTTGTTTAGTTTTGCTGACATTTGTGTTTTGTTTAAGGGTCTCTTTGTGCAATCTTTTGTGTCTGCTTTAAATAAACACTCTTTCCTGTGCTTGTAGCAGCATGCTTGAGTTCAGCAAGATGTCTATCACTTAATAACCAAATGAAAAGTTTAATCACCCAAAAGCTAGCTTTCAACCTGCAGTTAACAAAACAGAAAAGCTAAGGGTGTTCCATATGCATTTTTCTATTTGTTCTGTTATCACATCTGCTAGTCCAAGCAAGTTTGGTGTTGTGTGTTTAGTCCTGTAAATATCAGCCTAGCATGTAGAAACAGGCAGCATTTATTCTTACTTTGCAGTCAGAATCAGTCCAATAAAGCAAAACAATTACTCATTGCAGTTGTTCAAAAAATAGTTGTTTTTTGTTACTAATCACTGAGAATGTATGAAACAAAAAGAATATACACTAATGGCTTGCTGAGCAAATCAAGTGCAGAAAATTGGGCAAGCATATCTGAGCAAAACATGACATGGAAACCAAACAGGAAAAATACAAGTCATGCCAAGGTGTCATTTTTACAAAGTGACTTTTTAAAAAAACCAGAGAGACAAGTTAATGTCCCAATATGGGACAATAAAGCTATCTTAAAAACACTTGCCATTAACAGCCATCTGCTCTCTGCAATTTGGGGGTAATTTTTATGTACAGCTGACAGCTTTGCATCATCTTTCCTCCTTCATGAAGGATTGTTTCTGCCTCCAGTGTACAAAGCCACTGAGAAGCAGGATCTGTCCATTAAGCTGTAGCTTTCAATAAGCTTGTGCTGATAATAAACATGTAGCATTCTGCACTGGATTTCTGAGAAATCAGACCCAAGGTGGGGGGGGGGGGGGGGGGGGGGGGGGAAGAGAGAAAAAAAAATATATATGCACACTAATAACATTCCAGTCCTCCCTAATAATATTCTGCTCATGTCAGCATTGCCTGTAAAAATCGAGAGGCAAAGTGTGCTCACTGCCCTTGACATATTGTGATGGTAAGAAAAATCAAGACTGCTTTCTTACTGTTCTCTGAGTACAAGGATAGATCTCTGCTTTAAGCATATCTTTCTTGATCAAAATGTCTCTGGTGTCCTTACACCTTTTCCTCCTGTTTGAACTTGTCTCTTCAGAATATTTAGTAAATACAATTCATGTTCACACCTAAAGTAAAGCTACCTTGTTTTGTTATGTGTTAGAAGTCTTAAAATACACATGCACAACAAACAGCAGGGTCACACGTCCCTCATTTGCAAACCTTGCAAAAAACACTTATGCAAGAAAAATGCAGAGAAAACTAAAATTCTATTAACATTCAAATCATACTCCAACTACCATTTCCATTCCTCAGATCTGATATAACTTTAATATACATTAGGAGTAAAACCAGAAAAAAAGAAAAAAAGAGCAGCTAAAAGTGATTTGCCTATTGCCTTGTAGTGCCTCCTTCACTACGCAAGAGATGGTAGTCAGATTCTCCCACCAAATCCAAATCCATCCCATAACTGTATCCCACCAACCAACCACCCTGTAAACACCAGGCACATTTATAGAGTATCTAACACTGGACTACACAAATCAGTCAAAACCTCTATGCTACAGTCACGAGCTGTTAATGGAGCTATAGTCAACTTGATCCTATTTCGTGTGTCAAACATCCCAAAGTTAAGGGGCTGGTTTTCATGCACTTGAACAAAGAGTACAATTTTCACAAGTAGCATTCAGGGTCAAGTTACAAACATCTTCAGCTACCAAAGACAAGCCTTGAGTATTGGTTCATCTGGACCCACTTAAAATGAAGCTAACCCCAGCACCTTTTCCTCTCAAAGAGAATGCATCTGCTTAAATAAGTCCCTTGAGTAGGAATTTAGACTTGTACATACACACTCTACATCTATTTTTGAATTGAATTTTCTTCAGCCTGTAGCGATCTACAAAATAGGATCCACATCATCATGCTGGTTTTGTTTCATGCCCTCAGCTTCCTTATGCCTGGGTCTGATCCAAACCCAGAGATATAACAATGGAAAGACGTGCAATTTTGACTTGAATTGGCTCCAGATCAGTACCAGGATCTAGTATTTTTCTTGTGTGTCATACCTGAACATTGGTGCAGATGACCTAAGAGGAGGTTTCACAAGGTAATTCTTCATGTAAACTGGGAGCCTGGTGTTCAACAACTGTGAAGCAGACAGTTATTACTGCCTGTCACATCACTGAGAAGGTACACAGCTTAACTACAGCACACACCTCAGACTTGAACCTTTCCTCAGGTAGGTTTTTTTGTTTCACTGTAAAAACAGCCATTCCTGTGGTACAATCCATCACACACCTCACCTCTGAACTACATTGCAAAAGTACTGCAAACGCTTCTGAATCGTGACAATACCACTCCATAAGGTCTCCTTTATGAATATTTTACCTTCCTAACTCTACATTCTGCTTATAAGAATCAGTCTTACCAAGATTCTATCATTTCAGGTAAGCCCTTATTCCCTTACTGCTTTGCTAAGGGTTCTGCAGTAGCCAGTTTCATGGGGTGAGATTATCATCACATCACCGCCTCTCAGCATGACATTCTGCAGCTTCCAAGTGCTCCTAAACCACATCCACCATTTAGTCTCTGTGCTGGATTTCCTTAGCTCCTGCACTGTACGCGACCACAGGATTCCCAGCACCTCTGCATTTGCTCTGAAGTCTATCAATGATTTCCTCATATGGCTGAGCCCCACGGGAATTCCAGTTAATGGGGCTGAGCATTGTTACTGTAATTGCTCCGTGCTCTTGCATGGCAGGCACTGAGTTATACCATTTTCTGTTTAAGAATTGCAGGTGATTTCAGCCCTGGTGCTTTCCCCCACCTAATCACCAGTATAACGCTGGCCTCTGTTGAGCTGATCCTGTAGTCAGTGCTCACCTCCTTACTGATGGGCTGGATCCAAATTACCTTCAGCTCATCTGATTCTCATCTCTGCACTGTTGAGCTTGGAGTATCTACCACAGGTTGTAAAGCATAAATGGCATAATTTATGTTTCTTTTTTTTTTTTTCCTGTCTCCTCCCCAACTCTGATTTTTCAAATAGCTACTAAACTTACCTTAAGACCACCTTTCTCCATCTTGATTCCCTGCTTGTCTTGTCTTTCCTAAATGTTATAGCTTACAATATAGTGTTTTATCCTTTGAAACATTTTCATTCAGAACAGAAGGAAATCTGTGCTTTGCATGTCTGTAGGCATAGAATAAATAAGAATCATGCATGTGTTTCACATTAGGCTGCTATGAATATTTATTTAGTCATCCATTCTAGCAATCCATCTACCTTACTTCCTTAGGTCCCTTATTAACTATCCACTACAACTGAAGGACTTACTACTTTTCACTGATGAAAATTATGTATTGTGTTTTAGTGCACCATTCAGTTCCTGTCTCCTACTCCAATCAGAAACATTAGAAACTATTTTTTACCAGATTCGCAGCACACAGAAAATTTCAAATGTCTTTGCAAAGCCCAAGATGAGGAGTACAGCTGGTACACACAAACCATTTAGATTTTGCAAAAAGCTTATCAGCTAAGATGTGATTCTGCAGACTAAACCAGATCTGAAGTCCATTGAACCTAGACAGAATACCCTCTGCAGTTTCAGATAGCTGACTCATATTTGGCCCTTTTTTAGTTAGAATTACAAGTGTAAAAATGACTGAATTAGGTTAAAAAAAACAAACCTCAAGCTACTTCTTCCCCAGAATTAATCTCAGAGTTTACATGTCTATTTTTCATGAGATTTTCTTACTGTTCTCATCAGCTTCTTCCTGTGGGGCCTGCAAACACACTCCAGGAAAGAAGCTTGCCAGGATACGAGAGAAATCTCACGAGAAATTCTGTTGTTGGTTCATTTCCAGGAAAATTCTGCAGACTCAAGACACACGAGTAAATTTCTCCAAACTGGGGAGACAATACCTGTTATATCTCCAACAGCAACAGTGATCACTTCCTGAAAGTTGCTTGTAATAGTCTTATTTCTCAGACCCCACTTGGATGTGAAAATGTCAAAATGTCATTTCCAGTCTGAGCATCACAGTCATAACCAAAACTTAATCTAAAAAAATGAATTTGTTTTGAGTTCTACAGGGGGCTGCAGATAGCTCACTTGGAATTTAAAGAAAATTTGAGGAAGAAAAGCCTTTATTGTTCCTTCTTCCCTTGTTTTCTTGGGCATAAGACTCAGGTGTTTGTGGGTGTAGCAGAAACTGGTTGTGCTGCTTGGACCCAAGTCTGTGGTTCCAGGAACATTTCTTTAGCAACACTATCAACCTAATCAGCTCCTGCACTAGGAAGAAGGTATGTCTCCTGAGACACTGTATAGGGACTAACAATGGTCTCAGAAAAAATACCACACTAAACAGGGACCACTTGTGCATATTCAACTAGAAACCCTGTAATACTAGCAAAGAGGAAATGGAAAGGACAGGAAGGCAACTGAAACCCAGGAAAGCTTCCCTCAGGACTGAAACTGAAGTTAAATATCTGTTTGCTTGTGATCCACAGCTCAGAATGCTCTTACAACACCAAAATGCCATCTTCCACCTCAACAACACCTACTTTAAAAAAAAAAAAAAAAAAAAAAAAAAGACTACCAACATTAAAACGGATCATTATATAAAATTCCCAAGTCATAACCTCAACTTAAGTTTCCCTAATGCTAATACCAAGACACTGTCCATCCCCTCACACTCCATCACTTTACCTAACAAATTAGACTATACGCCGACACCCTTTTCTGGATCTAGCTGCATCAGGGACAAAGTTACTGTTCACAGCTGCTGTTGCTGCCCTTCCCACTATCACCACCTTTGTTCAGCTTAGATTGCAGATGATACCCAAAACTAATTAGAAAATAATCCCATGAACAGCTCTGTTACCCTCATCGAGAACTCTGACTTCCTTAGTGCACAGACAGCATGCTCAGCACTCTCATTGCACGCTACATGTGCTACAAACACCAGCCAAAGCAGGTTGCTCAGGGGAGGCAGATGGAGGAATTCCACCGTCTGCTCCTGATCACGTTTGGATAAGTCCTGCATAGAGGACTGCTCTGATTTGGAACTTTCTGGATGTTTACAGTGCATTTCAAGAAGATCAGGAATGTCAGTACTAAAAACATATTCCTGGAACTGAGGCAGTTCTAGGGCCAGGAGGCAACTGCACTGGATCAGAGTTTTTTCTTTTTATTTAAATCCAATTTTGGGCACTGACACCTGTTACAAAATCCAGTTCCAAATCACACACCTTATCTGCTATACTCTGGTAAGGTGAGAAAAATGCTTCCTTGTTCAGTATTCTTAAACTATTTGCATGAAATACATGTTGAATAATTCAGAAGGCTGATTTATAAAAGATGAAGTTTTTACAAATAAGAAATGCTAGAAACAGAATCCATGGAAAATGGTCAGTCTCTCCTAGTTTTTCTGCTGTTGAGCCCCAAAGTACTCTTTTTTTAATTATTATCATTCAAGGAAAAAAAAGGGATTTTCATTTCTGAGACAGGTACTAATCTTTCAGAACACATCCCTTGGACGGACACAGACACACACATACACCCCTCAGTACACCAACAGGCAAACAAGCTCAAATTCTTCAATCTATGAAACATTTTCCTTGCCTTTAGTTGGTGATTTTTGCCCAGTTGGTAGCTCTAAGCGTAATCCATCATTTCACTTTCAGTGGTCAAAACACAGAATACACTCATAGTAAAATTAGCATCTGACCTAGTGCCCACTGAAGCCACAAGAAAGAGATCTTCCCATTTTGGTGGGGTGGGGAACCAAGCAGATAGCAAAGTGCTGTGCAGCTATTTGCTGACTAAATCCTAGCAGTTTGAAATACATACACATTACTTCAGGGGGTAATTTTATACTGAATTACAGAGGCTAAACGTTTGATACAATCAAACAAAGGCAGCTTATCCAGATCAACCAAATCACACAAAAGTTGATTTATGAACTACAAACTAGTGTGGCCAAAGAGTATGATGAATAAAGACAAAAATGTCAGCCTTTTACATTCTCTTTTAACTTCTTTAAAACTGCCTTTTGTTGGTTTATAGTAGGACAACTATTGAGTTCACCAGGCCAGAGAACCATATGAAGTTGCCAGTCTAACCCTAACTCCTGTAGCCCACAGCCACAAACACACAGTTTCAGCAACTGAAAGCAGTTTGTGTGCAATTCCTGGTGAAAAATTCACCACAGCTTTGCAGCCCCCGTGCTCTTGGGTGTCTGTTTGTAACCTGGATCTTTGCAAAGGGTAGTGATCACATTTCAACAATAAAACTTCCAGAGGTAATTTGATTTTATGCTGCCAGCCAGCACTTCATCGCTAATACTTGTGATGCATTATATATTTGTTTGAGAACATTAGTACTCAGATAATTAACTCTTCTGCTGGGTGTCCGGTTTATGCTTTTCAGTGAAAACACACTGCTCCCACAGAGACCTGCCTCACATATAAGCAAATCTAATCCCTCTATCTCTTATGTGGTCAGTAAATTAAAATCTAGGTTGTAACAGTTAAATGAATTCCATTTTCGCTCTTTTTTTCTTCTTTTTCTGGCAAAAAGAGTTCATATACAATCACTCAATGGCTGGAAAGTAGGCTTGGCAGAAGGAGCCAAAGCTCAGCATGGCTCCAGTCAAGACAAATGGCTGAATTATTGTGACGTTAGTAAACAGGTAATTAGTTTTGCATGTCATTGTTCACCATCTCAAGCTCATTACCAAAGTCTTACAACACTCTCTTTAAAAATTCAGACCTGTTTGAAGCTGTAATATACCCGCTATAATGCATTTCAAGCACTCATGGATAAAGTGCAATCTTGTCAAACTGAAGACACCTGCTCCCAGCAGGAACACTACTTATGAACTGCCAAGTCTTTTGTTACAGTACCTTGAGATGCAATGATCTTTCCATCTGGAATAACCAGCATCAACTTGGCTGCAACCACTGTAAATCAATCTTTGAATATTTATTACCACATGAAGTACGTACAGGTATAAAAGCAGGATGTACACAAATGCAGAAAGGGAGAAGACTGTTCATGATAACTTTTGCTGTGTGCCACACAAGTTTTTGAAAATCATTTTCTTTGGAAACTGGCTCCTGGCAGCAACCTCCATTCTTTTGTCTCTACCACCAGATCTGTCAGAATGAAGTTTGTATAAAACTTATTTTACAAGTGACAAAATTAATTCAACATATCTCCCCTTTCTACTACTCTTGTGCCCATATTTTGTCAACTGTTGCGGATCTAGGGGTGGATAATTCACTGTAGGGATTAATCAGGCTCCATCCTTGCCTCTCCCCCAAAGCCCCTGCTGCAGCCCAGCACCATACCCAGCATGGCACACTGCTTTAGACTCCCCTCTGCCAATGCTGTTTAAAGCTACCCCTACTCCCTCCTTCACAAGCTATGCAGAAGAGTGTATACTGAACTATTTTTCCTTGCTTAGGTTTTTGCTTGATCTCATATCTTCAGCTATTCGTTCTCCTGGATAGCGGTCTGTGTTCCTCAGTCTATTCCTGATTAACAGCCACGTTTAATCCATTTTGTTCCAAGAAAAGCACTAGCACCAGATAATTCTTCACTTCTCGTCTTTATTTTGTGAGGGTGCAAGCAGTAATTTAAGCTAATTACATTTTAGTGCTGTGGTTATTAAAAATCCAGTAAAAGCACAGTCTATGGCTTGGGTGAACATATCATAGAATTCAGGTTTATTTCCAGCATTTTCTTTGCTTCAGCACCTTCCACAAGGGCAACAAAAAGCCTGATCAGGAGATCAGTGCTCCTCAGACTTCCAAAGGCAGTTTAATTCAACAACACATTCCTTGCTATCTTCCCTGCTCCTAAGAAACCTCGAGCAAAGTCCATTCTGCAGCACTTAATCATATATTTGCAAATGTTGCATTTAGAATTTGGAGCTCACTGTGAGCCTATTTTTCTTGAGCTGTTATTTTAAAATGCGCTTTAAATCAATTTTGCAGTAAACATGGGGTATGTTTCAGTAACAACCATTTTTCTCCTGATTAGTAAATTACTGTTGTTTCCAATGTTTCATTCTAACTACTACTTGCTCAGAGTCACGGGAAAACAGAGCACTTAGTCAAGACAAACTTCCCTTTATTTCCATCTCAGCAAAGCAAGGTCTAGATTACTTTTGGAAAAACAGTTTTCAGCTGACAAAGTGAAGAATGTTGCAAAACAGCAAACTTATAACATGGTAAGAAAGTTTTAATAGAAGGATTACCACTTTCTGTTGTAACTAGTTTAAAAGTCCTTTAAGACTTTCTGGTAAGAACAGATGATTATATTTGCAGTATTTATGTAATTTCTATTGGCTAACTGTGTAATAATTTATGAAAGTTGTGACAGCACAGTGCTTTAATACAGATTAAACTATACTGAGAGAAGAAAATACAGCAAAATGCCAGTCTGCTACACAGAATACCAATCCCAGGATCATCTAGCATTTTAAAACAATTCAGTTTGAAAATATAAATTGTGTTTTCCCAGCCACTGAACAATCTCTGTCAAGCACATGTTTTTCTGTGCAGGTACAATATTACATCTATCTCTTCACATGATGTTATCTGTATTTCAGATTCTCATTATACAGGTTTAGGGAGACACAAACAAGTAGTTCGTATCATCTTCAACCAGAGACAGTACTATCCTTAGCATTATATCATTGTGCATTAAGCATGGGCCATGGGTCTTAAAACTGTGATCAGTGCTATTTGTATGTATTTTCATTTGTAAAGCTGGGTGATCATAATGCAAGTCTTCAAAGAAGATGAAGGTTTTAGCTTTCTAGTTCACGGCAGAACTGTCCAAAACAACTTCAGTCTGTACAGAATGACTGTGATTGTACTGCGGGGGGGGGGGGAAGGAAGAAAAAAAAAAAAAAAAGTCTGTCCTATTGGATACCTAGATCACGTCTCTTTTCAATGACACTGCTCTCATCTACAAGCCTGATAGGTACTGAAAACAGGTTTCTAATGGAGGATTTGTACTTAGGACATTAATCGGAAGGTAAGTTAAGTTAGGTTTTACTTTGGTTTGAGACTGGCCAAGACCTTTGATGTCCAGGAGATCAGTCAACAGATCAGTGAACTGATCAGAAGTAAACCAAAACTTAGTAAAGTAAAAAATAAAAGTGGATGACAAAGCTTTCATATTTATATACCTGTGGATGCACATGAAAACGTACATGTGAGCAAATAAAACCTGTAGATCTGCCTTTTGCATTTGCAAAGTTCCCATTTTAATTAACATCAACTATAATCGTATGGTAAACTAGGCATAATAACAGTAATTAAGACCTTGGCCTCTTAAAACACATCAGACACACACAAGAAGGCAAAATCCAATTTGGAGAAATATATGGAGCATTCAAAGGTCAGTATTGAGATTCTATCTAGGATACCTAAATAAACAGGCGAATCAACCCTATTTAACAATGGAAGTGTTTTTCTTGAGATCTCAAGAGGATTTCCAATTATTCACAAATGGCTAACCGTGCGCTCCATTCCCAGAATTATAAACGAGTCACCAGAAAATAGCAAATTTGACAAAATTGTCCAACAGCCCATTAACTGTACAACTGTGCTAAATAGCCAGAGACAAGTCTAAATCTGCCAGAACCAGTGTCTCTTGAGTCTGCCGGGGGATGGATATTTCAGCTGCAGAAATATCCATTTGCAGCTTGCCACCATCTGGACCTTGCAAACTAAGCACTGAAGTGAT
This sequence comes from Falco punctatus, assembly GCF_963210335.1. NCBI lineage: Eukaryota > Metazoa > Chordata > Aves > Falconiformes > Falconidae > Falco > Falco punctatus. The sequence continues at coordinate 57,862,382 of NC_137587.1, forward strand.
GGGCTGGCACAATCCAGTTCAGGAGTGGCCCTCTAGTTTTCTTAGGAAAATCTTTACAGTTAAAGATGGTCATACTGAAAGGTGGTCAGGCTTGCTTGCTTGAGATAGATATTTGTACTCACAAAAAAAAAAAATTCATTACCTGTATTCCTTCAAAGTCTATTTGGTATGTAATTCTAAAGATTAACTAAATGTACTGACAGTTTTAGTTGTTTTCTGTTAAACTTTCTAAGGCCCAGCAACAGGAATTTTTCATATGTACAGGCTGACAAATAAATTCACCTCACCTCATCCCATTGAGTTCATTCACCCAAACTATGCAACATACAGATCCAAACAGATAATCTGGAAAGAGGCCTGTGAACACTTATATGAAGTTAGACTTGGCACATGGCAGAGACCCGAACACAATGAACATGAACGTGACACAATGGGTCAGCAACCTTTTACCTAGGTTTCAAACAACTCAGCACACCCATTGATGCTGTAACTCATGTAAAAAAACTGACCAGAGTAGGTCTAGTCTGTAACACATTCCAGCTAGTAAACAAACCTAAGCATATTTTTAAAAGTAAAAATTTCAAAACTCCACTGAAGCTTTGTGGAAAAGCACAACAAATTGGTTAAGTAGTCTCTACCTCTTAAAGCATTTGTTTGCTGCAAGTGAGGAAGAGGAAAAAACCCATCACACAACCATGATTTTTTGGAAGAAATTCTAATGCTGCATGCTTTAAGTTACAGCAATAAATAGGATTGAAAAAAAAAGGGACACAAGGACTACAGCCTGTATTAAGAAATACTGCTATAAAGGAATTTTTACCAAAAAAAAACATTATTGGATATTTTTAGCAACACACTTGTTTGCTTTACTGCTATGAAGATAGGATCATGAGGCCATGCTTATCTCCTTCTTGTACTGGCTGAATACAAATAACTTCTTTGGAACAGTGTTGCACCCTTCAAGTCCAGAGCTCTCCGAAGCTTCTCCTTTTTTGTGATACCCTTAGAGAAAAATCAGCATACAGACTATTGTTTTGAGGTTATGTTACAGCAACGGGACACACTTGACTTGTGAGTCTGCAAATTGGGTTTTGTTCATCTAATAGCAGAACCATAATTGATGATGAATTACATCAAAGGCTCCCAGTTGTCTTCAAGCCATCAGAGAAGGAACCATTACCATCAGCAACAGGCATGCTTAGAGGTCTTCTTCTAAAGTCTTATGAATCAAACTACTTCTGATTTTCCCCTGAAAAAGCAGAGTGTTCAGTCTCCTTTGAGACTCACGCTTAACCCTGACACCAATGAAAGACGAAGAAATCCTTCAGTTACACCTGAAGTTTCTTCCCAAGCCATCAGACAAATCCTACGTATTCTCTCCAGAGCTGAATACTATCAGACACCACCACTTATCTCTGTTCTCGAGGAGGCATACCTGAAAACATGAGTCAGGCTTGCAAATTCAGGTTATTAGCTATAGAAATATCATCCCAGGTTTACTTCCTTGAGCTCTACAGGTCTTAAGAATTGCCATTAGAGTTCTGGGAGTGTTTCTGCATCTCCATTCACTTATTTACAATCTAATCAGCATTTTTTAGTCATGTAAATCCGTTAACCACTTCTCTGATGATGCCTTTCTAACAAAATCTTAGATTCACACAGTTTTTAGGAATCAATTCCCAGATAAATCCTCAGGACTTCAAACTTTTGGAAGCGGGCCATGGCCTGGAGAAGGGCTAAGGAGAAGATTCTATGCCAGACAATAGGCATTAACACAATGGCTAGTCTATATGTAAAGTAAATCTTTTCCTGACTTTCAGCATTTCTTTACTTATTGGCAAATGCTAAGCAGTGATTGAAAGGAACAGATACTGCCCTTTAGGGCCCTTTGGCCTTCCTCTAAAGACATATTATCAATTTCTTTAATTATCACAGTGACAGGAAAACTTGGTGAAATATTAAAAAGGGGAAAGGAGGAAAACACATGTTTATGTTCATTTAGGGCCACTTGAAAACAGATTATTCTGAAGATGGAAAGAGAATCACTGGACATTTAAATAATTAATTTCAGCAAATCCATTAAATGGGAACCAGTGTAACATTTTGACTGATTCAGCACAACCAGCTTTCACCGATCAGCTTCTAAATTGCTGTTTCCAAATTGCCACTTGAAGGAATTTTAGCATAGCACAGTGTAAATCACTAGTCAGTCATACGCCCCATGTACCAGACAGGGGACTAAGATACAGTCTGGTGACAGCCGGGCTATGATAATTAGATAAAAATCATGCAAATGAACACAGAACTTCTATTATTTCCATCTCTGTGAGCAGCTCCACTGTTTATAAAATATTAAACCCTGGACATTTATTTTAGATAGTTAAGATTTACAGCAAATCTTCTGACATATTGTTGAGCACTAATAGGATTCTGCAGCTGAAAAGCAGAAAGCATAATTTCTCAAGCTTCATTGTTTTGCTAGAAGATGAAAAAATTAGAAACAATAGTCTAGTTAAGACTGCTCTTACCAGTATCTTTATCAGAGCAACAAGGCAGGATGAGAAGCAGCTTTTGCTGATTCAGATGAGCTGCATCAATTCTCTGCTGCAGAGAGCATCAAGAGTCAAAACCAGGCAGTTGCACAAGGTCAAAAGTAAAAGAAACAACTTCTTAAAAATGAGTCAACATTTCTCCATGCTTTTTTTTTTTTTTTAGACTAAATGTATTTGTAAAACGTTTTTATTTTTTTTAAATGTAAGTGATATCAGACATGTGACTGCAATCTCAGTCAAGCTGAGTAAGGTTAAAGAAGGGAGCACCTTCCAAAGACATTGCTGCTGTAAGTGCTCCACCCAATCTGGTAAGCAGGACTTTTTTGTCAGCGATGTAACAGTTTAAAATGCATGGGGTTTGTGATGTTATGCTGACAAACGGGCAGTTATGATTCTTCTATATGAAACATAATTTAACCTGCATCCCAGCAAATTGCTTGTTCCTGGAGTTACAATTTTTCACACAAGCCATAAAGGCATTTCTGAGCCTGTAAGTTCAGACCCCGATTCACATGGTACATTGTGTGGGAAAAGAAGCTGCACCTCCCAGTTTCCTGCCAGGTCCCAGCTGACAATTACTTTCTCTCTGACTACATTCTCCCAGGGTTTTGAGTTTAACATTGTGTTTTTCCATTTTCATTTCTATCACATGTTTTGTTTCACTGTGTTCTGCCAAACAGTGCCCTAACTTGACAGAGCTGATATGATCTATGTATAGTTTGTATATTGATTCCTGTAGTACTTTGAGATCCTTCAGGTAGAAGATTATCACAATATATGGTTCCTTCATCTGTCGTTTAAGGTAACCTTTAAAACAGACATCGGTTCAGTCCAGATGTTTATCCAAACTGTTCTAAATCTCTGATGCCTGAAAATCCAGAAGGAACAGGTTTTTTGAGAGATCTTCAGTACCACTTAATAGCAATTCAGACAAACTACCACATCATCCTGTCACTGTAATCACACAGGATGCTAATAACGCCTACCATTCCTGTAGAACTTTATAAAGATGAATCACCACAACACAGTCCTTTGCAGTATTATCCCCATTTTGTTATTGAGGAAACAGGGTGTCTGATATTATATTATACCATTAAGTGACCTGCTCTTTCAATCTAAAAAGAATAGCAATGAAAGATACAGAAACTATTACTGTAACTTTCCCAGCTTTTGTTTGGTGAAATGCTGTTTAAATATTTAGAGCCCACAAGTTCTTTTACCATCATAGCACATCATAAAAAAAAGCGGGCCTCTGAATAATCAAAGAGACATTCTGGTTTGACTCTGCTGTGACTTAGCAGCAACATTTCAATTTATTGCAATTTTGATCATGGTAGAAAAGTTAGCTGAATGCAAAAATAAAAACACATGTCACTCTTTGCTATTTACTCATGCAGCCTTGAATGTGCAATCCTATCATTTAGATAAGGCATCAACTTCTTGAAATCAGAACAATTCTCCAAAGAAAAATAACAATGTATGTATCCATTATGTATGTATCACAGGCTGCAATATAGTCCGTTATTTATTCTATAAAAATACTTCCTAGTTCCTGGTTCTCATGAAAAGTCAGTGGTGCTGGAAAATTGGGGGTGGTTTTTTTGTTGTTTTGGTGGGTTCTTTTTTTGAGTTTTGTGCTCTTTGAAAAATATCAGCCTTCATGACTAACACCATGGGTACTAAAGAACCTTGGGGAAAGCACTGTATGAAAAAAAATCTTTGTACCTCTATCAGAAATCTTAGGGACCTAAACCCAAAAGGTGCTGTGTTAACTTCACTAATCACAGAAGCCAGAAAGAATAAACAAAACAAAAAAACAACAAAAAAGTGTTCAATATCATCTTGGGCTCACTTCCAACTGAACATTTGTGTGTCATATAAACCTAACTGTATACAACCCAAAAAAATATGTCTACAGGCTCTGCAGAACTAATTGAGTGCTATTTGTCCCTGCTTCACATTCAACAGTCATCTAAGGAGACACTGTTGAAGAAGAATCTGCCACAACTACATTTCTGACTCCCAGGAGTCACAACCTGGGACTTATCCCAAAATATGTTGGTACTGGTTTCATATTAACTACACTTTAAGTTTTGAAAGACACAAATGTTTCCCTACCTGCAAAGTATGACTTCCTGTCAAACACTGATGGAACCATCATGGTTCCATGATTATTATTGCCAAATCGGGATTTTCTGGTGAAAATCTCAAAGTGGTCCTGACTCAAAAGCATTTACTTTCTGGAAGAAAACAATTCACAAAAAATGGGTCTCCACATCCCAGTTCTGCCCTCTGCAGCAAACCAGAGAGGCGCCAAAAGGGACTTTCATTGTACCAGTTCTGTAGCCAGAGAGGGAAATTAGTGTCATGTGTTATAAACCTAAATGTAAGTGAAAAGAAATTGCACGTTTATCTGGATTTTATCACAAAATCATAATTCAGAATTAATTCACATGACAGTTGATCAATAACAACTAAATTACTGAGTATTGTGTCACACTGTTCAAAAAAAGCGTTATGTATAATTAGTAAAGAAGCAAATAATGTGAGGTTTTCTACAAGATCCTTCTATTTTAGATATAGTCACCGCTTTAATAGTAACGACTCTGAGATCAAAACACAGCAAAAACAGGGCAGCCTCAGCCTCATCAAAGGGTCTGGCCCCTCCTCACATCTCAACAGTCATAGCAAGAATAGCTTTTTTCCCCTTTAATTTGAATTTATGGAATACAGGCCTTATCAAAATTGGGCACTCTTACAGGAAAGCATGCGGTTTGTGTATTCTCTTATTTTGTATGTGCAGAGATGCTGCTATGCATAATTAGCAAATTAAGCCTGGGGGAATTCTATACATCACAAGAGAAGCAGAAAAGTCACAGGTGGCAAGGCGGGCAAGGTAGAATTTGATAGCTTCACTGGCAGGATTTCATGATACAGTAGCCTATGGCAGCAAAGTTCTAGATTCCATGGAGAAGTCTGGTCTAGCTGTTCCTACTTTACATCCCTTTATTGAACCTTTTAATACAGCCTTTATTCCTCTTATGACCAAACAGTTTCATCCTTTGCTCTCTACTCAGCATTGATGATACAAAGGAACCAGACATGGACAGTGATGTTCAAATAACCAAAGCTTAGTAACTATATCCATCCTTCAAGACTTCTCTGCATGTACACATACCGCTGTTCCAGGATACTGAGAGTTTTGAGAAATCAAGATAGAGGTTGAAGATAAGCCTTGCAGATTCTCCAATTCTAGTAGACAAATAATGAAGGATTTTGCCTGTTAAAGATAACTAGGAATTAATCCATAGTAACGTTTGGTCCTGCTTTCTAGTCTGAATCAGATCATGACAAACTGTAGCTAACCCTATGGAGTCCCACTATTGAGCATCCTCACACACCTACACAGTGAACTGAGGCATCGTTGCAATGTTACTATGAGACCAAGCAGGAGACCAGGCTCTCCAGCTCCATTTTCCTTAGAGAGTCATTAAAGTGCCTGGAGGGGTTAGCTTTTGACAACTGTACTAACATGACAGGAGAGAGTTTCATTTTGTCAAGTGCCTTTACACTCACCTCACCACCAAACAGGAAAATGACTACCTCTCAGTTTCTTTTCTGTTCTGGAAGAGATACCCATAATCAGTTTATATATAAGGAAAAAAAACGCTTTGCAAACACAGAGCAAAGCAAACCCTCAAATGTCGCATATGGTATTGTGTTAATTTCGATGTCAATTCTTTGTGGCAGGACACATCCCCATGTGTAATGTACTTTCTATGCAACAATACTAAAACCTGCCAGGGGTATTATTTCAATTTCTAGAGAGGCCAGTTGATACAGATGAGGGTCAGTGCTGTTAGCAGAGGAGACAGCAGCACTGACCCACACATTTTAACAAAGACACATGCACATGCGGGATAATTCTAGTAATTCACATCACAGTTACATGCGCAAGAGGTGTGGAACAGGGCAGATGATGGTAATTGAATGTGAAGACTACATACAGCAGAACATTTCATAGCATATTTGAAGACATTAGAACAAGAGGCTTTAAATACCTGGATGGTGAGAGAGCTCCTATTTTAATCACCCTCCCAAGGATTCTACAGTCTGTGTCTGAAGCCAATTTTCAAATCCGTTACACCCCAGACTGACTTGCATCAGACAAAAATGCCTTCTAGCCACAACCAGTGTTTTGTCGCATACCATTCAACTTCCTAGCGGGCATGGCACTTGAATTTTGAGGGCTGAACTTGTGTCACTGTCAAACATACTGTCATGTCCTCACAGCATGAACAATGGATCTTGAATTTTGATCCACACATTATGAAGGAAGATGAGTTAGACGTCCAAAATTGTGGCATTTCTTAGCTTCATCTACCAGAAGAAAAGCTGTAGAGGAGCATTATGGATCCTTTGCACAGAAAAGGGGTACTGTTTACATTCCTTTTGAGAAAAGATTTAGCATGTATGAAGCAATCTGCGATACAGGTATAGAGAACACACATGGGCCTCATTTTCCAATACAACGGGCAAATCTAAAGATGCAGTCTGATATCATTGCCGAGATAAGCAGCAGTTACTGGACAGCAGCCAGGCAGATAAAGCTACAGTATTATCCGAAGCAATACTGTAGTGTCCTTCTGGAACAGTGACTTTACCTACCACCAGTAGAGAAACACAGTAGATTGAATACCTCTCTAGCTGCTTCATGTACTGGAAGGCTGCTCTAATTGTATAGCTGTGAATCCTCTGTGAAAAGGGAATCCCTGGGCAGAGAAAACCAATACAAGAGACATCGGACACCTGCTTCCATCTCTTTTTTAGCTGATTGGGTTTATTGCAAGTGGTCACATGAGCATCTTTCCACCCTGTCTCTGGTCATTGCCTACACCTGGTCCTCTTGCAGACTCCGATTTAACTACCCAGCAATGAGGGGCAGTAGTCACCCTGTGTCTTTGCTAGAAGATGATCCTTATGAGAGTGTGCCCCAATGCTACAACTATTATGGACTCTCCCTACAGAGAAGCTAGAGATCTGATTTGATGTTTTAATGAAAAAGCAGCCTAAATTCAATAGTATTTAATGTAGTTAATTATTTTTTTTAAAAAAAATAAATTCTTGTTCCCTTCTCAGTATTTTCTAGAACTAGTTCTCTTACCATTCTGATTTCTCCCACTGTTTTTTCTATCACTCTGTTGCCTTTTTATCTTGCTGGAACAAATTTAAGACTCTTATTTAATTGTGCTTATTAATATTCACATATTAATGCAACACATTTATTATTCAAGTTGATAACAATGTCTCTCTTCTGACAGCCTTAATTCAGAGAACAAGGATCCAAAGGAAATCAGAATGACATTCTTAAAGTCAAAACATTAAGTAATGTGTTTCCAGCTATTTTGGACCTTTTCAGGGTCCAACAACATTACATGTATTTGAACAGGAGTAGAAACAACGAATAGTTTTCTCAATACCCATTAACTGCTCTTCCTTAACAAGTTGCCAGTATGGCATTTCAGAGAGCCCTTCTCCAAGTCCCTGGTTCTACCTCCAAACAGACTTTAGACTTTGGAAGTCTGAGAACAGAGTGGAGTTAAATACAAGAAGAAAAACTGACCCAGAACCAAAGGGAGGAGCCATGTTTAAAGCGAATGGAGAAAGAACAAGCCAGTCTGACAGAGGTGTCAACAAGCCCTGCCTTACGTTTACATCGTAGAAAAGGAGAATGTTCACCTTAAAAAGGGGGTGGGAAGATCTGGCTTTTAATTTTCAGTTCCCCAGTCACACTGGGAACCCGGGAACTGGCCACCACATCCCATAGAGCAGGAGGATGCTGCCACCTGCAGGTGCGAGCGCCAGGAAGGCACGAACCACAGCCAGCGGGGCCCCACCGCGGGCACGCACGGCGCAGCCCGAATGGCCAAAGACCCATGGGCACATGGCACTTGCCACAGGGATGCTTTATCCTGTTTCTCAGCCTCCTTTCATTATTTCTTTTGTTCAGAGTAGTACAGGGACATAAACCAGAGCCTTCTGCACAGAAAAAAAAAAAAAAAAGTGAGGTCTTGCCTTATAGCCTTTAGAGCACAAGGATCCACTGCAGGAAATACAAGACCTCCTTGAATCCTCACTGCATGACACTTCCAACTCCTATGATGCAAAGATTAAAATAAGTTATTCTTGTAAATAAATTCACGAATCTTGATCTAAGACCATCACGTTTCTATTCAGAGAGGTCAAAATACCTTACACGGCTGTGCTTTTGGCTTGCAAGTTACGGAAATTTGTATTTTTAGCTTTACGATGCTTATTCTTCGTTCCACGGTGGGTCTATAAGTATAGTTCTCTATAACAAGAGCTCAAGAAAGGGTAAACTGAGAAAATATTTCAGTAGAGGCTTGAAATAATACAAAATAAACTGGGCACAGTGGAAGAGGAAAGTAGTCCAGAGCCATGGTTTACACAGAATCAGGGGTTTGGCATGTAGCTACCATACTGAGGGAACACATTTGGAAGGATTCCATTTCACAAAGCTCTCGGTGAAATATGAAAAGTCTCATCTCTTGCGTCCAGATAGTTGCAAGTTTATATTCCCATGGCCATGCAATACTAGTAGTAAATACAAAACCAAATAAAACAGGAAGTCTTGGAAAAAAATCCAGTTCCTTTTACAGAGTCTTTTTTTTTTTTTTTTTTTAATCAGAGTGCAAAGACTGTATTATGTTTATTCAACAATACTCCCATCGGCATGCCAGCCAGCACAACTTTTTGACTAGGGACACGGTAAACCTACAATGTCTGCCAGACTTTACTCCCTTATGATGTGTAGGGGGTCTTTTGAAAGTAGCTGTGCTTCGAACTTGCCTCACTCCTGCAGGTTCTGTCTGATCAACTGATATTTTACATAACACTAGTAACCTTCACTACCGGGAAAGAAAATAAAACAAGTAATCTACAATTGCAGAGGGCACCTTCTTCCCACATTGCCTCTTTCCAACTAACATGGCCAAATTACTCCGTTCTGTGTAAATAGTGATTGAGCTAGGACAGCCACTGGAGCTTGATTTGCTACAGCAGCCACACTTTTTGCTCCAAGACTTCGTTTTAAGAAGCAAACAAACCTAGCCCTAGTCCTAATTTTTATGGGTGCAGAGAGACTCTTAAGGTTGAATGTGACCTACCTGCAAAGACAGCCTGGTCTTTACAAGCACGCCAGAGGCTAACAACATTAACAGCACTCCTACAGGGAGACGGACACGTGCAACAGCTTGTTTGCCTGCATGCTGAGCTGGGCAAACAGCAGCCAGCTCTACTCCAAATTCTGCAGATGCTTAGAGCATCCTACAGATGATCCTCATGGGTGCATCCTCAAAACGGTCTGCACAAATGCCAAACATCAGTTGCGTATCAGTTTGCAACACACTTACTTTGTGTCTACTGGTTTCAGTTCACTACTGCAAATGCTGAAGTAACATCCAATAAAATACATTTCTTGCCCCACACTTCAGTGTGCTCCTCTGTACACTGCTTATAAAAACATCTAACACTAACAGACAACTGCAACCCACACGCAGCACACTGGGGATCTCCACAGCTAAAAGCACATCATGCACCAACTTGAATAAAGCACTAAGGCTTGTTTCTAGTAGCTGTAATAATTCACACCTTCTGTATCAGACACAGAAGACTACCTAAAATACGTTCCTGCCAGTGGACTACACATGCAAATTACACCTTGCTGGCCAAAGAAATTAAGCCTACAGCAGTTGTGGGTGTTTTATACTCATATACTACATCCCACTGCATTTATCAAGATCCAGGCAAATGCATCAGTGCTATTAATACACTAGCAATGTGAATATATGCATTCTAGTAGGGAAAAAACAGACACATTGCTGATTCTCATCAAACTAATTACTGACAGATGAATCCTGGGTTGAGTGAAGCTGCCAGTTATATTGGCATGAAGTCAAAGAAGAATCAGGCTTGATGCATAGAAATGTAACACACTAAAATTTAGGATAGCAAATTCTGCCTTTAAAAATCTAGTGATAGTTTTCTTAATTTAAACACACCTATACTGTGTTGGAAAAAAGAAACCCCAGCAGCTTGCACATCAGCAATGCTGAAAACAGCTTACAGATTTGGGTAAGAAAATTCCTACTTGGATGCTATTCTCATCTTGTCCAGCTGAGAAGAGCTGGAAAGTAGCTCTGCAAACGAAATGCAAGAAAGTGAATCAATTCATCTCAGCAAATATAAAAATACATCACTATTACATTGGTCAGACTTTCCCCCATATGCAACAAGCTATACATTCTATTTTCAATCTAGAGGATTTATTTCAAATTATGGAAGACAAAATGAAAAAATACAGGTCCTGATATTGCAAGCAGCTCTATGCAGACAGACCACTGTGTGTGCATAAGTTTCCTGCCAGAATCACAGTCAAAAAGTCTGACAGAAAGAATAAAACCAGCTTTGACATTCTGAGCTAGGATGCCTGGGACAAGAACATCTCAAAAGACATTCTTGTAAATTCACCTAGGTTTAGAGCTGCAGCAAAACAAAACAAACCCCCACAAATACACAGTCCCTCATCCCAGCTCCCCCAGAGAAAGATATTTTATTTTGCTCCCATTTCCACAAACACCACATATTCAGATGGACATAAGAATTCATCATTGGTCCAATTCATTGCTGTACACCACCGAGTGCTTTCATCCTTCATAACCAACTGTAGAAAGAAAACATCCTTGTTTGCTTCTCATGGCACCTATTGTAGCCAAAAATCAATTGTTCTTGATCCCAGCAGCCAGACAGTGTGTGAACTAAAGCTCCAAAGAGCTTAACCATTCTTGCTTTGTAAGTTCAGCAAGAGACGCTTGAATACAAAACCTTCTTTATTCTGTCTATCATTTAGTACCATTTAATAACATGGGACCATCTAAAGTGTTGTTATTGTACTGAAAGATAGAATCAACATTCTTTCATATAGTGATGTCCCATCACTAAAAGATTACCACTCATCCCCAGCTGAGCAGCAAACTGTATGCTTGATCATGACTGGCCAAGATTCAGCCTCCCCCTTTACAGTTTGGCATCTTCTGAAATACAAGACTGACACTTAAAACACAACCAGAAAACCTCCATTCATACAAACTTTGGAAGTGCAGTTAGGAAGTCTCAGCAGATCGAAGGGGTTTGAGATGCAAAACACAGTCCAACCCTAAACTTTGAGGAAGAAAAAGGCTTCCAGAGTTGGGGGAGATCTACATGAAGTCCAGTGCTGTGTCTGCATGAGCACTGCAACAGCCTACAACACACACCAACGCATCACATTAACCTTGTACCTGTGGACAGGTGCAGAGACGCACACATGACAAACTGGCCAGGCAGGAGCTAACTCAGCCCTGAAAATTATTGAGATGCATTCAGGGGGGCTGCACACAAGCTAAACAGCAGCAGCTTACAGCTGCTGATGCTTTCCTTGGACAGTTTGCACAGATGCCAGGGTATCTGCTGCTGCTGAAGAGTCAGGTCTTTAGTAACTAGAAAGCACAGGAAGTGACACTATTTTGATTTAGATTGCTTCAACATTTAATCAGTACCAATTGTCCTTACAAGTCTCATAGATAAATAGCCAGAATCTGAAGGCTTTGGATTTTAAGCTCTGGACACAGCTGGGGGATAGGGGAAGTATTCCTACATTCTTTTTCTTCATACTATCAGCTGCTAAATTTGAGTATTCCTTGCACTCTCATGCAAAATATTTCTACTCATCCCTCCCCAGCATACACCTGGATCAAAGATGACTTAACAGAATTATCCCACAATTGTATATGTGGAATCTCTCTGTTCTGTATGTGCATTTTGCAATGTGACTCCAGCTTTCAATAGTTTGCCCATAATGTCCATGCCAGCTGATAAATGATTGACTACTTGGGCAAGAGGGAGCGGCATGAAGAGACTTATTGTTTTAATACTGACGCTGTATCTTGAGACTTACATGGTCTGAAAGAGGTTTCATTCTCGCAATAAGAACAAATTTTAAACGCTACCTTACCACATTTTTCAGTGGACAGAAGTAACACAGCAGATGAAGTCACAGCAATACAAAGCACCTCTCCAGTGGTGCTTATTCACCTTATAGCTATATCAGTAAAATGGAACAAACCAGCCCCTAACACACCCTTAGGTAAAAGGCAGGGAAGTGATACTGAGAAGTCTCCAGCTGGATCTAATAGGTCCCCAGGGAAAGTCATCTGCATCTTATCTTTAATTCAGTTGAACCATAAAATGTGATGAAAGCAGATCTGAACAGAAGACAGATTCTGTATCTAAGCTGCTTGTTATGAAATCCTGTTACAAAATTTCAACATCAATTTTTGTGTCAATATTTTACAAAATAAAGAGAGCTAGAAGGAGGCAAAAAACGTAACTCAGCAGAGATCAGAGAAAAACAGCTGCTAAAAATGAGGTATTCCTCACTGATTTCATTTCCACAGCCTAATCTTCATTAAAGATTTTTTTAAATTTAAGATTTCAAATATCAAGTCTAGGTATATCGTTATCAGTAGCTTTACACTGATTAAAATCCTACTAATGCTAGGAAAGAAACATAATTTTACAAAACCTTCAGATTCTCCTTGCGTGAATCTGCTCAAAGTCTGGAGTGCAGGGTCTTGCTTATATGTGTATCTCCTCAGGTACAATTTTCCTGCTGGGGATCCAACGGCAGGTTGCATCGTGTAATACTGTCCCAATTGCTCTCCCATGCAAGTTAGATCTTGGATAGATCATGCAGGTTAGGTCTTGTCAAGTTAGATCAAGAATATGCTATGTCTGCTTCCCTCTAAAAGGTACAGTTGGGGGGTTTTGATGAAAGCTCTATAGTGGCTTCTCTGCCTGCTGCCCTTACACCAATCATTAAATGATCTTATTGTCAAATGTGCCTAAGTGAAGCCAACTTTGCATAAAGAACTTAAATTAAATGAAGCTGTCAAGCCTGGAATTTTTAATAACATTACTTTAGAGCTCAAAAATAAGGACTTAAGTCTAGAGATGTATTTAAATACACCCCCAAAAGCACAGTATATCAAAAGAACAAAATCTGAAAGCAGTATGAGACACTTTCAGAATACTCTTTCCCCAATTACCCTTTTGACGTAATACCTGGTGATCTCTAATGAAGACTATTACTTCGTTGACAAATTGCCTATATATTGTGCAACCAACATTAAGTTTTTCACTTTTTGTTCATACTGTTGAAAAGAAAACCTCTTCTGATGCACACAAATGAGAAGCAGAAGAATAAGTTAGTACAAACTCTGTCAATAAATACACGCTTTGAAAAATGGCTTCCTAGTTTATAGCAGATTTATAGTTCTTATCTCAAGTTTCCAAAGTTCATCTGAATCTCCAATACAGGGAATTTCAATGTGTCAGTAAATCTTTTAAGCCATGAAGAAAACTCACTCAAAGAAGCAATGTCCCTTATCAGTGGAAGAAGTGATAAATCTGAAATAATATATAATTCATGATGACACATATCAAGACATTACAGCAAACACTGACACAAGACCTATTTATGGCATTGCTTTGCTAAGTGTATTCCCTACAGAACCATCTCCTCTCTTATTCTGAACCAAACACCTGCTTTGGTAATGCACATCCCTTCAGAGCTGGGGAAAAAAAAGCAAATCTAATTCAGCAACCATTTCTCATGATAGAAAACTAGTGGCCCTCAGCCAGCAACACATAAAAGTAAATGAAAATTTAAGTGCAGATCAAAAAGAAATGTGACACAGTATGGCTACTTTAAAAAATTTATGACCTCAGACATCAAGCTATCCATTGTCTAAAACATGCTAATATGAACGTTAAACTGTCCTTGGCTGGGGAAAAAAAAAAGTTTTAGTTTGGTTCCTTCACAACAGCTTCCTCAGTCTGCATGGTTTAATATATACACAGATTCACGAGCTCTGAAGAAATGGAGTCTTCTCAAATCTTTCTAATACAGTCCAGAGAGTTAAGGGTCACAGATGTCCTGTTCAGGAGACATTTACATTGCCACCCTGAAATTTGGAACCTGGAAATACCCTGCGAATATGAACTTGAATTTGCAACACCCTTGGGAGCAAGGTCACTACCAGACAAATTTGAAAAGTGCATTAATTTCAGTGACTCCAGGTGACATGACTGGCATAGCATATCACATGATTCAGTATCACAACCCTTGAATAGTGCAAATAGTTTTTGAATAGTTAAAACATCACTCAATAAAACTACCAGAGATAATGTAGAGTTTGAAAAGAAAGCATAGATAGATATTTGGGAAAAAACAAACAAACAAACAAACAAAAAAACCCCTATTTCCCTGCCAAGGCCATTACTGCAGTTCACCTTTGTATTAACAATAAAGTCATTTTTAAAAAGCCCCAAAAGTTTTTTTCTTTGCACAAATGTTTCCTGAAGAACCCAGTAGGATAGACACCATATTCTCAAGATACAGAACAGGGAAGAATATTTTCTCCTAATCCTACCCACATCTCCAAACCTTGCCTCAAGCATTAGCCAAACACACCCGCAATGGCTGGCAAATCAGAGCTAAACTAAGAAGAAACCAAAACTGGCACAGATGTTGCACAGGAGTTTCATGCTATTTCACCAATGATGTTTTTTCCTCTAATCTTTTTAGTTGAGTCATACATGATAATCATTTAAAATGTTAATACATTTGGTCTGAATAGAGAAAATTATTCCAAGCCTGGCTGTGGTACAGTCGAAGCAGCACTGTAGTCTGAACCCACTGAACAGCAGCAGATGTGTTGTTTACAAAGCCTGTTCAGACCAACCTCTGAGACACCAGGACATTAGAAGAACAGACAGGGCATTTAACCAAGCGGACACGGATACAGTTTAATGAAATGCTGTCCGAGATATTTTTTAAAGGACAAAAAGTGCCAGGGTGGGTGTAGGTTGATGAAACAAAGCAATAGACATGCAGACTAGAAAGGTTTACCAAGAAGTTTACCAAAAGTTTCCCAGGAGAGGAAAAAAAGCAGCATATACTTACTGGGTAAACATCACAGTAGTTATACTGAAGTGTTGCAGTGGGAAGCACTATAACATCTACAAACAGGAATAGAACAATAATTTTATGCATACATATATTTTATATATACATACACACACAGACGTACATACACACTTATCGAATCACAGAATCATTTTGGTTGGAAAAGACCTTTGGGATCATCAAGTCCAACCATTGACCCAGGACTGCCAAGCCCACCACTAGACTATGTCCCTGAGCACCGCATCTATGCATTTTTTTAAATGCCTCCAGGGATGGCGACTCCACCACCTCCCTGAGCAGCCTGTTCCAGTGCCTGACCACCCTTCCAGTGAAGATATTTTTTCCTAATACCCGATAGAAACCTCCCCTGGTGCAAATTGAGGCTGTTAACTAGCGATGGGACAAAAGGAATCTGGGAGAAGAGATAGACCCTCCCCTGCCTACAGCCCCCCTTCAGGTAGTTGAGAGTAATAAAGGCCCCCCCTGAGCTTCCTTTCCTCCAGGCTAAACAACCCCAGTACCCTCAGCTGCTCCTCATAAGACTTGTGTCCAGCTTAGTTAGGTTAAGGGCTGATTGAATCTGACAATGCTTCTCATCTCTTACCCACCACCACAAACAAACAAAAAAACGAAAAAAAAAAGCATAAAAAGATGATTCCCCAAAGACATGCTACAAACACAACGAGCAGTCCAGCAACTCAGCATGCCTTGCTCTACATCAGACTGCCCCTGTGAGGGTGATTTTTCACCCATCTTCTTCCTGAAGGCATATGCAAAACAGAAATTCAGATTTCTGCATTCACTGAGCATTTCTGTTCAGTGCTCTAGGCTGCCTTGAATGCAGGAATCAAGGAGGAACAAAAAGCCCTGTAACATCCACTGTAACCCTGTCCAGTTTCCCCTTAAGCTTAGTAAAAGCTTGGTCATTTTTGGCAGGCTCCTGTGACACACCTTTACCTAGCATGGGCCACGCTGATTTTTTTCTAAAATAAAAAAGTGAATGGAATGACAATTCTTTGTCACTTTATAGATCAACCTGCAGTTTTGGGGACATCCAGAGATAAAACCTCTGCATGAAGTTTCAGTCATGGTATGGAAAACAAAAACATTATACACACGTCGCTATAGCAAGAAGCACCCTGCACCTTGTTAGGGTAATGTAACCAGACGACCCCATCCTCCTGGCTGATATTACAAAAATTAGGCTAGACGTGAAGGGTCCTTACCAGACGAGATGGATATTCTGACATTCACAAATGTGTACTCAGGTTCAAGCCTCTGCTACATCAAGAGATCATGTGGCTGAGACCGAGGTCAAGGCACTGCTTAGACCATGCATTGAAAGTTTCTAACTCAAGTGCTACTACTTGACAAAGAAAGCTTAAAGAAGTCAAAGCAACCTTCCACGTGGGACCACCAGACCTTGGCTCCCCAGTTACACTTGCCTGTAGACACTCTAGGTCTGACAGTTCCAATCACCAACTGCTTTCCTGCATTTAAATTCAGTATTAATTGGCATACCTAAACTAGACACAGCTATTAGGTGATTCAGACTTGGCCCTTAACCAGTCAAGTGATCCTGTTTTCCATCTTTATAATGCCCTCGCAAACAAATGGTAAAAGCAGTCCATTAGTAAGTGTGCATCATTTAGATTCCATGATAATGGAGGTTGTATAATAAAGCTAAGATAAGAAGAGGCTAAGACATATGACAGCAATGAAACTGTCTACCTCATTCAGAAACAGAAAAATCTCTCAGCTAAGTATATCAGATAACTCTCACTAAAACCCAAAATGTTTTCCGGTGCAATTTTAACAGTAAATTACAACTCATCCCCTTCCATTCCCAGGTGTTCACAGTCTTAAGCTGGCACAAAATGACCTGTATCAGTATAACCCATTCTATTTGTGTCCCTGAACCATGAATAAAGGGAAACCTTAAAGTGTAAAACCAAAAATCAGGCCAGTAAAACTTGTGTAAACCAGCCCATAACCAACCTTAGAGGGGAAGGGAAGGTATCTGCCAGCATCTCCAGCTAATCTTAATGTGTCCCTGGGGAAATTCACCTTACTGTCTTCTGCCTTAGTCAGCTGAACAATAAAAGGAAAATAAAGTTGCTCCTGAATAAAATGTTTTCTGTATTCAGGTTGCTTTATATCATTTTAGGTATTTTAAATATGAAACTATGCATCAGCATATTACAGAATAAAATGAGCTGGAAAATGAGGAAGAAATATTCATCTGGCATCTATAGGAACAGAGGATCAAGTGACAGATGGAAAGGGGAATCAACTCCAAACAGTGGATAACCTTGCCTGCCACTAGCCTCAGAAGCACAACCTGCAATTAAAGGGTTCTGAACAGAAAAAAAAAAAAATATATTTTGCACTAACACATACAGTTTCATTGGCAGCAATAATTTTAAGACAAGGACAACACCCAGTTTTACTGATTCTGTTTCTCACATGCATTATTCTATTCCTTCTCTTTTCTTACAGAATAAACAGAGTCCAGAGAATCACCCCATAAATTACTCTTATTCTTGAGAGAAAAAAACAGCAACTATTCTCTTGATTTCCAGCAATAGAGGATTGACTTCTTACACATATGTGTGCATCTAGTTTATTTAGTATGCATTCGTGGACTGAAACTTCACAGATCTTTATAAGCCAGTTATATATGATAAAGAATGACTACTTAACACCTTGCCTTTTGAACAACACTCTTTTTAAGGACATTAAGCATGTCCAAGGAAAACTGGGAAGTGGTTGAAAAGACATTTCTGAGAGCTCTTATCACTACATTTATGACTGAAAAATCATCCTTTCATGCAAAGTTCAGGTAGGAATGTCTTAATGATGGGATATAGGAAGTGTTGTCCACTGGGGGTTTTAAAATCCAGAACAGTTTTGTAAGACAGTAAACATTACTGACTTTCAAACTAGATGTTTTAAGGCCTTTGTCAGGAGATAGCATTCCCCATCTCTCTCAAAAAAATAAAAAAACCTGAACACATAAAACCTCAGAATAATTTGGTTAAAATGAAAGAACATCACCACTGCAATCGCTATGACAGATTTGAAATATAATGCTCTAAACCAGCTTAATTTTCAGCAAACCTTGTGCAGATGCTACATAGATGACACATTTCTTACACCCTCGTAAAAATGATAAAAGGCCCACAATGGAGATATTCAAACAAACAATAACAAGAGATCACCTTCACTAAAGACTAGGAGAGACTTTTCTTTTTTGGACAGCTATTTACATGCAAGCGAATGAACTGGGAACTAAACTTATAAGCAATAGTTTTGAGGCAAGTACCACACTAAACAGTGCAAAGATATTCAAGCCATTTTCCTATACCTTCACTAATGTGGAATGCTTCTCTTTTTCTTATTGACTTTCTTGTCCCTTTGATATAATAGAATCACACTAATTCATGCTAATGACTAGGAGGCCGATCGCAGATTACCAGACCTTGCAAATTAGCAAGTAAGCAAACAAATGCTATTAAAAAGCCCAGTCAAGGGTATCACAGCACATCATTTACTTTGTTCATTTATTTTTCAAAAGTGTAATTTAGTCTCCTAACACTCCACAGCATACCAGTGAGTGCAGCAGCACATGGAACAAGCACAAAAGCCCCCACCATCAATGTCCGTTTATTGGGTTGCACAATCTTCTCCGCTCAGCCTGCTTGAGGAGCTAAGGCTGTGGCCCTGGAGACATTCAGGAGAATTAAGAATCACAATGATCACAAATAAGAATCACTGCTGTGGGCTGGAATCTGCACATCAGCAGTGCAGGCACACTGAGTGTCTGAAGATGAGTAAGGTGCCTTCCAGTTCACAAGCAGACATCAGGTGCCCTGTTCAACCAACAGCAATCAGTATTTGCTGCAAACAATGAATTAACTTAGAAGTCACCATAAAGAGTTTAGACTAAACCATGGCAGTATAACTTACCTGTCGATTAATCCTGATGGTGGCTAAGTCTATAAAAAGATTAAAAGCCCATTTGCAGATGATCTGCAGCAGGATGACCAGGACAGATTCACAATACCAATGGCTAGCTGCATCTCTCCTGTTCTGGCAGCAGCATAACTGTAAAGGTAAATATGAACACTCTACTGCATGTAGTTATTAAAACTGCAGAGAACTGGGGCAATTAAAAAAGGGGAGGCTGTTGAGACCCATCAAGTTTGCCATTTTGCAGTGCTGGAGACATTTTCATGGTATGCATTTTGCATCAAGGATTTAACCTGTACATTAATCTGTTCAGGTAGTTTTGTTCTTACTTCTCTTCCCAGCTCTCTGCTGGATTTTTTTAATAGTAAGAAGCTATGACAGATGGTACAGTTTCCAGGTTGGTATGTTTGTCAGCAAGACGGCTTGTACTGCTCAGCTCTGACTGCAGGCACATATATACTGGCAGTGGGCTAAAAATTTTAGCTGCATTAAGGCACTGCTGTACTGCTTCAGGTCAAGTGGAAAATCTTTTGCCACCTCTCCTGTAGATGGGATGGAGGAAGAAAGAGCGAGTTTTTCCTCTCTTCTGGTGAGCTTACATGGCTACAGTAGCCATTTTAGACATCTGTTTACACCTGGACCTTGGAAACCAGGCTGGTATAAATCAGCCCAGCAAGCAGCAAAAATGTATTTTTTGTTGAAGACCTCGGAGCTGCAAGTTAACACCTGGCTTTTTAGAGTCACTTCCCCCAACTTGTGTTAGAACCCAGGTCTCAGCCTCTCCCTTGTTCTGCCTTTTGCAGCTACTTTGTTCCACAAAGTTATTCTTCCACACACATTTTCTTTATGGAAGAGCCACTATAACGTTTCTGCTTTTCTCCACTTGCAGCATGGAGCATCTCACCTGAAGAATCCTACAGTGCACACTTTTCCTTTATTACCTTTCTGTTTGGGGACCCAGACCAAGACCCTGGCTGGTTTACAATTTCTTAGTCCCTCCTAGGCAGGAGAGGAGCTTTCTTATCTGTGTTCCAGCTTCAGGAAAGTGAACAGGAACAACTGAAGCTAAACTTTACTCAATTCTTTGTTGTCTCACTCGTTTGTTTGGGTTTTATTTTTTCACTCATTGTATTTTCAACATGCACTTTTTCCTCTTTTGACCATTCCCCTCTTTTGACCTTCCCAGAGTAAAACAGGAGTTATTCTATCATCTTAGAGCTTTCACAGTGCCCATGCAACTCAGCCTGCCATCTGTAGCCCCTATCAGAACAAGCAACTCTCTCCTTTCAGTCAGCTTCCTACTGTTTGTCTTAACTTTTTAAGCTCAAGAGAGCCACCAGGATGACTTGTGAGCCTCATATCTCCTGGTCCTTCCTAACACATGTTGCAATCCTCTAATAGTCTACTGCATAGATGCTAGGTATACTTTAACATCTATTTTCAGAAAACAAATTTTTATAATAAGTGTTTCCTTTGTGTCTCCCTTCTCCTCCTCAGATACTCCACTGCCTTTGGAGCATGTAGCATTAAGATTCAAATTAAAGCATTTTAACACTGATTTTCACCACCTCCAGCAAAAAAATAGCACCTGTAACATGCCACCTCATGTCCACAAAGCAAATAAATCTGAAATTTGTAGGACTGAGGTCGACGAAACAGCATTTAGCATTGCCTCAAGTGAATTAGGTGGGGGTATAAAGGTTAATCCCTCCATCAACACAATCCAGTGAATTACTCAAAATGTCTTTTCCAAACTGATAGTCTGGCTAGGATGCAAATGACTGATGCAACACTAGAAGTCCCAAGCAAAACTACAACCCAGGAAAATTTTATTTTGTCCTTTGGGTCTTACTCTAAAGTAACTTTCCTGTTGAATCAGAGTGGGGTGGTTGTAGCTAGAAAAGCTCTTCCCTAATCTCATTATCCATGAAATCTGATCACTTTCCCCCTACTCGGAAGTACCTTACACCAAAACAGAGTTGGACACAGGCCAAGAAATATAAAACATTAATGTTATTTTGTATGAAAAACTCTCCTGGTTCCATCAAACCCAAAATTTCAGCATCCTTCCTGAGATATTCTGCAGCAGATCCTCACTGTTTATGTGTTTAAATAATTTTTTATTATTAAGAATAAAATAAAACAATAAAATGGTCCTGAATATGCCTTAAAATTCAATCTTCTTTCTCAGGACTTGCAAAAGAGCTGTTAAAAAAAAAAAAAAAAATAACCCCCAAAAAAACAATAAAATACCAAGCAGCAAAGGCAAATTCTGTACCTTCTAAGCCATTCCAGTGTAAAAATCCTCCTTGCTCAGTATCTGGTGGCATATCCTTAAAACAAGCTGCCACACATTTCCTATGACATCTCTTGTACGAACACGTTCCTATACAGTTATCACTAAAGCCCTGCACACTTTCAAAATGAAACAGCCCTACATGATTCTGTCAAATAAAGTCTCTTGCTATGATCTTCCAGCAGTTGTTTCCTGTAGCTTAAAAACATTCTGTCTCCCTTTTTTTTTTTTTATTTTTGTTACCTCAAAAAGAAAAAGACATTGCTTTTCCCGCACCTCTTCTACAACATCTAGTCATATTGCAGGGGCCCACATGGGGAGCCAACAGGAGGAGATCCCTAGCCCACATAGACTTCATTCTCTGGAACTTCAAGTAGATGTGAAACCTGTTTTTGGTGTTCCTTGAACTTTTAAACCTGTAAGCTTCTAGGCTTTCTTATTCCTCAGAAGCCTACCACATGTCAACAGTGTTTTCTTCTTAAAACGCACCCAGGGACTCTACCTGGCAGCAAGGACTTCAGTAAAGAAATAGTAATATAGAGCTATGCTTCCTACCTCCTCACAGCCCTCTGAACTCTGTTGTGGTTTTGTGCAGCTGTAAGGGGAAACAAGAACCTCTGGGTACTATCATAATATAAATTAGTATCATCACAAATACATATTTTTTTAAAGTAAAATCCAAATAGGGATTCCACTTTATAGAGGGGAGTTAAAATTATAATCAGCAGCTTATGAACTTTGTGATCAGTAGGTAATACAGCAGAGACATGCATTTCTGGAGAAAGTCTTAAAATTAGCATGGTTTGTCATTCCAATTTAATTGGGCGAGATCCTTGGCTGGCATAACCTAATACAGCTGTACTGTCTTAAATTAGTCAATGGAAATGGGCATAGCTTCAGTTATTCCAGTGCCAGAAGGGGTCCATTACACGTGTCTAAGTCAGTTCTTTTTTATGACACATGCCTGAGGAGGACATCTATTAATTCCTTCATCAAGCCAAATAAAATGTTCTTCTTATACTATCCTAGATTCTAGCTTACACGTAAGGGGTACTAAAATCTGGTTAAAAAAAAAAGGAAAAAAGAAAAGCCATTTTCCCAGTTTATGCAGTGCACTGCTCGCAGTGTTTAACACTCCTATCAGGGAAGGCAAAGGAGACAGCAAGGGCTCCCTGCCTAATCCTTCCTTTTCTCTCATAACACTCCTTGTGCTATTCACACGCCTTCTGCCAGCCACTCCTGAAAAGAGAAAACAGCCGTCTGCCACAAAAGGAGTCCCAACTGAACGAACCGTGACTTCATTTCACCACATGAACTACCCAGCAGCAGTGTAGCTGTTGCGTGATTGTCTAGATTGCTTCTTAGGGGACGCCCATAATAGATATTGTTGTTTAGCCATTTCTGCAGAGATCTTAGGCTTTGCTGCACAGTTGAACTTGCTTTGCAAGCTATTATATCCCCCTGGAAAAAGATACACTGCAAAGGGAAGCTCAGGATGCACAGCATCTTCCAGCCCCTCAGCACTACAACCAAGGCAGGACAATTGGGGTGCAGAGCACACAATTTCGTTCAGCTCATACAGTAAATTGAGTCAGGTTTAAGGAGTGGGGTGGTTATTTTTGGAGCAGATGCTAGGAAGATAGTGCAAGTCCTGCCTGTATGTTAAAGTCTGACCTATGGGTCTATCTTCGCAGCAGTATATTCATCCGACATGATAACAATACTGAAGTCAACCAGGGAAAGTTTTTTTTAAATATATATTGGATTCCTGATATCCTTGAGGAAATTATTTTGACCTTATATTGCTGAAAGTTCTCCCACAGTCATACCGCCAGAGCTCCTTTGTGGCATATAAGTTTATTAAAAAAAAAAAAAAAAAAAAAAATGCCCGTTGCAGATTTTCTGATCAGAACCTAGTAATGCAAGTCAGAGGCTTCTGTTCAGCTGATTCAGTGATAGCTCTCTTCAGTAGGGAGAAATTACTTTTGTGTAAGAAGCAATACCCAGCTTGTTTCAAACCTCAGCCTCTGGCAAATCTGTCATAGCAGGAGACATTCCCTGTTTCTTTGACAGATTGCCCTGCAGCTGAAAGTTAATCTAACATGTCAGAAAAAGTATACAGTAGGTAAAGAAAAAAGCCAAAGCTAACCCTCTCAGCATTTTACATCAGGGCATATTTGAAAGAAACACTCATTTATAGACAGTAAAAAATATTGCTTTAAGTCTTCAAATTAAAAGAAAAAGAAAGCATAAAGATACGCTAGCAATAAAAAAAAAAATAAGCTTACAGAAAGAACAGACCAGAGTCTGTAACCTTCACCAGGGATAAAAAAATTAAAAAATACAACCACGAATTAAGATCCAAGACTGTTCATTTTTGTTATTACAGATCAATTTTCTTTCTTCTTATCGCTCAGAGTGCCAAATAAATAACTGGTTTCAACTATCATGATGCATAAAAGCATGAATTCTGGCTACTACAACAACAAAACAAAAAAAATCTCACCTGGCAATGCTATATGTAATTTTGTTGTTGTCATTCTTTTATATATCACTCCATCAGCAGCCCAAATTTGCTTCAAGTTTCTCTGTTCTTTCTTGTTGACAAGGTCCCTGAAGTTATATAAAGCACCATTCTCAGAAATGCACAAACATGTAAACACACTGAAGTTTTTGCTTTAAATGGTACCCCAGATCTTAGGCAAAGTCAGTAGGATTGCTGCTGGCTAGCACTAGTCTTAGAAAGCCAAAGTGAGCCAGAACTACATTCTCTGTTGGAAATACAGTTTTATCAAAAGCCTAAACATTTTGTAAGAATAGTTCAATGACTGAACTCCCTTGACAAGTACTGAAGCAAGAAATGTTTATGTTATTTTTTCCAGTGATGTTATTTTTTCAGTTGTACCAAAACTGTAAGATTATATTTATGATTTTACATTAGTAAAATGAAAAGACTGAGTGTCTCAAAAATTACTTTCCATTTAATGAAAAACCTGAGAACTGGGGGGAGAGGACTGGTGAGAAGAAGGGTCTGATATAGAATGAAAATACATTTAACAGTGTGAGATTTTCCCAGGCAGCCACATCCAGACCATTAAAACAGGATGAAATACTGCATGCTTACTGCTATTCTAAACATGTAAGGAAAATTTCATAAAAACTTCTCGTGTTGCTAACTTTCTTAAGCAAAGCAACACTCCCGATTCATCTCTAAAGTGTTTATATTAAATCACCAAAACTGTGAGAAAGGAGCGTGATAATCTTTAATCTCTGTATCATTTTATAAGTTGAAAAGAACACAAAGAATGAAGCAACTCACCAACCAGTCTACAAGTTGTATTAAAGCTGTGAACGCCCTTTCTCATTGTCACCTGAAGCATCATTTTCCACTTTTCAGGTCTTTAACTTCCTGTTCCAACACTCTGACAGTTTTTCTCTTAATCCATTAATGGCAAAATAAGGGCAATTGCTAAAGCAAAGCGTGTTTTGTACCAGAGGTCATTTGACATAGTTGGGCTATTTTTCATTCCCCTGTGCACCGCAATGGAAGGTGCAATGGAAGGCACAATGGAAGGCCAGCCCGTCCCTACAGCTCTGCTCTCTGCTGGACACTCCTGCACTTGCACAGCTATGGACAGAGCACAGTTCACATGCAATTTTTGTTCTCATCACAAATCATTATCTGAAAGAACAGAAGCAGCAGACCTGGGCAGTATCTGGAAGGAGGCAGCAGAGCCAAGCCAAGAGATGAGTAGCCAAGAAGGCAAAAGGCAGCAGGAAGTACAGGGAACATCTAGAGGGGAAGGCACCACCTCAAGCCCCTTTACTGCTTTTTCCACCCACATACCTCCCAGCTTGGTGGCACTCCAAGTCCCTCCTGACCTCAGTGACAGAGTGGCTGCCTTCCCCACCACCTGTCCCTGCTCCTTAGTCCCAGGTGAAAGAAAAACTGGAAAACAAAGAAAGTGAGTGAGTCTAAAGCAAGAGTGAAAGCAGAACTTTTAGCTCAGGCAAGCCTGGAAGGCCACTTCAGACCCCCCAGAGACAGGGAATCAGGCCAAGCTGGATAAGGAACAACACTTGGGACAAGCGTGTAACATTCCTCTTCTGTAGGGCACCTTCTCTCCCAGCCAGTCCTACCACCCACAGCAACATCTGCCTTGCCACCTTCTCCTAGTGGCTCTACAACAGTGGACCAGTTGGGCACCTCCCACAGTGTTCACAAGTCTCAAATAAGGATGACAGTGAGCACAAGGACAAAGGGAGAAAGTTAAAACTGTTTGAGAATCAGAGTCTTACTGGTTTCTACAATGACTAAGTAAATCTTGAATTAAATGCTTTCCGAACTCTGCTTTAGCACATCTTTTTTATCTCTGAGGATGATTTCATTAACGGCTGAAAGCACCTTGAAAACATAAAACATTAAGCATTATTCTTTTTATAATGTAAGTTTTGAAAAATTGACCAGGCTCATATTAATCTAATAAGTGGCAGCTTTCCAGCCCGATAGCTTCATAATGGGTATCTTGGCCTTTCGAGAGTCTGGGTTTTTAATCCCTCAGAGAGTATAAATGTGCAATCACATGTGAACTATCAGCCTTGGGAAGGAGGAAGTTCCATGCCATGTTTTACTGCTAGCAAGCTGCTTCTCCTAATAAACACACCAATCTTCATCCTTCCCATTATGATTTTTCAGGGGAGTATTTGTGACAGCACACATGAAGACTCACATCTGCTTTTGTGTGTATTTTGTTCCCCCAAAGATTTGGGAGAAGCTACAACATATGAAGAAAAAACCGTGAGATTTCTTCTTTAGATAAAATGAGATAAATATGAGTATTGACAGTTACCCATCAATGTAGCTCTCAGAATAGTTATGGAATGGGTTTCACGTGGATACCTTGTGAAACAATTTGCACAAGCTAGAGTCCAAGCTTCAAGAGACAAAGTTTCACAGACTTTAATAGTACTGAAAGCAACTTCGGCTCCTCTTTTAGATGAGCTCTCCTGTGGTGCACTTGTAGCACTGCACTGACAGATGGTTGGAATGAGCCTGTATTTTAGAGATTAGGGATTTCTCAAACTTAATTTCATACAAATGCTCAAAATAATCATTAAATACTTCGTTCATACTCCAAGCATTACAGTCAATAATTTTGACAGTCACCAGCAAGCAACAGGATCGTATTATCAGCTAATTGTCACTGCCAAATTTTAGCATCACACAAGTGAAAACGCAGGTGTTCATATGGAGAGGACCAGAGACTTCACACCAGGCTGAAGCCTTTGCTGCACATGTAGTTCTCTCTGCAGTATACTGCAATAATCTAGGTGGAAGGCACTGCAGGGACAAGCATGAAAGCTGTGTGAAGAACAGAGGTTTGGTTTCATGAAAGGTTCTGAGCTTTCAAACCTTTGGCTTTCTGCCAAATTCAAATGGAAATTTATGAAACCATTTCCCATAAAATTATTACAAGTCAATCTAAATGTCTGTTTTTCACTTCAGTTATATACTGTACATATATTTAAAAAATTCTGTAAAATGAAAAGGTGCTTCCAATCATGGGGGGGGGGGGGGGGGGGGCAGGAACCCAAAGAAAATAACTTTCAATTCCCAAAAGGTGAAATGTGAATGACATCAGTAGAATTTTTTTCATCTTCTTCCAAAACAATGTCCCTAATCAACCTAAATCTGGCATGATATTTTGGTTCATATAAAGCACTTACCCCAGGAAAACATCCTTCTGTCAGAGATTTGGACTAGCTTTGGCAGGCCTACTAGTCCCTAGAAAGAAGGGTTGATACACTACTGTCACGAACACTGTGGCTATTGGTTACTGGAGAGAAGAAATCATGTGAGCTACATAAACCTAAATAAGCAAAAAGAAATTAAAACAAGACCCTTCATGTAGAAGTTCAGCCCAGACACAATCACTGGCTGTGCAGGAAGCTCTACAAGGAGCTTCCAAACACGAAATCAGAGGAAAAAGAGTTGATGTTGGCCAGGGAGCTACACAGTATTCATGAATGCTGTAACATGAGGGTGTCTCTGAAAAGAATAACCAACAATGCAACCTCAAAACTAGTATATTTAAGCCCTAATCTTCTACTTAGGAAAGGACTACAGCCTCTGGCACTTTATGAACAAGCTGTTATCATTTTACACATCAAATATACAACAGGCACAATCTAGTTACTGTGTCCCACTTTCCCATGTGAGGCAAAGGGTCTAAAACAAATTTTGCAAAGGTCCTTGTCTTTTTATTCAGAAATACAGCTTCATAGAAACTGCTGCCAGCAGTCAGATAGGAATCAACAGAAGAAAAAAATATTTCCCCTTAGGACACTCTTCCTAAACACTGCCAGTAAAAACCTTTTTATTCTAAAGGTTTCCTTTGGGGATGAGGTAAGTTCAGAGTTTTGTCCCGTGTAGGCTGGCATTTACAACAAGAGCAGAGGAACTCATATGAGCAGTCCTTTGATTCCAGGAGAACAGTTGCAGTGCTGTCAGCACAGCACATGTGATTTTGCATGTGTCTGAGCAAGAAGGGAGCAACAGATGTGAAGAGATCACTGCAATAGGGAAAGGATCCTGTTTCTAGTCTGAATGCACAGAAGGTTTCACAGTGCAGCTTGCCCTCTGTCTCAACACTCCTTGATTTTGGTTTCTAACATCACAGGCTAAATCAATTTCCCCCTTCTGGACCAGAGCTGGAAGAAAACCTTAAGTAAAATGTCTTTGTCATAAAGGATATTACTCCCCTGCAGTGCCAGATGGGTCCACAGACATGCAATTTATCCAATATCAGGAGTTGAATATGGGGTTAGCAAAACCATTTTCTCACTACTCTCTTAAGACTTTTTTTGCTTTTGCTATCCCAGGCTAAGGTTCACGATTTCAGGCTTTTCCCATATTGCAAGAATTAAAATCCTGAGCATGTATACA
This sequence comes from Falco punctatus, assembly GCF_963210335.1. Classification (NCBI taxonomy): domain Eukaryota; kingdom Metazoa; phylum Chordata; class Aves; order Falconiformes; family Falconidae; genus Falco; species Falco punctatus. The sequence goes on from NC_137587.1 coordinate 57,891,235, forward strand.
GGACAGGAAGGGAGGGACAACACGTGCTGAAGAATATTAACCTGAATCAGCTTTCAAAACTGAATGATTAAATAGAGTCCCTCTGCAAACACTCTCAATCAAAAATAAAGTATTAACATACTTGCAAAGGAAACCAAATCAAATTATAACCTTTTTAATTCTGAATAAGTAACTAACTAGATTTTCATGGGCTGAGCAGCCTATAACTAGCAGTAGGCAAGATGGTGATAAAGGGCACCCAGAGGGGGAAGCTTCTCTACACATAGGGAGGGAGACTTTTTTTAGGACATGGTATGGATCCACATGCAAGGGGTCTGCACCACCCAACCTGCCCAGAGGAGCCTGGCAGCTTTAGGACCATAGCCGTATGCCTCTAGAGAGACGGACCAGATGCAGACTGTAAACCGTCCCCTAAGACTCTGGTAGCCCATGGCTTGAGCTGAAACAGAGAGTAGGCTTCGTTTCCTCCAGGTAGGGGCAGGGGGGCAGAATCAGATAGGTTAAGCCAGCCAACACAACAGATTTGTGACCCAGTCTTCAAGGCACACAAGCTGGCTGTAACGTCCACTTCAGGCAATTTAGAAAGAGAGGAGTTCACAGAACTTCATGACAGTTAGGAACAAGTAATTTAAGACCATATATCTGTTTAAGTGTCACCTCTTCCTTAGCTGCACAATCCCCTCTCTATTGATACAGTACACAATTCCTTTGCTCAAATTTGTTTTGTCTAACTCAAGGGTTTATTACTTTCCGGAATTTGCAGAAGACAGAACACCCATACAGTGGGAAGCATGAAGTCTCAAACAGTATCAAAGATCCTATGCTCTCATCTGCAGACAGGAAGAAACTGCATTGAATACTTGACGATAAGGGAAGAGACTTTCCTTGAACTCCCACCACTGCAACTGGGATGCATCATCTATACTGCTCCTACCTCGGACCACCTTTTTGGCTTCCAAGAGGAGTAGCTTAACACCTTTCCCAAGCAGGAAGGTAACAGTCTTTCTAGTCTAGAGAGTCTAGAAAATTAAGGGGATAAATATTCTTTGGCTTGACAACTGCCACACCTAGGGAAATACCAGTAGAGAGACTGTGGGAAGACACCACTGGGTCAGGCTTAGATTCTGCCCATACCTAGAAGGTGTTTCTACATGTCTAAGGAGCAAGTGTGTGACTGTTAGAGAAAAAAAAACATCCTGTGCAGGTAGATAGCACTCATCTGCATAAATTTCCTGCTCCTCATTGTCAGATGAAATGCATTAACCCCAGTTATATTTTCATTGTTTCCCCGCAATTTTGGAAGAGCCATAAAGATTTGATGAACATCCTCTTTAAGCCCCATTGCTTGCAAGTAGTCAGAAGAACATCAGAACTCTCCTAACCAACTCAGTCCAATTTTGCCTAACCATTATGTGCCACTAATTAAATGCAGGGCCACATGCTTCGGCCTTCTCTCCCCCATCACAAGTAAATATACTGCTCATACACTATAACATGATAAGTGGGAAGGATGGCAGAAAGGAGATAGCTAGGAGTAGGCTACCCCAGGCAAAGAACCACTTCTTTTGCCTACAGACCTCTTCCAAATTATCCTGGGAAGCTGGCCAGATTAATTACCCTGGTAGACCACACACAGCCCATGGGTAAGCAGTCTTTCCCTTGAAAACTGACTTGAATTACAAAAATTTCTTGAAAGCATTGTCAAAAGTGCCAGGCTTGAAAAATAATGCTGTACAACTCTACCTTCCTTCAACTGCTGTCTTTTGAGTTGTACTAGTTTAGGATGCAACCTACTGCACCATGTTAGCAGACTGCTGTTGGAAGGGCAGTACAGATCTGTAGGAGGGGAATTACAAAACTCACCAGATCCTAGCCTGCTGGCTGGATGACTTCCAGAATACAGAGTCTTTTTTAATCACAAACACATGTATGCATTTCCCACCATACTTTGAATCTCCCTGCCAGGTCCACTTTTTATGAATGAGATATTGAAACCAGCAGGAATTTTGCTTTCACAAGGTCCAGAAATGGGGGAATTCTTGTGAATCTCAAATCCTGCCAGGTAAGAGATGCTAAGGGACCACACAATGCACACTGGACGAGGGCTGAGATTACCGTTAACTCAACAAGCTCCTGGGAAGGCAGAATTTTGTCAGTTACGCACTTCAGTGATCATTTCTGGAAGCTTCCTTTGAATATCATGCAGAAAGGACTAGAATTTGACTGCCACACAAAGCTGAGCTTTCTTTGGGAACCCAAAGTGCTAAATGACCTTGAGAGTATCCTTACTATGGTACTAATTCTACTATGGTTGTTTCTCTCCAACCATATAGCCTCTGGGCACCATGTGATTTGTACAGGCTGGAACTGCTTAAAGGTGGCTCTCACTGTTCCAACCCTTTGTCCTTACATTATAGTCCACAGAAAACCACTTACATCCCTGCATGAAACACATGGACATGTGTCAGTTTGGTCTAAGAGTGAATTGTTCTAAGGTGCTGGACTGTGAAACAGAGCAGCTGTATTCCCTTACACCAGCTCTGCTGCAGGAAGGCAACCTCTAGCAGAGGGACAGAAGCAAATCACTGCAAGGCAGTCACACCAGAACTTCTGCAGCTGTTTCTCTGGGCATACAGAGGCCACAGCAGTCAGCCTTACGTCAATGAACAGCAACGGGTTTGATGACTCAGTAGCAGACCCTTCAGGCCACACAGGGAGACTGAATCCAACCACCCTGAGAAAGAGAAGTGTTAAACAAAGTCAGGGAAATTCAGGGTCCAAGAAACAGCTTGGGTGAGAAGAGGATATTTAGTCCAAGGCAGTAACCCACAAGTCTGCCATTATTAAAAGGATTTAAACATCTTCCAAGGTTGCTACCTTAGATATGGAAGAGAATTCCTGCTGGGGACATATGGACAGCTTGCCATCTTTATTTTCTGTACCTTTCAGGAATGTTTTCCCCTTGTCTATCTGAACTCATTTTCACAAAGTACTTGACAGTCTGGCATAAGCTTGATATCCTTAGTTTAGTTCTTGCTAATTACACAGCACCTCAGCAACTGATTGTACACTAGTCAAATAAATCCAGAAAGGAGTTATCTCAGTAAAAAATTGTTTGCAGCAAACCAATGAGAAAAAACTTTAAATCAGTGTTTATAATATTTTTCTTACTGCTGGTGAAATTGCAGCAACTTAATTAAGACTATCTTGTTAAAAGCTGAGCAAAATCCTCTGCCAGAAAGGAGGCTTCAAAGTGGGTGGAAGAAAGAACACGATAAACAAGAAAGGCAGTACTGGTCTTTTGGCTACCTCCCATCAGAGAGTAGCAGGTGGTTCAGTGGAACAATTACAAACTTCCTAGGAGAAGGAAGTTTTATTTTCTAAAGACAAAAACCTTTTCCCGTGACAGAAACATCCTCCAAGAAAGTCTTAATAAAACTGCAAATACAGTGAAAGCCACTACTGTCTTCCTGACAAAGTGATAAAAGTCTTAAGTCACCAAGGAAAATCACTAGAAAACAGTCACCGCAGTGACTCTCAACTGTCAGGACACGATTTAAAATAGCCCCCTTCCATCTCAAAACTTCAGTCTAGGCTGACAAAAGCTGAGCAAAAGGCTCAACAAATAGAGATCCTCTCTGGAATAAGGGAAGAAAAAACCCAAATCTAGCCCAAAATCGCCAAACTAAAACCACAACAGAGAGGCCAAGCTAAGCAAGATGAGTCTCAGCTTCAACCCTGACAAGAGTCAGGCATGACTGCTATCAACACTACACATCTTGAACGATAACTGAACCATTTGGCATCAACCGACCACTTGAGGAGCCCCTTTCCACTGATCTTGAGTAGAAGATCCAGAAGCAATGAAAATATGAGATACTTGAACTTCAACATGAACAGACAAGATGAAGGAACCCAGTAAAAGCACAAGAGTTCTAAAATACGCTAAGTATATGGGGTTACATGATTTGTTATTTTTAAACATCCTCTTACGAATGTAATAAATCTTTATATTCAGAAGTCATCATAAAATCAAAGCCATTTTAATAGATATATAAATATATATACAGGCAAATCTATCTCTTTCATGTGGGATGATTTAGAAATAAGTAAGGCAGATGCATATGCAAGAAATTCTACTAGAAAAAGCACCTCAGCATGACTAAGAAATACACAAAATATGGACCTGGCTGTGCAATACCCAGCTTCAGAGTTCCTCACAGAGCTCTGAGTGAGCTCAAACACCAACATCTCTGCATAACATTGCAGAATTAAGGCCTATTTTAAAGATCTCTAAACAAAACAGCCTGTAGTATAATCTCAATCAAAACCATGATGAAACCAAATTTAGGTTTGAATAGTACAAGTACTTTTTTTTTTTTTCTTCAGAAAAAAGGCAGCAGTTACTCATTCAGACATGAGATATCACTACACTAACAGGGGAATGAAGTGAAAACATGATACATAACACCCTGAGCTCTAGGATTGTAATCTCACAGTTAACACCGGAATCCATATTTGCTGTTTGAAACCATCTCTAATTCCACACTGTCTGAAGGGGTTAAAGCCGCCTGAGCTGATTTCAAAAATGGACAGCAGCCGTGAGAACAACTAGTTCCCTAGACAGTTTAGCACTGATAGCTAATCTCTTGTTTCCTGCCTTTTTCTCCCCTCATTCTCTCAAATCCCAGCTTCAGAGGATACAAATGAACGATTTAACCTGCTTCAGTGCTGTTTTCTCCACATCACATTAAAATAGTGGCATGTCAAGAACTCAGAAAGAAATGTCGTGCACCAGAAAAAGGATGTTTATGCTCTATTGTTACAAGACTTTCTGTCCAGTTCAGGATTAATTTCCAAATACTAAATATTTGACACAGCATTCAAGATTATTTGAGAAAAAGACAAAGATGTTTATGAAACATAGCAGATTCAGCTGGTGTTTTGAAACAAAATGTAGTAAGTGCTTCTGAGTAAACTACCATGTGTTTCTAGCACTCGGTATGTAGCATTTCAGAGAGACAATTTGAAACATGCAAAGGAAAACACACCAGCATTTACATTGCTAATTACTAAGCTCAGTAACCAGTGAGCATGGGTTTTCTATTAAAAAAAAAACAACACACACACTCAAAACAAATCAAATAAAAAAAAACCACACACACACAAAAACACCACACACACACCACACAAAAGCTTTAGAGCTCCTTTCCTCTGCTTGGATACTCAGGTCTCCCTGAACACAGGGCAGTGCAGGGTTATTCAGACTCAGGTAAGACCTTGTAACAGAGTGAAACTGTTTCCTCAAAAGTACACAACTAAGTAGGTAAGGGCACTGGTACCACTTTGGCCTTTTGTTCCACTTTACAAAAGAAGGAAACTTGTCCGTGTGTCCACTGAAAATATTTAAATAAGATGCAGATTCTGCAGGCAACAGAAACCAAACAAAATATTTCTGTATAATATGCAACCAACCAACCAAGGCTGCACGCACTTTCAAAGCAAGTTATGAGAATACAACGTTTTTGATAGATTTAAAGATATCAACAGCCATTCAACTATTACAACTTTATATTACAAGGAAAAAGAAACACAAATAAAGAAAAAGAATTACTTACCAATACTACTGACTGCTTCTGCCTTAAAAGTGAATTACCTTTTGGATCCAGAAAGGGTATTAGGCAAGTTCTGGCACATATCCGCTGCACTGGCCAACTGGGAATTAGCAACACTTAGTCATCCACATCAAAAGCAGAATGTTCTTTTTTCCAAAGGTAAAGCCCACCATTTAAAACAAAAAAAAACACCCTTCAGTCATGTTTTAAGTAACAATACTGCTGCTGCTATTTCTGCCGTGAGTTTTTCATCAGTTCTTGGCCACTTACATCTGTAAGGAGCCCATAAGGCGACAGCAAGCAATGCTCTCCTGGACAAGTAATTAACAAAGTCCTGGTCCATCTAAGTTACAAATACAGATCATGCAGAATAGAGAGTGAGAGTGTGTGAGACAGAGGGAGGGAGACAGTCAATTAATTATAAATGCATCTAATTTGGCTATAATACAAGCTGCACATGTGGACTGAGAAAAGTGTGTGTAAGCTGTCACCAAATTGCATTTTGCTAATAATTCTTATCCGTAGCCATCAAATTAAGCCAGCCAAAGTGCCACCTACCCAGGTAGCTATGCCGGCTGTGTTTAGATAGCAGTTAAACAGCTACAGCTTGGTTTTGCTTAATATGATTTCTCTTAAAATTCTGACAGCTGGCTCAATGCTCTAGTAGTTTTTAGCCAAATTATTGCAAGGTTTCAATTTTCATCTTAAACCCTGCATATATAGGCATGTAATCACATTACGCTAAGAAATAATCAGTGCTTTCAAGGTCAGCAGAGGAAAGTGATCAAGAAAATTGTACAAATCAAAAATATAAAGCAAAGTCTTAAGCAGGCACAAGTTCTACTTTATTTCACATTGATGCTCAGCACTGTTGGCCAAAGAAATGCTGGTTTGCTTTAATTTCTGCCATTCATTTTGATATATCCTGAGGTACTGTGACCAGCAGGAGAACAGCATTAGTTATGATGGAACATTTGCTTTCTGAGAGCTCTTAAATTCCCCAGGTGTCCTCACTGCATATTTGGGTATGCAATGGTAGATATATACCTGAAGCAAACAGAAACGTCAGAAAAATGATCTGTTTTATATGCACAACCTTACTGTTTATTCAAACAAGCTAGTTACCTAATAACAAAATATTTAAGAGTATCTGGCTGAGATTTTTCCCATTTCAAACAGAGCATTATGGCAGTATCATTTACACACATAGATAAATTGCTAGATCCGCAGTGACCTCAAAACTTAAGTATTTTATTAACAGAGTAGATTATGTCCCTTCAGAACTTGATACAACATCAGAGCCTGGTTCTTTCTAATGCAAATGCACAGGACCTATCACTTCTGTTAAAGGGATGTTCTTGTAACATCAGAATCTGATATACACGTAGCATAAGAATCCAGGCCACAGAGGAAAGCAGTATTCCCAGACTGACCAGTTTATAAATCATGTTATTGTCCAAACTAAAAAAAAAAAAGAACAAAAGAAACCCATAATGCTTTGCTACCTCCATTAATTCAACGTGGTTTAAAAGTCTGATTTTTTTATTTTATTTTTTTTTACTACTTAGGGGGTTGGGGGGAAAGGAATAACTACAAATGTTCATAAGCACAGCTGCTGATTAATAACCATTCTTCTTGCACTTGAGATTTGTCTGCAGTTGGATACAGCACCCAAGCATCTGGATCTCTATTGGCAGCTTTGAGATTAGGAACTAAAGGTCACCAGGATTTGGTTTGTGAAATTTTCTCTCATGAAATATTTTAATTATATAGCATATCACATTCAGTGCAGGAGAAGAAAATCAAATTAAGGTACTCAAATGCACAAATCTGATCATCTTTTTTTATTCACTGTGTATATTCTATCTCTAAAAATATACATGTGTAAGTGTATCTATCATCAACATTGGTACAAGAACTTCTTTCTTTCCTTAAAGCTATTAAAAATGATATTTAATTATTTGCACACTGAACTTGTATGCACTCCAGTAGGGAACGCAGAATAAGGCAGCATGTGACAGCAGCAAGCTCTAGGGAGACAGGGTTACTCCAGTAATAAATCCACCTGGACTTCAACAGATGCCATCTCCTGTCAAAGCTATTAAAATAACACTTGATCACTTGCTCCTGTTCTGTACCATGTACAGCATAATCAAGAAAATGACTTCTCAAGCAGCTCTTATCTTCAGACATTACAATTTTTTACCCCTACACAGAACACTGACACTGTCTTAATTTTAAAGGCCAAGATACGGGAGGGAATTGCTAAACTCATCCAGCCTGGCATTAGCAGAGCCAAGTAACTATGATTCCAGGGTCCCATCCAGCAATGGTGCATTTGTATATCACACTGCTCTCTGTGCTTTGTGTGGCCACCATCTCCAGATAGCTGTGAAGAATCCACCTGCACATACACACACACTCGTACAGCACGTATCTGTGTAGCAGCTGTGCAATAAAACACACAAGAAAACAGTGGGGTGAGATGCTGAAAGGCAAAAAGAAAAGAGACCTGCCAGGAATAAGCAAGATAATGCACATGTGCCTGGAGCAAACACCAGACTACTGCACAGCTTCAGAGACCCACTTCCCACCGTTCATCTGCCAAGCGAAGGCTGCTAATAGCACAAAGCCTAGAAATCACTGTGGATGTAGAAGAGTTACAAAGAATAGCATGAATTATTTCTCACCCCCCTCCAAAGTCACAACAAGTCTTCAATACAGAAAACTTTCCATCTTTTGAAAGTCAAAGTACACTAATTATGGTTATGGAAACATTCACTGTACATTGTTGCTTTACCTGTCTTAAGTCTCTTCTCCCACCACTGGACTAAAGACATGCTTGGCATGGCTGCTCAGCAATATCTGAAGATCTTAATACACCCATTCTACATGAGCACCAACTGAACAGAAATTGCAGCCACAGCACTCAGCCAAGTATGAGTCGTGCCCATCACACTGAAAGCTTGCTGCATTGAAAGAGACAAGACTGCAATAACCTTGGGCCTTTAGGACAAATACTAATCACTAACTGACACCAGCAAGTCCTGCTTTCTAGCAAAGTGCTTTCGGTTTTGTACGTGTCATCTCAAGAATCACCACATTTTTAATTGATTCATACACTGCAATGATTGCACCAAGGACCCTTATCTCAAACTTGTAAATCACTGGGTTTGCTGTGCAATAACATCAGGAGGAGACATTGCTAACCGTGGCTAAACACTACCCACAGTACACCTGTCAGACAGAAAAAATCATTTCAATTTTTTTTATATGGCAAGAATAAATTTATTGAGGAAAAAGGAAACTGTAGAACTTTATTGCTTCTATAATCGTTTTCAGTTATCTGATTCTTTCCTGTTTGACTGCACACACAAGTGCCTATAAACATCAATGGGAAGTACATGACAACTACTTGGGGAGAGGGGGGAACAACCTTCACTAATCTTCCCAACAGCTTTTAAAATTACCCTTTTTTCCCTTAGTTTTGGATAATTTATGTCCACACAGATAATCTGAAAAAAAAGCTGTAGCCTGTAAACTCTTACAGTGTAAACTGGTATGTATTTCCTTATAGCAAAGGTTACTACCTTATTTAATTTGTTTTTAGACCAACATACACTGTAATATTTGCTGGTATCAAAGAGGGCAGATAATGTAATCAGTGACTTTAATAGGCATTAGGGAATCATGCAACATAAGGAAAGCACAAGTGTTCTATGACCACAGGTTGCACCTGACCACAAACACCTGGATAAGAGTCTCTCAACCCTGGAAATAAGGTCACCACCCCCCAAAACACACAAAACAAACAAACACACACACAAAACCACAGCAAAGAACAGAGCAGCTGTTCTACATATGAATTAAAACTCAGCTTGATTTATCACAAGACACCAGAGGAAGGTGGCATCAAAAATTTGTAAAAACATAGTCAGAAATGGAAAAGGGCGGTTGGCCTGTGTTGCACAGATGCACAAGGTGTCAGGCACTAGCTATGCAAGATAAAAACGTGCCAGGGCACTCTGAAAGAGCGCGCAGCTCACAGATGACACACTAAGAGCATCCACATCCCTGGGAAAATTATTCCCCAAGCAGAAACCATTTTGGATTGATAACAGAGCCAGCTATAAACCTCTCTCAGAATTAGATCTATCTTTTACTTCTCAATTCCAATACAAATAAAAACTACAGTTTTCTATCCCTATGACTGATATGGATTTCACATAGGTCCAGCACTCTACAAGGTGTGACAAAGTGGGAAATACCTGTATCACTTTATGAATATTTTGCATAGCTCTGCTTGACTGTTTGAGACAGACAGCTTGCTGTAGGTAAGATCAAAGAGGGGTGTAGGAGGAATCTGACAAGAAAGAAAAACTATGACCTAGATAAGGAGCATTCCAACAAACATTCAAACTACAACAGACAGGCTATTAGCTGTGAAGAAACAACCTGTCTGCAGAAACCAGTTACATGGCTGCTTTTCAAAGCTAAAGGAAGAGATACAATATAAATAAACAAACAAACATAACAAACCATTGGTCTGTTAAAGGAAGGGAAGAGCAAGGCCACACTGACACTTTCAGAGCATACAGCAGTCAGCAACCAATCCAACCTGCAAGTGCTAAAGTCAGCTGGCATGCAACCACCACAAGAAAAGGTCAAAGGTGCAGTAAATGCACAAAGGCCCTTCCTTTGGCTACTATCAGGTGAAGAAATGAATTAATGTTTTCGGCATTGCACAGACAAATCACTTTGCTTACCCTACTGGGAAAAACTGCTCTAGCAACAGACGGCAAGGCACCTAGGCAGATGAGAAAGGTAGTCTGACATAGTGCAGAAGCATATTAGCACTGCAGACAGCATCATTACCAACATTAACTAGTCGAACAGAACATTAGCAACCAGGCTTGAGATCCAGAGGCAGTCCAGCCAGGCGGAGCAGAGCTCAGCCACAGCCAGCTAATGTGAAATACCGCCCTCATGTGCACCAAGGCTAGACTCTGCACGCCAGTCCAACCCACGGCAGGTGCCCTGAGCTGGCCAGGAACTAAACCACAGCTGTAGGCACCCAGCTGAGTCCTTGTAACTCTCTCCATATGAGCTGTCAGAGATAGGGGAAAGCAACATTAATTTCTTACCCACTTCCAAGGAGGTGCAAGAAGCATACAGGTGTTAATTGCTTTCTTCCCTACCTGCTTGCCTTCTATGATGAAAAACACTTTATGCCACGACCATGTCTCCCTTGGCACAGAAGCGACATGATGACTATTACCTGACCAACAGGATCAGTCAAACATATCCTAGAAATCTCTAGAGTACTTCTCAATGCAGTACAGACTGATGCTGCCCAGGACAGTCAAATGTTTAGCCAGTTTTATTTGTATTCAAGCTTGCCTAATACAAATTTTGTAAAATGAATTGTTCTGTTCCCTATATATATATATATATATATATATATATATATGAAGTTCTACTGGAATGTGCTTCCTTGTCATATACCTCCCTTAAAATGCTGAGCCCAAGGCCAGAATAGTTCTGCTTTCCAGATTCCAGTCTTGTTTTTCTCTGGGTGAATATGGGTGTAAGCAGGTTGACAAAGAACACAGTGAAACCCTCTTTAGGAGGAATGAAGGTCAAAGCAGCAAGTTTTCTGCTCCACCAGCAGCAGTAGAAACACTATGACATGTTCTGCATAGATAATGATTACAGTTTATATTCACATATTCACATTTGCAAACACTCTCCTGGTAATATGATGAACAATACATGTGGTTCCTCTCAATGAACTATGCTTTCAAAGTTGTCTTCTCTGAACAGCTGGAGGAATACTGGTCTCCCAGTTGTCAGGCAGGCCATAAAACATAAGACTTACTGACAGTCTAAAAAAAGCTTTGTTTAGGTACTACACAACAGAGCCAGCTTCTCACAAGCCATTGCCAGCCCCATGTTGCAGGGAGATTTTTATGCTGTCAACTTAATAATGCAATAAAAGGCAGAGGACAGCTTTAGTTATAAGTATCAAAATATAAAATTCTACTACAGATAGTGCTGGGAAGATAAAGTCTCTTCTCACAGACTAGAAGTGACAGCTTTGCATTAGAAAGCAGCAGTAGATATCCAAAAGCTCCAGGAAAACCTGTAGTAAAGGCACCAAAAATCAAAGTGCAGCTGCTCTTTTTACTGTTTAAATCATTATATATTAGCAACAAATCTTGTTGTTGGCCAACACTCAGAAATGGCATATGGCCAATAAAAGGTTCAGTGGAGTTTTCCATCTGTCACTGAAATCAGCTATGGCTCCAACTCATACATAGTAAGTTTAATGTCATAATTATTTGTGTACTAGACATCAGCCATTCAGTCTAACATAATCATTTGACTACACAATTTGCTAAATATACTGCCCAAGCAAAGCACTACATAACCACATAACTGAAATGCATGAGGTGCATTTATAGTATATAACGCTAGCACTAATAAGAGGTAAGTGTGTGAGTAGAGGGTGCTGTCTTGCCACAATAGGCTATGCAAATAGAAACACACTGAAGTATCCTCTTGGTATGTAACAGACACAGTAAGAGGCAGCCATGCTCTTATTAAAAAATCAAACACATGCAAGACAACAAGTCACGTGAGCGGTCACCACATCTTTTTTTGCACCCCTGCTTGTCCATTACAAATACTAAGCACGTGGATTTATTTTGCTGTCTTCGCTGTCCTGCCAGCATAAGAAGGCTGACAGACTAAGCTTTAAACTACTTTGCTTCACTATGGGTCCAGGAAATACCTTCGTAAGAGCATTGTTTGAGGTTTTTTAAAATTCTTTCTACAGCATATTCCATTTTTTAGCAACTATGGAAACAACAATGGTATTTTTTCTCCCTCCCCCACAGCACTCTGGTGCTATGAATCCTGCCTGCACTGATAGGTCTTTAAGGCTGTATTTAGACCTGGATTTTCCAGACACCCAGAATTATATTTCAATCAGCCAAGAGTCACAGTCTGCTTGGCCCCAGATTTGGGTGCAGGCACAAGCATATTTTTATTTTCTAGTTCAGTCAGAAAAATGTGTAACATTCCCAAATGCAGAACTTCAAAGGGAGGGGGCGAAAAGATGTTCTAAACTGTGCTAGAAGTCAAAAGCAAGAACATTTTTGTTTGTGCAAGTTTGCAACAGTACTCTTCCTCTTTCCTAAGCCTCACTGCTCTGCATTTGCTCCAAGAGAACTGCCAAAGTAGTTTAGAGCTACTGGATCTGACCTATGGCTGGCTTTTAACATTTATAACCTGAGAAGCTGGGAGCACAGTAAAGAGGGATGCAGGAATTCACTGAAACTTTTTATAATATTTATTAATCCCTCTGTGGTTTGGTTAGAGCTGGCACAACTTCACAGAAATAAGCTAATTTGCACAGAAATGGGCTCAGGGCTCCAACAGATTATGGCAGTTCACAAGAACAATTTTTACTGCAAACAAGGTCCTATCCATAATGCTGTTTTGCTCATCAGAACAGGGAGAATAAAAACCGAGTAACTTTTAAAAAACAATAAAAAAACCACCTCAAATAACTTAAATGCTCAACTCGGATGCCTAAATGTTAGTTATCTTTATTAGCAGTGGAAACTTAGAGTACCCAAGACATGTGAGGCTAGCAGACATAGCAGGGCAGCAGATGAAAAGACAGGTAGGATACCCTCGAGTATCCAGAGGTCAAACACCCACAGTTATGGAACTGAACTCTATAACACATTTAAATTCTTGGGCAGCAGATATCCCATTAAGCACATCCAGTATTCAATATCTCAAGGACAATTAAACTGAACATTACCCTGGTTTCAGATGGGATAGAGTTAATTTTCTTCTTAGCAGCTGGTGCGGTGCTGTGTTTTGGAATTGGTGTAGGAACGATGTTGATAACACACTAATGTTTCTGGTTGTTGCTGAGTAATGTTTATCCTAAATCAAGGACTTCTCAGTTTCTCGGCCTTGCCAGTGAGAGGGCTGGAGGTACACGGAACATTGGGAGGGGACACAGCCAGGACAGCCAACTCAAATTAGCCAAACGGATAATCCATACTGTAAGACATCATGATGAGTGTATATAAGCTAGGGGAAGAAGAAGGAGGGAGGGGACTGGAGTATCCAAAGGTCAAACACCCACAGTTATGGGAACAAGACTGGAGTCTATAACACATTCAAATTCTTGGACAACAGATATCCCATTAATCACATCCAGTATTCAATATCTCAAGGACAATTAAATGGAACATTTTTAAAGCCTATTTAAATTTGCATAATTTTCTTTAATGTTTCTGTAATATTGAAAGAAATATTTAAATCAGAAAGCATACAAAAAAAGTATTTCTAAGCAGGGCTTTTAAAAGCCTTGAGTCTTGCATTGCCAATTGTTTGTCCTGTCTTGAAGGTTAGAGATTGTGCAAGGTATCTTACCAAGAGTATCAGCTCGTTAGAGTTGATGGAAAATTAAAGTAGAAAAAAAGGTCGAGGAAGTCCAGGAGACACAAACAAATCCCAGAAGGGAACCAAAGAATACACTGTTCACAGTGTAAGGACAGTTTCCCTCACCTCGAATCAGAGGGGTCTTCAAAACTGTTAAATTGAGTAGAAGAATCAAAGTGGGCATGGTCAGTGGTCACTTCAAGAGGAAAGCAGAGGGGAGGAAGACCAGACACTTTATTTACATAAAACATACATAAATACACCACTCCCCCACAGAAAGAAAATAAGCATAGTAGGGAATTAAAAAAAAAAAAAATAAACTAGCAGTTTCCACTACCTAGAAAATGACCAGTTCTAGGACAGCTGAATGTTGCCAAATACTCTTCTGCACTTCATTCATTAGTCTGCTAATGAATGTTGGTGTCCCTAAATTGCAAGGGAGCACAGGAGCACAGATGTACACATTCAACTCTTCCCCTAGGAGACACTACTTCCTCCTTACTATTAACCAGAGGATTGTATTTGATCTCTCAAAGTTTTCACAGGAGAAGACACACCTAAAGCTATTCCTTGATTCCAAGTGATTTTGCCTTGACTTCAGCTGGCATAAACACCATAAAAGCACAATGAGAGGCTCCACATTCTTAGCTCAGCCCAGCTAACTTCAAACGCTAACAAAGATGTATTTCCACTTAATGCAAATTATATAGTGGGGAAAATGTGGAGCTAGTTCACAAAGGTGAAGCTGTCACCACTGCTTCTCCTCAAACAGATGGGAAAATAGGGCGAAAAAAACTTGACCGTTTAACTACAGATTTCTCAGTGTGGCAGATGAAATTCAGCAACAGCAAACCTGAGAAAGGAAAATACCAGCTTTACATTTATAATGACTTCTGAACCAGCTATTCTCATTCAAGTGCAGAGGGTCAGGGGTGGACATAACAGATTAGAGCCAAAGCAAGTGAAAGCAGATCCACTGGATTCACCAGTAGCCATCAACAGAGTGTCTATTCCATTTCTAGTTGATCCACTTCCTTATTTCCTCACAATTTTTTAACTCCTACTGGTGGCTTCCAGCCTGTTACACTGGATCAGCTATTCATTCAGTCAAGCTCTAGCTGAGAAATCTTTGGCAATGGATAGGAACATCTAAAAATTATCCAGGAAAAGATAAGCTGGGAATTGTTTGTAAAAAATGTTTATCAGTAAACCAGTCAGTACTGAAACAGCTTTCTTGGAAAGCAGGAACAAGACAGCAGCTGGGGACCTGGCTGCCATTTCCATCCCCTGCTTACAAGAACGGTCCGTGGAAGAAGTCATGTAAACTTGCATATACTATGCACATTGTCTCCACGGCTGCTGATTACACTTAGTAGTGACAACTGACCAAAACAAAATTATGTTTCTAGTGGCCATGGAACAGATGCATAAGCTAGAAGCTTTCAAAATTATGAGAAAACCTGAAATCACAGAGAATCCATGCTATGTGAGAATATGAGAAACCAGCTTTAGTGACATTAGGATATAACAATCATTCTGTCCTGAGGGAAAAAAAGTTTCAGCTCTATCACATCAGTTCCTCTGTCATTACAACATGTTTCTTGTGAAAGATACAGTATTAGCTAAATATTCTGTGCTAGCAATTAAGACATCAATATGTTCAATTTTTAAGGTCTGATAAGAACTTAAAAGTTGCCTTAGAATATTAAAAGCGTTATGTTCCAGCATATACAGCAAGTACAGAATTACTGTTAAATGTGTGAGGTTTTAAATATTCTTCATTTCACAGTGGAGCTTTTTAAAGTTAGCATTGTGAAGGAATAATCAGTAGTAACTCACCAGCAGTTTATGCAAGCTTGGGAGAAGCTAAATCCTCTGACAAAACAGAAACTGCATTTCTAGTGATGAGATATCTCATGAGGAAGCAGTGGGGGACTGCACCAAAGCTCTCTAAAGAGACACATTCTTAGAGTTTGCAAGAATTTTATGCTTCAGTTGTCTGCAAGGCTCAGTTTGAGCAGTAATAGTTCTGTCATCCCTCCAACAGAAGCACAGAATTGATTTTGTTCATTCATTCTCATGTAAAGTTTACAGTGTTTCCAGAGGAATGGCAGGCGTCTGCACACATTGTATAACTTGTATATTAGTCTGGATATAATTTACATGAACTCTAACCAAAGTATAAACTGGGAGAACCAATTTATTGAGAAGTTCCAGCTGAATTTCAGCCAGTTTTCATAAACTCCAAGTTCACAGAGCTATCTACCTAGGCCATCTTTTTGGCATGCAGATCTGTTTTGGTCGCTCAGCTATGTTTTACCAGAATTTTCTGCTCTTCAGTTTGCTGCCCTCTCTCTCCCCACCCCCTGTTTATTTCAGAAGACACAACAGGCTTATGCTTCATTGTCTAGCCAGGCTGCCACAAAGGGCCCTGCTCCAACTCCTGAGAAAACTGTTCTCCACTCCCCCCTTTTCCTCTCCTCAGCAAAAGCACAGCCAAAAAGCAACCAAGCTATTTTTTATCCTGCTGGCCTCACCCCTAAGGCTGTACAGGGGTGAGGGGAGGAGGGGAGAATTTCCAGGAGCGTATCACAACATGCTCAAAGTAACAAAAGGTTAGCATCACAGATACTGCACCAAAGCCTGAAGGTACTTTAAAATGCATGGAGTCTCCTCTAGACTGATGCACAGTAACATAACTACTACACAAGTAGTATTCTGCAACACACTTTCAGCAATCAATTTCTGAAACAAAGACACATCCTCAAACCAACAACATCATATTACATTGTAAATAACATTAGTACATGCTGATGTTATCTGGTGAAACAACTTGGTAGCCTATAAGATAGAATTAGATGTGTCTCTTCTCTAGTATGTCAATAATAATTATTTTTCTAATGCTTGTTCAGTTATAGGAATACATGAAAAGAAGCAATTGCATTGGAGAAAACTTGTTTTGACATTGTTTATATACAGACACTTGCGTACGGAGAGTTTGGTTTATCTCCCGAGATATCACTGAGGTTACAGAACTTGCAGGCAATAACCATAAGAATAATATTATAATCATAAGAATAATTATTTCCATTTTATTTATGTAGAATGTAAATTCCTAAGTACTTGCAAACTCAAGGTCAGCTGAAAGTTGGAAGAGCAGCTAGACTGTTTCATTAGCAAGACGATGAAAAACAACAGCAAGTCTTTAACAAACCCAGCAGACTGAAACCACAGAGGCTGTGACATACAACCTTCAATGCACATCTTTATCTCCAAAACAGTTCAAGAGAAGTACACTGAAAGGATGGCAGGCAGCAGATGAAGCCAAGCCTCAAGACAGCCGGAGCGAGAACTAAAGCAAAAAAAAAGTCATAGAAAACACAGACTTGTAAGGGTGGAAAAAACAATTGTATACTCCAGTGTAAGTACAAGCATAACTGTTTGTTGAAGGGTCTGTGTCAACAGGAAGAGGAAAGAAAACAAGTGGAAGCCAAAGTCACTGAGAAGGACCAGAAGTTCTTGGTGCACAAAACTGGCAGGAAAAGAGAAGCTTAGAAACTGCAGGCAAGGAAGCAGTTTTCTTCTCTCTGGTTCTCCTTTGACCACAGAAACACAACCTTGCATAAGGGGGGGGGGGGGGGGGGGGGGCGCAGAACATGACACCACACTACACAAAAACAAAGAACAAAACAAGCCTTTATCAAATAAATATGTAACTCCCATATGTAGTCTCCCATATGTTTTGTGGTGTATTTACCTGCCCCACTGACATAAGAACGTATTAGAAATAGAAGAGATGGATGTGTATTTGGTCTAAACATAAACTGCTGAAAGAATGGAACAGAGCAACCTCAAGTGACCATGGTGCAATGTTACTATTATCCATAGGACTCCCCTGACAAACCTCAACATTTTGCTCCAATTTTTTGGCCATCCTGCATGCAAACTACGTGCTTGAAATATACTGGCTCTATTTGCAGAGCATCCACAATTTTCTATCCTTTTTGAATTATGTGCAGGCTGCTGAGCTTCACAGACTTAAGATGTTCTAAAGCACTGGGTATATTGAGATACTAAACGAGAACTACACAAAGAAGCTTCTCTACAGGATTATTACTGGCTAGCAACAGCCCTGCTCTCCTGGTATATATAGGTGTATTTATATATAGGCAGTATATATAAGCGCATCTAGCCTTAGTGACAAGATTTTCTGGTGCGATCAGTCTAGAAAGTCAACCACCATAAGATGTTCAGTTTCATGATACCACAAGCACTGACATCTACAATACACTCCAATTGTCTTAACGAGGACTTTTAACCAAAGGAAAGCAGTTAACATGGAGAAGCATTCAAATACTGCTGGAGAAGTTCTTACTGACTTGAACCTTAAAAGCATTTAACCTGGGGCATTTCATTTTCAGTTTGAAAGATTCCTTCAATGTCCTGACCAGACAGATGATCAGACTACCCAGTGAGCAAGCTAAGACCATGAGAACTACTGTAGAGCTTCACCAAAGAGACAGCAGAGGAAGTGAGAGGGGCCTTTGGGCCCAAAGATGGGAGGCACAATTTTCCACACTTGAATTAACTGGGAAAATGAACAGATTCAACCTTCTGCAATTAACAATACAACACTCTCCTTTTAGCAGTCATTCACCTGAGAACAAGCAAGAAAAAAATTTGACAAGGAGTTTCTAGCTTTTTTGACATTGTAGGTAGCCCCAAGTCAAGCTGTAGCCTGACAAAGGCACAATCCACACTATCACAGGGAGTGACTTTACTCCACAGCTTACAATGAAAAATACTCCACAACTGCAATCCCAACAGAAAAGAGCAGCCTCAACAACTCCCCACCCTCACCTGCCTCCTCCAGACTATGTAACCTGAGCTTCCATGGTCTGCCTGCCTGCCAAATATAACCTCATCACTCACTCTGAAATGACTGAAATACAGCTGGAGACAACCAGACAGCACAATCAAAAAGCTGTAAGCTTCCTGCATTTAGCTCACAGATGCATTAACACTGAAGTCTAATTACGGACCACCTAAAAGCATACACCATTCACAGCTTCACAGATTAGGGTCAATAGAAACCGTTCACCACACGTGCAAGGTCAAAACATGAAGTCCTAGAATATATTTGGCTCATGCAAGCTGGCTATCACATGCCATTCTTTCACAGCCCAGCACCTTTCCTGGTTGTCTCCAGGGATTGCAGTTGAGTTGTATCTTCCAGTGATCTTCAGAGGTATTCACAACAAAAGCATTTGGCTCTTGTGTACTTCAGGAAGCTAAAGGTCAGAAATCAAATTCTTCCCTTTGAAATTGTACTAAAGCCATGAATCAACCCATCACCCCTTCCTCAAGTCATGAGATTAACTTTGAAATAATACTGCAATGTGTTTATTTGCCTCCAGCGTTAGATGTTCAGATTCCCATTTTTAAGCTTTCTCTACAACTATTTATTCGAAAGAAAGAGGAAGCAAGCTAGGATTCTTGTCTGGCTAATGTACATCAAGCTGATGCTTTAAGAAAAACAGCAGCCATCATGAGAGTTGGCAACTCTCAAATCACTGGTTATGGAGGAAAGAATATTAAACAGATATCATCAATCTATCTAGATCCAGGAAGTGAGCCATGAAATGCTGACAAAGGGGAATATCTGGTCTGACAATGACGGCATATTTATCTTTTAAATGAAGAATAATGGAGTTACACTGAAGAGACTCATTTTAACTTTGCAACAGTAAAATATCTATCTCATCACCTAAGGGTGATATCTGAGCCCCTCAGGGTAAGAGAACTTATTCCATCAGCTCTTTTAGAGACCACCAATTTACAGAGATAGTTACTCTAGCCTTCAAAGCAGCCACACAAACAGCACAAACAGAAGAAAAGGAGTATGGAAACCAACCTGAACAGTGCTAGCACAGCCTCCCATTGCAGCAGTAGGCCAGGCAGTCAGTTCATCCTCAGCTTCTTTTCTACCAAGTAAGGATAACACCAGATTACCACAAGAATGATGGAGTTTGAGGGTTGGTTGGGCTTTTTTTGAAGATGAAAACTTCTTCACCCATTTTGTTTCCCAGCACATTAGGCCTCGTGACTAGGAGCATAAATGGTGTATACATGAAAAGAACACCACTGTGCACAGGGCCCCCATACTGGGACAGGAGACATAACACTAGGGTACAGCTAACACCAAGCTGCACTCCTGCCAGTGCTGGGGCTGCATGAGGGCACTCATCCAGATCCAGATTGAGCTAATTTTCTACAGACCACTTACAAAAACAAACCAAGCACCCAACCAACCCCAGAAACCAAAAACCATAAAGGAAAGGATGACACAGACATGGAGTTGTAATTGAAACAGTAGGTTGCTGCTTCAGTTAGAAGGAAAATTGCAAGAACTTTTATCATTAAGGAAGCCAGAGAAACTCAGCCTTCTTGTACAGGTACATACAATCACCTATACCTAAATTAGCTACAGATCATTTACTAGGATCTTTACCTCCTTTCCCCCACCCCCCCAGCATGACCAGAACCCAGCCCACACAAAAATCTTCTTGTTGCTGTTGTTGCTTTAAGCTAGTCATGAATTCATCATGCCATCCCCATATCTTTTCTATCCAAAAACTGGATCCTACCAACAACTACTCCCACTCCCCTTAAGTTCTGATAAACTCACCTGCTTTTTTCCTTCACTATCCGTGTCCTGTTTGCTAAAATTACGAAGAAAGTGGGAAAGAAAACCCTCAAACAATACTAAGCAAATCTATTGCTTATAGAAAAACTCCTTGGACTTTCACAGAAACACTAAAGTCCTACCCCACTCACAAGAAATTTACTACCTGCTGTGTGGAGACACAACAGCTGATCCCAATGAACATTTTCTCCCACCTGCCCCCTAAATAGCAAACAGCTGGAGTCAGACCTCTGGACAGCCCAACCTCCTTTTGGGGGTAGCAAAACAAATCCCTGCCCTCAACCGAATGTGGCGTTCAGCAGTAGCTGGGAAAGTTCACTGGGAAAGAAGCTACAGCTGCTGCAGTTTGATGCTGCCTTACCTGTTAAAGAATGTTGTGCTTGGGCAGCCATAAGAGCCTTCCAGTACATCCCAGTGGGTGGCAGACTGTCAGTATTAGCACCCTGACTAGCAAACAGCTGCCCCTGTCTCTCCTTCAGAAACTCTGAAAAATTTATTTAGTTATTATTTTTACTAGTAAAGACAGTAGGGCTTTATCTTAACAGCAGCCCAAAAAATGCAGCAGCATGTGTTACATACGCAGCAGTAGTTGACGCACCTCAGCTTTGCAGAATGCTCTCTTAGACTGAAATAGCTCAGACCAGGCAGGCAGCCATGCTGAGGACAAAACACTCTCTGACCATCAGTATTCTTGCACTGGGTCAAGCATGCAGATAGGTAGCACGTGGTTCCTCATGCTAGGAGACTAGTTTTTTGGGTTGGGTTTTTTTTTCTGTTTGCTGCTCTCTCCAGGGTGTGCTTGTCAAGGAGAGGATAGCACAGCAACCTCACTCACAACTTCTCAGCAAACTATGTGGGTTTCACTCCAGTAAAACCAAAGCTCTGGCTTTGTTTCAGCTATGCATGGAGAGGGGGTGTCTATAGTAAGGAATTAGAGCTTGAACTCAGAGCAAAACCAGAGCACAGTGAAACCCTCAGATCCTGAGATGACATGACTGAGCTTTCCTAACTACATGGCAAGTGTGTTGCTGTACCAAAGAACTTGTTCCCATCAGAAGCATGCTTGTAAGCAACTTAAAACAATAAGAACAGTCCATCAAAAAACATCTAATTGACATGAAGCAGCTGATATTAGAAAACTGTGGTGAGGTTTTAAGAGTAGGCAAATAATAAGCTGTAAGGAAGAAAGGCAGTGGCAGAGAAGCCACTTACCTTGATAACGAAACCCTTTCTGTTGACCTGTGTAAGGAAAGTGCTGCCAGTAATTTAGACAGCAAAATTTGTACCCTTTTGCTCTGGTGCAAAGTGGGATTCAAAAGAAAATCCTTAAATCTTTCCAGATGAAAATGATTTATTTTCTCCTGTAAAGCAGGAGAAGCAGCAGCTGCTGTAACTCTGCTTGCAGTCTGCTTTTCAGAGAGTACACAGAACTCATTTCTGAAAGTTAGTTGTCATCCCTAACAATCTTGTCCATTAAAATAATTCTTGGTCTGGTAAAGAGCATTCTGGGCCACAGAGGGGTCAGGAATAGGCAACAGTAGTTGCTGTAGAATTTGTTGTTCCAGAAAATTTTTCTCTGAGAGCCAGTGTTCATATTCTAATGGCGGACATACCGTTCTGTTTGGTTCAAGCCAGAAGAAAAATATGCACTTCTACACCTTATCTCTCCTCCTGTATCCTAGAGAGAGGCTGATCACGTATTAGCCAAACACCACAGATGCAAGGAATGAGAAGAGTTTAGAGGGATTAGATGCAATGAAGCAAAACAGTATTTTCCGGTTTGCACTTCTTTTTCACAAAGACAAGCATCAGCCCTGCACCAAACAAATTATTAGTAACAATGCAGGCACCTCAAAGTGCCACTTGGCATAAGGGGGTTGGAAACGTTGTGGGAGACAGGTCCAAGGGCAATGCGATGGAAGCATGACTCTGAGAAAGCAGTGGCTGGGGGCAGCGGGGGGAGCAGCCTTACAAAGCCATCTTGCTAAAAGGCTGTATTTTACTATTTAATCCTCAGTTACACACATGACTTCATTGTGAAAAGGTCAGCAGACAAAGCGGTTCAGTGAAGCGGGTCTGAAGGGAGGGCCTGTGCGGCAGGTCGCGGCTGCGCTCCCGCCCGGTCCTTCGGCCAAGCAGCACCGCGGTCCCCGCCGCGGGTCCGGCCCGGCCCGGCCCGGTCAGGTCGGTGGATCCGTGGGAATAAAGCGGGGAAGCGATACGGGGAAGGAAGGTTCGGTGCACCTCCTGCCGCTGCCCACCCCCGCACGGCAGCCGCAGCCCGCACCACAGGCCCCGCAGCCACGGGCGCGGCCCCGCGCTCTCCTCACGAAGGCGGAGGGGGGGCGGCGGCTGAGGCGGGAACGCGGGCCCGGGCCGGGCGCGCGCGGAGCTCAGCACGGCCCGCGCGGGGGGTGGCCGGTGCCCACGGGGGGGGGCAGGGGGCCGCCCTCACGTGACCCCGCCGGCCCTAGCGCCGGCCGCCGCCCGCCCGCGCTCAGAGCCGCGCCGGGAGCCGCCGCGATGCGGGCGCTGCTCCTGCCGCTGCTGCTGTCGCTGCTGTCCCTGCCGCGCGCCGCGCGCGCCCAGCGCCTGGCCGCAGACGCAGGTAGGGAGCGGGGGGCGCTGCTGCCGGACCCCCGCCCGGGCCCGCCGCGCTCCGCCGGCGCTGCCACAGCCCTGCCGCCGGCGCGGGCCCTCGGTGCGCGGGGAGGGCTGGGCTGCAGCCCCCCGGCAGGTGGGCGCTGCGGGGCGTAACACCTTTGCGCGCGATTTTCAGCAAACGGGACCGGCTGCGTCCTTCCTTCATCGGAGTTTCCTGAAGGATTTTTTACACCGCAGGAGAGGAAGGATGGAGGGATCGTTATCTATTTCTTAATTATCCTTTACATGTTTCTGGCCGTGTCCATCGTGTGCGACGATTACTTCTTACCCTCCCTAGAGATCATCAGCGAATGTAAGTGAACATCCCTGTCTTTTCCCTGCAAAACTAAGCACCTCTTTGTAGAACAGTCTCTTTTTAAAAAGCTTCCAAGTTACAAGTGCTCCGCGGGCAAAACTAAGTAAGTTTCAGTGTCCGTGCATAGACCTACCAATACAATATTTAATTTGATACAATATGTTGATAGGGATCGAAAAAAAATCCATACTCTGATTAGACTTTGCACAGGCAGTCTAAAATTTGCTTTCCTTGTGCCTGGAGGAAAATGGTAAAACTTCCTCGGGATTACCTGAGCTGACGGGCAACTCTGGGGTGAGCAACAATGCGCCCAGGCTGCCGGCAAAAGGGAAAAACCACAAGAGGGAGGGAAGGGAAACAAACCAAGAAACCAAAACTCTCCCTATATTAAAAACATGGGAATTATGTACATTGCCAGTTCCTGTATTTCTCTAAGTAGTCAGCAAGGAGCAGGATGACCTACTGTTTACATATTAAAGGCAGGACGCAGGAGGGGGAGGAATACCACGGATACAACTGTCCTAAGTAGTCTAACAAACCTGTAATAATTCCCCTGGCTTCAGCAGACCACCGAAAGAGATGGTCTTGGCTGAGAGTTCAGTATTTCATTGCCAAGAATTAAAAAAAAAAAAACAACCCACCCTAGGGAAACTTATCCCTGAACACTGGAAAACATTTTCCAGACCAGAACACTTACAGAAAATGTAAGCTTAAACACTGCTGTACAGCTGTATTTTATTGATGATAAATAAGCATTTGTCAGACTTTTTTCCACAGTTAGCCACACACCCCTGTGCTCAGCGGGCAGAACTCAATCCACAGTGTTGGTTACATTTCAGAAACAGTCAACTTACCAGAACAAAAATCTCATTTCACTCAAGCAAGACACAGGCTCTTATACTGTCCGTACGAAGTGAAAATTTGATTTTAAGATCGTAGCACTGGCTTGAATTTAACTAGTATTTCTGAAGACACAGTAGCATGGATTTCCCTGGAAGATAGACAGACTTGACATGGATCATGTAGCAATATCACACCAGAGTCCAAGGACTCTCCCCACAATTATTACCCATATAAAACAGATAAAGCCTGCACACATATGCCTATTTTACGTTGCAAGATCATGCCCAAGTCTCTTGTATTATCAGTACTTTTCTGGTATTTACACTGATTTCTGTAATAAAGTTAGAAATAAATTAGCCCAATAAATGAGGCTGTGTTCTCAATGTATTATTTTACCAATTTCAAATAAATGTATTAACTGTATGAAAGTAAGCAAACTTCATTCTATTAATCTGCAGTAGCTTCTAACATTATACACTAATGCAAGTAAAGGGTACAGACTACTTTAAGTTATTTTATTCTTCTTTTAAGCAATTCTTTTGCTCTATCCTCAGGCCTTGGCCTCTCTCAGGATGTTGCTGGAGCAACTTTTATGGCTGCTGGAAGCTCTGCTCCAGAGCTTGTCACTGCTTTTCTAGGTAAGAGACATATGTTTTGATTCCTCAGAATCTAGAATTCTTTTCCTTGCATGCCAAACTGAAACATACCAGGGAGTCATTTTCCTTATAGGAGTCTTCGTGACAAAGGGAGATATCGGCGTCAGCACCATCCTTGGATCAGCAATCTATAATCTTCTTGGTATTTCTGCAGCTTGCGGGCTGTTTTCCAGCGTGGTATGTATCAACTTTGATAGTTCTGCTCCTAAGAGCCAATGGTTATCCTTTCTCATTTACCAACAAAAGCCAAGAGAGACTTACTATGACAACTGCCAAGTTTATTATTTAGTAGCAAAACCAGCATGTAATCAGTTAAGATAACTTGCTATGAAAGTTTTTAAAAACACTACCTTGTTAAATATCATACTCAAGTCATTCCTAAGAATCTTAAATCTTTACATAATATAGAAACAACATATTGATGCAGCATTTACAGCACTTAGTGAAAGTATTACAGACAAGTTTAAGAAAAGTAAATGAATCTGTGATCTGCAGGTTTCGAGGCTATCCTGTTGGCCGCTGTTTAGAGACTGTCTGGCATATACAATTAGCGTAGCGGCGGTCCTTGCGATGATATCTGACAACAGAATTTACTGGTAAGAGCACAAGTAGTGTCGAATTCATGTTGACTGGAGATTAGCGAGACAGCATTTTGAAAAACAAACAAAAAAACCCAAACTTCAAGTAGCGTGAACTGCCATTCACTAACAGAAATAAACATCCTGTGGGTTTCAAAAAACAGAAAGTCACAATGCTTGTAAAAGATTATTACCTAAACATTCAAACCCTGCATATTTATGAAGTTTGATCTGCATAGGTTTGTCTGTACAGACTTCACAATTTCTGTAACTGTTCTGCCACAGCAATTAGTCTTCATAGGTTACTCCTTTTGAGCCTTTCTTTTGATAGCATCACTGTTAAGAAAAACATTTGTCTACCAGAAGCAGCGGATCATGAGCTTCTGATGTTTTAACTCTTCCATCAACACCGAAACTCCTGTTGCCTCAACAACTCAGGTCCAGCACCGGATCTCTGAAGTTCTGAACTCAAAATAGCACATACTATCCCTCTCTATCATATGAAGTCTCGATTTTGCAAACGTCAGTAAGATACCCTGGAAAACATGCAGCTATACAAATACACAAAGAAGATTAAGCAGGGGAGGGGTATTAATCGAACTCCTGAAAGACATGGGGACACTCATGAACTTCCATAACACCAGCCATACAACTGCAAATATATGCTTTTGTGTGTTTTCCTTTTCCTACTCATGCAAATTTTCTCCCTCTCCTTACAACAGCCATTTTAGCAAGTTAAGAGAGTCAGAGGGTATCTTTATATTACATGTTATGTAAAATCTATTTTTTCATTCTAGGTATGAAAGTGCATCCTTATTATTGACATACGGGTGCTATATTCTGGTACTGTGTTTTGACATTAAAATCAACCAATACCTCATGAAAAAGTTCAGTCCCTGCTGTACATGTTTTACAAAAGCTATGGAAGAGAACGCTGAGCAGCAGCCACTGGTTGGATGGAGGGAAGAGAGCGGACCTCTGATTTGTCAACAGTCGAGAACAGATAGTGGAATTTTTCAGGACGAGCTGAACTATTCCCAACTTTCAACAAGCTTGCATGGGCTTGATAAAATCTCTGCAGGTATAAGTGTTATTACAGTTGTCTCTGGCGCTCCGCATGCCTGTCTGCATTAGTACTAATAAAAGCAGATTCTGATACACTAAGATTTTGTTCACAAAAAAACTCCAGCATAGTATTTAATTAAATGATTCTTCCCTGGAATATAACATCAAGCAAAATCAGAGTGGGAGTATTTATATGAAGTTAGCTGCTAGAGGAATGCTAGGAAAGTTGCTCATTTGTGTCAGTTGTAACAGCAGACTTCCATCAGCCTTTGCAATGCACATATGAAACTTCCCAGCAACACTGCTTGTAACATGCAGCCGAAAGACACATCGGTACAGTACTAATGTATACTATTTTCTTACGACAACGGCAGGTCTGTAGCCAAAAATATGCATGATATCAGAAGTAGAGGAATAGCTATGATGTAGCCACAGATCATTAGATTCCTCTTTACTTAGGCGAAAAACAGCAGTTGGTACTTACTCTTGGTAAAAAATTATGTAAACCTTTACAGAAAAGTTTGCTTTTCATCCACATTAGTTCTCTCCTATAGTGACATGGTAATAAAACATTTCAGAGTTTTGTCCAGTGTGATGTAGATACTGGGTAAGACTACAGCTAGAACTTCGAAGTATTTTTTACCTTTTCCCAGTATTCTCACAAGCAGAGGCCAGTAATATGCCTGTAAGCTATGGATTCAAACTTAATGCTACAATTTAAAATAGTTACTTTTTCTTCAACAGATCATCCAAGTGTCTTCACCATGCCTGAAGCAGACATGAAGAGAATTTTGTGGGTGTTATCCCTTCCTATTATTACAGTACTCTACTTGACTATACCAGATTGCAGAAGACAGTTTTGGAGGAACTGGTTCATGGTGACATTTTTAATTTCAGCAGCATGGATTTCTGCAATAACTTACGTTCTTGTATGGATGGTAACAATAGCAGGTAGGTACCTAAAGTGCTGCTGCTATACAGAATCAACTAGTCTAGAATCACTGAAAAAAGTTTTCTCCCTGCAAAGAGTTTTCCCTTCCACAATCAACAGTCACTTTAGCAACACATACTTTGCTGTAAAAACCACAGCAAACAAAACCAATGAAAACTTATGTTTGACTGCTTAGTTTGCCACCTTCTTCCATCTAAAGAAAACCATTCAGAGTTTAGCTGCTTCAGACTGCTTACCATCACATGAATGTTTACATAGCTACAAAATCCAGCCTATATTAAAAAAAAGAAACAGTTTCATTAAACTGCTTCAAAAAGTGATACTGTCAGATACACAGCAATAAACTAGTCAAGCTTAAGTCAGACAAACATGGAATCCACCAAGACTGAAATTTAAAGTTCAGGGTTCTGCAGAAGATTCATTATCTCTATACCTACATTTTTCTCAAACACTACAGTAAGAGATTTTGCATTAACTGCCAAAAAAGCCTCCCAAATTTTTGCCCTATTTTATTTCAACTACAGCATCATGCGTTTATTAAACATTCTTGGGGTGTGTATATGTATACCTCTTACAATTGTGCATCATAAAGTGAAGCAGTGAAAGAATTGCATTTAAGTGACAGAAGGGGTATGAACTTCTGTGTAAAAACATTCTCTTAAAAATATCTTAAGGTACTAAAAGTCTCCTCATTTTACTGTTTCTCCAGTCAGCCTGAAAAAAAAATCCAGTTTTTAATTTTAAGAACAAGCAGAAAACAAATCTCTAAACAAGAACGAAATGTTACAAAGCTTGCCATTTCCACATTATAGCTCACTAATCCTACTCAAGCGTTCTGCTAGTTCAGCACCCTAAACTCGTTTTCAACTTAAGTTCAATGAATAACTCCTTGTTCAGTGCAGAAACAGACCTACACGTTTGATAAACCTTTGAGAAATTACTAGTAGGTCACTGGATATAACACCCACCAGGTTCACTCCTTGGCCAAATAATTTTCCACTTGTAACTAAAGGGCAAGGGTTTACTGTCTGAACGCTAGAAGCCTTTGAAACAGGATTCAAATGAAAGTTACGGCTGTTCTACTAGACAAACCACTAATTCATATGAAACCAGGTACACTGGAGATTCAAACAGTGTATTAGTGTTAGTCCAATTTGAAGAGCCATCACAAGCAATATGGGGTCTTTGGCCCACTACTTCTATGTCAAATATGTTCTATTTACACGTTAAAATGCTAAAAGTTACACACACATTACATTCAAGTCCAGGTTCTTTCATGAAGGTTGACTCAAAGATTCTATCATTGCATATACAGCCTATCAGAATGTCATGACGGTAGCATAGCTGGGGACTAAATTTTGATGGTCAAGAACAAACCTAACTTAGTACACCTTTTTGTTGCTAGCAAAGAAAATTTGACTACTTACAGCAGGATACTGCTACCAATGCACAAAATTAACTAAAGGCTAGAAAAATAAGACCATTCTCTCTTTTATGGTCAGTTGCCAAAAAAAAAAAAAAAAAACAAACAAAACAAACAACCAAAACAAACCCCCAAAACAACTACACATTAAATGGAAAATAAATCTATCTAATAACAGAAAAATTAGATTCACCTGAGTTTAAATTCTTTCTTACAACCTTCAGAGGCCTAGAAACTACTGTTGGGTACATAAGGCTGTATTCACCTTGGTTTGCTTGGTGTGACCCTATTATTTTCCAGCCTGAATGGTTTATAAAAGCTGATCTTGTCAGTCCCTCATCCTACAAGTCTCTTACATTAGCAGTGATGGAAGAATAAATACCAGTACAAATTCTGCAACAGGAACATGTTAGTCCCTCTGAACCAACAAATAGTTTCAAACATAAATTTACTGGGCTGATCTAGACTAAGCTGGTATGTATTAGGCAAGCATTGCTGACCTAAGTTTACAGAGCACTGCCTCTTACTTTAAGAAAACTGTTCTTATTAGTGTTCAAATATTGCAAGTAAGAATTCAGATTTCAAAAAAAAAAATATTAAGGTACTTTTTAGTGAACAAAAAAGTTTAAGAAAAACTAGTAACTTAATAGTTTGAATAGAGGTATCAAATACTTCAGCATATCGATGCTTTTGAATGGTACAGCTGCTAAAACAGTTTTGAAGATCTGAATCCCTGCATTTTAAGTGAGAAATTAATATGCTTACAGGACATGTAAGGCTAAAAAACAAGTGGGGAAAAATAAGCTGCTGTTTCAGTAACAATTAAACTTTTATTAATTTAAACCAGTATTTACCTGAAGAAACTCACACTTCTAAAAGATTACTTGCACTTAAAAGTCATATAAAAATTCTGCATTTTGATTCTTCAAAATCCAACAAAAGAACTTTCTAACTGGAGTGAAATGGTAAGGCCATGTAGAGACAGTACTGTAGTAATGATCCCAATGACCCTCCTCCCCAAGTAAATTCATGTGCTTTATTCCCCCCTACCTTTAAAGAGGGTGGTTATAAGTTATTGCTTCATGAGCTTTGAGCACTAACAATGAGATGCCCAAAAACATAGAAGATATTATTATATTTTCTACAAGGGAAAAAAAAAAAAAGAAAAAAGTAAACTGTTAGGTATTTAAACTTCTACTGTATCTGAAAGAGAAAATTAATAATTGCTATTGTCTTGACCACTGGAGACATTCCATGCAGGTCTTTGAGGAACTTAAAGACGGTTACTGTACTACAATTCTTTTTCTATTTGACTGAAGAACAAGGACAGGGTATTTCTTTGTTGTCGTTCTTTTTTTTAACTATTTCATGGTTCAGTCACTTCACATTTAGTTGAGTTAGCTGACACATTCCTTTTGAAATGACTGTATGATTACTAATCCTTTCTCCAGCAAACAAAGTCCAAAACAACTTCTTCAGATGAAACTTACACTAAAAACATACTTGCATTTTCTACCGTTATTTATCAACTGCAGGTGAAACACTGGGAATTCCAGAGTCAGTAATGGGTCTCACATTACTAGCAGCAGGAACAAGTGTACCAGATACAGTTGCAAGCGTGCTGGTGGCTCGAAAAGGTAAAGATTTTAGTATCCAGGCTCATTCCAATGCATGTCTTTAAAAGGTACCAAGAAAAAAAGAATTCTAGTCAACATTTCCAGAAATTCAAGGAGTAACTTCAAAAGTTTTGCTCCGAATTCTAGAGCTTAATTTACTAATAATAAATAAATAGCTTACCTGAAGCAGCTGTGGCTCAGACTTTTAAAAACCTCTCAGTATCTCAGAGAAGTATTCTAGTTTGTTTTGTTGTTGGTCAAGTGTTAGTTTTACTGCAAAACAGAACTGTAGGTCTTGGTATTTTCAACTTGACTGGATTTTGTAATAGCCTGTCTAGCTTATCTTAAGTGCAACTGTGCAGATGCTGGTGATTTAGGGAGACCTTTTTTATATTATTTATTTTAATGCTTGTGGTACCCAAAACCATATTCTGTAGAATCGTGACTATAATTCTTTCAATGCAAAGTCTGAAAAGGGTGCTCTGTAAGAAACTGAAGGCTGACAGCCTGTTCCTCCAAAACAGTTTAGCAGCTTTGTACAATACAATTAAGCAGACTTATTTGTACTTCTTCTTTTACAGGAAATGGAGATATGGCTATGTCTAACATTGTAGGATCCAATGTATTTGATATGCTCTGTTTGGGAATACCCTGGTTTATAAAAACTGCCTTCATAAATACATCAGGACCCATAGAAGTGAACAGCAGTGGTTTGACATACACAGCCATTTCTCTTATCTGTTCTGTTGTTTTTATTTTTCTGGCAGTTCATCTGAATGGCTGGAAAATAGATAAAAAGTTGGGAGGAATTTGTCTTGTACTGTACTTAGTATTTACTGTTTTAGCAATTTTATATGAACTTGGCATCATAGGCAACAATCCTACAAGGGTCTGTGGTAACTAGTTTTAATCAGTTATTATACTGATGAAAAAAATAAAAAGCAGGAGAGAAAGACTGGTTTCTTCATTTAGTCAAAATAAAAAAAAATAATCAAAACTCCCATTGGGCTCTAAATCTTATTTACAGAACTAAGTCATGTCATTACAGTAATATTAAGTAGAACGAAAACATCACAGCCTAATTGGAGCCCTTTCTTTTAGAGTCAAGAATTACAGTATGACTACAACGCACATATAAAACCAAAATTCTGAAAAAAGACATCTAGTTTTTACATTACAATGTTGATACACGCTGAGGGGGAAAAAAATAAAAATCAGAAAACACTAAACAAATCCCACTATGCAATCTTGAGATTAACAGAGAAAATGGCTTATTTTATTAAAAACAGTATAACCATTCATTTAAACTGAATGACTAGAGACACTTGGCCTAATTTTCCAAAGGCGCTGAGCATCCAAAGCTTCCACGGTCTACAGGGACCTGCAGGTGCTCAGTGCCTCTAAAAAAAAATAACAAAAATCAGGCAAATTGTCTTTAAAAACCAAACATAGTAAGATTCAGTTAACAAGTATCACAGTATATTAAACACTATACTGTTAAAGGCTGGTGGGATTTAAAAGTTCCTTTTTACAGTTTTTGTAAGCATACAATGTTACTAAAAATGACTTACTAGGATAAGAGAAGCTAAACAGACATAGGAATGTTCCTGAACACACAGTTTTAAATTATGCATTGCGATCCAAGCGTACATCAATTTCTCTGCCACTGATTTTTATGCCGTTCATTATCCTACAGGCCTTTTCAGCAGATTCTGGTGAGTCAAATCTGACTGTTCCACAGCCCTTTGATTTTCCATTCTCCATTTTTATTTCTGCAAACATTACATGACCTGAATAAATAAGTTAAACAGCAGTTATTTCAAGTCTTCAGTGCACTAACAACTTAAAGAACTCATCAGAAGTCACAAAAACAACCATTTTTAAATATAATCTAAGGGGACGTATGAAATCAGCACTTTCAGACTGATGGTATATTCACTTATTCAGGGAAGGTGACACAGGTCAAAACAGCAGTGAAGAATCCAAATTAAGATCCACTACTTCAAATCCTTCTTTCACCCTAGCGTAAGATGAAAGTATGCCTGTACTTGACCTCAAACTTGAAACAAAGTGCCCTATAACACTAAGGGCAAGTTTTGTGTTGCATTCTACCGACTGCCAGAAGTGTAACTACCATCAGGTGTTAACTGAATTACAGTTCAATCCAGTCCACCATGTTCATCACAACATTATCAAGCAATCACAACAATCAAGCGATTTTGTAAAGAAGCTGCACGGCAAAATTAAAAGACTTGAAAACAGTAAAGTTACCAGGCTAGGACTGGTGGCAAGTAGCATGTACTATTAAATTCCCCGAAACATTTTCTTGAGATGGGACACTCAACTCATGAGGCAACATTTTTATCTAGATGTCTTGGTACCTCAGAGAATGTCCAATGCCTGGAAGCTAATGAGTTTTTGTTTATGGTATGTTGTAGCACACCAATTCTGAGCCCCCAGATACCACTAGGAACAATAAACTTTCCCCTAAAATACAGGGGTTTTTATTTTTAAATATCATAGAAGACCAGCCTTTCACTGAAAGAAACTGAACATAGAGACAGTCTTTATATTTCCTTACAATACTGGTGTGAACACAATCTGTTGCTGATATTTGTGCTTATAATTCTTAAAAACAATTCACATAATTATTACATCTGTTAGTTGCCAAGGAGATCATGAAAAAAAATAATAATTCTGAACTATCTGAAAGTTGCCCAGGCAGTTAAGAAAAAAAAAAAAAAAAAAAAAAAAGAGAGAGAACCTGTTTTGTTGTATCCTCCAGCTACAAAAACATGTGAACACCTGAAAATTCTTCATAATTGAACTGCAAGTTCTAGCATATATCAAATCTGTAAATAGCTGTATGAAGACTGTCTTAGTATGTTTTATTTGTCTTTTCTGTCTCTCCAAAATAAGAAAAGCCATCCTGTAATTCAGTTAAAGCTTTCCATTCTAAAAGTATGTTTTCAAAACAAAATAATCATATTTCTACATCCAAGTTTCATTTTTCATATACTTCTGTGAAAAAACAACTTTTCTGAATTAAATCAAAAGAATTATTGGATATTTGTAGCAATCCTTTATCTTATATAAAAAGGGCCTTTATTTCTTAACATAAAGAGGAAGCAGTACAGCCTGCAAATATGCTAATCGGGATCATCTATTTGAATAAAAAACAATCTGCCACTTTGGCAAAATTGCTAACTCTTGATTTGATGCAGCACCACTTCTGGAAGCAATGCATAACCTGGACGGCCCAGGTCCCTGCATGCATTTGTCTAAAAATAAATGCTACGTTATATACTCTGTTTTGGCCAGTGGATACATAATACCTGCTTCAAAAAAGAAAAAGCTCAAAGAGTAATTAGTAAGTAGAACGGGTTAAAGGTTTATAGCAGATGTGCACTCAGAGTCACCAGAGCCCATACTGTACCTTGGGCTCGCGTGTTATGTCACACCTAAACATTATTTATATAACTCAGGAAAACTGGGGGAAGTAAGAAGGACTAGGCTAGCCAGATTCTTCTTCACGATAAGGCAACAACGTTGTCTTCCTGTCCTTATCTAATAAACACCATATAAAACACAAAGTCAATGAAGCTGAGCAGGGTTAAGATTCATTCATATACATACCACATTGGCTGAATTTCTCCTTTAGCTTCTGCCAGGTCAAGTCAAAAGGAAGCTAGAATAAAAAAGCATTATTGATAACAAAATATTACAAAGAGACAAAGAGCATGTAATCAAACATGCACACAAAATAAGCTCATGTTTCTACGTATTCAGATGCTTACATTTCTCACAAATATCTGGTTGCCTTTAGAGCCTAATCTTTCTCTCATGCCACCTCCTATCGGGCCAGGCACAAATCCTCGATCAATATCAATGTTCCTTTCCAGGCCTCCACCCATAGCTGGTCCCATTCGATCAAACCCAGAACTCATCCGATCCACTCCCATTCCTCCAGCCATACTGTTCATACCACCCATTCCACCACCTACACAGAGGAAGAAAAGGAGGATAAAACAAAAATCTCTTTTTAGTAATAAACATGCAAGTATTTTAAAAAAATAATTTAAAAAATTATTTTGTGTCAGGAGAAAATAACTTTAATAAAACTGCTTTAATATAAAACATAGCTTCATACATGCGCAGTGATTTATCTAGTAGCATGGCTAGTATTGGAAGATACAAAGTGTCAGTTCTGAAATAAAAGTAAAAAACAAACTGCACCAAGCTATTAGTCACACTAAGGTAGTAAAACGGTGAACACAAGTAAAGCATTCACATTTAAAGGCTGTCCGGTTTTATTAATAAAATCCTGGTAACCTGTACCAAAAAGAGATCAAGTAAATAACTGCAACAATGTCAAGATACAAATAACTTGACCATATATGCTTGTTCATTTTGCTTCCTGCATTCACATTCAGCTTTACTTAGTGCAGCCGTACCCACACTTAATGACACAATCTTCTAGCAAAAGCGTATTTGGCAGAGAACAGATGCTACTTCAAGTACTGTGAAGAGCATGGACTTTCCTATGACATACACAACAAAATATATTAATGTATATTATATATAAAGATCTAACATCAATGGCATTCAAATATCCTATTATAAACCTGTCTAGATTCATAATTAAAAATTAATGTAAAGCATAACTATCAAGATCATTCATGAGGGACCTTCTCTTTAAGCCTTATGCCTCTCAAGATTGCCACTAGTGAGATTTTTAGTTTCTGATCTGCTCTAGCCTGAGGAACTCAGACGTTTGCTGTAATACAAAATTAGTATCGGAGCCTTGCACAAAATTAAACTGAGCGATAATCTGAAATTCAAGGCTGATTTTTTATTTCAGTTATGAAAGATTACTGAAGTTCAGCTTCATGAAGTTCACAAAAATAACTGTGCCTATTTGTCTTTTTTCTGGAACGCAAGTTTACTTGAATCACTTCTCCCCCCAAGCCAGAAGTTAAAACCATTTCAAAACGAAGATTCAGGGAAAGACTATTAGCAAGTTTTCCTCTGAACTTTTACCTCAACAAAACAGCTTTAAAGACTATCAGACTTGCAGTCACATGCAACAGGATTCTACTTCTTCCAACACTGGCAAGACACTACACCACAACTAAATTCTCTGATACAATTATACATACACCATATCATTACATTGCCTATGCATTTACATTCTATTGAAACAAGTTAACCTACTCATTCCAGATCTTACTGGGCCCATGCTAGGCGCTCCCATTCCTCCTGCAAAAACACCAATCATTGCACCACCTAAACAGGAAAAAAAATAACAAAGTGATATATGCTGAAACCACCAGTTAGTGACAACAAAGCACACGCTGAGCTCAACGTTACCCGGCAATTCTTTTCTACAGAACACTTGAAACTGTGCCTTTATTATTTAAATTAAATAGGAAAGTTCCTCCTTCTCTATTATAGGATTTAAGCTACTCTTACTTATTTCTAGCTTTTCTCCCCCTCTGACAGTCTGTCAGCAGCACATGTATCTTAAAACTAAATGAGCCATTTCCCACATTGGGAAGAACAGCCTCCAAACTGAAGGGTTCATCTTATTTGAACTTCATAGTACAGAAATGACCTAGTTTCTCCCATTTTTAGGAAACCAGTGCAAAAGTGAGAAGCAGCTCTCCCAATGTCTTTCTTTACTGCAGATGAAGATGAATTGATGGAATTTAGTGGGGAGAAGGGAGAAAGAAAGGGGATCAATGCTTAACAAAAGCTGTTTGCAGAACTGTGGAATCTCCAGAATGGTATCAGAGACTGATTCGAGAGTGAGGTAAAAATAGTTCTTTTCATTGAAGTGCTAATATTCAGGAAAATAATCCCAAGGGAGCTTCTAGAATTGTAGAAACTCCAAAGAACTACATTCCTGTCACTGCAGAACAGAGTGCAACTGTCAGCTGCATTTTTCTTGCTTGATTTTCACACCTAGAAGAAACAGCTCAGTTTTTACTTATGGGAAAACAGATCTGTAACTGTCATCTTTTGGCTAGATACCATCATTTTAGTATCTAAAAAAGGTCATCCTGAGTCTTCCATTAGATTTGTTTTCTCCACACGGTTCAAAACAGCAACAATTGCTCCCTGCCAGTCTCTTGTGGGAAATATTTGTCTCCAGACAACATGCTGTCATAGCTATACCAAGACCTCAAAAAATACGGACTAGCCTGTTTAAAAAAAACTACCCTCTTTCAACACCAGCAGGATCACTCCCAGTGCTTCAGCCAATGGTTTGCGTATGACAAAGACCTTATTACTTGTTCATTAGGCCAGAGACGGTCTTGCAATGAAACACCAAGTCAAATTTTGAGACTTCTGTCAACATGACTGGTTTTTGCCCTTAAAAAGAATTGTAAAGAACAAAAATTGCTGGTTTTCCAGAGCTAGAAAACCTTAGTTGTTTGCTACACCTGCTCTTTCAAAGAGAAAAAAAAAAAGAAAGTCTCTCCAACAGTCTAAGATGCACTTAAAAAAAAAAAACCCAAAAAACAACCCGAAAGCTCAAATAATCCTAATCAGCAAGATTTCAGCTGTTTGTGACCTTAGAGACATCCTTTACCTGTAGTTTCCCCCCACTGGCTTTTCACCAATGAAAAATTATATACTCAGAGATGCTCTATGACACAACCTTTGATTTTTTGGATACTTCAAAATTTTGGCTATTCAAACGGCAACTCCAATGATTCTGTTGCAAATCAAACATCCTCATTTTCACTAATTGATGCCATAACCCAATCAAAGATTGTCTTTAAGTTGCCCTCATTGAAACTGGCAGGGTACTAACGCAAAACGCACTCACAGCATTTAAGATGCCATTAACATAAATATAGCAACAGGAGTACACTAGGGTCTTCCCTGATTAAATATGTTATCTATTAACTATTATATTTGTAAAACCCTACAATTTCCTTCCATTATTTAAGGAAAAGTTGGGAAACTCTTATCTTGGTTCTCAGAATAGTATTTAGATGTCAAGATTGCTGATTGGTTTTAAGTTGAAGCTTGCTGGATCTACTGAATGAATGACTCCCACATCAGTTTCTCACAGTGGCCACGTCATTCATTTCAAAACCAATGTGTGTTACCAGAAGACTTGGAAGTCTACTGCTTGCATGAACATTTATAACTGAAGTGGCTTTGGATTTTCCCTTAAGAAACAGATTTTATCCTATGTTGCAAGTAGACAGTTACAGTGAAGGAGGGGGAAGGAAACCTGTCTCCTATACTGCATTCATCCAGGTAACAGTATAGTAACAAAGGGTAAGAACTGTTGGCACTCCCAGGTCTCCTAAGAGAGAAAAGTATCTTGTTTGAGGGAACCCAAAAGTAACAAGATGAACTAGGCCAACAAGACATGACCTATAAACAAAACAAAGTGGCTCAGTTACAGGAAAGGCCAATAAAACCCATTCCGAGCTGCTTGAGCTCAGAAAGCAGGAAGAAAACGGAGGGCACCAAAACTCACTGTTCCCATGCAATGCTACCTTATTTGCAGTAAAAACAATTTTCCAGCATGCATTTGCAAAAGCAGGCTCCTGGAAGTTACAAAGGTGGCACATGGGCAGCTTCTTCACAATTACCAGAAGTGTATACTTTAATACCCAAAAGACTCAATACCTCACAAAGTTAACAGTATGAAGCCAAATGCATTTCTTAAGTTGTTATTTTTGGATATATTTTACAGACTGAAAAAAAGCCCCACACTTTAACCTCCACTCTAAGCAACAGCTATAATAAATACTCAGATTACATCCTTATAGTAATGACCAGGGGAGAAGGAACAGACGAAGATGACCCAGTGAAACCAGGTTTCTTCTGCTAGTAAAACTCTCCCAGTATGTTGCAATTTGCCACAGGAAATTTAACAGTTACCATACCCATCCTTCCAAAAGAATCTCCAAACCCACGGTTCAATGCCATGTCACTACGACCAAATTCTCGGTCCATATTTCCTCCCATTCCACCACGGAACATTTCTGTAGGGAACAAAGCAAAAAAACCATCAGAAATATTCTGTTAACATATATCTAAGCTGGTATTTATACAACACTCGTTTCACAGCTGGTTGGTTAAATAGAAGTGGGTTTAAGGCACAAGTCAGAGGCACGTACTAAATACTTAACTCCCACACCAGCTCCTCTGCCTCCACTCATGCCACTGACTGTATTTCCCTTGAACTCATCTACATCACCCATCCCAAAAGAAAGGGCTTTTAATCAATATTAGCAAACTACTAAGTGTACAGGAACAATGTTCACCTACCTCCCATTCGGCTGACTCCAAATCCTCCCATATTAGGCATTCCTTCAATTCCACGAAATCCACCAAGTCCTGTAAAATAAGGAAGGGTGCTTTCTATACAATATTAAAAAAATACTTAATGCAAAGAACTTGACTATACGTACCACCTCCCATTCTATTCATTCCACCAAATCCTGGACCGTCTATTCCCATACCTTTAGAACAAAAAGACGAACACTTTAGAAGACAGGTAAGATCTTAATGGATTTAAAAAAAACGCAGAGGCAGTTAACATCTCAAAAGAACACTACACAAGGCTTGCTTTGTCAAGAGTATGTCATTCTTCCAAACACAGAAATGATAATGTTAAACTTAAAGCTCTGTAAAAATCAAAAATTAAGATCACAGATTTACCTCCTGGACCCACGGTCCCCATTCCACCACCCATGCTCAACTGTGTTGCACTGATGGGCTGTCCACCTGGTCCGAGTCCCATACCAATGCCACCAAGACCACCTTGAAAACAAAAACAAGTAACACAAGAAAAAGATTTTCCTCTATATCATAGAGACCACAGTAAGCAAAAGTACTACCAAACAAACTACAAACAAAAAGACTCTGTATCAACATATATTAAGTGCAAGGAAGAGAAACAGTGTGAACTCACGAGGTAATTGTGAAGTTTTGCTGTCTGCAACACGGAAATCTTCATGAGGAATCGATTTGTCATCCTGATAAAAAAACCAAGGATGTCATAATATGATCCTTTCAATGTTTTGAAAGAGACATGTAAGGTAGAAAGTAAGCAACTCACCATTTTAACATGCATGGGTCTATCAAACAGGAATTGTCCATTGAACATAGCTGAAGAAATGCAAGTCAAGAAATCAACTACAGAAGACAATTTAACTATTTTAGAAGAATCACTGTAATAACTTATTTTATTTCTGTACCATTTTTAGGAGTCTTACCTTTCCTTAGTTAATCTTTAGAATGCCAATTCAAAGGCCAGCAGAGACTATGCAAGCTGTTAGGTATATAAAAGCCAGTTTCACACATCACATTCCCACATATTTTAATCTTGTTCAACATTATCACAAACACCTTTTTAGACTCCAGCAGTAAATTCAGTCACTAACAAAAACGTATATGCACAGTATTACACTCTAGTCCCTACATACTAGTTACAAGGCAAGTAAGTACCATTTGCAAAACGACGCTATCAGAAGCTATTAAAGACTAATCCGTATTTGACCAACTATTTTTTAAAACCAAGGATACATATTGCTTGAACAGCTTCAATCGCTTGTTCAAAGGTAACTGTTCCCATTCCTCGACTCTTGCCATCTTTATCTTCTTTGATGTCTGCACGCTTTACAGTTCCAGCAATGCTGAATACCTCCTTCAGTTTCTTCCACCCAACTTTAAAGTCAAGCTTACACACAGAAATACATTAGTGACTTCAGAGCATGTTTCTGTTCTGCCAGTACATTTGGAAGAGATTTTCTGCATTGTTGTAACCCTTCAGCTTCACAAAATGCTTGATATATGTAAATAGCCGGGATTTTCTAATATAGACACACTGCAATCAAGTCAAAAAATGTCAACTAAAAGCAACAATTTACACTACATGCACATATTTTACTTTAATTAGCATATTAACATTCAGAAATGGATTGGTTCTTGTCAAGAGCAGCTGTACTCCCGTAAGTCCTCTTGAAGCCATAGTTCTTTTGTGCAAATAAAGAACTTAAAAAGTTCCAATATAACAGTTTGTTAGTCTAAAGTAACTAGCAAGATAAACTGAAGCATACATTTAATTAAAAAAAATGCAACCGTAAATTTATAGTGGAAAGATGTATAAATTATTTTTTCAAATCAACATATGACTGTGCAATAATTAAGTGTATGTCAGCCTCAAGAGTTTAACTTATCTTTCATGTCCATAAGCTGTATACATAGCCAACATTTTTAGTTTAATATACTAATTGTGAACTAATTTCCCATTTCCTCTTTATATGAAACCCGAACTATGCATGAACATAAGATGGTTTCTAGAGATCAAATATTACAGTTATAAAAAAAAAAATTAAACTTACATTAGCAACAAAAATAGTGGACCCAAGCCTGCCTGCCTGCAAGTTGTTGATAACCTCAGGAGGAATGTTTGGATTATTGAGGATAGAAGGTGGTAAATTCATTATTCCAGGTGCCACATCAGGTCCATGTCCTCCTGGAAACTGTCCTCCTACACGCTGTAATGCCCTACGAGCATGTTCACCTTCAGGATCCTGAAAGATGGGCAAAAATAAAGCCAACTTAATCATCAACAAAAGGACTGGCAACAAACAAAAAAGTACGATTTGAAATTCTACATAAACCCATCAA
Organism: Falco punctatus; assembly: GCF_963210335.1. Classification (NCBI taxonomy): domain Eukaryota; kingdom Metazoa; phylum Chordata; class Aves; order Falconiformes; family Falconidae; genus Falco; species Falco punctatus. The sequence continues at coordinate 57,932,779 of NC_137587.1, forward strand.
AATTATCAACTAATATCCTTGTCCATGTCAGAGGGATCAAGAACTGAATGAGCATGGAGACCTAATTCCCTCACCTCTAGAGGTGGGTCCTTTCAGATGAGGGTTGAGGCATATTGGCAAAGCACTTGTTGAGGAAGCGTGCACTGCCACTTCACATGCTGTACCTAGCCTATGGACAAGTAGAAAAGATTTCAATCTAAAGGACTGTCAGTCTAGCACCTTCTTCCAAGAACTGAATTAATTTAATTAGGTTGTTGGTGGGTTTTTTTTTTTTATTATTTAATAATACTATTATTGAAGTTGTAACAGGACAAAAAGAACGGCATCAGACACCATCATATACTACAACACTACAACAGAAATGTTGACATTAATTTCACTTTCCAGTCAGCACAAGTTCTCTACTTCCAGCCCCATTTTTGCACATATGTAGTGGTAGTCTGATACTCAGCTCATTCTGTGCCATATTTTGAAGCAGGTAAGCAATGTAAACATAGAATCATTTAGGCTGAGAAAGACTTAATGACATTAAAGTAAGAATATGAAGTTGTTTTAAAGAAAAACAGATTATTTTGACTTTAGGACACACTTTTTGTCAGTTCACTCGGCATAGTACCAAGGCCAACAGGACTTTAGCCCGCGAAGAAAATGTCATTAAAAAATTAAACTGGAAATTACACAGCTAAGATGTTCAAAACACTGTACTGCCATCTCTGTAGTTATAGTATCTTCACTATTTCAAGTTGAAAGCAGTAGCAATAACCATACCTCTTTAATATTCAGGGGTCTTCCACTAAGATCATATTTGTTCATAGTTTCTAATGCTTTCTTAACAAATTCTTCATCTTTGAATTCAACCACACTTAGAGAGAACAAAACATTTAGAGTATTAAAATAAAGTTTACAATGTTAAAATTAACAGAATGTTTGTATAGTCGTAAGATTCAACACACATAGAAAAAGAAACTTACCCACAACCCTACATCCATGATTCGTGATCATATGTAAAGAGAAAAAAAAAAAGCAGTCAGTCAGCACATATAATAGAACATTTAAGATTCCAGTTAAAGATCCCAGCTCACTGTTAAATAACTATTGAAGTTATTTTCAGCTTCAAAATCCATAATACATGCTCTTTACTGGTAGCCAATCTGAATTTCCTCCTACTTTCTCAACATACATACCTTTCAAATGCAAGAGAATATATTATCTTATATTCTCTTTGAGCCAAACCAGAATTGGAAAAATGCCACACAGATCCATGTACGGACAGTTGGGGAGAGGAGGTGGAGGGGAAAGGGTGGAAAGAAAATAACTCAAAAACTTAACCAAAAACCAATCAAGACACTCAGTGTGTCATTAAAAGCTGTCCAGTGACTACAAAATTCACATCTACCTACATCAAGTATACCAGTACGATGAACAAGGAGTCTGCATACCTCTTCAGTATTACTAGCATAATTGAGAAATTACTTGGTAAGAAAATAACCTTATTGACTGCACCAGAATCCTCCTAATAAAGCAAAGAGTTGAGGATTGCTTTAAGCAAAGCAAAGCTGACAGCATGTTTTAGTTTTAACAAGCATTAAAGAAAGTCATTTACAACAATGGATACAACCTCAGTTAAGACCGAAACCTGCATTGCTGGTGTTCTCGCTGCAGGTTCGGACCTACTATTGGTCAAACTTTTGACTATTTTTAAGAAGACAAAAGAGCTTTAACAATCTTCACTCTTAGTGCCTCATTGCTGGCACTCTGTTGGCTACCAACCATCTCCATCCATTTAGTTTTAAGAAAGCAAATAACATTAATCCAGCGTTTAGAGTACCAACCCTGCAAAGCTGTCAAATCAGGCACTTCAAACAGTATATTCTTTGCTAACATTTTATACTCATTGGCCCCAAGAAGAGAATACTACACTAACAAAATTTAAATAAGATCAGTGATTTATTGAAGGTCCTTCATATGAAACAGATTCGTACCAAAACAAAGATGTTGGCTAACAAGAAGAATTAAGTAAATGCCATTTGTTAACATTTACAGAAGTATTTTGTCCTTTACAGCCAGCTAGCGTGAGTTGCATCAAAGTGTCAGACTACTTCTAGTACAGAATCCTCAAGGCTACCTTGATGAAAATCAGTGTAAAAATGAAACTTACTTTCCAATAACTGGTACAGGTATTATACAAAAATAAAACTGCTGAGGAACTTTTAAACCTCTAGCAGATTGTTGCCCACGGCACTTACCCTTGATTTTCCTTCAGCATCCTTAAACAGCTCCACGTATGTAACCTCACCAACTACATAAGACATACAAAGGGAAAATACCAAGAGACAATGCATTTAACACCAGTATCTTTCTTTACTGTGCCCCTGTGCACAACTCTACAGAGAAGCACCTATTATTCACCAACAATCAAAACCAGACCAGCGTACCTCCTGTCAATGGCTATATAATTTAGCTAATTTTCAGAAATATGCAGCAGCCACATTCTCAAAAAGCTAAGAACAAACAACTATATTTAACCTAATTCATACTACAAATCATGTTTTGGCCAGTATGATATAGTTGGTGAACAAATTCAGATATACACAGTCCCTTAACCTAACAAATGAAACGTCAACGTTCACTGGAGAGTGTTAAATTTATCATCCTACTCACAACACCTGTTTTAAGGTGACTTTCTACCTGAATGTCTTCAATCATAAGTTTGCCTTCAATAATAACCAAATTTACACATCAAATATTTCACAGCAAGCCACTCACTTTCTAAGTAGGAAGTTTCAGTAAATAAACCAATCAAATAGTCACGTCACCTTACAACAGATAAACCAGCAGTTACAGAAGGGGGGTTTTGGCATTTTTCACAGCCTAAAAGCCAAGTGTGCTTTGCATTACTTTTGAAGAATCATTTTTTCAAGGAAAACACAGAACTAACTTTTTACAGAATTCATGTATTAGTATTATTTTACCCTAAACTCAAAAGAAAATGTTTAGGGTTTTAAGATTACTCTAGCAGAACTGCAACTATAATAACAAGCTTTTAATACAAATCTCCAGACAAACAGTCATGGCAGTAGTGACAATGCAGACAAAGTTAATTCCACAGCCAGATTCCACCAAAGAAATACAAAACAACTTTTGAAAGACATCCTTTATTATTCATGTTAACACACTAAATGTGTTGCTTAAATACAATAGCCCTTAAAAGAAAAAAAAAAATCTACGAAGACTACAACTAGACGAAACACAATCTCTTTAAGAAGTCATGAGGTCATGCATATACTCTCTACTGTCACACTAGAATGGCAGAAGATTGTAAGCACTTCATTTACCCATTCTACCCTGCAATGCAATTGTCTCAGATGAAAGAGGGGGAAGGGAGATAGATGTACCAAGTAAAGGCCAAAAAAAAAAAAAAAAAAGTCATCAAATCAAATCTGTGTGGCTCAAAGGACATACACATTGCATTTAAGTTCTACCCCTTTCTCCGTGAAGTATATTATAAAGAATAAGTTACCTTTCTCTCTCATAAGATCTTTAATAGCTTGCCATTTCATGTCATATGGGATGTTGCTAATAAAAACTCTATTACGATTAATAGTCTTCTTCTCTCCAGTGCCTGCATTCTTGTCCTTTGAATAGGGATGGAATCTATTCTTGTTTCCAAGAGAAGGGATTGCCTTCGGTTTTGCAATGTACTTCTCTTTCACAGGTGCTTTCTCTTCTTTTGCTGTCTCATCATTATCCCTACATTAAAAAAAAAAAAAAAAAGCCAAACAAAATTAGTCTTGTGTTGGATCAGTAGAGTGTCACACACCCTATACATATATATATATATGTGTGTGTGTGTATACCTCCTATGCTATTAGAACTTCCAGGATGTTAAACACTGCTTTTCAAATAAGGAAAAATAAATTCATGTTACCAGTCTAATTTCAAAAAATGTTGCTTTATCTAGAACAAAAAATAATGTTATAGTATATCTACTCACTATTCTAAGTAAAGAAAGTACATCTTTCCACTTCAGTTACATCTCATTTCCATTATGTTTGTCAAGATTCAGCAAGATGGTACTATGAAACTACAAATATCAAATGACTCAGCTGAAAAATAAGCTACAGCACCCATGCTTTGGTGCTTCAATAATTTTCACATTAGACTTGGCTAATTCAGATGACATTCACCACAGAAGTGAGAGTTGAAACAGCCTAACTAACAGCTTGGTATACTTCATTCAATGTAATAGTAGCAAGACATAAAAAGTTTAATAGGTTGTAAATCAAATTACATCTTATTCACCACACAAATAATTTTTATTTACAATTTGTGCCAGACTGCTTTTAGACAAAAATTAAAATTCAATTAAGAACAAAAAAGGCTCCTTCACTTTCACTGCTTAATGCTACTGGAATTTGAAAACCTGCTAAATGCATAAGAAATAGCTGTATTAAGGTATGATCTCCATCTAAGACTAATTAAGTCACCAGGTATTATCCACTAGAAGCAACAACATAATAGACTTTGGCCCTCAGTCTTTCAAAAATCTGGCAGCAGCAGCAGCTGTTCTCTTTTAAAAATCTTTTTATTTTTAGATGAAAATGCAGGAAAATTTGCTTCCCCTAAAGCAGCCCCAATCTCAACTTTGAAAAACCTAGACACTTTGAAGATAATCAGATGAAATAGCAAAAACTCTTTAGCACTCTTGAAAGTGTTACTATCACGAGGTGATTTAGCATGCTAACAGAGAACCAAGGTGCCTGAATTGTTAGTTTAAAAAAGTGAACTGCTGAATTGAAAGAATTCAGTGATAAACCCACACAAACATGATCCATTTACAGGTGCTACTTAAGAGATATACATCAATGTCTAGTTCACATCTCACCACAGCTAATGAGAAACTGTACTGGGTCTGGCTGAGCCCCACAGCAGCCCCTGTAGCCCCAAGCTTTGTGTTGGTAGCCAGAAAGGTGGTGGGAACACACCAGTGTGTTGCTGCTGCTGAGCAGCACCGGCCCAGCACCAAGGCTGCCTCTCCAGCATTCCCACCACCACCCCCAAATAGGCTGGGGGTGGACAGGATCTTGGGAGGGGACACAGCCGGGACAGCTGACCCACGCTGACCAAGGGGATATTCCATTCCACACGATGTCTGCTCAGACATAAAAGCTAAAAGAAAGGAGGAGGAAGGGGGGCCATTCATTATTTACTATGTTTGTCTTTGAGAGCAACTGCTACACATACTGAAGCCCTGCTTCCCGGAAAGCGGGCGGACATTGCCTGCTGATGGGAAGTAGAGAATAACATCTTCTGTTTTCCTTCATTTCTGCTTGCACAGCTTTTGCTATTGCTTCACTAAACTGTCTTTATCTTGACCCACAAGTCTGGGGAGTTTTCCCCATCTTATTTTCTCCCCCTGCCCCATTCTGCTGAGAAAGCGAGTGATAGAGGCTTGGTGGGCACCTGATGTCCAGTCAAGGTCAACCCACCACAGAAATTTTAAAAGTACTTTTGCACCAATGTTTATTTTAACATTAGCCACCAAAGTTAGATCAATTACAAGGAAACGTCCTGTAGGACTGTCAAAAGTGATCACCTGTGAACCCACCTTCTTAAATTACATCACTGTCTTTACAATTTTTCCCACATTTCAGAAGGCTTAGTTTTTATCTCATTTTGACAGGTTGAAAGGTTTCTGGTGTAAAATTAGCCAAAACAGGCATTTCAGTTTTATAACCACAACGTATGGCAAGATCACCAATTTTGATTGCAATGAGTATTTTCAGCTCTCTGCAGTTATTAACAAAGCAGTAAGTGACACATAAATGGCACTCAAAAGCACATACAAATTGCCTTTCATGAAGCTGAAGATATTACTACTAAAACTTGGGCACTTTTCAGGGAGGAATAAATTCAAATACATCCATACTTCTCCCACGACTTTTTCCCCAATTTTAAAGTACTCCTATGATATGAACTTCACAGTCCTTGCATTTACTAGTGGATTAAGAAAGGATTAGCAACTGAGAAATGCATGGACACTCCTCTGGGCTAAATATTTGTAAAATTTAAAATGAAGTCAGCAACAAGTTATCTGGTTCAAGCATCCTCCAGCTTCCCTCTGCATCATTCCTCTGCCACACCATCCTGTCTGTTGTGGCAGTACAATTCCTGTGTGGCTGTGTAATGAAGTGAAATGGAGGGAACAATGCAGGGAACTGGAGGGAGCCAGAGGGAGAGGAGAGGGAAAGAGCAGAGTATCAGGTTTTCCTGTCAGTTCAGCTCCTTCCAATCCAGTCCCATTTGTGAATGCAAAACTCCTGCCCAATGAGATTCCTAGCAAAATCTGAGTTCTTCCTTAAGTTTTAGGATTAAAGCAATGGATTCTCTCTAGCCTTTTAAGCTCTTTCCTGCTTAAAGGATTATGAAACAGCCCCTGGGTGTTCAGTGTGGTGCATAGGAAGAGCCAGGTCTCCACATACAGAATCCAGAGGTTGTACAAGACCTGGCTGTACAAACCAGTAGAGACCACAGAAGATGTGAGCATAAACACTTACATCTGGGAAACAAGAATACACTTCACCTAGGTCTGAGGATCACAGTCAGCCTCCTAAAAATACAGGATTAATTAAAATAAATAATCCTTCTTGCAAAACTCTCATATGAGTCAAAACTAACGCAAGCCAGCAAACAAGCTGGAGACATAGATCCTTCTGTGGATGTAGCTCCTACCCTTCTCCTTGAATATTAAAAATATTTTTAATCAAATAACACATTCAAAGCAATGTCACATTAATCACCTATAGACTACAGGGAAGACAGTCTCAGAAACCGTGAGTGGACATTTTCTTGGGGGAAAAACAACAGTGATTTCTACCCTTTACCTTCTGTATGAACTAATCATTTTATATGTTTAATTAACATCAGCCTGTGAAAACACTAGCAGATTTCTAGGGTTGAAAGAGACATGCCTACATTAATTTCTTTTTAAAAAGCATGTCCTCCATTGATTAGAAAGAGCAATTTTTACCTTTTGAAAAATAACACCTTTGAACTTCCATAAAGTTTTGGAAACAAAAGACAAGGTTTCCATATACAAAACTAGAAGCCTAAAAAATAATAAGCACAAGATAAATCAACATGAAAGCCCTAAAATCTGTTTTATTTTAAAAAACAGATTTCTACTCCTCTGCTCACAAGTGTCCATACAAATAGTAAGATCAGCAGAGATAGAAACACAAGAAGTCCACGACACAACTCCAAAGCACACAGCTGAGTTTAGCTTTGTTACAACAGTTCCACAGCTCAGTACCATAAACTTAGGGAACCGTGCAAGTTGAGACCAGGACTCCCCTCCAATTTAATGTGAGTGCTAAGCAAACATGGTTACTGAAATATTTTAAAATATTATATTTCACCTACACACTGACAGCTAAATCCGTTGTACATATGTTTTGGGGAAGACTGGAAACTACATATGAAAGAATAAGATTTGTAACTGTTACCAAGAACTCTGCATTATTTTCAAACTTCAAGCTGTAATGTCTACCACCCAGAATGACTGGGATTTTTCATTTGCTTGTGGTTGGTTTTGGAGGGAAAAGAACAAAATCACTGACAGTAGGAGGGATACAGCGAAATTAAGTCATTATTTTAACAGTAGCAACCCCAAAAGGCAATAAAAAGTTATATGCCTCAAAGGTGCAAAAGGGTTGCAATCTCCCTGCGAAAACTCAATTATAATTTGCATCGTTTGGAAGCTGAGGGCCAGGCTCAGGAAAAGAAAAATAAATTGCTGTTTCATGGTAATGTGAAATTTATAAATTGTAAGCTATTTGAATTTCACAGCAAGTCAAGTAAAGGCAGGAAGTACGCCTTTATTCCTCCACCTTTATACTGAACTTGATCTCATGTGCATTTTTTAGTTGTTTTTTTTTTAATTTAAACACAACAGCACCAGACGGGAGCTGCTTAGAACATGTCAAAACTTCACAGATCTCAACAGCTTTGATGTTCTGCAACAGTAAGTCTACCATAAGTGTATTTTTCCTCTAAGTCTGAAACTATATTGGAAGCAATATTGAAATTCTAGTGCTACAAGGCCAAAACCTAGTCTGTGTGAAGAGCGATAACCCTTGAAGCCTGACATCAAGAACGACCAAACACAGAAAAAAGTTATTTGCAGTGTTGTCCTAGAGCTGGTATTTCGAGCTCCCTTTCCCTACGTTCCTCTCAGACCTGCTAGGCAAGGCACAGTCTGCACATTCCACGTAGGATAATGCTACAATTCAGAAGAAAAGTTTGCACACGTATGCAGGCTTTTTGCTTGATTTTAAAGAGTCGCTCACTACAGCGCTGCCTCACCGTTCCCACGATTAGTCCAACGGCTTTACAAAACATACCCGACGGTAAGCAGCGGCACCGTCACCCCGGCCAGCCGCGGTGTAGGCCACACCTGCCCCGCGCCCTGCGAGGCGGCCTGAGCAGCGCCCCTCAGCCCGGGCCCCCCGCCCGCAGCCGCCCTGCCCTCAGCGGCCGCCACTCCACCGAGAACGTCCGCCTTCCCCCGCGGCCGGGCCACGGCCCGCTCCGTGCGCCCGCCGGGAGCTGCCCGAGGCCGGGGCTGTCTCCCCCGCCACCCCCCGCGGCGGCTCCGCGCTCAGGCCGCGGCCGCCCCGTCCCCCGGCGGGGGAGGAGCCCGGCGGGGCGTGAGGGAGGAGAGGGCCGGCCGCCTTCCCCCGCCGCGGCCTAGGCGGGCCCCCCGCGCCCCCCGCGCCCCCGCACCGCCCCCCGGCCCCGCACACACATTTTGACGCCATTAGCGCTGCCCCCGCCGCTCTCGGCTGCTGCCGCTGTCGCTGCTGCCGCCGCCTCCTGATCCTGTGGCGGCTGTTGTAGCGGCTGTTGTTGCGGCGGCGGCTGTTGCTGCTGTTGTTGTTGTTGTTGTGGCGGCGGCGGCGGCGGGTTGGCGGGGGCGGCCTCCTCCACTCCGCACTGCGGCGCGGCGGCCGCAGTCTCCGGCTTGTCGTTCTCCGCCATTTCGTCGCCGGGCCGCGGCCCCGCTACCGCTGGGTTTGAAAAGAGGCCCGGAGCGCCTCGGCCTCGCCGCGCCGGGCCGGCCCAAGTCTCGCGAGAACGGGGCTTGCGGCGGGCGGGGAGGGGGCGCGCGAGGCGGCTTTATGCGTTGCCATGGCGACGCTCGGTGGGCTGCGGGGCCCGCGGCCGGCCCGCTGCCGCGGCGGAGCGGCCTTCCCGCAGGAGCGGCACAGCGCGGCCCGCCGCTCGCCTGGGGGCTCGCCGGGCCCGGGCCCGGCCGCGCTTCCAGTGCCGCAGCCCACCGGCGGGCAGCTCTGCCCGAGGCTCGGGCCTGTGCTCCCCGCCCGGGCCGGCCGCCCCCGCCGTGCGCAGTCCCCCGGCTGCCGGCCCCGCCACCCCCGCGGCGACCGGTGGCCCCCGCCCCGCGCACCTGCAGGGGACAGCCCCGGGACGCCAGCGCAGGCCCCTCACCGCAGCCAGGTCGGTGAGGCTGGGGGGTCTGCAAAGCGGAGGGTGCTAACGACAAATACGCCATGGCACAAGCTCAGCGCTTCGCCTTCTCGTTTCCAGTAGCACTGTCCACCCCAGCAAATAGCGGCTTCACCCTTCACTTCACTGGGAAGCGTGGTGCTGACTGATCCTAAAGCCAGTCACCGCTGTCACCGACTTCTCTCTGCTTCAGAAAACAGACTGTAACTTTTAATTGCTCAAATTTTATGCTAGGAATACCCAATGAATCAAAGCCATGATCTTTTAAAATGACATTTGCCTTGCCTTTTCCCTACGTTTATAGTTTCCTTGTTCCTTCAAAAATCAGTCTAGTCACAAGCTACATCCTCCTGCTGCCTATATGATGTTGTATGGCCTTTTTTTTCCAAATATTTTGGTACTTCCAGCACTAAGAAGATCCCCACGTTCATGAGGAAATGAAGACTTGAATTCTGTGGATCCAAATCACCCTTCAACCCTGTGTTTTGGCACAGCTCGCAGACCAAATATAGGCCCAACCCTTCCACCTAGCCTGCTATGGGTTGCTGGGACACTCTGCTAGTATTGGCTAAAAAGCTATCAGCTTGCACCTAAATTCTCCTCCAATTGCAGATGTCTCATTATTTATAAACATACAGAGCTACTGGGCAAGTTAAGCTGCAAGTTCAATTATAGTTAGAGCACTGGAAGCTTCTAGATGGATATTTGTCTTATTCTTAAATAGAAATAACAATTAAATATGAATAGTTGTAATTCTGCTATAAAATTTCAAAAGTACATAGGTCCATGCCATGTACACACTGCTAAACAGCTTGCATTCTCTGTCACTCATCCCAGAAGATGTTCATTTACTTACGAGGTAGAATCTGTGACATAGTCCTCTGAGCTTCCCTTAGATTCTTCAATTCCAATTTCTCTCTGTCACTTGGGGGGAAAAATAAGTTGTAAGCATTTTTAAAAGAAGAAAAGAATTTCTATCATTTGGACAGAGTTTAATCACTTCACTAACCACAAGTACCAAAGTATTTCTTTGTATTTGTACTCCTTCTGATATAAGGAAAACCATTCAGTCCTCTGCAGTAAATTTGGGTCAGTGGCTTCTGGTTGCTGACCCACAGGAATCCATGCACTTCTTTTAAGAAAACCATAAATGAAGGTTAAGAAAAGTTAAGCAGTAAGAAGGACCCACGCCTCTATTGGAGTGTGTTTCTGACAAGAGATGGTTAAGAATCACTGACCTGGACAACTGTGGGTTTTGGAAGTAAACTTCTTAGGAGCTGCTGGGACTCTTTGTCTGTGTGTCCTCATGACTGTCATACCAGTTGTTGGTAACACCTGAGATTTTGGAGAAAGCTCAAAGATACTATGAAACAACCTAATAACCTATTAACCTACATCCCAGATGAAGCTAGAAAGGCATGTCTAGAGGTCTGGTAAGAGGTGTAATTCTATTCACATATTAACCATAATTAGATAAATAACTTGGTATTTGTGATAATAATCATCACTGAAATAGTTAATGTTTACTTGAAATTGGTGTCATTATGTTTTACAGCTCTCACTTCTATGGGAGGAAAGGGGGTAATTCATACATTCAGGTATGATAAACTCTGTTATCAGACCTCTGATTGTGCTTTGCACAGAGCAGCTCAAGTGTTGGAATCCTATACTCTCTAACCCAATATTATGGCACCAAGCAGCTGATACTGAATTCCTACACCCATGGGCTGGTGGACGCTAGTAACAGGAGGAATTATTGGCTTTCTTACACACAGCTTGCCTACTTGTTCTGAATAATCCACTGGCTACTTCAAGTGCTACCTCCTCAAGTTTGTTTGCCTTTTTGGCCCACATATTGGGTCTGGCTGTGATGGTGCTAATTTTCCTCACAGCAGCCCTCATAGCCCTGTGCTTTGTATTGGTAGCTAGAAGGGTGGTGATAGCACACCAGTGTGTTGGCTGCTGCTGAGTGGACCTCACGCAGCATCTCTCCAGTGTCACACCACCACCACCCACCCACCCCCAAATAGGCTGCGGGTGGACAGGATCTTGGGAGGGGACACAGCCAGGACAGCTGACCCACGCTGACCAAGGGGATATTCCATTCCACATGACGTCTGCTCAGACATAAAAGCTAAGAGAAAGGAGGAGGAAGAGGGAGCACTTGTTATTTACATTTGTCTTCCAAAGCAACCACTACATGTGCTGAAACCCTGCTTCCCAGAAAGTGGCCAGACATTGCCTGCTGATGGGAAGTAGAGAATAACATCTTTTGTTTCCCTTTGCTTCCACACATGGCCTTTGATTTTGCTTTATTAAACTGCCTTTATCTTGACCCAGGAGGGTCTTTTCCCATCCCTGTCCTCTGAGGAGGGGAGCAATAGAGCAGCATGGTGGTGGGCACTTGCTGTCCGGCCAAGGTCAACCCATCACAGCCTAGCATCCACACAGTTTTGTACCAGTAAAATTACCAGCAAAATTACTTGTCACTCAATGTGTTTTGTAATAAATACTGATAACTGTACAATTCATACAGTGATATACATCTGTAAATGTAGAGGTGTTTTGTACTGGAGTTGCATAGTAGCATAGTTTAGCCTAAAGCCTGGAGTTGTGCAACTAACTGGCTTTGCCCTAGCCCCCTCACACTGCGGCTCCTATTTACAACGATCTGTTTACCTCGGTTGCCTCTTTCAGGATTCTATCGAAGTCTTACATCCTTTTCTAGAAGTCTCACACATAATTTCTGTTCTCCAAAGAACAATAATAAACATGGGAGTGTCGTCTAAAACTCCTGGATTCTTGAACTCTCATTTAGTGCTTAACTATATGCGCACAGAGTTTAGGTCAAGCTGACCCTCTAGAGTTGCCAGGAAAGATGAATGAAGGGACTCCTAATCAAGGGAGTCAGCTCTGGGAGAGACAAAACAAAGAATATCCTATCTTCACGATGCAAGCCATGTATACTTAAATACCTTGTTTATGTTAAACTGGTTAGTTAACTTGTGGTCTTCAGCCTTGCCCTAGAAGAGAACTATCCTCATTATAACACTAAAAATCACAAGCCCTAAGAGAAACACCCAGGCCCACTGAAAGACCTTTCCTCAGAGAGCATGTGTAGTAGTAAGGGAAGTCGGGTAATGGATATGCAAATGTATAGCAAATAATCTACATGGACCTGCCCTCTGGGTAGGGAAAGTGCGATAAGATTTTCTATATAAAGTTTGTAACTTGTACTGCAGTATACCAGCTCCGTTTGCTAGCGTCCAGACTTGCACAACTCTGTAATAAAACAGCATCTCATCTCGGTGTGCAAGATCGGTTCATTGCACATCAGGAACGGACTCGCATTTTACAGACAACAGGAGAACACCACCACAAAGAGCTGTTAGGGAGCTGACAGGGGTAAACTGGGGTTAAAATGTGGGATTTCTTTAGTCTACAAAACTGTGTTGAAAGAAGTTCAAGTTTTTCCCTAGGAAAATTTCTGTGTATAAAACAAAAATAAACATTAAAAAATCTACTTGGCATAGTAAGTGAAAAAAACAAAAAGCAGTATCTTTCTATGCTTGTATGCTTGCTGAGAAACTCTCCTTTGTTACACACTACCAATCCCTCCTGAGAAAAATTTAAAATTATCTTCTAATAAATGGGCTTCCAACATCTCTTCTACCTCTGTTCATGTCCTTATAGGAGACCGATGCAGCCTCTGACAAATGTTCATGTCACAAGGGGACTCCTTATGTAGTACAAAACTGTTAAAAGTGTTCTTGATCTGCTGTCCTAACAAATTCCTCCTAATGTAAATAGTGTTTCTCTGTTGTGGGTAGGGTCTATGGCATTATGGCTGTATATTCTTGACAAGCAGAGAGTTGACAGCACTATTTACACAGGGAGTTTAGGATTATGGAATATTATTAGTGCTCTTGCATATATATGTAAATATAAGCATCTGTAAAGGAACTACTCTTGGAGGTCTCTTGCACAAATAGTAGTTACAGAGCTAAAATAACTACACGTGTTCTAAGTATCAGCATTCTTTTCAACACAGTAATTCACCAGTAAATTCAAATCTTAAGTCATCACTGACAAGTCATCACTCTCAATTTGCTAATGACCAAATATGTATCACCATCCTTTTAGAAAGGATCATTTTAATTGGTCTTTGGTTTATCTCATTATTGTTGTTATCTTTGTTTCCAGTTAAGTCATGATCAAAAGCAGTTCATCAACGCCTTCATCAGGTGGGTCTTGTGAAACCTTGTATCTTTCTGAAAGTCTGTTTGTGTGGAACTTGAGAGAATGGGACTTCTGAGCCTCATACCGTTTTAAATCCATTGACTTTTTTTGCATATGGCTGTTTTCATTCAAACATTTCTCTCATTTACACAATGCCTGCATGGTGAATGTGTTGCATGTATTTTTTTCTTATTTTGTTTGCTACGGCACCTAAATGTGATTAGTATTTTCTAGACCATGTCCTTTCTTCTGAAAGCCCCAAGTACAGCTGGAGAAGGGTTACTTTAACAATGGATTTGCTTTCTAAATCATTTGACTTCTGTAGCTCATGTAAAGATTACTTTTTGCATAGTTACAAGTATTTCCAAACCAGGCTGCGTTGCCTAAGGCTGCACCCAACCTACGCTGCTTTACTTGGTGCTTAAAAAAATTAACCCTACTGTGCAACTGACACTCTCTTTTGCATAGTTATAATGGACCTGAAGTAAAGCAAGTATTATCTTCCCCAAACACTCTCTTTGCAATTAAACATTATCATTCCAGTCTGAGAAATATGTTGTTGTTTTTAAATTCGGAAAACAAAACATTTTACACTTCAAAAGGGTAAACTACCAAATTCAACAGCCTGTCTGCCAGCAGGTATCTTCCAGACTCACTGCAGCAGTGCACAGCCATTTCGCAGCCAGAGCCCACCTAGTGCACAGACCTTCACACCTGCAGCTGCGGTGCTGATTGCTTCTTCCGTCAATTCCATGTCCTTTCGACACCTTTCCAGTTTGCCTTCTCTGTCTTGTTTTCCCTCCCTCATCCCACATAAGTCTTCAACAGCACTAGCTGGCTCAGATACACACACACCCCCAGCAGAAGACTGTACAGATGCCTGCTACACCAATGAAACTGGGTGTTGAGGCTTTTGTTCTGCATGTTGTATTTTTATAACCAGGAAAACTGCGGCATCCTATAGCCACAATATGGGATTGGTCACACGGGAGACCTGCTCTACTTGATCTGCAGGGATCTAACCTCTTTTTTCCCCCGCTGAAAGCTTAAATCTCCCTAATTCTCATCAATATTTTTTGTGTGTGTTATGCAACCCTTGACCACAGCTTAAGAGCCTAAAACTTAATCACATTATTTTTCACCCCAAAAGGCTGCACAACACCAGACTTTCGGTAGCACTTTTACTGGTCCTATATTGAAACAATTCACATCACCCTCTTTTCCCCCAAATCACTACTCTAGCTGCTAAAGTTATAAAAAAAAAACAACCCCAACAACTGAGCAACTTGCTTGCATTTTGGTCCTTCCTTCCACAACACGTGGTCCCTAATGACAGAGTGCCCCTAACACACCTGCCATCTCCTCCTTGCAGGGTGAGGCAGTAAACGCCTACTTCCTACAGGTCTAAAGAGACCCCATCCCTCCCAAGGCCTCAGAAGCCCTCTGCCCGCTCCCTGTTGGCCAGGGGCTTGCCCCAGCCCTAAGGTGGAGGAGCTGAGGACACACTTGGGGACATTTGCCCTCCTCATGGACCAACTCTCCTGTCCCACTCACACCAGGTGGCACTGTTGGTTTGCACTGTACGCATGCATTCTTCCACCTTGCCCAGCACTAAGGCTGATGATGCCTGCTGGACTTAAAAGCCGTGATTTCCAACCTTCTTCAGTTTCTGAGTCCCTAGGCTTCTCCTACTTGAAGAGCGGGCCTGTTCAGATATTTAACATGGGGAGACTGCTTTGTAGAACTTGTTTTTCTGCCTCATTCCTGGCAGTCACCAGAGGAGTACACCCAGGGCTGTAGATCACACATTTAAACCACTGGTGAAGTCAGTACCTAGTAAAAGCATAACCTTTGGACAAGCACAAATAGAGATTCAGATCTTTTAAGACTACAGTAAAACACATGGCAGAACAGAGGGTTCTTTTCCTTTTTAAAATGTTAAATACCCTGAATTAAATTACATAAAACAATTTCCACTTGCAACTCTGATCAATACTTAATACATAATCCTCCCTCTTTTACTGTGCCCCGCTATTACTGCTGTTACCTCCCCCATATACTGTTGCCTTCTGATGATGCATATTCTCATGAACTTGCTTAAATTTGCTTAGGAGGGGAGTTTGAACTTGACCTGTTTCTCCTGTGCACAATATTCTTCTCTGACTCTGCCTTCATCATCCCATTTTAAATTTCTAGCAACTGAAGGGAGAGATTGTTTGCTTATGAAGGAACACTCAAAGAGCTGTTCAAAGCTAAACTGAAAAGCAACTTACAATGGAGTTAGTTATCCCTCAAAATAGTTACATTTTCTTGACACTTACACCACTCAAATGATCCCTAAACATGAAAAAGTATTAACTAGCTAAGAGTTCCCTGTTGCCTTTCCCTCACCGGCACCCACTTGGCTTTAAGTGCCTCGCCCAATCTTAAATTAGATCAGTTGAATTTGGAAGGTCAACACACCAAATTACTAGATGATTGTAAGATCTCTATTGCTACAAGGACTCTCCTTTGAAGAAACACAACACTCCCTGAAATAAGGATCAAATCAACAGCAAATATGATTGAAGTGAGATGGAAGTAATAGTTATTGTTCTGTTGAATACAAAGATGGAGCCTGAGAAAGAAACAGAAAGTGAAGAGTGGTGAATGTACCACTTTACCATGTATCCAGAATGGACACATACACTGCTATCACAGTTGCCTTACAAAAAAAACACGGTTACTGTGCAAAAGCAAAACTAGTGACTTTCAAGCGAAAAAGCAATGAAACACAGGAAAAGATTATGTCATTCCATCACTTTTCCATTTTAAAATATAACATCTTGAACAGAAACAGTGTTATTTTTCTGCTGACAACTGGGAGCTGAAGAAGGAGATTCATTCCCTCTTGCTGGCTGCCAGTTTCTTTTCCAGTTTCATTTCCATGAAAAGTGCATCTCCAACACATAAAACCACAGTAAAATCTTTAAAATAGGACATAAGTGTCAGATTCCTAGAAATAATCACATGATTTCAGCAACCTCTGCCACGCCACAGTACAAGACGGGTAATTGCTTCATAGTTAAAAACTAACATTCAGTTCTACAAGAATAACAAGAAAAAAGGATGATATATCAGCAGGGAGGAAGATCCCACAAGTAAACCTTTTGAGGAAAGATGGTAGTGAAAGACCCAGCATCTGTGCCCAAAATCTGACAGAAGGGGCAAGACGCACCCACTCAGAGGTTATGTATTTCTCCTATCAGTATTGCCCCTCATACCCAGCCAGAGCAGACATAGTGGTCCTGGCTACTCCCAAACCCTACTTACAGTAAGGTTCTCCATGTACAGCAATGCTCAGCAATTACTGGAAAAGCCTGGGCTTATGTCATTCTCCCAAAACAGTTGTGCTAGGCTGAGGGAGTACCATGAAATTCTGAGCCCTTGTGTACTTGCTAATCCCCAAATCCCAAACCATAGTTGCTTTCCTCTAGCAAGAGACCTTCATCGGGCCCCAAGTCAGCCAAGGACAGAGCTAAAAACGAAAATTGGAGCTCCTTAGGAGCAGAAGAGGCTCCTTATATACATATTCTGAAAGCACAATCTTACACTATTTAAAACAATCTATTTATAAACTCTTCGTGGATCTTTTAAATATGAGAGGCACTTCAAAAATTAGCTTGACTTAATTTCAGCAACAGACATTGCTTACCACATGACTGATGATGCAACGTTAGAAGATCAAACTAATGACCATCAGCGAGCGCCTAGTTAACCATCAATTTAACCATTAGTTCTACTAGCAGGAGAAAGCATTTTTTTGAGACTACCCAGTGCTTAGAAGCCCACTGCAGACACAGCAGAAGAATTAGGCATTAGAAGGGCAGGCGATGCAAACCCCTTTTCCCGGCTCGTATTAGGAAGGAAAAGGTTTGACCTATCGTAGTGCTATTGTATATAGCAAAGAACACGTGGAGGTTTAAAATTATTTTCTACTAGTAGCTCTACGGTAGCCTCAAAACTCCCGTGATGTGCAGCACTATGAGCCAGTCCCGTTCTTCTGCCCCATGTGCATCCCTACAGGGTGGCGTACAAATAAAGCATTGCTATCATTTAAAACACATTTGCTGTTTATTAGTGCAATACCAGATCCAGCTTTGGGAAAAGAATTCCTCTTGCCTTATCCACCTTCAACACCTGCTGTCGTGGCAAATGGAAGCCTCTCTGGTACACACCCAGCAGCACTAAAGGAGGGCTATAAAGGCTATGGGCTTGTGCACCGGCCCTGGCTCCCAGCCATACGTCACCGCATGTTATAGGCTTTACTCGCCGTTAGCACCAAGGCCACGGGCGACCGCTCGCCCCGCCGGTGCAGCCCGGGCAACAGAGCTGGGCGACTGCGCGCACAGCCCCGCTCGCCCTGCGCGGGGGCTGCGCCGGGGCGAGCAAACGGCGCCGCTTCCCCAGCGCGGCTCCACAGGTCCCGCTGCGCACCGGCGGCGAGGCTCCGGGGCTGGGGGGCGGCGACCACCCGGCCCTGCGGCCCGGCTGGGGGGCGGGGGGCTGCTCCCGCAGCGTCCCGGGCTGGCCCTTACCGATGCGCGGCACGTAGCGTTTTGCAGGAAGTTTCCACGCTCGCTCCCCGGTTTAATCCGTGCGGAGCGGGGCTGGAGGGGAGCGCGGCTGAACGGCGATGGAAGGGGGCGGGCGGGGAGGAGGCGGGGGCGGCGGCAGCAGCAGCGGCCGTGTTTAATTTTTTAATTAGGGCGGCTCGAGCATCTCCCGGCAGGGTGGCAGCGCCGGGCGGTGAGGGGAGCTCGGGCGAGCCGCCCCCGTTCCCGGGGCCCGGAGCCGCCGCGGCGGGCCCGGAGCCGCGCAACGCCCCGCGCTCCGCCACCATGAGCAGCGCGGCCGCGCAGGAGAAGGGTGCGTAGCGCGGCGCGGGCGGCGGGGGCGGGGGGCGGCGCTGCCCTTGCGGCACCGCCCGGCCCGGCCCGCACCTCCCTGCGGGCCAGGGGCAGCGGGGGGGGGGGGGGGGCGGCGGCCGGGGGCTGCGGAGGGTGAGGGCGCGGAGCTGCCCCGCAGGGGCCGCGGCAGGCGGAGGCGGTGCGTGCGGCCCCGCAGCAACAATTGCGCTGCAGGTGCTGCCTCTCGCAGCCCCATCCCCGGGGAAGCGGGCACCGCGCCCCGCGCTCGCAAGTTAAGGGTGATGCTAGCGAGCGGCTTGTGTTCCTGCCTCCCTATATAGATTACACAAATAACAGACCGCATATACGAATTCACAGCACGGGAGCTCTTGTCCAGTGGAGACTCCAGGCTTGTGTATTTCCTAAGAATAAAATCTCATTTCTGCAATTCATTGCTTATCTGAATTGTGGAAGTGGCACTGCCCGGCTGCTGCTGCTTTGCAGGGGAATGCCAGTTATGTCAGAAAGTGTCACCTGCACCCTGAGTTACTGCGCTGCAAAACCACTGCCTGTTGTGGTGGGCTCTGCTCCCCTGGCAGAACAGTCAGCCGTGGCTGCCTTGGCTGGGCAGCCATGCCCTGGCCTTCCTACCTTACACCTCCCTGGATGCTGGCTTAGAAACCTTGCTCTGACGGACGGTTTTCTCCCCAGCAGTTTAGAGAATACAGGCATGCAATGTGCACACCGCCGTGACAGGTTGGCTGTGTGGTCACAGAGCTGTTTCTGCAGCATTTCTGACCATGTGTTGTTAACTCACATAGCTCAGATCCTTCTGAGAATTCCAAATTCATGCTGATTTCTATTTCATTAGGTCTTCTCCATTGCTAATCCTTTCACCCTACCACCTCCTAAGCCAAATTCCTGTAATAGCATTACTGGAATACAGTTCGGTTTCCTTGAGCAGATAGTTAAGTGCAAATAAGTTGCTTCTGAAAGTCCCAGAGGATGCCTGTTTGTGTCCCTAACCACACCAACACCTTTTCAAGTCAGGTTTGCTGTCACTCAAATGCAAGCCCTGGACGGAAGCTATTTGAAGTACCTTCAGAATGACCAGATCCATGAACCAGCAGCTGGGCTGCAGACATCCAAGGGGAGAACAGATGGCAACTGATTTGGTCCATTTTGTTACGCGCTACCGTTTATGAAGTGAGTTTTCAGGCACCTGAGGCTCAATCGTGCCAGGAGGATGAATGCTCCTAGCTTGAGCAGACATTAAAGGTACTAATTTCCGGTACTGAGCCATTACAATGAATGAATAAATAAATAAATTTATAAGGAGTTCTGTGAGGGAAGGACTGAACCCCAAAATTCAAGGAAGATTATTGAGCAAGTTTTTATTTAACACTTAACTGGCTACTTTCTTCTCAGTATCTCTGAAAACATGAGGGTGAAGGCTAGGTCTCAAAAAAGTGATGCCCAAACCACTAAAGAGCTGAGAACTTCGGTCCACACCAAACACTGGCAGAGTTGGGCTGGTGATGCTGCTAGAAAAAAATTTCAACGTCTTTCTTCCAGCTGCCTCACAATACTTGGTGCCCATGGTGCTCCTCCACCCTCCATAGGTGCAGGCAGTGCCCTTAGCTCATACAGGGGTTTACATGCTAAGCCATTTTCCACATTCCTGTTTTCTCTAGGACTCTGATAGTTTCTTCTGGCCTCACAAGAGCCTCCAATGGCCTTTTATTTCACAGCAGGATGTTAAGGAGCCTTTTTTTATGCCAGTGTTTTTATATAGGCAGTGAATCAAAGGATGAGTAAAGTCCTGACCTATAAAAAAAGTCAAGATAGATCAGTCTGAGGCCAGCCCTTACAAAATGACTCTGCAGATTCTAACTGATATAATGCCTGTCACCATCATACTGCCCTAAAGGTTATCTTCAAGGATTTTTGGATCCAGGCCACGTTAGTTAGTATTCAGAGTCTTCTGACTCACAACTTGATACATACACTGCAGCAAATGAAAGGGTATCTGACTAACTGGGAGAGAACATCTAACCTGTATGCAGCACAAAAATGTGAAAACAACCAAAAGGCGCTCAAGGTCAGTCTTGGTACAACAGTTTTGGGGATACATAATTAGAGCAAAATGTTCTGTGAACTTTAAGGCTTCAATTACAATTTCTGAAATTCAGGACAAGGAAGAGAACACAAAGCTAGATATTAGAGTTTCCCAGGACCAGTTCTCACCCCAAGGAAAATGCCCACTGTTTTCTCATGCAGCTGTTTCAGCCAAACTCTTGCCATATAAGACTAAGATATCCATTTCTTACCACTCCATGTTTCAGCATCCGTCAAGCTTTGCACAGAGATCTGTCCCATAACGTCTCCCGACAAGCATATAATGTACAAATGAACCCCACTAATTCCAGCGTGTAACCTGCAAAATCAGTAAGATTGGAAGTCATATTCTTGGAACGTGACTATGGTGAAGAAATGTCACCTATGGGCTCAGCTCAAATGCAGGGTTCTCCATGGGCAGTCTTATCCCTAAGATTTCTCTCCATGTCTTTCAAGATAGCAATTGGGTTTTTTGGGTCTGGCTTTCCCAGGTAGGGTCTACATATAATTTTCCCATATAAGCGTTTCATTTGATTTTTATAACCCAGTCTCCTAGGACTTTCGGAAGGTAATTTTTTTCTTTGACTGGCTCTTGTTCAAATCAACTGATTTGTGATGTAAATTTGTGATAT
The DNA here is from genome assembly GCF_963210335.1 of Falco punctatus. Taxonomy (NCBI): domain Eukaryota; kingdom Metazoa; phylum Chordata; class Aves; order Falconiformes; family Falconidae; genus Falco; species Falco punctatus. The sequence continues at coordinate 57,954,182 of NC_137587.1, forward strand.
TGAACTTTCTGTGATTTTTTTTTTCCTACAGAAGGTCAAACAATAGAAAAATTGGAAGTATGCCCAATGAAAATCCGTACAGCAGGTGGGCTTTACCTATGATATATTTTCAGAAAATAAATACTTATTGTTGTTGACATTACTTCTAATTCCCATAGGCTATATCTGGATCTTTTCTCCAGCTTAACAGGAATTAAAACAGCATGACCCAAAGAGCAGAGTATCATTCAAAACAAAGAAGGATCTTATACACAGCTCTATAGAATAAACAGAATCTTGGTTCTTATAATCTGACAAATCTGTAAAGACTGTCATAGGAAACCATATTATTTCATACCTACTATATTGAGGGTTACTACAAAAAGAAAAAGACTTGTGCCTTGCCCTTTTAATCTTTGTTTTAAAATTTTCATTCTTTGGGATAATATTCAAAAATCCCAAAAATTCTGAAGTGAGAAAGGAGACACCAAATAAAATAAAAGTTCTGTCCATTTCTGTCTTCTGAGGAATACCAACTCTTATTTTTACTTCTGTTTTTATTAATTGTAGGCTGACTCAGAATACGGCTGCTTTCAGCCATGACTGCAGTACAGAGTAGAGGAACCGGCTCTCCCTCTACACTGGCTAGCAGCGCAGGTACCTGAAGCAGTGTAGCCATGGCAGCACGGAGCTCTGAGTGGCCTAATTACTCTGCCAAGAAATAAATGGATACTGGGAATTCCCTGGGGGGAAAGATGGTTGAATTGTTAACGAAAAGAGTTTTCCCCTGAGGCTCAGATAGTTAAATAGGTGCTAACAACAGCCAGAAACCCTCTGGCTCCAACCTTTGAATGAAAATGCCTTTGTCCTTTGGCACTTCTGATGTCCCAGTCTTTCCAATTCTCCTGCTGTCTATAGAGACAGAAGAAAAATGTGATTTCAATATCTGATGGAAAACCTAAAATAAAGCAAAACGATTCCCACCCCTAACTAAAAGCTATGCATAAGGTCTCCTTAAAAATAAAAGTCACTCCTGGCTAGAAACACACAGAGCTCTACTGGTGGCAATGGTGGGGTGGAGATGCTCAAGCATCCTGCCTCCATAGGACACACACTGGGGTCAGTTCCCTGAGCTCCACGAGGAGCATGTTCAGACCTGGTGTTTACTGTGCCTGTAAAAATGGCAGAATATCTATGTATTCAATGGGGAAGACCAAGAGAAGGCGGCAACGAGAGCAAGATTTAGGAGAAGGGAATTTACTGCTGTTATTTCTTCTCCCACCAATCTTTCCTCATAGAGAAGAGTGGATATGTAAAGAGGAAGGCGAAGGGGCAATTTTACCAATATGCTCGCTTTCTTACAAGCTCAAAATGCACACAGCGTTTTTCTGAAAATGGAGCCCAAGATTTCACTAAAATTGCACACACAGTGTTTTGTTTTACAAGTTGGATGGATTTATTTATAAGCTAAATTTCATGAGCAAAATCCACATTATTTGGCTGAAATTCCCTTCAAGGTCAATGCAAATTGAACAGGTTTAAGGACTGAGGTGTAAAGCTGTTTGGTGAGTATTGCCAAATCAGAATCTGTAGGGTTGTGCCCAGTCTGACAAAACACTCTTTGCAACAGCTACGTGCTGAAATTGCTGTGTTTTGAGGAGACAGGGAGCCAGAATATCCTGAGCTTGCTGTCTCATAACAGAGGCCATAAGTGGATGGTATATAGAGGCTAAAAGTTGTAATTTTATCACATTAATTTAAATGGGGAAAAACAACAGGACACTACTAAAATCCAAGCTGGATTTCATTTCCAAATGTTCATACGCTACAGCTCAGAGATACACATCCCATTGAGACCTAACCAAACTGATTCTACTTTTCTATGCAGGCAAAGAAGCAATAGAGGTGAAAATCCCGCAGAGTCACCAGGATGTGATGCCCAATGATGAGCAGTAATTACTGCAGCAACACTTCAGCCAGCATGAGTGTCAATGAAATGTCTGCCTTTCCTCTGACTTTAGAGCAAAAAACTGGCTTTGCTTTTGTGGGGATTTTGTGTGTTTTCTTGGGACTTCTAATTATCAGATGCTTCAAAATCTTGCTAGACCCCTACAGTAGTATGCCCTCTTCTACGTGGGAAGATGAAGTTGAGGGGTTGGATAAAGGAACATTTGAATATGCTCTTGCATGAAAACTCACAGAATATCCTGCCTTAAATTTGATGTTGATTTCATTTTGGAAACCAACTGTTGTCACATTTGTTATACATACCTGCATTTTGGAGATATGTTGGTGGCATCCATTTTGTTAAATAAATATTTGTTGCAAACTCCAAAGGCACTTCATGTTGCTTACATTTGAGGAATAGTGGAATGGTAGATAAGAAAGGGTTAATAGCAAAGAAATACTGCAATAAACAACTCACTAGAAACTTATCATTGCAAAAACATATTTTAGGAATCAGGTAGTATCTGCCTCTTTAGAGGAGGATCTCATTTCTACTGTGTCTAGTGACAGGCTGGAGAGAAAAGGCGAAGAACAAAAGACATGCTTATGAATGGTGAATGTGTAAGTGGTAACTTCCTCCCCTCCTCATCTGACACAAGTTTTTGAAGCACGGAGACTGTGCTTGTATACTGAGAATACAAAAGTGGAAAGCAACAAATGGCTGTGTCTCAGAGGAGGTGCCTCCAAGAGGTGCATGTCCATGCTGCTGTGATGAGAGGAACCAATACCAAGGAATTAACAGGAAAACTAAAGATCACATCAACTGCTAACTCACCTCTCACCTTCCAAGAAAAGCAGGTGCTATACTACTAACTGTTTATAAGGAGAGTGTACGTTGCTTCTCTTGTGTGAAACTTGATGTGGTCCTCTGCAAACAGTGCATAGCTCATATGAGAGTATTTTTTTGATAGGTCTCCCTTCTCCTCCTCTACAGCAACAGAAAGTGAAGCAGAATTAGTAGAAGGAAAACAAACATCATTAAGGAAATTTTTGATTCTACAGACATTCAGCAATACAAAATATATTACCTGGTCAGAACTCCAGTCTGAAGCACCACCACAGTCCCAGTCCACCAGTGTCTCCCATATCATGAAAAATTTTAGGTGAAAGAGAAAAAGTGAATGTTAAGTAACCAGTCTTACAGTCTAGCTGAATTGGCCAAGGCATGCCAATTTGTTACTCCAATTCATTATGGAAGATGATTCAGTTTAAATTGGAACTTAAACTGTCTGGTTAACAGCTTCCAGCAGTAACTGCACCAGCTTGGCAAGGCCAAAGCAGAGGCGGTCATGCTACATACCCATTTCTACCCTGCCCTCAAAAGGGACAGGGGTCCAGAGCCAACTGGAGATCTCTGTATTCTCCAGCCCCTTTCCGCAGCTGGCTCTTCTGTTTGTGCCCTGTGTATGATCTGGACTGTCAAACTGAAGAATTGGTCACGGGAATTCCTATCAAGGCAGAAGAACAGTGAAAGCAGACACTCAAATCTGAGTATTCAAGGTCACCCTCATATACCCAGCTGTTTAGCAAGTGTGACAGTACTTGACAGAAATTCAATTCAGTTTTTAGGAAGGTTGGCATTAGAATTTTAAGCACTGTCACTTTTGCTAAACAGCTCTGTTTGCAACAAGGAGCAAAGACAAGGAGATCAGTTACAGCAGCTGGTTTCTTTTGCATGTATTCTGAAAAATTTTGCCCTATATAATAAGCTGAGGCAGCCAGTGGAACAGCAGCCCTCAAGTGCCATTTGGAACATGAAATACTTGATTGTACAGGGGAGGACATGAATCTCCTGTCTGAAGAATATAAGAGAGGAACAGCCAACACTAATCTACGCGGGTCCATTTGAGTTATAAAACATAAACAATTTTGTGAGTGTAAGAGCTTTTACACTGCTTCAGATTCTGCATAAGAAAAAATGCCAGACCCTCAGAGATTCAGTATATTGCATTTATCCTAGTTAATTTAACCACAAAATCAAAGGTAGATATCAGTACACTGATTTGTGTCATCTGTTACTGCTGGACAGGATCATCCCCTGCAGAGACCTGACACTGCCATTCTTTTTATGTGCACCTAATCAGCACAGCTGAGCTCTGTGCTGTCAGGTTAGAGTGCTGAAGGTACTTCAGTTATCTAGGTTAAATATAGTTCCATTATCTCTAAACTACAAGCAAACACAGCAAACAAACCCAAAGAACCTTGATACTGTCTTACTACTTTTGTTCTTGACCCAATCTATTGCTGGAAGCAATTGTCAAATTCCTTTATGATTGCAAAGCTCCATCATTTCCTGCCCACCCTGCTCTGCACCCCCAAAAGACAAGGGAGTCAGCTTTCCCAGAAAGGATACACAGAATAGAATTTTTCAAAGGTTTTCCTTAAATATAGAGTAAAACTTTAAATGGGGTTAGGAGCAAATGGTTCAAAAATGACTGTTAGACAAGGGGACCCACCAATGATTGATCCCACTGAATCCACTGGAATCTTCTGCATAAAATGTGCTTAGCAGAAGCCTGCCCTCCTGTTACCTCTGTTAACCATATATGCAGAACTGAAAAATGGAGAGATCATGATCTGTGCACAGAATCAGGCATAGCTGAGAGGGAAACGGAGATAACAAAAGTATTTTCAGGCCCCCTAAGAAATTTTGCAATACCATAAACACAGTAGTTGTAACGGATAGGTACATTTGCTGGTTAATAGTTAACAAGCTAGAATGCCTCTCTAAATCACCATCTAGAAATGTTTTGAAAGAGAGGGATTGGATGGTCTATTCAGTGTATTAAGTAGGAGAAAAATCTGGCCAATAAGGCAGAGTCTGCAATGCCTCAAAGAGAGGGACACACTACATGCACAAATACAAGAAGCAACTGTCCTTCCCTAAAACCACAGAATTGAAGGTAAGTTAAATTTTCCTGAATAAGGTAAACCTGATTATTTATGCACAGTGCTAGAATACTAAACACAAAACTAATGGCAAATAGCAGCTGAGAGACGTCTGGAAATACACTGTGAAAATCAAAGTATTATTTTCAAGAACAGCAGAAAGGTAAGAGACTTTTCTTTTCCTAACAGAATAGTAATATTATGGAAAAAAAGACTGTGAAATTACAGAATCATTTTACTTGGTAGCAAAAGTCTCATTGTCATCAAAGAATCAGGATTTCATTTAGTCATGGAGATGAAACAAATCTCATCTCGCTGACCTTAATGACAAAAGATTTGGTTTTGCTCCTTCATGCTTGAAGATTAAACACTTCCTTACAACTTTAAAATGCTGAAGGAAGCACAATACTATCTATGGTCAGAAATGTGTAGTAGTAGCAATAATAATATTGACCAGCCAAACCCAGTAGAAGTAAAATAAACTAAATAAATGTAACACGTGGCTGTGAGGCTTACAAAACATTAAGCGAGAAAACCATGATAAATAGGGAAGGGTTATAAAGTGGTATCATAGCAGAGATGTGACAGCAGAATATTTTCTATAGCTGATGGAAGAAGTGAGAAAATATGCTTTAGCTATATCTCATAGTGAAGATGGAGGACATTTGATTATCAGCTCTTCAAATTATAATTTTGATATGTGATTTGAGGGAAAATTTACAATGCTAAGGTATAAATATTGATGTGGTACTTTACATTTCAGTGCCAAAGGGCCAAATGCATTTCACAAAATCACTGAGCAATATAAATTGGAAAAAAAAAATCTCTGGGGGTCATCTAGTCCAACCTCTTGTGAAAGCACAAAACTTTAAAAAAATGCCTCTAATGGGCTTATTTACCCAGATTTCTATATATTCCTTTATATAGATATATTTTGCTTCTAAAACTTTCTGCTTTTACATACACTGGCAGAGTTTCAATGTCTAAATACGCTCTGTTTTAGTTAGTTTGAACAGACCTGCACTCCTACTGAATACAGCTCTATACAACCGCACTCCCTTATCTCCTCAGACGCATGTCTCGAAGACATATGGATTGCCATCACTTCAATAGCTCATTTCAGGGCCATCCAGGCCAACCTGTAAGTTGCTGCGGAGGTACCTAACCCACTAAAGGCCTTAAATATAAGTACCCTTTTTGCTCTTTGACTTTTTGTTTGCTTGTTTGTTTTTTTGAGGTGGTCTGTGTGGGAAAGTAAAGGTGGGAAGCAGATTGCTTGGCTATTGTATGTTCACCTCTCCGTGGGCTGCCACGCTGAGGGGCCTAGACAGGCTGGAGGAACAGGCCAACAGGAATCTCATGACATTCAACAAAGACAAATGCAAACCCTGTAGCTCGGACAGCCTAAAACCCTGCACAACACAGCCTGGGGCCTCCCTGGCAGAGTGCAAATCTCCTCGAAAGGATCTGGTGAGCAGCAGGCTAGAGAGGAGTCAGCACCATGCCCTGGGACCAGCGGAGGTGAACAGTGTCCTGGGCTGTGCTAACAGGATATAGGCAGCAGATCAGCCACAATGACCATTCTATTCAGCGCTATCAGACTGCACCTGGAACACAGTTTGTGTCCTGCACCCCGCACCTGCCCATGTCAGAAAGATGTGGATAAACTTTGGTGTGCCTGATGGAGGGCCACCGAGGTAGGCATGGGTAGCAGCATCTGCCCTATACGGAAATGGGGCTTGTTTAACCAGAAGAAAAGGCATTAGGGGAGCCTAAGCAGCTCCCCTAATACTTACAGGGAGGTTACTGACAAGGTAGAGCTGTTCTCTCTACTGGCATGCACAGCAGGACAGGGAGAGATGATGGTCACAGAACGACACACAGAAGGTTCCAACTAGATACACAGGAAAAAAACCCTACTTTGAAGACAATTAAGTATTAGAATAGGCTGACAGTGAAGTCTGTCCTTGGAGGATGTCAAGCCCTGTCTGGTAAAAGCCCTATGTAACCTGATTTACACTCAATGTTCCCTCTGCTTTGAGTGAGAGGTTGGACTAGATAAGTTCCCAAGGCCCCTTCCAACCCGTGTGATTCTATGACTTGCTACAATTTATTTCAAATCATCTTAAAGGGTGTTTTGAGTGTACAAATGTAAAATCGGGTGCAAAATTCTATGACTCTTCCAATGCCTAGGACTACTGTTAATATTTCCCAGTAATTGCTGCTTTACCATAGTCATTTATTTCCTCCATTATAATTTAGGAAACCCAATGCTATTCTTGGATCTGTTTCAGTTGTCTATTTATTCCTTCACATTACCTTAGTTTTACCTACATTAAAAATGAACGATTTGCTATATCTTAATTGCTTGCTCATAAATTGTTGCCATCCTGGAACTACTGAAAACTTAAAGCCTAGCATTTTTAGTTAATTTTTAAAAATGTATTTGATTCAAGTTTTTCATGCAAATTTAATTCTAGACTATGAGAAAAATATAAGTGATATCATAATACTTAAGTGGAACAAACAGTAAATGAACTTCATGGGATCCTGTGTCACATCCCTTCTACTGACTACATTTTCACTGTCTTCAATTAAACATGGCATTATTAAAAGAAATACTATATTTGAAATCAATTTTAGGTACTTAGAATCTGATCCAAACCCCATTTTATATAGATGGTGTCGTGAATCCTGATGTAGGATCCTGCTGACTACATCAATTCGTTGCAAATTCTGATTTAGGATCCTGCCACATACACCGATTTGTCGTAAATGGGTGATTTAGATAATTTAAAGAATCATCATCAAAGGCATTAGCAAAAATGGTTTTAATATGATGCTGTAAAAGTGCTACTTAACAAAGTTTGATGGCAAGGTTCAATCTATTACTGTACAGCACAATCACTTGAACAATGATTCAGAACTACCAAAGCACAAATCAAAGTTACCAAGGCAAAATCAAAGTTGCCATACGACAAGGTTATGCATGATATTGGTTGCTTACCAAATGGCAAAAGGTCTCTCTGCTTGAGGAACGTCCTTGCGAGGTGTCCCAGCGCAGGGGGAGATCACTGCCATGCAGCCAGGCTGCTTAGCCACGAGAGCTCAGAGAAGGCTTACTTAGGCTGTCATATTTATGGAATAAAGTGGTTGGCTTGTCTCTAGTTACAGGCAGTGGAAAAGGTAAGTGTGAGGCTCCTTGTACCCACAACTTTCTTTGTTCCTTGATAAATGGGTCTTGGAAAAGCCAACCACTATTCATGTGTTAATCGCATGATCGGTGTTCCAAGCTCATATGCACCGATGCTCACTGTGTCACTCTGCTCCTTTGTGGGTTTTCAGAGAACAGATTGAAACTAAAGGACTTGGCCCACTTACAGCTTAGGCCTTTACCTCCTTTGGAGCCTGTACCGCACTACCACTAGTTTGGTTAAGGAGTTGAGCGCACCCATCACAGATGGACACATCCCCACAAACTCAGTCTTTTACTCAACTATTTTTTTACTCAACAAGTCATAGGATGACAGTCTCATGGATATTTGATGAGGCAGAGGGGATCTTATGGCGGAAAATTTTTCTAACTGCAAGTTAATTTTTTATTTTTTATTTTTTTTTTTTTATGGCAGAAACACCACAGGCAACATTAGGAAGATTGCTTAGAGTTTTCAAGAAAAATTTCTCAGAACTTTGTTACTCAAAAAGCAAAGATTTCATATGCAACAGCACTAAACCCTTTGCTGTAGTTGCAACTAACTAGCTGCAGCCACAGAAGAGTAAACGGATCAGTGATTTAAGTCTATAGCATCCCTGAAGATGTCGATGAATAATTCGCCAAATGTATTCTTGGATCCAAATGCAAATCGGTTTCAAGTTAACATAATTAATGAAAGCCACGACAACAATGAAACATCCCAAGAGGATGTGGGCTCTGACCCACCACATTATGAAGAAACATCTTTTACTGATGAAGCACATAACAGACTGAGAATCAGTTACAGACCAGGAAAAAGAGAATTATATGACAATTTTCTTCAAAATGGAGAGAAAACAGAAGCTAGTTCACATCCCTATGATACTCACACTAAAATGTATTATCTTCAAACTTTTGGCCATAACACAGTGGACCCAGTTCCCAAAATTGATTATTATAGAAACACTGGCAGCATCAGTGGGAATAAGCTCAGCAGACCAAGCTTATTAGAAATTCATGAACAACTGGCAAAGGTAAGTGGAAAGGCAAGATACAAATTTTCTCTATTCCATTTCCAGGCTGTTAATTCTGTTTATTAATATAAGAAAGTCCTTAAATTCATGGACCTTAGCCAAGAGAAAAAATACAAGTAATCACTTACCATATTTCCTTTCATAGCTGCAGTATGTTTTCTGCCCTGTACTCTGCTCAAAGCAAAGATTTTTATTAAATGGTGATAGTAATGTACTTGATTAGTGGGAAAACATAGCTTAATCTTGTCTAAAAGTACAGAACTACTGAATCTCTTCTGTTTCACTTAACATTTAGGACAGCAGATGATGAATATCAATTCATAATTTAACCAAGCTACACAATTCACACTTCTTGTAAACTTGAATTTAATGTCAATGCATAACTAAGTTTCACAGATTCCTCAGTCGTATTCATTTACATATAAGTATCATAAAAAACATTATGTGCAATAAATGCAATTTCAACTGATCAGAAACCCAAAGCACAACCTGTTTATTGCTGTAACAAACCACTCAAACAGCAGAAAGAATTCAGAACAAGGGTGTTGAGGTTGAAAGTGTTTGTTCAGAAGACAGAGAGCAGACAACAGATTTCAGGTACTGATTTAATGAATGAATTTGGGCCTTCATGCTCATTATACCAATGAATTTGGAGAGAATCTGAAAAGTTTCTCGAATGACTACATAGAAAACATTTACGGAGGAATAATATGGCTAAATTCCTCCTGATCTGTCACAGAGAAGAGCTGTTTAAGACTTTGCTCGTGTAATAGATGGGACTATATCTGTGTAAAATACACTTACAGAGCGAGCTGCTGAACTGCATACAACTGACTAACCTGCCTTTGAAAGATTTTTCTAGGGCTGTATCTCCTCCCCCCTTCTGAGCGGACCTACTTTTAGTTAACATCATGTAGAAGTCTGCTATTGTTACATATGACAGACGGATTTTATGGAAAAAACTTCCTCTTAGCAGACTCCTCTTGTTTGCTCCATTTTTTTTCCACACACACACTACAGTAAATGAATAATCAAATACTGAAGCATGCCCTCTATTATGACAATCCCCACTTTGTCACCCTCTGTGGCTACTTGCCAGAAGAATATACATTGGTCAGGCATAATCCTTTGGGGTTTGCGCATTCAAAACTTCCCCAAGGAAGAATTTGAAAAGTTTGTAATATTAAGTCTCACATCCCAGATTTTCACTAACTTCCGTGTTACTGCCTCAGATAGGCTAGACAGGTGAATTTTGCTGCCTATTCACCTCTCTAGATCTTTTAAGGCTTGATTTCCCTGTGTGGAAGGATCACCTCCATGCAAAATAAATAGCGTGGAAAGCTGTAATGAGAACTTCTGGGGACAACAACGACTAGATTAAGCACTTTGAAACAGTAAAACGATTAAAAAAACCTCCTGCAAAACAGTGGAATAATATGATACTCTCTTGGCTTTGGTAAAATTAGACTGTGACAATACCAAATTCTCTGTAAAAAGCAGAGGAGAGACACAGGATACACCTACTTACAGATTTAAAATCAAACCTTTTTTGAGATTCTTAATTGTACACTTGTCAGGGCAGGGCAGGGCTGGAGAGAGATGACCTCTATAGTCAAACTCAGACTAAAAGTGTCAATATGCAGCAAAAATTCCTGTTCTGTGTTGGGCAAAAGTGAAATAAGAAATCTCCAGAGGAAACACACTTTTGTCACCATTCCACTCAGTTTTACATACTCCAAAGGTCTAAATAATATGGACAAGCACCTGATTTTTGGGTGCTGGCACGAATCTTGTTCAAACTCCAGTTTTCTAGAGATTACCTGTCCTACGGAAGGTTAATATAAAGTAATGAAATCAAGCAAAAAAATAACCGTTAGGAAATTAGGACCTGATTCTTTAGGACAGCTTTCTAGTTTTAGCTTGACTTATTTAAATTAAGGTTTCCACGGACCTGCATAAAATGGCTTACACAGAAAGGTGAAACAGGTTACTTGGGTCATCATTTATTCCCAAAAATGAATGCAAAGTGAATGTGAAAAGGGAAGAATATGAATTTGGTATCCCTACTCATTTGCAGATGTATAAGCTGCTACTCAAGGGACTAAACGCATTTTCCTGCCCAGAAGAAACTTCTTCTTATAGAAATAATTTATTTTGGTAGTGGCCAGAGAGGAGAAAACCAGTGTATTGGCTTTGAACATAATGCTGAATGATCATGCACTGAACACTGGCATATTAAGGAATTTTCAGTTTTGACCACTGCCAGAAAATACAGGGGTTTTACTGTTGCATCTCCCAGTGTTTTTTTTATTTTAAATAAAATTAGATAAATTTGTTTATGTTTTTTAAGGCTTTCACTTAGAGAAGATTAAAAAGAAGACAGATTCCATCCCAGAATAAAATGAAGGGAAAATTGTTTCACAGGTTGGAACTCTTAGGGAAAAGAGCATCTAGCTTGGCTGTTCCCAGACTTTTTCTAGTATACAGCTTACAGAAGGATAATCTTATGCCTCTCAAAATAGGAAGGTGAATGTCAGAGGTAATGGGATTTTTGTTACACCGGCAACCTGCTGTGCCCTTATGTGAGTTGTGGCCCTGGCCTGCGAGCCAGTAACCACGGCACTGGAACAAACGACTCGACATTAGCATGGCTGGAGTCTATTCCTGGCTGTCCCATGGACTCACTTTGTGACCTTGGACAAATCACTTCAGTCTACAGAGCTTATTCGGAAGAATAAACAAACTCGAGGTCACCAGATAGTAAGATTAGTAGGGAAGGGAATTAAGACAGCGTGAAAAGCACCTATCAGGAGGCAAAAGCAGTATGTGCAGCTGGATCGGGTGCCTATCAACCAGCCCCAGCATGCAGCAGGCCCCTTAGCCACCACTAAGGAGGGGATGAAATGCCACACAGAGTATGTATGGCGGTTAGACTAACAGCCCAAGATGCAGTTCCGGAGAAGATGCTTCATGCCTTTTTACTTTAACACTAAAATCTGGGTTTACCACACCATACCCCAAGGTAATCCCGCCCCCCTCACCCCCAACTTTTCTGAAACACAAATTGGTGAAGACCACTGTCCTGTCAAAGCCCGTTGCCACATTCTGATAAGAAGCAACATATGTTTGACTTCAGACTGCTAAATACCACATAAACATTCCTGTTGTGCTTTGATGCCAGGCCTAACATCAGAAGATAAACATTAATATTTAATACACATTTTTAATATGTAATTTTTCAAATGTCAGAATGCGAGGCAGGCTGAAAGGAACTTCAAATACCTAGTTCCCACACTGCTGAAGTCAAATGTGTGTCATCTTTTAGCACGACATGTCAGGTTTTGCACACATTAAGCCACAAATCGCCAATTAAATCCCTAAAAAATAGTCTAAGTGCTATTTCACAGCTGATGGCTAGTGATAATTACTCGGGCCTAATATTTACCCTACATAAGAAATCATCTAACCTTTCTTCATCTTGGCTATTCTCCACACTTGTTACAGAGATTTGATGAGCTCATCATCTTTAGCCCCAGGAGAGATGAAGAGTAAACTGTTCTGAAACAAGGAAAGGAAAATGTTTGGGGTTTCTTGTTCAGGGTTTTTTTTTGATTCATTTGGTTTGGGTTTTTTTTTAAAGCAGTTAACTTTTTATTTTGGTAGCTTTTCAAAATGTTCTGTCACTTTTATTCCACATCCTTAATGCTTGAGTAGCACAGGTACAGCTACTTGGTAAATAACCAATCATTCACTAAAGCACACCAATTTAAAATGCATTTATGGAAGGTTTAAGGCCATAATTTATGATAATGGCACAGAGAGCACAAATTAATTCAAAGTACATAGGAAACAACTTGTTTCAAGTACAAAGACTAAACTCTTTTTTTCCTTTTTTGTCTTTGAAATTCTAACCACTGCAGCAAAAACCCCTCATATTATTCTGCTAATCTTCCTTAACTCACTTTAATCATTTGCTGTGTTTTGAGTAAAACAAGCCATTAGTATTTTAGCCTAAGAATTGTCAAAATTATCTAAGCAACTCAGGAGCTCAAAGTCACAGGCTTTCAATAGATCTTGTATTCCCATTTCACTTAGGGCCAAAAGGGTTATAGGCACCAAATTTAATCCATGTCGAAATGTATTATCCGGTCACTTATTTCTCATTTGTGAGCACAATCCTGGATTTACTGTGTCAAAGGCACTCTACAACCTTGCATCATAGTGGTTAGAGCCCCCATCCATGAGGGTGGAGTCCAAACATTAACATAAGCATCATACAGTTGGTCTTTATGTCTGTTTTGGTTTTGTTTGTTGCTTTTTTTTTTTTTTTTAAGTCCATGGACAAATACAGAAACACCCTCGAAGCTTAAGCAAGATGGAGAAAACCCCTCATATGTTTCACAGAATCACAGACGTTTCACCTCCTTGACATGTTTAGTTAATCTGGAAATATCTTCATTCCCCTTCAAACCCTAAAAGCATCTTGATTCCTCTCCAGAAGTGATACACGCTCCCTCTGCTAGACTATGACAAGGTGATATGGTCCTTCCTGAAGGTCTTTGCAGAGGACACAGACAATTCCTGGCAATAGTTAACCTAATGCCAACTCCTCACAAAACCACTCCAAAGTTAGTATTAAAAAAAATAATAATTAAAAGGAAGCAAACAGCAATGACGAGTATCAACCTCAGTACCATGACTAATTCCTATTCAAGCCACAAGAAACAGATCATAATGTTAAATTGCCTCCAAGACTCTGGGGCAGAAGAGCTGAAGAGATAAAATACAGATTTATGTCTGTAACTGGATGCGAACAATCTAAAATTCTGGGCTATTTCTTCAGGTTACACCACAAATATGGCAATTCCTAATCCTATCTACTATGGTTATACCAGAGATGGCTAAACCATAGAAAGGATTATTCATTTACTATATAATTTAATACACTTCACTAGCATTTCTCTGACTCTTTTCAAGAATATGTTACCCATTTGCTGCTGCAAATATGTTTGCACTTTATCCAACAGAAAACAGAGTTCATCACATAACTTTGCCATGCAGCACTCAGCTAGGTCTCTTTTCACTACTGGGCAATTTTCAGTTTCTACACTTAGTATTATTCATATATTTTTGCAGCACCATGTAGAGGCCAACCACAAGACTCTCATTATGTTAGATGCTCTACTGACATATCAACACAACATACACGTTGAATACAATACACAATAAAACCAATTTAGTATCAGATAATAACGTATTTACTGTGCTTAAGCGATTGTCTTATCTTTTCTTGCTGTTAGTAAGTCCACCTGCTGATGCCTGGCGTGAGCAGAATATTGCGCTCCAGAGACAGTAAAACCTGATCTTCTTTGAAATTCCTTTATTCGATGTCTCTCTTATGCAGCCAGGTGTCCTGTGTTTGGCACAAAAATATTTGTATTTGTTTTCTGTGTGATCATTCAGAACATAGCTGTGAGCACCGGCTCAGTCGAGAGAGTGGCTAATGGAGAAAGCACCACTGGAGATGAGACAGCAGTCAGCAAGGAAGAAGAAAACAAAACAGGATTTGTCAAGTTCGGATGGGTGAAGGGTGTGCTGGTGAGAAACATATCTGCATTTCTAAAAAAAATAAAAGTAAGATTAGTTCTGCAACACTAAAGTCTTTCAAGAAGTAAGAGAGGGAGGCAGACTTGAGGGATGTTTGGGGTGCTTTTTAAAAGCCTGAATGCTTTTATCACCCTTCTGGTTGTTAATACTACTTCCAATGTTGCACTAATGCAGTATTTTTTGTTTAAAACCTAGGTAAGATGTATGCTTAATATTTGGGGTGTGATGCTTTTTATTCGACTTTCCTGGATTGTAGGTCAAGCAGGAATTGGTATGTATCTACTTAATTTAATTTTAAACAGTGAAAGAGATAAAGAAGATAAACTGTACATGATCATGATTAATATATAATCTGAGATGTGCACTTGCATGTTGAACTAAATAATTTTTTCAAATGCTTGCCAGAGTAAAAGATGTTAATTCTCCAAACTATTGGAATTTTCCAGACTCACAGCAAATTACTGCTTAGAGGCATAGATCTGTTAACTATGCATATGATCATCACATATGAATATTTCTAAGCTTTAGTGAGATTTGTATTTAGATTCTGCAACAGATGTAAACTTCATGATCTGGGCCAATTTCTAATATGTGCGTACAGAGTTAACCTTTAAGAGTTCACACTTTGCTTATCTGTGAATCCCAAACCTTGTCATCTACATATTAAAACCAACACTTTTTCACACTTCTCTGCAAAGATGAAAACAGAACTGGAAGGAGGTCTCATCTCATCAGGATTTTGTTATTTTTAACTATAGCACAGCACTAGATACAAGGGTACTACGAAACAGTAAGTTTTAAAAACTGCTACAGCTTTTGTGTAAATTAACCAAGTACCCTTGATTGTGTGCTCTATCTTTGCTGCTTCGTTGTGCAGTTCCATTAAGCCAAATCCCAGCTCCCACTCCTTGGGTGACTGGGCCCTGAGGCCTCCATCCAGTATGTTGTTGAGTGTTCAGTGACACCGGTGAGAGAATCTCTGGCGGAGAGAAGAGCAGCTCAGTAAGAAGCAGTGTAGTGGGGTAGTACAACTCCCTTTCTCAAGCTGCTGCTCTGGGGAAGCACAGAAATGTGAACTGCGACGGCGGTGTCACTGTTACGTGATCATACAGTTTAGAATAATGGGGCCCTAACCTTTGACTGGCACCCAGGGCTCATCAAAAACAGCAGTCCAAAAGGTTGAATGGCAAGCATTCCAGTATGGATTCTCACAGAATGGGAATATTAAGTGGGCACAAGCTGGAGTCCAAACTCTGGCCTTAGGGTGTCAACTCTCCTGGTCTTGGATAAAACTCAGTGTTCAAATTCAGGCTGAACATAAATATCATTCACTTCCTTGTTAATGGAAGTGAAACACTGAATCAACTCCAAAAGTTTTGCATGATTGAAGTCTCATTTCCAACAAAATACAGTAACTTCACAGAAGTTTCACTTAAGCAAGACTGAGTTTTTTAAAAAACAGAAGTAAATAAAATGCTTATTAAGAAAAAAATCCAGCCGCAACCTTAGAGAGACACAAATAGGAAAAAATAATCAACCAAACCAATAAAAGAATCAGACCCGAGTGGAAGAACTTTACTACTTTAGCAGTGCTCCACGCGTAGCTCTAGCACTGTGCCTGACAAAGGGGTGCTTGCTGATTTTATGATGCATACCAAATGAGAGCATACAGCCCAGGGCACTCATAAGTATATGCCTTGCCATGAAAATTCTGCATCTTAATATTGCCAAGACTTTGCTCTGGGGTTTCATGCAAAATTAGTTTTTAAGGGCAGTTTAGTAACTTATTGAGATCATCAAGAAGTATTACTTTGTTTTGAGGTGTGAGAATAGCCATAGGCAAGAGTAATTCATTTTAGAACAACTTATTTAGCAGCCATATGCCTGGTTTTCAATCTCAACTTTAATCAGTTTTTAACATTAATTTGCACCAACATCAGTTACAGCCTTTCTGCTTTCACATTTAATTTTACCATTTTAATTCATTGATAAGCAGACACTCCTTTCTTACGGTTTATTGCTCTGCTGTTGCTTTTCAAAATTGCATGGCTTATGTAAGGAAGTTAGTTTTACTTCTGAAAATGAGACATCAAATTCCATTTGAATAATTTCCCAATGCATTTTCTGAATGTCTTATAAGCAATGAGCTTTAAGTCCCTAGCCAAGCTGCTTAAGGAGAACAGTGATGGACGCTCATCATCACGAAGGCTCTGGGATTTCATTGGGTACTGCTATTAACATGGAAATTAAATGAGTCACTTAAACCACCATCTGGGCACCATTTATATTCTCATCATTAGAGGGCAAAAGAGAGAAAACCCAATTATTTCCACATCCTCATAGGTTGTCTTGGGCAAAAGCTCTTACAGGGGAAAAAAATAACATTCCAACAAGGTGCTCTGTTTATCATCAGCTGGGAAAAAAAGGGACAGTATGGTCCTGACAAGATTCCAGGTCCAAAACTAGTCTGGTATTTCCACCTAACATCTGGGGACTCTCTGAAGTCTGTATTTATACCTATACAGGGAATGGTTAGCCAAAGGCAGGGAAAAACACCAAGTTTATGTTAACTGAAAATCTGGCCCCTCATATTACAATGACATTACAGCAATGTTTTGGTTAAGTCACTTTACTTTATGTACTTTTCTTCTTAGATCTTAACAAAATTTTTTATTAACATTAAAGCCTTCCCAAGCAGATATTACTCATTGAATTAGCAAGATATCTGATGCTATTTATCATACAGATGTTAACATGAATTATGAAAGGCAGTAGAAAATCCTGGAAAAATACTCCTTAGGATGCACTTGCACTTACCAAATAATTTTAAAGCTATTTTTAGAATATTGTGTCTAACTTATTCAATTTAAGAGTTAACAGCTGATTAAAAGTCATATTCAGCCACTTCTCTGGCAAAAATTTTGCATGGTTTAACCATATCCTTCTATGTAATGGCAGCTGACCAAAAGGAATGACCATATAGATGTTTTTTTGTTATACAGACCTGCATACAAAATAGGTGCATGACTAGCTATAGTAAGAGTTCAGAAATCAATAGGATAAACATGATTTATGGCTCAAATAATTTTAAATATTCTACACTATATTATGTATCATTTATATCTCACACATTGCATTGTTCTATCTGAAAGAATTATGATAATGTGGCTCTAATTTAAGCAGCAAAGAACATTCATTCAGGGATTTGATGTCTATAAACATCCAGTACGAACTGAAGTCAGGAATCTGATCTGGAAGCCAGAAGGTAAAAATACAGCAGATAAATCAATATGTTTGTAGTACTTCTAGCTAGATGTCAGTGGTAGGATCCAAGTTTCAATTTGGACGAGCCCTGGTCAATAAATATTGCTACAAGCAATGTATAATCTTCAGTTCCACACTGAAAACCTATGTACCTTACAGAAGCAAGAGAGCTATTGCGTAAGGATTAGCAAGTTCAGATAAAATTAAGAGCTGATTCCATGTTTGGTGCCAAACTGTAATTGTTTCTTTTTCTTTTTTTTAAAAAAAGTTTTTTTCCTTTCCATTCATAGATAGAAATGGGAAAAGAAGCAGTAAAGTTGAGAGAAAAATGTCAGTATTATTTCTTCACCTGGCTTGAAACAAGAAAGTATTCTGAAACTACAGGGCCAAACTCTTCTTGGTAGTGCCAGAAATTGTAACAGAAGCAATGGCTACGATTGTAGCTTGGGAGGTCCAGTTTGTACACACAGGAAAACACCGGTCAGGTAGGCTAGCTCTGGAACACGTAATCCAAAGCGGCTGTGGGATCTTTGTTTATGGAGGTTTTCAAGACCCAGCTAGCCAAAGCCATCACTGATTTAATCCTGTGTTGGCAATAGTCCTGCTGTGACTGGGAGGCTCAGCTACAGACGTTCAGAAGCCACTTCCACCCAATGTTTCTATGATTCTAAATCATACTAGGTACCTCCTACTTGTACAGTTTCTAGTACAGCTTTACAAAGTTAACAGAAACCTGACCATATATCCAAAGACTGGAAACATACTCAGAGTCTTACTCAGCCTGAAACCCAGTTCATCTGTAATAAACACTTATCACTCATCTTCAGATATTTGTTTAATTATGCAATTTTATGATATCAGCTAAAAAAAATATTCAAAGTTCTCTAAGATTATACATTACAGGTCACCTGTTGAAGTAAATGGCATCTAAAAAGCAGTATTTCCATTTTAAAATGTTTGTCTTTGGTTAAAGTAAAACTACTTTTTGCAGGGAAACAGGGAGATGAGGACACAGTGGGGAAGCACAGCACCCGTTAGCTGGGCAAGTAAGGATGTAGAAGGCTCGCATTCAGGTCTTGTCTCTCTACCTGATAGATTCTTTGTCCTGGTGCACTATGAAACTACACAGAGTCTTTCTCTGATTCAATATTTAATTAACTGATCAAAGACAGTAGCGTTCTTACAAGAGCTCTGGTTAATGTGTCAATCTCTTAACTTAAACAGCCAGGATGTATATTAAGAGCAAATAGAAGCATCCATGCCAAGGGACATTTGTTTGCTCATTTCCTGCAGCCTTTGAAAATCATGAGAACTTCTGGCTAGGGTACTCCTACCAGAAAGAATCACTGCTTGAAGACAGATGGGAATAATTTACTACCGTGACATGGCCTCCTTGGAAATGTTCTGCAAACTGCAAGTGGTCAACAAACCATCTTTTCAGTTTATTGCTCTGATTCTGGCCTGAAAATCCAATTTAAAGAGAGAATGATTTGTAGGAATCATGGAACATGAGTAAAATACTTTATCTTCTTATTACTGACAGGTCTTGGAGTATTCA